>NC_134354.1:94111891-95550641 GCF_048569485.1 Anomaloglossus baeobatrachus | reverse complement strand
TCAGTCCAGGAATAATAACACCGACAGCTTGTAAACCAGAATTCTGAGCACCACTGCAGCTTGGGGGGAGCACGCTGGGATCCGTGCCCTTGGTGTTGCTGTTAGCCTGTGGCCTTTTCCATTGCACCTTCTCACTAGTTGGACCCTAAAGCTTGAAACTTTTTGTGTCTCGCTCACCCGTATGGCTAACGGAGTAAGCTTGCTCTCAGGGTTCACGCGTAGGATTCCTTTGGACTCTATTTTGGAAAGTCCTATCCCATCAGTGTGCTAGTACCCCGATTTTGGAGCGGGTTGGGATGAATCTTGAAGTCTTCACCCCCGTCGGGTAAATTACCGGGACGCATGAAGCTACTTTCCGGCCTAGGGTCCACGTTCCCCGTCGTCCCCTGGCCCCTGCCCGGTGATGGCTCAAGGCTGCCAGCTGCTCTCCTTGGCAGTCTGTGCCCCTTGATGCGATCCCCTGCGACCGGGGTTCCAGCTCCTATGAGACCCAGACCAACGTCTGCCACCTAGTAAACTCCAGGAGCCCTGCTCCGGACCAGTCACCTGTCCCTCTCGGAGAGTCACTTTCCACCTCCTACTCCTTTTACACCTGTTTCACTTCTCTGTCACTTTCTCCACTTTCCCCCATCAATATGGGCATCCCTATTCCCTTCAGGCCCCCCCAATGGTGTGTCTGCTGGGTTCGATGTAAAGTGTTCCTAGGATTTTGACTGGCTAAGCTGTTAGCAACACCAAAGGACCAGGATCCGTAACCAAGGAGGGTGGATACTGTGCAGAAGGGCAGATTGCACAATACCCTGCAACGACCTGATAGGCCAGGGTGTCACACCATCAATGTGTGTGTCTGTTGCCCCTGTGCTGTGCCATCACTGTGTGTGTGTTTTGCCCATGTGATGTGCGTTCGGTGTGTGTATGTGTGTGTGTGTTTTGTCCATGTGCTGTGCCATCAGTGTGTGTGTGTGTGTCTGTTACCCCTGTGCTGTGCCATCACTGTGTGTGTGTGTGTGTGTGTGTGTCTGTTGCCCCTGTTCTGTGCCATCACTGTGTGTGTGTGTGTGTGTTACGAACCGGCGCCGCCATAGCCGCAAGCAGCCTGCTGCGGTTCCTGTTGCGCCCAGGCGCCGGCTGCCGTTCTTGGCCGTGCCTCGGGTCGTCCAGTTGGCTGTTCCTTCCACCACGTCTAAGTGTAGAGAGGCGGCTAGTGCGCATGCGTGCGCCGATTTACCCCAGCCAGAGTTTAAGCCCGGTGTTTTGCCTAGTGAGCATGCTCAGCCTGATTGTGTTATGTCTGAGACTAAGTCCTCAGTTCAGGCTACTGAGCATGCTCCCACAATTAACCCTAACAGCCTCTTTGCACAGGTACTTGGACTTCGTGCTGTGTCTAAGTTCTGGGATGTGCCTACTGAGCATGCTCAAACTGATAGTCTGCTTTCTGAGCCTGTTGCTCAGGCTACTGGGCATGCTCAGCCACTTAGTGCACCAGAGGCTAGGTCCGGTAAGGACCTCACTGAGCATGTCCATGAGGTGGCAGGCCCTGATAGGGCAGAGGGTGTCAGGTGTCCTGATGACGTGGCAACTCCGGACTGGCTCGCAGAGGCCCGCCCCTATGATCTGGCACCTCAGTATTGGTCGTCAGACGATGACTGGTGAAGTGTTTGGGGCGTGGCTGCCATGAGGTCATCAATGACGTGGCGGTTCCGGATAGGTCGCATGTGACGTCACTGATGACATGGCACTCTGCTATTGGACCTTGGTGGTTCCACCCTGGGTTTGGGGCAGACCCAGGTTATAAAAGGGGCTGGAGACAACATGGAGGTGCGCAGTCTTCACTTTTGCTCAGTCAGAGCACACCTCCATGTTAGAGCCTCATTGCGGCATAAGCCTATGTTGTGAAGCGGTAGGTAGGGTTAGGCGAACGGTGCCTGTCACGCCAAGATTCGTGGCTCGGCACATCAGGGTCAGGCGCCGTGCTTCCCTCCTGCCGTTCCAGTCTTGCTATAGCAGCCCAGTGGCGTTAACTGGGCTGTGGCTGCTGTGCTTCCTGTCCGATTGTGCCCCCTACGCACACGGACAACGCACCTGCTGCGCTACCTGTCCGATTGTGCCTCCTACGCACACGGACAACGCACCTGCTGCGCCACCTGTCCGATTGTGCCCCCTACGCACACGGACAACGCACCTGCTGCGCCACCTGTCCGGTTGTGCCACCTACGCGCACGGACAGCGTACCCCAGGACCCCTGTGGAGTTAACAGGGTGTTCTTTATCCTCCTCGGCTTCCCGGTCAACGCTACTGGTGTACCCATCTGGCCTGACGTGTCCTACTCACACGTGGCCAGTCGAGAGGTGGCCAGAAACGCTAATCGGAGGACCGCTCGGCCTGACGTGTCCTACACACGTGGCCGACAGGGCGCTTTCGTGGCGGTCTTCCGGTCAACGCTACCTGGTTACCACCCGGCCTGACGTGTTTCCTGCACATGTGGTTGGTGTAGCGCTAGGTGCACCAAAACGCTAATCGGGTTGTCGTCCAGTCTGACGTGTCCCAACACACGTGACCGGTTCCCAGAGTTCCTGGGTTATCTCAGAGCCATCCAGCTCTATAGTCTCCGCCTAACCCTCAGGTGCCAGCAGCTCCTTTGTCATCTGGAGCACGGTGGGCCCCGACTGGCGATTAGGATATATACCCCCTGGTCCTAATCTGCCGGTTCCCCCGTAACAGTGTGTCTGTTACCCCTGTGCTTTGCCATCACTGTGTGTGTGTGTGTGTGTGTGTGTGCATGTGCATGTGCATGTGTCTGTTGCCCCTGTGCTGTGCCATCGTCTGTGTGTGTGTGTCTGTTGACCCTGTGCTGTGCCATCAGTGTGTGTGTTGCCCATGTGCTGTGCCGTCAGTGTGTGTGTTGCCGATATGCTGTGCCATCAGTGTGTTTCTGTTGTCCATGTGCTGTGCCATCAGTGTGTTGTGTATATTTTGCCCATGTGCTGTGCTATCTGTGTCTGTGTGTGTGTTTTGCCCATGTGCTGTGCCATCAGTGTGTTTGTGTGTGTGTGTGTGTTGCCCCTGTGCTGTGCCATCACTGTGTGTGTGTGTGTGTTTTGCCCATGGGCTGTGCCATCAGTGTGTGTGTTTTGCCTATGTACTGTCATCGGTGTGTGTGTGTGTGTGTGTGTGTGTGTTTTATCAGTTTGTGTGTCTTGCCCATGTGTTGTGACATCACTGAGTGTGTGTGTCGCCCCTGTGCTGTGCCATCACTGTGTGTGTGTGTCACCCCTGTGCTGTGCCATCACTGTGTGAGTGTGTGTGTCGCTCCTGTGCTGTGCCATCACTGTGTGTGTGTCTGTTGATCCTGTGCTGTGCCATCATTGTGTGTGTATGTGTGTGTGTCTGTTGCCCCTGTGCTGCGCCATCACTGTGTGTGTGTGTTGCGTTGCCCATGTGCTGTGCCATCACTGTGTGTGTGTTTTGCCCATGTGCTGTGCCATCAGTGTGTGTGTGTGTGTGTGTGTGTGTGTGTGTGTGTGTATGTATGTATTATCCCTGTACTTTGCAGAGTTCTACTATAGATCCTTAGGCTATGAAGAGGGTCATAATCGTTACTATTATATGGGGGAGACAGATGTGAAAATGTATATTGTGTGTGCGGTGAGGGGCACGAAGGACATCCCTACTTAAGGCCAAGTTTACATATTGCCGATTTTTTGGGGATTTGCGGTGTGAACTCACTGGTCTTGGGGCAGTGGCCTTTGCTCAGCAACAGGACAGTGGTTATATTCAGACACTATGTGGTGATATTTAGTCATGGTGTGGTGGCATTATTTTGCAATGTATTATTGGCCTTGGTATGGTGGATGTTGTTCAGTAACACTATGTAGAAGTGTATGTGTTATTTGTGACTATAAGCCGCCCCCAGTAACATGTATGATGATTATTATGTTAATATTTTATTGTAATTTTTTTTTTTTATCGGGGGAGGGGGGCCCCATTCAGACTTTTGCTATGGGGCCCCATGATTTCCATGTACGCTCCTGTTCGCTCCTCTAGGGACGCTTCTACGAGTGCATCATCTGAGATGCTGAAACAGTTGAAAATTTCATGACAAGCGGAGGAGCCCGGCGTTGGCGATGGCACCAGGGTCCACGACTCACGGGTCCCTTAGCAGCTGCGTGGTCTACCGCCATTGCCAGTACACCACTGGCACAGAGAGCTGAAAAAAATGTTTGCAAGAAGACAAATTTAATTTCTTCTAGTCTGTATTAATTACTTATCTCACACTGGTAACCCCTCCTTCTATTTAAAATAAGTTCTGGAGACAAAGTTATCTTCCAGGTAACATCCACCCCATAGCCTGGAAGAGGTCATTTACATATATGAAAAAATGTGGATTTCTCTGGAATAAAACATGAGATCATAGAAATCAAGGCATCATTTTATTCAGCTTCTTATGACCTGCATGTCCATTTAGACAGCTTAGGGGGGTTGGTCCTACTGACAGATTCCCTTTAAAGAAGAACGAGTCCTGGAAGTAATAATATGGCCCCCACAGAGCCCTGAATTCAACATAACTGAGTTAGTGTGAGATTACATAAAGAGATAGATAGATAGATAGATTTGTGCAAGTCTACATCCACAGAAGATCTTTGGTTAGCTCTCCGAGATGTTCTCTCCGATTGATGATCATATTTGTAGTATTACATGTGGGCCATAAAACACTAATTAGGCTGTTTGGTCACGGCAGCAGCTCCATGCTATAGTGAAGTAGTGTTTAGGAGAACTATGGAAAGGTGTGTGTCAGTAAGTACTGACATCTCAGCAGAGTGGAGACCAATGGAGACATCATGGGGCTCGTGACGTTTTGTAAATGCACATGTTGCTGAATGGTTATCGAACATTTTTAACATTTTCCTGAACATCCAAGTGAGAGGTCACTAAGTTTAGTTATTGTATCCTGTACAGGTGATTGGGAGTATTCACCCAGATAGTGGTGGAAACTACACGATCCCTGCCAGGCAATGGGATCAAAGACTGGGAGTAAACTAAAACTACAAGTAAAGGGATTGTCCACTTCAAGACAACTGCTTACTAATAGCCCCAAGGTGCAGCATAAAATCTTAAAGCTCTATACTTATCCATTCATCTAATCTCAGAGTTTGTCTCCCAATGGTCGCCTGATATAAACAACTTCCTGTGACCACCGCAGTCAATCAGTAGCTGCTGATTGGCTGCAGCTTGCAAAGATTTGTCTGTATGGAAAAACAACTTTCCTTCCACTCAGAGAACACAGCACTGAGATCAGAGAAATTATGCTAGTCTGGGCGGTAAATATAGAAATTTTTCTTATTTTATTATTTATTTACAGTTAGGTCCAGAAATATTTGGACAGTGACACAAGTTTTGTTATTTTAGCTGTTTACAAAAACATGTTCAGAAATACAATTATATATATAATATGGGCTGAAAGTGCACACTCCCAGCTGCAATATGAGAGTTTTCACATCCAAATCGGAGAAAGGGTTTAGGAATCATAGCTCTGTAATGCATAGCCTCCTCTTTTTCAAGGGACCAAAAGTAATTGGACAAGGGACTCTAAGGGCTGCAATTAACTCTGAAGGCGTCTCCCTCGTTAACCTGTAATCGATGAAGTAGTTAAAAGGTCTGGGGTTGATTACAGGTGTGTGGTTTTGCATTTGGAAGTTGTTGCTGTGACCAGACAACATGCGGTCTAAGGAACTCTCAATTGAGGTGAAGCAGAACATCCTGAGGCTGAAAAAAAAGAAAAAATCAATCAGAGAGATAGCAGACATGCTTGGAGTAGCAAAATCAACAGTCGGGTACATTCTAAGAAAAAAGGAATTGACTGGTGAGCTTGGGAACTCAAAAAGGCCTGGGCGTCCACGGATGACAACAGTGGTGGATGATCGCCGCATACTTTCTTTGGTGAAGAAGAACCCGTTCACAACATCAACTGAAGTCCAGAACACTCTCAGTGAAGTAGGTGTATCTGTCTCTAAGTCAACAGTAAAGAGAAGACTCCATGAAAGTAAATACAAAGGGTTCACATCTAGATGCAAACCATTCATCAATTCCAAAAATAGACAGGCCAGAGTTAAATTTGCTGAAAAACACCTCATGAAGCCAGCTCAGTTCTGGAAAAGTATTCTATGGACAGATGAGACAAAGATCAACCTGTACCAGAATGATGGGAAGAAAAACGTTTGGAGAAGAAAGGGAACAGCACATGATCCAAGGCACACCACATCCTCTGTAAAACATGGTGGAGGCAACGTGATGGCATGGGCATGCATGGCTTTCAATGGCACTGGGTCACTTGTGTTTATTGATGACATAACAGCAGACAAGAGTAGCCGGATGAATTCTGAAGTGTACCGGGATATACTTTCAGCCCAGATTCAGCCAAATGCCGCAAAGTTGATCGGACGGCGCTTCATAGTACAGATGGACAATGACCCCAAGCATACAGCCAAAGCTACCCAGGAGTTCATGAGTGCAAAAAAGTGGAACATTCTGCAATGGCCAAGTCAATCACCAGATCTTAACCCAATTGAGCATGCATTTCACTTGCTCAAATCCAGACTTAAGACGGAAAGACCCACAAACAAGCAAGACCTGAAGGCTGCGGCTGTAAAGGCCTGGCAAAGCATTAAGAAGGAGGAAACCCAGCGTTTGGTGATGTCCATGGGTTCCAGACTTAAGGCAGTGATTGCCTCCAAAGGATTCGCAACAAAATATTGAAAATAAAAATATTTTGTTTGGGTTTGGTTTATTTGTCCAATTACTTTTGACCTCCTAAAATGTGGAGTGTTTGTAAAGAAATGTGTACAATTCCTACAATTTCTATCAGATATTTTTGTTCAAACCTTCAAATTAAACGTTACAATCTGCACTTGAATTCTGTTGTAGAGATTTCATTTCAAATCCAATGTGGTGGCATGCAGAGCCCAACTCGCGAAAATTGTGTCACTGTCCAAATATTTCTGGACCTAACTGTATATGCTGCACCCTGTGGTATTATTAACGAGTTGTTAAGTAGTGGTTAGAAATTTTTTTTAAAGCACCACTCCAGCGGTTTTTGTTTTTTCAGGGCTGGTGTGGAGCTTTAAATAAAAACCCCCTGCCCTCTGTTATCAGCTTCATCATTTTTCAGAGTCCCCCCGATCCCGCGGTGCCATATTGTGCGCTTCACTTCTAAATGGTCAGAAGTAAAAAGTTACGTGACAAAGTCTCAATGAAAGTCTATGAGAGCCACAATGAGGCTCTCATAGAGCTGCATTGAGTTGTGGCCTCTGAGGTGCTCCTGCAAGTCACAGGAGACCAACAAGAGCGATGCTGGAAAAATTTGAAGATGGTGGAGGGTGAGTATAAAGGGGGCTTTACACGCTACGACATCGCTAATGCGAACTCGTTGGGGTCACGGAATTTGTGACGCACATCCGGCCGCATTAGCGATGCCGTTGCATGTGACACCTATGAGCGATTTTGCATCGTCGCAAAAACGTGCAAAATCGCTCATCGGTGACATGGGGGTTCATTCTCAAAAATCGTTACTGCAGCAATAACGAAGTTGTTCCTCGTTCCTGCGGCAGCACACATCGCTCCGTGTGACACCGCAGGAAAGAGGAACATCTCCTTACCTGCGTCCCGGTCACAATGCGGAAGGAATGAGGTGGGCGGCATGTTACGTCCCGCTCATCTCCGCCCCTCCGCTTCTATTGGGCGGCGGTTCAGTGACGCAGCTCGGCAGGTAAGTAGTGTGACGGGTCTGCGCGATGTTGTGCGGCACGGGCAGCGATTTGCCCGTGTCGCACAACAGATGGGGGCGGGTACCCACGCTAGTGATATCGGTACCGATATCGCAGCGTGTAAAGCGGCCTTAAGACTATAAACAGGAGACTTACATTTAGAGCACCACTCCAGCAGTGAAATAATAAAAAAATGCTGGAGTGGTGCTTTAAATCTAATGAGCTTATAAAATAGTGAAGCATTTTCCATGAGATACTGTCTCATTTCCAGCAGACTCTGAGTCCACACTGCATCTAATAAGGTGATTTATACCTGCAGGCCTGTTAGATATTGCTAAAAATAACCTACAATCCTGGCCAATCACTAGTCATTAAAAATCTTTCCAAAAAAGTTCAAAGCGGAAACGTGTCCTGCATTGCATATGCTCCAGCCTGTCATACCAACACTGCGTAATCAATGCAGTAAAATCTTCTTTATTAATGGACAGGATTTACATTGAGGAAAAGGTGTTGCTTGGACATACAGACTTTTACCATGATGATGTTTAATGCTAGGCAGACTATGATATAGAATATCAGAAAACATGCTAACGTATACAAGGGCAAAAATTCATAGCAAATGTTATACTTGATGTTCTATGTAAGTGAGAGATATTGATGCAAATAGAGAAAAGGAGATCCAATTATGAAAGAACTGTGGGATGGTATAGGCATCTACATATTTCCCCTGTACTTTCACCATTCAAATGTATGTCTAACCATATAGCACAAGGTCATATTTAGTCCTTCAGGCAAGGATCTTACCATTGGAGCTGTTCACTGTGAGAGTCCACACACGCTTTTTGAATTCCATGGAATGAAGTAGGACAGTAGATCAGCTGATAAAATCACTAAAGGGTGCTTTACACGCTGCGACATCGCTAGCGATTGCACCCGCCCCTGTCATTCGTGCGACATTTGGTGAACGCTTCCGTAGCGAACATTATCGCTAAGGCAGCATCACATGCACATACCTTTTCAGCGACGTCGCTGTGACCGCCGAACAATCCCTCCTTCAAGGGCGAGGTGCGTTCGGCGTCATAGCGACGTCACTGCGGCGTCACTAAGCGGCCGCCGAATAGCAGAGGAGGGGCGGAGATGAGCGGCCGGAACATGCTGCCCACCTACTTCCTTGCTCATTGCCGGTGGACGCAGGTAAGGAGATGTTCGTCGTTCCTGCGGCGTCACACATAGCGGTGTGTGACGCCGCAGGAACGATGAACAACCAGCGGCATGCACCACCAACGATATTTTGAAAAGGAGCGACGTGTCAACGATCAACAATTTTAGACATTTTTGCAATCGTTGATCGTCGTTCCTTAGTGTCACATGCTGCGATGTCGCTAACGGCGCCGGATGTGCATCAGTGACGACGTGACCCCGACGATATATCGTTAGCGATGTCGCAGCGTGTAAAGCACCCTTTAGATTACAGACTCTATCATTCCTACCAAAACTTGATTAAATGAAATGAAGCAGAAAAATCCTTTAATGTGGCACCCTGTGCCTGAGTCGCCACAAAGAATGGCTGCATGTGTACTTCAATATGTATAACATGTATTGCCAGTGTTAATGAGATTTGGTTTTCTCTGCTGTTCACTACAAACACACATTTGCCTTCTCTCCCTTACTGGGGCTGTTCACCTGAGCTGATAACAAGGCTTGTGTGTGCGCCCTAGAAGGAGAAAGGGGAGGAGGTTAGCTGTGAGGTAAATTAAGTTGCAGTTAAGGGTTTGTGTCAGGGTGAGCGTGTGAGAGGAGTGTAATATGGACGAGACGGTCCTGACCTGAGGTAACTTTTGAAACCTCTGGAGGGGCCAGCTACAAATTACCATTGTATCAGTCCCTATTCCACCTGGACTTTCAAGGTCCGTGGCAAACTGAGAGACTGCTATTAGCCTTTTCATAAGGAGCAGTACATTTCCCAGGTCAAGTCACCTGCTTGCTGGAAGGGATCAAAGATCCAGACTTTTTCTGTCTTGAAAATTACAAGGATACCTATTCTCAGGTAGGGAAGTAGCAACAGGAAGTATACACTACCACACAGCAGATAAACTAAACCTCATTGGGGCAGGTCAGACCACCATCCCAGTACTGTATATGGCTGCTTTCACACTACGTTTTTTTAACATGCGTCATGAACGTTTTTTTGCTGTAAAAGTGGATCCCGTTTTTACAAAGAAAAACGCATGCAAACGCATGTGTTATTTTGCAGGATCCTGCCACTTGAAGTTTATGGGCGGGCATTGAAGTCATGTGATCGGGAGTGAGGGGAACTGAATGTGATAGACTGGAAGCCGGCATCTGACAGCTGCAGACGCTGGTAACCAAGGTAAACATCGGGTAACTAAGCAAAGTGCTTTGCTTGGATACCCGATATTTACCTTGGTTACGAGCGTGCTAGGAGCCAGGCTGCCTGCTCCCTGCACACATAACCAAGGTAAACATCGGGTAACTAAGCGAAGCGTTTTGCTTGGTTACCCAATATTTACCTTTGTTACGAGTGTCCGCCGCTCGCAGGTGGGGGAGAGAGAGAGGAGAGAGAGGGAGGGGGAGAGAGAGAGAGGGAGAGAGAGAGAGGGAGGGGTAGAGAGGGAGAGAGAGAGAGGGAGGGGGAGAGAGGGAGGGGGAGAGAGACACTGAACACGCCAGGCTGGTTTCTGGGCATGCTCAGTAGAGCAAGCAGGATCCTGTCTATCAGCATGCCAGCGTTCACATGCGTTTGCGTGCAGTATAGTGAGGATCCATTGAAAAACAGTATTTGGACGCAGCTCAAAAACGCTACAAGTAGCGTTTTTGAAAAAAGTTAAAAAACTGCAAGTCGCTGGATCCTCACAAATGCACACAAACGCAGGTGAACGCATGTTGACGTGACTCCATTGCAAATGCATTGAAATGAAAACGCATTTGCACTGGATCCGTTTTTGCGTTAAAAAAACGTTCATGATGCATGTTAAAAAAACGTAGTGTGAAAGCGGCCTATGCTGTATGGAATGTCACAGACTGTTCGCTGCAGGGTGTTAGTAAAAGGTAAAAGCTCCCTGTCCCGTCTCTGGCTGATTTATTCTCTGCTGCACCATCCTTAAATCAACATCCCCAGCAACCAGCCCTAGTTGGGGGACGAGAGGACAACCCTCTGACACTGCGCATCACCACCTAACTCCTGGAGACCTCCAGCAGTGGCCAGCCATACCAAAGCCGAACATCCCATCTGGCATCACAAACTCTTTATTTATTTTATTTTTTCTCTCTCTTTTTAATATTATATTTAACCTACATCACAAAAGCCTGTCGCACGCACACAGTATGGCCACATCAAAACTGGGACAGCGTAACCCACCACTTTGACATCAGAAGTCTACCGGGAGCAGCACATTTCCAAAGGATCTGTAAAGGAAAGGATTTCCCACATTAGATTTTTTTGGAATCCTCTGCAGATTAAACAGTTTATACAATTGTAGAGAATAAACAGAACACCCTTGAATAAATACAGCCATGGCCAAAAGTGTTGGCACCCGGAAAATGAAGTATTATTGTTTTGTCAAACACATTTATTTCCTTTGTGTGTATTGGAACAACAACAAAAAAAACATAGAAAAAAAGGTAAATTGCACATAATTTCACACAAAACTCCAAAAAGTTGGCACCTACAACTTAATATTTGGTTGCACACCCTTTTTGTAATAGATAACTGCTTCCTATAACCGTCAACAAGCTTCTTACACCTCTCAGCTGGAATTTTGGACCACTTTTCTTTTGCAAACTTCTCCAGGTGTCTCATAATTGAAGGCACCTTCTCCCAATGGCAATTTTAAGATCTCTCCACAGGTGTTCAATGGGATTTAGATCCAGACTCATTTCTGGCCACTTCAGAACTCTCCAGTGCTTTGTTTCCATCCATTTCTGGGTGCTACTCACTCACAACATCCTGGGATAGTATGTTTGGGGTCATTGTCCTACTTAAAGACCCATGACCTAAGACACAAACCCAGCTTTCTGACCCTGGGCACTACATTGCAACTTAAAATCCTTTGGTAATCTTCAGATTTCATGATGATTTGCATGCAGTCAAGGCACCCAGTGCCAAAGGCACCAAAACAACCCCGAACCATTCTTGAACCTTACCATATTTAACTGTAGGTATTGTGTTCATTTGGTAAACATTAGAATGATGTGCTTTACAAAAAAGCTCTCTCTTGGTTTCATCTGTCCACAAGCCACTTTCCCAGAAGAATATTGGATTACTCACATCCATTTTGGCAAACTGCAGCTTTGCTTTTTTATGTCTCTGTGTGTCAGCAGTGGGGTCTTCTTGGGTCTTCTGCCATAGCATTTAATTTCATTCAAATGTCGAAGGATAATTTGCACTGACACTGATGCCTCCTAAGCCTGCAGGCAGCTTGAATTTCTTTGGAACTTGATTGGGGCTGCTTATCTGCCTTCTGGAATATCCTGCGTCGCAACCTTTCATCAATTTTTCTGTGCCATCCAAGTACAGAGAAAATATCTATAGTGCCATGGGTTGCAAACGTCTTCATTATGTTGCGCACCGTGGACAAAGGAACATCAAGATCTCTGGAGGTGGACTTGTAACCTTGAGATTGTTGACATTTTTCAACTATTTTAGTTCTATGGTCCACAGACAGTTCTCTTTTCCTCAATCTATTCTCTTTGCTTAGGCGGGCTTTGCACACTACGACATCGCAGGTGCGATGTCGGTGGGGTCAAATTGAAAATGACGCACTTCCGGCATCGCATGCGACATCGTAGTGTGTAAAGACTCGATGATACGATTAACGAGCGCAAAAGCCTCGTAATCGTATCATCGGTGCAGCATCGGCGTAATCCATGATTACGCTGACGCGACAGTCCGATGTCGTTCCTCGCTCCTGCGACAGCACACATCGCTGTGTGTGAAGCCGCAGGAGCGAGGAACATCTCCTACCGGCGTCACTGCGGCTTCCGTAGGATATGCGGAAGGAAGGAGATGGGCGGGATGTTTACATCCCACTCATCTCCGCCCCTCCGCTCCGATTGGCCGCCTGGCGTGTGACGTCGCTATGACGCCGCACGACCCGCCCCCTTAACAAGGAGGTTGGTCGCCGGCCAGAGCGACGGTCGCACGACAGGTGAGTCCATGTGAATCTGCCGTAGCGATAATGTTCGCTACGGCAGCTATCACAAGGAAATCGCTGCTGCGACGGGGGCGGGGACTATCGCGCTCGGCATCGCAGCATCGGCCTGCGATGTCGCAGCGTGCAAAGTACCCCTTAGTGTAGCACACACAGACACACAAATCAAAGATTGTGTCAACTTCTCCCCTTTTTATCTGGTTTCAGGTGTGATTTTCATATAGCCCTCACCTGTTACTTGCCTAAGCTAAGTTTGAACTTGTATCCCATACTTGAAACAGAATTGTTAATCCTCAATTTTTTAAAGGTGCCAACAATTTTGTCTGGCCCATTGTTAGGGTTTTATGTGAAATTATATCTAATTTGCCCTTTGTTCTCAGTTTGTTTTGTATGTGTATAATAAAACATATGTAATTGCAACGTACTTCATTTTATGGAACAATTTTAAGGGTGCCAACACTTTAAGCCATGACTGTAGGACTACTTTAGAAAACATTGTTATATATCAGATTCTTCATCATAAATACAAAGTAACAAGCTTGAACACGTCAACAATTTTCTAAGTAAATATATTTCTAAAGATGCTATCAACATGAAACTCTCACTAGATATCAGTAACAACCTATCCAATCCCCACATGTAAATAAATCAAACCATAGATGTCAATGAACTTATTTAGGTGTAAAAATGAAAAATTACTTGAGGGGAAAAAGTATTCAAAACATGCAAAAAGATAGGCACAAAAAAAGTGTAAAGTCCTGACACCAGCTGAAATCAATCAGCAATTCTGCCACTTAGTGAAAAATAATATCAGCTGATTGAACAGATGGCCTACAAGGATCTTGATTACCAAAGTGCCACATCTCATGACGAGTAGAACCAGTGAGTTGTCACAACATTTTTGCAACCATATTGTTTCAAAACATACTGATGGCATTGGTTACAGAATATCTAAACTACTGAAGGTTCCAGTGAGCACTTTTGTGGCCATAATCCGAAAGTGAAAAGAACATAATTTCACCAAAAACCGGCTACAACCAGGTGCTCCTTGCAAGATTTCAGACAGAGGAGTAATAAGAATTATCAAAGTATGAGAAAAGTTGTCCAGGATCCAAAAAACATCTTTGAAGAGCTACAGAAAAACCTGGAATCAGCAGGTACCGTACAAATGTTTCATGGCTGCTTAGGGAGCGAAGGTCTAAGTGGTCATCTAAGTCATCCAATTAGTCTCGTTTCAGTCTTGCCAGGGGTCTTTAGGAACTGCATGGCTGGGACTTCTAGTCTGTACAAGAACCAAGTGGGTAAGGTGCAGTAGTAAGATCATTACGTGAGTGCACTTTAATGCGCATAACATTAGCACCAGTTCATCCCATTTTTTCGGGTGTGCAAAGATGTTACTATGGATGCAGTGAATGAATTTTGCAGCAGAGGGTTCATAACATCCAAAGGTTGTCTTCAAACCTAAGGTAAAAATTGCTAGACTGCTTCGACGGGTACCAAATTAAGTTTTCCATTTTTTCCTGTATTTTCGTTTATGTCCAGTGTCTTATGGAGAGGAGGTTCAGCATGTAGGCATTATTATGTTTTTACTTTGTAGGGATCCTAGGCTTGGGCATTTTCTTTACCTCAGGATTTTCCAATACTTAGCTCTGTAGATGCTTTCTTTTCTGCACTGGGTCTCATTTGCTATGATCCGATAAGGTTGCAGTGGTTAAGTCAGCGATCCACTGGTTGGTTCAGGGTAATCAAATAGTGGAGGACTATTGCTCCCAGTCCAGGCGTTGGGCAGTGGAGACCTCCTGGATTGATCCAGCTCTCCGCAGTCAGTTTTGTCAGGGACTTTCTAGTAAGATGAGAGACTAGAGACGAGCGGATCCGATTTTTTAAAGTTTTACAAAAAGTCTTTACAAAAAATCAGTTTTCGGGTTTGCAAACCACTCAAGCAAGCATAGCTGCACTCACGTACGCTCGGTGCTCAGCCCTGTGCGAGCCGCTTGCAGTGTTTTAATGGCTCACTCTGGGGGTAAAATCAGTGTTAGTGGATGTAGTGTGTTCACCTCCCAAAAAATGAGAAACTCTGCCCTCCCATCCCCAGAATTGCTCTGTTTATGGCTGGTGCATGTGGGCAGAGACAAAAACTGTCCAATCAGTGCATTCCGATGAGACTCAGGTTAAGTTCGGGTCCAGAACAAAATTTTATCTAAAGTCCAGCTGACCCCACCCAACCCGAACTTCTAACAGAGACATGATGGCTTAGTTATAGTCCCTCCACATTGTCACAGGAAGAGGCAATATCACTGGCTGTTCGTTTAGACACACGTCTTAGGGATAAGGAGGCATTTATTGGTGACTTCTTCCTGTCATTCAATAGACTTGGACAAACCTATGCAATTTGTGCCCTGCTGAGTGTCCAACTGAACTGGGAACCCCTGCTCACTTTTGCTTGTACTGTGGTCATACAGGTCATGTTATGATTAAGTGTTTAAAGTACAAGAATGAATTTCTAAAAGGAAAAACAAAAGGGATTTTAAGGTTTAATGAGACAGATTCTAGGAGTCTGAAATTATCTCTCATGCATACATCTGGATTTTTACTACAAGGGTCTTTAGCTATAAAATCTGGGTTTATTGTCACATCTGCATTTGTAGATTCTAGCTGCGCCTTAGATCTCATTAACAGTGTTTTCGCTATTGAATGTGGGTACAGTGTTTCTACGCTTGGATATCCTATTCATGTGTCAGCGATTGATAATTCTCCCCTTGCTCAAAGTCATGTTACTTCTAAGGTTGAGGGTGCATGAAAGTGGGAGAGCTACACACAGAATTCATTTCACTCGTGGTCTTCCCACTTTACTTGCTAAACTGGTGTTAGGCATGTCTTGGTTGGTTAAACACAATCCCATCATTAATTGAGAGACTCGGAAGGTTAAGTCTTGGGGGGAGACTTTTGTTCCTTCAGTTGCTTAACCAAGTCTTTGGCATCTGTGAGATCTCGTCTGACTGGCTTACTGCATTTATTCAGGATTTTGAGGATGTTTTCTCTAAAGGCCGCTTTACACGCTGCGATATCGGTACCGATATCGCTAGCGTGGGTACCCGCCCCCATCTGTTGTGCAACACGGGAAAATGGCTGCCCGTGCCGCACAACATTGCCCAGACCCGTCACACTACTTACGTGCCCGGCGACGTCGCTGTGACTGGCGAACCGCCTCCTTTCTAAGGGGGCGGTTCGTTCAGCGTCACAGCTGCGTCACTGAACCGCCGTGCAATAGAAGTGGAGGGGCGGAGATGAGCGGGACGTAACATCCCGCCCACGTCCTTCCTTCCGCATAGCGGCCGGGAGGCAGGTAAGGAGAGGTTCCTCGTTCCTGCGGTGTCACATGGAGCGATGTGTGCTGCCGCAGGAACGAGGAACAACTTCGTTACTGCTGCAGTAACGATTTTTGAGAATGGACCCCCATGTCACCGATGAGCGATTTTGCATGTTTTTGCGACGATGCAAAATCGCTCATAGGTGTCACACGCAACGGCATCGCTAATGCGGCCAGATGTGCGTCACCAAATCCGTGACCCCAACGAGTTTGCATTAGCGATGTCGTAGCGTGTAAAGCCCCCTTAAGACTGAGTGTGAAGTTCTCCCTCCGCATAGGTCATTTGATTGTGCAATTGAATTCATATCATATCAAAATGCCTAAAGGCCACTTTACACACAGAGATAAATCTTTGGTAGATCTGTGGTTGCAGTGAAATCATGGACATATTGTTCCATTTGTACACGGCCACAAACCTGGCACTGATTGTCCACAATTTCACTGCAACCACAGATCTACCACAGATCTACCACAGATCTGCCACAGATTTATCTCTGTGTGTAAAGTGGCCTTAAGTCTTGTTTATTTAAACTTTCTATTTTAGAAAGAGATGCCTTGAAGAAGTATATTCAAGAGCCTGGCCAAAAGGCGTATAAGGCCATCCACCTCTCCAGTAGCCGTGGAGATTTTCTGTGTCAAGAAAAAGGATGGAGATTTGCATCCATGCTTGGATTTTAAAGAGATTAGTAAAATCACAGTCCATAATCCCTAGCCTTTACCCCTTATACCTGACCTGTTTAATCAACTAGATGGAGCCAAATGTTTTTCTAAACTTGATTTAAGAGGACGTATAACCTCATAAGTATGCAGCAAGGTGATGAATGGAAAATCCCTTTCAATACACCCTAGGGTCACTTTGAAAATTTGGTGGTGCTGTTCAGGTTCACTAATGCTCCGGCGATTCTTCACAACTTCAACTTTTTGCCCTCTGATAGGTAGATTTGTGGTTATTTACTTGAATTACATATTGATTTACTCACATTCTCGTGATTGGCATCATGAGCATGTTTGACAAGTTCTTCAAATTCTTTGTGACAATCATTTATTTGTCAAACGAGGGAAATGTAATTTCAAGGTTTAACAAGTAAATTTTTTTGACGCATTTGGTTTCTTCATCAGGGTTTCAAATGGGCCCAGTTAAGGTACAAGCCACCTTAGAATGGGTAGAACCAACTAACCATGTTTATATGATAAATGGAAGAAACATATCATATTAACAAGCATTGTTCATCTGAAGAAACGTTCGAATCGCTGACAGCCCAAGTCACCCTTCTCTTCGGATCTGGTGGTGACGGTGCAGACATCAGAATGAATATCTGGATCAATGTCCGGATACTGAAGGCTGAACATATCTTTATTGGTTAGTCTCTTTGAACTGGTTCAGTAAGAACTCCAGTCCTGTCAACCAAGAAGAAGGGGTATGTGAAATCAAGGTGTAGCCACTAATTAGCATCACAGGTTACTTCAATCTTGTAATCAGTTAGTGGACCTGTATATAGGGCTACAGATACTCACTGTGCTATTTGGTGACATGGCATGTACCTCACTCAACATGGACCAGAGGAGGCGAAGGAAAGAGTTGTCTCAGGAGATTGGAAAGAAAATTATAGACAAGCATGTTAAAGGTAAAGGTTGTAAGATCATCTCCAAGCAGCTTGATGTTCCTGTGACTACAGTTGCACATATTATTCAGAAGATCTATGGGACTGTAGCCAACCTCCCTGGACATGGCCGCAGGATGAAAATTGATGACAAATAAAAAATACGGATAATACGAATGGTAACAAAAGAGCCCAAAAAAACTTCTAAATAGATTAAAGGTGAATTTCAAGCTCAAGGAACATCAGTGTCAGATTGCACCATGCATCGTTGTTTGAGCCAAAGTGGACTTCATGGGAGACGACCAACGAGGACACCATTGTTGAAAAAAAATCATAAAAAAGCCAGACTGGAAGTTGCCAAACTACATGTTAAAAAGCCACAAATCTTCTGGGAAAATGTCCTATGGACAGATGAGACAAAAATTGAACTTTTTGCCAAGGCACATCAGCTTTATGTTCACAGATGTAAAAATGAAGCATATCAAGAAAAGAACACTGTCCCCACTGTGAAACATGGAGGAGGCTCTGTTATGTTCTGGGGCTGCTTTGCAGCATCTGGCACAGGGTGTCTTGAATCTGTACAGGATACAATTAAATCTCAAGACTATCAAGGGATTCTAGAGAGAAATGTGCTGCCCAGTGTCAGAAAGCTTGGTCTCAGTCGCAGGTCATGGGTCTTGAAACAGGATAATGACACAAAACGCACAGCTAAAAACACCCAAGAATGGCTAAGAGGAAATCACTGGACTATTCTGAAGTGGCCCTCTAAGAGCCCTGACCTAAATCCTATTGAGCATCTTTCGAAAGAGCTGAAACATGCCGTCTGGAAAAGGCAACCTTCAAACACGAGACAACTGGGGCAGTTTGCTCTTGAGGAGTGGCCAAA
Organism: Anomaloglossus baeobatrachus; assembly: GCF_048569485.1. Lineage (NCBI taxonomy): Eukaryota > Metazoa > Chordata > Amphibia > Anura > Aromobatidae > Anomaloglossus > Anomaloglossus baeobatrachus. The sequence goes on along the minus strand of NC_134354.1, from coordinate 95,531,853 downwards.
ATACCTGTCGAGAGGTGCAGAAGTCTCATTGACAGTTACAGGAATCGTTTGATTGCAGTGATTGCCTCAAAAAGTTGTGCAAAAAAATGTATGTCCAGGCCTATTTCATGAGTTTTATTTTTTTAAAAATTCTGTGGAAGCATGGTTGAAAAGTAATGTCTGACTTTCATTTGGTCATTTTCATAGTTTTTTTATTTATTACTACTTTTGTCATATTCAAGTTATCTCTGTAACAATTGTGGGTTTTTCTCTCATTAAACGAGGGGTACCAACAATTTTGACCACATGTGTATATATACTGTATAATGTCCATAACTGGATGTGACCTCAGAAAGGATAGCTGGATACCACATACTTTCTCTCTCTCTCTCTGTATATATATATATATATATATATATATATATATATATATATATATATATATACAGTATATATATATATATATATATATAAAATCTATATCTAGTGGAGTTTGCTGCTGACATTTTCATAGCAGAATGCCCTCAAAGTTATAAAATCTTCAGTACAAGAATATTTACTTCTATGCGTTTGTGTTTCTATTGATCTGAACTAAAAGTGGACGTGAGCCATACAGACCGAAAGAAGGAAGGACCTGACGTCTGAATTTTGACTTATCCAATAAATAAAAGTTTATTATTACAGTGTTTTATTTTAAGTTTTATTGACTTTTTTAGCACAGAGAAATAATTGCACTTTTTCATTGACGTCAGTTGAAAGAAAAAACACATAAATAACAATGAACCTGATACTACGATTCCACTCACATGCAAAGCGGCTTGTAAAGTTTATACAGGGTCTCAGCGGTTTTATGCAAATTCAGTCTGGACATTCATCACTAGTGACAATTGATCCAGACTTACCATTTCTTAGCATTGTGCATGTCCTACAAGTAAGCTTCTATCAGGCCAAAAAGCCTACTGCAGTGATTAAGTGAATGGTGTTGAGAAGACTGCAGATTCATAATTTATTTCCTTTGACTGCCAAGATGATATTTAATTATGACAACCCTTGGGCTTTGGCCAAGTTGCATATTACAAAGTATTCACATTTCTAGTTGTGTAAAAATATTGCACTGAGCTTATGAACATTTTGGCTTTGTTACCCATTACGCTGCCAGAGGTAGACTGAAATACCTAAAATAGGGGTAGAACCAGTTTCGGACTGAGGTGCCAAGGGCCCACTACTAACATTGACCCTAGGGGCCCACTGTTCAACTACGTCCAAATATTACATTACCTTCATTCACAGAGGTACCTTTCTTCTTTAGAGTAATAAACTTGGTAATGAATGAGTGAAGGCCCAGGGTGGGGAAGGGGCCCAGGTTTGGGGCTCAAGGTTGGGGACTCCACTCTTGCACCGAGGGATTCACCAGCTCCCACATGGGCCAGTTTGAGCCTGGTTACAACTTGTACATCTTATCTCTTATTGTTATTTCATAATTATTTCTGTTCTCAATCGAAAAATATTATCTCTATAGTTTTTAAATAGTTTGCTGATTTATCCCATTTTTGACATTCTTAAAATTTTAAAGCAAACTTGCCAACTTTCATGAAACATATGGGAGGCTACCGAAAAAAGGGGATAATTCTAGAGACCTAACTGAAAGTAGAGTGTAATGTCGACTTGCCACACCGTCAGTTGGCATTCAATGGTATATTTAGGGACAGAAAATGTGGCTTTTGTAAAATTTACATATAACCCACTGTAATAAGTTGATTTACTTTTCAAACACATTATATTTAGGGATGTACATAGTAGACAGGGTGTCTAAAACTTGTCATTCAACTCACTAGTACTGCCGTCTCTTAATTCCACCTTTTCATACCAGATTTCTCTATACTCAAATGTTTCCCTAACTTTGTGTCCTTCTCGCTGCCACTTTCTTGCAATGTTTGAAATCCTACATTAGAATCCTTTATTAGCCCCCTGCCCCACTCACAGTTTCGACCACAGATCAATAGATACAGTGCACCTGGCTATTCTGGGGCTTTGCCACACTCTCCTTGATTTGCTGGACCTGGTGTCACTCTTCTGCCCAGCCATCAAAACATCAGGGCCCAGTTCATGTCCCACTGGCTTGATTGCATGCTGGGAGCTACACTTTCTCCTCATTGCCATTTTATTTTTATTGTTTGTCAACCTACCTAACAATGCACTAGAAATAATTATTTTTTTGTCAGGCATTGAAGAAGTATCTCCATAGAAAAATGTGGAAAGTGTCTGATTTCTGAAGGGCTATGTGCCCATCGTGCTTTTTTTAGCACAAAAAAAGCATGCTTGGTAGTAAAAAAAAACTGCTGAAAAATGTGCTTTTCTTCACGCTTTTGTGCTTTTTTTCATGTTTTTTTTTTGCTTTTTTATACTTTTTTATCATTCTTTTTTTCATACTTTTTCACAATGCTTTATTTCATACTTTTTTAATCCTTTTTTTTGTCATGGCAATTGCAGGGGTTCAGGGGATCAGGCGATGTACCCCCGCAACTGCCACCGGGTCTCCAACTGATGTTACAGCCGGGAATCAGCTCTCCCTGCCCGGAGCAGTGCTCGCGCGGCTCCCGGCAATTTAACCCCTGAATGCTGCGATCGGTGCGATCGCAGCAGTCAGAAGGCAGGGAGAATTATTTATTACATCTCCCTGGTGATCGGGTCTGGAAAGTGATCACGGGGGCCCAATCGCAGCCACAGTAACCCTAGGTCATCACCATGACGACCAGGCTTACTGAACTATGGATTGTCTCACAGACCAGGGCACCTACGTCACCTACAGGTACAGACCACGAGGCCTAGGAGCAGGGAACCCAGGTGACATTCATGCAGGTGGATCTGCAGAAAATTCCCATGATCCACCAGCAAGAATGCGATTCACCTTGTGACGTCACTCAGGTTACCTGCGGTCACACATGAATGTCCAGCTGTGACCATCACTAACTTGAGTGACATCACTGCTAATCGCGGCTCACTCTCTGCCTGCAGTTACAGCATTTGGTCATGTTCCATGATCATGCACTGTAATTTCAGATGTAGCAGTGCTGGAATCATTGTGGGACCTCATGTGGATTACGTCAGGCCCTCTGGGGTGTTTTGGGGTTAATAAACTGAGGAAAGAGGGTGTTTAGTTTTCTTTTTTTTTCAAATAAAGTGTTTTCCCATTTTTTAATATAGAGATTAGTGACAGCTGTGGGCTGTTATTAACCTATTGTATTACCCCGATTGCCACCGTACCAGGGCAGTCGGGAAGAGCCGGATAAAGTGCCGGGCTTGTCACATCTAATGGATGTGACAGTCCCGGGTGGCTGCAGGTTGCTATTCTGAGCCCGGGGGCAGTCTAATAACCATAGTACTCCCCAGGCTGAGAATACCGGCCCCCAGCTGTTGAGCTTTATAATGGCTGGATATCAAAATTAGGGGGGACCGCACAATGTTTATTTTTAATTATAAATAATTAAAAAAAAAGCTGGATATGGTTCCTCTTATTTTGATACACAGCCAGGATAAGCGTAAGGCTGGGAGCTGCCGCCTGTAGCCGCCTTTATCTGTGCTGGTATCCATAAGGGGGGGCCCTACACCAATTGTTTTATTTAGTTATTTTATACCACGATATAGTCCCTGAGACAGTGCCTGTGATTCCAACCAATCAACAGACGCTGTCTGGGGGTGGGGCCTGAGTGCAGCCAATCAGGTACGCCGGAGGATGGGGAAAGCAGTGAATATTCATTAGAGAAAATTGTTGGGCCTGGAAGTAATGGAGCCGTGGAGACACTGTAAGTATTTACTGTTTTAACCCTTTCCCTTCCTTCTTTTTTTTTTTTTTTAACAGTGGTCAATCACAGCCATGCCAATACTTGACATGGCTGTGATGGGCAGGGAGCTGAGGATGGTTTTTGCCATCTGATCATTTACAGATCCTTGGTAAGATCTTTTGTGGTAAATGATTGGATGTCCGATCCCGATCCGGCCAAAGATCGTACGATTTTTTCCGATTTTGCTGATCAGGATCGCTCACCTCTATTGCAGGGAACCACAGTTATGTCAAATAGCATATAAAAAAGCAACGTGGACATTACACATTTGTTTTTTCCTGCTTTTTTCACTAACTCCATTGAAGTCAATTGGGGGAAAAACGCTGAAACAACTGACATGTTGCTTTTATTTTCAGCAACAAAAAAGCAACCGAAAAAGAAAAAAAACGTGTGCACAGCAAGTCACGATTCTCATACACTTTGCTGGGATGATTTTTCTTTGCTTTAATTGAGTAAAAAAAAAAAGCAAGGAAAAACGCTAGAAAAAAACGCAAAAAAAAAAAACGCCCTGTGGGCACAAGGCCTAAATCTTCATTCTGTTTTTCTCTCGTTATGACGCACAAAGACTTTGGGGTTGGGGAAGCAGGTTGGAAGCCAATCTTCATCTTTGAAAGTTGGTCCACTGGCCAAATGATAGTTTACTCCATATTAGTGGATACAGATTCTACTATTGAAGTATATAGTTAATGTTAATTTATTTGTAAAATATTTTCTTTTTTTTTTCTTCTATGATGTATTTTAAGCACTTGGGGACAAGGGTTGCGTTATTATCCTTTTATATTCATCCCATTTGCTGGGCTCCCACTTCCAGAAAATTTATCCTAATCCCGAGGGCATATTTATTTAAAAAAAACAACCAGTTTTCCTACCTTAAATGATAATTTAAAGTAATTTTAGAGTTTTGTTTACATGTATTGTTTTACGACCCAGTCTCTGTGTCACCAACTTGTAGACCTTTTTTTTTTTAAGTGTCAACAATGGTTATCCATCTAGATCCAAGAAGTTATTTTTTCTTCGCTACTTGGCCAACTTTTGGTTTAGTCAAATATCAGCAGAAATATTCTAAATAAATTCAGATACATGCAGATTCTGAAATAAGTATTGAACGTGTCACCAAGTTTCTAGGTAAAGTTATTTTCTAAAGGCACTAATGATATCCACACAGGCAAATAAATCAAACCATAGATGTATAAGTGATGTGTAATAATGACAAATGACACAGAGAAAAAGTATTGAAATGTATTTATTAGGCCCCCTTCACACGCACGTGTCTTCGGTACGTGTTTGGTCCGTTTCCTTATGTACCGGAGACACGGATACATGTATTCCATTGTTATTCAATGTTTGGAGTTACACGTGCATTTTTCCGTACGGTCCGTGTGTCCGTGTGCGTGATACGTATGTGTACCCGTATTACACGGATGCATGTCCGTTTTCTGCACGGAACACGCACACCCAATGAAAGTCTATGGTTCTGTGAGCACACGTACGTGACACAGATGCATCTCCGTATGGTCCGTGTACGTTTTGTGCTTTTTTGAAGCGATGTCGGTCAATCTTTTTTTCTGTGTATGTCAGTCAATCTCCCTCAGTCCGTCGGTCGGTCTCTCTCTGTCTGTCCCTCTCTCAGTCTGTCGGTCAGTCTCTCCCCCTCACTCATACTCACCGTTCCTCGATCACTGGCGCGGCGCTGCACAGCTGTTAAAAATACTCCGGCAGCTTTTACTATTTTGAAAAAGCCGGCCGCTCATTATTCAATCTCGTATTCCCTGCTTTCCCCGCCCACCGGCGCCTATGATTGGTTGCAGTGAGACACGCCCCCACGCTGAGTGACAGCTGTCTCACTGCAACCAATCACAGCCGCCGGTGGGTGTGTCAATATCGAGCAGTAAAAAAAAAAAAAAATAATTAAGAAAAAATGGCGTGCGGTCCCCCCCAATTTTGATACCAGCCAGGGTAAAGCCAAACGTCTGAAGGCTGGTATTCTCAGGATGGGGAGCTCCACGTTATGGGGAGCCCCCCAGCCTAACAATATCAGCCAGCAGCCGCCCGGAATTGCCACATCCATTAGATGTGACAGTCCCGGGACTGTACCTGGCTCATCCCGAATTGCCCTGGTGCGGTGGCAAACGAGGTAATAAGGAGTTAATGGCAGCAGTCCACAGCTGCCACTAAGTCCAAGATTAATCATGACTGGCGTCTCTCCGAGATACCTTCCATGATTAACCTGTACGTTAAAGAAAATAAACACACACAATGAAAAATCCTTTATTTGAAATAATCAAAAAAAAAACACCCTCGCTCACCACTTTATTAAGCCCCGAAAACCCCTCCAGGTCGGCGTAATCCACAGAGGTCCCGCGACGCTCTCAGCTCTGCTACATGAAGGTGATAGGAGCTGCAGTAGAACACCGCCGCTCCTGTCAGCTCCATGCAGCAAGTGAGGTGAGAAGCGCGATCAGCGATTATGACACTCAGGTCACTCGCGGCCACCGCTGGATCCTCCAACTGTGACAGCAAGTCTCCCGAGTGACTGAAGTGCGCTGCGCGATCAGCAATAAAGTCACAGGTGAGTTGCGGTCTCGGGTGGAGGACTCCAGCTAGCCGTGGGTAACCTGAGTGACGGCAGCGCAAATTGCGCTGTTCACTTCAGTCACTCAGGGGATTAGCGGTCACCGGTGAGTCCTTCACGGGTGACCGCTAATCAGGACGCGACACAGACAGAGCCGCGGTATGACAACGAAGTCGGGTGAAGTTCACCCGAGTTCATTCTCATCGCACGTCGCTGTCTGCTGTCAGCGGGTATGTAGCAACGTCATTGTGCATCACACACGGAACATTTCACACGGACAACACACGGACATTACACGTACGTATCACACACACACACACGGCTAGCATACGCCATCACACGGATGTCACACGTACCGGAGAAACAGACATAAAATTCGGAACACGGACCCGAAAAACGGAACGTAAGACACACACGTGTTTTTCACGTGTGTGTGAAGGGGGCCTTAGGCTGAGTTTACATGTCCAGTAATCATCCATTACAACAGATCCTGAAGAGATCCATTTGAAAAAAGTTCTGCAAACACGACTTTTTTGTCCGTTGTTAAATAACTGATGTCAGCCGGACCCGGGTTTTTTTTAACATGAGAGTCTATTCAGAATGGATCTGTGATGCCACTGGACTATTCAGGTCGTCACAGGGTACTGCACAAGCTGCCCTCCCCGTGCAGTATTCAACCCCCCATGGTTCTGGGTCTCTATCTCTTGCACCACACCTGCCAGGCACACCAGTGGGCTGCTTAAGCAGGAATAGGGCCGCCCACCTAGGGGTCAGACAGGGAGGTGGGAGGTGTCAAGTGTGTCCAGCAGTAACCCTCGGGCTGTGAGGAGCTCTGAGGAAGCTGGGAGTTGTAGCTCCCAGGGGAGAAGTAAACTAGGTCGCAGACAGTGGTCTGGACCTAGAGGAGTCGGACCCCTGGTCGCAGGGGAGTGAGGCTAGGTGCCTGGAACCCGTCAAGGAGGACGGCCAGCAGCCTGGTCCTATCACCGGTCCGGGGGCCGAAGGCACGTCGAGGTGGACGGACCCAAGGTCGGGGAGAAGCTTCAGGCGACCCGGCAATTAACCTGTGGAGGACAGGGCCTTTATGGACTGTTCCCACCAGCTCAATGATTGAGGGCAGTAGCACAACAAGTGGGATAGGGATTTCCTAGCAAGAAGCCCACTGAAATCCCAAGTGTGAGATCCTGAGAGCAGGCTCCCTCACTTAGCCATAGTGGGGAGCAGGGCCCAGACAGCTGGTTTATCCTGTTTTCAGCGTCTGTTTCATTGCTGAGTGAGTATCCGACTGTCCCCCTGCACTGCGTCCCCGCATCTCCATCCAGAGTCCCGGGGTCTACCCCTACCCGTGGAAGGCAACGTCATCTAGCTGCCCCACTCCATCATCCCAGGTTTTCCCAACGGCAGCGGCGGTACTCCCAATTACAGCACACCACGGGTGGTGTCACGAACTATACCAAATATCCTGTAAATACTCCCTTTTCATTTGAGTGTGGCCCCTAATCCCCCTGGTCTGGAGACCCTCGAGCCACGAACGATCCCCACCCCCGAATCCGCGTGGTTCGATCCGCTGCAGGGGCAGCCCAGATCCATTAATGGATTGCCATTTAGTCATCCGTTATGCTTGCATTTGTAACCAATCTGGGTTTTTTTTTAAAAGGATCCATTACACATAGAAGATAAATAGTAATCTGTTAATGGATCCCTCATCCACAGACTCCCATGTTAAAAAAATGGATCTAGCAGAAATCATTTTGCCAATGAATCCCTGCAGGATCCAATCTAAAGGATGATTACAGGACATGTGAACTTAGTTTTATGTAGAGCACCACAGGGAAGGTGTTTTAACCTACTCGTCGTCGGGTCGGGGGGCAGATTCTTCTGCATTGTCATGGGGTGGCCTGGCTCGGTTCCTTTGCCTTGAGGCATACAGGAAGGAGAATTGGAGGGTGGCCGGGGAGTATGGAGGTACTAGTTGGGAGGTTAGGAAACTCTATTAGGATCTTGACGCCACCTGTGGTATGTGGCCAGGGATGGGGGTCTCTCACCAGGGCAAATGTCAGGTGCAGCCGGGATGGTGTCGCTCCCCACAGACGGAGCAGGATTACCCCAGAGAGGATGGCTGTTTGGTGGTAGTCTACGTTGGCGCCGCAGCACTGGGCGACGGTAAAGGAGAGGCAGAGACAGGGGCTGCGGTTCCACGTATATTTACTCACAAGTTTTTCAGACGCTGTCTGACGTACCGTTCTCTGCCATGAGGGGCTCGAGCCAATCCCGGATCCATGAAAGGTCAAGTCTGGTGTGTATGTCAGCCTGTGAGCTCTCTCCTGCTTTTATGCGCTAAGTATCGGACCCCTGTGGCATGAAGCACTTGAGGGTCCCAGTGTCAGTAAAGTGTGTCCCGTTCTGTATGCTGATAGCGTGGTTCCGTTATGGGGCCGGTCCTCAACCCCGGATCCTATGTGCTATTTGCTGCAGACTCATGGGACGGGTCCAGTAGACAACGTGGAGTATGCCTGCCCTAAGATTCTGTATCCCGACAGCGCCAGTCCTGTAGAAGCAGCTGCCCTGCTTCTCCCCAGCGACTGTGTTGAACGCCTTGGCCCACAGAGCTGCGCGCGGCACATCCGCTCTGCTCTGTGTCTGAAGCTGAACTTTCTCTAGTTGTGGTGTTGTGTGGTCTGAGCTGTTGACGTCTCTCTCTTTTGGTCATCTTTAGTTTCATTTCTCCCTCTCTGCTGGCTTCCGGGGGCGAAGCTTAACTTTCGCACCACTCCGTCTCGCCAGCCCACAAAGAGCGGAAATTTTCCTGCCACTGGTATTCTGTAATGGCGGCTAAGTCCAAAGTTCAAATAAACAGTCTCTTTTCCATAAGGCGCACAGTACCCGTTTGTTGCGGGCACGATTATCCTGTCTGTGACGCCAAATGTAGTGCAGGTGTTTTAATCTGATCGTCGCCGGGCCGGGGTGCAGATTCTTCTGCATTGTCACGGGGTGGCTTGGCCCGGTTCCATTGTCCCAAAGAAGGATTGGAGGGTGGCAGGGAGGATGAAGGTAGTAGTTGGGAGGTTAGGAAGGTCTATTAGGATCGTGACGCCACCTGTGGTATGCGGCCAGGGATGGGGGCCGCCGCTGCAGGGCCTCAGATGTCATGTGCAGCTGCGATGGTGTCGCTCCCCACAGGCTGAGCGGGATTACTCCGGGGAGGATGGCGGGGGTTTGGTGGTAGTCCTTGTTGGCGCCGCATCGCTGGGCGCCAGCACCGGTACAGGAAAGGCAGAGACAGGGGCTGCAGTTCTAGGTGTTTTTACTCACAAGTCTTTTAGACACTGCCCGAGGTACTGTTCTCTGCCACGATGGGCTCCAGCCAATCCCGGATCCGTAAAAGGTCAAGTCCGGTGTGTATGTCAGCCTCTGAGCTCTCTCCTCCTATTATGCGCTAAGTATCGGACCCCCGTGGCGTAAAGCACTTTAGGGTCCCGGTGTCAGTAAAGTTTGTCCCATTCTGTATGCTAATAGCGCGGTTCCGTTATGGGACCATCCTCAACCCTGGATCCTGTGTGCTATTTGCTGCAGACTTGTCGGACGGGTCCAGTGACTTTCTGTAGCCATTCCCCGCGACCCTTGCAGAGTTGGTAGACAACGTGGAGTATGCCTGCTTTAGGATTCTGTATCCCGACAGCGCCAGTCTTATGGAAGCAGCTGTCCTGCTTCTCCCCAGCGACTGTGTTGAACGCTTTGGCCCACAGAACTGCGCGTGGCACATCCACTCTGCTCTGTGTCTGAAGCCGAACTCTCTCTAGTTTTGGTGTTGTGTGGTCTGAGCTGTTTTCCCCAGTCGCTGCCACTGGCTGGTTCACTACTCTCACTAGGTCAACCTGCTCTTCCCACTGTGTGCGCCTAACTCCCCCTGGTGGGTGCTTCTCCCTGACCCTGAGTCCCAAGTCCAGTGGATATGGGGAGCCCCTGGTGCGGTGGCGTCCTGTAAACCCACCGCTGTAGTGGCCCCCTACTGTGATCCGATCCTGGCCCGGTCCTCATTGGGGAAGGCAACCCAGTGACTGTATGTTTGTGTATGTGTAAACTGGCCTCGACCTTCCTTGACCTAGGATGAGTACTACACCCTATTAGGGGTGCAGTACCCTGTGGCGCCTGAAGCCACAGGGGCGCCACACTTACATCGTACAAAAGCTTTTGTTGGTTGATGGTGACAGCTTCAAGATTCCTCCTGTATGAAGAAACTAGTAGCATGCATTGCTCAGGTCTAATTCTGGCCCATTCTTCCACACAAACACATTTCAAATCCTGAAGGCCACTTGGGCTTTTTCTATGAGCACTGAGCTTTAGTTTCTTCCATATATTTTCTATTGGATTCAGGTCAGGTGATTGGCTGGGTCATTCTAGCAGCTTCATTTTCTTTCTCTGAAACCAAGTGAGTTTTCTTGGCTTTATGTTTGGGATTATTGTCTTGCTGAAATTTCCACCCTCGTTTCATCTTCATAACCCTAGTAGATGGCAGCACATTTTTATCAAGAATGTCTCTGTACATTTGTCCATTCATCCTTCCTTCAATTATATGAAGTTTGCCAGTGCCATATATTGAAAAACAGCCCCACACCATGATGTTCCCACCTCCAAACCTGATGAGATTCAGTTAAAGGGAACCAACCATCAGGATTTTCGTGTATAAGCTGCAGCCAGTGCAGTGCTGGCACTATCATGCACAGTGTGTACATACCATCAGGGTGCAGCTCGGGTGTTTAGGCAGTGAAATACAACTTTATAAAGTTTGAAATTTCGTGCACTTTTTGATTGACGTGTGCACCTCTCCGTTAATGTCCGGGCGGGTTATGCAGGAGTTCCCCGCCCCCCCACCAGCCTGTTCCTCCCTCTCTCCTGATGTCCGGGCGGGTTATTCACGTGTTCCCCGCCCCCCCGCGCCGCCTGTTCCTCCCTCCCTCCGGCTGTATGTAAATATCTAATCTTCAGAAACATGGCGCCGGAGTGGGCCTCTGCGCACAGCGCTTATCTCCGGCGCCATGTTTCTGAAGCCCGCATTACACAGCTTGGTGTCTGCAGACTGCAGAACAGCTGATCGGAGGACGCGATCAGCTGTAGCTATGATGACGTGCCGCCTCAGGACACCGGGCCAGGACAGGAGCTTGCCAGCGACATCGGGGGTCAGGTGAGGTAAGTTCACAATGGACTCACATGACCCCGTGACGGCAGTGCTGCGAGACCCGGTCACGGTAGTGATATCGCGTCCTCTGATCAGCTGTTCTGCAGTCTGCAGACACCAAGCTGTGTAATGCGGGCTTCAGAAACATGGCGCCGGAGATAAGCGCTATGCGCAGAGGCCCACTCCGGCGCCATGTTTCTGAAGATTAGATATTTACATACAGCCGGAGGGAGGGAGGAACAGGCAGCACGGGGGGCGGGGAACACGTGCATAACCCGCCCGGACATCAGGAGAGAGGGAGGAACAGGCTGGTGGGGGGGCGGAGATACACGTGCATAACCCGCCCGGACATTAACAGAGAGGTGCACACGTCAATCAAAAAGTGCACGAAATTTCAAACTTTATAAAGTTGGATTTCACTGACTAAACACCCGAGCTGCACCCCAATGGTATGTACACACTGTGCATGATAGTGCCAGTACTGCACTAGCTGCAGCTTATACACGAAAATCCTGATGGTTGGTTCCCTTTAAAATCTTCAGCTTTATTCAAATAAGTTAAGTGGCAGAACAGCATACAGAACACTTACAGGACAGGTGTATCCTACGCGTTTCAGCATGATGCAATTGAAATAAAAGGATTAATATTTTCTATATTTCTATATTTTAAATACTTTATTATTACATTTAGTTTCGTACATTCCAGCCTCATGGTCTCATATTCAAGGTTTTATCTTTGTTTAAAATGTTTTCTTATCTCATATGCAAGACTAAAGGGTGCTTTACATGCTGCGATCTCGCTAGCAAGATCGCTAGCGAGCGTAACGCCCCCATCGGTTGTGCGTCACGGGCACATCGATGCCCATGGTGCACAACATCGCTAGAAACAGTCACACATACTTACCTGCCTAGCGACGTCGCTGTGACCGGCGATCCGCCTCCTTTCTAAGGGGGCGGTTCGTTCGGCGTCATAGCGATGTCACTAAGCGGCCGCCCAATAGAAGCGGAGGGGCGTAGATGAGCAGGACATAACATCCCGCCCACCTCCTTCCATTCTCATTGCCGGCGGCCGCAGGTAAGGAGATGTTCCTCGTTCCTGCGGTGTCACACATAGCGATGTGTGTTGCCGCAGGAACAAGGAACAACCTCACTACTGCACATACAACGATATTTGGTGTTCGAACGACCTCTCCAAAACAAAACAAACGATTTTTACCACTTTTGCGATCGTTGAAGGTCGCTCGTACGTGTCACACGCTGCAATGTCGCTAACGACGCCGGATGTGCGTCACTAACACCGTGACCCCGATGATAAATCGTTAGCAATGTCGCAGCGTGTAAAGTACCCTTAAGTCTCTGTATTTCTGAGACTTAAAGGTCATATATGACACAGGGGGGGTGGCAACTGGTAAATTTCCACTGAAGCCTTTATGCAATACTACATTGGTCTGTAGATGGTATAAATTATGCATAAACTGGTAAATAAACAGAAATTGATTTTGCTCACAACAAGTGTGCATTTACTTTCTCCAAGTGGAGCAAGTCCATAGAAGAGCAACCAAGATGGTAGAAGGTCTGCAAACCATGTCATATGAAGACCGGCTAAAAGAACTAGGAATGTTTAGTTTGAAAAAGAGAAGGCTGAGAGGAGACTTAATAGCAGTCTACAAATATCTAAAAGGTAGTCACAGTGCAGAGGGAACTACCCTATTCTCATTAGCACAAGGAAGTACAAGAAGCATTGGGATGAAACTAAAAGGAAAGAGATTCAGATTAGACATTAGGAAAAACTTTCTGACAGTGAGGGCAGTCAGAGAATGGAACAGGCTACCACGGGAGGTGGTGAGCGCTTCCTCAATGGAAATCTTCAAGCAGAAACTGGATAAACATATAGCTGGGATGATTTAGGAAAATCTGCACTCACAGGGGATTGGACCCGATGGCCCTTGAGGTCCCTTCCAACTCTACCACTCTATGATTCTATGAAATGCTTGATATCCAAGAGGCCTAATTCAATTTGGACCTCACTGGTGATTCCGTAATCTGACCTTTGAGTCAGAGCAGATCAGCTACAACACCTCTTTCATGGTATACATGAGTATATGACTAACCAGGTTTAATTACATGTAAGATCTATTTAGTAACTTTCTCTATTTAGTAACTTTCTTTTAAGATCAATTCACTACATCTGATAGGTTTGAAAACTTTTTCAATACCCAGAAATGTGAAGGTAGAGGTATCGCCATTGGGAGTGTGCGCAAAGTGTTTAGAGAAGGCAGAAATATTGCTAACTGCAGGATTTACCGCATCAGACAGGTGTCTCCTGCTGCATTTTTATAGAGGGTCAGAAGTATAGCCAACATATTGCACAAGACACAGTATACATCCAGCAAACTACATAACCACATTTAAAAAAAACTTTTACAAATAACCAAGTATTGGTGCATAATTTTTATCACTATTAGTGCTAGTAAAGTAACTGGGAGATAAAATTGAACCAAGTGTAGGTGTTTTGCTGGCTATAAACCACACATTTTGTTGATATACAATAGTTCACGGTTTCTGATCCTTGTTAAGAATGGGTAAATACTTACCGATAATGCTATCAATCTCTCAGAATTGAGGACTGAGTGGAGAATGTGACTGGTTGTCTGATTATTATTTTATTCTTATTATTAATGCCTTTACAAATTAATAGACCAGCTGCAATTCTATCAGCTCTATGTATAATCCATTTAGAATATCCTCTACTTACTGGATAATTTTGAGGAAATGTTCCTTGATTCTATAGCGTAATCTTTGGCAGAAGAACAATTTCATTTGGCTCTTATTAATTCGCCAAGTGAGATATTCTTAACAATATGTATTGGATGGCAAGACTCAGCCTGGAGAAGAGAATTGCAAGCAGTCGTTTTTCTAAATGGAAGGATAGAAATTTTATTGTGTGTCGGGGCCAGTTTTAAAGGTTATATCTAAATAATTGAGGATGTTACAGTTGAAAAAATATGTAAATTTTAGAGTATAATAATATTTCTTGATATAACTAATAAAATCAACTACCTGCCCTTCAGCACCATACCATCCCATATGAAGAGGAGGTCGTCTATATAGCGACTATACCATTTAATATTGTTGGTAAAGGGATAGCTGTGTATACATAAAAAAATGTTCCGTCCTCGCCCCAGTAACAATATTTGCCAATGAAGAGGAGAACTTGGCACCTATACTAATGCCCTGTTTTTGGAGAAAGAAATGTGTATAAAAGGAAAATAATTGTGGGTTAATAGAAAAGCGACTGCAGAAACAATAAATTGTTCAATGGATGTAGTTTAAGTACTGTGTTTGTGAAGAAAATAGGAAAGGCAGATTAATAAGAGCCAAACGAAATCTGCTAAAGATTGTATTATAGAATCACAGAACATTTCCTCAAGATTATCCATTAGAGGATATCCTAAATGGATCTTACATAGACCTGATACAATTGTGGTTGGTCTAGATAGAGACAATTTATTGATTGATAAAATGTATTAATAACAAGAAATAGTGTTTAGTCAACCAGTCACATTCCCCACTCAGTACAGTCCTCAATTCTCAGAGAATGTTAGTATTATCAACAAGTATTTACTAGTGATGGGCGAGCATACTCATCACTGCTCATTACTCGATCAATTGTTAGGGTGCTCCATCGAGTTATGAGCAGTGCCAAGCACCTCGTGGTGCTTGAGTGCTTGGGTTAATAGTGGAAGGAGCTGCTTTCTCTGATTGGAGTCACCCACAAAAGCTGGGGTTTTCATAGCTAAGTGCAGAGACTCCTCCCTCAGCTAGACTCTTAGTGCTGAAGTGCTGAATACCTCTCGGGTAAGGGGTGCTTCACACATAGCGAGATCGCTACCGAAATCGCTGCTACAGCACGGTTTTGGTGACGCAACAGTGACCTCATTAGCGATCTCGCTGTGTGTGACACTGAGCAGCGATCTGGCCCCTGCTGCGAGATCGCTGCTCGTTACACACAGCCCTGGTTCGTTTTCTTCAAAGGTGCTCTCCCGCTGTGACACACAGATCGCTGTGTGTGACAGCGAGAGAGCGACGAAATGAAGCGAGCAGGGAGCAGGAGCCGGCATCTGGCAGCTGCGGTAAGCTGTAACCAGGGTAAACATCGGGTAAGTTTACCTTACCAACATCGGGTAAGTTTACCTTAGTTACCAGCCTCCGCAGCTCTCACGCTGCCTGTGCTGCCGGCTCCGGCTCTCTGCACATGTAGCTGCAGTACACATCAGGTTAATTAACCCGATGTGTACTGTAGCTAGGAGAGCAAGGAGCCAGCGCTAAGCAGTGTGCGCGGCTCCCTGCTCTCGCGGTTATGATCGCTGCTTCGGCTGCTGTGTTTGACAGCTAAGCAGCGATCATAACAGCGACTTACAAGGTCGCTGTTACGTCACAGAAAATGGTGACGTAACAGCGACCTCGTTGTCGCTGTCGCTTAGTGTGAACCAGCCCTAAGTTAAAGCTCTATCTCTTTCTCTCTCTCTATCTCTGTCATGGGGTATGTAATGACAAAACAGAGGCTCCTAGGCTGGCCCTCAGACGCGAGACCCTGCGCCGTCCCTTATCTCAAAGGTAGGCTTGATAGTAGCCAGGTCTGAGCACCCAGTGTGACCCTGACTCCGGTCCAAGCCCTGATCTTACTCCCCTTCTCCCCTACCCTTAGGTTGGGCCGGAAACACAGTAACAAAACCCACCAGAAATGAAGCAGACAAGGGAGAACAAAAACTTGTATACAGTGCACTCAAACACAAAGGAGAGACAATATGTATGCTCTAATACTGACTGCAAAACTGTGTATCTAATCCTATCCTGTGTGCTACTGTCTGTTCAGCTGTGTATTTAATCCTATCCTGTCTGCTGAGCTGTGTATCTAATCCTATTCTGTGTGATAGTGTCTGTTTAGCTGTGTAATCCTATCATGTGTGATTCTCTCTCATTACTTGACTTCCCTATTTGACTTTAATTATGCCTGTTAATCAAGACAAAAAATTGCTCATCTCGAGTAATGAGCATCCGGGTTCAACAGGTCCAACCAGGTGTAAAAAAACCCAAAACCCTGTTTTGGGCCCGGAATTGAGCAAGGATATCTGCCAGATGCCGGTCCCCATATAAGTCTATAGGGACCTGAATCAGGCACTTTAAAATGGTGGTAGAATGGATAGGGGAATTGGAGAAAGCGAGTTATAATTAATCGCTCTCCAACGCAGCTGTAACACCACTTCCAGGGCTGTTCATTACCCTCATGCATATGCACTCCTTTCCCCGCCCAACGGAAGTCCCGGCGTCTGATAGGTTGCAGTCAGACCACGCCCCCACCCTATGTGAAAGCATGTCTGAATGCAACCATTTAGAGACATTGTGTGTGTCCCTATAGTTTTGTAAAAATAAATAAAGAAAAAACTTGTGTAGGGTCCCCTATATTATGATACCCAGCACAGATAAAGCATATGGCTACAGGATGCAGCCCCCAGATGTGATCATTATCTTGACTGTGTATCAAAATAAGAGGGACCCAATGAAGCTTTTTAAAAAAATTACTTAAATAAACAATTTTTAAAAACTGCATGTGGTCCCCTCAATTTTGATATACAACCATGATAAAGACAATAGCTGGGGGCTGGTATTCTCAGGCTGGGGAGATCCCTCGTTATTGGGCCCTCTAGCCTAAAAATAGAAGCCTGCAGCCGCCCAGCATTGTCACATCCATTTGATGCGCCAATCCTGGCACTTTACCCAGCTCATCCTGATTGTCCTGGTGCTGTGACAATCGGGGAAATAAGTGGTTAATGACAGCTCACATCTGCCACTAAGCCCCAGATTAATAATGGGAGGTGTCTATGAGACCTACTATTACTAATCTGTAGGTGAAAAGAAATAAACACAAACACCAAAAAATTCTTTATATGAAATATAATCCCTGAAAAACCTTTTACACCAATTTATTAACCCCTAAAACACTCCTGCAGGTCTGATGTAATCCACACGTGGTCCCACGATGACACACAGATCTACCTCTCTGGACCTGACATTACCTCTCTACTAGCCAAAATTCCACAATGTCTGTCTGCTATTTCATCCTTCTTCTCTGCGCGATTCCTAAAGCTTAACATGGACGAAACAGAGTTCATTGTCTTTCCTCCTCCTCACTCATCTCCTCCAACAAGCCTTTCCATCAAACTTGATGGTTGCTCACTCTACCCAGTCTCACAAGCTCGTTGCCTTGGAGTAACCCTCGACTCTGCTCTATCCTTTAAGACACACATCCAAGCCCTCTTCACCTCATGCAGACTACAACTCAAAAATATCTCCCGGATCCGTACTTTCCTTAACCAAGAATCAGCAAAAACACTAGTGCATGCCCTCATCATCTCCCGCCTCGACTACTGCAACCTCCTGCTCTCTGGCCTTCCTTCCAACACTCTTGCACCCCTCCAATCTATCCTAAACTCTGTGGCCCGCTTAATCCACCTCTCCCCTCGCTATTCCCCAGCCTCGCCACTCTGCCAATCCCTTCAGTGGCTTCCCATCGCCCAACGACACTAGTTCAAAACATTAACCATGACATACAAAGCCATCCACAACCTGTCTCCTCCTTACATCTGTGACCTAGTCTCCCGGTACCTACCTGCACGCAACCTCAGATCCTCACAAGAACTCCTTCTCTACTCCTCTCTTATCTCCTCTTCTCACAATCGCGTACAAGATTTCTCCCGTGCCTCCCCCATACTCTGGAACGCTCTACCTCAGCATATCAGACTCTCCCCTTCCTGGAAAGCTTCAAGAGGAACCTCAAGACCCACCTCTTCCAACAAGCCTACAACCTACAAAAGCCCTCAGTCCAGTTCACCACTGCGCAACCAGCTCTGACCTCACCTACTGTACCATCACCCATTCCCTGTAGACTGTGAGCCCTCGTGGGCAGGGTCCTCTCTCCTCCTATACCAGTCTGTTTTGTACTGTTAATGATTGTTGTACGTATACCCTCTTTCACTTGTAAAGAACCATGGAATAAATGGCGCTATAATAATAAATAATAATAATTCTAGCTCTGCCACATGTACACTGAAGGCACAGCGTGTGGACACAGAACATGACTGCACCCTGTCAGCTTCAGGCAAAGACTGAGCCTCAGTGATGAGTGGTGACATCACTCAGGTTATTTGCGGTCACAACGGGAGGTTCCCGTGGTACGCCAGCTTTGACCGCAGGTAACCTGACCTAAGATGACCTCAGTAAACCCTTTGACCTCACCTCAGGTGAAGTCACAGGGTTCACAGACGAGCATATCTTGGCAGAAAATCTTGTTTTTTAGCCAAAAGATGCAGATTTGGTGCTATAATTTATACACCATATTCCTGCCCCAAATCTGCATCTTCTGGTAAAAAAAATGCATCAAAATAGCATGCGGTTTTGATTCGATAGTGATGCAATTTTTGCCAGAAGATGCAGTTTTGGTGCAGGAATATGTTGTATAAATTTCAGCAACAAACCTGAATCTCTTGGCAAAAAAAATTAACGAAAATGGTTTTGACGCTGGGTCGGTGCGGTTTTCTGCCAGGAGGGGCAAATTTTGGTGCTAAAATCTGGTGCAGACATTTCACTCACCAAGTAAATATGCAGTCATTAGCGTCTACTCCTATTGTCCCAACATAGGTTTTTACAGAAAATTTCTTCAGGAGGCGTGAAGAAGTGTTCTATGAAACGTACGTTGGGACGATAGGACTGAACGCTAATAACTGCATATTTACTTGGTGAGTGATTTAATTTACCCCCTGTTGTCTGATCAAATAGATTGCTATTGTCTCTGGCTAGGCAATGTAATGTCCTTTTGCACTGTTATCTATGCCTGCTCTCAGTATGACACTGGTATATTGGCTCATGCAGGCTTTTAGCTGGGCTTCTCAGATCATATACTCTTAAAGGGCCAGATTATCAACTTATATACTTGCTGCATATTATATGTTTGATGAAATTGAGATCTACAGAGGGTTGTTAAATCCTTGCTCTTGCACTAATATATTGAGGGACTGGTTTTGCACTTTGCATTTGGATATTAGATAAATCCCTAGTTCATCTAATTATATTTACATAGCTATACATGCAATAGTTATTTCATCTTGTGCACGTTATACCGGTTGATTAATTTAGATCTCCAGGGGCTGTTACATTCTTGGTTTTGCGCTTATATATTTAGAGACTTATTTTGCACTTTGCACTTTTATATTTGATAAATTCCTAGTGCAATTGACACTTTATTCTACCGATATAATTTATTTCTCAAAATAGTCCTTTTTATATGGAATATATACTTTATGAGCTATCATTTTGGAATTTTTTGAGTAGTTTTTTCTTGATATATATTTTACGTGAATGGAAATATTTATTTTTTGACACAATAAGGCTTGATTGGGTGGGGTTCTACTGCTGGGACCTGCACCAATTGTCAGTATATGGAACTTTTATCCCCTTTAGACTTGAGCTCTTGTACGACTCTACCACTAATCCATTCATTCCCTCAGTGGCTGTCTAGCACTGCACTTGTTTTTTTTTAATATAAATGTCGCGCCCATGGAAGGGGGTACTCAGTCCCGGGCGGTTGCAAATGGAAATGTCACTCTGGTGGCCATTGCCCGGTTCTGTGCCCTGGGGCTTCTTTTGTAAAAGGGGGGTATTCACCGCCCAATGGTATAACATTTTGTGACACACCTGGGGTGTCAATATGCTCACTGCACCATAGATAAATTAATTGAGGGGTGCAGCTGTAAAATCTGATCACTTGTGGGGGATTTCTGCTGTTCTGGCACCTCAGGGGTTCTGTCAATGCGGCATGCTACCTGCAAACCATTCCAGCCAAATTTGCACTTTGATATGGCAATCCTTCCCTTCTGAGTTTTGCACTGTGCCTGAAATGTAGTTTCTGATCACATATGAGGTACTGCCCTGGAGAAAATTGTTCTGGATAAAATTATGTAACAAATTTTGTAGTCCATTTTCTCCTGTTTCTGCTGTTTTGGAACCTTGGCGGCCCTGCAAGCACAACATGGCTTCCACAATCTATTCCAGGCAATTTTGTGTAAAACCCTGGGGTCGAGGGGTTTTTACACGACTCATCGCCGGGCCGGAGGTTGCAGATCCTCTGCGTAATCACGGGCTGGCCTGGCCCGGTTTCGTGACCCCGAGGCGTACAGGAGGGAGAGAAGCCGGTGGATGGGAGGAAGGATGGAGGATTGGGGTAGTGACGGTGATGAAAGTCTTTTTAGATTGTGACGCCACCTGTGGTACGCAGCCACAGATGGGCCGCTGCAGGTGCTGCTCTCTGGGGCTGATGGTGAAGGTCACAGCCAGGATGGTGTCGCTCCCCACAGGTGGAGCAGGGTTACCCTGGGGAGGATGACGGAGGACGGACGGGTGTGGTGGTAGTCCCCATTGGCGCCGCAGTGCTGGGCCATGGCACCCGCAAATAAGAGGCAGAGGCCGGGGCTGCGGGTTCCAGGTCTTTACTTACTGGTTCAACACCTCACCCCAGGTACTGGTCTTTGCCGTGACGGACTCCGGTCGATCCTGGGCAGGTTAGAGGCAGGCACGGTATGGCAGTCTGTGGGCCCTTCCTCCGTGGTGCTGTGTCGGTCCCCGTGGCATTAAGCACCTTGGGGACCCCCTTGGTTGTTTTAAGTGTCCCAGCTCAATCGCAGGTGAATCAGATCCTCACCGTGGAGTCCAACTGGATCTAGATCCCGGACCCTATGTATCGCTTTGTCTCAAGCTAGGTGTGTAGTGATCAGGAATACATGGAATCCTCCTGCCCTACAGATTTGGTTGCCTACGTGAAGTATAGCTAGCCCTAGGGCTCTGCACCCTGTAGTAGCGCCGGTCCCGAGGGAGCAATGAAGCACTCCCCTTGACTACCATATTCTCCTTGGTCCCACGAGATCTACCAGTACCGGTGTCTTATACAACCTACAAAGAACTACAACACTTTTACATAAAAAATATCTTTATTAAGAGAATATGTATATAAAACAAGATAAAAATGCACAGCAATACAATGACATGAGGATAGGAGACAGCTTTTTATCTGATTGAAATCACATGGTGGCCAGCAATAATGAATATATATTTCCTAGCCAGATGAAGTGTAAACAAAATCCCCTCTGAAAATTACTTTCAGGAATTTATTTCAAAAAATTCACCCGACTGAATAAAATTGAATACTTTGGCCAAACATACAATGAAAAAATCTCAAAAGCTGAACCCAAAGTCTGTACACCCTGTACAGCAAATGGATGGCAAGAAGAAATCAGGACAGTATGTCCATAGCAAGAGTGACAGATGTGACACTGCACGGACTGTAGAAATGCATGAACATTTAGTAGTGTAATGGGGAATGTCAGGAGTCAATGCCATTTATAAATAGGTAATTCCATAACCAAATGAATGGAATATGGGGTAATAATAACAAGAAATGAGAGTCCTGACATGCCGCAACACACAAAATAGATAGTCACATGCAAGTGTACAAAAACATCTAGAGTAATCACATACTGTATCTTACCATGGGACACCTTGACGCGTTTCGCCATAAGCGCCCTTGGATAAAGCATTGGCGAAACGCGTCAGGGTGTCCCATGGTAAGATACAGTATGTGATTACTCTAGATGTTTTTGTACACTTGCATGTGACTATCTATTTTACTTCTTGCCATCCATTTGCTGTACAGGGTATACAGACTTTGGGTTCAGCTTTTGAGATTTTTTCATTATATGTTTGACCAAAGTATTCAATTTTATTCAGTCGGATGAATTTTTTGAAATAAATTCCTGAAAGTAATTTTCAGAGGGGATTTTGTTTACACTTCATCTGACTAGGAAATATATTTTTATTATTGCTGGCCACCATGTGATTTCAATCAGAGAAAAAGCTGTCTCCTATCCTCATGTCATTGTATTGCTGTGCATTTTTATCTTGTTTTATATACATATTCTCTTAATAAAGATATTTTTTATGTAAAAGTGTTGTAGTTCTTTGTAGGTTGTATGATTCACTGTGAACTACATGAGTGTGTGTGATCACATTGGCTCTTTTTTTGAGTAGTGATCAAATTCTTAGGTTTACCAGTACCGGTGTCTCCAGCCTGCCCCCCGGTCTGGCTGATTCTACCCGGAGGAGCTCTGAAGCACGCCCTCCGGGTGACCGTGTTCTTCTGTGTCCCAAACGTTCTGAGGTCATTCTCTCCCTGCTCATGTATTTTACCAGTCCTCCCCCCTCCCTCTGGATGAATCACCAAGCTAGGGAAGTCCCGTTGTTATGGTGATCACCTTCAGCCTAATTAGTGGAGAGCACCTGCTGTATGTGTTATGGAAGGAAACTGCTGACTCATTCTCTAAGTGTGTGGTTTAAGTGAGACATACCAGACATTAACCTCCTCATACCTGGGATGGATACTGCTCCCCAAATGAGATGCAGTACCCTGTGGCGACCAAAGCCTCAGGGGCGCCACATTTGCACTCCAAAAATCAAATGGTGCTCCTTGCCTTCCGAGCCCTGCCATGCGCCCAAACAATAGCTTTCTACCATATATGGAATATTGGCGTACTCAAAATAAATTCCATAACAAATTTTATGGTGCAATTTCTCCTGTTATCCTTGTGAAAATGCAAAATTTGAAGCATTTTTGTTGGAAAAAAATATTTTATATTTTCACAACTCAACGTTATAAAATTCTGTGAAGCCCCTATAGGTTCAAGGTGTTGTTCACCACACATCCAGATAAATTCCTTGAGGGGTCTAGTTTCCAAAATGAGGTGACGTGAGGGGTTGTGACTGTTAGGCTATGTTCGCACGTTGCGTTTTTTTCCACGTTTCTGCAGCGTTTTTAGCAGCTGCGCTAAAACGCATGCGTTTTTGATTGCCAGCAAAGTCTATGGGAAAAGCAGAAATCCTGTCTGCACTTTGCTTTTTCTTCAGCAGCGTTTAATTTGCATATTTGAGGTCAAAAACCATGCTGAAAAAGAAGCAGCATGTCAGTTGTTTTTGCCATTTCTGCAGCGTTTCCTTAACATTGGAGTCAATGAGAAATGGCAAAACGCAACCAAAATCAACTTTCCTGCGTTTTTCATGCTTTTTACCTGCTTTTCCACTGCGTTTTTGGCTCCAAAAACGCATGCTTTTCTGGACAACATTTAATGGGTTCTAATGTTCCTTTACACACACACAATAACCGAAAATTTAAATGTTAAAAAATTAGAAACTTCACCTATTTGTCTGATAAAATGTGCATAACCACTATTTTCTCATTAAAAATGATAAATTCCCATATAGTTTTATTAAAAGTTAATTTTATACTTTTTTTTCTCTTTTTTCATTCTTTTTGACTAATTCAACTTTATTTCTCAGTGTCTTGATCTCAAAAACGCATCTGCAGAAACGCAGGTGAAAACGCAGGTAAAAAGCGCTAAAAACGCACTAAAAATGCGGTAAAAACGCATGCGTTTTTAGCGCTAAAAAATGGTCAAAAGCCATTTGGTCAAAAACCAAGGGAAGGAAAACGTGCAGAATAAACTGCAAGTACTCCGACGCAACGTGCGGACATAGCCTAAGGCACAAAATGGGCTCTACAAATACAGCATGGCATTCGCTAACTATTCTAGCCAATTTTACGTTCCAAAAGTCAAATGGCGCTCCTTCCCTTCCAAGCCCTGCCTTGCACTCAAATAGTAGATTTCCACCACATGTCGGTGTACTCAGGATAAATTACACAACAAATTGTATCATGCATTTTTTCCTGTTATTCTTCTGAAAATGCAAAATGTGTGGCTAAAGTAACATTTTTATGGAAAAAAGTAAAATGTTCCTTTTTTCCTTCCACGTTGCTTTAGTTGCTGTGAAGCAACTAATGGGTTAAGAAGCTTCTTGGATGTGGTTTACAGCAGCTTGATGGGTGCAGTTAGGCTATGTCCGCACGTTGTGTCGGAGTACCTGCAGTTTATTCTGCACGTTTTCCTTCCCTTGGTTTTTGACCAAATGGCTTTTGGCCATTTTTTAGCGCTAAAAACGCATACGTATTTACCGCGTTTTTAGTGCGTTTTCAGCGCTTTTTACCTGCGTTTTCACCTGCGTTTCTGCAGATGCGTTTTGTAGATCAAGACACTGAGAAATAAAGTTGGATTAGTCAAAAAGAATGAAAAAAGAGAAAAAAAGGATAAAATTAACTTTAAATAAAAATATATGGAACATTGTCAATTTTAATGAAATAATAGCGGTTATGCACATTTTAACAGAAAAATAGGTAAAGTTTAATATTTTTTATCATTTAAATTTTCGGTTATTGTGTGTGTGTAAAGGAACATTATAACCCTTTAATTTTATGCCAGAAAAGCATGCGTTTTTGAAGCCAAAAACGCAGTGGAAAAGCAGGTAAAAAGCATGAAGAACGCAGGAAAGTTGATTTTGGTTGCGTTTTGCCATTTCTCATTGACTCCAATGTTAAGGAAACGCTGCAGAAATGGCAAAAGCAACTGACATGCTGCTTCTTTTTCAGCATGGTTTTTGACCACAAATATGCAAATTAAACGCTGCAGAAAAAAAAGCAAAGTGCAGACAGGATTTCTGCTTTGCCCATAGACTTTGCTGGCAATGAAAAACGCATGCGTTTTAGCGCAAAAACGCTGCTGCTAAAAACGCTGCAGAAACGCGGAAAAAAACGCAACGTGCGAACATAGCCTTATTAGAAAGGTGTCCCTCTGAGGTATTTTCTGTCAGGCCCTTCAAAGTCAGTGCAAATGTGATGTGGTCCCTAAAATAATGTTTTTTTCATTTTGTTCAAAAAATGAGAAATTGCTGATAAACCTTTAACCCTTTCAATTTCAAAAAAACTGCTGATGTAAAGTAGACATGTTGGAAATGTTATTTATGAACTATTTTTTGTGGTATAACTATCTGTTTTAAGGGCATAAAAGTTAAAAGTTTAAAGATTGCAACATTTTTTTGCAAAATGTTTGAGATTTTCACAAACGCAAATAATTGAGACTAAAATTTACCAAGATCATGAAGTACAACATGCCACGAAAAAACAATCTCAGAATCACTGGGATCTGTTGAAGCGTTGCAGAGTTATAACCTCATAATGTGACACTGATCAGAATTGGGAAAAAATGAGGCTTGGTCATTAACGTACAAAGTGGCTGGGTCCTTAAGGGGTTAAAAAACAAGAATAAACATGATGGTACACATAAGGGTGGGTCTATATGGTAACTTTGGGGACCACGCAGGTCCGCTGTTACATATATTCTAAAATAAATATAGGTTATGCTTCTATTTTAGTTTTATTGGCAGATTTCCAACCAAATATTTGTACAAAGTGCTATGCATTTGTATTTCATTCTTTAAGGCTGCTTTCACACATCCGGTTTTTGCTTAGCGGAACAATACGGCGCTCTGGAGAAAAAACGCAACCTTTTTTTTGCCGCCGGTTGCGTTTTTTCCCACATAGACTTGCATTAGCGCCGTATTGTGCCGCATGGCCTTGCGTTGCGTCCATTTTTTGCCGGATGCGGCATATTTAGCCCATGCGGCGGCCGGATGGAACGATGCCTGGCACGTTTTTTTGTGTGGCGAAAAAAACGCATCGCGCCGGATATGGCGCGATTTACAATGCAAGCCTATGGACGCCAGATGCGGTTTTCCGCACTGCGCATGCTCAGTATCAAGCTGCATCCGTGAAAAAACGGACGGGCCGCATGGAAAAACCTATGCAATCCGATCCGTTTTTTTCGCCGCATCCGTTGCATAGGTTTTTGAGCCGGATTGAGCCGCACTGATAAAACCGGATGTGTGAAAGCAGCCTAACTTAGCCGAGCAACAGAACAGATTTATCTCATAGGTTCCTCATGCAATCACTTATATATGTTCCCATTTTGTTGGACAGGTGGGTGTTTGTGGTTAAAAAAGGTTATCAAGATACAGACACATCCATACAAAGCTCTGTCATAACAAAGGTAAAGGGAGTTGCCTACACAAACACCACTGAACTTGGAATAAGACTTTGGGACGTGGTGGATTACGTCATACCTCCTCAGGTTGGTGTAACTAGTATTTTTTAAATTATATAAGAACTAAAAAAACAAAGCCCTGATTTTATTTCTCATTCCTTTTTTTTTTTTAGGGTGAAAATGTGTTTTTTGTAGTAACAAATGTAATCATCACCCCTAATCAAAGACAGGATAAATGCCGTGAGGTAAGAAATAAAAGGAATCAAATGATCATCAATATATAAATATATGTACAACTAGGAGGAGATGCCCATCACTTTGAAATAACAATAAAGGATATTTTTTTTTCAGAATTAATGCCACTTTTATGCTATGTGTGATTTTGCAGATTAGTTTAATTCACTTTCTTAACTTTAATCATATCAATGCAAAAACATCACTCTGCAGGGTAATTTTCATGTCATTCAGCCTCTTTACTCATTCCTTTACAATTTTGGTCTCTTCTCGTTATTGTGAAGGTAATGTGCTATGTGAACTGTGATGTGTAGTTGTGTAGTATTGTTATAGGCTGATAGTAGGATCAATATTAGTTAATGTTTGGGACTAGCCCATTGCGGGAGGGGCTAGGACAGGGACAGAAAACTGTCAAAAGTTCAGCTAGGGCCCAGCATTTGACAGAGACAGACCTGAGGACTGGTTAGTGGACGAGTACGCATAACGCGGGTGTCCCTAAATTGAGAGGAAACCAGAACAAAGCATAGCGAGATCCAGAATATTGAGAGAGAGAGAGAGAGAGAGAGTGACTGAGTTACAGAGTGATTTCTTGGAGTCAGGTAAGTGGACTGACTGAGGAACTAAGTGACCGAGCAGAGACAGCTCCTTCCTTTGACAAAACGCCTAGCTGAACAGCCCCAAGTTTATAACTCAAAAAAGTAATGGGCTAGGATGGTGCAGATAATGTGAGACGGACATGAGTTTCCTGAGCATCAGCAAGCTATAAGCTAAGATCTGTCCATATTGGCAAAGTTATCCCTTTAAAGGGAACCTGTGAGGTGCAATATGCATTCAGAACCACGAGCAGTGCTGGGTGCATATTTCTAATATCCGCCTTACTGTCCCTGTATCTAGTAGCATAGATAAAGAGAGCTTTAGAAAAAAAATATTTCTAAAGATCTTTTATCTTATGCTAATGAGTGCATGATGCGTTATATCCCCGACTAGCCAGTGCTCTTAGCATGTTAGTGCACCCACAGGGGCGTACTAACATGCTATTCAATTCAACATCACCAGCAGTGATGTGCGTACCTGTGTTTGCTGTGACTGCGCTTCTGAATGCCATGCACTTCTGGCCATTCACAGTTTGAAGCTGGGTGTACGCGTCCCAGCTTCAGAGAGGTCTACTACGCATGACCAGAAGGGCCGGGGTATTCAGAAGATCGGTCATAGCAAACACAGGAACTCGCGTTGTGAAGCCCCGCAGGTGTTGTGTCGGTGCATTACCTTCAGGGACTCCACGTGGAGGAACAGTCTGGTCACAGGTAGGGAACCTTCTTTTAGGATTTTCGTGATGCCACTCTCGGTATTGCGGTCAAGGTGACCGCCACTGCAGATTAAGGGGTGCCTGGGGCTGATGGTGAGTGCAGTCAGTTATAGTGGCCTCCCGAGAGTGAGGCAAGCCCCAGGGCCCTGTGTAGGTGTGTGGAACCACAGGTTGCAGAATGACTCAGGCACAGTCCAAACAGTCTTTCAGGGTTTTTACTCACAGTAGATGGCAGGGTGAGTAACCCGGGCGTAGCTAGGATGAACCAGGCTGGAACCAGGTATCCTTCCGGCTGGCTGATGAGGGTGACTACCAACTCGCCTTCCTTAGCCCTTTGTGTTTTGTGGTGACCCCGACTTGAAGTCCCTACAGGGGTCACCTAGGGAAGTTGCTGCTGCCTGTTCTCCCCTCGTTTCGGCCCGTTTGCTTGTAGCCTGGACCAGGTCACTCCGGCTGCTTGCCTCCTGTGAACTATGGGCCCTCTCTTTGCTACGTGGCTGCGGACTCTGTGGTGGTATGGTGTGGGCTTTAAGGGCCCTACACCGGCAGGTTTGGCAGAAGAAAGGTGCATCTATCTCTGCACTGGGACCTGTTACCCCTGCGGGCCTGGTACCTCCCTGGCAGTCCCCTTACTCTGCCACCCCTTTGCTCTCTCTAGCCTTGGGTGGATTTCGGGTGGCACTACCAGGTGATCGATCTCCCCCGTCGGTAGTCACTGCGCGTACGCTGTCAGCTTGTGACAGACTCCAGGGTCTGCTCCTCACGTCTGCTCTCCCTGAGCTGCACTCACTAACTGGCTCACTGCTCCTCCTCTCCTGTTCTTGCCTACACAACCTAGCAAACAGGCTCTCTACCACACCCCTTGAGTGGACATGGAGGCCACGCCCCCTCCTGGAATCTCTCAGGAGTCCTCCCAAGGTAGATGTGTGAGACCTGATTACTATGCGCCTGTGTAGTCACACCTCGGTCAGCCTTCTGGATTACCTGTATTGCACTGCCCCCAGCATGGGAGCAGTACTCAGTGGTGCCTGACCAGGTCAGGGGCGCCACATTGTCGCCGCTGGTGATGCTGCATTGAATAGCATGTTTGTACGCTCTTGTGAGCGTGCGAACATGCTAAGACGGCAGACTAGTCGAGGGATATAATGCCCTTGGGACTAGTCATCATGGCTAATCCTAGGAGATAAGTGATCCCACACTCGGACACTCCGAAGAGCAAATCTTTACATCTTCCTTGATTAATTACGGCCTCTGACACTGCAAGTTTCAAGAGGAACATGAGGAGATCATGTGTAGAGATGCCCAAATATTTGAGCAACCATGGTGAGAACATGAAGAAGACTGTCATGCCTCAGATTTCATCCGTCAGCTTCCTGTGCTGTGGCCTGCTCCCTCTCCACTGAGCCCCAGTCAGGTTCAGTCACTGCCCTGCTTTTTAATACTTTGTGTGTTCATTGTCTTTCTGCCAACAAGTGTTCCAATAATGTTATTCAGTCTGTCCTATCACCCGACTGGTGTAACTATATAAAGCTTCCCCGGGCTTCCATTTCCTGCTGGCGATATTTCTAAAGTAGTCCCTGCTTGGAACTACAGCCTGTCTGCCTAGTGTTTGTCCTTGAAGATCATTACTGTATTTTTCGAATTATAAGATACACTTTTCCTCCCAAAAATTTGGGAGGAAAGTGAGAGGTGCATCTTATAATCTGAATGTAGCTTACCGGGGAAAGAGGGGATGGAGAGGGGTCGCAAAAGGCCAGGGGAATGCTATTCAGGGGCTGCAGTGGCTGGGCTGGTGCAGGGTCTGCGGCGGCTGGTGCTGGGATGGCTGTGTGGTGTCAGAAGCTGCTGTGCGGGGTCTCTGGCGGCTGCAGCAGCTGTGCCTGGTCTGCGTGTGGTCTCAGGTGGCTGGTGCTGGGGCTACTATGCAGGGTCTCCGGCAGTTTTACTGGCACTGCTGGTCGGGGGGTGAGTAGTTCAAATAATGGCTCCAAATGTTCCAGAAATGAAAAAGACCGCACTCATCTGCTGTGCCGGAATCCTCTTTATTATAACACGTGCAGGTTAAAAGGCAGGAGGGGAACTGGGTGCAGGTTCCTCGCAAGGGACGACGGCGGTTTTGCCTGTAAATTAGGCTTCGACTGGTCCAGTGGGTGCAGGTTCCTCGGAAGGGACGACGGCCGTTTCGCCTGTAAATTAGGCTTCGACTGGTCCAGTTGGTGGACCAGTAAAAGCCTAATTTACAGGCGAAACGGCCGTCGTCCCTTGCGAGGAACCTGCACCCAGTTCCCCTCCTGCCTTTTAACCTGCACGTGTTATAATAAAGAGGATTCCAGGAGAGCAGATGAGGGCGGTCTTTTTTATTTCTGGAACATTTGGATTCATCCTTTCTTATCTGGACGGGCATCCAGTGGACATTTGACTTTGGAGCCAAACTCATAGCAAACGTGTGATTCCACAAGGTAATACCCAGTGGTGCGGGACATTTCTCTTCACTATTACTTCAAATAATGGCGCCCGGAGTCGGAGCGTGTACAGATGGAGATCTCGGCTCAAGCTCTTATCTGCGCAGGTGCCGCCTCCGGTGAACTTCAGGAAAATGGCTCCCGGAGGTGGCGATTACGCAGATGAGATCTTGGCTTGCATCTGTGAGATCTCATCTTCCTGGGTTTATTCAGGATTTTGAGGATGTGTTTTCTGAGACTGAATGTGAAGTCCTCTGTATAGGTCATATAATTGCACGATCGGTTTCATACCAGGTGTCAAAATGTCTAAGTCCCATTTGTTTAATCTCTGTCTTCCAGAAAGAGGTGCTTTAAAGGAGTATATCCAAAATAGTCTGGCAAAGGGGCATACAGTTAGGTCCAGAAATATTTGGACAGTGACACAATTTTCGCGAGTTGGGCTCTGCATGCCACCACATTGGATTTGAAATGAAACCTCTACAACAGAATTCAAGTGCAGATTGTAACGTTTAATTTGAAGGTTTGAACAAAAATATCTGATAGAAATTGTAGGAATTGTCACATTTCTTTACAAACACTCCACATTTTAGGAGGTCAAAAATAATTGGACAAATAAACCAAACCCAAACAAAATATTTTTATTTTCAATATTTTGTTGCGAATCCTTTGGAGGCAATCACTGCCTTAAGTCTGGAACCCATGGACATCACCAAACGCTGGGTTTCCTCCTTCTTAATGCTTTGCCAGGCCTTTACAGCCGCAGCCTTCAGGTCTTGCTTGTTTGTGGGTCTTTCCGTCTTAAGTCTGGATTTGACAAGTGAAATGCATGCTCAATTGGGTTAAGATCTGGTGATTGACTTGGCCATTGCAGAATGTTCCACTTTTTTGCACTCATGAACTCCTGGGTAGCTTTGGCTGTATGCTTGGGGTCATTGTCCATCTGTACTATGAAGCGCCGTCCGATCAACTTTGCGGCATTTGGCTGAATCTGGGCTGAAAGTATATCCCGGTACACTTCAGAATTCATCCGGCTACTCTTGTCTGCTGTTATGTCATCAATAAACACAAGGGACCCAGTGCCATTGAAAGCCATGCATGCCCATGCCATCACGTTGCCTCCACCATGTTTTACAGAGGATGTGGTGTGCCTTGGATCATGTGCCGTTCCCTTTCTTCTCCAAACTTTTTTCTTCCCATCATTCTGGTACAGGTTGATCTTTGTCTCATCTGTTCATAGAATACTTTTCCAGAACTGAGCTGGCTTCATGAGGTGTTTTTCTGCAAATTTAACTCTGGCCTGTCTATTTTTGGAATTGATGAATGGTTTGCATCTAGATGTGAACCCTTTGTATTTACTTTCATGGAGTCTTCTCTTTACTGTTGACTTAGAGACAGATACACCTACTTCACTAAGAGTGTTCTGGGCTTCAGTTGATGTTGTGAATGGGTTCTTCTTCACCAAAGAAAGTATGCGGCGATCATCCACCACTGTTGTCATCCGTGGACGCCCAGGCCTTTTTGAGTTCCCAAGCTCACCAGTCAATTCCTTTTTTCTCAGAATGTACCCGACTGTTGATTTTGCTACTCCAAGCATGTCTGCTATCTCTCTGATGGAATTTTTCTTTTTTTTCAGCCTTAGGATGTTCTGCTTCACCTCAATTGAGAGTTCCTTAGACCGCATGTTGTCTGGTCACAGCAACAGCTTCCAAATGCAAAACCACACACCTGTAATCAACCCCAGACCTTTTAACTACTTCATTGATTACAGGTTAACGAGGGAGACGCCTTCAGAGTTAATTGCAGCCCTTAGAGTCCCTTGTCCAATTACTTTTGGTCCCTTGAAAAAGAGGAGGCTATGCATTACAGAGCTATGATTCCTAAACCCTTTCTCCGATTTGGATGTGAAAACTCTCATATTGCAGCTGGGAGTGTGCACTTTCAGCCCATATTATATATATAATTGTATTTCTGAACATGTTTTTGTAAACAGCTAAAATAACAAAACTTGTGTCACTGTCCAAATATTTCTGGACCTACTTGTATACCTCTACAGTAGCCGTGGGATTTTTCTTTGTTAAGAAAAGAGATGAAGGTTTGCGTCCATTCTTGGATTTCAGCAATATTAATAAGATCACATTTTGCAATCCATATCCTTTACCTCTTATACCTGACCTGTTTAATTATTTAGTGCCAAATGGTTTTCTAAACTTAATCATAGAGGAGTGTATAAACTCAGGACCTTACTGGAAGACAATACAGAAAAGGTACAGCAATAAAGCTTACAGATCCTGAAAGGGCTACCCAAGCCCTATTCCATGTTACCATTAGTATTGTACTAGAAAGTCACCTGACAGAGTCCCATTAAAAAGTTGCATATTTGTCTTAGGGCACTTTCAAACTTGCGTTTATTTCCTTCCGTTACAATCCGCCCTTTTGGAAAACAGCGGAATCCGTTAACGGATTCCGCTGTTTCCCATAGACTTGTATGGGTGATGGATTGTACCAAAAGGACCTGCGTTGCTTCCGCTGGGCGACGCTCCGTTGCTTCCGCCCAGCGGGAGGAACGCAGCATGTAACGTTGTTTTGAGTAGCGGAATCCTCTGGATTTCACTGCGCTGCGGTGGCCGAACGTTCAGCTGAGCGCCCGGCCGTCTGCAAGTGACAGCGCTCAGCTGAGAGACCGGCCGCCAGCATGCCCGGCGGCCGGCAAGTCACAGCGCTCAGCTGAGCGCCCGCCGGCATGCCCGGGCGCCGGCAAGTCACAGCGCTCAGCTGAGCGCCCGCCCGCCGGCATGCCCAGGCGCCGGCAAGCGACAGCGCTCAGCTGAGCGACCGGCCGCCAGCATGCCCGGCCGCCGGCAAGTGACAGCACTCAGCTGATCACCCGGCGGTCGGCTGCAGGGAGCGATCAGCTGATCACCCGGCGGCCGGCAAGTGACAGCGCTCAGCTGATCACCGGCGGTCGGCTGCAGGGAGCGATCAGCTGATCACCCGGCGGCCGGCTACTGGGAGCGATCAGCTGATCACCCGGCGGCCGGCTGCAGGGAGCGATCAGCTGATCGTTCACAATAGTCTGCCGCTGGTAAAACTGTAAAAAAAAAAAAAAAATCAAAACGAATTGCGTTGTTTTGCAGCATCCGTTGCATCCGTTGTGCCACTATATGCAACACATCCGTTGCATCCGTTACACAACGCAATCCAACGGATACCGTTCAACGCAAGTGTGAAACTAGCCTAATATGTGCACTGAATTGAAAACTCTATCAGAAACTTTATTACAGACTGGAACTGGAGTGAGATTTGCAAAATAAAAAAATGCAACATTCGGTAAAAGTTGCATATCATGAACTTGTCTAAAACATCTGAATAAACAAAGTTATCGAGAAGAAATAAAAAATACTAAAAAAAGGGGAAGCAACTTAAAGAAGTTGTCCAGTTACCAAAACTGATTTTTTTTTTTTCTGATAAATCTTGCTAATATGTGCCCCTCAACACATCTATTATGTTTTTTCAGCAAAATTACCTTTCATTGTGCACTAGCAGCACACGGTCATTGCTGGCTCCAGCTCTGATGGGGTTAATCTCTCCTCTGACTTCCTGTGTTCAGTTCCTACAAGTCCCAGAATTCTTTGTGGCTTTAGGGCGGTGTCTGGCTTATCTAACACACCCATTGTGTCTAATACACCCACTCTGCTCTCCGACCAAACCCTCCTCCCTGCCTCTTCCCAGTGGATGTGCACTCAGAGAAATCACAGATACAGCAGCTCTGCACAGCCAGGGGAAGAAAGTGTGTGCGCGTGTATATACAGTGTATGTGTATGTGTGCGCGTATATACAGTGTGTGTGTGTATATACAGTGTGTGTGTATATACAGTTTGTGTGTATATACAGTTTGTGTGTATATACAGTGTGTGTGCGTATATACAGTGTGTGTGCGTATATACAGTGTGTGTGTGTATATACAGTGTGTGAGTGAGTGTGTATGTGTATGTGTATGTCATACTCACCTGTCTGCAGGGTCCCGGTGCCATGCCTGCTTCCAGCCCCTGTCTCGGTACCGCCGCTCTGGCTGTGTGCAGTCTCCCCGGTGCATGCACGAAGCTTGCAGGACCTGGCCGTGGATCACCTGATGCAGTCACCTGACGCATCAGCTGATCGTGGTGTCGCCGGCTTTTTCGCGCCCGGCCGGCTATCAGCTGATCCTGCCGTCAGGGGACTTCATCAGCTGATTACCGGCAGCTCCTGCAGTGATGGGCCAGGATCAGACTCTCATCCGATCGCTCCAGGAGCTGCCGGTCATCAGCACAGACGTGAGTATTTATTTATATATTTTTTTTCTTTTTTCTACTGATGCATCAGCTGATTGTATAATCGGCTTTTATACAATCAGCTGATGTGTGATGTGATTCACATCCTAGAACCTGACACATCATCTGATCACTTTGCCTTCCAGCAAACCGATCAGATGATATTGGATCCGGATTGGACGGCGCGGGACCCTAACCCAGGATTACTGCGGAGGGAGGTTTATTTCAATAAAGATGGAGTCACTAATTGTGTTGTGTTTTATTTCTAATAAAAATATTTTTCTGTGTGTTGTGTTTTTTTTTTTTTTCTTATCATTACTAGAAATTCATGGTGGCCATGTCTAATATTGGCGTGACACCATGAATTTCGGGCTTAGGGCTAGCTGATAATATACAGCTAGCCCTAACTCCATTATTACCCGGCTAGCCACCCGGCATCAGGGCAGCTGGAAGAGTTGGATACAGCGCCAGAAGATGGCGCTTCTATGAAAGCGCCATTTTCTGGGGTGGCTGCGGGACTGCAATTCACAGCGGGGGTGCCCAGAAAGCATGGGCACCCTTCACTGTGGATTCCAATCCCCAGCTGCCTAGTTGTACCCGGCTGGACACCAAAATTAGCAAAGCTCACGTCATTTTTTTTTTAAAATTATTTCATGAAATTCATGAAATAATTAAAAAAAAAAAAGGGCTTCTCTATATTTTTGGTTCCCAGCCGAGTACAACTAGGCAGCTGGGGGTTGGGGGCAGCCCGTAGCTGCCTGCTGTACCCGGCTAGCATACAAAAATATGGCGAAGCCCACGTCATTTTTTTTTCTTTTTGGGTAAAAAACTGCATACAGTCCTGGATGGAGGATGCTGAGCCTTGTAGTTCTGCAGCTGCTGTCTGCTCTCCTGCATACACTAGTGAATGGAGGATGCTGAGCCTTGTAGTTCTGCAGCTGCTGTCTGCTCTCCTGCATACAATGAACATTTTGAATAAGGAAATGACATCAGACCTTTTTTATTTTTTTCATCAACAATCTTTAATGGCATTGTGCACTGATTAAAAACGCAGTGAGCAAAAACGCAGCAAAAAAGGCACCAAATCGCGGCAAAAACGTGACATGCAGCACCGCAGGTGACAGAGCAGAGCAAGTTGGTGACATGCTCTGCTCTGACACATAGTGTGCTGCATGTCACTGTATCCACTCTGGGACTTGTTGTGCAGGTGACCGGATGATACATGTCACTAACTGCCCCACTCTGTGATTTCTGCTGCATAGTACCAACTGTATACACTCTCACCTGAACAAGTCTCAGAGTGGAGACAGTTAGTGACATGTAGCATCCGGTCACCTGCACTACAAGTGCCAGAGTGGAGAAAGATAGTGACATGCAGCACACTATGTGTCAGAGCAGAGCATGTCACTGTCTCCACTCCGCTGACCTCACAGCCCGTACACGCTGCGATGGATGCAGGGGGACACAGAACAAGTAATCGGCCGACACTGGAGTCATCTGATTACTTGGGATGAATTGAGCAGTAAAATGCTCTGGTGCTCGATGGGCGAAGCCCATGCCGGTTTTTTTTTAAAAAAAATTAATTAAAAATAAAAAAAAAAAAAAAATCACATTGTTTGTGGGCTCCCGCTGCATTTTCTGTTGCTAAGGGTAACCAAAGCAGCTACTGGCTGCTAGCCCCCGCTGCTTGGTGTTACTTTCACTGGCAATAGAAATGCAGGGAAGCATTTTTTTTTTTTATAAAGGTTTTTCCCTGAAAACGTTTTTAAGAAAATGACGTGGGCTTCGCCATATTTTTGTATGCTAGCCAGGTACAGCAGGCAGCTACGGGCTGCCCCCAACCCCCAGCTGCCTAGTTGTACCCGGCTGGGAACCAAAAATATAGAGAAGCCCTTTATTTTTTTTTTATTTCATGAATTTCATGAAATAATTAAAAAAAAAAATGACATGGGCTTCGCCGATTTTTTGAGTCCAGCCAGGTACAACTAGGCAGCTGGGGATTGGAATCCGCAGTGAAGGGTGCCCAAACTTTCTGGGCCCCCCGCTGCGAATTGCAGTCCACAGCCGCCCCAGAAAATGGCGCTTTTATAGAAGCGCCATCTTCTGGCACTGTATCCAACTCTTCCAGTGGCCCTGGTGGCAGGTGGCACGCTGGGTAATAAGGGGTTAATACCAGCTATGTTTTACCCGCTGGTATAAAGCCCGAGATTCTAAATGTCAGGCCAAGGTTGACCTGGCCATTAAGAATCTCCAATAAGGGGTTAAAAAAAAAAAGACCACACAGAGAAAAATACTTTATTAGAAATAAATACACAGACACAGTAGGGACTCCAGGTTTATTACTCCCTCTCACCCCTCCACGATGGAGAGATTTCTGTACTGACCATGCCAGGAGAGAGCGAGGGAAAAGAGAGCGAGCGAGGGGGGGGAGGAAAAGAAAGCGAGCGGGGGGGGGAAAGAGAGCGAGCGGGGGGGAGAAGAGAGCGAGGGGTGAGGAAAAGAGAGTGAGGGGTGAGGAAAAGAGAGCGAGGGGTGAGGAAAAGAGAGCGAGGGGTGAGGAAAAGAGAGCGAGGGGTGAGGAAAAGAGAGCGAGGGGTGAGGAAAAGAGAGCGAGGGGGGAGGAAAAGAGAGCGAGGGGGGAGGAAAAGAGAGCGAGGGGGGGAGGAAAAGAGAGCGAGGGGGGGGAAAGAGAGCGAGGGGGGAGGAAAAGAGAGCGAGGGGGGAGGAAAAAAAGAGAGCGCGGGAGGAAAAGAAAGCGGGGGAGGAAAAGAGAGCGCAGGGGGGAGGAAAAGAGAGCGCAGGGGGGAGGAAAAGAGCGCAGGGGGGAGGAAAAGAGAGCGCAGGGGGGAGGAAAAGAGAGCGAGGGGGTAGGAAAAGAGAGCGAGGGGGGAGGAAAAGAGAGCGAGGGGGGAGGAAAAGAGAGCTAGGGGGGAGGAAAAGAGAGCGCGGGGGGAGGAAAAGAGAGCGCAGGGGGGAAGAGAGCGAGGGAAAAGAGAGGGGAGGGGAGAGAGGGATAAGAGGGGAGAGAGGGATAAGAGGGGGGCAGAGAAGAGGGGGAAGAGGGGAGGGGGAGAAGAGTGGGGGGAGAGAAGAGAGTGGGGAAAGAACAGGGAGGGGGGGAAGAGGTGCTCTGTCACCAACTGTCTCCACTCTGTGACTTGTGGTGCAGGTGACAGAGTGCAGACAGTTGGTCCCATGCAGCAGGACAGATGGCAGAGCACAGCAGTGACATGCCTGTCAGTGTCTTGCTGCTGGGAGGAGCAGATGATCACACTGCCCGACACCGGCCGCTCTCCTGACATCGCAGCAGAGCGGGCGGGTGGACAGTGTGATCACATACTTACGTGCAGGGGGGGATTCAGCTAAAGACCCCCCCCCCCCCTGTACTGCACCCTGGCGCCCCGTGTCTCAGCCTCTCTGCAGGACGCCGGCTCCACACAAACGTCCTTCGGATCCTCCCCTCGATACTGGGCTGTGACGTGCGGTAGTCACCGCCCACAGCCCTGTCACTCAATCTGAGTGGCGCCGGCATCCTGTGACGTACCCGTCTTGTTTGAGAGCCCGGAAATGCCGGGACGTCAGAGGATGCCGGCGGCCACAGCTCCAGGGGGTCATGTGACTGGCACTGAGCGTGCAGGATAGCGCCACTCAGTGCCAGAAATGGAAACACAAGCCAATGGAGAAGACGCCTAGAAAGGCAGAAAATAAAAAAAATGGGTGAACCACCCCTTTAAAAAGTGGCACAAAACGTACAGTATAGAGAATAAGGCACAAATTCTAAAGCCACCAAAAGAGAGCAATTTTCTTCAGAAAACTGGAGGAAGAAGAATAATTGAGGTCACCGTGAACTTAGCTTTACAGTAATTTTATCAAGGAAGAAGGGAAAATAGTTCACAGCACATATGACAAAAATCAGACATAACAAAGGAATGGAAGCTGTAGACTTAAGGCTACTTTACACACTGCGATATCGGTCCCGATATCGCTAGTGTGCGTACCCGCCCCCATCTGTTGCGCGACACGGGCATATCGCTGCCCGTGGCGCACAACATCGCCCAGAGCCGTCACACATACTTACCTGTCCGGCGACGTCGCTGTGACCGGCGAACCGCCTCCTTTCTAAGGGGGCGGTCCGTGCGGCGTCACAGCGACGTCACTGAACCGCCGCCCAATCGCAGCGGAGGGGCGGAGATGAGCGGGACGTAACATCCCGCCCACCTCCTTCCTTCCGCATAGCGGCCGGGAGGCAGGTAGGGAGACGTTCCTCGCTCCTGCGGCGTCACACGCAGCGATGTGTGACGCCGCAGGAACGAGGAACAACCTCGTTACTGCTGAAGTAACGATAATTGGGAATGGACCCCCGTGTCGCCGATTAGCGATTTTTCACTGTTTTGCAACGATGCAAAATCGCTAATCGATGTCACACGCAACGGCATCGCTAATGCGGCCGGATGTGCGTCACGAATTCCGTGACCCCAACGACTCCGCATTAGCGATGTCGTAGCGTGTAAAGCCCGCTTTAGCCTTTTAAATCTTGATTTTAAGTTAAATAAAAGTAGCAAAACCTGCACATTGTGGTTATGGATTTACAGCAAAGGTGACCCTCTCTTCCTTTTCTCTTGTCCTTTTACATGTCAGTGTTAGGTCAATGTTTTATTTCTTTATTTGTAAAGGAATATTGTATCCAATAAAACTGAAAAGATGTAAAGCTTTATGTGAGATTGTTCATTGTCAGATGTTTGTTTTTTGATTTTCTTAATTTAAGCTTAATTAAAGCAGCAATAAAAGTCTAGGGAACCCTGCCATACTATCGGATGCCATATATCTCCATTAGTCACTGCTGTAATATTGCACATAGACCGTGGCTGTTTAGTTTGGATCTGCAGGGATTACTTTACTTCTGAGCAAAGGCTCCATGCCAGAACATTATAGTTCCATAAACTGTTTAAAAGGGTTATCCGGGACTATTTAATTTATTTATTACGGGGCTAAGAAACTAACAGGCAAGTAGTTGCTAACTAAAGCACCTACCTGCCTGTTCAACCCGGCGCTGACCACTCATGCTGGTGATTCATCTACTCCACGTCAAAAAAAAAGCATCTCTTCTTCTTTCGGGCCGCCCTGTTGACAAGGTGTGGCTGCTGACATCATGCTGATTGACAAGCTGCTCTCCGCAGGTAGACAGCGAGGAGCCAGTTGTCAATCACCATGAAGTTGGCAGTCACGCCCCGTCAACATACAAACCTACAAAAAACTACTGCGGATCAAATACTAAATAAATCTTTATTGTAGAATATAAAAATATCATAACAATGATGCACAGCAAGACAATGACATGTGGAGGAAAAACAGCATGACCATAAAAAATGTAATTGATATAATGTTGCAATGCCCGGTAACACACTAAATATACAATGTAGTGTACTGTAACGTCCTGATGGTGGATCCACGGGACCGAACACCGGACGTCCCTAGAGAGGCAACGGGAACCGTATGCAGGACGGGTGACTGGAACCGGATACAGGTGCCGAGTGGTAACAGCAGACGGGGTCCGGGTCCAGCGAGACGTGCAGGCTGAAGTAACCAGGTGGAATCCAGGATCGGTGACGGGTACAGGCTGACGGAAGATGACGAGATCAACAGCCGATAGTCACCGGGGCAACTCCTGGGACACCGGAAAGCTGGACACACTCAGGATGGCAGACAGGCACTGTGGAAGAGACAGGGTTAACCTGGGTACAAAGCACGGAGGGACCTAAACCCCTAGCTACAAGAACACATTGAACAGGCACCGCCCACATGGAAAAGGAAGTCTTATATACCCTGTACTTGTAATCAGCCATATCCTGTTCCAGTAACGCTGGAC
This sequence comes from Anomaloglossus baeobatrachus, assembly GCF_048569485.1. NCBI lineage: Eukaryota > Metazoa > Chordata > Amphibia > Anura > Aromobatidae > Anomaloglossus > Anomaloglossus baeobatrachus. The sequence continues at coordinate 95,491,078 of NC_134354.1, read as the reverse complement.
CTTTAAGAAGAGGTGAGTGAGCGCGCCCGCGCCCTAATGCGCATGCGCGAGGCCCGAGTGCCGGAGTCCAATGCAGGAATCGGAGAGGGAGGTGGAGGAGATGCAGGGGAGCTAGGCACAGAGTCCCGGGTCGCAGCGGGACGCCGGGAGTGGCGGACAAAAGGCATGGAGGACGCACAGGAGGGGGAGCGACAGGAGCAGCCGCGGACAGGGAACCTGGGCACCGGAGCGGTGAGTGACAGGCGGTGCCGGGATCCCGGGAGTGTGACAGTACCCACTCCCTCACGCCCCCCTCCCCGCAACCGGGACAAGAAGTCGCGCAGCAGAGGAGCAGCAATGTTCTCCTGGGGTTCCCAGGACCGGTCTTCGAGACCATATCCCTCCCAATCAACAAGAAAGAACTGCTTACCCCGCACTCTCTTCATGGCCACTATGTCTCTTACCGCATACACATCGTCTTCAGCAATGGGAGGAGGAGAAGTACCGGTATCAGAGAAGTAGGGACCAAGGATGATGGCTTGAGCAAGGATACGTGGAAGGAGTTAGGGATACGCATCGTGGCCGGTAGCTGCAGTTTGTACGAGACCTCGTTGATCCGGTTGATGACCTTGAAAGGACTGATGTGCCGCGGACTCAACTTGTAAGATGGAATCTTCAACCGGACGTATTTGGAGGAAAGCCACACCATATCCCCAGGAGAAAAGTGAGGTGGATCAAGGCGTCTCTTGTCAGCATGTGTCTTCATCCGGGCGGAAGCACATTCAAGTGAGGTTTTGACAGTGCTCCATATATTGGAGAAGTCTCTGGACAGGGCGTCTGCAGCAGGAACATCAGAAGCAGAGGGTACCAGTAATGGCACAGAAGGCTGAAGACCGTAGACAATATGGAAGAGAGAGCAGGCGGAGGATTCGCTGACATGATGATTATGGGAGAACTCAGCCCAAGGGAGTAGCGTGGACCAGTCGTCATAATGGATGTTGACGAAGTGCTGAAGGAAGGAGGTCAGGACCTGGTTGACTCGTTCGACTTGACCATTAGGGATGGTAGGCTGAGGAAAAGTCCAGAGACACTCCCAGATGTTTACAGAGCACCCTCCAGAAGCGCGAGGTGAACTGAGTTCCCCTGACGGACACTATATGTAGGGGAAAGCCATGCAGCCGGAAGATGTGCTGAATGAAGGCGTCGGCGAGTTCCGGGGCAGAGGGTAGGCCGACCATGGGGACGAAATGAGCCATCTTGGAGAATCGGTCCACCACAACCAAAATGACTGTATACCCAGAAGATAAAGGCAAGTCCATGATAAAATCCATTGCAATGTGTTGCCATGGAACGGAGGGAATCAGCAGAGGCAGGAGACGACCATAGGGTAGGTGTTTGGGCGTCTTGTTGCAGGCACAGGATGGAAAGGCAGAAACAAAAGCGACGACATCCTTACTGAGAGATGGCCACCAATAGTGATGAACAATAGCGCTCCAAGTTTTCTTCTGACCGGCGTGTCCGGCCACTTTCGAAGAATGCCCCCATTGAAGAACCTTTAGTCTGTTGGTCTCCGTGACGAAGGTCTTCCCAGGGGGTATGTGTGCCAGGGTGACTGGAGCCACTGGGATGACCTTACTGGGACAGATGATGGAATGGTTTGTCTCGTCCTCTTACTCTGCCGGTATGAAGGACCGGGACAAGGCATCAGCCCGCACATTCTTGTCCGCGGCAAGAATGTAGTTGGAAGTCGAACCGGGCGAAGAACAGGGACCAACGGGCTTGTCGTGGGTTGAGTCTCCGAGCCGATTGCAGATACGCCAGGTTTTTATGGTCGGTGTAGATGATAACCGGGTATACCGCACCCTCCAACAGGTAGCGCCACTCCTCCAGAGCCAACTTGATAGCTAGGAGCTCCCAATCGCCAATGGTATAAATGCATTCCGGTGCCGAGAAAATCTTGGAGAAGAGCCCGCAGGTAACCATCTTCCCGGTGGGCGACTTCTGCATGAGCATGGCCCCGGCTCCAGATGAGGAGGCGTCCACCTCCAAGGTGAATTGTCGGTTCAACTCCAGTCTGTGGAGAACGGGAGAGGAGGCAAGCGCCCGTTTCAAGGAGCAGAAGGCGTCATCGGCCTCAGGTGACCAGTCTTTTGGGTTGGCGCCCTTCTTAGTCAAGGCGGAGAGAGGCGCCGTCAGAGCAGAGAAGCGGGGGATAAACTGACGATAATAATTGTTGAAGCCCAGGAAGCTCTGGATGGCTTTCAGTCTGGAAGGAGGAGGCCATTTGAGAATTGAAGACACCTTCTCGGGATCCATCTGCAGGCCCATGTCGGAAATCACATAGCCGAGAAAGGGAAGAGACGTCCGTTCAAACAAACATTTTCCGTACTTGGCGTACAGACGATTCTTCCTAAGCCTTTGCAGAACGAGTCGTACGTTTCTTCTGTGGGTCGGAAATTCCGGTGAATAGACCAGGTTATCGTCCAGATACACGACCACACAGACGTAGAGGAGATCCCTGGAAACATCATTCACCAGTTCCTGGAAGACAGCCGGGGCATTAGAGAGACCGAAGGGCATCATACAGTATTCGTAGTGCCCGTCTCAGGTGTTGAATGCCGTCTTCCATTCGTCTCCGAGCGAATACGGACCAGGTTGTAGGTTCCGCGAAGATCAAGTTTGGTGAAGATGCGGGCCCCCCTAAGCCGATCGAATAGCTCCGGGATGAGAGGAAGGGGATATTTTTTTTTTTACTGTGATCTGGTTCAAGCCCCGGTAGTCAATGTAGGGTCACAAGTCACCTTCTTTCTTCTTGATGAAGAAAACCCCCTTGCCAGGTTATCTGCAATGTAGTCCGACATGGCCTGAGTCTCGGCTGGTGACAAGGCATAGATCTGTCCATGGGGAGGAGAGTTCCTGGCAGCAAGTCGATGGCACAGTCATATGGTCGGTGTGGCGGCAATACCTCTGCCTCCTTCTTGTCGAAGACGTCCACAAAAGACCAATACGCGGATGGCAGTCCCGGTAGGGACTCCGGTGCCGGAGACTGATGGACGGGCCATACAGACTGCAGACCGTTCTCGTGACAAGACTGGCCCCAACGAGTAATCTCTCCAGAGTGCCAACTGACGACAGGTTCATGTAGTCATAACCAGGGTAGACCCAGTAGGAGTGAGAGAGCCAGTTTCGGAAGAACATATAGGGCAATCTGTTCGGTATGCAGTGCTCCAATACGGAGTTCCACTGGTTTGGTGACAAACAACACGGGTTCGGAGAGGGGTTTCCCATCCATGGAAGCCATCACAAGGGGTTTGAGAGCGGCATGACAGGTACCCGGTATTTGTTCACCGTAGCCTGTTGGATGAAATTGGCCGCTGCCCCTGAGTCGAGGTATGCCTCCGCCGTGAACCTGGTCTCCTCCATCGTCACTTGGACAGTCAGCGTTACCGGGGATGAGAGGGTTCCGGTGCCCAGGGTGGCCTCTCCAACCAACCCTAGGCCTTGGAGTTTCCCGGCTTCTCAGGGCAGGAACAAAGCAGGTGTGTACTGCTTCCACAGTAGAAGCACACACAGACCCTTGGCGAGCCACTCTGCTCGGCGTTGTTCAGTTTGTCCCAGGTGATCGATTTGCATAGGTTCGGGAGTAGAGTAGCCAGGTGGCACTGACTGAGGAACGGTGGACCTCTGCGGAGTGGAGGCACGACATGTTGGTCGCCTCTCCCGGAGTACTTCCTTGGACCGTTCCTGGAAACGGAGGTCAATCCGGGTCGCCAGAGAGACCAGGCTGTCCAAGGTAGAAGGAACATCACGACCGGCCAACTCGTCCTTGATGCAGCCGGAAAGACCTTCCCAGAAGGCTGCTGTCAATGCCTCGTGGTTCCATCCTAACTCAGAGGCAAGCGTACGGAATCGGATGGCATACTGGCCAACTGTTAGGGACCCTTGGCGTAGCCGAAGGAGCGAAGAGGCGGCCGTGGTGGTACGTCCCGGTTAATCAAAGGTGTTGCGGAGGGCCTCTAGGAATTCCTGGATATTGGAAGTCATCGGATGTTCCTTCTCCCACAAGGGATTTATCCAGGCCAATGTTTCACCCTCCAGATGGGACATCAGAAAGGCCACCTTTGCTTGGTCAGAGACGAAGAGGTGTGGGAACAACTTGAAATGCAGCGAGCATTGATTTAAGAAACCTCTACAGGTCTTGGGGTCCCCGGCGCATCGGGGCGGAGAAGCTAGATTGAGTCTCGAGGCTGAAGAGGAAGCCACTACGGAAGCCGCTGCCGTGTTCTGATCCGACAGGGATGTGGCTGTTGCCTGGAGATTGTTCAGACGGGTGTCCACTGACAACATAAAGGCCAGCATGCGAGATTGGGTCTCGCGTTGTCATACCAGTTCTTGTTGTAATCTGGCCAGCTGGGATGCTTGTGCTCCGGCGGAATCCATGGCCTGTTCAAGCTGTAATGTCCTGGAGGTGGATCCACGGGACCGAACACCGTACTCCCCCAGAGAGGCAACCAGGTGTGAACCCCTATACAGGGACTGTCCGGTCACCCCCCCAGAGGGCCTAGATGCACAGTAGCCAGAACACAAGGGAGTTCGGATTACGTGTCCTTCAGAAGTCTGTACAGGATATGGCTATTAGTCCGGAGCGGTGAGTGACATGCGGCGCCGGGATCCCGGGAGTGTGACATGTATCAGAATGCCAATAAAAAAACTACAAAATTAAATAAATAAATAATATCATGATTGGTATACAAGTAATACTTAAGTGATTAAGCTGAATAAATAGAAAAAAAAACAACCTGATAAACTACATACTGTATTACAAAAGTAAACTGCCACATGCAAGTAAAACAATGATGAATAAATATATGAAATAGTCACATGCTGAAAACGTTACTAAGAGGACACCCTGACGCGTTTCGCCGTGGTTTTTCCGGTGTTTGTAACCGTCAACATAGCAGAGCAGATGAGAAGCCGCCGTTATGTCCAAGTGATGTCAGCGGAAGCCACTGACTTGCCGGCAGGAGTGGTGTTGTTAATATCATCAGAGATGGTGCTATTTCCGGCAGTGTTTCTAGACTCCCTTTGGTGGCTAGTGTTGGTAGTGAGTCTGATTCTGCATCTGTCGCTGAGTCAGGTGTAGGAGATGATTGCTGCTTCAGGGAGCCTATGGAGTCCAGCCTGGGGGGATAAAAGAAGGCAGATTTGTCTAACCTTTGCCGGTGATAATTGTTTCTACTCCATGTGAAGATGTCCTGAAGTTTGTCCTCCAGCCTTTAGGCTTTTTGCCTTTCCCTGTAGGTTCTGTTTTTGCTTATTTCTGCTCCTTTTTGGATTTTCCAGGAATGATTTCTACAGCGGCTTTTTCGTTCCTTTTGCATCGGTTATGTGTCCATGTCATTCTGAGTCTGCAGCTATGTCTGATAAGTATTTTGTTCTCTTAGTCTGGGCGTGGTTAAAGGCTGAACTTGCACTGAAGGGTGTTTCTGCTTAATCTTTGTTTTTTTCTAAATCAATGTTTGAGAATATTCCCTTTGTTTCTTGCAAGTGAATAAATGCTCTTACTGCACTATTTTTAGAGGGCAATTTATTCCTAGTAAGAAAGGGAGTAATTGCTCCCTGTTTTGTTCAGGAATTTGTGTATTTTTGTATCTCCTGTCTTTTTGTAGTTAAGATCTTTCCCATTATATTTGCTTTTTCTATTTAAATGTATTTACACAAGAGTTCCTGATATAGTGGGTGGAAGGTAGTGTGGTCTTTAAGGGAATTTTTTGATTATCAGGTGTTGGCATTTTTTCAAGGTTTTTACTGGCTGCAACCAGCAATATATCCTATACATTTGTATCTAGCCAGCAGGACCTCACTTTGCTTAATTCTATATCTACCATCTGTTTATTGTTTTTTTCTTACATCACCATTGTTATATGTTGGGGGCTTTTGACTTTCCTTTGGGGCTGCTCTGAGGCAAGTCAGGATTCCTCATTTCATCTTTGAGGGTAGTTAGTTCTCCAGCAGTGACAAGGCGTCTGGGTTTGTTAGGAACTACTTCTAGTTGTGTTTGTATAGTTAGTGGATTGCAGCCAGCTAAATTTCCAACTACTCTTGTGCATTATCTTCTATCATTGTTCATGGGATTTTTGTAAGATGTTTTGCGGTCTCCTGACCATAACAGAACGGTCTGTGACCACTCTTTGCTGGCAGAGATCTGCAAAGAAGAGAATAGGCAGGTAGTTAATAACCACCTGCCTGTTAGTTCTTAGAACCCATGCTGAAAAAAATTAACTAGTCCTGGATAATTCCATTAATATCTATTGCCGAAAATTGCAGCTCAACTGCTATTCAATCCGTCATCAATATCAAATCAAATAAGCTTTATTGGCAGGACCAAATACAAATTAGTTTTGCCAAAGCAAGTGTACATTAGGGACTGGAACTGTAGGGATGATGGGTTTGGACTGTAGGAAGGATAAATGGGGCCACAAACAGGGTGGGAACTGTAGGAAGAATGAATAGGAGCACATCTAGGGTGGGGGCTATGGAAGTCCATGGCTTATCTTAGTTCTGTTTCTCGAAGTCTATGACATTTGGTCACATACTGCGCTGCTATCTCCACTGCACTCTCTTCTTCCCCCAGTAGGATATATGTTTTCTCTTCTTCCTTCATGGAGCTGAAATCCGGGAAGAGATCGGAGAGTCTCCTGAAGAGAGTGTTCCTCATTGCTGAGTACTTGGTGCACTGTAACAGGAACTGGGTTTCATCCTCCAGAGCCTCCAAGTCGTCACAGTGTTGGCACAGTCTGTCCTCCCTGGGCTTGTAGCTCTGCTTGTGTCGGCCGGATTCGATGGCTAGACTGTGGGCACTGAATCTATGTCGGCTCATGGTCCTGTTGTCTCTGGGGTCTGAGAGTTTCTCCAGATATGGGGCCAGTCTGTGGTATCTCTGTAGACTCTGGTACGTGGTCAGTTTCTGTGAGGTATTGTTATCGGTCCTCCAGTCACTGACATTCCTCTCCTGGCTCTGGTCTACCATCTTCCTGATTATGGCTTTTGTCAGGCTGCTATGATTGGTCATTTTGTCCGGGTGGGTTTGGGAGAGCAGTGCCAGGGGTCCTGGTTCATCTGGACCACCTATATATATCATGGCTTTATGGTGATGGGAACTTGGATTGCTACTCTGTAGGTGAACCCGAAATGTTAGTGCCCTCTTCAGAGCTGCTAGATGCAAAGGGAATCTGCCCAGCTCTGCCCGGCAGGCACTATCGGGCACTATTGTGGACAATCCCTATAATGTTATCAATTGTTTATTTAAATGAACTAAAAATAAAGTTTTGAGTATTTGAAATAAAATCTCTATTGTTTCTATATCTTCCCTGTAGAGTCATGGGATCCCCGATGCAGTATGTACACAGAACAGTGATTGTCCTGAGGGTGAACCAGTCATTGCCGGCAATGGTATAACAAGACCACATTCACTAATGTACTGGCAGTATCTCTTGTTCATTGCACAAATTACTTTACTAAGAGCCGAAAAGCCATAAACATGTAGAGGAAATTGCCTCCATTAATTGAGCAAAAAAAGCAGTGAATGTGTCAAAATAAAGTAAATCCTGAAGAAAAGTGATCCAAAGATTCCACCGCAGAACCATTTAGTGTGAATATTTAACTCACGTCAGCGAGGAAGAGAAATATTTAAACTATTTTTTTTAACAAGTGCACCAACCTTTACAATCATGAATTCCTCATTTTAACTTTTGAAAATTATTTTTATAACTTTGTTTGTATTTGTTTGGTTTTTTTTTTTGTTTTTTTGCTTTAAAATAAATAATTATTCGTTGTGGACATAATATGAAAAGTAAAACCACAAGCCATACCAAGATTTATGGTTTCTTTGCTCTATAAGACATAATGTCTTATACACGCCAACGTAACCACAGAGTTTTTGAAGCAGAAGACACTTCAGGAATGTAATGGCAGTGTTTTTCCTTTGTTGGTGTCTCTTCGGTCGTTTGGGCTGCTTACTTCTTCTAAGCTGCTATATGGCTTTCGAAAGCTTGAAGAGGTTAAAGGGAATCTGTCAGCTGGTTTTTACTATGCAATATGAGGACAGCATGCTGGAAGGGTTAAGGAATAAAAATCAACTATGCATCTCTTATCAGGCTGTATGTTGTTGTTTACTTAAAGGGAACCAACCAGCAGGATTTTCATAAAGTAAAAGTAATAAGTATAAAGTAAAGCCAGTGCTATACTGGTGCTAGGATGCTGAATGTAAGCATAGCTTTTGTTCTGAGATTGGATGTTTTATTTCAGAAATATGTGCAAGTAAAGTTCCAGAGCAATGAACTGCTATTTGATTGACAGGTGTAACAGGAAGGGAATATGTGTGTTGGGTTTTGCTGTCTATTCCCACTCCTATCTGCCTGCTTTGCCTTCCTCCCCCTATCGCCGTCAGACACTAAATCCAACGCAGGCAGACAGACAGGGGTGGGAATAGATAGCAAGACCTGACCCACATATTCCCTTAAGGCCGCTTTACACGCAGCGATTTATCGTACGATCGCACCCGCCCCCATCGTTTGTGCAACACGGGCTATTTGTTGCCCATGTCGCACAAAGTCGTAAACCCCCGTCACACGTACTTACTTTCCAAACGACCTCGCTGCGGGCGGCGAACATCCTCTTCCTGAAGGGGGAGGGACGTTCAGTGTCACAGTGACGTCACACAGCGGCCACCTAATAGAAGCGGAGGGGCGGAGATGAGCGGGACATAAACATCCCGCCCACCTCCCTCCTTTCTCATTGCCGGCGGGACGCAGGTAAGATGTGTTCATCGTTCCTGGGGTGTCACACGGAGCGATGTGTGCTGCCTCGGGAACGATGAACAACCGAAGCACAGAAGGACGTTCGATTTTTAGAAAATGAGCGACGTGTCAACGAGCAACGATAAGGTGAGTATTTTTGCTCGTTCACAGTCGCACGTAGCTTTCATGCGCTACGATATGTCAAACGATGCCGGATGTGCGTCACTAACGACTTTACCCCGACTACATATCGTTAGATATATTGTAGCGTGTAAAGCGGCCTTAACTGTTGCACCTGTCAATCAAATAGCAGTGCATTGCTGTAACTTTACTTGCACATACTGTATTTCAGAAACAAAACATCCAATCTCTGAACAAAAGCTATGCTTAGATTTGGCATACTAGTGACACTATAGCACTGGCTATACTTTTTATATGAAAATTCTGCTGGTTGGTTCCATTTTAAACTAAAGGCTTTATCACCTAGTGATTAGCATTGCTGGACTTCATTGTCATGCACACGGCAGTCCTGCATGCCTCCTCCTGTGATTGGCACCTCACTGTCAATGTACAATCTCTATAGAGAGCCTGGTGTGGGCAGGGGCTGCTCTCTCAGTTCTGCTGCTTTGCAGAATCAAAACATTTTCACTGTATCAAAACAGCTGCAGCCAGTAACTGAGTGATATATTGTTGTATTCAGAGTCTCTTTGCCTACGTTATATTGCTTTACGATGAGAAAAAAAATAGGTCACCGAAAAATTAATAATACCTAGTGTGTCAAATATATAAAAACACCATAAGAAGACACTCTAAAATGTACAAATTTTATTAAAGACACATTAAAAAATTACATATAAAACACTTCAGTGTACAAAAAAGCTTAAGTGAACACACAAATATCACAGTTCAAGTGTGGAGAGGAAAGACCGGGCACCACAGATGAGCAACAATCAGCTTTGCACTGGTCTAAGGAACCAGACCGCTATTGCAGACATGGGACACCTGCCCCGGAGCTGCACGCTCAAAAACAGACTGCAGTGCAAAAATTCAGATCCAACACAGGAAAAAGGAAAAAAGCAGCAATTCACCGGGAGAAGAGATCACGTCTTCTTTACTGTGCAAGCACGGGTACCATGTAGTGCAGGGAGGGGGAGCCAAACTGTGACTGTTTCGCGCTAGTGTGGCGCTTCTACGGGTCCCACTCACCGTTGTCCGAGGCTTCGGCTCCCCCTCCCTGCACTACATGGTACCTGTGCTTGCACAATAAAGAAAACTTGATCTCATCCCCCGGTGAATTGCTGCTTTTTTCCTTTTTCCTGTGTTGAACACAAATATCACATCTACTAAATCAGGAGCAGCATCCATATAATATAACATGCATCAAGAAAATCTGATAGTATCCGGTATTATCCGTCTATTGATCTATTAATCACAATATAAGATAAATCAGTCTTAAGGATGATATTAAGCTAAATCAGGTGTAATGACAATAATGCTTCCATAACCAGATCATAGAATAGAGCCTAAAGTAAAATTTACCTAAATAGGATATAATAATGGTTAGATTTACATCACCAGATTATAGTTTATAACAAATAAAAAAATATATAGTTAAATACTTTCTAGATGCAGCTCTTCAGTTCAGACTCATATAGAAGTATGAATATCCCTTAGGAATATAGCAAATAACCCAATCGGTTTCAAAAAGAAACCTAAATAACAAACAATCCAACGCGTTTCGCCTCCCTGTATAGAGGTTCTTCAGGGGTATTTACAGTTGCTATAATTCAAATAGTATTAAACATGTATACATATACAGACCATTCCAGATATTAATAAAAAAAAATCACGAGGGACATGACAGCCATTTTGCCATTCATATTAGGGCCAAACTTGACAAAGACATTGGTTCCATAGAGGCCAGAAGGCACTCATTATTTTGTATTTATTCTTGACAGTTTCCTATTTCAGCATATTTCTCCTCTGCTATATGTTAGAAGACAGGTCCACCCAGGAGATAATGTGACCACACTTTCAGTTAGTTATAGACACTGCTATATGTTAGGAGACACAACAGGTCCACAGCAGATAATGTGACCACCCTCTCCGTCAGTTATGGACATTTGATAGCAGTCGTAGGACATTTATCACTGCAGCCTTTGCCTGGTGCGGCCTATTATCAAGTGTCCATAACTGACGGAGAGGGTGGTCACATTATCTGCTGTGGACCTGTGATTCCTAACATATAGCAGTGTCTATCACTAACTGAAAGTGTGGTCACATTATCTGCTGGGTGGACCTGTCTTCTAACATATAGCAGAGGAGAAATATGCTGAAATAGGAAACTGCCAGGAATAAATACAAAATAATGAGTGCCTCTTGGCCTCTATGGAACCAATGTCTTTCTCAAGTTTGGCCCTAATAGGAATGGCAAAATGGCTGTAATGTCCCTTGTGATTTTTTTATTAATATCTGGACTGGTCCGTATATGTATACATGATTTCTACTATTTGAATTATAGCAACTGTAAATACCCCTGAAGAACCTCTATACAGGGAGGCGAAACGCATTGGGTTGTCTGCTATTTAGGTTTCTTTTTTAAACCAATTGGGTTATTTGCTCTATTCCTAAGGGATATTCATACTTCAATATGAGTCTGAACTGAAGAGCTGCATCTAGAAAGTATTTAGTTTTATTTTTTTTTTATTTGTTATAAACTATGATCTGATGATGTAAATCTAACCGTTATTATATCCTATTTAGGTTGATATTACCTTTAGGATCTATTCTATGATCTAGTGATGGAAGCATTATTGTCATTACACCTGATTTAGGTTAATATCATCCTTAAGACTGATTTATCTTATATTGTGATCAATAGACGGATACTACCGGACACAATTGGATTTTCTTGATGCGTGTTATATGGATGCTGCTCCTGATTTAGTAGATGTAATATTTGAGTGTTCACTTTAGATTTTTTGCACACTGGAGTGTTTTATATGTAGTTTTTTAATGTATCTTTACTAAAATGTGTAAATATTAGAGTGTCTTTTATTCGGTGATTTGCTTTCTGATGAGGTAGCAAAAACCTGGTGAAAGATTCCCTTTTAAAGAAACTCACAACAAATAGAACATATGGATAGCAAGTCATATTTTTTAATTTCTGTGCATGTGTTCATTCTTTTTTTGTATTTTTTTAACACTCTCAGGTGGGTTCCATGCAATAACCGCCTGAAAGATGCTTATACAATAATCGGCTCTTGGAATTGAAAAGGTTATTCAACTTGTAGTCTAAGGGGAGAACTTTTCTCCTTGCGGAAACTGACAAACCAATCTGGCTATCAGTAGTGAGGAAAATTACAGCTGCAATGTTCCTCTAGGATATATTCAAATTGTCTCCTCCCTGAAGACACAATTTGAATATTTTCCGGTGGAGCATTGCAGCTATAAGTTTCCTCACCACTGATAGCCAGATTGCTTTGTCAGTCTCAGCAAGGAGAAAAGTTCTCCCCTTAGACCCCACTTTAGTTTCTCAAAAAGCCGGATCAGATCTCATACTTTGCACTGACGAGGGACAATCATCCTGAAACACTGTGTCTGCAAATTGAGGTTCTGATCTGGCATAAATCTTAGGACATGAAAAGGCTCGTTAAAGAGCCACTTTTGACTATTAGGATTGCTACTTCCAACAGGTGGCACTAGAGTTCGTCTCCTTCCTCCCTGAAGAGACAATTTGAATATTCAACTTGTAGAAATTTTGTAAAAATGTTAGCTGATGCAATAAAGTTAGAAAAAATTATTTTTCTCCTATTCTGTCCCCCACAGGTCCCGCACTTACCCTCCTGAGCCTGATGCTCCTGGTCTTTGTTTATAGGTGGGCGGCTTGTTTCCTCTGCGGCCAATCAAAGGCTGTAAGTGTCATGTGCTTCGTTATCGGCATTGTGGTTCCTGTCACTCAGGGATTATGTTAGCAGTATAGCATTGTACTATTGCAGCCATGGATTGTCTGCCATGGTCACGGGCTGCCAGCATGTAAACAAAGACCAGGAGCACTGCAGAACGGTAAGCACCGGATCTCTGGGTAAAGGAGTAGTAAAATTGTGATGATTTTATTATCCTACAATATTGCCAGCAATTTTTACATAATTTTTTCAAATTGGATAACCCTTTTTAAGATATTTTTGGACAGGAAGGGAATCCCCATTATTTTATCATAGGCTCATTTTGTCCCTTTTGGATGAGTCATATGTTCCTCCTGTTGTTAACAAAGATGTTAGAGAGTGCTCTGAAAACCCTGATTTGCCAGCCATATTTGGTTACAGACAAACACCGGAGAGGCACAACAAATGTCAATACATTTGCTGGAATTTATCATATTAGCTAAAGTGATACCATTTTTGAGAAAAGGTAACATAGTAACATAGGTTGAAAAAAGACCTAAGTCCATCTACCGTGTTTTTCCAAAAATAAGACACTGTCTTGTACTTTTTTGCCCTCAAAAAAGCGCTAGGGCTTATTTTTGGTGTAGGTCTTATTCTTGGAGAAACATGGTTGGGGGTAAGTTTACCCTCACAAAAAAGCAACTTCCCCCCCTTCCCAGGAGAATCATATTTGTGGCGCCCCTGAGGCTTCCGTCGCCACAGGTCATTGCACCCCATCCAGCGGTGTGATGCCCCATTCTGGGAGAGGAAGAGAGTGAACTCCGGTCCCCTGGTAAATCCACACTACACCCATTGCTAGGAACACACTAGGACCAGGGAAAGTGGCAGACAACCCTCCCATGCTGCATGCTGGGAGGGGTCGTAAGACCCATCCCTGCTCCTATAGGGTAGAACAGGGCAATTGGGGAGGTGGGAGGAGCCATCTGAGAGCAGACACAGAGAGGAAGGTCAAGTTTAGTCAGTCTACCTCAGGGAGTGAGAGAGTGAGGAGCCAGCATGTAGTTCAAGAAGGAGAACGAGAGAGAGTGGTGAAGGAGGAGGAGGAGGCCTGCTGGAGGCAGGCAAGGAGGAGAAGAGAAAGGAAAAGAGCTCCAAGTCAGTCAGGAGCTGAGAAACAGAAAGAGACGCTTCCTGGTGAAGATCCTGGGACTCGGAGGGTCCAGGTGACACCACGCAGAGAATAGAAGGAGTCGCAGGGCCACGGGTAGTCTGTAGAGCTGTCCAGGGCAGTTTAGAGCTGCGGTGGCCTGTTCCACAAGAACATCGGTGGAGGGATCAAGCTGCAACAGGGGACGGTCCCTAGAAACCGGAGGAGTGCAAAATCATCTCCAAACAGTAAAAACCGAGGCCCAGGGAATGTTGTAAACTCCCCGGGCCACAGCCCACAGCAGTACCTCTAGAAAAGGGATAATCAGCCGACAGGTGACTCCCCAGCCTGGAGGCTGTTGTGGAGGCCAAGCCAGGTTCAACCTACCAAGGCAAGGGTAAGGAAGACAGCAGAAGATAGAGACACTTAAGGGAAGGGTACCGGCTTTTACTCTCAGAATCACCCATAAACGGCGGAGGTCCCTGACAGTGGTCCCAGCAGTCCAAGGGTCCCTGCAGGACTGTGACAAGAATTGTGAGTAAAGAACTTGAAACTGCACCCTTGAAGTTGCCTCTGTTATTTCAGCTGCATAGACACTCACAAGCACCAACTGTGCCCCGGGCATTGCTCCACCTGTGGGGAGCAGTACCACCATTGCTGCTATATCATCATCCCGGAGGCCTCACACAGCAGCGGCGGCTTAATAGCCGCAGACCACAGGTGGCGTCACGAACACAAACTTTATTCATCAAATCAAGCCACATATTCTACTGACACCCACCAGGGCCACGGAGCCGGGCCCAGCCACCACTGACTACCACCGGACTAGTCCGGCCCGGCACCGGGTGTCCCATAGCCCTGGGGGGCCTGGACGTCTGCGTGGCTCCCAGGTCCTCCCTGTGTTCTTCAGCGGGTGCTCCCAGCAGCTATGCTACACACCGTCCTCCCCTCCTGGCCGACACTCACACACATCAGATCTCACACACAATCACTGATCAGATCGCACACACAGATTCACTCACCACATCCAGCACTACAGAGTGGCTCCGGCCACAGAGAAAGATGGGAAGAAGTTACGCATTGCAGGTCCTTTAAGCATGCCATCCACAGCCGCAGGTCCTTGCGTTTCACCGCACTGCATCTCAGGATTCTGCCGGCCAGAAGAAATCAGTATCGCTGGATGTGGTGAGTGTGTGAGTGATCTGATGTGTGTGTGTGTGTGTGTGTGTGTCTGTGATCTGATGTGTGTGTGTGTGTGTGTGTGTGTGTGTGTGTGTGTGATCTGATGTGTGTGGGTGTGCATTCCACTGCAGGGCCTCCCGTTCGGCATCTGGTGAGTATGATTGCGCGGTCTTCTTTCTTCTCTTTTTTTTGTCTATAATGAAGTGTCCTGCAGAATTCTTTAACTTTTTTAGCTGCATGGACATTTCATTATTGAACAGCAACTAGGGCTTATTTTGGGGTAGGGCTTATATTTAAGCCTTACTCCGAAAATGCTGAAAATCCCTGCTAGGGCTTATTTTTCAGGGAGGTCTTATTTTTGGAAAAACACGGTAGTTCAACCTTCCTCCACCAATTATACATTTTTTGTCACTAAATCATTTATAACCGACAATGTTGTGTGTACTGAGGAAATCATCCAGCCCTTTTTTAAAAGCTGTTATAGTGTTTGCCATTCTGCCTCTTGCGGTAGGGCAATCCACAGTCTGACTGCTCTAACTGCAAAGAACCCTTTCCTATTTAGCTTCCTGTGGGTTTATTTTTTTCTCATTTGCATGTTTTTGGGAACTTTTTATAGAAAAAAAGGCACATTTCATAGTTGTGTCTAATTATAAGCCAAGCAATGAGCCATCAGCACTTTTAACTTTACTTTTATAAATGTGTATCATGTGATAGGTCACACTTCAGTCAAAAATTGTTCAAGGGAATCTGTTAGGGGATTTTTTAGTATAATAATAATGGTAATCACCTGACAGATTCCTTTTAATGTGCCCTCAGCATATAAGGATAAGGAAACTATTTTGGCTTACAAAACACAAATACACCCACACATATGCTTCTCATGTAAACTCTACCAAACATGCAAATAGGTTTAGTGATTTTTTAAAAAAAAAAAAAAATTCTCTGGAAAACATATTAAATGCATCAGTTCTGACAGTCCATGCCAAAAAAACCCAAGTTATTTCAACAGTAGAGTGATAGTAGCATTTAAAGGGAACCTATCATCTGGTTCATGCTGGCCAAACCACAGGCAGTATGAATCAGAGTCTGCTTGTATGATTGCAGGCAAAAATATTATTATCTGAACTGTTCTAGCACTTTAGAGAAAATATACTGTAAATATCCGGCCGAGGACCATAGCTGAAGATAAGACTAGTCCGGCTCCACCCCCGGCCGACTCCTCCCAGCACCGCTGCAGGTGATTGACAGGTTTCTCCCTATGTACACATGAGATCTGTCAATCACCTAGTCTGGTCTCTAGCTATGGTCCCTAGGACGGATCCTTAAAGTATATTTCTCATACACTGGAGTGTTTCATAGAGGGGCGATCATGCAGCCAGGATCTGATTCATGCTGCCTTTTGTTTGAGTAGTGTGAATCAGATGATAGGATCCTTTTAAAAGGATTAGTCAGGGGTGCATCATTTTATTTACTATGATGTGATGAATATTCAATATTCTCTTTTCAGGGGTCAAGACAGGACGTTGCATGAAGACAGGAGCTGTAAACTCAACTGGAACATGTGAAATATTTGCTTGGTGTCCACTAGAGAAGAAGCAAAAGTAAGATCCATTGAACATGCAGCGGTTATGCCATGGGACTGTGTAACTCAAAAAATATTGTCCATTATGAAGATGCACACAACAAAAAACTTCTTTTCACAAGACATCCCCTTTAAGTATGTGCCACTAATAACTGATACTTACTCCAAATAGGTCAGGAAGGAGAAGTTCTGAATTTCAATGGTCCATATAGATCAATATTTAGTGTACTCCTCTCGGTCACAGGACCCAACATTTAATATGAGTGGTTGTCAGGAGACACATTAAATTGGAAAAAAAAAAATTATACATATATGACTCTAATCGTGCATGAATAGTGTTGATAATAATCATTATACCACCCACTTCCAGTAGAATGACATATGCCCTGCTTCCTAACTTACCACCCTTAGACTGCCCACATGCCTGAGCGGAATTATTTGTCTGTGGAAAAGAAAGCGCACATAGGGTCTTACCAGGTATGAGTTTTTACAAATAAGGTGACAAAGGCACACTCACCTGCTGAAGTTGTGACAGGCACAAATCTTTGATGCACGTATATCAAAAGTGGTCAGCAGCAGCCCCGAAAAAAATAGTGAACAATAAGTATAAAAAAAGAATCAGGTTCAATGCTGCGCTAGAAACCACATGAATCCAAGGATGTGTAATAAAAACCTTTTCTTTATTTCTGCAGGTCAACGCGTTTCAAAGACATATCCATCTTCTTAATCAGGACACATCTTCTTCATCAGGACACAAGAAACATACCTATGTATGTATGTATGGTATGTTTCTTGTGTCCTGATGAAGAAGATGGATATGTCTTTGAAACGCGTTGACCTGCAGAAATAAAGAAAAGGTTTTTATTACACATCCTTGGATTAATGTGGTTTCTAGCGGAGCATTGAACATAATTCTTTTTTATCCTTATTGTTCACATGCCTGAGCGACAGGTTTCAAACCCCAATAGCAGGTAATCCAGTGCCCCCAGAGACATCCTTCATTGTGAATAGAATTATAATGAACTAGTTAGGCTTTGTGTGAGCCGCAGACCAAAGTATCCCACTCACGAGGATCTCCTTCAATCTCATTATCTACAGTTTAGAATGTTCTTGTAATATTTGCACTTTTAACACTGAGCACTAAGACTCACAACAGGCTAATACCTCTCTTTTCACTTTGTGATCTAGTGATAATATTGAAATTAATCTTTGTATTATAAAGCGGGAGACAGAAAAGACGGGATCCACCAATTACAACACGCGACAGACACAGCTCACCTTCTTCCCCTTCCTGCAGAATAACCTCAGCAGAGATCACATACCACGCCTAGAAATTCTCCAACTCAAAACAATAAACATCTATAGAGTTATTTAGTATGGTCCTTGTGGCTTCTGTACTGAAAAGTAATGTAAAAAAGTACTGTAATGCACAGGCACGAGGAAAGGTCAAAGACCACCCACTTATGCGCATTACACTACTTTCATCTGCCCTCAGCCAGGCAGATGAAAATGCTCATTCGTGGGCTCACAATGAAGGCCTCTCTGTGAATGACGCAGGATGCGTCATGCACACGGGGCTGGGAAGGAGGATGGCGATCGCACAAGATGGAGGAGGCACCGGACTGAGAGCAGCGACACCCATTGGACCGGACCACCCCCAGGTGAGTATTATAAATGTGTTTTTTACATTATACATAGCAGCCTGGGCTCTTATATACAGTATTCTGGAATGCTGTATATAAGGGCTCACTGGAGGTGGCCGCAGCTTATAATGGAAAAATCTACTGACAGGTTCCCTTTTAATGGTGTTTTGCTATATTGCAAGTCATAAGCTGGTGTCTGCAAAATAAAATCAGTCATAGAGCGCGGGCGGTGCGGCTTCAGTTACCACTCAGTACATAGTGAGTACATACTTGTACTGATGCTCTGCGGTGCTGGCTGTCAGTCAGTGCCGGCCTGTGGTTACATCTGCTGATCACTATGCACAGAGTGGTGACTGAAGCTGCCATCTATGACTGAAAACCTGAGGCTGCCTGGCCGAGTGTGTAATAGTTACATTATAGTAGAGGGGTTAAATCCTAACATCCCAGCCACCTCTTTCCAGCCCATTGATTTCTATGCAGCAGTTAGCTTTACACCTTTCTCCCAGCTCCTGACAAGCTGCTGTTATAAATCTTGTAAAATCAGCAACCAACAGTATCGGCGTCACCCAATACATTTCTCTTAATCACAGCTTTGCTGCCCTGAGCTCTGCGCTTGTTCAAAAAACGTCTTATTATCTGTATGCATAAATATACAGATAGGTCCAGAAATATTTTGACAATGACCAGATCTTTGTGATTTGTGCTAGTCTTCAGGCCACTATTTTTTATTTAAAATTAAACAACTGAGATGCATTGAAGTGGAAACTTTCAGGTTTAATTAAAGAGACACAACAAAAATATCCTGTGAAACGTTTAGGAATTCCAATTATTTTTCCACAAAGCCTCCTCCTTTCAACGACTCAAAAGTAATTGGACAAATTTACTTTACCACAAATAGGAAATCACCCCCTCATCCCCGGGTGATTTTCCGTTTTTTTTTTTTTGCTCCCCTTCTTCTGAGAGCCGTAACAATTTATTTTTTCGTCAATCTTGCCATATGAGGGTTTATTTTTTGTGTGACGAGTTGTACTTTTGAAAGCAACCTTTAGTTTTACTATATGGTGTACTGGAAAATCGGGGAAAAAAATTCCAAGTGCTGTGAAATTGCAAAAAAAGTGCAATTGCACAGTAGTTTTTGGAATATTTTATTCACCGTGTTCACTTTATGGTAAAATTAACATGTCAGTATGATGCCTCAGGTCGGTACGAGTTCGTAGATACCAAACATGTATACTTTTACTATTATCTAATGGGTTAAATAAATTCAGAAGTTTGTCCAAAAAAATAGTAGCGCTTTTGACGCCATTTTGGGAGACCTGTAGCATTCTCATTTTTCAGGATCTATGGCTCAGAGATGGCTTATTTTTTGCCTATTTTTAAAAACTTGTTTTTTACTTTTTTATTTATTTTACTAATCCCCCTAGGGAACTTTATGGATCAGCAGTCTGATCACTTGTTCATTTCTGCTTATTAGAGCAGCACAGCTCTGATCAGTACAGAAATGCAGCGTTCCTGTGAGAACCGTCTCTCTGTCGGCTCTCATAGGAAATACGTCATGACAGCGACAGGGGTCATCACATGACTAGTGATGGGCGGAGACAGACTGAAAAAAGTCCAGATCCACGCGGTTCCAAAGTTGCCCAGGTGCTGGGCCAAAGATTCAGGCTGTTTGATCCGGATCCAGCACAAAAAGAAAAGAAAAATAAAGAAACTAGGAATGAAGCGAGCACTTCATACTTACCAAGGCTCCGGCGCAGCTGTACACTGCTCTCTCTCAGCTCCTGCGACCTCCCTGTGCTCATACATATGCACTCCTTTCCCTGTCCACCGGGTTGGCCTGGCTTCTGTGATTGGTTGCAGTCAAACGCTCCCCCAGCCTGTGTGACAATGTCTGCCTGCAATCAGTCATCGCTCATCAAGACTCATTCATTCTCTCCCTGGAGCTCACAGCAAGCAGTCATGCTTTATGGCTGCGTACTGTACTGAGATGTAGCAGTGCTGGAATCGCTATGGAATTTCGTGTGGATTACGTCGGACCTACAAGGGTGTGTTGGGGTTAAGACAATAGTGAAAGAGGGTGCTTTTTGGTATTTTAGTCCAAATAAAGGATTTTTTGGTGTCTTTACTTTCACTTACAGATTTGGGATGTGGGTGTCATAGACGACTGCCATCACTAACCTAGGGCTTAGTGACAGCTGTGTGCTGTTATTAACACCTCATTACCCCGATTACAACCGCATTAGGGCAATCTGGAAGAGCCAAGTAAAGTGCCAGGCTTGTCATGACAATCTCGGGCAGCTACAGGTTGCTATTTTTAGGCTGGGGGTTTCGGCCAATACAGCCCCAGGTGTCGGGCTTTATCATGGGTTCATGGCTGAGTATCAAAATTGGAGGGAGAACGCACATCGCTTTTTTAATTATTTAAATAATAACAAAAATTGTGGAAAAAAAATGCGTAAAAAAAGTGTGGGCGTTTTGCCATGCAGTGTAGATTGGGTGCAGGAATATGGTGTAAAAATGTTATCACCAAATTTGCATCCCTTGACCCAAAAAAGCAAAAAACAGTTTTGTTTTTTTTCTGCCAGGAGGTGCAAATTTGGTGCTGAAATCTGGTGCAGACGATTTCAGCATCAAATGTGCACCTCCTGGCAGAGACCGCAGCAAAAAAATGTGTCAAAACCCCGTGGTTTTTGACAGGAGGTGTAGATTGGGTGCAGGAATATGGTGTAAAAATTTCGTCACGAAATCTGCATCTCTTGGCAAAAAAAGTGTGTTTTTCTGCTAGGAGATGCAGGTCTGTGAACTCAGTAACCTCACCTGAGGTGAGGTCACCTGAGGTCAGTTTACCTGCTGTCACAGGTGGAGGACTATGGGAACTTCCAGCTGTGACTGCAAATTACCTGAGTGATGTCACCACTCATTTCACAGCTCATTCATTCTCTACACTCACAGCGGGCAGTCATGTTCTATGGCCTCTCGCTGTGACTTGGATGTAGCAGAACTGAATCGCCGTGGGATCTCGTGTGGATTACGTCAGACCTGCAGGGGTGTTTAGTGGGTTAATAAAGTGGTGAAATAGGGTAGTTTTTTGTATTTTATTCCAAATAAAGGATTTTTTCTGTGTTTGTTTAATTTTACCTACAGATTTGTGATTTGGGTGTCATAGATGCCTGCCATCACTAATCTAGGACTTAGTAGCAGCTGTGCACTGTTATTAATCCCTCATTAATCTGATTGCCACCGCATCAGGGAAATCAGGAAGAGCTGAGTAAAGCACCGGGCTTGTCGCATCTAATGGATGGAGGCAGGAGGCTGATATTTTTAGGCTGACGTCATTTCAACAAGCCCCTATCACATGATAGGGGGCGTTTACAACCAGACTACCAAAATAAACATTCTTTTTCTTTTCTAAGTCCACATGGGCATGGAGTTGTTTATAATAAAAGCGGGGGTGTGGGGGTAAGAACCCCAAATAGAGGGGGTGCAGGTTCACCCCTCTTGCATGAGTATGGTGGACGAGAGGAGCATCGTGACGCCCACCAACCAAGCGAGTCACGCCCACTAACCTTGAATGATCCCGTACATTCTAGGCTCACGGTAGATGCTAGAATGTACAGGCTCCTTCAGTTACACTGCTTTCTCCGCCCACCGGCCGTTCTGGCGCCCGTGATTGGATGCAGTCAGCTGACACGCTGACATTCAGGGTGGGGGTGCGTCCGACTGTAATTAGCAGCCCAGTAAGTGAATGCGAGGCCTGAGAGCAGTGTACATGCTGGAGCCTTGGTAAATACAGCGCACTTGCTCACATTCCCCTATCCTTCCTACCACCATTTTTAAACTCCAAAATCTGATCCTTATAGACTTATCTGAATTTTTTAAAAAAGTGAACAGGGACCTGCTGGTACCAGGTATCTGCGAGTTCACCCATCTCTACACATGACCCATTGCTACCATGGCAACCACCAGTTCCCCGTCATCAGATCATAGGGCCGCTGATGGCGGCGGAGAATGGCGCAATACCTGCTGCGGACATTTAAATTGCACTGTCAGTATTGTACAGAGCAATCAAAAGGGTTAGCAGTCGCAGGTGGATCGTGGATCCACCTGTACCTGTTAGCCACAGATCTCTGCTGATCAGAACAGCAGAGATGTGTGGGGATTACGGTGAGCTTGCCATCAAAGGTCACGATTACCAGAGGGAGGGGACCAAGGATGTACAGTTATGTCCTTGGTCATAAATAGGTAATATTTTGTAGAGAATCCTTTGCAGGCAATGACTGCCTGAAGTCTAGAAGCAATGAATGTCACCAAATGCTGGATATACTGCTTTGGGATGTTTTGCCAAGCCTTGCCTTTGCTTGTTTGTGGGTCTTTTTCCATTAAGTTTTGTCTTAATGCATACTCGATAGGATTGATATCTGGTGATTGATTCAGCCATTGCAGAATCTTATACTTATTTGCCTTAAAAAACTCCTGGATTCCTTTTGCAGTATGTTTTAGGTCATTATCCATCTGTATAGTGAAGCGCTGTCCAATCAAACTTTCAGAATTTTGGTTAAATCTAAGCAGAAAGTATTGCCCTGCAGACTTCAAAATTCATCTGCCTGCTTCTGTCTTCAGGCATATCATCAGTAAACACTAATGATCCTGGGCCATTGGAAGCCAAGCAACTCCATGCCATCACACTGCCTCCACTATGTTTTACAGAAGATGTGCTGTGCTTTGGATCATGAGTCGTTCCAAGTCTTCCCCATACATGATTCATCTCATCATTCTGTTACAGGTTGATTTTGGTTTCATCTGTCTAAAGAATGCTTTTCCAGAACTGGGCTGGCTTCTTTAGACTTTATTTTTTGCAAAGTCTAAACTGTCTTTTCTAATTATTAGGCTGATTAATGGTTTGCATCTTGTGGTGAACCCCTTGTCATGAAGTCTTTATTACGGTATACTCAGAAGCTGAATCACCAATTTCTGGAGAATGTTCTTCACTTGAGAGAATGTTGAATGAGGTTTTCTTCACCATTAAAGAATCATCCATCACTGTTGTCTTCTGTGGACATCCAGGCTTTTTTATGTTCCCAAGCTCACCAGTGTGCTCTTTTTGCAAAATGTACCAAGTTATTGATTTGGTCATTCTTTACATTACTGCTATCTCTCAAGTGAATTTCTTATTCTTTTTTTTAGCCTAATAGTGTTATTTTTTGCTTCCATGAAGAGCTCCTTTGACCCCATTTGTGGGTTCACAGCAACAGCTTCCAAATGCAAATGCTGCACCTCAAATCAGCTCCAGACCTTTTACCGGCTTAGTTTATTATGGATTAATGAGAGAAGAGCTCATGAAGCCCATTAAAGAGCTTTTGAGATAATTGTCCAATTACTTTTGGTCTCTTGAAAAAGAGGCAGTTAGATATTAAAGCACTGTAATTCGGAAATCTTTAGTGCAATTAGGATGTGAATACCCTCAAATAAAACCTGAGAGTCTGTACTTTAAGCCCATATGTATTATATAAATGTATCTTTAATATGTTTTGGTAAACAGCTTGTTACCACGTCAAAGTGACAGGCCCTTACTTGCGTAGCGCTCACTAATATACAAATTAGGCACACTGAATACAGTTTTATGGTAAAACAATAATATAACAATTTATTAAGATTGCATCAGGATAATATTCAATTATGAAATGGCAAAAACAATATTACGCTGTTCTATTGATTCAATTAATGTAAATCATAGTATATAGAGAAACAAACATCAATACATTAAGCTAAAATGCCAAAACTTGTGTCAGTGTGCAAATATTTCTGGACTTAAATGTAGTTTATACTCAGAACAAAACACTGATACCTCAGTGTTACAACAGAACTTGTCAAAGATTCATAATTCTGCTAATACTACAGCTCTGCTCACCAGAACTGTCACAGAAAGAGGAGAGCTCATCCTGCCAGGAACTAGGAAGTGAGGAGACTGCATTACTCTGAGCTGCTCAAGAGACAACTGAAGAATAAAGGCCCTGTCACACACCGAGATAAATCCGCGGCAGATCTGTGGTTGCAGTGAAATTGTGGACAATCAGTGCCAGGTTTGTGGCTGTGTACAAATGGAACAATCTGTCCATGATTTCACTGCAACCACAGATCTGCCAAAGATTTATCTCTGTGTGTGACGGGGCCTTTACCCTATAAGTCTTCACTATAACTCTCCTATTTTTTTTTTAGAAAAGAGGACCTTTTACAGAATCATTTCAAAAGCAATAGAGTCACAAATTTTAGCCTTCTTTCTAATTAATTAAAATAATGAACTACATGGGCAATTTTTTTGTACAGAATAGCAATACGATACTCAATGTCCACTGCTGATCTAGGTATCTGTTACTGCAGACACATACATTTCCAAGTTGTCTGGCCAATACATATAGATCTGTGAATGTCATGAATCTATAGAGACACCAAACATAGATTTGCTGAGTAAATGGATTTTATGTTTAGGAAAAAATTAAACCCCCTTAGCCATGAAAGTCCAGAGAAAACAAGTGTCAGTATTGCTTTTAGTGAGTGTGCATTGAAATAATGGAAATGTTTATGTTATTAGACTATTTTGCTGATTTGTATATACTGGTATACAATAACCTTGTTTGATCTTTTTTAGAATTCCACTATTAGGAAAAGTCGAAGACTTCACAGTCTATATTAAAAACTCCATACGTTTTCCAAAGTTCAATTTTTCAAAGTAAGTGTCAGTAAATGATATGTTACATGATTGTATTGTTGCCGAAAAATAACAGACACTTTACAAATTAACTATTAATAAATAAACACTTTAGCTTTGAAAGTGTTTTTAGTTCTTGCTACTACAGTGATATTTTCTTTGATATTGCAACGAGTATAAAATATATATATATATATATATATATATATATATATATATATACTGTATTGTCCATGGATGGCTCAAAATCTGGTCCACAGATCAACTCGGTTGGTGCACTCTATTAAATCAAATTATCGCTCTTTGCCCCGAAGTTAGAATTAGTATAGATTCTTGTCACTATATTGTTATTTTTTTTTATATACATATATATATATATATATATATATATATATATATATATATATATATATATATATATACTAACAATATAGTGACAATATCTATACTAATTCTAACTTCAGGGCAAAGAGCGATAATTTGATTTAATAGAGTGCATCAACCGCATTGATCTGTGGACCAGATTTTGAGCCATCCGTGGACAATAACCCCAATTTCTACCCATTATGTGACTGTTTCCTCAATCATTTTCTCCTCTGCAGCCTCTGTTTCTTGTTCAGTTGTCTCTGAGCTGCTGGGTGGGAACTACCATGTTTCCCTAAAAATAAGACAGTGTTATATATTTTTTGTCTTTGTCTCAAAAAATGCGCATGGGCTTATGTTCGCGGAAGGGCTTAGTTTGGGGGAAAACATGGGTTGGGGGTATGTTTACCCATCATAAAAGGCACACCCCCAAAAGGATCATATTTACCAGACCCCGGACATCTGCGTTGCACCCAGGTCCTTAGCACCTGCTCTCTGCAGGTTCTTGTTTTCTCCACAGTAGTCCTCCCCTGATTCCAACTGGCAGGCACTCACACACACACACATATCACACACACACACATCACACACACACACACACATACATACACATCTGGTGATACCACACTGCTTCCAGCAGATAGAGGCACTGGGATGCTGTGAGCATCGATGCGTTCCACCACAGGTCCTCACCATCACAGCGTCCCAGGTCCCCCTGTCTGCTGGGAACAATGCGGTATCACCGGATGTGTGTATGTGTGTGCACATGCCCACCGGCTTGAAGCAGGGTAGGTCCTTTTGCTCCACAGAGTCCTAGATTACTAGAGCAGTACGGTATCACCGGATGTGTGTGTGAGTGGTGTGTGTGTGCATGTATGTGTGGCGCCCTGGACAAGCCGGGACGTCACAAGCACTACACCAACACACCTCACACCCCCGGTCAGGCACACCAAAGTCAAACAAAAACCCTTGTTGCCTCCCTCCAGGGGCTGATGTCCACACCAGGGGGCGGGCCAGGCAGTTGGTCCCGCCCACCGAGGAGTTCACAGTCCTGGAGGCGGGAAAAGCAGTGGAGTTTCAGATGAGTTAGGAGAGGAGTGGAGTGAGGAAGGAAAGTGTTAAAAGAGCAGTCTGAAGTTGGTCCGGGTGTGCGGCCCGGACAGTACAGCAAGGTTGGCAGACGGTGGTGACCGTCTGCAGGAGAGGCCTATTGGAGCTAACCGTAAGGACCGTGGACGGGCGGTGGCCCGGCGGTACCGGACCGGTACGCAAAGAGAAGCCAGCACCAACCGGCAGGGCTTACGGACCCCGACAAGGCTAGGAGTCGCCGCTGAAATTCTCAAATCCGTTAGCGAAGGGAACTTCCGGGGTTTCCCAGCAACCAAGTCCCGATAGAAGGCAACAGTCCAACCGAGAGAGGGAAACACAGTCACCACCAAGGCTACAGTTCCCAGGGCCAGAGCCTGCGGGCAAAAGGAGTTCCTTCAGCAACCTTCAAGCTGGGGAGCGGGTTACCGGTGGGAACCCATTGGCACCGTTTACACTACACAGGTGCAGGGAAAGGCAGTCACCATCAACCTGCCGGGAGGAGAAACACCGCAGCCGTCTGTGGGACCCGTCCATCCAGCCGTTTGTTTTACCGGAGACGTTGTGTACATCATTGGCTGAGTGAGTACCACCGTGCCGTGCGGCACAGCGCTGCCCCCGCGACCCTGCACCTCACCAGGCCCCGTAACCCGCCTGCCATCCATCCATACCCCTCACCGGGCCCCGGGACAACCAAACCCCCTACCCATGGAGGGAAGAACCAACATCCAAGCTTCTCCCTGTCATCGCTCCCGGGATCCCCGTCCAGAGCAGCGGTGGTGTCACAACCTCCCCACAACCGTGGGTGGCGTCACGGACAACAAATCCCCAAAAACCATCCCCCTTTTCACTCACGGGTGAGGAACGCCGCTCGAGTCCCCGGGATCCGGCCCACCGCTCGAGCCACCACCGAGCAGCAGCAGCAGCAGCCGGACCCGAGCAGTGGGAGAGCGCAGCGTCCCCTCCTCCGCCCGCGACATATGCATTCTTTCTTTTGGGGGTGTCGGCTTTCTAAAATGAAGTGTCCTGCAGTATCTTTAACTTTTTTTTACCCGCATGGACACTTAATTATTGAACCGCAACTAAAGCTTATTTTCAGAATAGGGCTTTAAGCTTTACTCCGAAAAGGCCAAAAATTCCTGCTAGGGCTTATTCTTGGGAAAACACAGTAGTTAAAAATATTTCTCCCATACACAGTACACAGAGACATGGGGGAATCCTGCTCACCTATTTTTTTTGTAGCCAATGTTCAAAATCAGCAGCTACAGTAAGGGGGGCATTATGATGATGATTATTATTATTAGATAATTATCACAGTCATTTCAAAAAACATTGCATAAAAAAGTAGTACAAAGGAATATAAAATGCTTTTTTAGATCAACTAAACTCTTAAAAACGCAGTTTGTGAAACTAGCCGAATATGTTTCCCTTTTAATGTCCTGTCTATATTCTCTCTCATAGAAGTAACATTCTGAACACAGAAGACGACTCATTTCTCAAGACCTGTCGATTCAGTGAAGAAAATCACTACTGTCCAATCTTTTACTTGGGCAAAATTGTGTCGTGGTCTGGAAATAACTTTCAGGATATAGCAATGGATGTAAGTTACATAAGTATGTATATCGTCATAGAAGAAAATATGTACTATTCAGCAGGATCGACAGACCTCCAAACACACTGACAGATTCCATTGACCCTAGTCAGTATTGATAAACGGCTTTCATGACCATAACCTTTTCCAAAGGTATCTTTATGGGCATCGCAGCCCTCTAAACACTGACCCCCAGTCAGACGAAGCAAACCCTCTCTTCTCCCAGTGCACAGTGTAGCCGTGTCTGATAGCAGTGACATGGGTCAGCCCTGCACCTTTAGTTCTGTTTGTGTGCCAGCCCAACAGCATCACTTGCTATCAAACAAGGTCGCACAGTGCTCACTGAAACCTCTATGTAAACGTTACAGGAGACATGGGGCTACAGTATACAGATACATCAGAGGAGGGGCTGGAGGCAAATACATCACAGGGGAGGCTGAGGCAACTTAATTACAAGGTATTGTAATCAACTGAATTGGGCTGCAATACCAGACACAGCCATAGAAAAGGGTGGCACTGCTGGCTGGCACTTATTTTCTGTTTTTTAATAATTTTCTTTCACCAAGAAGTAAAGGTTGTGAAATTATGGAAATTAGAGCATCTATAGACATGTTAATGATATCTAAATTCTGAAAATATGAAAACATTTTCAATATATCTCAGTTTATTCAGTATTAAGTATGAGCGCCACATGCAGAAATCCACGCACTTACATGTCTCGGCTCCTATAACTGAGGTTATTAATGGTCGTTTGAGAAATGTTCTGTCACTGAATGCACTTGGGCAGATCATCAAGGTCCTCCGCTGACAGCTCCCTTTGTAATTGCAAGCCAATAACAGATGTGTTTGATGGGAGACTAGTTTGAAGGTCACTGCAGGTCATGATAACTCATTTAGGGCACGCAGGTTGCTCAAAGTAGCATGTACAATATGTGGCCTGGCGTTGTCGTATTGAAAAATGGCTCCTGGGACACTTTGTGTCGATAGTACTGGTTCCACCAGCAAATACCACTGGTTTCACCAGCAAATAAATGTAATGCCGAGCTGTTAGTGTACTTAGAGTGAGGACTAGAGGGTCCTTCTGAAAATACATTATGCCACCCCACATAATCCCAGGAGTAGGACCAGTTCGACGTTCCCTTTTGAAGGCCTATTTATGATGTTGCCCACATTGTCACTAGATTGAGAGCGGAGGCTGAAATGGAGCAATAGATGCTAGATTAGAGGTCTATATTCTTCAACAATGAGTCTAATATCTTGTACACAATGATATCCAGAGATTGGCCTGGAGACCACTTAGATAATGCAATAAAGAGGCCTTCAGGAGGGAATGTTGTCATGCATGTGACTAGCAGGGTTTACCTAATACCTTGTAAATCCCCACAAGATGTCACAACACACAGGAAACACAGGGGTCACAATACAACGGAGGTCTCTGCCGCTAGGTGGAGGGGACACCTCGCCTCAAGCTGTTTCCTGAGCTCCCTAGCGTCTTTATACAGGTTCTTGCAACCTGTCGCTGAGGTAGATACTTTAGGCCCTCAACTAGCCCTACACTCACCCTGGCTAGTGAGCAGGCCCATGAGATCACTAGTCTCGCGACTACAACACAGAAACAAAAGGGTATAAACAGGGGAAATAGACACGCAATGGAAAAATACCACAGGTTGCTTCAGTGCAGCAAACACCACTGCTGCACACAAGAAAAATTTCTTCCAGAGCAGGCTTCTTCCAAAGTGGACCAAATAGAACTGAGGGATTCAGTTTCTATCATAGGCATCATGTGATCAGATCACATGATTTATATAGGGAAGGGGAGTGATCCCAAAGAACCGCAGCTGAAATTGGAAGCTACAGCCAGCAGCAGACGGGAAAGGGTGCTTATCCCTTACAGCATCACAAGCAAGGAGATGTTATCAAATAAGAGTAGTGAACCTGCCAGTGGAAAGGCGCGGTGACCTTCTGACACCAGATTCATCCAGGGTCTCCCCTGAGCGAGATACACTCATGGCAAATGTTTTGTGATTTACAGAATTCTATAACTTTTCATTCTTGATGTTACAGTTTCAGTGTTCAGGAGTGAACATTATAAAATATTCACATTGCGGGTTAAGATGCAATATTTTATTCATAAATGTTATGGTGCCGCCTAGTGGGATTTTGAAGGGACAGCATGAACGCTGATTATGTACAGTATTTTTCATTATTATTGTGAAAATACTTAGTTTATATAAAATGTTATAGGAACAGAAAAGGGTAAGAAGTCAGTGGTGACCTGTGTCATATGAACATGGCAAAAAAGTGTAAAATATAACTTTATAACTATTGTACTTGTTTTCTCAGGGAGGGGTTATTGGCATTCAGATAGAATGGGACTGTAATCTTGACCGAGATGCTTCTGAATGCCATCCTCAATATTCATTTACTCGCTTGGATAATAAATTCACAGAGAAATCTGTTTCTTCAGGATACAATTTCAGGTATAAATTTCTAATTAAACTAGAACTGAATTTTCTTAACTACAGATATTTTCATTCTGATGATGAACTTGTCTCACTCCTTCAATGCTTGCCATTTAAAACCAAGTAATTTGTAGCTGACCAAGTCGTAAACTCTAGCTAATACATGGGTGTCTCAATCCAGTTCCTCTGCTCTATGTTGCCTAAAGCGGGCTTTACACACTACGATATTTCTAGCAATTGGTAGCGATATCGTACGCAAAAGTACCCACCCCCGTCGTGCATGCGATATCGTGTGATCACTGCCGCAGCGAACATTATCGCTAGGGCAGCATCACACGCACTTACCTTGTCGGCGGCGTCGCTGTGACTGCCGAACAATCCCTCCCTCAAGGGGGAGGTGCATTCGCCGTCATAGCGATGTCACTGCGACGTCACTAAGCGGCCGGCCAATCAAAGCGGAGGGGCAGAGATGAGCGGGACAAACATCCCGCCCACCTCCTTCCTTCCTCATTGCGGGCGGGACGCAGGTAAGGTGAGGTTCCTCGCTCCTGCGGTGTCACACATAGCAATGTGTGCTGCCGCAGGAACGACGAACAACATCTTTAAACAACCATTAACAATTTTTGGTTTTAGGACGACCTCTCCATGGTGAACGATTTTCACCACTTTGGAGGACGTTTAAGGTCGCTGGTAAGTCTTACACGTTGCAATACCGTTAATGACGCCGGATGTGCGTCACTAACGACGTGACCCTGATGATAAAACATTAACGATATCGTAGCGTGTAAAGCCCCCTTAAGGCTAGGTTCACACGCTGCATAAATGGAGCAGATTTTAACATGAGGATTTCTAAACTGCACCAAAGAAGTGTGTCTACGAAAAAGAAATTGACAAGCTATGGATTTAAAAATGCGACAAAACCTAATTTCCATGCAAATAAAAAACAGAAAAAAAGTGCAGCAAATAAATGAGATTAAAGGGGACTAACCGTCAAGATTTTGCAATATGAACTAAAGGCAGTGCCTTACAGGCAGTAAGATGCTGAATCCAGGCATACCTGTTGTAGAAAGATCCGATGCTTGGTTGCAGAAATATCTTTAATCAAAGTTGCAGAAATGCACTGCACTTTGATTGATCGGGTCCTCTCTTTAGGCTATGTTCACACACTGCGTTTTTTACCTGCGTTTTTGGTCCGTTTTTGCTGCAGAAATTTCTTGAGAAATTCTTGTAACCTTTCTGCAGACATTCCCCAGCAAAACCTATGGCAAAAAAAATTAGCTGTGCACACACTGCGTTTTTTTCTTAAGAAAATTCTTTCAGTAGATTTTCTTAAGAAAACGAATGAGCATGTCACTTCTTTTCTGCAGCTAACTGCGTTATTTCACTCCATTGACTGTAATGTAATCATGAAATAGCACAGGTATAACTCAGGTAGCAAGTGATGTGCGCTATTCCTGCGTTATACCTGCGTTATTCCCGCGTTATTTCGCGTTTTCAAGACATAGTGTACTTCCCTGCACTGCGTTTTGCAGGGAAGTGATGTCACTAGGACAGGAAGAGGAAGAAGAAGAGAAAAAAAAAGCGTGGGCTCCGCTGTGTTTTTACCTTCCAGCCGGGTAAACACACAGCGGCGGCCCGGTATTCTCAGGCTGGGGAGAGCGAGGGACAGGGTTAATGCCCCCTCCCCCTCCCGCAGCTGAGAATATCAGCCGCAGCTGCCCCAGGACTGTCGCATCCATTATGCGACAATCCCGGCGTGTTACCGGCTCCTCCAGATGCCGTGATGCTGGGGCCATCCAGGTAATATGGAGTTAACGGCAACTAATAGCTGCCGCTAAGTCCAAGATTAGTGATCGCAGCGTCTATGACACGAGGTCACTAATCTGAAAGTGAAAGTAAAGATACACTCACACACCGAAAAATCCTTTATTTTGAATAAAAGACAAAAAGCCCCTCTTTCTCCAGTGTATTAACCCCTCCCAGACACAGCTCCGACGTAATCCACAGCGATGTCCCCCGGCGCTTCCAGCACTGCTCCAGCCGCGTGTGACAGTTCTCCACGGGTCAGTGAGCGAGTGCTGAATGCAGCTCCTGAGCGTGGCTGCGGGTAACTACAGGACATTTCTCACGGCCGGTGATGTGAACACATTACCGGTCATGAGAAATGCAGTGTGTGGGGGGAAACATCATAAATAAAGCTGGAATATCTATCCCTCTATCATCTATCTATGTATCTATCTATCCATCCCTCTATCTATCTATCCAGCCCTCTATCTATCTATCCCTCTATCTATCTATCTATCTATCTATCTATCTATCCCTCTATCTATCTATATTATCTATCTATCTATCCATCCCTCTATCTATCTATCTATCTATCTATCTATCCATCCCTCTATCTATCTATCCAGCCCTCTATCTATCTATCCCTCTATCTATCTATCTATCTATCTATCTATCTATCTATCTATCTATCCCTCTATCTATCTATATTATCTATCTATCTATCCATCCCTCTATCTATCTATCTATCTATCTATCTATCTATCTATCTATCTATCTATCTATCTATCTATCTATCTATCCATCCCTCTATCTATCTATCCAGCCCTCTATCTATCTATCCCTCTATCTATCTATCTATCTATCTATCTATCCCTCTATCTATCTATATTATCTATCTATCTATCCATCCCTCTATCTATCTATCTATCTATCTATCCAGCCCTCTATCTATCTATCTATCTATCTATCTATCTATCTATCTATCTATCTATCTATCTATCTATCTATCCCTCTATCTATCTATATTATCTATCTATCTATCTATCTATCTATCTATCCATCCCTCTATCTATCTATCCAGCCCTTTATCTATCTATCCCTCTATCTATCTATCTATCTATCTATCCCTCTATCTATCTATATTATCTATCTATCTATCCATCCCTCTATCTATCTATCTATCTATCTATCTATCTATCCAGCCCTCTATCTATCTATCTATCTATCCCTCTATCTATCTATCTATCTATCTATCTATCTATCTATCTATCTATCTATCTATCCAGCCCTCTATCTATCTATCTATCTATCTATCTATCTATCTATCTATCTATCTATCTATCACTCTATCCATCTATCTATCTATCTATACCCCTAAATATCTATCTATTGTCTATCTATTATCTAGCTATCTATTATCTATCTATACCCCTAAATATCTATTATCTATCTATATCCCTCTATCTATTATCTATATCTATCCCTCTATACTCTATCTATTCCCCTAAATATCTATATCTATCTATCTATCATATATCTATCTCTGTATTATCTATTTTTTTTTTTTATTTTCAATGTGCTTTATTGCTGTAAAGGCATTAAAAAACGCAGGGACCAACATGAAAGAAAACGCACCAAAAACACACCAAAAACGCACCTGCGTTATTGGTGCGTTTTTTAACGCAGGTGCGCTAATCCTTCACTCTCAAGAAATTTCTTAAGAAATTTCTTTAGAAAAATCATTTTTCTAGTGTGAACATAGCCTTAAAGTCCTCCTCCAGGGTCCTCTATGACGTGCCCCCTTTTGTTTATTTGAATATCACACTGCGCCACCATTGATGTTGTTGGCGGCATTGACACAGTAGTTCTGTCTTCATTAAAAGGGTGCTGGAGTCCGCGGATGCACGAACCACTATCTCCGTCGCCATTTTATTGAAGACACTGCAGTGAAAATATGAGAGGCATCGGCCCATGAGCAGATTGTTTTTTCTTACTTCTCTGCATGCGCCCCTGCCGCCATAATCTTTACCGAAGTGTCTTCAATATAATGGTGCTTGAGATGGCAGTATGTTCATGTGCGGAGTCTGGTGCCATTTTAATGAAGATAGAATTACTGTGTGAATGTGCACGTGCTGCTGCAAACAGCAATGGCGGCGCGATATTCAAATAAAGAAAAGGTGCACGCAATAGAGGACAATGGAGGAGGACTTTGCAGTGAGAACCCAACCTATAAAGGTCTCCCCTTTGCACCCAACAATCAAAGTCCAGTGCATTTCTACAACTTTAATTAAAGATATTTCTGCAACCAATCATCAGATCTCTCAACAACAGATATGCCTGGATTCAGCATCTTACTTCCAGTATGGCACTGCCTTCACTTCATATCGCAAAAACCTGGTGGTTAATTCTCATGAAGGATTAATTAAAGGGAACCTGTCACCAGTTTTTTGAATATTAAACCAAAAGTGTCATCTTCTGCAGCTCCTGTGCTGCATTCTATGAAGGTGCACCTCATTGTTGACCCCCCTTGCAGACCCCAAGAAGAACGTTATAAAATCCCACCATGTTGTATGCTAATGAGCTGTGTTAGCCAGATGGGCGGGCTCTATTTCAGCTCCTGTCCCTCCTTGTCGCTTTTTTGCCGTCCTCCTTTCATGACTGACAAGGATGGTGCCGCCGTCATCATCCCACGCTGCTTTCCAAGTCTCACGCAGGCGCAGTTTTCTCTGCCCCTATCGTGGGCTGAGCATAAAATCAGTATACCTCGCGCCCGCTGGTGATGTATCTGTGCAGGCGCAAGACCATGGTCAGGTACGAGGATGACGCTGCTGTCATGCACAGCCCCGACCATGATTTTGCGCCTGCGCAAATACAGCACAGGCAGGCGCAAGATAAACTGTTTTTATGCTCGGCCCACGATAGGGGCAGAGAGAACTGCGCCTGCGCGAGACTTGGACAGCAGCATAGTATTGTAACGCCCCTGCAGCCGGGTCGTTACAGGGTATTGAATATTACCCCCATTTTTCCCAGGCAGGAGGAGTGGAGTCCACACACACACACATCACCCTGACAGGAAGGAGTTAATAGCTTTTCAGCATGTAGTTTGAGCCTCGTGACTCATCCTGTCTCCTAAATGAGCAGGTGGTTTCACACGGGCAGGTTCCCATGACAACCTAAAGCGAGTGGGGCCTGAGCAAGGAGTGAGTACAGTGCAGAGCAGACAGGAAGTTGGACAAAACAACAGAGGCTGTGACAGAGCACAGACCTCAGGGGAAACAGCTCCTGCTGAGGAGATGCGACGAGACCAGGGCTGATAACATCTAGAGGAAGGGGATGGAGCCGGGCACTGGGGATCTTAGAGAATGGTGTACCGGGTGCGTAAGCGGCGGACGCTACCGGGAAGAAAGAGACAGAGAGGCGGCGAGGCCCCCAAGATGCTTTATGCCACGGGGATGACACTAACGCTCACGAAAGAGAGAGACCCACAGATCACCTCACCGGACCCTTCCCCCTACCTGCCCGGGACTGACCAGAGGTTAGAGGCAGCAAGGACCAACACCCGGGTGCGATGTGGAACAGACTTTAAATAAGGAGAAGCTGGAACCCGCACTCCATGACTGGTGTGAGTAATGCTGCCGCCCTGTACCCCTGGTGTCCCTGAGGACTGTTGCCCTGGGTCTCACTAACCTCCCGGGGCTCCCCCGCTCCACCCATGGGGAGCAATTCCATCTGGCTGTCTGTAACACCTGCCCCGGAGAGAGACTGCGCAGCGGCGGCTGAACACCTGGCCGCATACCACGGGTGGCGCTGCTAGCACCCCCGTCCCCGTCCCATACCGTTTCCTGGGGGAGAGCTGCGGCAGAGGAGGCTGAAACCTCAGCGGCCGCTGCGACTGATGGCGCGCTCCCCAGGAACCCCGTCACCCTCCTTCCTCCCCCCTTGTCACACCAGATTGACTGTCAGACTTTCCCTTTATTGAAACCCGCCATGGTCACGGAAGCCAGGTCGGGCCACTCACAGCCTGACCCCGAATACTACCGGCCGGGTGACCATGCCATCCCTGCAGGCCCCGGCGCGGGCGTTTCAGGATGATGATGACGGCGGCGCCATCCTTGGCAATCGTGACAGGAGGACGGGGAACAAGGCGACATGGAGGGACAGGAGCTTAAATAGAGCCCGCCCAATTGGCCAACACAGCTCATTAGCATACAACACAATGGGATTTTATAAAGTTCTTTTTGGGGTCTGCAAGGGGGGTCAGCAACGAGGTGCACCTTCATAAAATGCAGCACAGGAGCTGCAGAAGGTGACACTTTTGGTTTAATAGTCAAAAAACTGGTGACAGGTTCCCTTTAAGCTTTTCTAATTTTTTTTTATTTTGCCCAACATGGAGGATTTTTCTTCATTCTGTAAAAAAATGAAGTGGCTCTCAAACACCAGCTATATTTTTCTGTCTTCAGCTGAAATGATATCAGAATATACTTGTGGCGCCCCTGAGGCTTCAGGCGCCACAGGGTACTGCACCTCTGTTAAGGTGTGGTACTTATCCTGGATCTAAGGAAGGTCGGTGCTGGTTCCACCAACATACACATACATAAACAGTGGGTCACCCTCCCCAATGGGGACCAGGCCAGGGTCGGGTCACAGAAGGGGGCCACCGTAGCTGTTGGGTTTACAGGATGCCACCACACTAGGGGCTCCCGATCCACTGGAACTAGAACTCAGGGTCAGGGAGAGGCAACCAGCATGGGGAGTTAGGTTCACACAGTGGGAAAAGCAGGTTGGCCTAGTGAGAGTAGTGAACCAGCCGGTGGCAACAGCTTGGAACACACAACACAACTACAAAGGAGAGAACAGCTACAGACGCCAAGCAGAGCAGACGTGCCACGAGGCAGCTCTGTGGGCCAAGGTTTTCAACACAGTCACTGGGGAAAAGAAGGCTGCTTCCACAGGACCGGCACTGTTGGGGTACAGAACCCTAGGGCAGGCATACTTCAAGTTGTCTACAAACTCTGCGGGAACAGACTAGAAAAGTCACCGGCCCTGTCCCACCGTTCCTGGAGCCAAATAGCATATAGGATCTGGGGCTGAGGTCTTCAACCAGCCCCACAGCGAAAACGTGCTATCAGCATACAGGACGGGACACTTTACTGACACTGGGATCCGATACTTAGCGCATCAAAGGAGGAAGGGCCCATAGGCTGACACACAAATTGTTATCAAATTTTGTCACTGCTGACACTTTTGTCACTGCTGACAAATTTTGTCACTGGTCTCCACAGTCACCAGACCTGAACCCAATCGGGATGGTTTGGGGTGAGCTGGACCGCAGAGTGAAGGCAAAAGGGCCAACAAGTGGTAAGCATCTCTGGGAACTCATTCAAGACTGTTGGAAGACCATTTCCGGTGACTACCTCTTAAAGCTCATCAAAAGAATGCAAAAAGAGTGAGCAAAGCAGTAATCAAAGCAAAAGGTGGCTTTGAAGAACCTAGAATATAAGACATATTTTCAGTTGTTTCACACTTTTTCGTTAAGTATTTCATTCCACATGTGTTAATTCATAGTTTTGATGCCTTCAATGTGAATCTACGATTTTCAGAGACATGCTTCGAGGTCGAGGCTTCCATCTGAAGCACTCAAAAATGTTTTCCAGATGAAAATGCCAACAGGACCATTGACTTTATTGTCTGTCTGAGGTGGAGACAAAAGTACAGTTGACCACCATTTGTGCCCACCTCCAAAAAGGTGAACACAGCCCAAACGGAGGCCACACAGACTCCAACCGCTTCATTAAAGTCAATGGCCAAATCTCGTTTTTCAGGGTTTCAGAATGAAATCCCAGTAGAGCCGCTGACGTATGGCAAAAATGCGTGAACATGG
The DNA here is from genome assembly GCF_048569485.1 of Anomaloglossus baeobatrachus. Classification (NCBI taxonomy): domain Eukaryota; kingdom Metazoa; phylum Chordata; class Amphibia; order Anura; family Aromobatidae; genus Anomaloglossus; species Anomaloglossus baeobatrachus. Next base: position 95,452,989 of record NC_134354.1, on the reverse strand, counting down.
CACTAGTTTGAGGAAACGTGGCTGAAGGGACAGGTGTTCATCCAGGAGACTCTGTCCCTAAGAACTGCTGGTCTCCAGTTGATGTTATTGGTGTGAGGTAACTCATCCCTTTTGTTCCTTTTTCAGGTGGTTGGTAGTATACTAAAAGTATAGTCAGGGAAGCTAGTGTCTAATTAGTGCTCGGCAGAATCTTTGTGTGTTTTATAGAAAGACTTTAGATTAATTTTGTACACTAACAATAATTTTGCCTACAACTATGCAGCTAATCTTCCCCAATAAACTGTATAGTAGAGGTTTCTTTTGGTAACACCAAATTAACGACACTTGTCTTTCTCAATGAAGGTATGCAAAGTACTACCATGATGCTAATGGAACTGATTATAGGACATTGATAAAAGCCTATGGAATTCGCTTTGATATCATGGTGAATGGAAAGGTACCTGATTTCTAATATACAACAATAAATACAATACAAATAGTAGAATTGTTAGTTCATAGTACAGAATATTATTTCCAATAAAAGGATGCACGTGATTGAGGCGGACCATGAAGTTACTGCGGGGACTGTTGCTAAGAGGCAGTGGCGTAACTAGAGTTTGAGCCCTGGTACAAAATTTGGACCTGGGCCCTCTCCCGTTATGTTGATGTTGCTGTATGTATACATTTAGCATTCTAAATCCTTTAAAAACATACAAGTTGCCCCCCCCCACCCTGATCTAATGTCCCCCATCCTGGGCTCCTTCCTCGTAAATGTCCCCCATTCTGGCATATATGTCCCCCATCCTCGTATATATGTTACCCATTCTAGCCCACATCCTGGTGTATATATAACCCCATCCTGGTAATAATGTTCCCATCCTAATATATATGTCCCCATCCTGGGCCCTCTGGGTATATACTGTTCTCCTCCTGGTATCTGCTGTCCCCCTCCTTGCGCCTTCCTGGTGTATACTGTCCTCCTGCTGGGCCTCTCCTGGTATATACTGTCCCCCTCCTGGTATATACTGTTCCCTTCCTGGTATCTATGGTATCTACTGTCCTCCTCCTGGTATATATGTCCCCATCCTGGTAAATTTGTCTCCATTCTATCTAATGCAAAAAACAACAATATTGTACTCACTGTCCCTGGCTCCCACATTGCGCAGCATCCACCTGTGTAGCCAGCGCACAGTGACTGCAAGCTTTCATTAGTGTTGGTGCTATTGCAATGCATGACGTCATTGCCATGCACCACCTTTAGTCACAGGGACACAGATGAAAACAGCCAGCTTCTTTTTGGCCGGCAGCGTGTATCGTAGTACAGGGACCAGATGGGTCTCTGTACCCTGATGCATTTCAGCTGGATGTGCAGCCTCGGGCGCACATCCAGCTAAAGCAGGGGCTGAGGACAATGGGCCCCCTGCACTCTCTGGGTCCCGTCTCCGTTACGATCCCTGCAACCTTGATCATTACACCCCTGCTATGAGGTCTAGCTCTTATTGGATCCCTTTTACTGAAAAGAGAAAGCCACTGCTGAACTCTCTCCTCCCGAGGAACTGCTATAAATAAGTGAAGTGGCTCCAGGTTCACTGAAAAGATGTGAAGGAGAAGTAAATACCAATTTCATCTGTCAAGGGAGGCAAAAACATGCACTGAAATTCTATGATATTTGACTAAAAGAGTGGCAATTATTCTGAGCCTAAAATGATACAGATCAAATTCAGAAATGATTACATATTATATAACATTATAAATCAAGGAAAATCCTATTTAAGTGAAGGGGACTGCACTGCAGTACCAATCATGGCCACCCATATGGATGAGCCTTTGTACCCATATAAAGAGAATTAGGCACTAACTGGAGCAACATGGCTCCTACATCCTCAGTCAAATATTGATCACCTATTTTGAAGACAAGTAGTAGATAGACGGAAGGAACTGCAAACCTAAATGTATGTGGATAGGCTTCAAATAAGATTGGCAAACCGTCAGGACTCAGTCATGTGGCCTATGTCTCTGTGGTCGGTTTCATTCCCTGTTGAGCAACAGCCTGGTCAGTCTCTGTGCAAGTACTGATAGTTCTTTTATCTTTGCTTCTTCCTTTGGTTTGTGGTTAGTCAGGGGTTCTCACTTGCTTATTTTGTCTCTGTCCTATCACATCCCAGGTTCGGCTATTTTTGCTCTCCTTTCATCAGCCTTTTTTGCTGGTTATATTTCTACTAGAAGGTGGCCCGATTCTACGCATCGGGTATTCTAGAATTTACGTATTGTGTAGTTCATGTATGATTTTTGTTATATATATAGATGTTGTTGTGTGTAGTTACCAAGTGTTTGTGTAGGGCGCTGTACATGTTCTGAGTGTCGCGGGGGGTGAGAGCGTTGTTGTATGTGTGTTGCGTGTGTTGCGTTGTTTGTGGAGCGCTGTGTGTCTGTAGCGTTGTGTGTGTGTGTGTGTTGTGCGGTTTGTGTGGGTGTGGTGTGTTTTGGGGGGAGGTATGTTTTGAGCAATGTGTGTGTTGTGCAGTATGTGCGTATATTTGTGTGTGCAGCGTTGTCTGTGTGTGTGGGTGTCTGTGTAGGGCGTTGTTTGTGATTCCTAGTTTGTGTGTGTTGTGCAGTGCGCGTGTGTGTGTGTGTTGGGGGGAGGTGTGCACCTCCCATCGTGCTCCATCCCCCATGCTGCGCACCCCCCATCGTGCTGCATCCCCCATGCTGCGCACTCCCAAACGTGCTCCATCCGCCATGCTGCGCACTCCCAAACGTGGTCCATCCGCCATGCTGCGCACTCCCAAACGTGCTCCATCCGCCATACTGCGCACTCCCCATCGTGCTGCATCCCCCATGCTGCGCACTCCCAAACGTGCTCCATCCGCCATGCTGCGCACTCCCCATCGTGCTCTATCCGCCATGCTGCACACTCCCAAACGTGCTCCATCCGCCATGCTGCGCACTCCCAAACGTGCTCCATCCGCCATGCTGCGCACCCCCTATCATGCTCCATCCGCCATGCTGCGCACTCCCAAACGTGCTCCACCCGCCATGCTGCGCACTCCCAAACGTGCTCCATCCGCCATGCTGCGCACTCCCAAACGTGCTCCATCCGCCATGCTGCGCACTCCCAAACGTGGTCCATCCGCCATGCTGCGCACTCCCAAACGTGCTCCATCCGCCATGCTGCGCACTCCCAAACGTGCTCCATCCGCCATACTGCGCACTCCCCATCGTGCACCATCCGGCATGCTGCGCACTCCCAAACGTGCTCCATCCGCCATGCTGCGCACTCCCAAACGTGCTCCATCCGCCATGCTGCGCACTTCCAAACGTGCTCCATCCGCCATGCTGCGCACTCCCAAACGTGCTCCATCCGCCATGCTGCGCGCTCCCAAACGTGGTCCATCCGCCATGCTGCGCACTCCCAAACGTGCTCCATCCGCCATGCTGCGCACTCCGAAACGTGCTCCATCCGCCATACTGCGCACTCCCAAACGTGCTCCATCCGCCATACTGCGCACTCCCCATCGTGCACCATCCGGCATGCTGCGCACTCCCAAACATGCTCCATCCGTCATGCTGCGCACTCCCAAACGTGCTCCATCCGTCATGCTGCGCACTCCCAAACGTGCTCCATCCGCCATGCTGCGCACTCCCAAACGTGCTCCATCCGCCATGCTGCGCACCCCCCATCATGCTTAGGAGTGCGCAGCATGCCGGATGGTGCACGATGGGGAGTGCGCAGTATGGCGGATGGAGCACGTTTGGGAGTGCGCAGCATGGCGGATGGAGCACGTTTGGGAGTGCGCAGCATGGCGGATGGACCACGTTTGGGAGTGCGCAGCATGGCGGATGGACCACGTTTGGGAGTGCGCAGCATGGCGGATGGACCACGTTTGGGAGTGCGCAGCATGGGGGATGCAGCACGATGGGGAGTGCGCAGTATGGCGGATGGAGCACGTTTGCTCAGCCTCTCTCCTTCCAGCCTCCCTCAGCATCAGCCCCCCCCTCCCAGCCTTCCCCAAGATCAGCCTCTCTGCTCCCAGCCTCCTCCAGCACGCCGTGCTCCTCTGCCGACACTCACCCACACCCGATCGCATCCACTGACCCACACAACCGATCGCATCCACTCACCCACACAACCGATCGCATCCACTCACACACACAACCGATCGCATCCACTCACACACACAACCGATCGCATCCACTCACACACACACCCGATCGCATACACTCACACACACACCCGATCGCATACACTCACACACACACCCGATCGCATACACTCACACACACCCGATCGCATACACTCACACACACAGACACTGACGATATTGCACATACGCGCTGATACTCACAACATCCGGGGATATCACATGCTTCTGGCCATGTGATCCTCCCTCAGGTCCTGGAAGCTCACAGCACAATATCGCCGCCGAGAAGCAAGCGATATCCCAGGATGTTGTGAGTATGTGGATGCGATGTGATGTGTGTATGTGAGTGAGTGTGATCTGATTTGTGTGTGTGTGTGTGTGTGCTGTTATGTTATGTATGTTCTGCAGCTGCAGGACCTTGATGTGTGGATGCGATGTGATGTGTGTGTGAGTGTGAGCCGGTGTACACTGGTAACTATGATACACATCGGGTAACTAAGGGACCTTAGTTACCCGATGTGTATAATGGTTACCAGCTTTCACGGCCTCCGTTAAGATCCCAGCATCGCAAGGTTATGTCTGGCGCTGCCGGGATCCTGACGGAGCCGGTGTAGAAGCAAGCGATATCCCAGGATGTTGTGAGTGTGTGGATGTGATGTGTGAGAGTGAGTGTGAGAGTGAGTGTGATCTGATGTGTGTGTACTCACCTGGGAATCGGAGCCCCGTGTCAGTTGGGCCACAGCGAGCGTGCATTGCGTGAGGGGGGCGGGGCCTGCAGAGAGCCGGGGCGAGAGGCCAATCCGTGTGGGGGGGCGGGGCCATGGCGAGCCCAGCGGCCAATCAGCTTTGTGTCACCGTAAGGACACAATTTCGGAGCATGACAGACAGACAGACAGACAGACAGAATAAGGCAATTATATATATAGATGTGGATTTCTGCTACGGCTGCTTTCACACATCCGGTTTTTGCCGTGTGGCACAATAGGCGCTCTGCAGAAAAAACGCAACCGGTTCTTTTTGCCGCCGGTTGCGTTTTTTCCCACATAGACTTGCATTAGCACCGTATTGTGCCGCATGGCCTTGCGTTGCGTCTGGTTTTTGCCAGATGCGGCATATTTAGCCCATGCGGCAGCCGGATGGAACGTTGTCTGGCACGTTTTTTCATGCGGCGAACAAACCGCATCATGCTGGATCCGGCGCGATTCACAATGCAAGCCTATGGATGCCGGATGCGGCGTCCTGCGGCAAAAACCGCATCCGGACGCCGGATACGTTTTTTTACACTGCGCATGCTCAGTATCAAGCCGCATCCATCAAAAAACGGACGGGCTGCATGGAAAAACTTATGCAACGGATCCGTTTTTTTCGCCGCATCCGTTGCATAGGTTTTTTAGCCGGATTGTGCCGCTCAGCACAAACCGGATGTGTGAAAGCAGCCTAAGGAGTTCCAGCCCTGCAGCTAAGGATTTTGCTTGTTAGGCAGGGATCAGTGTTGTATTTGCTCTGTGTATTTATGATTTGCCTTCCCTACCTCTTTCTTCTGTTTTCTGCTAGGTTTGTAGGAAGTTCCCCTTGCTTGCATTTATTATTTCTACTTTTTCCACTTGTGCATGTGTTTTATGTTTGCTCACTTTGCTTTCCATGTATGATTCTGTGAACACATTTTTAGCACTGTGTCTTGACCTTTTCTTGTGTGCACTTCTCTGTATGGTTATTGTTGTTTTCTGTTACACCTTGCTTATAGTTGAGGAAAATGCCAGAAGGGTCGGTGCCTGTATGAGGCCGCTTGATCTATCATCACCTCGACTCCCTCTTGAGCATTATATTAATGTTTATTTGGTTACTGGTGCCATTTATACACCTTTACTCCTCTGTTTTGCATATATTAATTTTTGCTGTATGGCACAGAACCCCTTGGAATCTGTAGTGCCGGTCCTATTTCTCTCTCCCGTGCTGTTCTGTGCCGCCTCTTGGCCCTGTTGATTTCAGTTGTGCAGTGTGATTCTGTGCACAAAACAAGCTAATGCTGCCTGGCATGCAAGCTGCTAAAGAGAGAGTGGAGGGAATGATAGATCAAGCCTCTACATCAGACACACGGACCTGTCCTGGAGACGTCGCTCCCTCCTTCCAAATATATTTGAACACAGTAGCGGTGGGACTTGGGCAGAGGAACACCCATCATTCCCAGCCCCGACATGAAGCAGCATGATGAAGTCAGCACGTTGCTGATGTCATCACACTGCTGCTGGTGCTGCAGACACATGTTGGGCATCGCTAAGTGCTTCATGGAGGAGCCAAAGATTTAAATGTTTTATCAATGTTAATTAGTGGGGAGCAGGTCAAGGCATATAATGGGGGAACAATTGGGAAAGGGAACATAGTTTTGTGAGAGGCAGTAAGTGGGTTAATTTATTTAGTGGAGCAGTGTGTGTGTGAAAGGGGGGAAATTTTTGAGAGGGGCAGCATAGGGGGGATATTTTGCAGAGGGGCAGCGTGGAGGAATATTTTGGTAAGGGCCGTCATGGGGGTAATATTATGAAAAGGAGCAGTGTGTGGAGATATTTTGGAGAAAGGTAACGTGGGGGGAATACTATCAACAGTGGCGGTTTTGTGGGATATTTTGTAGAGGGGCAGTGTGGGGGGACATTATGGAGATGGACAACGAAGGGAAAATATTTTGCATAAGGGCAGTATGGGGTGATATTTTGCAGAGGAGCAGTGTGAGGGGAAAATAATTTGAAGAAGGGCAATGTGTGTGCATGGGGATATCACGTCACAGGGCTGCCGATGGTGACAGGGAATGGTGGGGATTCCCGCAGCGACCATTTAAATCGTGCTGTCAAACTTTAACAGTAAAGGGAGGCGACTGAAGATAAGGGTGGCATAGTTTTAACACAATCTCATAGTGGTGATAACTGTAACTGTTTAATTTCATTAGGGATTTGTTGTCTGTGTTTGTCTGGGGTACTGTGAAAAAGCAAAAAAAAAAAAGTGTGTCTAGTGATTTAGTCAGTAGTATTAGCCACACCTGTTTCTAGAAGCTTCTAGCAGCTTCTAGTAGTCCTTGTAGAACTATATAAACCAGCCAGAGCTAGCGAGGTGCTGAGAGTGCGAGGTACTGAAGTAAAGGGAGGCGACTGAAGATAAGTGTGGCATAGTTTTAACACAATCTCATAGTGGTGATAACTGTAGCTGTTTAAGAAGAGAAGAGTCGCCGTAAGCTGATCGATTGCTGGGACTTGCCGGGTCTCGCTGTTTGAGGACATCGCAAGACCGCGCGCCGTCAGACTTTCGCCTGTCATACGCTACATCAGCATTATGGAAGAGAAGAAAATCCACATGGTCACCTGCAACACATGCTACATGTTTACGGATCTGCCGCACAAGAAATTCAACTTCACCTGTCAAAAGTGCAAACTTGTTGCCCTCTTAGAGGAAAAGGTGCGGGGACTGGAAGAAAGAATAGCAACTTTGAAGCTAATTAAAGAACATGAGGACTTCTTGGACGAGGCAGAAGCAACAATTCAGGATATGGAAAGTGAGAAAAGCTTCAGAACACATACAGAGGCTGAAAAGTGGACACATGTGACCAAAAGAAGCCAGCGGATCAAGTGGTCGGCACCACCCACACAGCTTAGCAACCAATGTGAAGCCCTCATGCTGGAGAACGAAAATGGCACAGCTCAGGATGATACTACTTCTCTACAGGAGAAGACACAGTATCATCAAAAGAAGTTACTTTGTCAACAAAAGCAGAAACAAAAGACACTCAAAAGCACTCAGGAGCAACAAGCAGTGCGTCCAGAAAGAAAAGAAGAGTGGTAGTTATGGGCGACTCACTACTAAGAGGCACGGAGGCAACTATCTGCAGGCCGGACATAACCGCACGAGAAGTATGCTGCCTCCCTGGAGCAAAAATCAAGGATGTGGCCAACAGGATACCAACTATCCTCGGATCCAAGGACGAATACCCGTTCCTATTGATACATGTAGGAACAAACAACACGGCAAGAAATGATCTGCCAACTATTTGTGAAGACTTTGAAATTCTGGGGAAGAAAATAAAGGAACGGAACGTACAGGTTGTTTTCTCATCAATCCTCCCAGTCGATGGCCATGGTGTCAGAAGATGGAATAGGATACTAGATTTGAACAACTGGCTACGACGGTGGTGCAGGCAGCAAGGATTTGGATTCTTAGACCATGGAGTGAATTACCTCTACGATGGACTTCTCGCAAGAGACGGGATACACCTCACAAAACCTGGGAAACACACGTTCGCCAGAAGGCTTGCCACACTCATCAGGAGGGCTTTAAACTAGAAGAAGAGGGGATGGGAGAAAAAACAGCAGACAAGAACATGCAGCAGAAGGACAAACTAATCAAGGATACTAGATGCCGTAAAGAGGACCCAAGACAGGGTACTAAGAAGGAAGGTGAGAAAAGGGGAGCAAAACTTCTTTCCTGCATGCTGACCAATGCAAGAAGCCTCACCAATAAGATGGAGGAACTGGAGCTGGTAATGTATGAGGAAAAATACGACATAGTAGGAATAACTGAGACATGGTTAGATGATAGTTATGACTGGGCGGCTAACCTGCAAGGATATGAATTGTTTAGGAGGGATCGTAAAAAAAGGAAAGGGGGTGGAGTCTGTCTATATATAAAGTCCAGTTTAAAGCCCAGACTAAGAGAAGATATTCAAGAGGGAAATGAAGAGGTGGAGTCTCTATGGGTGGAGATACAATGATGGAAAACTAATAAAATCCTCATAGGGGTTTGTTATAAGCCACCAAATATAACAGAAACCATTGAAAATGTATTATTGAAACAAATAGACAAAGCAGCAAATCACAATGAGGTGATTATTATGGGGGACTTCAATTACCCCGATATAGACTGGGAAACTGAAACCTGTGTATCTCAGAAAGGAAACCGGTTTCTGTCAGTAACTAAGGATAATTATCTGTCCCAACTTGTGCCGGGCCCAACTAGAGGGGAAGCCCTTCTGGACTTAATTTTAAGCAACAGGCCAGATAGAATAACAGACGTACGAGTGGATGGGCACCTAGGGAATAGTGACCACAATATAATACAATTCCACTTGTCCTTTAGTAAGGTGCCTTGGAGGGGGGTTACAAAAACGCTGAATTTCAGGAAAGCAAAGTTTGATCAACTTAGAGAAGACCTTCGCCAAATTGATTGGGACAATGTCCTCAAAAATGGGAGCACAGAAAATAAGTGGGAAATTTTTAAATCGGTATTAAACACCCACTGCGAGCTAGCCATACCATACAGAAATAAAAGGGCTAGGAACAGGAGAAAACCAATGTGGCTTAATAAGGATGTAAAAGGGGCAATGAATAATAAGAAAAAGGCATTTAAAAAGCTAAAACAAGAAGGCAGCGAGGAAGCATTAAAAATATATAGAGAAAAAAATAAAATGTGTAAAAAACAAATATATTTAGCAAAAGTAGAAACTGAGAGACTCATTGCTAAGGAAAGCAAAACAAATCCCAAACTATTCTTTAATTATATAAACAGAAAAAAGATTAAAATTGATGGTGTTGGCCCTTTAAAGAATAATGAGGGTAAAATCATAGAAAGCGATGTGGGAAAAGCAAATGTTTTAAATACTTTTTTCTCAACTGTGTTCACACAGGAAAAGCATATGCCAGGGGAAATGCAGAGTGATCATGTAAATGCCCCATTAAGTATGACCTGCCTAACCCAGGAAGAAGTGCAGAACCGACTTAGTAACATTAAAATTGACAAATCACCAGGCCCTGATGGCATTCACCCTCGGGTATTAAGGGAGTTAAGTAATGTGATAGACAGGCCTCTATTCCTTTTATTTAAAGACTCTATAGAAACTGGGTCTGTTCCACTGGATTGGCGGCTAGCAAATGTGGTACCAATATTCAAAAAAGGGTGCAAAAGGGAACCTGGAAACTATAGGCCGGTAAGCTTAACATCTGTTGTGGGTAAAATGTTTGAAGGGTTTTTAAGGGATACTATTATGGAATGTCTCAATGTTAATAACTGTTTAACTCCATATCAACATGGATTTATGAAGGATCGCTCCTGTCAAACTAACCTGATCAGCTTCTATGAGGATGTAAGCTCTCACATGGACCGAGGAGAATCATTGGATGTCATTTATCTCGACTTCGGTAAAGCATTTGACACTGTCCCACATAAAAGACTGCTAAGTAAAATGAGAAAGCTTGGGCTCGGGGAAAATGTGTGTAGATGGGTAGGTAGCTGGCTTAGTGGTAGAAAACAAAGAGTGGTTATTAATGGTGCATACTCAGATTGGGCCAGGGTTACTAGTGGGGTTCCACAGGGGTCTGTATTGGGCCCCCTACTATTTAATATATTTATTAATGATCTGGTGGATGGTTTACAGAGTAAAATATCAGTATTTGCAGATGATACAAAACTATGTAAGGTAGTTAACACAAAGGAGGACAGTTTGCAACTACAGATGGACTTGAGTAAATTGGAGAATTGGGCTGAAAAATGGCAAATGAGGTTTAACACAGATAAGTGTAAGGTTATGCACATGGGAAGGAGAAACAGATGCTACGATTACTTACTAAATGGGAAACTGCTGGGGAAATCAGACATGGAAAAAGACTTAGGCATCTTAGTGAATAAGAATCTAAATTGGAGTGCCCAGTGTCAGGCAGCAGCCACCAAAGCAAATAGGGTGATGGGATGCATTAGAAGAGGTCTGGGGGCACGAGATGAAAACATCATTCTCCCTCTGTACAAATCACTAGTCAGACCACACTTGGAGTGCAATTTTGGGCGCCGGTGCTGAAGAAAGACATTACTGAACTTGAAAGGGTTCAGAGGCGGGCTACTAAAATAATAAATGGAATGGGTGCATTACAATACACGGAAAGGTTATCAAAATTAGGTCTATTTACTCAGAAAAAGAGAAGACTTAGGGGAGACCTAATAAATATGTACAAATATATCAGAGGGCCATATAGAGATCTCTCCCATGATCTGTTTGTACCAAGGACTATGACAAGAACAAGGGGGCATTCTTTTCGATTGGAGGAAAGAAAATTCCTACATCAGCATAGAAGAGGGTTCTTCACGGTAAGAGCAGTGAGGCTCTGGAACTCTCTTCCTGAGGAAGTGGTGATGGCCAACTCACTGAATGAATTTAAGAGAGGAATGGATGCATTTCTTGTTAGCAAAAGTATAGAAGGTTATAAATAGCATAATCTTACAGGTAGATAGAAGAGCGACCAAGATTATTAGAGGAATGGGTGGGCTGCAATACCAAGACAGGTTATTAAACTTGGGGTTAGTTAGTTAGGAAAAACAAAGGCTTAGGGGGATCTAATCACAATGTATAAATATATGAGGGGACAGTACAGAGACCTTTCCAAAGATCTCTTTACACCTAGGCCTGCGACTGGAACACGGGGGCATCCGCTACGTCTTGAGGAAAGAATGTTTAATCATAATCACAGATGAGGACTCTTTACTGTACGAGCAGTGAGACTATGGAGCTCTCTGCCGTATGATGTTGTATTGAGGGATTCACAAGTAAAATTTAAGCAGAGCCTGATCGCATTAATTGAAAAATATAATATTACCAGTTATGTATATTGGATTTTATGACAGGGTGTTGATCCAGGGAACTAGTCTGATTGCCGTATGTGGAGTCAGGAAGGAATTTTTTTCCCCATTGGAGCTTATTTGACACATTGGGTTTTTTTTGCCTTCCTCTGGATCAACATGTTAGGCTACGGGTTGAACTAGATGGACTTAGAGTCTCCCTTCAACCTTAAAAACTATGAAACTATGAAACAGCACGATCTAAGTGGTTAGCAGGCACAGGTGGATCTCTGATCCACCTGCGCCTGTTAGCTGGACATGTCTGCTGATCGGATCAACAGACATGTGCAGGGATTACCACGGACTCATTGCCAAAGCTCACAGTAACTGATGTCCAAGGTCGTGAAGGGGTTAAATTACTCTGGCCTTTAAAGTGATTATCAAGGACTTGAAACTGATCACCTAGCTGTAAAATAGGTCTCCAATATTAGTGCAGGCGGTATCTGACCGTTTTCATCCCTGCCCATCAGCTATATGAAGATGCCGCAGCACTAAGGAGATCACAGCATCCTCTTCATTATCTATAAGACCCATCTCTGTAGGGAAAATAGTGGCTTAGCCAGATCCTGCAACTAAGAGCAATAAATAGGGCTGAGCTGTAATACTGGATGCAGCTGTGACTACGTGTTACAGTCACTTACAGGTGCACAAAGATATTACATATTCACCACATTACAAGTGGACCCATGTACCTTCAAATACTAGGACTGAATGTTAGTCCCAGTACAGTCCTGGTTGAGGGTGCAGTTAAGGACACTGAGGGTAAGCCAACATTGAGTGGGGGTGCCATTGCGTAATCTTAGAGTACTAACCTCTGTGGTCAGGCAGGGACACATCAGAGTCTGATTTAGGGTTTCTAGTCTGAAACCTGTGGATAGCAAGGTTCTCATCTCTACTGGTTTGTCCATCTCTGTATGAGAGATAGAGCTCAATCATAACAAAGTTTTATTAACGCTATTTCATATACATCGCAGTAGGCACAGTACTGCATAACGTTTCGATTATAAAACCCTTCATCAGACGTGTAGGCAATGGCCACTGCATATAAATCAGCGTCACTGTAAGCCTGATATAGATGGATACTGGTTACCTTTTTTTGGGGAAGCACAGCCCGTACCCTGGATCCCTTTGATTTTAGTGACCATTGCCTACACATCTGATGAAGGGTTTTATATCTCAAACGTTACATAATACTGTACCTACCGCAATGTAAACAGTGGATCCTACATCCTATGTGAAGAATCTCCACATGCCTTTAGGTGGGCAGTTCCTTCCCTCTAACTTCTACTGTCCTACAGGAGCTCAGTGGTTGTCTTCAAAGCACGTATCATCCTTCTCAATGTACATTTACTTCGCTGGGTGTGCCACATATCTGTTTGATTAAGTCATCATTAATGTTTGAGTCTTGGAAAGTCTCCTTAAACATACACACAAAAAGGCTAAAGTTATGTAATAAAGCGAGGACTACATAGAGCTGACTGGTTTAGGAACTCCCTTTGAAATACCCTATTATAGAGATAATAGGTGCAGTTTTCAGGATCCTCATCTATCAGGTCGGTTTCAAATTTCTGACTTTCATGGTCCGAATACGAACCGCAATGTCCAAACTGGCTGTGGGTGTCTGAAGTGAACTGAACAAGCTTACAACACCTTGGTACTTACTTGAACCAGGAAAGTTGAATGTGTTAAACTGGCCTTTAGCGAGAGAGGAGTGCAGCTACAGCCCCCACTGGCGGCTCACTGATATCATTAGGAACGGTTAGTGAACAAATGGGTCCTAGTGTGAAGATGCTCCAAAATTTGTTATTAGGTGATAATTGTCTTTAATTGGATAACCACTCTAATTTCGAGTTGTAATTCTCAATATATACATAATTATCAATGTGTTTTTTTCAGGCTGGAAAGTTCAATATTATACCAACAATTATCAATATTGGCTCAGGCTTGGCACTGATGGGGGTGGTAAGTTGGAATTGTAAACATCTAATACTAAAAAACCCCACATAAACCTATGGATTGATCAAAGGTGTAAAGGGCTTGTCCCATGAACAAAGTACATTTTAATCAATACATAATGGAATAATAATAAATTCCAAAATTGTATATGTTCAAAAAGCTCCTATTATGAAATAATCTTATAAATCTAACCCTGTGTCTCATTTACTTTGTCTGATCATGTAGAGCGGCTCCATTTCATGGTCAGCACATACCACAGCTGCTGAACAGGGTAGGAAGCATAAGAGACTATACAGATGACACAGCACGTTCTCGCAGGGGCTTATGTAAGATAACACATTTACCTGTATGTTTTATCACAGGAGTAAATGTTTCTGCCGCATCTCCATATTTGAGCTCATCATAAATTAAATCAGTGACATACGAGCTAAGTGCCATAGCTGTTGCATCCCTGATTTGATTTATGATGAACTTTGAGGACTTGAGATGCAGCAGAAACACTCACTGCTGTGAATAAACAGGCAGGGAAATGTGTTACCTCACAGAAAGCAGCAACTGAGAGTTCCTGCTGTGTCATCTGTATACTCAGTTAACATACAGTATGTGACTTACACTGCCTCCCCTGTGGTGTGGGCCAACTATGAGCTAGAGCGGCTCTGCATGGTAAGACACAGCCATTACTTAGTACATACAGGGGCACATTCAGTGCTGGATTTAACAGTAGGCACAGTAGGAACTGCCTAGGGCCTACACATTTTTTAGGGCCTACGAATTGTGGAAAAGAAACATCCTGAGGTAAAAAAAATAATGTGAACTAATACATTTTTATGTGATTTTAATAGGAACTTCCAATAAACTAGAATCATACAATATTTGACAACAGATTGAAATTAATACAGAACTCATCAAGGCATTGTCGTATGGCTTCTCTTCTCACTAAAGTCATTTATGATGTCTTCAAATTTCATACTTTTTGTCAATTCACTTTCAATGCACAGAAGAGCCAAAGATGATAGATGATCTTGACCCATGGGTGGGGTTAAATAGTTCTTAATGTGGTTCAGCTTAGAAGATGATCATTCCCCTTCGGCATTAGACCCAAGTATCGATAAATAAATTCTGAAAGCAATGTGAACATTGGGAAAACTGGAAGTCAGTTTATTTCATTTGAGATCTCAACATTTGAAGAACAGACTTTTTGTCCTTATACAAAGTAGAAAACATTAGAAACTCATCAACAAAATCCTCCTCCAAGTCTGATGAATACATGTTGACTAACATACGTGACTTTAGTTTAATTTCATCTCTTGACATGGTCTTGTCTGTGAGGAAACTAAATGTATCACATAATTCACTCTATGCCGAACACCTTTTCCTCATCTCAGTCATTAGTACATCAACGATAGTATAAAATGCTTGGACTCGAAAAGTGTCTCTTGCAGCTATGTCCTATTCTGTTTCTCCTTCAAAGAAGATATTTATTTAGTATTTTCCGTCTAAGCTTTCTTTATATTCTGAATGTGGAAGAAGCTCTTTTGCAGCCTTTTCAAACTCATTGAATTTTTCTTCACTTTTGAATATCAGCCAAGTATTGCAAAAGTCAATCATTTAAGTTAGCGATTGTGCATAACTCTATTCCAGGTTCTTGAACTACTTTGCTTACCAAGTTGATGTTCTTTAAGATATCTTCCCAAATGTTGGTCATTATAACCTGTTCAAATGTGTTAGTAAAGCATTGAGTTCGTGAACAACTGCTGTTTTTTTTTCCTTCTCTATCAGCAATATGAACTAATACATCTTTGTTTGTTAACAACACAGAATTTTAGGCCATAAATGAATTTGTAATTACTGTTTCCAATGGAGTATGGAAACTTTCCATATATTTTTGTATTTAAGTTGGTGTGCCTAAAGGCTACTTTACACACTGCGATATCGGTCCCGATATCACTAGTGTGGGTACCCGCCCCCATCTGTTGCGCGACACGGGCAAATCGCTGCCCGTGCCGCACAACATTGCCCAGACCCGTTACACATACTTACCTGCCCGGCGATGTCGCTGTGACCGGCTAACCGCCTCCTTTCTAAGGGGGCGGTCCGTGCGGCGTCACAGCGATGTCACTGAGCGGCCGCCCAATAGCAGCGGAGGGGCGGAGATGAGCGGGACGTAACATCCCGCCACCTCCTTCCTTCCGCATAGCGACCGGGAGGCAGGTAAGGAGAGCTCCCTCGTTCCTGCGGCGTCACACATAGCGATGTGTGCTGCCGCAGGAGCAACGAACTACATCGTTACTGCTGCAGTAACGATAATCAAGAATGGACCCCCATGTCACCGATGAGCGATTTTGCACGTTTTTGCAACGATGCAAAATCGCTCATCGGTGTCACACGCAGCAACATCGCTAATGTGGCCGGATGTGCGTCACAAATTCCGTGACCCCAACGACTCCGCATTAGCGATGTCGCAGCGTGTAAAGCCCCCTTTAGGCCTGAGAAGACCTAAATCCGGTCATCGGCACATTTATAGGATTATCTCAATGTAGGATTTTTTTTTTTATTAACACATCTAATTGTGGAAGATATTATTATTATTATTATTCCAAGATCTATTAATTAATATGTAGTTTTAATGAATGCTCTTCTAATCTAAAATATCACAAGCCATTTCCATTTGCTACATCTGTAGCACTCTTGTTATGTCTATGGGCACTTCATTAAAGATACCCATATACCATAGAGGATTATTGCATCCAACATTTATCTTAGAACATGTTGGATACATTTTCAATTTGTTGAGAATGAAGGATTCCCGTTTTGATAAAAGACAAGAATACCTTTCTTGGCACTTCAACCCCAAAACTTATTAAAGCTGTAACTGTCCAGATTTACAAAAAGAATTGAAGCTGACATGCCAAGAACAACTGTAGATTAGGAAGTCCCAAACAACCTCGGACTGTACCTACCTAGAGGTGACAAAGCCGGCTCCATTTTCCCATTCAAATGTAGAAGTTGATCCATGGAAATCTGCACACTTAATTTCCATACTGGGGAGTTTCATTTCTGAAAGTGCAGGCATCTTTGGTAAAGCGGCCATTCAGTGTGTATATAATCGAATTACAACTATATAACATCAGACGGAATTAAAAACTACATAAACATGATCAGTGCCCAAAGGCATTCATGAATCAGCACTCTCTTTACTTCTGTTCACATTGGAACTTTTTTATTCACTTCCAATTTTACTTTTTTTTTCTTTGCAAAGAAACCTAAAAACTTTTTCCAAATAAATGGGGTTATCCAGGCTTTTATGAAAGTCTTCAGTTACTTTATGTGACTGCAGACTTGTGAATCATCGCATCGCACGCACTGTGCAGTGTGAGGATTTTCCAGTGCTTCTTGGCAAGACCAAGTGGTCATTTTACCCCAAGTATATGATATGCATATTCCTAGCCACATTCCAAATAGACTTGCATGACCTCGCACAGAAGTATGCATGTATGCATGTTGCATACTTGGGGTTACATGACTGTCTGGTCTCGCCGCCGGTACTGGAGAATAATCACAGTGCTTGTTTAAGAATTCACAGGTATGCAGTCACATAGAGCGACTGCAGACCAGAATTTTGCTATATCACGTGAAGGCAGTGCCATACAGGCACTAAGATGCTGAAGCAGCCATACTTGATATAGAAAGATCCAATAGTTAGTTAATTAACTATCTTTAATCAAAGTTGCAGAAATTCACTGCATTTTGATTAAAGTGTGCATCGGGGCGGGCTTTTGTGGGTCAGGTCTCATCGTTAGATTCCTGCTCCGGCGTCCTCCGACCCCCTTTTCTTTTATTTGAATATCGCAGCTGCACCACCATTGCCCATGTTGGCATAAACTTATTGCCACAGTACTCAGGTATTCATTAAAATGGTGCCAGGGTCCACACATGCGCATAATGCGATCTCTGGTGCCATTTTATTGAACACACTGCAGTTAAGACTATGAGAAGCATTGGCTCATGCGCAGGTTTTTTTTTTTGCAGGTTTTTTTATTTTACATCTGCGCATGCGCCGATGCGTCTCATAGTCTTCACCGCAGTGTGTTCAATAAAATGTCACCGGAGATCGCAGTACACACGTGTGCGGACTCTAGTGCCATTTTGATGAAGACCTGAGTATTGCGGAAATACGCATGTGCCGCCCACAACACCAGTGACGGTGCGGCATGACATTCAGTTAAAGAAAAGGGGGCAAGCCAGGAGGATGCCGGAGGAGGAATCTAACGCCATGACCCGACCCACAAAGACCCGCCCGTGTTGCACACAACAATCAAAGTGCAGTGCATTTCTGCAACTTTGATTAAAGATATTTAATCAACCAAGCTTTGGATCTTTCTTTAACAGGTATGCCAGGATTCAGCATCTTACTGCCTGTAAGGCACTGCCTTTACCTTATATAGCAAAATCCTGCTGGTTGCTCCACTTTAATGGGATTTTGTTGAATGGCAGATATTACTGTCGCGGGCGGGGAGGAGGGTGTCAGCACACTACGCTCACCCCCTTCTGCTCGGGTCCGGCGGCTGCTGCTCAGTGGTGGCTCGAGCGGTGGGCCGGATCCTGGGGGGTTTCTCGAGCGGCACTCCTCGCCCGTGAGTGAAAGGGGTTTGTTGGGTGTGGGGATGATTATTGTCCGTGACGCCACCCACGGTTGTGGTGATTTCACCACCGCTGCTCTATACGGGGCTCCCGGGGATGGTGACGCGGAGCAGCCAGGTGTTGTGTTGCCCCTCCGTGGGTAGGGGTTGGTGATCCCGGGGCCCGGTGATGGAGATGGAGGTGCAGGGCCTGGTGGGCGCAGGGACGCGGGGGCAGCGCTGTGCCTTGCGGCACTGTGGTACTCACTCAGCCTGAGACGTGACACAGTTTTTACGGTAAACCAAACGGCTGGATAGATGGTCCCACGGACGGCTGCACTTGCTCTCCCAGTAGGTGACGGTGATGTCCCTTTTCCTTGCACCTTGGTGTACTTGTTGGTTGCGATGGGTCCCCACCGGTAACCCGCTCCCCGGCTTCAAGCTGGACCGGGGGAGCTCTACTCTTTGCCCGCCGGCGCTGGCCCTAAGAAACGGGTGCCTTGGCGGTGGCGGTGTCTCTTCTATACTTGCTGGGCTGTTGCCTTCAATCGGGACTTTGTTGTTGGGGGATCTACGTCCCCGTCACTGACGGATTTGGCAAATTTGGCGACTCCTAGCCTTGCCGGGGTCCGAGAGGCCCCTGCCCTGGTGCTGACTGTCCTTCGGAACACTGCTCCAGACCGCCGGGCACACAGCCAACGGGGTCCTTCCAGGAACTTCCAAACGGTCCCCCTCCAGACAGTCACCGCCGTTGCTGACCTTGCTGACCTGGCCCTACACAAAGCTGGACCCTTCAGGCTTTCCTTCCTTCTTGTCACCTCACTTGCTTTCCTCCTTTTCTACTTTTCTTCCTTCACTTTCACTTAGCTGTTTACTTTAGCCCTGTCTCGGCTACTCCTCCACTCCTTCCACTTCCTCCTCCCTGACTAGACTCTTGTCCTGCCTGGGCTCAACTGCCTGGTTTCTCCCGCCTCCAGAGCTGTGTCCTCCTCGGTGGGCGGAGCCAACCACCTGGCCCACCCCCTGGTGTGAATCATCAGCCTCTGGAGGAAGGCAACAAGGATTTTTGGTTAGCTGTGGTGTGCCTACCTGGGATGTAAGGTGTGGTGGTGTGTGACCTGTGTCCCCTGGCTTGCCCAGGGCGACACATTACCATTTGGCATCTTTTTGTTGTTTGTCTTCTGCAAGCAGAATAGTATAAGATTCTACACAACACTACTCAGTAAAGATAGAAAAACTCTTCGTAGTATTACATTTAATAACATGAATTTCACTATTATGCTTTTCATTTAAATTTGTTAAATAGTATCCAAAACCATGGGGAAGATATAAACTGTTCTCTACTGACCTTTTTCCTGCTTATATGTATTAATATTTACACTAAATCCACATCCCATTTATAGATGAAGGTTCCGTTTTCACATTGAGGCCGCTTTGCATTTTTTTTTCCGCAATTGCAGAAAAATTGCAAAGTTTTTTTTTCCAGAATTGTGGAAAATTGACACAAGCCTTTTTTTTGTGTGCCCAAAAAAATGCACAGCAGCCCAAAAGTATTACTATAATAAAATGATCAGCAAATCTAACAACTGGGGATCAAATGTTATCACTGGGGCACATGGAATGCAAGTAAAGCTCAAGTTTCATAAAACTCAGAAAAAGAGATAAGAGTTAAACACCCTATTAGAATGAGCTCACTGACAGGTTCTCAGATAGCTTATTTTTGCAACCAGCAAAATTAAAGGGAATCTGTCACCACTTTTTTGGCGTATAAGCTGCGTCCACCACCACCGGGCTCTTATATACAGCATTCTAACATGCTGTATATAAGAGCCCAGGCCGCTGTGAGAACATAAAAAATACTTTATAATACTTACCTAATGGTCGTGCGGTTGGCCATATGGGCATCTCCATTCTCCGGTTCCCGGCGCCGCCTCTTTCGGCCATCTTCGTCCTCCTTCTGAAGCTGCGATGCATAACGCGTCTACATCATACACACTCACCGATCCTGCGCAGGCGCACTACAATACTTTGATCTGCCCTGCTCAGGACCTGAATGCCGGCGAGTGTGTATGAGGTCGGACGCGTCATGCACCGCGGCTAGAGAAGGAGGACGAAGATGGCTGAAAGAGGCGGCGCTGACACCGGAGAACGAAGATGCCCATGTGGCCAACCGAGCGACCGTTAGGTAAGTATTATAAAGTATTTTTTTTGTTCTCACAGCAGCCTGGGCTTTTATATACAGCATGTTAGAATACTGTATATAAGAGTCCACTGGTGGTGGCCGCAGCTTATAGCCAAAAAAGTGGTGACAGGTTCCCTTTAAAGTAATTGTGACACAGAGGCTAAACAAGGCCAATAAGGCAATATTATAAATTAAATCCAATGGAAAAATGTTTTTACACAAAATACACCTACTTAAGTAAGACAATTATCCCCAAAAGTGTCCATATTGTTTAAAAGTAGACTAATAATGTGTCTCTTTATTGTCATTTAAGGGAGCGTTCTTCTGTGACTTGGTCTTGCTGTATTTTATAAAAAAGAGCAACTTTTACAGAGACAAGAAATTTGAAGAAGTAAAGTAAGTATCATTAATTAACTCAACAATTGTTACTTACTTTAACAATTTAAACAGGACCTCTCCAGGGTCGGTGTTGGGGCTTGGAAAACTGGATAATTGTCCATGGCCCTCAGTCCCTTGGGAGCCCCCCGCGTTTACAGCAGGAGCTACAATGATAATAGTATTATCAGTGTAGCTTCCAATGTAAAAACTGTTTTAGAAATTTTGGTGACATTGTGATTATGTGACTGGTCATGTGACCGTGATGTCACCGCAGGTCCTGGAATCTGCGGAAGAGCTGAAAAGGAAATTGACTGGTGGTAAGTGTGTCTGTGTGCATCGCTTTCAGTCTACAATGGATGGGCTCCTGGTAGGTATATATTGAATTTTATGGTGAGGATGCAGCAGAGGTTTTCTTCTGATGACTTTTCCATAAAGGCCATTTGTGCAGGTGTCTCTGAAAAGTAGAACAATATACCACAACTCCAGAGTCTGCTAAATTTTCCTGAAGGTCTTTTACAGTCATGCGAGGGTTTTGATTTGCCTCTCTAGCAATCCTACAAGCAGCTCTCACAGAAATTTTCCTTGATCTTCCAGACCTTATCTGGACCTGCACTGTTCCTGTTAACTGCCATTTCTTAATTACATTTCGAACTGAGGAAAGGGGAACTTGAAAATGCTTTGCTATTTTTTTGGGTCTCCACCCTGTTCATTTTCAGAGTGCTAGGCAGCTGCTTAGAAGAACCCATGGCTGGTGTTTTTTTGGTACAAGGTTAGAGGAGGTTGGGTTTTTATAAACCTGTGAAATTTGCATCACCGGGCCTTTCCTAACAATGATAGTGAACAAGCAATAACCGTAACAGGCTAATTAAGGTCTGAAACCTTGGTAAAAATTTATCTGAGCACACAAATCTCCAAGGGTGTCCAAACTTTTGCATAGGCCCATTATTCTTTTTGTCTTTTTTAAAATGTAAAAGATAAAAATATATTTTTTGCCTAAAATAAAAAAGGAAATGTGTCATCTTTAACCTTATACCTTTTAGAGATCACTTCATCTTCAACTTGCTTACCTGTTTACAATAACGGTAGTTTTGCCCCGGGGTGCCGCAAGTTTTACATGCCACTGTAGATAAGAACTCATACAGTCATGGCTGAAAATGTTGGCACCCATAAAATTGTTCCAGAAAACGAAGTATTTCTCCCATGAAATTATTGCAGTTACACATGTTTTGTTATAATCATGTGTATTTCCTTTGTGTGTATTGGAAAAGCACAAAAAACACAGAGGGAAAAAAAGAAAAATTGGACATAATTTCACACAAAACTCCAAAAATGAGCCAGACAAAATTGTTGACACCTTCAACTTAAATTTTAGTTGCACACCCTTTGGAATAAGTAACTGCAATCAATTGCTTCCTATAACTATCAACAAGCTTCTTACACCTCTCAACTGGAATTTTGGACTCTTCTTTTGCAAACTGCTCCAGATCTTTCATATTTCAAGAGGCCTTCTCCCAACAGCAATTTTAAGATCCCTCCACAGGTGTTCAATGAGATTTAGATCCAGACTCATTGCTGCCACTTCAGAGCTCTCCAGGGCTTTGTTTCCATCTATTTCTGGCTTTTTCCTGAAGTATGTTTCTGTTCATTGTCCTGCTGAATAACTCATGAATAGGACGCAAACCCAGCTTTTTGACACGAGGAAAGACATTGTGACCTAAAATCCTTTGGTAGACTTTAGATTTCATTATGGCATGTACACAGTCAAGGCTCACAGTGCCAGAGGCAGCAAAATAACCCCAAAACATCTTTGAACCTCCACCATATTTGACTTTAAGTATTCTGTTCTTTTCTTTTTAGGCATAATTCCGTTGTCGATAAACAGTAGAATGATGTGCTTTACCAAAAAGCTCTATCTTGGTCTACCAGACGCTTTCCCAGAAGAATTTTGGCTTACTCACATGCATTTTGGCAAACTGCATTCTAGCTTTTTTAAGTCTCTGTGTCAGCAGTGGGGTCCTCCTGGGTCTCCTGACATAGCGTTTCATTTCATTCAAATGTTGACGAATAATTTGTGCTGACATTGATGCACCCTGAGCCTTCAGGACAGCTTGCATTGCTTGGAACTTGATTGAGGCTGCTTACCCACCATCTGGACTATGCTGCATTGCGATCTTTCATCAGTTTTTCTCTACCGTCCATGTCCAGGGAGATTAGCTACAAGTGCCATGGGTTGTAAACTGACTATGTTGCACACTGTGGACAAAGGAACATCAAGATCTCTGGAGATGGACTTGTAACATTGAGATTGTTGATATTTTTCAAGTATTCTGGTTCTCAAGTCCTCAGAAAGTACTCTTCTCCTCTTTTTGTTCTCCATACTTAGTGTGGCCCACACAGACACACAATGCAAAGATTTTTATCTGGTTTCAGGTGTGATTTTTCATATTGCCCACACATGCTACTTGCCTCAGAAGAGTTTAAACAAGCATTACAAGCTTGAAAAAGCTGTTTACCCACAATTTTAGAAAGGTGCCAATAATTTTGTCTGGCCCATTTTGGGGTTTTGTGAAATTATGCCCAATTTGCCTTTTTTCTCTTTTTTTTGTGTTGTTCCAATACACACCAAGGAAATCAACATGTGTATAACAAAATGTATGTAATTGCATTTGTTTACTGGGAAAAATACTTAATTTTTTGGAACAATTTCAAATGTGCCAACACTTTTGGCCATGACTGTAGGTGTGAACATGTTGGCAGTCACCCAAGGAATGGGCTGTTCATTAATCGGATGATTGGATTCTTTATGGCGGAACAAAAATCATTTTTCTTAGCAGCACATCGCCAGGTTCACACTTCTAATACCATAACACTATATGGGGACAGATTGATCTATTAGTGATCATTTTGCACCCTTCATTATCAATCAAACTGTGTAAAAAAGGCGAGAAACAAGCGCGGAATGACTTGAATATTGTTGATCGCGCTAGATTAATGTTCTGAACTGAGAACATGTAAATGAAACCTAAATATTTGAGTGTGATGGTGCAAAGTTTAGGCATTTAAGGCCCTTCTTTAAATTTTAGCACAGGGACGTTCTTTGTATAAAACTGACCCTGGACCTCTCCCCGGATCAAGTGTCCAGTGTTTTTTTGCATTTCTTAATGCCATGTTCCTGACTATTCCATTCTTTTATTTTTTTTTTTAAATCTGCTATATGGTTCCAGAGCTATGGGCATTTTAATTCAGTGCTAATTTTGATGGTCTTTAAAATAGGCGTGGTGACAGGGTAATGATGCAGAACAGTCTAATGACACGCCCACAGAGAATATGTGAGCCACGCCCCCTTTGTAAAGACCATAAAAATTAGCGCTTACCAAAAAAGCCCATATCTCTGCAGATGTATGGTGATTAAAAAGAAAAACGCAGAATATTCAGGGGATCAGTGGGAATAAAATAAAGGCAAAAACGAGCCACTTTTGACCTGGTAACAGGTCGTCTTTAAGGGTGTATACTGGGAAGAAAGTTATAGCATTTTCATGTCTAGATATTAATTCAGGTTGATGGGACATCAGTATGCTACAGATGAAGGTCTGAATGAATTGGCTATGCTAGAAATGTGTAATGCATAACTATAAGGAAAACAACTGAGAGGGGTCCATCACCCATAATTACTTGTAGAAGCAAGCCAGTCATAACCATTTGGTGAAAAGCAATGAATGTCTCACATGAAATCTACATCCATAAGTTCACTGCATAGCAGATGGAGAGGCACTTTGGTTACAGTCACTTTAGAATGCACAATATGCTTAAAGGGGTTTTCCCATGAACAAACTTCATTTTAATCAATAGGTCTTAGAATATTAATAACTTCCACAATTGGATGTGTTTTAAAAAAATGTTCCTGTGCTCAGATAATCGTATATATGTGCCCATGCTATGTACTGAGTAATGGCTGTGGCTGACTGTACAGGGACATGGTCTGATCATACCACATCTTCTGGGTCTCAGAGAAAGCAAAAATGCATACAGACATTACAGCACGAGATCGCAAATACTTAATTCTTTCAGGTAAAACCTTTAAAAAAAAAAACAGGCAGGGAAAATTTTTTACCTCACAAGAAGAATCAACTATAATCTCGTACTGTAATGTCTTTATACTTTTTTGTGCCCTCCCCTGCCCAAGAGATGTGTTATGATCAGACCATGTCCCTGTACAGTCAGACACGGCCATTACACAGTACAAAGCAGGGACACATATATAAGATTATCTCAGCACAGGAACATTTTTTTTAAACACATCCAATGATGGAACTTAATATTATTCCAAGATCTATTGATTAAAATTAACTGTGTTGGTGGGAAAACCCCTTTAACCCCTACATGACTTATTTCATACTGATCAGCTGACGTGCAGCTAATAGCCGCAAAGCATTAGACTGAAGTAAATCGCTGAGAACATGTACCGGCCATGATCACTGAAGGGTCTATATGCCTGTGTTCCTCAAGAACCAGGTAAGAGGACACAGCGGGAATGGAGGACAAGTGAGAATATTTTTTTCTGGCACCCTCACTTGAGTATAAGTGGAGGGGGGCATTTTCAGCATAAAAGAATGTGCTGAAAAACTCAGCTTATACTCGAGTATAAACAGTATTCTTTTTTCACCGCTTAATGATAAATAAAATTCAGTGACACAACTGTGATGTCAATATGCTCACTGCACCTCTAGCTGTATTCATTAAGGGGTGTAGTTTGTAAAATGGGGTCACGTATGGTAGAGTCTTCTTCTCTGGCATGTCAGGAGCTCTGCCAGTGTGACATGGCATCCACAAACCATTCTAACTAAATCTGCACTGCAATATGGTGCGCTTTCCCTTTTGAGCTTTGCACTTTGCCTCAAATTTAGTTTTCTAACACATAAGGGGTATTGGTGTGCTCAGGAGAAATTCTGCAACAAATGCTACAACCCGTTTTTTCTGATTACCATTTTTGAAAATTAAAACTTTGGGTCCAAAGGAACATTTTAGCTTAAAAAAAGTTTTTTTGTTTTTTTTTTATTTTCAGAGCCCACTGTTATACAATTCTGTGAATCACCTAGGGGTTAAAATTGCTCGCTACATCCCTAGATAAATTCCTTGAGAGGTGTAGTTTCCGAGGTCACTTGTGGGGGTTTCTCCTGTTTTACAATGTTAGGGTATATTCAAATGTAACAATGCAGCTGCATTCTATTCAGCCAAAATGGAGAGCTGCTTCCCTTCTGAGCCCTGCTGTGCGCTCAAACATTAGTTTTCCACCATGTATGGACAATCTGTGTACTCAGGCGAAATTGCAAAACAAATTGTATTGTCCATGTTCTCCTGTTACCCTTGTGAAAATGAAAACTTGTAGTTAAAGCATCATTTTTCTAGTAAAAATGTATTTTTTCATTTTCATGGCCCAACGATATAAAATTCTGGGAAACACCTGTAGGTTCAAGGTGTTCACCATACCTTCAGATAAGTTACTTGAGAAGTCAAGTTTACTTGTGGGGGTTACCACTATTTAGGCACATCAGGAGCTCTGTAAATGCAAAATGGTGTCCGATATCGATTCCAGTCAATTTTGTGCTTTATATTTCAAATAGCACTTTGTCCCTTCCCGACCCCGTCGTGAACCCAAACAGTAGTTTTCCACCACATACGGGGTATCAGAGTACTTAGGAGAAATTGAACAACAAATCGAATTGTCCATTTTCTCCTGTTACACTTTTAAAAATACAAAATTTGGGGTTAAAGTAATATTTTTGTGGGAAAAAGTAACTGTCATTTTTTTCTTCCACATTGCTTTTGTTCCTGTGAAGCACCTGAAGGGTTAATAAACTTCTTGGATTTGTTTTGGAACAGTTTGAGAGGTGCAGTTTTTAGAATGGTGTCACTTTTGGGTATTTTTTGTCACGTAGGCTTCTAAAAGTCACTTCAAATGTGATGTGGTCTCTAAAAAAAATTGGTTTTGTAAATTTTGTTGCAAAAATCATAAATTGTTGATAAACTTTTATCCCTTCTAAATTTTTAAGCAAAAAAATGTTTCAAAAAATGGTGCTTATGTAAAGTAGACATGTGGCAAATGCTATTTATTTATGAGTTTGTGTGATATTACTATCTGGTTTAAGGGCATAAAAATTAAAAGTTCGGAAATTGAGACTTTTTAAATTTTTTTTGTAAAATTTTGTTATTTTCATAAATAAACGCAATTTATATCAACCAAAATTTACCACTAAATGAAGTACAATATGTCAAGAGAAACAATTAGAATCACTGACATTGTTGAAGTGTTCCAGAGTTATTACCACATAAGATCCCGTCACACATAACGAGATCGCTAACGAGATCATTGCTGAGTCACAGTTTCTGTGACGCAGTATCGATCCCGTTAGTGATTTTGTTATGTGGGACACCTACCAGCGATCAGGCCCCTGCTGTGAGATCGCTAGTCATTGCCGAATGGTCCGGACCATTTTCTTCGAAGGCGATGTCCTGGGCAGGACACATCGCTGTGTTTGACACCTAACAATGACCTCCTATACAGGTCGCTCATCGTTATACAGGTTGCTGATCATTACAGCGTCGTTGGTAAGGTCTGACTGTGTGACATCTCACCAGCGACTTACCAGCAACTTACCAGCGATCCTTATCAGGTCGCATCGTTTTCGGGATCGCTGGTAAGTTGTTATATGTGACGGGGGCTATAAAGTGATACTGGTCAGAATTGTAAAAACGGCAAAATTATTAGCATTTTACAAAAAAACAGATTAGTAGACCACTAAACAGGTCGGGTAAGTTTCTTCCTTGGGTCCCTGTTTACCTCACCAGGGTCACGCCCAGAAATGTGTTGCTTCACACAGTCCTATCTCAATCTCTCACTGCTGAAACTCTTTCAAACAATTATATCAAAAGCCATTTCACCACAGGACAATTAGGCCATGAATCAGGTCTCCTATATCTTTACTTGCTCCAGACACCTTATCCATGTCTCTCGAGAGATCTCACTGTGCCAATCTCACTGACTGGTCCACAGGGTCTAATATGACTTAAAACTTTACCAACAGGCCATGGACCATGTAGATGACTAGGAAGGGTATTGCACAGCATGGCGAGTGGTGCATTATTTAAAGAGGACCACCCACCAGAATGTTTCTATATAAACTAAAGCCAGTGCTATACTGGTGCTATCATGCTGATTCTATACATACCTTTAGGTGTGAGATAGGGTGTATAGTTTCTGAAATACAGGCAAGTAAAGTTTGTGAAATGCACTGTTTATTTGATTGATAGGTGCTGCAGAATATCTGATAGGTGGGTCGGGTTTTGCTAGTTCTTCCTGCCTCTGCCTGCCTGCCTGTCCTTTATCCCCCCTGTCTCTGTTATTACAGGGGGAGGAAGGAGGGAAGAAAGACAGGCAGACAGGGCAGACATATTCCATTGCACCTCTCATCAAATAACAGTGTATTTCACAAACTTTACTTGTCTGTATTTCAGACCGTATACATCCGATCTCACAACTAAAGGTATGTTTGAGATCTGCTACCAAGGTACTGCAAGAGTTTACAGAAATCTCGTACTATAAGGTTAATTATTCTAAGTCACACAAATTAGGATTTAATATAGATCCCATGGCACAAAAGGTATTGAAACAGAATTTTCTTATACATGGGAAAAACCAAGTATCCAGTATTTAGGTATAATAATTGCAGCTAAATTGAAAGACTTGATCCTTAATAATTTAAATACCGTATTTTTTATTTTATAAGACGCACCGAATTATAAGATACACCCAAAATATAGAGATAAAAAGGTAAAGAAAAAAAAAATGGGGTCCATCTTATACTCAGGTGTTATCTTACCGGAAGGGGCAGCAGCCGTGGTGGAGCACAGTCACAGGAGGCAGAGGCTGTGCTGGTCTGTGCTGGCAGCGGCGGCGGGTCATTGCTGACGGCAGCGGGTCAGTGTGCTGGCAGTAGAAGCTGCAATAGTTGTGTGGTGGAGCAGGCCAGTGCAACGAGTGTCCCAGATGGTCTGTCTGCGGTCCGGGCTTCAAAGAAGTGGCGCCCGAAGCGGCGCATGCGCAAATGAAGCTCTCATCGAAGAGCTCCATCTGCACACGCACTGACTCCGGGCGCCATTATTTGATGCCCGGACCGCAGACAGACCATCTGGGACACCCGCCGCACAGCCACCGCAGCTTCCGCTGCCAGCACAGCCACCTCAGTCTGCAGAGGCACCGCAGTCCGCACAGCCAGCTGGCCACCCGCACAGAGTGGCAGCCAGCAGGCTACCCACCCACCCGAATAGAGAGGCAGCCAACCGCTGGCACAGAGAGGTAGCCAGCCGCCGACACGGAGAAGCAGCCGCCCGCTCGCACCGACAGGCACCTGGCCGCCTGCACAGAGTGCTGCGCAGACTGCCCCTCATCAATTCTTTACATCCCAGTAGTAAGCTATATTCTGATTTCAGGGCGCACCCCTCATTTTCCTCCCAAATTTTTGGGAGGAAAAGTGCATCTTATAATCCAAAAAATACGGTATATTATTAGAGAATATAAAAAAAAATAATAAATATTGCTAAAACAGAAAATTTTATGGTTAGGAAAAAGCATCACCTATAAAGTTATTGTTCTCCTAAATATTTTGTATTTTTCCAATGTATTCCAATTCTCATGTCAAAGCTAAAAAGTTCAAAACTGCATATCCAAGTATCTAGACATGTATGGAGAAACAACAGACCAAGGTTATCTAAGGTGCTTTTATTTAAACATGAGAATTGGTTTGCCAAATATTTATGCCTATTACTAAGAACATTTATTAAAACAGTCACAGAAATGTCTTTTGGATGATCCGGAATTTAGTTTGGTACAAATAGAAAAAAGTGCAAAATAGATCTATGAGAGCCACAATCTTAGCTCACCTTATAAATTCAAAAACTCCCTTACCTACATTAATAACAACAAAATCTCTGCATGGAAACAACTCAATAGGATTGTATGTAAGAATAAAAGTGAACTTGTAGACATCAAGACAATTTCAATTGAAGTATTTGAAGTATAGGTGTCTAGGCTAGACCTGACAACATGACAACATGGAGGAAGTATAATATAAACAATATTAATGATATTTCATGTAATAATAGCTTATTACCTTTCCAGATAATTAGTCTTAAATTTAATCTCCCTTTAAAAGAACTGGCAAATTGGACACACCTTAACCAGTACTTAAATAAAAACAAAAAGTTACTGCATTTTTCGCTTTATAAGACGCACCGGATTATAAGACGCACCCCCAAATTTAGAGATTAAAAAAAGGTAAAAGAAAAAAATGGGGTTCGTCTTATAGTCCGGTCTTGTCTTACCGGAGGGGGGCAGCAGCGGTGGTAGAGCAGGGTCACAGGAGGCAGAGGCTGTGCTGGCAGCAGCGGTGGGTCAGTGGTGGCAGCGACGGGTCAGTGGTGGCAGCGGCAGTGGCGGGTCAGTGGTGGCAGCGGTGACGGCGGGTCAGTGGTGGCAGCGGTGACGGCGGGTCAGTGGTGGCAGAGGCGGTGTCGGGTCAGTGGTGGCAGCGGCGGGCCAGTGGTGGCAGCGGAAGCTGCGGTGGTTGTGTGCTAGAGTAGGTCGATGTGGCGAGTGTCCCAGTCTGTCCGCTGTCCGGGCTTCAAAGAAATGGTGCACAGAGCGCTGCATCCACAGATGGGGCTCTCATCCAAGAGCTCCACCTGTGCATGTGCTTACCCCCGGCGCCATCATTTGAAGCCAGGACCGCGGACAGATTATGACACCCACCACACAGCCACTGCAGTCAGCACAGCCACCCGCCCGCACAGAGTGGCAGCCAGCAGGCCGCCCGCCCACCTACACAGAGGCAGCCAGCCGCTGAGACAGAGAGGCACCCAGCCGCCCGCACACACAGATAGGCACCTAGATTTACACTGTGTTCCAAATTATTATGCAAAAAGAGTTTAGGAGTGATAAGGTTAGAAATTTTTTGTTTGTCATTTAAACTCATTGATGGTGATGTGTGTCAGGGCTCTTTATATCCCTGAAAGCAATTGCAGATACCTGTGCATATTCGTTTGGAAGGTGTGTCCAAATAAAGGCAAGACTACTTAAGAAGGCTGTTCCACATTATTAAGCAGCCTACATTTTTTGCCAAAATGGGAAAGAAAACGGATGTCGGCTGCTGAGAAGCAACAAATTGTGGAGTATTTAGGTCAAGGCATGACTACAATCAACATTGCCAAGACACTTCATCGTGATCATCGCACAATCAAGAAGTATGTAGCTGATTCACAGCACACACGTGTGCGTGCTGATAAGAAAAAATTGAGGACTCTTTCCAACAGGCAATTGCGTCAGGTTAAAAGAGCAGCTGCTAAGATGCCTTGTCATAGCAGCAGACAAGTTTTTGAAGCTGCTGGTGCCTCCAACGTCCCCCCAACAACAAGATGCAGGGTCCTTCAGAGGTTTGCAGCTGTGCGTAAGCCATCCTGTCGCCACCTCTATCCACTGCACACAAGCAGAAACGGCTCCAGTGGGCCAAACGATACATGAAGACTGACTTCCAAACTGTTTTGTTCACCGATGAATGCCGTGCAACGCTTGATGGTCCAGATGGATGGAGTGGAGGATGGCTGGTTGATGGACACCCCATGAAAACACGGCAAAGGCGCCAACAAGGAGGAGGTGGAGTGATATTTTGGGCTGGAATCATGGGGAGAGAGATTGTCGGCCCCTTTAGGATCCCTGAAGGGGTAAAGATGAACTCCATAATCTATGTGGAGTTTCTAAAACAGCACTTCCTGCCATGGTTCAGGAGGAAGAACCATGCATTCCGCAGCAAGATCATTATCATGCCTAATAATGCACCGTCTCATGTTGCAAATAACACATCTGCATCTCTGGCTGCTATGGGCATAAAAGATGACAAACTTATGGTGTGGCAACCATCTTCCCCTGACCCAGACCCCATTGAGAACCTCTGGAGCATCATCAAAAGGAGTGTTTATGATGGCGGGAGGCAGTTCACATCTAAGAAACAGCTCTGGGAGGGTATTCTGTCCACATGAAAAACAATTGAAGCACAAACCATCCAAAAACTGACAAAATCAATGGACGAGAGAGTTCAGAAGCTTCTTTCGAACAAGGGGTCCTATGTACAAATGTAACATCACCTAGAATTAAGTTTTGACTTGAAAACTGTTTGATTTCCTTTTGTAATAAGCTGATAATCCTTATAATTTCACAATTGAGCATTTTGTTTTTCAAAATAAAAATAAAAAGGTTCAAAACTCTGCTGTGCACAATAATTTGGAACATGTGTGACGCCCTGGGCAAGCCAGGGGTCACAGGTAATGACATCACCACACCCTACACCCCGGTTAGGCACATCTAAGCTAAACCAAAAATCCTTGTTGCCTTCCCCAGGGGCTGATGTCCACACCAGAGGGTGGAGCCAGGCGGTTGGTCTCCACCCACCTAGGAGTACACAGTCCTGGAGGAGGGAGAACACAGGCAGTTAGTGAGAGTTGAGAGAGGAGTTCAGCTCAGGCAGAGCTGGAGAGCAGGAGAGTAGTTGAAGTAAGAAAAAGTGTCAGAGACAGAGCCTGAAGTTGGTCCGGGTGTGTGCCCCGGACTGAGACAGCAAGGTTGGCAGACGGCGGTGACCGTCTGCAGGAGTGGCCTATTGGAGTCTACCGTAAGGACCGTGGATGGGTGGTGGCCCGGCGGTACCGGACCGGTACACGAAGAGAAGCCAGCACCATTGGCAGGGGCCTTTCGGATAGCGGCAAGGCTTGGAGTCGCCGTACAATTTGCCAAATCCGTCAGTGAAGGGGACCTCCGTGTCTCCCAACAGCCAAAGTTTCCCGATTGAAGGCAACCGTCCAACCATATTGGGGAGACACCGCCACCGCCAAGGCACCAGTTTCCCAGGGCCAGCGCCTGCGGGCAAAAGAGAGGGGCTTCTCCGGCTCATATCCAAGCTGGGGAGCGGGTTACCGGTGGGAATCCATCGCTACCAACAACCGTATTTAGGTGCAGGGAAGAGACAGTCACCGCTAACTTGCAGGGAACATCAACACCGCAGCCGTCCGAGGGACCCGTCCAACCAGCCGCTTGTTTGTGAACTGTGTCATCATCCTTGGGCTGAGTGAGTACCTCCGTGCCGTGCAGCACAGCGCTGCCCCTGCGTCCCTGCACCCCAACAGGCCCCATAACCCGCCTGTCAACCATCCTAACCCCCCATCATCGGGCCCCGGGACAACCAACCCCCTACCCACGGAGGGGAGGGCCAACATCTAGCTGCTCCATACCACCAGTCCCGGGATCCCCATACCGATGGTGGTGGTGTCCACACAATCACCACAACCGTGGGTGGCGTCACGGACAATAATTCCCCAAAAACCAATCCCCTTTTCACTCACGGGCGAGGAGCGCCGCTCGAGTCCCCGAGAGCCGGCCCATCGCTCAAGCCACCGAGCAGCAGCGGCAGCAGCGGCAGGCGGACCCCGAGCAGTGGGAGACCGCGGCGTCCCCTCCTCCGCCTGCGACAACTTGGCGTCACGAACAGGATCTTACCGCTCTGCCGTCTGGTAGAGGTGCACCTTGTTACCGCCGGAGGTGTCCGGCCGAAAAATTTCAGAAGCCGCCATCTTTGGCGCGAAAAGTTCCCGCTCGAGCGTCTTTTCGAGTAGTGGAGGCGCGAAGGCCAAAACCCCGCCCCGATAGAGGAGGAGCCGGAAAAAGGCTAAGGGGGACGAAATGGCGACTGGTCGCATGTAGCCGCGGCTATAAAAGCAGGGACGCCAGGACTCTGCAGCCATCTTGTTCCTGGGAGAAGCCGCCAGCAGCATGTGGATACCGTCCCGAAGCACCGTAGTCCCCGCGCCGGGAAGCGCGGCGTGGGTGGAGATCCGGACCGCGCAGCTCTACCAGAGGCTGCAGGTCAAGATGCAACTCCTCCTGGAGGAGTGGGAGACCGACATGGCGGATGTTATAGCGACCGTGCGGAGACGCGAGGAGGAAGCTGCGGAAGGGAGGGTGAGTGACCCACGCCCCGATGAACTTGAAGGGCCGGTCATCGCGGCTGCGGGACCCGGTCCAAACCCTCTCACCCTGCTGCCTCCCTCGCTACCCATCCCGGAAGCTGTGACCCGCCACTAGGCCCGCTGCCACCGCAACCGGTAGCGATACCCAGCATGCCCGCCCCGTCGGGCCGACCTGTAGCCGGTAGCCGCCCGGAGGTGCTGCCGTGGAAAGCCCCGAATCCCGAACCGGAGGCGTCCACCGAGAAGTCCCCCGAGCCGGAGCCGATAGCCCGCTCTGTGCCGAAGGCCCGGCAGAGGAAAGCCCCTGTGCCCCTCCCCCACACTTCGGCCGAGGATGCGCCGGGTTGCCGCTGCAAGGCGGCGTCCAAGGCCAAGACACCGCGGGACCTGCCGCCCAGATCCCTAACAGTGGGCAGCGTCCAAAACGACCCGCGGGGCCCGACCCGTGCGCCGGAGCTCACAGCAGCGCCGTACTGGGACAGGGAGCCGGTACCGTTGGGCCTGGAAATCGAGGAGAAGGAAAGGAAGAAGGCTGAGTTGGTGGCCCGTGCAATCCGGGAAAAAGAGAATCTCCATCAGGCAACTTTCCGTGTCCGGGGCCCGTTGTATGAAGGGCAGGTGAGGCGGTTTGATGTCCGCCGGGGCTATGGATTCATTAATGAACCGGGCCCGGAGGCCGAAGTGTTCATAGCCCGGTGGGATGTGAATGCCCATCTCCCGGAGGAGCACCCAGGTCGTAATCTGATGCCGGGCGACTTGGTGCAGTACACCCGGCACTGTGGGGAGAGGGGGTGGTTTGCGCTAGATGCAAAGCTGAGGGGCAGCCAGGAGGCCCGTGTGAGCGCCGCACCCCTTCCCCAAGGTGATGCCGAGGAATCTGAGTAGGGCAGCGGAGCATCGTTGTCACAGTCCCCGTTGGGACCAGCACTGTGTTTGGTTAAAAAAGTTTGAAAGTGGGGACTATCCACAGTTGTTATGCATAGGGAACTCTCTATGAACAGGCCCGAGAACTTGCAGGGCAACCACAAACGTTAAGTGGCATGTAAATAAAAATATGTTGTTGTGCAGCTACCGTTACCGCCTCCGGAGAGGCAGGTTGGAGGGAGGGCCCGCAGTGGAGCAGGCTGGGGCCCAGCCACCACAGGAACCGGTGGCTACCCTCTGGAGGGGAAGGACAGATCCTGCTCGGGTGACTTGGTTCAGGACTGGGGTCAAGGGGTGCTGCCTGTTTCTTAGGGGCAGCATCAGGGCCAGGTTACTTGGGTGGGAGAGAGCGGCAGCAGCAACCGTTTGAAATGTTACCGTAACGTTTAAGCAAAGTGCCTCCCGTTGTGGGATGAAGTTATTATACTTGTTTATGTTTTTATCTTTTTTCAGAAAAATAAAACCGGTGTTGGATGGGCAGCCCGCGGACGGTCTGCATTTTGCTAAGGGGGAATCTGACGCCCTGGGCAAGCCAGGGGTCACAGGTAATGACATCACCACACCCTACACCCCGGTTAGGCACATCTAAGCTAAACCAAAAATCCTTGTTGCCTTCGCCAGGGGCTGATGTCCACACCAGGGGGTGGAGCCAGGCGGTTGGTCTCCACCCACCTAGGAGTACATAGTCCTGGAGGAGGGAGAACACAGGCAGTTAGTGAGAGTTGAAAAAGTGACAGAGACAGAGCCTGAAGTTGGTCCGGGTGTGTGCCCCGGACTGAGACAGCAAGGTTGGCAGACGGCGGTGACCGTCTGCAGGAGTGGCCTATTGGAGTCTACCGTAAGGACCGTGGACGGGTGGTGGCCCGGCGGTACCGGACCGGTACACGAAGAGAAGCCAGCACCATTGGCAGGGGCCTTTCGGATCCCGGCAAGGCTTGGAGTCGCTGTACAATTTGCCAAATCCGTCAGTGAAGGGGACCTCCGGGTCTCCCAACAGCCAAAGTCCCGATTGAAGGCAACCGTCCAACCATATTGGGGAGACACCGCCACCGCCAAGGCACCAGTTTCCCAGGGCCAGCGCCTGCGGGCAAAAGAGAGGGGTTCCTCCGGCTCATATCCAAGCTGGGGAGCGGGTTACCGGTGGGAATCCATCGCTACCAACAACCGTATTTAGGTGCAGGGAAGAGACAGTCACCGCTAACTTGCAGGGAACATCAACACCGCAGCCGTCCGACGGACCCGTCCAACCAGCCGCTTGTTTACCGTGAACTGTGTCATCATCCTTGGGCTGAGTGAGTACCTCCGTGCCATGCAGCACAGCGCTGCCCCTGCGTCCCTGCACCCCAACAGGCCCCATAACCCACCTGTCAACCATCCTAACCCCCCATCATCGGGCCCCGGGACCACCAACCCCCTACCCACGGAGGGGAGGGCCAACATCTAGCTGCTCCATACCACCACTCCCAGGATCCCCATACCGAGCAGCGGTGGTGTCCACACAATCACCACAACCGTGGGTGGCGTCACGGACAATAATTCCCCAAAAAACAATCCCCTTTTCACTCACGGGCGAGGAGCGCCGCTCGACTCCCCGGGATCCGGCCCATTGCTCGAGCCACCGAGCAGCAGCGGCCGCGGCAGCAGCGGCAGCCGGACCCCGAGCAGTGGGAGAGCGCGGCGTCCCCTACTCCGCCCGCGACACATGCATTTTGAGTGTTTATTATTTTTAAAAATATACTGTTTTCATAGGCAGTTTGATCAAAAACATTTCAATTGTACTCGAATAGTAGATGACTGGAAAATAACAATGACTGCAATTCATAAGGTTAATTTAGGAAAATTTGAAAAAATATTTTTTGCATAATAACTTGGAACACAGTGTAATGAATATTTTATTTAACCCCCAAAATAAATTATATTGGAAAACGAGCAACATTTATGCCATTATTAATGAAGACTTCCAATTTGATAAAAGATCAAATATTCTGAACTGGGAGAAAGATCTTGGTCAGACTTTTAAATTGGAACAGAGGCAAAAAATCATGGAGTTTAGCATTATCCAACACTTCATGCGCCACATTGCAAGAAACTTACTTTAAGGTGCTTTCGCGCTGGTATTTTATTCCTCAAAAGCTACACAAAATTTCCAAATCTAACTCTCCTGTGTGCTGGAGAGAGTGCGGAGAAAATGGGCCTAATTTGCATATTTTTTGTAGTTGTCCACCTTTAAAAGAGGTGTGGGAAGATGTGTACGATCAAAATAAATAAAGTTACATCACAGAGTTTCATTTTCTCCCCCCAAATGACACTATTGGTAATCGGTATAGACGAGTTTAAAGACCCATGCAGACACATAATTTGCCATATTCTACTCGTGGTAAAACATCTTATTGCTTCAAAATGGAGACAGGTAGAGGCACCTTCCATAATAGAAATTATTGAACGGATATCATCACATAATTCGAATGAGTATAAATTTGCATTGAAAGAAAATAACTTTTTGAGATACAAATTGAGATGGTCTGTATGGGTGGAAAAATGTATACTTAGTCTGTATATAACTTATTATTTCTCATGTATATTATTGTTTCTGTTGTTCCAAGTACATTAGTGACAAAACATTTAATGTTAATACTATTGAAGCATTGGCCATAAAGGCAACACCTAAAGGCCCGTCACACGCGACGATATATATGAGCCATCGCACCCGCACCCGCCCCGGTCGTTTGTGCGTCACGGGCAATTCGTTGCCCATGGCGCACAATGTTGTTAACCCCCGTCACACGTACTTACCTCCCTAACGACGTCACTGTGGGCGGCGAACATCCTCTTCCTGAAGGGGGAGGGACGTTCGGCGTCACAGCGACATCACACAGTGGCTGCCCAATAGAAGCGGAGGGGCGGAGATGAGCGGGACGTAACATCCCGCCCACCTCCTTCATTCCTCATTGCCGGCGGGATGCAGGTAAGCTGTGTTCGTCGTTCCCGAGGTGTCACACGGAGCGATGTGTGCTGCCTCAGGAACGACGAACAACCGGTGCACAGAAGGAGGAACGACATTATGAAAATGAACGACGTGTCAACGAGCAACGAGAAGGTGAATATTTTTGCTCGTTAACAGTCGTTCGGAGGTGTCACACGCTTCGACATCTCTAACGATGCCAGATGTGCGTCACAAATTCAGTGACCCCGGCAATATATCGTTAGATATATCGTAGAGTGTGACGGGGCCTTTACTGTTGGTTTTTCCTTTATGTTTTTTTCTGTTTCCCCTTTCCCTAATTCCTCCGTTATTCCTTGTATTTCTTGTATTAAAATTTGTAAAATGTTTATAAAAAGATGCAAAGAAACTAAAGGTACTGTATGTTTAGAGGTAACAGTGAAGCAGTAGAGGGGATCCAGCACAAATTCCTTTGGTTAAAATAATTTCTTCCTTTATTAATATATTAAGAACATTTTGAGACCGAAGATGAAGACATGTTATAACGCATAGGTTCTCTTAACGCGTTTCGGACTTCAAATTAAAACCAACAAAGTCCTTAGTCATCAGGACTTTATTTTTAAGTCTGAAACGCGTTAAGAGAACCTATGCGTTATAACATGTCTTCATCTTCGGTCTCAAAATGTTCTTAATATATTAATAAAGGAAGAAATTATTTTAACCAAAGGAATTTGTGCTGGATCCCCTCTTCTGCTTCACTGTTACCGCTTACCTTAGGCTGGTTTGGACCTACCAGCGGATCCGTGCACCCTGGAGATCTGAGCAGTCTGGCTGGCAGGTGAGCTGAATTTCCTTCTTCATTCACTGTATGTTTAGACTCAGCATGATAGTGCCAATATAGCACTGACTTTAGTTTATATATGAAAACCCTGGTGGTTGGTCTTCTTTAAATAGGTTGTCAACACCACTCCAGTACCCCCTGATGAAGCAGGATGCTAAACAAGTGTTGGTGTACTGGAGAGTAAAGCGGGCTTTACACGCTGCGACATCCCTAGTGATGTCGTGAGCGATAGCACCCGCCCACATCGGTGGCGCGTCACGGTGTGATCGCTGCCGTAGCGAACAATATCGCTATGGCAGCGTCACACGCAATTACCTGTTCACCGACGTTGCTGTGGCCGCCGAACAATCTCTCCTTTAAGGGGGAGGTTCGTTCGGCGTCACAGCGGCGTCACTAAGCGGCCGCCCAATAGAAGCGGAGGGGCGGAGATGAGCAGCCGGAACATCCCGCCCACCTCCTTCATTCCTCATTGCCGATGGCCGCAGGTACGATGTTGTTCCTCGTTCCTGCGGTGTCACACATAGCGATGTGTGCTGCCGCAGGAATGAGAAACAACCTGCGTTACAAACGACGAACGATTTTTTAAAAATGAACGACGTGTACACGACGAACGATTTGACACCTTTTTGCGATCGCTACTGATCGCAAAAAGGTGTCACACACAATGACATCGCTAATGAGGCCGGATGTGCGTCACCAACACTATGACCCCGACAATATCTCCTTAGCGATATCGTTGTGTGTAAATGGGCCTTAAGGCTATATATTTACAGACCTCTTGTGTGGAGATTATTTCCTACAGTCTATTGGATGCATATTTTGCATAGGGTATTTTGAATGTGTATAGTCATCTGGTATTGATCATACAAGTTTTATGCTGGTTTTGCCCTAAATTAGTTCTTGTTCCCATCTTGTAGTAAGTTTTATAAGCTGTAATATATTTCGTTGCCATGTATGTCTATGCTCCACTGTCCAAACTTTTTTTTATGGTATAGTTTTTAAACATACTTGTAGTTCGTGAGCTGTTTGTATATCATTGATTGCTTTTATCTGCAGGTCTTGCAAGAAATCTTTGCCAGTCAATGGTCCAAAAAAATCCAAAAGCCATGATGCCATAGACCAAATGAAACAATTACAGAGTGTGGAGACCTAACTTCTGACCCAAGAGACAATCTTCTAAGGAAGAGAGAAGCGCCTGTCAGGGAGATGAATATGGCTGGACACTGGTCTACTGGTGCGGTACATCCATGAACCTTGGTTTTCCCAACTACTGCTTCTAATAGCCACCATGCTGCTGTGAGCCGGATATATGAAGATTTACCGCAGCATGACCTCTTCATTGGGTTGCTGCATTACTGTTTATCCAAAGCGACCATATTGCTGCACCCCTTACGCACTATGACATTATGAATCACCATGTATTTCCCTGTCAGTCTCATTCTCTGCTGTGGAGAACACGCACTTTAGAGACTCATCGAAAAGAGCAATGAGCTCCATTCACTGCTTTCCAGGTAGAAGACAGTGGGGTTTTCTTGACATCTTGAAAACTGGATGTGGTATTTTTATATTTACTGATGAGTGATCATCTTGGAGCATGCATATGATCTTACATTGCACAGCTATTACGCAGCTCTGTAAGGTGTTCAATAAATGAGAAATCCATACTTTTAAAGAGAAAATTTATCTCATTCCAAAAGATATTAACAAAGCGCCAGGGCATGAAAAAAGTCAGAAGGCAAACACATGGGTTGGTCATGTGGATCCTACAAGGATCAGTGCTATTTGCGAGCTTCATGGCAACATTATATTTGTTAGATGTCAGGCGTTACAGAAGGCCATGTTGTCGAATACTGTTATAAACAGGACATCAATCTTTTTAGAGCCGTTTCACACATCCGGCATTTCGCCGGATTACCGGATCCGGCACACTCCAGTACAGTGTTAATACTGTACAATGGCATCGCGGCAACCTCCAGTCACACGACAGCATGTGGCCGGAGGTTGCCGCAATGTCATTTTACTGCATTACACTGTACTGGAGGGTGCCGGATCCGGTAATCTGACGAAATGCCGGATGTGTGAAACGGACCTTATCATATGACACACTGCAAGGCACAATCGGTTGTCTACTTTGGACAATCCTTATATGTTAGAGGGGCCCTATGATGATAATCTGAACACAGTTTCTGAGTTTGCACACTTCAATCCTGTGCATCTGGAAAACAATAGCATGTATTTCACAACATCCAGCACCATGAATGACCATATATATGAGTTAAAATACATGTAATCTGAATTGTATGGGAGACTTTGTAATAATAAGAAAAAGACAATGGAGTAATAAATATGATAATGTGCAATAAATTGAAAGTTCATACCAGAAGGTCATAAACGTTTAAAGAGGACAAAAAGAGGAACTTCTCACAGGAAGACCCGAGACAGCTCCGATAGAAAGCTGCTTCAGAGAAGTCTAAGGTAAGGTTATCCGTTCACAACCTCAAGAGTCAGTGTATATGTCTGATGTGTCCTCCACCATTAGGTTCATTATACCCATTTATGAAAAAGGTGTAAAACCAATATAGTAGTATGGTCTTTGTTACAGTTCCAGCGAGCCTATATCAATCGCGGTGATAGAGACAGGGGCATAACCGCAGGGCCATCTCACAGCTTCTGTTACAGAAACGGTATGTCACCAGGGAGCGGCGGTGATAGAAGCAGGGCGAGTGGTAGCAGTGGTGTTCTCTTATAACGAGCCACTTCAGGGCGGTAAAACATGCGGTGTGGTGGAGCGGTGGTCACAACTCCCTGTTTCCATCAACGCTATTGATTCTGGACATAAGCAGAGATCGGAAGTGATAAAAGATGTGGGAAGTGATAGATGATGCGGTAAGTGATAAAAGATGTGGGAAGTGATAGATGATGCGGTAAGTGGTAAAAGATGTGGGAAGTGATAGATGATGCAGTAAGCAATCAAAGATGCGGTGAGCGATGGAAGATGCGGTAAGTGATAGAAGATGCGGTAAGTGATAGAATAGGCGATGCGGTAAATGAGTGACAGCAGTGCTGTTGCCCAATGGTCTCCTACTCCAGAAGGCTGAAAGAGGCTGTAAGGAATTGACTGGAGATTCATCTTCTTTATGACGGTCTGTTTGTGACTCCCCTGAAATGAAATCTCATGGAAATAAACAAAAAAAAACATCAAAACCCCGGTATTAGCTATATAGGCATTACAGTAGGGAATTTTAATGGTGTAAAGCTACATGGACTCCAGACAAATATCTGGCTATAACGGCATAAAGAGAAAAACAGGACTCGTCTCTGAAAGTGACGGATCTCCATGTAAATCTCTACTACTATGTTGCTCTGGACCATGATAGTGTTGGAGAGAAGAAGTGTGAAGTAAATGGAGCACTTGTAGTTGACATCTGGCCAATGTTTTGTAAATGCCTTCTGATTCGGAGGGCTGGTTATGTTCACATTTGCCTCCACTGCTGATAGGCAAAAAATAGCAGAAAAATTAGGACAGCATGCTGCGTTACTTTGCTTGGTAAAACACCAAGCACCTTGACGGAAGCTGACATAACCCACTATTGTTAAAGGGACTACCAGCTCAGGATGACTGTTCAAATCAAGTACAGGCGCTTAATGCATCAAGTTGGGTCCAATCATTTAAATACATCTTCCCACCTGCTTGTTTTCCGTCAATATCAACTTCTTCTTTGATTGACAGCTTCATAGAGCCTGAGAAAGAAGGAGATAGTAAACTAGGCGGTGGGAAAGTGATTTCAAATTATTAGCCTCGCCATGATGCATAAGCACCTTTACTTAGTGTGAACAGTCATCTTATGCTGATAGAGAGAACACAAGCAGGTGGAAAGATGAATTTGAAGGGACTTTATCTCCACCCTTCCCTCTTCTTCGATTGACAACTCTGACTTCAGAGTCAGAGAAGGGCGAAGATACCGTGGATGGAAAACAAGCAGTTGGGAAAGTGCACTTAAGGGTTTGGCCATGCCATGATGCACGAAGCGCCTGTACTTGGTGTAAATGGTAGTGATGAGCGAGCACTAACATGGTCAGTACTTGTAACGAGCAGTTATGCTCAGATGGGCGCAACTCAAGTGCCTGAGTGTAATAGAAGTTAATGAGGGACTCCAGAATTTTCTGAGAAATCTTCCGGAAAAATGCTCAAGTTCCTCATTGACTTCCATTATGCTTAGGTACTCAAGTCACGTTGGTCCAACTGCTTGTTACGAGGACTGAGCACCCGAGCATGGTAGTGACCGCTCATCACTAGTTCCGAGTACCGGGCACCAGAGCATGGTAGTGCCCGCTCATCACTAGTTACGAGTACAGAGCACCAGAGCATGGTAGTGCTCGCTCATCACTAGTTCCGAGTACCGGGCACCAGAGCATGGTAGTGCCCGCTCATCACTAGTTCCAAGTACCGGGCACCAGAGCATGGTAGTGTCCACTCATCACTAGTTCCGAGTACCGGGCACCAGAGCATGGTAGTGCCCGCTCATTACTAGTTACAAGTACAGAGCACCAGAGCATGGTAGTGCCCACTCATCACTAGTTACAAGTATTGAGCACCTGAGCATGGTAGTACTCGCTCATCACTAGTACACACTCATTCTGTGCTGAGAATCCCATTATTGGAGTAAAAAAAAAATGCTTCTACACAAACTACACGACATTAGCAAACAACTCCACAGGGAATCCCACCATCACATTTATTACAGTGGGTACGGAAAGTATTCAGACCCCTTTAAATTTTTCACTCGTTTCATTGCAGCCATTTAGTAAATTCTAAAAAGTTCATTTTTTTTCTCATTAATGTACACTCTGCACCCTATCTTGATAGAAAAAAAACAGATGTAGAAATTTTTGAAAATGTATCAAACAAGAAAAACTGAAATATCACGTGGTCATAAGTATTCAGACCCTTTGCTCAGTATTGGGTAGAAGCACCTTTTGAGCTAGTACATGCATGAGTCTTCTTGGGAATGATGCAACAGGTTTTTCACACCTGGATTTGGGGATCCTCTGCCATTCTTCCTTGCAGATCCTCTCCAGTTCCGTCAGGTTGGATGGTGACGTTGGTGACCAGCTATTTTCAGGTCTCTCCAAAGATGCTCAATTGGGTTTAGGTCAGGGCTAGGGCTGGGCGGACCCGGACTGAAAAAGTATGGCTGCACGCGGATTCAAAGTTGCCTGGGTGCTGGACCTGGGCCCGGGAGTCCGGCTGTTTGATTCAGATCTCGAAAACTTAAAAAAAATAAAAGATAAAAGAAAATATGACTGAAGCTAGCACTTCATACTTATCGAGGCTGTGGCCTGGCTGTATGCTGCTCCTGCGGCCTACCTGTGCTGCTCAATTTATATGCACAGCTTTCCCCGCCCACTGGCCGGGCGTCCATGATTGGTTGCAGTCAGACGCGCCCCCAGCTTGTGTGATACGTCTCCCTGCATCCAGTCACCGCTCATCGTGGCTCATTCAATCTGCACTCACAGCAGGCAGCAATGCTGATCTATGGCCGCTTGGTGTGATATTCAGATATAGCAGAGCTGGAGTCGCCGTGGGACCTCGTGTGGATTACGTTGGACCTGCAGAGGTGTGTTGGGGTTAATAAAGTGATAACAGAGGGTGCTTTTTTATATTTTATTCCAAATAAAGGATTTTTTTGTGTCTGTTATTTACTTTCACTTACAGATTAGTGCTGCGGGTGTCATAGATGCCAGTGTCATCACTAATCTACGGTTTAGTAGCAGCTGTGGGCTATTAACTCCTCATT
Organism: Anomaloglossus baeobatrachus; assembly: GCF_048569485.1. Classification (NCBI taxonomy): domain Eukaryota; kingdom Metazoa; phylum Chordata; class Amphibia; order Anura; family Aromobatidae; genus Anomaloglossus; species Anomaloglossus baeobatrachus. The sequence goes on along the minus strand of NC_134354.1, from coordinate 95,408,517 downwards.
TCCCCATGATTACCACCGCACCAGAGCAAAGGGAAGAGTGAGGTAAAGCTCCGGGATTGTCGAATCTAAAGAATGCGACTGTTCCGTGCAGCTTGAGGCTAATATTTTTAGCCTGAACCTACCCAGCCTGAGAATACAGCTCCAACTGTTAGCTTTATCTTGGCTAGGTATCAAAATTGTAGGCACCGCATGTCGTTTTTTAAATTATTTATTTAAACAAATTAAAAAAAAACTAATGCGGTTCTTCTTAGGCCGGAGTCACACTTGCGAGGGGCTTGCACGAGTCTCACAGCGCATTACCCAGCACGGCTGCACACACTCTCCTGACAGGAGCAGGTTGGCTGCATGTAGTTCTATGCAGCTGCACGCTCATGTCTGGAGAGCGTCAGGCCGTGCCGGGTGATGCAATGCGAGACTCACTCAAGTGTGTGACTCCGGCCTTACGTTGTGCTCACAAGAACCGTATGACTCGCACGAATATCACATCGCCTGGCAGCTACATTTTCTCTAGACATGAGCGTGCAGATACATAGAAATATATGTAGTCAACCAGCTCCTGTCAGGAGCAAACACTCTCCGGACACGAGCATGCAGCTGCATAGAAATATATGCAGATCCACGCTCCTAACAGGAGAGTATGCGGCTGCCGGGTGATGCAATCCGATACTCGTGCGAGTCATACGGCTCGTGTGAGCGCATCGTAAGGCCAGAGTCACACTTGCGAGAGTCTTGCATCGCATCACCCAGCAGCCGCACACTCTCCTGACAATGATTCTCATTTGGTGTGACATGCACAGTGAGCTGTGAGGTCTTATATAGACAGGTGTGCGCCTTTCCAAATCAAGTCCTATCAGTTTAAAGGAAACCTGTCACCTGTTTTGGGGACTATAAGCTGCGGCCACCACCAGGGGGCTCTTATATACAGCATTCTAATATGCTGTATATAAGAGCCCAGGCCGCTGTGAAGAACGTAAAAAGCACTTTATAATACTCACCTAAACGGTCGCTGCAGTGGAGTTGGGTCATATGGGGGTCTTCGTTCTCTGGTGACGGCGCCTCCTCTTTCGGCCATCTTTGGCGTCCTTCTTCTGAAGCCTGTGTGCATGACGCGTCCTACGTCATCTACACTCGCCGGCATTGAGATCTTGCGCAGGTGCACTTTGATCTGCCCTGAGAAGGGCAGATCAAAGTATTGTAGTGCGCATGCACGGGACCGGCGAGTGTGTATGACGTAAGACGCGTCATGCACACAGGCTTCAGAAGATGGCCGAAAGGTTACCGCCGGCACCGGAGAACGGAGACGCCATATGGCCCAACTCCACTGTAGCGACCGCTTTAGGTAAGTATTATAAAGTGCTTTTTACGTTCTACACAGCGGCCTGGGATCTTATATACAGGATTCTAACATGCTGTATATAAGAGCCTGGTGGTGGCCGCAGCTTATAGGCCCCAAAACTGCTGACAGGTTCCCTTTAATAAAACACAGCTGGACTTCAATGAATGAGTAGAACCATCTCAAGGAGGATGACAAGGAAATGGACAGCATGTGACTTAAATATACAGTAAGTGTCTGAGCAAAAGGTCTGAATACTTATGACCATGTGATATTTCAGTTTTTCTTGTTTAATAAATTACCAAAAATTTCTACATTTGTTTTTTTCTGTCAGGATCAGGTGCACAGTGTACACTAATGAGAAAAAAAAAGAACTTTTTTGAATTTAACAAATGGCTGCAATGAGTGATAAATTTAAAGGGGACTGAATACTTTCTGTACCCATTGTATACTCTGGGTCTAGAGATGACAATGGATGTATCGATAATGTTGCTATGTAAGGACTGGATGGCAGCCATCTGGTCAGATCATATCAGAGTACCAGTATTCGGCAGTGTTCTCATTTTGATGACAGCCAAGGTGTGTACTGTAAATGTGCGGATTTCTCCAGATGGCTGATATTCTTAAATGCTAAATAAAATGAGAAGTTGAGAGAGAAAAAAAAAAAAAGCTTTTTTTTTTCATAATTAGCATATCTGTAACCTGTCTATCCATCCTGCGAATTCCAGAGATAATTCCACATCTTTTCCTTCCTGGTATTGTAATTTCAATGTTGAGAAGTGTATTTTGGGAACATCTATAATGATCCTACCTCCAAGGCCGGGCATAAATTGTCGGTGTGTTTTGGGCAATAAACATTTGGGTATATAACATTACATGGAATTCAATTAGCTCTAAAAAAAAAAAAAAAAAGAGTGTAAGGGTAGGACTCCATTTGCGAGAGACTCGAGTGTATCTCGAATCACATCTCCCAAACCGCCTGCCTCTCTCCGGACAGGAGCAGGTCATCGGCATCCGTTTCTATGCTGCCAAGACGCTTCCGTCGGGAAAGAGGCAGGCCGTCCTGAGTGATGCGATGCGAGATACGCTCGAGTCTCTCGCAAGTGGAATCCCACACTAAAAGGCCACTTTACACGGGACAATTTATCGTGCGTTCGCATGAGCGATCGCACCCGCCCCCATCGTTTATGCGATATGGGCAATTTGTTACCAGTGTCTCACAAAGTCGGTAACCCCCGTCACACAGACTGGACGGCGAACATCCTCTTCCTGAAGGGGGAGGGACGTTCGGCGTCACAGCGACGTCACACAGCGGCCGCCCAATAGAAGTGGAGGGGCGGAGATGAGCGGGACGTAACATCTCACCCACCTCCTTCCTTCCGCATTGCCGGCGGGACGCAGGTAAGCTGCAGTTCATCGTTCCCGAGGTGTCACACGGAGCGACGTGTGCTGCCTCGGGAACGATGAACAACCGGCGCGCAGAAGGACGATCGATTTTTTTGAAAATGAGCGACGTGTCAACGAGCAACGACAAGGTGAGTATTTTTGCTCGTTCACAGTCGCTCGTAGCTGTCACACGCCACGATATGTCAAACAATGGCAGATGTGCGTCACTAACGACATGACCCCGACGACATATCGTTAGATATATCGTAGCGTGTAACGGGCCCTTAAGGCTGGGGAAATTCTACTGCCCGAATATGAACAATAAGACCCAGACCAATCTCGGATCTCCAGCCACACAACATAAATGCCTATGGCCTCTGCCACACTCACGTGAAATTCACGCACGTGCCGAGAGACACGTATTTCCCCTGCGTGTAGGTAAGTCCGTGTCTCTGGTACGTGCGGGCCACGTGTGTTCTACGTGTGCTATCCGCGATAGCACACGTAGAACCGGTAATTTACATGCTCACCTGGTCCTGCTGTCCGCGCTGCTGTCCGTGGTGCTGATCCTCGGTCTCCAGCCTTCCCGTCTCCCCGCTGCTGCCAGGCAGTGAAGTGAATATTAAATGAGAATAATAAGCGGTGGTCGGCAGCAAGAGGCATCAGCGGCAGAGACAGGAGGGCAGGAGAAGGTGAGTTAATGTTTTGGTTTTTTTTCACTGACACGTGTGTTTTCTCCGGCGCGTGTCACACGGGACCGCATCCACACTACACCTGTGTGGTATGGGTGCGGGCCGTGTGACACCCGTGCTGCGGGAGAAAACACTGACATGTCAGCGCTTTGAAAAACGCACACACGTACAAACGCACACGAACACACGTTCCGTGTGGTTTTACGTGTGTGTGCCTGCTACAATAGGGTAGCATTGCTTAACGTGTCTCCGTGCCGCCGGTACGTGCAAAAAATGGCAAACACGTACCGGCGGCACGGATGTGTGTCGCAGGCCTATGAGGCTGTTAGTTCAGACCAGGAGACCTGCGGTCAGGCCAGGCCGGACGGCATACAGATCTTGAAACATAAGACATCTGTATTCAGCCTCATAATACACAAAATGTAAGTCACGGAGCAATGTCAAATCTATCCCCTTAATTGGCTGCAAATTAAGCAATCTGAGGAAAAATAGTGGCACTAACTGGTCAATTACTGTGGATACTGAGGTGAGACCACAGAGACCGTCTGTGGCTGATAAGCTGTAATAGGGCAATGTCTTACATACAGTGGTGTGAAAAAGTGTTTGCCCCTAACGGATTTCTTATTCTTTTGTTTGTCACACTTACATGTTAACGATCATCAAATAAATTTAAATATTGGACAAAGATAAGACAAGTAAAGACAACAGTTTATAGCTGAAGGTCTTATTATTAAGGGAAAAATAAATCCAAACCTACAGGGCCCTGCCTGAAGATTGCCCCTTAAACCTAATACCTGGTTAGGCCACCATCAGCAGCAACAACAACTGCAATCAAGCGTTTGCAATAACTGGCAAGGAGTTTTTCACAACGCTCGAGGAATTTTGGTCTACTCATCTTTGCAGAGTTGTTGTAATTCAGCCACATTGGAGGGTTTCCAACCAGAACCGCCTTTTTAAGGTCATGCCACAGCATCTCCATTGGATTAAACTCAGGACTTTGACTACATCACTCAAAAATCCTAATTTTGTTTTTCTTAAGCCATTCAGAGGTGGACTTCCTCCACCGTATTCTACTTTTGGTATGATGTTTCTCTTCTGAAATACTGTTACTTATACGTCAGAAGTAATGGGACATATACCTTTCAATAAAAGAGAATTTTGTTTACTTACCGTAAATTCTTTTTCTTATAGTTCCGACATGGGAGACCCAGACCATGGGGTGTATAGCTTCTGCCTCCGGAGGACACACAAAGTACTACACTAAAAGTGTAGCTCCTCCCTCCGAGCATATACACCCCCTGGATGACAAATCCAACCAGTTTAGTGCAAAAGCTGAAGGAGGACATCCACCCATAAGTAGAGATAGAGTAAAACCCGGAATAACCGGAACCTCTGTCTACAACAACAGCCGGTGAAAAACACACGGAACCAGAAAACTGCCAACAGGCAACAGGGAGGGTGCTGGGTCTCCCATGTCGGAACTATAGGAAAAAGAATTTACGGTAAGGCCACTAGAAAGACCACTTTCTGTGAAAGACGAAAAAACGAAACCTCCCTAAGAGGCTCAAAGGGGGGTTTCTGTAAGGCCGTGAGGACCAGATTAAGGTCCCAGGGATCCAGAAGTCGCCGGTAAGGCGGAATGATGTGAGATGCGCCCTGCATGAAGGTGCGCACCTGAGCCAGCCGGGCGATATGCCGCTGGAACAACACTGACAGAGCCGAGACCCGTCCCTTGAGGGAATTGAGGGATAGTCCTAGCTGCAGACCGGACTGTAGAAAGGACAGGATGGTCGGCAAGGAAAACGGCCAAAGAGCATGGCCGGAAGAGCGACACCAGGACAGGAAGATTCTCCAAGTCCTGTGGTAAATCCTGGCCGAGGAAGACTTCCGAGCCTGAGTCATAGTGGAGATGACCTTGGAAGGAATGCCTGAAGCCGTAAGGATCCAGGACTCAAGAGCCACACCGTCAATCTGAGAGCCGCAGAATTCTGGCGGAAAAACGGACCTTGTGAGAGAAGGTCTGGGCGGTCCGGGAGATGCCACGGCACCTCTACGGACAGACTGAGCAGGTCTGGGAACCAAGCTCGCCTGGGCCAGTCTGGGGCGATGAGTATGACCCGACGGCCCTCCATTCTGATCTTGCGCAGGACTCTGGGCAAGAGAGCTAGAGGGGGAAACACGTAGGCCAGACGGAACTGGGACCAATCCTGAACCAGCGCGTCCGCCGCCAGGGCCTGAGGATCGTGGGAGCGAGCCACGTAAACCGGAACCTTGTTGTTGTGCCGGGATGCCATTAGATCCACTTCCGGAGTGCCCCACTTGCGGCAGATTGACCGAAACACTGCCGGATGCAGGGCCCACTCGCCGCTGTCCATGGTTTGACGGCTGAGATAATCTGCCTCCCAGTTTTCTACGCCTGGCATGTGGACTGCGGATATGGTGGACTTGGAGTCCTCCGTCCACTGAAGGATGCGTTGAATTTCCAACAGGGCTAGGCGGCTGCGAGTCCCGCCCTGGTGATTGATGTAGGCAACTGCTGTCGCGTTTTCTGACTGGACTCGAATGTGCTTGCCCGCCGACAGGTGGTGAAAAGCTACGAGAGCTAGGAGCACAGCTCTGATTTCCAGCACATTGATCGAGAGGGCTGATTCGGACGGAGTCCAAGTGCCCTGTGCTCGGTGGTGGAGAAACTGCTCCCCAGCCGGATAGACTGGCATCCGTGGTGGGAATCACCCAGGACGGGGCCAGAAAGGAGCGTCCCTGGGACTGCAAGGAAGAGGTCCGCTTGTCCCAACAGCGGAGAATGTCCAGCTGCAGGGGACGCAGATGGCAAAGGGAACCGCTTCCATTGACGCCACCATCTGACCCAGCACCTGCATGAGGTGCCTGATGGAATGACGGTGGAGCCTCAGCAGAGAGCGAACCGCCAGATGAAGGGACTGCTGTTTGACTAAGGGCAGCTTCACAAGTGCCAGCAGAGTCTCGAATTGCATCCCTAGGTACGTAAGTTCCTGGGTCGGGGTCAGAGTGGACTTGGGCAGCTTGACAAGCCACCCGAATTGAACAAGCGTGGCGAGAGTGAGCGAGACACTCCGCTGAGAGTGAGCGAGACACTCCGCTGACAGTCTGTACTGGATGAAGCCTTGACTAGAAGGTCGTCCAGGTAAGGAATCACTGCCAACCCCTGGAGGTGCAGAACCGCAACCACTGCTGCCATGACCTTGGTGAATACACGAGGGGCCGTGGCTAACCCGAAGGGGAGAGCCACGAATAGGAAATGTTCCTCTCCGATTACAAAATGGTGTGAAACTGCGATTGGCACATACCTATAGACATCTCTGATGTCGATGGATGCTAAGAAATCTCCTTGGATCATTGACTGATCACAGAGACTCCATGCAAAAATGCCGCACCTGAACATGCTTGTTGAGAAGCTTGAGATCCAGGTCGGAAGGCACCGTCCTTTTCGGGGACTAGGAAGAGATTTGAGTAGAAATCTCAGAACCGTTCCCAGTCGGGAACTGGTACAATTACTCCATTGGTCTGCAAGAATGCTACGGCCTGTGAGAAGGCGGCGGCCTTGGAGCAGGGGGGAGTTGACAGAAAAAAATCTGTTTGGCGGGCTGGATAGAATTCTATTCTGTAGCCGTGGGAGATGGTATCCCACACCCACTAATCGAAGACGTGTTGAAACCACACGTCGTCCAAGTGGGAGAGCCTGCCACCGACCAAAGGACGTTGCTGGCACAGCCAGATAATCAAGAGGAGGCTGCCTTGGTGGCAGCAGCTCCTGCGGACTTCTGAGGACGCGGCTTCATGCGCCAGTTGGTTTACGGACCTTGCTGAGTTAGTGGACGAGGCTGAGGGCTTAGAGGACGACCAGTTAGAGGAACGAAAGCTCGACTGGTCCTGCCCTGGACAGGATTCCTGGGTTTGTGGCATGGAAGTACTCTTCCTGCCAAAAGCTTCCTTAATAATTTCATCCAGTTGTTCACCGAATAGACTGGTCCCAGCAAAAGGGAGCCCAGCAAGGTACTTCTTAAGAAGCATCTGCCTTCCGCTCTCGAAGCCACAGGAGCCTGCGGATAGCGAGGGAAGCAGCCGAGGCCACCGCAGTGCGGTGACAGTCTCCAGCATGGCAGACATGGCATAGGATGAAAAGACTGAAGCCTGGAAGTTAAGGCAACCATTTTGGGCATAGAGTCCCTGTGAGGGAATGCATCTCCTCCAGCGAAGCAGAGATGGCTTTGAGAGCCCGCACTGCTGCAAAAGATGGGGAGAACGAGGCCCCTGCCGCCTCATATATAGATTTGGCCAGAAGGTCAACCTGGCGGACAGTGGAATCCTTAGAGAGGTGCCGTCAGCCAATGATACAACTGTCCGGGCTGAAAGACTAGACACCGGAGGGTCCACCCTTGGTAAATGAGCCCACTCCTTGACCACCTCTGGTGGAAGGGGAAAACAGTCATCAGAACCACGCTTTGGGAAGCGTCTGTCAGGACAGGCTCTGGGCTAGGTCACCGTGGGCTGAAAAACTGGAGTGGTTAAGGAACACACTCCTTGTTCTCTTAAGGTATACTGATGCCTTTCTGCCAGCGGGGGATGCTCCCCTGATACAGGCGGATTGAGGTCCAGTACAAATATAATGGATGCAATCAAATCATTAGCATCTGCGTCACCTTCGGACAGCTCAATGGGGTACATGAAGTAGCGTCCGAGCCCCTAGTAAAGGCATCCTCCTCGTCCTGCGAGTCAGCTCGTGATCAGAGCCGCGGGAGGAGGAAGGAAAGGGGACCCTGCGTCTCCATTTTAGGAGGACGGGGTCTGAGACCAGATGAAGAATCCTCTGTGAGCTTTGCTGAGCGAGCAGCAGAAGCGCCCTGAGAAGGGGGCTGATGCATGCTCAGCAGTGTCCGGGACAGCTGTCCCCTGGAGAGAGGGATTCTACCCAAACCGGGGGTTCAGCCACCGGAGCGGCCGGAGGGACCACTGAGGAGCTTCCAGGCTGAGGGACCACTATGTTAGAGCAAGCATCACAATGTGGTTATGTGCTCGGTACAGGCAGTACGAGTCTACATGCAGTGCATATTAAGATAAAATGGCGCTGGAGCGAGGAGAGGGGGCGGGGCCTACTCTGAGAGCGGGGTCCGGAGGGCAAATGAGGTATACAGGGGAGGGAATCTTTCCTCAGTGAGGAGTGTCCGTTCCCTGTGCTGAACAGCCGCTGGGCGGAGCCGCACTGTCCCTCTGCATGACTGACATGCAGGGGCAGTGAGAATCGAAACTAGGCCTCAGGCGAAGCCGGGGCCTAGATTTAAACATGCGGCCAGCGTGCAGGCACCATCGGCGCGGTTCTCCAGTGAAAACTGGAGAACCGGCCGGAAATGTTAACACAGTCATATAACACACTCTCCCCAATATATAAGTACAAGGGACCCCTGGAAAGACCACTTTCTGTGGTAATAACGTCTCAATACTTAGCTTGTGAGACGCAGGTGCCAGGTCCCTGGGGGGGGTGAGCGCTCCGTCCGGCAGGATCCTGAAAGGGCTGCGGATGGAGACCGGTCTCCTGCAAAGCAGTGAGAACCGTGATGGCTCCCACTTCAAGCCAGAGCCTCAGGGGATGGTGAAGGAGCGCGGCATGTGAAGGCTCCAGCCTTGTAAAATCAACCTTAACAGCACCACCGACACAGTGGGGTGAGAAGGGACATGCCGGGAGTCCAGATTGGACCCGCTTTTCTTCCAAATCTTTGAAATCAAAATTCAGAGAATGCATGTGTGTGTGTGACCTCCTGAACACAAAGCATTGAAACTGGTTGGATTTGTCATCCACGGGGTGTATATGCTCGGAGGGAGGAGCTACACTTTTAGTGTAGTACTTTGTGTGTCCTCCGGAGGCAGAAGCTATACACCCCATGGTCTGGGTCTCCCATAAGGAACGATGAAGAAAAGGTCAACTTTTGTCTCGTCAGTCCATAGAGTATTCTCCCAAAAATCTTGGGAGACGTTTTCTGGCAAAACGGAGATGAGACTTGGTTTTCGTCTTGGAACTCTCCCATGCAGGCCCTTTTTGCACAATGTCTCTCTTTTGGTGCAGTCACGAACACTGACCTTAAAAGGGAAGGTGTTGCGTTTTTTAAATTTTTGTATTCATAATAGTGATTATGAAATCAATTATTTTTAATACAAAATTAAATTGTTTTTTTTAAATTAAATTTTTACTGACACACTGGGGACTGCTAGCTTGAAGTAACACCTCATTTATAGCAGATCCCTGTGCATTGGATCGGATAGTCGCACTCCGACCCTATATTTAACATTGAGACTGCTTCCTGCTGTGAGTTGGAAATGCCCCTGAGCTGTCCAGATCACAGCTCTGGGAAGACACCGCCACCCTCTTTGTGGAGCCTACAGTGTATGCGGTGTGCTGCGCTTTCACCCCATCACCCGCTTAGGATGGGGTGAGTACCGGAGGCGGGCAGTGGTGATTGCACCCTAACTGATCCTGGTGTGCTGCTCCAACCCCAGTGCTGCTCCCACCCCCCACGCCGCTCACTCCTCTCCCCCACATGGGTTCACCTCAGGCCCCCGCTCCTAGCAACTCCTCACTGGTCTATGCTGTGATCGCTGACAGGAACAGACACCAGGCTGACAGGAGAGGCTGCCAGGGGCGCATGTGTGTGGTGAGTGCATGCGGCTGGGAGCAGTGATCACGGTGTGACATCTGTAGTGCAGTGACGGGCTCAGGCTGCAGATCACCCCTCCTCGCAGCATGTCACCTCGGACCTCCGATCCTGGCCGGCAGCTACTCTTGCCAGCCTGGTGTCTTGGCAGTTCCTCCTCTCAGTCATCAGAGCACAGTGTATGGGGGCAGAATACACAGTGGAGCACAGGAATATGGGGGCACAGGAATATGGGGGCACAGGATACAGTGGGGCACTATGCCAGCTGTCCTTGGTGACATTTTAGACATATTAGATCGCTTTGCAGTCACCAACAAAATGGCTCCGCACTGTGATCCAAAACTCCATTCTTCCTTATCCTTTTGGAAACACCCAGAAGGGGGGGAGGGGGGGGAAGGTGACACAAAAGCAGATTCCGCCCACTTTTACTGCAGTTGTAATGTGAGCTAGTTGTACCGTCGGTTTTCAGCATCTGCTCCCCCTAGTGTTTAAGAGTGGAAAATATCAAACTTTTAAAATATTTTTTTTATATTTTGCTCAATTAAAAACAAATATTTAAAAACGAAACATTAAAACATTAATACTTTACATTTTTTTAGTTATTGATTTTTTTTTTTTTTTTTTACAACACCTCTTTAAGGAGAACCAACCACCAGGATTTTGCTATAGGCAGTGCCATGCTGGCACTAGGATAATGAATCCAAACATACCTTTTGATGAAAGATGCTTGATTGCTGAAATATCTTTAATAAAAGTTCCAGAAATGCACTGCACCCTTGATAAACGTGTGCATTGGGGGTCGGGCCCTCGGTGTATATTCCTCCTCCTGCGGCCAATATGGCGTGCCCCCCTTTTCTTTATTTAAATATCGTGGCACGAAGGCATTGCTGCAGTAATGTCTTAATGAAAATGGTACCGGATTCCGCGCATGCGCATACCACATATCTCCGGTGCCATTTTATTGCATGTGCGGACTTCAGTGCCATTTTAATGAAGACATAATTGTGGCAAAGCACACATGCCAGCAACAGCAGCAATGGCAGCATAGTGCAATATTTAAAAGAGAAAAGGGGGCACGCCCTATAAGACGACAGGGGAATATACGCCGAGAACCTAACCTACAAAGGCCCGCAACCCATGCCAAAGGTGCAGTGTATTTCTGTAACTTTGATTAAAAGATATTTCAGCAATCAAGCATCCGATCAGTCAACAAAAGGCATACTTGGATACAGTATCCTAGTGCCCGTATCGCACGGTCTTTACTTTATATATCAAAATCCTGGTGGTTGGTTCCCTTTAAGTAAGGCCTGCAGCTCTTTGGATGATGTTGTGGGGTCTTTTGTGACCTCTTCGAGTCGTCGCTGCACTCTTGGGGTAATTTTGGTAAGCCGGCCACTCCTGGGAAAGTTTATCACAATTCAAATGTTCTCACGATTTGTGGATAATTGCTCTCACTGTGGCTCGCTGGAATCCCAAAAGCTTTAGAAATGGCTTTATAACCTCTTCCAGACTTATAGATCAATTACTTTGTTAATCATTTGTTCCTGAATCTCTCTGGATTGCGCATGGTGTCTAGCTTTTGAGCATCTTTTGGTCTTCTTCACTTTGTCAGGCAGGTCTTATTTAAGTGAGAACAGGTGTGGCAGTAATTAGGCCTGAGTGTGGCTAGGAAAATAGGACTACACTTCCCAAAGATATGATCAACCATAGTTAAATTGTTTTAAGTGAAGTGGCAATCACTATTTACACAGGGCCCTATAGGTTTGGATTTCTTTTCCCCTTTAATAATAGATCTTTTATAAACTGCATTTTGTGTTTACTTGTGTTATCTTTAATATTTACATTTGTTGGGTGATCTAAAATATTTAAGTGTGACAAACATGCAAAAGAATAAGATCAGGAGAGGGGCAAACACTTTCACACCACAAACTCTGATGGTCATCAAAGGATCGTCAGCTCCAAAATCCAACAAAAAGCAAAGTACCTGATAGGAGGATCAACAACGTAAGCAATGCACCAAATTTGTTTATGAAGATAAAGAATATTCTCTCCAAACCTTTCCAGCAGATGTTTAAGCTAAAACTCTGGCTCCTCTTAGGCCTATAAATGGACCTTTTCTTACTTTGATAGCTTTTTTTGGATATTAAAGATACAGCAGGTTAAATCGGTACAGTCCTATTCTGGTGCTCCAGCTTAATTACACTCCGGTAACATACTATGTTTAGAAAAGAAAGGAGTTATTTTTTCATTTTTCAAAATGTTAGATAAGAAGTTGACATTTTTTAGGTTTCTTTGCTGGACTCCGCATTAGAAGCCCATGTGACCACAGAAGTCACAAGTTTTGTGTCATCAAAACTTCCAAATTACTTTGGTTCCTTAAATTTGTAAAATATAAAAGGTGATCACTGGCATCTGCTGGTATATGATAGCCGCATTAACAGCTGTCAAAAATAACCTCATTTACCAAAATAGTAGGTTAAAACTTTAGGGGGCTGAATTTCCTGCTGTGGGGACATAGCATACTATTCAGAGGCGCGGAGTCCATCACCACTGGTCTCATAGGAACGCGGATGAGCTGAATGGCAGAGATCCAACAATGGCAAACCTTATGCAAGAATGAAACAAACTAAAATACATTCAGCTGTGATCAAAGTTTAATTTCTTATGGGCGGCACGGTGGCTCAGTGGTTAGCACTGCAGTCTTGCAGCGCTGGGGTCCTGGGTTCAAATCCCACCAAGGACACTATCTGCAAGGAGTTTGTATGTTCTCCCCGTGTTTGCGTGGGTTTCCTCCGGGTACTCCGGTTTCCTCCCACACTCCAAAGACATACAGATAGGGACTCTAGATTGTGAGCCCCAATGGGGACAGTGTTGCCAATGTATGTAAAGTGCTATGGAATTAATAGCGCTATATAAATGAATAAAATTATTATTATTATTATTATTTATGTTATTTTTCAAGTTGCCATTGTAAAATGATTCTTCACTACTGGTTTATGCAGTCTGAACCCTACATTATTGGTTAAAGGTAAAGCAAGTCTTTATGGCGGAAGCACTGGACCTAGAATCAGAGGCCATGAATGAATATCGAAGGACTAAACCAGCTAATTTATGAGATTTTTGATTCTAATAGTTGTACTGTATGATCTATAGAAAATATATAGTTATGGTGAAACAATGATGTCTGGGCATGTGGATCCCACCAAGAGTAAGGGGTGCTTCACACATAGTGAGATCGCTACCGAAATCGCTGCTACGTCACGGTTTTGGTAACGCAACAGTGACCTCATTAGCGATCTCGCTGTGTGTGACACTGAGCAGCGATCTGGCCCCTGCTGTGAGATCGCTGCTCGTTACACACAGCCCTGGTTCGTTTTCTTCAAAGGCGCTCTCCCGCTGTGACGCACACATCGCTGTGTGTGACAGCGAGAGAGAGCGACGAACTGAAGCGAGCAGGAGCCGGCATCGGCATCTGGCAGCTGCGGTAAGCTGTAACCAAGATAAACATCGGGTAACCAAGGGAAGCCCTTTCCCTGGTTACCCGATATTTACCTTCGTTACCAGCCTCCGCCGCTCTCGCTGCCAGTGCCGGCTCCTGCTCCCTGCTCTCTGCACATGTAGCTGCAGTACACATCAGGTAATTAACCCGATGTGTACTGTAGCTAGGAGAGCAAGGAGCCAGCGCTAAGTAGTGTGCGCGGCTCCCTGCTCTCTGCACATGTAGCGACGTTATGATCGCTGCTGCGTCGCTGTGTTTGACAGCTAAGCAGCAATCATAACAGCGACTTACAAGGTCGCTGTTACGTCACAGAAAATGGTGGTGTAAGAGCGACGTCGTTGTCGCTGTTGCTATGTGTGAACCCAGCCTAAGGAAGAAGGTGCAGGGGCACAAGGTTATATCAGACATGGGGAATAGACTCACTTTCTTTGTCATATACTTCCTACACAGGCTGGAGGCGTTTTGGGTCTTTTTGGGCTTGTTCCGTGCCCTATCCTTGGTAATAAACATGTTTATTACCAAGGATAGGGCACGTAACAAGCCCAAAAAGACCCCAAACACCTCCAGCCTGTGTAGGAAGTATATGACAAAGAAAGTGAGTGATGGGGGGGGGGGGGCTACATCAGAGGATTTAGCCTCACCCCCTTCCTTCAGTCCACCCTGCTTCCTCCCTCACACAAGAAAAAAGAAATATTGTTTAGGTACCTACTAAACGAATAGCAGCTATAAAGTGTTCACTGCTTATATAAGCCATGATTTGGCAAAAGTAAAAAAGTTATAGGTCAGCAAGTCCGGCCATTTCACACTGGAAGTCCAAGTCTCGGTTTAGGAACTACATAAAAGGAGACAGACTTGGGCATTGATGGATACAAACTGCACCAGATGGAGCTCGGAGAGTAAAATGGGGCTGGTTTGGTTTACATTATGGTTAACAGAAAAAAGCGCAGTGGTCCATATTAATCTCTGGATCAGAACATCAAGTAACTATACCTTACTGCTGATTTCCCTTTTTGTATACCTTTATTTAATATCAGTATATACATAAAGCTAGGAATCAATATCAGAACTAGCAGCTGAAGACCTTACTAAGCCACAGAGGTCCACACTTGTATGAGGTCAGTAGGAGGCATCGCTGTATATCAGCAATCGTACACATTACTGCATATTTCACACTTTGCTGTGGATGAACATTTTTAGTTGAATCATCTGACAAGATACCAGTGACTTCAGTCGCCTATAACAGATTTAATGGAGTGAGGATTACAGAACTTTGATAAGTTACTAACAGAACCCAAGCAGAGAGATTCATTTAAAAAGTAACGATCTAGTCAAATTATTGGGGAGGAGTCTTTGAATTCCATTAAAAAGTGTTCCTGGAAGGCAGATCCATCCAACGCGCTTCAGTACACATGCACCATGCCGTACAAGAAGGTCCAAAACAAGACATACGTAAAGAGGCCACCGATAAGACCGCCGGTAAAAAGTGGCCTCCTCGATTTAAAATATTTGTTCCACCTGCGTCCAGACTTTAACACCAACAGCAGGGAGAGGAGAAAAGAGGCAAGGAAGTAGAAGATGAACCCGTACAGGCCGGTCAGGCCAAGAATTCCAGCGGTGGCTCCAGAAAGGGCAGAAACCGAGGTTCTGCAGTAGTCGAGGACGGCAGCGTTCCCTCTCACTGCGGCTTCACTGATGAACTGAGGACCTTCTCTCTTCAGGCCAACAGCAGCCATTGCTGCAATGTATGGAGTCCAGCTACAGCTGTGCAAGGAAATAAGAAAGCGTTAGTAGGAAGGCTCCCTGCCGAGATATCACTCCTGTACCACGGGCAGATTTACCTATAGGAGAAAACACCTACTCTGCTATTATGCCCAGGTGACAATGCTAGATGGAGCCCAAAGTTTGACATTTTAGTCAATTGGTCCTGGGGGAGAGGGAAGGAGGAGAGATTTCTGAATTCTGTTTATTAGGCATTAAATCCCTTTAAGTCCTGTGAAGAGGAATTAAAGGGAACCTGTCACTGGATGTTTATAATACTCACCTAACGGTTGGATGGGTGGCTCTGTTCTCCGGGTCCACGCCTACTCTTTCAGCCATCTTTGTCCTCTTTTTGAAGCTAGTGTGGATGACGGGCTCTACGTCATCTACAGGTATACTACCTGGCATTGAAGTCTGGCACAGGTGCACTTTGATCTGCTCTGAGTAGGGCAGATGACAGTATAGTAGTGCGCCTGCGTGGGACCTCAATGTCGGTTTGTGTGTATGACGTAGAAAGCGTCATCCACACTAGCTTCAGAAGGAGGACAAAGGAGGCGCGGACCCGGGAGAACAGACGCCCATCCAACCAGTCTGCTCTGCACCGACTATCAGGTATTATAATCATCTGGTGACAGATTCCCTTTAATTCCTCTTCACAAGAACGAAAGGGATTTAATACCTAATAAACAGAATTCAGAAGGACAAAGATGGCTGAAAGAGGAGGCGTGGACCCAGAGAACAGAGACACCCATCCAACCAGCCTGCTCCCCTGCTCCGCACCAACCGTTGGATGAATATTCTAAACATCCGGTGACAGGTTCCCTTTAAGATATAATCCGGCCCAAGGATATGTGCACACACACAGAAATTTTGTTTCTTAAGCAAAAAACGCACCTCTGGCCGAAAAAATGCATCAAAAAGCATGCGTTTTTGCAGTGTTTTGGTGCATTTTATTTTTTTAACATTGTCAATGTCAAAACACAGGATAAAACACAGAAAATATATTATTTGCTGTTTTTTTCTGCAACCAAAACTGCAAGGAAAAAAAGAAGCAACGTGCACACAGTCTTTCTGAAATCTCAGGACTTTGCTGAGGAAGGACTGCATGCAGATTAGGACAACAAACTGCACCCAAAAACACGGAAACACCTCAGTGTGCGCACAGGGCATTAGACGGATGGAGACTTTCTTCAAAAAGGCGAGCACCACACCCATTCACAGACCTAATATTGATGGACTAGGCATCAAGATTCAACAAAATACTCGTGGTAAGAACGTAGAATAAGTGGAGCGACAGCACTGTGACTGCAAAACTGCTGCGGAGGCCAGTCAGACCCGCAGGGGCCGGGGAGGCAGAGCAGTCACCAGAGCTCTCAAAATAAATTGTGGACATTAAAGGGAACCTGTCAAATTTTAAATCCCCAACAAAAAATACCTTATGACCTGATTGTGTAGGCCTTAAAAAGTGAAGTCAGTCATTCCCTTGGAAGGCCCCGGGAGCTGGATTTCCTGGCAGCCACATGCTTTTGAAAATCACCTGGGCAATGTGTTGTCAGGAAACACGGCACTAGGCTAAGGCTACTTTCACACATCCGGTTTTTGCTCTGCGGCACAATACGGCGCTCTGCAGAAAAACCGCAACCGTTTTTTTTTGCCGCCGGTTGCGGGTTTTTTTGCATAGACTTACATTAGTGCCGTATTGTGCCGCATGGGCTTGCGTTTGGTCCGGTTTTTGCCGCATTCGGCAGATTCAGCCGATGCCGCGGCCGGATGGAACGTTGCCTGCAACGTTTTTTTGCTCCGGCAAAAAAAAAACGCATCACGCCGCATCCGGCCGCTGCGTCGCATTTTTCAATGCATGCCTATGGACGCCGGATGCGGCACGATGCGGAAAAAACGTATCCGGCCGCCGCATGCGTTTTCTTCCACTGCGCATGCTCAGTAGCGTGCCACAACCAGAAAAAAAACGGACGGGCCGCATGTAAAAAAACTTATGCAAAGGATACAGTGTTTTCGCCGCATCCGTTGCATAGGTTTCATAGCCGGATTGAGCCGCACTGCAAAAACCGAATGTGTGAAAGTAGCCTAAGGCTGCTTTCACACATCAGTTTTTTTTTGCAATGAGGCACAATCCGGTTTGTGCCTGATGCAACGGATCCGTCTCAGATTGTGTAAAAACTGATGCGACAGGACAGATCCGGTAAAAAAACTGATCCTTTTTTTTTATGTTGAGAGAGGGGGGAGACCCCATCATCACCGCACATGCACCGGCACTCCCGCACGCATCATCGCCGCACATGCACCGGCACTCCCGCACGCATCATCGCCGCACATGCACCGGCACTCCCGCACGCATCATCGCCGCACATGCACCGGCACTCCCGCACGAATCATCGCCGCACATGCACCGGCACTCCCGCACGCACCGGCACTCCCGCACGCACCATCACGGCACACGCAGGCACTCCCGCACGCACCATCACCGCACACGCAGGCACTCCCGCACGCAAAATCACAGCACACGCCCCGGCACTACCTTAGTGACGTCCCCGCTGACAGTGCGACTACCTTCAGTTGCTGTGCTGAGCTGATAGAGCGCGTGTTCTACTGCCGCTCCTGTCAGCTTCATGTAGCAGAGCTGAAATCGTCGTGGGACCTCTGTGGATTACATCGGACCTGGAGGAGTATGGGGATTTTAATAAAATGGTGAAAGAGGAGTTTTTTTGTCTTTTATTCCAAATAAAGTATTTTTTTGGGTGTATGTGTTTATTTACTTTCACTTACAGGTTAATCATTGGGGGTGTCTCATAGACGCCTGCCATGATTAACCCCTTATTACCCCGATTGCCACCGCACCAGGGCAATTCGGCTTGAGCCGGGTAGAGTCCCGGGACTGTCGCATCTAATGAATGCGGCAATTCCGGGCGGCGCTGTCTGATATGTTTAGGCTGCGGGGCTCCCCATAACGTGGAGCTCCCCATCCTGAGAATACCAGCCTTCAGCCGTGTGGCTTTATCTTGGCTGGTATCAAAATTGGGGGGAACCGCATGCCTTTTTTTTAAATTATTTATTTTACTGCAAGATATAGACCCGCCCACCGGCGGCTGTGATTGGTTGCAGTGAGACAGCAGTCACTCAGCGTGGGGGCGTATCTGGCTGCAACCAATCATAGGCGCCGGTGGGCGGGGAAAGCAGTGAATACGAGATTGAATAATGGGCGGCCGACATTTTCAAATCAGGAGAAGCCGGAAGAGCTTTGTGACAGCCGTGCAGCGCCGCGACGGTGATCGGTGAGAGAGTGAGTGAATGAGTCAGTGAGTGAGAGAGTTTGAAAGAGTGAGTAATTTTCTGACAAGCAATGAATTTATATCACTTCTGGGCATGCTCAGAAGTAAAAACCGGATCCGGTACATGCTTCCAGCGTTTGATGCATGCCACCGGATTCGGCGTGCATAGACTTTCATTATGCACCATGCCGCACAGCGCCGCGATGCGTTTTTTTGCCGCTGGTAAAAACGTTCCTCTCTGCGTCCTGTGCGGCCGCCGGAGTGACGATTTTTGCCGCATCTGGTAAAAACCGGATCAAACGCAAGTACGTGCGGCACAATCCGACGCTGATAAAAGTCTGAGGAAAAACCGCACCCAGCGGCAAAAAAAAAAAAAAAAACGGATGCGTTTTCCCCGCAAATCGCCGGATTGTGCCGCACAGCAAAAACCTGATGTGTGAAAGCAGCCTAAGATAGAAGTGACTTCAGATCGCCATCTCTACCGGAGCAGAGCTTAGGGGGGTCAACGAATGCAGCAGGTGATGAGCAAAGTCTACAGGGGTCCCGGGTCCACATCCCACCAGGGACAACATCCGCGAGGAGCTCATATGTTCTCCACGAGTCTGGGGGGCTCCTTCAGGTGCTTCTCATCACTATGATGCTGGTGCACACACTAAATGCAGAACAGTGGCCCACTAATGAGTCCAGATAAGATGGGCCAACTCTCAGAGAAGGTTCTGATTACATGATCATTCGGACATGGCTTTTCAGCATAATCACATCTGCCTCATCAGGCCCAGGAGACATCTTTAGAAGTGTATCCAGTTTGTACTGTGGGATCTGGTGACCCCTTTAAGCCCCCTAGAAAGTGCTAACCTCCCCCCCCACCCCCCGGAGTGACAGCAACAGTCATCACCAGAATACAGGCTTGAGGGCACCGATTATGGGTATGGGGGGCCTGCCAGAGGGGGGGGGGGCGTCGATTATAGGGGTCTGCCGGAGGAGGAGGTGGGGGCGTCGATTATAGGGGTCTGCCGGAGGAGGTGGTGGGGGGGCGTCGATTATAGGGGTCTGCCGGAGGAGGTGGTGGGGGGGCGTCGATTATAGGGGTCTGCTGGAGGCAGAGGGGGGGGTGTCCATTACAGAGGTCTGCTGGAAGAGGAGGAGGGGTGGCGTCGATTATAGGGGTCTGCCAAAGGGGGAGGCGTCGATTACAGAGGTCTGCCGGAGGAGGGGGGGGGAGGTGTCGATTATAGAGGTCAGCTGGAGGCGCAGGGGGGCGGTCAATTATAGGAGTGTGCCGGAGGAGGAGGGGGGCGGTCGATCATAAGGAGTCTGCCGGAGGAGGAGGGGGGCGGTCGATCATAAGGAGTCTGCCGGAGGAGGAGGGGGGCGGTCGATCATAAGGGTCTGCCGGAGGAGGAGGGGGGCGGTCGATCATAAGGGTCTGCCGGAGGAGGAGGGGGGCGGTCGATCATAAGGGTCTGCCGGAGGAGGAGTGGGGCGGTCGATCATAAGGGTCTGCCGGAGGAGGAGTGGGGCGGTCGATCATAAGGGTCTGCCGGAGGAGGAGTGGGGCGGTCGATCATAAGGGTCTGCCGGAGGAGGAGTGGGGCGGTCGATCATAAGGGTCTGCCGGAGGAGGAGTGGGGCGGTCGATCATAAGGGTCTGCCGGAGGAGGAGTGGGGCGGTCGATCATAAGGGTCTGCCGGAGGAGGAGTGGGGCGGTCGATCATAAGGGTCTGCCGGAGGAGGAGTGGGGCGGTCGATCATAAGGGTCTGCCGGAGGAGGAGTGGGGCGGTCGATCATAAGGGTCTGCCGGAGGAGGAGTGGGGCGGTCGATCATAAGGGTCTGCCGGAGGAGGAGGGGGCAGTCGATTATAAAGGGTCTGCCGGAGGAGGAGGGGGCAGTCGATTATAAAGGGTCTGCCGGAGGAGGAGGGGGCAGTCGATTATAAAGGGTCTGCCGGAGGAGGAGGGGGCAGTCGATTATAAGGGGTCTGCCGGAGGAGGAGGGGGCAGTCGATTATAAGGGGTCTGCCGGAGGAGGAGGGGGCAGTCGATTATAAGGGGTCTGCCGGAGGAGGAGGGGGCAGTCGATTATAAGGGGTCTGCCGGAGGAGGGCATCGATTATAATGGGTCTTCCGGAGGAGGGCATCGATTATAAGGGGTCTGCCGGAGGAGGAGGGGGCAGTCGATTATAAGGGGTCTGCCGGAGGAGGAGGGGGCAGTCGATTATAAGGGGTCTGCCGGAGGAGGGCATCGATTATAATGGGTCTTCCGGAGGAGGGCATCGATTATAAGGGGTCTTCCGGAGGAGGGCATCGATTATAATGGGTCTGCCGGAGGAGGGTGGGGCGTCAATTATTGGGGCCTACTGCAGGGGAAGGGGTGCTGCCGATTATTGGGGTCTGCCGGAGGGGTGGCAATTATAGGGCCTGTTGATTATAGGGGCTCCTCCTCTTCGCCCGCCCTTAGCACCACTCATGGGCCAGTTCTGATTACACTGGCAGTTACTGCAGAATCTTGGCTGTAATTCACATTACTGCTCCTGACCTGATTTCCATCCTCTCTCTTTCATTCTGGGGCCCTCCCCGCCTATGATACACGGGACTAGTATGTGCAGGGGAAGGAGCGCCCTCTGCCGTGCAGGCACATAATGACACGTCTTCCGCCCAGTATACAGCACCTCTGCGGAGGATGCCACACCGTCTGCCGAGCCCAACAGCTTCCTGGTACCGACCGCTCCGGAGCACCAGCCGAACGCTACAGCGCCATCTCCGCCATCTTCAGAAGTGACCGGAAATGACCTTTCAACCCGGAAGCTCTTCTGCACATGGCTATGAAGCGCTTACTGGCGGCCATATTTGTTGGTGGCAGCGTGCATTCACCCATGTAATAAAGTGTTATACTTGTAATACTATCAGGGCCGTGTATAGTGGGATCCTTCATAGCTGACAATCACGTTATATCGGGGTGTGGAGCCGCAATACAAGGGCCGCCAAACTACTGGTGGGCGTGGTTCCCAAGCAACGGTATAATCCATGACTAAAACACGTGACTTCTACGGAGGGGCGGAGCTATTCAGATAAGGGTGTGCCTGCTCATTAATATTGATGAGGTGGGCGTGTGCGAGGCCCGGGCCGCTTTGTCCAGTTGCGGGCGGTGGTGACGAGCTGTGGAGCGGCCAGGATGTCGTTCATCCCCGGGCAGCCGATCACGACCGTTGTGGTGAGTCGCACCTTCCTTCCGGTGCAGTTTAGTTCCCACATGGAGCAGAAGTGTCCGGTGACAAGTTTTTGGGTGACTTTTACCTGCTGTGCTCCAGTGCATTGGTGAAAAGCGCCGGAGTGGGACTTGCTGTGGAAACTTTGCAACTTCTTTTTTATTTCTGTACAAAGTATTGAGACGTATGAAAATGGGGAAAACTCCCAATGAAGGGAAAGGGGGAAAGCAAATGTTAGCTCTGTTATTGTTTATTAGGTTTTGTTTTGATGGAGTTTATTGTACTAATGACCTGGCAATATGACTGCGCACTAATACCAGAATATATAGGTTTGTTTTTTTTTTTTATCATTACGGTATTTTAGTTGTTTAAACAGAACATGTCGCCTCCGAAATGCTATTTACCTGCAGATATAGGGTTAATCCGCAGCAAAATGGTGCTACAATACCACTGAAAGTGCAGCTACTGGGAGAAAACAAATTCTATCCTCCCGGAGGCGCCGCCGGCTTTCAGTCATGGTGGCTGTAAGCGTGACCCACCACTTTGACCGCTCAGGGGGCAGAGTGTGTGTGCGTATCAAAGTCTCGGGGGGGGTGCACTTACCTGCACTTTTCAGTACAGCGGCCGGGCAGTAACACCATTCACCGGCAGGATAACCTTGTATCTGCAGATAAATAGCGCTTTCTGAGATGATAGGTATCCTTTTAAAGTGAACCTGTCAGATCCAATGTTAGTTCCAGTCGTCTCCATTAGCATATTAGTACACCCCTGTGGGCGTGCTAACATGCTAATGAATGTGCAGCGTCACTGGATGATCTCGCTCACCTCTCTGCCGCCATTGCAACCGATGCTGGATTTCGGCTCAGTGCGCATGACCCCGGAGTTTGTCATGCGCACAATGAAGGCGGGTGTACGCGTCCTGGCTTCAAACGGAAGTAGTGCCCATGACCCAAACTCCGGGATCTTGCGTACTGAGCCGAAATCCAGCATCATACGCAATGGCAGCGGAGAAGTGAGTGAGATCATCCTGTGACTCTGCACATTCATTAGCATGATAGCACGCCCACAGGGGTCCACAGGGGCGTACTAACCTGCTTGTGAAAAATCCAGCCCGTGCGTGTGTGTGTGTGTGTGTGTGTGTGTGTGTGTTTATATATATATATATATATATATATATATATATATATATATATATATATATATATATATATATATATATATATATATATATTATAATTTATTTTTCTATAGCGCTAACATATTCCGCAGCTCTTTACATACATCTGGAACACTGTCCCCATTGGGGCTCACAATCTAAATTCCCTATCTGTATGTCTTTGGAGTGTGGGAGGAAACCCACGCAAACACTGGGAGAACATACACCACTCCTTGCAGATGGTGTCCTTGGTGGGATGTCTGACCCATGTCTGACCTCACCGTGCCTCAGTCTCGGATATCGGCCCTGCTCTGGCCGCACAGCAATAGAAAGGATACGTTAACGCGTTTCTGGCTTGACGCCCTTAATTATAACCATGATTAAGGGCGTCAAGCCAGAAACGCATTACCGTCTACTGTGCACTGTCTGTTTTGCACTAATAAATCACCGTGAGCACTCAGCTGGATTACTTTCTCCTTTCTAGTACTAACCTGCTAATGAGGGGCGCGACTAGCCAAGGGAAGTAACGCCCTTGGGACTAGTCCCCTCGCTCATTAGCATACGATAAAAGATCTTTAGAAATCATTAGCATACGATAAAAGATCTTTAGAAATCCTTTTTCTAAAGATTTCTTTATCTATGCTAGTGTACACAGGGACAGTTAGGCAGGGATTATCAATATGCACCCAGAACTGCTAGTGGTTCTGGGTGCATATTGGACCTGACAGGTTCCCTTTAAAAACAAAAAAACAACTTTCAGCTCTGACAGCCATAACTTTTGTATTTCTCCATTGATGGAGTGGTATCATGTCTGTGTGACAAGCTGAAAGTTTCATTCGTATTATTTTGTTTATATGATGTATTATATGATGGTTTTTTTTTTTTGAGAAGAGTGTCAAAAACCCATTAGCCCGGGTTGGATTGTCATCAGGCTCTTCGTTCTGTTCCGTACAAGGATTCCTTCAGAGCAGCTTTATTATTATTATTATTATTATTATTATTATTATTATTATTATTATTATTATTATTATTATTATTATTTTATTTATTATTATAGCACCATTTATTCCATGGCGCTTTACAAGTGAAAGAGGGTATATGTACAACAATCATTAACAGTACAAAACAGACTGGTATAGGAGGAGAGAGGACCCTGCCCGCGAGGGCTCAGTCTACAGGGATGGGTGTTGTACAATAGGGGAGGACAGAGCTGGTTCGCAGTGGTGTACTGGACTGAGGGCTATTGTAGATTGTAGGCTTGTTGGAAGAGGTGGGTCTTGAGGTTCCTCTTGAAGCTTTCCACGGTAGGGGAGAGTCTGATATGCTGAGGTAGAGCGTTCCAGAGTATGGGGAAGGCGCAAGAGAAATCTTGTACGTGATTGTGGGAAGAGGAGATAAGAGAGGAGCAGAGAAGGAGATCTTGTGAGGATCTGAGGTTGCGTGCAGGTATTTATTGCAGAAATGCCGCAGTGACATCTGTAGTAATATTTCTCATTGCATTGTAGAACGGGTCGGATGATCAGATGGGCGCAACTCGAGTACAGAGTATAATGGATGTCAATGGGGAACTTGACATTTTTTTCGATAAGAGTTCAAGGAAAAATGCTCGAGTTCTCCATTGACTTCCATTACACTCGGTACTTCGAGCATCCGAAATTGATCTACAAATCCCAAGCATGGTTGTGCTCACTCCTCACTAGTGAGGATCACAACCCTGCTAATAACAATCACATACATGGCGTGGATCTCCAAACTGCCACTCTTATCAGTGTTTACTGTGGATATTTTTCGCAGCGTGTGCACAAGATTTCTTACAATCTCCTGCGCTATGCTGGAGCTGCAAAGATACAAGCAGAAGATCCGGGGCATTTGTTGTAATGTGGGAATGTAGCATACAGTGATCTGTTTTCTACAAGTGAACTGGTATGTCATGGACATGGCGTGTTCCCCAGTGCTCCCCTAAGGCTGGAGTCACACTGGCGCATGGCATCGGATGCAATATAATAATAATCCTCGGCTCCCACTCTGCTGCAGGCATGAGCCGAATGTCCTGCATCTGTGATCCGATCTTACTATCGGATCACAGCTGAGGAGGAGGAGAGGGAGAGAGTGATCTCTCAATCTCCTCTATTGTCAGCCTCTATGTATATCACAATGCACTCAGATGTCATCAGAGTGCAGTCTGATTTTTCACTGGCACCCATAGACTTGTATGGGTGCGAGAGATAGACTTGTAGACATTCACATCAATGCATGCTGCGTTTTTTTTTTTGTTCTTTTTTCCCCTCAGCCTAATTAGGGCTGAGGAAAAACTTGCAGATGTGAGCTGCAGCATTGTCTTAAATGGACCCGAGTGCAATGAGAGATTTTCTCACATTGCACTCGTGCGAGTCATACGCCAGTGTGAGCGTACCCTAAAGCAGATATTGGTGTTATGTTACCATGTGGTATGTCGTCTGAGATGCGGTATATAAACTTAAAAGCTCGGCTGAGCAGGATGTGCAGATTTATGGAGTTGCTGCCTGAATGCGTTTATGGCCACTGGTAGCTTTTTCCCCACCATGTTCCTATAAATGCCATAAATCCAACTTGCCAATGTCATATTTTCTTTTATTTGGAGCAGAATCCACTCTCTGTATCAGTTTTTATACATGAGCTCTGTTTTCTTTCTTAAAGGGGTTGTCCGGTCTGAATCCATAAGTCTGCAGTCAGCTCTGTGTCCCTCTATGTGACTGCAGACTTGTGAATCTCCACATCATGTGCCCTGTGAGGATTCTCCAGTGTCAGAGCCGGGAATGGTGGTCACATGGTTGCACGTGACCACAGTTCACAGCTGTGACACCGGAGAATCCTTAGGCTATGTACGCACGCTGTGTTTTTGTCACGTTTTTTTGGTGCAGTTTTGTTAGAACTTTCTCACTTTTGACTTTCCAGCAAAGTCTATGAGAAGTCTGAGTTGCTGTGCACACGTTGCAGTTATTTGTCAGCAGGTTTTTTTTTCACAAAATTTTGTGACAAAAAAGAACTGCATGTTTATTCTTCTCTTGTTTTTATCAACTTTTTTCACCCATTGAAATAAATGAGGGGATGAATATCTATCTATCTATCTATCAATTATCCTATCCTATCATATTTTGTTTCTCCTTTAAGAAACAAATTAACAAAAATGCATCATCATTACAAGCATATTTTTTTTTTTTTGTTACATTTCCAGGCTCTCTGTGACAAGGTGTAGTTTTGGTTGCAGTTTGTGTGCAGAAAAACCTGCAGCGTGCGCATGTAGCCTAACAGTGCGCACTGTGCACTATGTGAGGATTCACAAGTCTCCAGTCACATAGCGGGACTGAAGACTAAGGCTAGTTTCGCACATCCGGTTTTTCGCCAGTTTGCCGGATTCGGCGCACGCCAGTAAAGTGTATACAGTACATTGGCAGCGCCGCAACTTCCGGGTCACATGCTCCGGTCACATGACAGCATGTGACCGGCGCTTGTCGCGCTGCCATTGTACTGTATACACTATAGTGGTGTGCGCCGAATCCGGCAAACTGGCGAAAAACCGGATGTGCGAAACCAGCCTTATGGATGTAGACCAGACAACCTCTCTGGTGAATAATGCTGCCCCATCACAGCCAGCATGAATCGGGGACAGCCTCCCCCATTGTGCGTATCCATACTTTAGGCCTCATTCTGATGTCTGTGCTTCATGTACTTGTTCTATACATGATTTTCATTATGATCATTGTGTTATTTGCCCCGCGTATGTGCAAAAATTAGAGGACATGTCCATTTTTTACCTGCAACGTTGATGAAAAGGGCTAGATGAAGTACAGTATATGGGTGTGTTAAAATCACAAGGATGACATCAGGGTTCAGTCTGTATGAGTAGTATTGTAAAGGAAGCTTGGATTGTTTTATCCATACTGGTAAATCACTGATGAAACAATTATGGTAAAAACTGACCAGACATGGATGGCGCTCTATACACTTTTTTTTTTTTGCATAGACGAAGAAAGACTTACATCTGAATGAGGCCTTTCTTTGAAAGGTTACAGTGTCTCAAAGCAAGCATAGTTTGATAAGGACCTGGTGAATATGGAGAGCAGTTTTTTGGGTGGATCCCCACCAATGTCTCCTAATGTAGCATTGCTTGATTGACAGATATTATCCCATACACAAACAGGAAGAGACCTGTCAATCTAGTTGAGCCGGGTTGGTATAAAGGTGGTGTCACACACAGCGACAACGAGAACGATGTCGCTGCTACGTCACCATTTTCTGTGACGTTGCAGCGACGTCCCGTCGCTGTCGCTGTGTGTGACATCCAGCAACGAGCTGGCCCCTGCTGTGAGGTCGCCGCTCGTTGCTGAATGTCCTGCTTCATTTTTTGGTCGTCGCTCTCCCGCTGTGACGCACACATCGCTGTGTGTGACAGCGAGAGAGCGACGAAATGAAGCGAGCAGGGAGCAGGAGCCGGCGTCTGGCAGCTGCGGAAAGCTGTAACCACTGTAAACATTGGGTAACCAAGCTGGTTACCCGATATTTACCTTCGTTACCAGCCTCCGCAGCTCTCACGCTGCCTGTGCTGCCGGCTCCTACTCTCTGCACATGTAGCTGCAGTACACATCGTGTAATTAACCCGATGTGTACTGTAGCTAGGAGAGCAGGGAGCCAGCGCTCAGTGTGCACGGCTCTCTGCACATGTAGCGACGTTATGATCGCTGCTTCGGCTGCTGTGTTTGACAGCTAAGCAGCGATCATAACAGCGACTTACAAGGTCGCTGCTACGTCACAGAAAATGGTGACGTAACAGCGACGTCGTTGTCGCTGTCGTTTAGTGTGACCCCAGCTTAAGTCATTGGGAACCCACACAGGTAATGGCTGCTACGGCATTTCAGAGTAAAACATTGATGACTGCAGTGAGGGAGCCTACATCTGATTCACGCTATCTGTGGGTTCAGGAGGAATAAAACATTTGACAGGTTCATTTTAAAGATGGATCTGCTGTGAAGCTGCAGCCACCGTCAAGCAGACCTGGCATGTCATTGGTTGCAAATGCAAAGGGAGCTGCCAGCAGAGGATCTTGATGATTTTCCCAAGTGCATTCAGTGGAGGAACATTCCTCAGACAGCCATTAATGACCTCAATGATAGCAGTCGAGGCTGTAAGGCCGGCTTCACACTTGCGATAAACTCGCACGAGTGCTATGCGAGAATTTCTCAAATCGGACTGAGAAATTTTTGCGTTTTGATGAGTTTCTCGCCGAGTCTCTTCAATGCAAGTCTATGGGTGCTTGAAAAAAACGCATGTCACATGGACGGCACACAGACCATCCTAGTAACATGCGTTTTTCACAATAGATTTCTAGCAAGTAGCAGAGAAAAAAGTAAATGCTCCTGTAGATAACAGTACAAGATTAGCAGCTGCCGAGGAGAAAAACTGATTACACACAGAATACTGACAGCACCCTGATGAAAAGTGAACTAAAATCGTCCGACTTTCCAGCATGAGACTCGGACCGATTTTACACGCACAAGTGTGATTCCAGCCTCAGTGTGAGGATTTCTGTGTGTGGCGCTCGTGCTCAGTAGTGAATGAATCCTGATGTTTTGAAAATGTATTTTTTTTCTTTTTCTCCATATAATTACTATGTCTAGCCATCCTGTTCTTTCCATAATTCCACAATTTTTTCCTTCTTGGTTATATATATTTCAATTGTTCTTCTGTTTAACTTTACATTGCCTTGATCACATCAAATTCTGTTTAGCAATGCGTTTTGTTTTTTTTTTTGTTAAACTGTGGCAAAACCGCACCAAATGCTCACTGTGTAAACACACCTCGGATTGGAATCATTTTTTCATCACAACATTGAAGCCAATGGGTGAAAAATGCTGCAAATCCGGACCAATAATTGACATGCTGCAGATCTTTTTACTGCATCAAAATCTGCCTCAAATCTGCAAGGAAACAAAAATGCAGCGTTACATAGTTACTTAGGTTGAAAAAAAGACCAAGGTCCATCTAGTTCAGCCTTCCGTTGGCATAGCACTTCAGAAATCTCAGACTTTGCTTGGCCTGGCTTCAGGAGAGGCATGCAGATTTAGAAAAAAAAATGCATCAAAAAATGCGTCAAAAACCGCAGCGCGTGCACAAGGCGAGAACTACACTGTCATGTATCGCGCAATATGAAATGCATGAATGTGTGACTTGGTGCCGGCATTATATCTGTGACTATCCAGGCTCTCAGAAGGAGTTGTTATCTATGAGGGGGATTAGCTGCAGTATTTTCTACAGTCACAGCTCCTCTCTGCTGTTCCCTGGTATTTAATATGTGGGAGAAGCAGTATGCCAGAGACCTTCATGTCATTAGTGTCCTTCCCGGTGGTTATACCCCAACTGATCACATAGTAAAAGAATATCCTACTGCCTTACTTTAAAGATTTATTTTGATAAAGCTGCTCAGATAATTTTGATAACGTAGGCCGGATCCATCATTCAGACTTATCGTCAGAATAGTGTTGCCCTTTCTCCCTTGTTTTTTCTCCCTTTTTTTTTTGCTCCCTTTTTTTTTTGCTCCCTTTTTTTTTGCTCCCTTTTTTTTTGCTCCCTTTTTTTTTGCTCCCTTTTTTTTTGCTCCCTTTTTTTTTGCTCCCTTTTTTTTTGCTCCCTTTTTTTTTTGCTCCCTTTTTTTTTTGCTCCCTTTTTTTTTTGCTCCCTTTTTTTTTTGCTCCCTTTTTTTTTTGCTCCCTTTTTTTTGCTCCCTTTTTTTTTTGCTCCCTTGACAATGTGTCTTGTCCCACATACATACAAGGCAACCCATTGATATGAATGGTTTATATGTAATGGTCAATTTCTCCTGTGGTGGCGCTGCAGTTTCTCTGTAGATTTCAGTTGTTTGCTGATGGTTACAGCAACAGGACCATATCAATACAGATTGTCTAGAGTGGAGAGTCCCCTTTAAAGGAAAGCTATCTTCAGAAAATTACCTATTATTTAAATCCATCTTTTGTGATAAAGGAACCCTGTCAGCACAGGGTGACTGTTCAAACCAAGCACAGGTGCTCAGTGCATCATGGCGGGTCCAATCATTTAAGTGCACCTTCTCACATGCATGTTTTCCCTTTATCTATATCCTTCCCTCTTCTTTGATAACTCTGGCTTCATAGAGTCAGAGAAAGGAGTAGATAGAGGGGAAAACAAACCGCTGGCAAGGTGTATTTAAATGATTAACTCCACCATGATGCACAGAGTGCCTGTACTTGGTGTGAACAGTCATCCTGTGCTGATAGTCCGTTTTTAAATGGTTGTCTAAGGCTAGTTTCACGCTTGCGTTGTTTTCCTTCAGTCACAATCCGCCGTTTTGGAAAACAGCGGAATCAGTTAACGGATTCCGCTGCTTCCCATAGACTTGTATAGACTGATGGACCTGCGTTGCTTCTGCTGGCCGACGCTGCGTTGCTTCCGCCGGGCGGAAGGAACGCAGCATGTAACATTTTTTCGTGCATTAAAATGACGCAGACTGGCGTATTCCGTCGGCGTACATTGTTTTTATAATGGACATCTATGGTGGCGGATTCCGTTAGAATCCGCCATTTGACGGATTTCGTTAACGCATCCGTCTTTACACAACTGCGCATGCCCAGATGTGTGAAGTCAAGAAAGAAAACTAGAAAGGATTCTGTTGTTTTGTACGATCCGTTGCATCCGTTGTGCCATTATATGCAACGCATCCCTTGCATCCGTCACACAACGCAATGCAACGGATACCGTTCAACGCAAGTGTGAAACTAGCCTAAGACTTTAACATTGATGACCTTTTCTTGTCATCTCTACCGATGAGCCGTTTTGTTTCGGAGCTGCATAGCTCTGTCAGTGGAATAGTGGCCATGACTAGGTACTGCACATCCACCCCCTATTGATTCGAAAAGGTGCAGAAGTGCAGTACCTGTCCGCGGCCACTATACAACTGATGGAGCTGTGCAGCTCCAAAACAGAGCAGTTCCCACCGGTGGGGGAGCCAGGTGTCGCACTCCAATCAGACATTAGCCATCAATGTTGAGAATCGGGACGACGCGTATGTATGTATATAATATATTTTTCCAATTTTGATCACCACAGTTATATTTTTTTTCTTCATGGCTTCACAGCACTGTGAGATATGTTGCTGCTCCATAATGGAAACCTTGATGTACCCTCTTCACATTTGTCACTGGCCTCCATTGTAAACTCTTCTGCCCCATGTGGTGGGAGGATTAGATCTACATTGCTTTCCCCCCAGTAAAGGAATAGACCTCTCCACCTAGTACTGGTAGACGCTATTTTAAGTCAGTGGGGTCCGCAGGGTGCGCGCTCTGCAACTTTTTCCGTATAATTCAGGACGGAGACCCTCAGGAGATATTTAGCGTCGATCCTTATTAAGTCTCTTCTGCAAAGTACGACATTGGAAATGATTGGAAACTGAGCAGTCGTTTCCAGTGCAGATAAGAGTTGAATGGCTGGTTCCATATTGCGCCGCCTTCTGCAGTGGAAACTGGAGATAGCTGAGGTGTGTTGGCCGTTCCTATCACAGCCACATTCCTGAGTCACGTCAGATCCTGCCTGAGTCATCCCAGACTTTGACAGCAGCATTTATATAGCGCTTGACATGTTAGAACATTTGTGATCTGTTCCTGCCGCTCCCAACTATGACTCCCGGTCATCCTGTAAAGTATGGCTTCTTGTAAATACAGTAAAGCATGATTCATCCTGTAAGATAAAAGGAAGGGGCTGTCAGCTCAGAAATCTGCGCTCCTCCAGGGGTGAGCACTTCACAGCAACCCTACAATAAAGCGTCTCCCCCGAATACCTTCATGTGCCCAACACCACAAATGCACTATGATTGTCCAAGACCTGAATCTGCACAATGTCTGATTTCTTGTGCAGCAGCCATCAAGTTGTTACAGACATGACACATGCAAAAGTGGTGTGGAATGGCTTAAAGGGGTTGTCTAGGTTTGGGGTGAACATTTGAAGTCACTCTGTGTAACTGCTGACTCTTCACCTTCACAGCTGCACATTGCACACTGACTGTATTCTGCGGTGCCGGTGGCAAGAGTGGGCGGTTATGTGAGCACTAGTATGTGATATGCATATTTCCGTCCACATTCCGACTAGACTTTTGCAGCCTCACTATAAGTGATTTGAGTGAGACTGCACACGTCTAGTTGGCCTGTGACCACATACATGCAAATCACATTATTATGATTATTTATTATTATAGCGCCATCAATTCCATGGCGCTTTACATGTGAAAGGGGTATACTTAATAGGGACAAGTACAATATTCATAAACAATACAAGACACAGACAGGTACAGGAGGATAGAGGACCCTGCCCGCGACTTCCGCTCATGTGACTGCCCACTCTCGCCACTGACACTTGGGAATCCTGACAGCGTACAGTGCGACTCAAAGGATTCAAAAGTGAGCAGTCATATATGGCGTGACTTTCACCCCAAATGTGGCCAACCCCTTTTAAAAAGAGCCGGTCACTAGGGCAAAAGTGGAAAGAATTTGGTCTTATTTCATTCCAACTGTTCCCCTGAATGTTCAGCTTTATTTTTAAGCCGACACTTGGGGGTAGAGAGATGGCCTTTGTATTTAGTTCTTATTTTCTTCAGCGCTCTATTGGGAGACCCAGACGATTGGGGTATAGCTACTGCCCTCCGGAGGCCACACAAAGCACTACACTAAAAAGTGCAAGGCCCCTCCCCTTCTGGCTATACCCCCCCGTGGTATCACGGGTTCTCCAGTTTTCAAGCTTTGTGCGAAGGAGGTCAGACATCCACGCATGGCTCCACAGATTTTAGTCAGCAGTAGCTGCTGACTATTTCGGATGGAAGAAAAGAGGGCCCATATAGGGCCCCCAGCATGCTCCCTTCTCACCCGTGGATGGTGTTGTAAGGTTGAGGTACCTATTGCTGGTACAGGGGCTGGAGCCCCACATGCTGTTTTCCTTCCACATCCCCTTGTAGGGCTCTGTGGAAGTGGGATCCTGCCGGCCTCTAAGCTCTGACGCCGGGCTCCATCCACAGACCCATAGCACCTGATGGATACGGAGCAGGAGTACAATCAGGGACAAGGCCCTGCATCATACAGGTACTCTGTGTCCCCGGCAGGCACAGACACACTCCGGGCTGGCTGGGTGTTGTAGTGCGCCGGGGACCGTAACGATTGAGTTGGTGTTCCTGCAGTTTACTGGGGGACTTTTGTGTTGTGGGAACGCAGCGCCGACCCCCACTGGACCGGCGGCGCTGCTGTGACTTGTAGTGCGCCGGGGACACGCCGACCGCGCTTTTACGGCGGCGGCGTTTATAAATCCAGTCCCCGGCTTTTGCGGCCTAGCTCCGCTTCGTTCCCGCCCCCACCCTGTCAATCAGGGTAGGGGAGAGACGCTGTTTCGCAGCAGCGACGAGGGCTGGAGCCTGATTTACATGCTCCAGCCCTCTCACTAGGCACAGAGGGAAGCAGGCTTCCCGCTCTTAGTCAGGAACGCCCAGGGCCCGCCCCCCCGCCTCTCCCAGGACGCCGGCAGCCATTACATGCAGTCTGGCTAGAGGAAGGACGCAAGGCTCTGGGAGACCTGGACTAGGGGGCTTTTGGAGACCACACACCCGCTCTTAAGCGGGCGGTAAGCGGCATTTCAGCTGGCCCCTCTAGTGCCTCAGTGTGCATTGGTGTACTGTGTCACCAGATATATATATTTATTTATTTCTTGCACTGTGAGGTCACTTCCTGGCTGGATAACCCCGGATCGCTCTGAGGAGGCAGCAACATGTCATCCACAAAACGCAAGGCTGCCAAGGCTAGGGCTGTGTACACTGCGTGTGCTGCATGTGGGGCTGCTCTACCAGCAGGTTCCAAAGACCCCCATTGTGTGCAATGCTCAGATCCGGTGCTGCTTCGCCAGCCGGAGTCCGGAGGGGTAGTGACCCAGGCTGAGACGCTTGTAAGTCCTGCCCCGGTGTCAGGGACAGACTTTGCAGTTTTTGCTGATGGAATGTCTGTGACTATGGCAAAAATCCTTGAAACTTTGCAATCCATGACTGGGGCTCAGTCTATGGACACGGCGAGGTCTCTGTCCTCTAATCCCCCTCAGTTGGAATTAATCCAGACTGCAAGGGGGTCCCCGGCTTCCCAGGCTGAGTATTATGACTCCGATGATAGCCCCAGCCACCCTAAGCGAGCTCGCTGGGAAAGACCCTCAATGTCATCACACTGCTCAGGGTCTCAGCGCAATCAGTCGCCCTGTGATGCGTCTGAAGAAAGTGATCAGGAGTCTTATCCTGGAACCCCTCTCAATCTGGATACCCCGGATGGGGACGCCATGGTAAACGAGCTTATCTCAGCCATCAATAGACTGTTGGATATTTCTCCCCCAGCTCCTTCTGCAGAGGAGGCAGCTGCAGAGCAGGAGAAGTTTCGTTTCCTCTATCCCAAGCGTAAATTGAGTGCTTTCTTGGATCACTCTGACTTCAGAGAGTCAATCCAGAAACACGACGCTCATCCAGAAAGGCGTTTCTCTAAACGTTCTAAGGATACACGTTTTCCTTTCCCCCCTGATGTGGTCAAGCGCTGGACCCAGTGTCCAAAAGTAGACCCCCCGATTTCCAAACTTGCAGCTAGATCCATAGTTGCAGTGGAGGATGGCGCTTCACTTAAGGATGCCAATGACAGACAGATGGACCTTTGGTTAAAATCTGTCTATGAAGCTATCGGCGCGTCGTTTGCTCCAGCATTCGCAGCCGTATGGGCACTCCAAGCTATTTCAGCTGGTTTAGCAAAAGTGGATGCTATCATACATCCAGCGGTGCCGCAAGTGGCGTCCCTTACCTCGCAGATGTCTGCGTTTGCGTCTTACGCTATCAATGCGGTCCTAGAATCTACCAGCCGCACCTCAATGGCGTCCGCCAATTCGGTAGTTTTGCGCAGAGCCTTGTGGTTAAAGGACTGGAAAGCAGATGCTGGTTCCAAAAAATGTTTAACCAGCTTGCCTTTATCTAGAGATAGACTGTTTGGCGAGCCATTGGCTGACATCATTAAACAGTCCAAGGGTAAAGACTCTTCCTTACCCCAGCCCAGATCAAGCAAACCTCAGCAGAAAAAATGGCAGCAGAGGTTTCAGTCCTTTCGAGGTTCGGGCAAGACACAATTCTCCTCGTCCAAAGGGACTCAGAGGACGCAAAGAGTCTCAGATTCCTGGCGGGCTCACGCACGCCCCAAGAAAGCAAATGGAGGAACCGCTTCCAAAGCGGCTACCTCATGACTTCCAGCCCCCCCCCCTCCGCATCTCCGGTCGGGGGCAGGCTCTCCCGCTTTTCCGACATTTGGATGTCACAGGTCAAAGACCGGTGGGTGACAAACATTTTGTCTCGCGGGTACAGAATCGAGTTCAGTTCTCGTCCTCCAGCTCGGTTCTTCAGAACCTCCCCACATCCAGACCGAGCAGATGCCCTGCTGCAGGCGGTGGACTCCCTAAGAGCGGAAGGAGTAGTGGTTCCTGTACCGCCTCAGGAACAAGGGCGAGGGTTTTACTCCAATCTCTTTGTGGTTCCAAAAAAAGGACGGCTCTTTCCGTCCTGTTCTGGATCTAAAGCTGCTCAACAAACATGTGCACGCCAGACGGTTCCGGATGGAAACCCTCCGCTCTGTCGTTGCCTCAATGTCTCAAGGAGACTTCCTTGCCTCAATAGACATCAAAGATGCTTATCTCCACGTGCCAATTGCTACAGAACATCAACGTTTTCTACGTTTTGTGATAGGAAACGACCATCTTCAGTTCGTAGCTCTGCCATTCGGTCTGGCGACAGCCCCCCGGGTCTTCACCAAGGTCATGGCGGCGGTGGTAGCAGTCTTGCACTCTCAGGGACACTCGGTGATCCCTTACCTAGACGATCTACTTGTCAAGGCACCCTCTCAAGAGGCATGCCAACTCAGTCTACATGCTACGCTGGAGACTCTACAGACGTTCGGATGGATCATCAACTTTCCAAAGTCGAATCTGTCACCGTCACAGTCGCTAACGTATCTTGGCATGGAGTTTCATACTCGAGCAGCGAGAGTGAAGCTTCCGCTGAACAAGCAGCGGTCCCTACAGACAGGGGTGCAATCCCTCCTTCAAGGCCAGTCGCACCCCTTACGGCGCCTCATGCACTTCCTCGGGAAGATGGTGGCTGCCATGGAAGCAGTTCCCTTTGCGCAGTTTCATCTGCGCCCACTTCAATGGGACATTCTCCGCCAATGGGACGGGAAGTCAACGTCCCTGGACAGGAAAGTCTCTCTTTCCCAGACGGCCAAGGACTCTCTACAATGGTGGCTCCTTCCCACCTCATTGTCTCAGGGAAGATCCTTCCTGCCCCCATCCTGGGCAGTGGTCACGACAGATGCGAGTCTGTCAGGGTGGGGAGCAGTGTTTCTCCACCACAGGGCCCAGGGGACGTGGACTCCGCAGGAGTCCACCCTTCAGATCAATGTTCTGGAAATCAGGGCAGTGTATCTTGCCCTACTGGCCTTCCAACAGTGGCTGGAAGGAAAGCAGATCCGAATCCAGTCGGACAACTCCACAGCGGTGGCATACATCAACCACCAAGGAGGGACGCGCAGTCGGCAAGCATTCCAAGAAGTCCGGCGCATTCTAATGTGGGTGGAGGACACAGCATCCACCATATCCGCGGTTCACATCCCAGGCGTAGAAAATTGGGAAGCAGACTTCCTCAGTCGCCAGGGCATGGACGCAGGGGAGTGGTCCCTTCACCCGGACGTGTTTCAGGAAATCTGTCGCCGATGGGGAGTGCCGGACGTCGACCTAATGGCGTCCCGGCACAACAACAAGGTCCCGGCATTCATGGCGAGGTCGCGCGATCAAAGAGCTCTGGCGGCAGACGCATTAGTTCAAGATTGGTCGCAGTTCCGGCTCCCATACGTCTTCCCACCTCTGGCACTCTTGCCCAGAGTGTTACGCAAGATCAGATCCGATTGCAGCCGCGTCATACTCGTCGCCCCAGACTGGCCGAGGAGATCGTGGTATCCGGATCTGTGGCATCTCACGGT
The DNA here is from genome assembly GCF_048569485.1 of Anomaloglossus baeobatrachus. Taxonomy (NCBI): domain Eukaryota; kingdom Metazoa; phylum Chordata; class Amphibia; order Anura; family Aromobatidae; genus Anomaloglossus; species Anomaloglossus baeobatrachus. The sequence continues at coordinate 95,371,431 of NC_134354.1, read as the reverse complement.
CGGTCGACCGTGGTCACTGCCAGACCGACCAGACTTACTGTCCCAAGGGCCGTTTTTTCCATCAGAATTCTGCGGCCCTGAACCTGACTGTGTGGCCATTGAGTCCTGGATCCTAGCGTCCGCAGGATTATCTCAAGGAGTCGTAGCCACAATGAGACAAGCTAGGAAGTCAACGTCTGCTAAGATCTACCACAGAACGTGGAAGATTTTCTTATCCTGGTGCTCTGCACAGAGAGTATCCCCTTGGCCATTTGCATTGCCCACCTTTCTTTCCTTCCTGCAATCGGGGTTGGAAAAGGGCTTGTCGCTCAGCTCCCTTAAAGGGCAAGTCTCGGCACTATCTGTGTTTTTTCAGAAGCGTCTAGCACGTCTTCCTAAGGTGCGCACGTTCCTACAGGGGGTCTGTCATATTGTGCCCCCGTACAAGCGGCCGTTAGATCCATGGGATCTGAACAGAGTACTAGTTGCTCTGCAAAAGCCGCCCTTCGAGCCTCTAAAGGACGTTTCCTTTTCTCGCCTGTCACAGAAAGTGGCGTTTCTTGTTGCGATCACATCGCTTCGGCGAGTGTCTGAGCTGGCAGCTCTGTCATCCAAGGCTCCCTTCCTGGTGTTCCACCAGGACAAGGTAGTGCTGCGCCCCATTCCGGAGTTTCTCCCTAAGGTCGTATCCTCGTTTCATCTTAATCAGGATATATCCTTGCCTTCCTTTTGTCCTCAGCCGGTTCACCGGTATGAGAAAGACTTACGTTTGCTAGATCTGGTGAGAGCACTCAGAATCTATATTTCTCGCACGGCGCCTATCCGCCGTTCAGATGCACTTTTTGTCCTTGTCGCTGGCCAGCGCAAGGGGTCGCAGGCTTCTAAAGCCACCCTGGCTCGATGGATCAAAGAACCAATTCTGGAAGCCTACCGTTCTGCTGGGCTTCCGGTTCCTTCAGGGCTGAAAGCCCACTCAACCAGAGCTGTGGGTGCGTCCTGGGCTTTGCGACACCAGGCTTCGGCTCAACAGGTGTGCCAGGCAGCTACCTGGTCGAGTCTGCACACTTTCACCAAACATTATCAGGTGCATACCTATGCTTCGGCGGATGCCAGCTTAGGTAGAAGAGTCCTGCAGGCGGCAGTGACATCCCCGTAGGGGAGGGCTGTTTTGCAGCTCTAACATGAGGTATCTCTTTACCCACCCAGGGACAGCTTTTGGACGTCCCAATCGTCTGGGTCTCCCAATAGAGCGCTGAAGAAGAAGGGAATTTTGTTACTTACCGTAAATTCCTTTTCTTCTAGCTCTTATTGGGAGACCCAGCACCCGCCCTGTTGTCCTTCGGGATTTTTTTGTTGTTTGCGGGTACACATGTTGTTCATGTTGAACGGTTTTTCAGTTCTCCGACGTTATTCGGAGTTAATTTGTTTAAACCAGTTATTGGCTTCCTCCTTCTTGCTTTGGCACTAAAACTGGAGAACCCGTGATACCACGGGGGGGGTATAGCCAGAAGGGGAGGGGCCTTGCACTTTTTAGTGTAGTGCTTTGTGTGGCCTCCGGAGGGCAGTAGCTATACCCCAATCGTCTGGGTCTCCCAATAAGAGCTAGAAGAAAAGGAATTTACGGTAAGTAACAAAATTCCCTTCTTTTATGGTGTTTACTAAGGGAGGTGTAGCTCACAGAGCAATAATACAAAGCAGCCTGAAGACACACCTCAAAATGAAAAGGCCCATATCTCAGGAACCAGATTGCAGAATATATTTTTTTTTAAAAAAGGAATACTTAATAATAATTACTCACTAATATTGCAATATTAATGCCATAGCCCTTTACTTACATCAACAACAGTCTCCATTTGGGCTCACAATCTAAATTTTCTATCACTGTCTTTGGAGTGTAGGAGGAAACCTGAGAACCCGGAGGAAGCCCACAATCAATGGATTCATAAAAAACGGACCTCACAGAGATGCCATCTGTTAGTCATACAAGTGTAGTCGGCCTTTTACTATTTTAATAGTTTTCTTAGCTTTGGAAAGAAACTTGAGTTTTACACACCCTCCCTGGGTCCAGCCTGGAGGCTCCACTGCTGCTCCCAGTGTCTATAATGGCCAGCAGCGCTGATGTCATATAGTAAAAGATTCTGGCATTCAAATTAAGTGAAAGCAAAAGATCCCTTTAATTGGGTAAATCATCAAGTAGTAGTGTATAGTTTCTTTTGACGTTTCGGTCAATCAGTGACCTTCCTCATACATACTGTCACAAGTGTTAAGGCCCTGTCACACACACACACACACACACACACACACACACACACACACACACACACCTTTGGCAGATCTGTGGTTGCAGTGAAATCATGGACATATTGTTCCATTTGTACACAGCCACAAACCTGGCACTGATTGTCCACAATTTCACTGCAGCCACAGATCTATCGGAGTGTGTGACAGGGCCTTTAGATAGGTATACAGCAGTCAGGTGTGGAACGCTGCTGAGTACGGCAGCTGAGGGATTAGGTCAAGTGTAGAAGGTCGTTGTGTAATATAGCGAAATCTCCATGCACCATAGCGATTTCACTATATTCCACGCCGGCCTTCTAAACATGAGCTGATCCCTCAGCTGCCGTACTCAGCAGCGTTTCAGAGCTGATTGCTGTATACCTAACACTTGTGACAGTATGTATGAGGAAGGTCATTGATTGACCGAAACATCAAAAGAAACTATACACTACTACTTGATTTACCCAATTAAAGGGATCTTTTGCTTTCCCTTCATTTGAAGGCCAGATTCTTTTTCTATATGAAGACAGGGTTGGACCTACTCTGAGCACCAATCATAACCGCCAGGAGTGCCGTAAATCCATAATTTGAAGCGCTGATGTCATGTCCGCCACACTGCAGCCAGTCGGTCAGCTCAGTGACTCTAAGTAGACTGCACACGTCGCTCATATTTGTAGAGCTCACTGATTGGCTGCAGTGCTGCACCCACACCAACCCACCTCCTGATTAAAAAAAAAAATGGTTTTAGGATTGGGAGAAATCTATAGGTGAATGTGGCCACAGCTGAATCTTCAGGACTTTACCAAAAGTGAAGAGTGACCTGCAGTGTTTGTGGAGGTGGATTTGTTTATTCTCGTTGCCCTTAGTTACCTCAGCAAAGGTGCAGCGATACATAGCTCTGAGCTAATCTGTGGTGTCCAAGGGCAGGACAGGCAAACAGGCAAAACTTCACTCACTAAGATGGAGGTCTGTTGAATTTTTTTTCTCTCTCATATATCATTTATTATAATAATAATAATATAATATAATATTCATTTATATAGCGCTATTAATTCCACAGTGCTTTACATACAATGGCAACACTGTCCCCATTGGGGCTCACAATCTAAATTCCTTCTCAGTATGTTTTTGGAGTGTGGGAGAAAACCCACGCAAACACAGGGAGAACATACAAACTCCTTGCAGCTGGTGTCCTTGGTGGGACTAGAACCCAGGACCCCAGCTCTGCAAGACTGCAGTGCTAACCACTGAGCCACCGTGCATAAATAATTCATTTGTTTAGAGAGTTGTGCAGTTAACTTTTTTTTTTGTTATTTTAGTTTGTCCTTTTTTATCCTTTACAAAACTGGATCCAGCGGTGGATGCAGCGGTGGCCGCGGGTAACCTCAGTGACAGCTCAGCTGATCGCGCTACTCACCGCCGCTCCGATCAGCTCCAGTCAGCAACTGAGGTGAGTAGCGCGATCAGCTGAGCTGTCACTGAGGTTACCCGCGGCCACCGCTGCATCCAGTGACAGCGGGTAACCTCAGTGACAGCTCAGCTGATCGCGCGGCTGTCTTCAGTTGCTGTGTGGAGGTGACCGGAGCGGCGGTGTATTCTGCAGCTCCGGTCACCTCCATGCAGCAGCGCTGGATGCGACGCTGGAGCATCCTGGATTACGCCGGACATGGAGGGCTTTTTGGGGCTGATTAAAGTGGTTAACCAGGGTATATGTTTGTGTTTTTTATTCCTAATAAATGATTTTTTTTCGGGTGTGTGTGTTTATTTACTGTAACTTACAGATTAATCATGGAGGGTGTCTCATAGACGCCTGACATGATTAATCTAGGATTTAGTGGCAGCTATGGGCTGCCAATAACTCCTTATTACCCCGATTTGCCAACGCACCAGGGCAAATCGGGAAGAGCCGGGTACAGTCCCAGAACTGTCGCATCTAATGTATGCGGCAATTCTGGGCGGCTGTTGGCTGATATTGTTAGGCTGGGGAGATCCCCATAACGTGGAGCTCCCCATCCTGAGAATACCAGCCTTCAGCCGTATGGCTTTCTGTCTGGTTTTAAAATTAGGGGGGACCGCACGCCGTTTTTTTTAATTATTTAATTATTTATTTCACTACACAGTATAGACACGCCCACCGGCTGCTGTGATTGGGTGCAGTGTGACACCTGTCACTCAGCGTGGGGGGCGTGTCTCACTGTAACCAATCATAGGCGCCGGTGGGCGGGGAAAGCAGGGAATACCAGATTGTTTAATGGGCGGCCGGCTTTTTCAAAACAGTAAAAGCCGCCGGAGCAGTGTGAATGCCGTGCAGCGCCGCGCCGGTGATCGGGGATCGGTGAGTATGAGAGAGGGGGTAAGAGGGATAGACTGACATGGACAGAGATAGTGACCGACTGACAGAGATTAGTGAATGACAGACATTGTGAGGCGCTTCAGAACGCAGCTTTTCAGCTACGCTCTGAAGCAGACCTTTTTTAAGCTGCGGTGCAGAGCGCACACCTGCGCACATAGCCTCAGACATCACAATCGTATGATGGATGTCACACGTTACAATTGACTAGTTTCGTACTACCAAACGTCCAATGTATGAGGAATAAACGACGTGTATGCGATCACCGTATTTGCGTTCAATATCGATCGCACGTAGGTTTCACACGCAAATACGTCACGAACGATGCCGGATGTGCGTCACTTACAACTTGACCCCGACGACGGATTGAAAGATCTATTGAAGTGTGTAAAGCAGGCTTAAGACCTACTGTGTTTTTCCAAAAATAAGCCCTAGCAGATTTTCAGCATTTTTGGAGCAAGGCTTAAATAGTCGCGGTTCAATAATGAAATGTCCATGCAGCCAAAAAGGTTAGATACTGCAGGACAGCGGGCACCCTGTAATCAGACTCACCCGACGCTGAGCGGCAGGACCTGCAGTGATCACCCCCCCGCACACATGAGCTCTCACCCTCCCCCCCCCCCCTGCACACATGAGCTCCCACCCCCGCACACATGAGCTCTCACCCCCCCACCCCCGCACACATGAGCTCTCACCCTCCCCCCCCCCCCCTGCACACATGAGCTCCCACCCCCGCACACATGAGCTCTCACCCCCTCCCTCCGCACACATGAGCTCTCACCCTTTGCCGCACATGAGCTCTCACCCTTTGCCGCACATGAGCTCTCACACTTTGCCGCACACATGAGCTCTCACCCCCCCCTCCCGCACACATGAGCTCTCACACCCAGCCGCAAACATGAGCTCTCACACCCAGCCGCAAACATGAGCTCTCCCCCCCCCCCCCCCTCACACACATGAGCTCTCACCCCCCCCCACACACACACACACACATGAGCTCTCACCCCCCCCTGCACACATGAGCTCCCGACCCCCCACCCCCCGCACACATGAGCTCTCACCCTCCCCCCCCTGCACACATGAGCTCCCACCCCCCCACCCCCGCACACATGAGCTCTCACCCCCCCCACCCCCGCACACATGAGCTCTCACCCTCCCCCCCCCCTGCACACATGAGCTCCCACCCCCGCACACATGAGCTCTCACCCCCTCCCTCCGCACACACGAGCTCTCACCCTTTGCCGCACACGAGCTCTCACACTTTGCCGCACACATGAGCTCTCACACTTTGCCGCACACATGAGCTCTCACACATTGCCGCACACATGAGCTCTCACCCCCCCCTCCCGCACACATGAGCTCTCACACCCAGCCGCACACATGAGCTCACACCCCCCCCTGCACACATGAGCTCTCCCCCCCCCTCACACACATGAGCTCTCACCCCCCCCACACACACACACACACACACACACACACACACACGAGCTCTCACCCCCCCCCCACCCCCCGCACGCATGAGCTCTCGCATACAAATATCCGATCTATCACACAATAAGATCGTACACACAATCGGATCGCACACACAAACATCAAATCACACACACAAACATTGCATCACACACATCGGATCGCACACATACCATATCCAGCGACACCGATCTCTTCTCAACGGCAGAATCCTGAGAGGCAGTGCGGTGGATTGCAAGGTCCTGCCGCAACAGGACCTGCGGACACACGTGACTTCTTCCCATCATTCCCTGCGTCTGGAAGCGCGTGATGTGATTGTGGTGTGATGTGATTGTGGTGTGATGTGATTGTGGTGTGATGTGTCAGTCAGCAGCAGGGGAGGACTGTGTGCAGCACCACCAGAGATCACAGGAGGACCTGGGAGCCACGCAGACATCCGGGTCTTGTGAGTATGAGTCTCCTGGGAAGTGGGGTGACTGCTTTTTTTTGGGGGTACACTTATTCCCCCCCCCCCCCCCCCAACTGTGTTTCTCCACAAATAAGACCTTCTACAAAAAATAAGCCCTACTGTTTTTTGTTTTGTTTTGTTTTTGTTTTTTTTTGGGGGGGGTGGCAAAAAAATTAAAAAATATTAGACAGTGTTTTATCTTTGGAAAAACACGGTATTACAAAGTCTTATTTACAAGTGTACTATATGATTTTTCTGGGGGAAAAAAAATAAAGTGAGTATTTTATTTTTTTTTTTTTGTTTTTGTTTCTTTTTAAATTGTCTCTTAAATTAAGAAATTGAAGAGATTATCCAATACTTTGACACCCGGCACCCCCGCCAATCAGCTGTTCCAGGTTTTGTAGTGATGGCGACTAGAACTGCTCTTTTATGGAGCTTCATAGGTCTGTAAGCTCTACAGTGGTTACGGCCGGCTACTGCACATCCTTCCCATTTTCAAATTACCGTATTTTTGGCTTTATAAGACGCACTTTCGTTCCCCCAAATTTTGGGGGAAAGTAGGGGGTGCGTCTTATAATCCGAATATACGGGTGTGTGTGTGTGAGAATATATATAATATATAATATATATATATATATATATATATATATATATATATATATATATATATATATATATATATATATATATATATATATATATATATATATATTATAATATAATATAATATAAATTATTATATACACACACTGCAGGGTCTGCTCTGGAGTGGTTCTGGGGGTTGGTGAAGCTGCGGGAGGGAGCCTTTGATCTCCTGCTCCCGCTCATATAATATGCACAGCTGCTGTCCATCACCGTGGTGCTGAAATCGCACTGCGGCGATGGGCTGTGGGAGCGGCGCATATTATATCTGTCTGCGCCCTCCTTTCATGTCACATGCCCCCCCTGTGTTAGATATGGCCCCCATGCTGCTGCACATAGTAAAATAAAACACTTTACTCACCTCCTCCAGCGCTGATCTCCCGGTGTCTCTGCTGCTGTCTGTGATCAGGCACGCAGAGATGATATCACTGCTGTGCCGATCACATGACCGACACCGAGAACCAGGAAGTGGAGGAAGCCGGAGCTCACAAGCACGGAGGGAGACACGAGGAGGGACAGCGCTGAGAAGGTAAGGAAAGAGTATTTTATTTTACTAAAAGCAGCAGCCTGGGGGCGATATCTAACAAAGGGTGATGTATGCAAGCCAGCCACAGGGGGCCGTGTTCCAGCCATAGCTGACATGTGGCATTACTGGGGGACGTGTGCCAGCACAAGGGGGCTATATTCAATATAAGGTGGCCATATCCAGATTAAGGGGGCTAATTTTAGGAGGGGGGGGGGCTATGAGGGACATATACCCTATATGATTTGTTAGACTGACACTGGCATTATAAGACTGACCCCATTTAATATAAAATTCTCTATTCCTTCACCAAATTTTGGGGTGCGTCTTATAATCAGGTGTGTCTTATAAAGCGAAAAATACGGTAATAGGGGGTGGATGTCCAGTACCTGGTTGCAGCCACTATTCTGTCAACAGAGCTGTGCTGTGCGGTTCTGTAACTGAGCAGTTCTGTCCGATACTGGAACAGGTGATCGGCAGTATGCCGGATGTCGCACCCCCACTGATCCGACATTGATGACCTATCCTAAGGACAGACCATCAGTGTTGAAGTAGTGGCCAATCTCTTTAACAAGCTTAGAAAATGCAATTTATGGTTGAGGACTGATTGGAGGGTTTATCTAATTTTGCAGACTCTCTCCCATTTTCATAGACTAAGGGTCTGTTTACACGGACAGACAGCACGATGTGACACCTTTGCCGGTCGACGGTGGTAATAGCCTGGATATACTGTATATACAAAGCAAAATAAATAAAAGTGCCCTGAGTGAATCGCGCGGCACATATACAGTGCCATTCTTCTCGGCAGCTCGAGTCCTACTTGCACAAGACGATGCGCTGCCAAGAACGATGATCTTTTGCGCTGCAGAAAAGCTGATTGTGTTATGTTTGATCATCGGGTGATCGGCAGCCTGCTTTTACTGAAAGATTATTATGAAACGAGCGCTCCTTGTAGTGTTAATGCAGCTTTAGAATATTTTTTTGCTTGTCACCAGGATCCCTCTTGTCATTCCTCTCCGTATGAGATCATCCTTTTCACAATACACAATACAGTAATTTAGCCAATGGGCTTGGCCAGGACCCAGTGTCCTGAGAACAGAACGGTACAAGCCCAGAGGTGCCGACACAGCAGTCTGCGCCATCCAGCTGCCTAATATATGCCGTATCCTGTGCGGAGATGCGATCTACACTACGGAGAACTGACTTTATTTTTGTCTTCTGTTCTTTTTAAAGCAAAGAGTTGAAATCCACAAGCTGTGTCAGGGGGACAACCTGATCTTGGGGTTCAGTATTGGAGGAGGCATTGATCAAGACCCCAGCCAGAACCCATTTTCAGAGGACAAGACAGATAAGGTAAAGATTCGGTGCTGTACTGGCTCTTTAACAGCTTTAAGATGGTGACTTTTTAATGAATTAGCCTCTTTCTGAACATAGCCAGGTCTTTCTCTTCATCCGTATAGCGCCATTTCTGTACTGCCCTTAATTCATCATTAATAAGGGACGACAGATTTTTTTTTTTTTTTTTTTAAATTTCCATCAGTGTTTTACATAGCATAGAGTGGTGCATGACACATGTGGTTATGGCGGCCCTGCTACTAGCAGATGAGGAATCGGCACAGGCTGCTTAAGGTGGTGTCGCACATAGCGACGACGACAACGACGTCGCTGCTAAGTCACCATTTTCTGTGACGTAGCAGCGACGTCCCATTGCTGTCGCTGCGTGTGACATCCAGCAATGACCTGGCCCTTGCTGTGAGGTCGTCGGTCGTTGCTGAATGTCCTGCTTCATTTTTTTGGCCATTGCTCACTCGCTGTGAAGCACACATCGCTGTGTGTGACAGCGAGAGAGCGACGAACTGAAGCGAGCAGGGAGCAGGAGCCGGCTTCTGGCAGCCTGCGGTAAGCTGTAACCACGGTAAACATCAGGTAACCAAGAAGCCCTTTCCTTGGTTACCTGATATTTACCTTAGTTACTAGCGTCCGCCGCTCTCACGCTGCCAGTGCCGGCTCCCTGCTCTTTGCACGCGTAGGTGGAGTACATATCGGGTAATTAACCCGATGTGTACTCTGGCTAGGAGTGCTGGGAACAGGGAGCCGGCACTGGCAGCGTGAGAGCGGCGGACGCTAGTAACTAAGGTAAATATCGGGTAAACAAGAGAAGTGCTTTCCTTGGTTACCCGATATTTACCTTAGTTACGCTTCCACGCGTCGCTGGGGGCTGGTCGCTGGTGAGATCTGCCTGTTTGACAGTTCACCAGCGACCATGTAACGACACAGCAGCGAGCCTGATAAGGTCAGATCGCTGGTCGTGATCGCTGCTGCGTCGCTATGTGTGACACCACCTTTATAGTCTGGACTGGCAACAATCCAAATTAAATTCTATAATTAATTGCAGTGTAGAGATAAGCGGCTGTGACTTCAGTTTTTCTTTTTGCCACTCATTACTTGTAGTAATATAGCTGGTGTTATGTCTGTTGGTAAGTGCCTTGAATTGCCCATTAAATAATAATTGAAGAATCTGTCCATAGACCACTGTATTCTTTCATTCCTGCATTAGTCATGATGGGTAGGGGAAACCCTGTGTTTAGGGAAGCGGAAGATGGTGACTCCTGACAAAACCTACCGCTTGTCCCTCAGCAGCTTAGGCCTCTTTCACACGTCCGTGCCTCCAGAACGTGTATGGTCAGTTTTCTCACGTACCGGAGACACGGGCACACGTAGACCCATTAAAAGCAATGGGTCTGTCTGCGCTCACGTGCGTGTTCTGCTATGGAACGTGTGTAGCATACGTGTGTCAGTGTGCTCCACACGTCAACATGTCCGTTTTTTTTTCCGGCATCACGGGTGGCACACGGAACGCAAACTGACCACACGGAGTTGTTCCGTGTGACACACGCCGGAGAAAACGCGTGTCTGAGAAAAAAATAACAAAACTTTACTCGCCTTCTCCAGCCCTGCAGTCTCTCCCGCTGCTGTCACTTGCTTCCGACCGCCGCTCATTATGCTCATTGAATATTCACTTCACTGCGGCCGGAAGCAGCAGCAGCGGGGAGTCGGCAGGACCGGAGACCGAAGATCAACATCACGGACAGCGAAGCCAGGGACAGGTGAGTAGAAAGTTCCCGGTCTCCGTGTGTTATCACAGATAACACACGTGAGCCATAAACACGGCTCACGGAGGGCAATACGCACCTTTGACACGTCCGTGAAAAACATGCGTGGTTTTTCACAAATATGTGAAAGAGGCCTTAGATAGTAAAGGTATCTGGCTTGGCGCAGAACCTATGTGCTGGGCCCTGAATAAGGAACGGATGGGATGAGCTCTTCATCAACCTCACTAAACACTATAGACGAAACAAGGAGGACACACAAGGAAAAGTGCATGAACTACTTATTTACAGATTGACTCTGGCAGAAGTTCAGCAAAGCTTCAGCAACGATACCACAGAGGAGTACCAGCCACCTGCTTGCAGCCAGAGCTGAATGAACTCAATATTATCACCCATGCAAGTCCAGGGAAGATGGGAGTATTTAAGCACAAGGGGAATACTGATAATCAGCAACTGGATGTAAGGAGAGCTCTGCTGGGTCCTAAAGAGGAATAGATGAAAATTCAGCATGAAAGCTACCTAGTACAATGAATACTTACAGCAGGAACAGAAAGTCTGGAAGCATTTTGCGCAGCCAAACGCTGTGACCTTCTATTTCTAGAAACCACATTGACAATTACTTATACTTTAAATGTACAAATCTGTTGAGCACTGGGTGTTACCTTTCCACATCCCCACAGTTGGACAATGCTCAGATTGATCAGTATCTGTGTTTGATAACAGAGAGTAGACAGAGAAAGGGTTCTTAATTCCGCGCCAAGGACACAATAGATTCGGAAGTAGATTAATGCTTCTTTAGGCTATGTGCACACAGTGGGTTTTTCGCTGCGTTTTTCGAGCGTTTTTCGGGTGCGTTTTTGGCCTCAAAACTGCATGACTTTGCTTCCCCAGCAAATTCTGAGTTTTCATTTTTGCTGTCCGCACACAACTTTTTTTTTTTTTTTTTAAGCTGCGTTTTTTAGCTTAAAAAATAAACCTGTCAATTCTTTCCTGCGTTTATCTGCGTTTTTCCCCATGCAATTCATTGAAAAAAACGCAGAAAAACGCGGTAAAAACGCATGCGTTTGCCGCGGGTGCGTTTTTGTGCATTTTTAGCGGCCAAAAACGCAGCGTCATAAAAACGCAGCGTGTGCTCATAGCCTTAATATCATGTACAGGTCAATGCGTTTCAGGAGTCACAGCTCCCTTCATCAGGACTACAGGCAAATAACATCAAATCTGTTGGAACCGAGGTCTAGGTGGCTTAAAAACCCATACAATGACATCATAGGACCACCCACAACATAAAAAAATCCACGGGATCTCACATATTCCAGATCAACATAACGTATTAGCATATAGTACATTCATTTTTCCTTTCGTCACGACAGCACCCACGAGAGAGGGATCCGCCCCCTTCAGGACAGGAAACCTACAGATAAAAAAGGGGCAGTCCCCCTCCCTCATCAGTTGGTTTCCTGTCCTGCATGGAGAGGAACCTACAGTACCTGGGTCCGGTTGAGTCCGTGCGGTCTCCGTGGGAACGGCGGAGCTCTAGGTCCAGAAGCACGGTCGGTGGAGCTCCCCTCGTGGACTCCGTCCTCCGGTGCACCTCGTCCTCTTCCCCTTGGTTCGGCTTTGCCTCCGGGGTAATGACGCCTGCACTTGCGCGCGCCTGGCCCTGTAGACGGCAGGGGGGCCCTGCCGCGTCGGCGCGCGCTCTCTGCTGCCGTGACCCGGAGGTGCACTGGAGCGCTTCCGGGGGAGTAGACCGGGCAGGTTCCTAGGAAACCCGTGGACCCCTCCTTCCTGAGCTGGACGCGGCGTGATCGGTAAGTTGCTGTCTGTGCACGGAGGCCGGCGCCTCTCCCTGTGTCGCGGGCTGCGCCTTCCGACTGCACGGCGAGTGCGATGTGTTCCGGGGCCGCGTCCACGCTCTGTCTCCTCGGCGGTGACCCGGCTGTGCACGGGGGATCGTTCCGGAGTCTCTGCCTGCGCTGGTCCGCGATCGGGCTTTTGGAGCTGGATTCTGCCGCATGGCTGGGGTCTCTGGGGCCTTTGTGTTCACCTGGCCCCTGTATCCTCTGTGGACTCCTGGCCCCTGTAAGGCCTCTGTGGACTCCTGGCCTCTGTGGACTCCTGGCTCCTGTGGCCTCTGTGGACTCCTGGCTCCTGTGGCCTCTGTGGACTCCTGGCTCCTGTGGCCTCTGTGGACTCCTGGCTCCTGTGGCCTCTGTGAACTCCTGGCCCCTGGGGCCTCTGTGGACTCCTGGCTCCTGTGGCCTCTGTGGTCTCCTGGCCCCTGTGGCCCCTGTAGGCTCCTGGCTCCTGTGGGCTCTATGGACTCGTGGCCCCTGTAGGCTCCTGGCCCCCTGTGGGTTCCTGGCCCCTGTGGCCTCTGTGGGTTCCTGGCCCCTGTGGCCTCTGTGGGTTCCTGGCCCCTGTGGCCTCTGTGGGTTCCTGGTCCCTGTGGCCTCCGGGCCCCTGTGCCATCTGTATGTCCTGGCCCATGTGGCCTGTGTTTTTTCTGGCCTCTGGGCCTCCTGGCCTCTGTGGCCTCTGAACCTCCTAGCCTCTGGGCCTCCTAGCCTCTGGGCCTCTTGGCCTCTGTGGCCTCTGGGCCTCCTGGCCTCTGTTGACCTCGGGGCCTCCTAATCTCTGTGGCCTCTGTGACCTCTGGCCCTCCTGACCTCTGGTCTCGGGTCCTCCTGGCCTCTGACCTCTGGCCCTCCCGGCCTCTGAGCCTCCTGGCCTTTGCGCCTTCTGGGGTTGAGTCTCGGGGCCTCCTGGTCCCTGTTCCTCCTGGCCCCGGACCTCCTGGCCTCGGGCCTCTGTGTCTCTCGGCCTCGTGCTCCGGGCCTCGTGCTTCCTGGCTTGTGCCTCTGTTCCTCTGTGCTGCCTGCCCTTGGTCCTTTGTACCTCATGGCCTTGGCCCTCTGTGCTGCCTGCCCTTGGTACCTCCTGGCCTTGGGCCGCTGTGCCTACTGGCCTCGGGCCGCTGTGCCTTATGGCCTCGGGCCTCTGTGCCTTCTGGCCTCGGGCCTCTGTGCCTTCTGGCCTCGGGCCTCTGTGCCTTCTTAGCCTCGGGTCTTTGTACCTCCTGGCCTCGGTGCCTCCTGACTTCGGGCCTCTGTGTGTACTGTCTCTGTGCCTTGGGCTTCCTGGCCACGCGCCTCGGTTGCCTCCTGGCCTCGTGCCTCCTGCCTCGGTGCCTCTGGCCTCTCGGGTTCCTGATCTCTGTGGCTTCCGGGCCTCTGTGTGGCTTCCGGGCCTCTGTGTGGCTTCCGGGCCTCTGTGTGGCTTCCGGGCCTCTGTGTGGCTTCAGGGCCTCTGTGTGGCTTCCGGGCCTCTGTGTGGCTTCCGGGCCTCCTTGTGGCTTCCGGGCCTCTGTGTGGCTTCCGGGCCCCGTGCCTCTGTGCCTTCTGGCTCGGGCCTCTGTGTCTCTTGGCTCCGGCCTCTGTGGCTCTGTGCCTCTTGGCTTCTGTGCCTCTTGGCCTCTGTGCCTTCTTGGCTTCTGGGCCTCCTGGCCCCATGCCTCTGTGCCTACTGGCTCCGGCCTCTGTGCCTCTTGGCTCCGGCCTTTGTGCCTCTGTGCCTCTTGGCCTCTGTGCATCTTGTCCTTTGTGCCTCTTGGCTTCTTGGCCTTTGTGCCTCTTGGCCTTTGTGCCGTCCTGGCCTCTGTGCCTTCTTGGCCTCTGGGCCTTCCTGGTCTCTGTGCCTGCTGGCTTGGGCCTCCTGACCCTGTGCCTCCTGGCTCCGGCCTCTATGCCTCTGTGCCTCTTGGCCTTTGTCGTTTTGGCCCTTGTGCCTCTGTGCCTCTTGGCCTCTGTGCCATTTGGCCTCTGTACCTCTTGGCCTTTGTCGTCTTGGCCCTTGTGCCTCTGTGCCATTTGGCCTCTGTACCTCTTGGCCTCTGTGCCTCTTGGCCTTTGTCGTCTGGACCCTTGTGCCTCTTGGCCTCTGTGCCTCTTGGCCTCTGTGCCTCTTGGCCTCTGTACCTCTTGGCCCTTGTGCCGCGATGCCTCTTACCTCTTGGCCTCCGTGCCTCCGTGCCTCTGTGCTTCTTGGCCTCTGTGCCTCTTCGCCTCTGTGCCTCTTGGCCTCTGGCCCTCTTGGACTCTGGGCCTCTGGGCCTCTGGACCTCTTGTCCTCCGTGCCTCCGTGCCTTTGTGCCTCTGTGCCTCTTGGCCTCTGGGCCTCTTGGCCTCTGTGCCTCTTGGCCCTTGTGCCGCGATGCCTCTTACCTCTTGGCCTCCGTGCCTCTGTGCTTCTTGGCCTCTGTGCCTCTTCGCCTCTTGGCCTCGGGGCCTCTGGCCCTCTTGGACTCTGGGCCTCTTGGCCTCTGGACCTCTTGTCCTCCGTGCCTCCGTGCCTCCGTGCCTTTGTGCCTCTGTGCCTCTTGGCCTCTGGGCCTCTTGGCTTCGGGGCCTCTGTGCCTCTTGGCCTCTGTGCCTCTTGGCCTCTGTGCCTCTTGGCCTCTGTGCCTCTTGGGCTCTGTGCCTCTGTGCCTCTGTGTCTCTGTGCCTCGGGGCCTCCTGGTCGTGTGGGCCTGTGTTCTCGTCCTGCGTCTCTGGGCCTTGCGCTTTTGTGCTTGCTTCTTGCGGCGCTCCTGCCTTGCGCCGCTGCCGCCTTGCGCCTCCCTGGCCTTCCGCCTGGCCTGGCGCCTTGGGCTTCCTGCTTCGCCTCTGCGTCTCTTCTCCTCCTCGTCCGTTACGGTGCTGTCTCTTGGTCGCCCTTGCTTCTGCCGGGCGTTTTCGCGCCTGTCCGGCCCTGTCCGTTGGTCCTTCCTTCCTTGGGGTGTTCCGGTTCAGGTTGTTCTTCTGCCGCGCGGGGTGTCTTCGGTGTTTTTCTTCCCGCGCGGGGTGCTTCTCCATTTCTTCGTTTCGCTGCCTGATCGTGGGGGGGGGGCTCTGTCCTCGACTGTGTCACTAGGTCGGCCCCTTGGCGGCAGGGTTGGTCTTTGTTTTTTGTTCTTTGTCTTTCAGGATTCCGGCTGTGGTCCTCGCGTGGCGTGGCGTCCCTTGTCCCGATGGCTGTGGGATGCTGTTCCCCTATCGTCTGTGGTGCAGAGAGTTCCTCTGGCCTCCTCGGTGTCAGATCCTTCTCCTGGGCGGTTGCCTCCTCCTTGGGTGGATGTGGCCAGTGTCTCCTTCGATGGTATTGTACGGCTGTGTCCTGATCCTCTCCGTCCGCCTTTCCGGGCTCTGCCGGCTAGCCTTTGTTCTTCCGCTGTCTTCCGTTGGAGGCTTGGCCCTTCGCGCGGTTTTTTTTCCCACCCTCTGAGTGTATTCTCTCTAAGTCTCTCGTGGGTGCTGTCGTGACGAAAGGAAAAGACTAAATTACTTACCGGTAATGGGATTTTCCTGAGTCCACGACAGCACCCTTTACACCCCTGCCCTTTCTTGTTTGTTTTTCACCATTTGGTGTCCTGGGGTCTGGCTATTTTGTATATTCATTCATTGGCGGTTCCTCTCCCGGTTCTCTGCAACCAACTGATGAGGGAGGGGGACTGCCTCTTTTATCTGTAGGTTTCCTGTCCTGAAGGGGGCGGATCCCTCTCTCGTGGGTGCTGTCGTGGACTCAGGAAAATCCCATTACCGGTAAGTAATTTAGTCTTTTGACCAAATCCACAGTTAAAGGTTTGTTATGTATCAGCCCGGAAATTCAACCTTTATGAAATGTATTCAAAAAGGAACAGAGTAATATTTAAATAAATATCAAAAAGACAAGTCAAAGGAAAAAAAAAAGAGGGGTGAACCATTCGTCTAGAACTCAGTTCAAGACTCAGAGTATTGCAATAGATCAGAAGTGAATTAGACCACAAGACCATCCACACGTGTCAAGTTCTATTAGTAAAAAGCCTTTAAGTGTGTGTGTGTGTGTGTGTTACTTTTTTAAAAATAGACATGTTAGTTTAAAGCGGTCCCGATATCGCTAGCGTGGGTACCCGCCCCCATCTGTTGTGCGACACGGGCAAATCGCTGCTCGTGCCGCACAACATCGCCCAGACCTGTCGCACATACTTACCTGCCCGGCGACGTCGCTGTGACCGGCGAACCGCCTCCTTTCTAAGGGGGCGGTCCGTGCGGCGTCACAGCGACGTCACTGAGCGGCCGCCTAATAGAAGCGGAGGGGCGGAGATGAGCGGGACGTAACATCCCGCCCACCTCCCTTCCGCATTGTGATCGGGAGGCAGGTAAGGAGAGCTTCCTCGTTACTGCTAATGCGGCCGGATGTGCGTTACCAATTCCGTGACCCCAACGAGTTTGCATTAGCGATGTCGTAGCGTGTAAAGCCCCCTTAACAAACAAACTACATCGAGGTACTCAATAATACTCGTAACAAACTGGTATGTCGGTGAATTGATAAAAAGCGGGTGACTGAGGGCTGCGTACTACGCATGTCTCCAAGCGGTTCACAGGAGTTCAATCCGGAGCTGGTGTTGGAAAGGTGAAGAAAGTTCAGAAGCGTGGGAAAAAAAATATACTATGCATGCGTAGCACCTGATGCGAAAATATCGCTGCAAAAACCATGTTAGTACATGCATAGTACGCAGCCCTCTGTCACCTGCTTCTTTTTATCAATTCACCAACATACCAGTTTGTTACGAGTATTATGGAGTACCTCAATGTAGTTTGTTTCTTAAAACTAACATGTCTATTTTTAAAGAAGTAATGCGCGCGTATACACACACACACACACACACACACACACACACACACACACACACACACACACACACACACACACACACACACACACACATTTTCTTTATCGTTCCTTTGGGAGACCCAGACCATGGGTGTTTAGCTTCTGCCTCCGGAGGACACACAAAGTACTACACTTAAAAGTGTAGCTCCTCCCTCTGAGCTTATACACCCCCTGGTAGCCAGTCCTAGCCAGTTTATTGCTTTGTGTTCAGGAGGCATACATCCACACATGCATTCTCATCTGATTTGTTTGAATTTTGGAAAGAGTTTGAAGAAAAGCGGGTCCACGTCTGGACTCCCGGCATGTACCTTCTCACCCCACTGTGTCGGCGGTGTTGTTAAGGTTGATTTACAAGGCTGGAGCCTTACATGCCGCGCTCCTTCACCATCCCTCCTGGGCTCTGGCTTGAAGTGGGAGCCAGCACGGTCTCCATGCCTGGCAGGAGTCTGGTCTCCATCCACAGCCCCTTGAGGATTCTGTTGGACCGGAGCACTCATCCCCAGGGACCTGGCCCTGCGTCTCAGCAGCTAAGTACCTGAGACGTTTATGTGTTGGGGGTCCCGGTTCTTTATTGTATGGGGAGAGTATGCTGTATGTGATTGTTTTTGACTTTTCCGGCGGGTTCTCTAGCTTTTGCCCGAGAACCGCGCCGATGGTGCCTGCTTGTCGGCCTCGCCGCTTAAATTTAGGCCTCGGCTTCGCCGTAGGCCTAGTTTCGTTTTCCTGCCCTCGCATGTCACTCATGCAGAGGGACAGGCTCGGCTCCTCCCGGCGGCCGTTCTACACAGGGGAGGGACACTCCCCACTGCTGAGGCGTCCCTCCTTCCCTGCAGGTCTCTATAGCCCTCCAGTTCCCGCTCTCCTATAGGAACGCCCCCTAGTTCCGCCCCCTCTCTTCGCTCCGGCGGCCATTTCTCAGGCAGAGTTCACTCTGCTCTGGGACATCCTGCATTCTGCATCTCTGCTGAGGTGCTGTGCACTGGGGGACCGGGCTTCGGGATATGGAGGGCACACAACACCACGCCCAGCGGTCTGGTAAGACACAGCCGGTCTCCGGTTGTGGACCTCTGTATATTCTCCCTGGGGTTCATTCTCTGCAAAGCCCCCACTCCAGCAGCATGTCTCACACAAGGAGCAAGGCTCCAAAGCTTGATTCTGTATGCACTGCATGTAAGCTCCTGCTGCCTGAGCCGAGCATTTATCCACACTGTGATGGTTGCTCTAACTTGGTGGTGCCACAGCCTGGAGTCTCACCCCCAGTGGTCTCTCAGGCTGCTGCTGCTGCACCTGTGGCTGAACCCCCGGCCTGGGTAGAGTCCTTTTCTAGGTCCATATCCCAGTCATTTGCTGAGTCCATGGGACTTTTGTCCAGGACTTTGAATATGCATCAGCCCTCCTCACAGGGTGCCTCTAATACTCTTGACAGAGGATTCCTATCCTCTGACCTCCGTCCATCAGAACTCACGGAGGATTCATCATCTGGTCCCAGACCCCGTCCTTCTAAGAGAAGGCGCAGGGTTTCCTCCCCCTCCTCATCCCACGGCTCTGTCTCAAGAGCTGACTCGGATGAGGAGGATGCCCTCACGGGGGGCTCGGAGGCTATGTATCCCATCGATTTCTCTGAGGGTGACTCAGATCTTAGTGACTTGATTGCTTCTATTAATTCTGTGCTGGATCTCAATCCGCCAGTCTCAGAGGAGCAACCCTCTTTGGCAGAAAAACATCAGTTTACCTCGCCTAAGAGAGTAAAGAGTGTGTTCTTTAACTACTCCAGTTTTCAGACCGCTGTGACCAAGCCCAGGGCCTGCCCTGACAAAGGCTTTCCAAAGCGTGGTTCTGATGACCGGTTTCCATTTCCACCTGAGGTGGTCAAGGAGTGGTCTCACTCCCCAAAGGTAGACCCTCCTGTGTCTAGGCTCTCAGCCCGGACCGTTGTGTCGGTGGCTGACGGCACCTCACTTAAGGATTCCACTGACCGTCAGATTGACCTTCTGGCCAAATCTGTGTATGAAGCTGCGGGGGCCGCGTTTTCCCTGACTTTTGCAGCAGTGTGGGCTCTCAAAGCCATTTCTGCTTCTCTAGAGGAGATGCATTCCCTCACCAAGGAATCTATGCCTGAGATGGTTACCTTAACTGCTCAGGCTTCAGCCTTTTCATCTTATGCCATGTCTGCCATGCTAGAGGCTGCTCACCGCACTGCGGTGGCTTCAGCTAATTATCTTGTTATCCGTAGGATTTTGTGGCTTCGAGAGTGGAAGGCAGATGCTTCTTCCAAGAAGTTTCTTGCTGGGCTCCCTTTTGCTGGTTCACGGCTGTTTGGTGAACAGCTGGATGAAATCATTAAGGAAGCTACTGGCGGGAAGAGTACTTCCATGCCACAAACCAAGACCAGGAAACCTGCCCAGGGTAGGAATCAATCGAGGTTTCGTGCCTTTCGTTCCTCCAACTGGTCATCCTCTAAGCCTTCCGCCTCGTCCGCTAACTCAGCCAAGGATCATAAATCCAACTGGCGCCCAAAAGCGCGTCCGCAGAAGACCGCAGTAGGTTCTGCCACTAAGGCAGCTTCCTCATGACTCTCGGCCCGCTCCAGCCACGCCCTTAGTCGGTGGCAGGCTCTCCCACTTTGGCGACGCTTGGTTAAAGCAAGTCTCCGATCAGTGGGTGAGAGACATCATATCTCACGGCTACAGGATAGAATTCTCTTCCAGCCCGCCAAACAGATTTTTTCTCTCAACTCCCCCCTGCTCCAAGGCCGCCGCCTTCTCACAGGCCGTGGCATCCCTGCAGGCAAACTGAGTGATTGTACCAGTTCCCACTCGGGAACGGTTCAGAGGTTTTTACTCAAACCTCTTCCTCGTTCCCAAAAAGGACGGTACCTTCCGGCCCATCCTGGATCTCGAGATTCTCAACAAGCATGTCCGGGTGCGGCATTTTCGCATGGAGTCTCTGCGATCAGTCATTGCCTCTATGACCCAAGGGGATTTCCTGGCGTCCATCGACATCAGAGATGCCTATCTACATGTGCCAATCGCAGTGTCACACCAGCGTTGGTTACGTTTTGCGATAGGAGAGGATCATTTCCAATTCGTGGCTCTCCCCTTCTGGTTAGCCTCGGCCCCTCGGGTATTCACCAAGGTCATGGCGGCAGTGATTGCGGTCCTGCACCTCCAGGGGTTGGCAGTGCTTCCTTATCTGGACGACCTTCTGGTCAAGGGTCCATCCAGCGCAGACTGTCAGCGGAGTGTTTCGCTCACTCTCGCCACTCTAGCCCAATTCGGGTGGCTTGTCAATCTTCCCAAATCCACTCTGACTCCGACCCAGAGTCTCACGTACCTAGGGATGCAGTTCGAGACTCTGCCGGCACTTGTGAAGTTGCCCTTAATCAAACAGCAGTCTCTCCGGCTAGCGGTGCGCTCTCTCCTGAGGCCCCGCCGTTATTCCCTCAGGCGCCTGATGCAGGTGCTGGGTCAAATGGTGGCGTCCATGGAGGCTGTTCCCTTTGCCCAGTTCCATCTGCGCCCTCTGCAGCTGGACATTCTCCGCTGTTGGGACAAGCGGCCTTCCTCCTTACACAGGTTAGTGGCTCTGTCGCCACGGACCAGGAGCTCTCTTCAGTGGTGGCTTCGGCCCCTCTCCCTGTCCCAAGGGCGCTCCTTCTTGACTCCGTACTGGGTGATTCTCACCACGGATGCCAGCCTATCCGGTCCGGCTGGGGAGCGGTACATCTCCACCACAGAGCGCAGGGCACCTGGACTCCGTCCGAGTCAGCCCTTTCAATCAATGTGCTGGAAACCAGAGCTGTGCTTCTAGCTCTCCTAGATTTTCACCACTTGTTGGCGGGCAGGCACATTCGAGTCCAGTCAGACAACGCGACAGCGGTTGCCTACATCAATCACCAAGGCGGGACACGCAGCCGCCTGGCAATGTTGGAGGTCCAACGCATTCTTCAATGGGCGGAGGACTCAAAGTCCACCATATCCGCAGTCCACATCCCAGGCGTAGAAAACTGGGAGGCAGATTATCTCAGCCGTCAATCCGTGGACGGTGGCGAGTGGTCCCTGCACCCGGCAGTGTTTCAGTCAATTTGCCACAAGTGGGGCACTCCGGACGTGGACCTAATGGCATCCCGTCACAACAACAAGGTTCCGGTTTACGTGGCTCGCTCCCACGATCCTCAGGCCTTCGCCGCGGACGCTCTGGTTCATGACTGGTCCCAGTTTCGTCTGTCCTACGTGTTTCCCCCTCTAGCTCTCTTGCCCAGAGTCCTGCGCAAGATCAGAATGGAGGGCCGTCGAGTCATCCTCATTGCACCGGACTGGCCCAGGTGAGCTTGGTATCCGGATCTGCTCCAACTGTCCGTAGAGATGCCGTGGTATCTTCCGGACCGTCCAGACCTACTCTTGCAAGGTCCGTTTTTCCGCCCGAATTCTGCGGCACTCAAATTGACGGCGTGGCTCTTGAGTCCTGGATTTTGACGGCTTCTGGTATTCCTCCTGAAGTCATCTCCACTATGACTCGGGCCCGTAAATCCTTCTCCGTCAAGATCTATCACAGGACTTGGAAAATTTTCCTGTCCTGGTGTCGCTCTTCCGGCCATTCTCCTTGGCCATTCTCGTTGCCGACCCTTCTGTCTTTTTTACAGTCCGGTCTGCAGCTAGGGCTGTCCCTCAACTCTCTGAAGGGACAAGTCTCAGCTCTATCAGTGCTGTTCCAGCGGCGTCTCGCCCGGCTGGCTCAGGTCCGCACTTTCATGCAAGGTGCGTCTCACATCATTCCGCCTTATCAGCAGCCCTTGGATCCCTGGGACCTTAACTTGGTCCTCACGGTATTGCAGAAACCCCCTTTTGAGCCTCTTAGGGAGGTTTCTTTGTATCGTCTTTCTCAAAAGGTGGCCTTTTTAGTTGCCATAACTTCTCTCAGGAGAGTCTCTGATTTGGCTGCGCTCTCCTCGGAGTCACCTTTTTTGTTTTTTCACCAAGACAAGGTAGTTCTCCGGCCGACTCCGGACTTTCTTCCTAAGGTGGTCTCTCCCTTCCACCTTAACCAGGACATTTCCTTGCCTTCCTTCTGTCCGGCCCCTGTTCATCGCTTTGAGAAAGCGCTGCATACTCTAGATCTGGTGCGTGCTCTCCGGAGTTATGTGTCTCGCACTGCTGCGCTTAGGCGGTGCACCTCTCTTTTTGTGCTAACCACAGGGCGGCGCAAGGGTCTCTCTGCTTCTAAGCCGACCTTGGCCCGTTGGATTAGATCGACCATTTCGGACGCCTACCAGAGTTCTCAAGTGCCTCCCCCGCCGGGGATCAAAGCACACTCGACCAGAGCTGTCGGTGCCTCTTGGGCTTTTAGGCACCAGGCTACGGCTCAACAAGTCTGTCAGGCTGCCACTTGGACTAGCCTGCATACCTTTTCGAAGCACTACCAAGTGCATGCTCATGCTTCGGCAGATGCGAGCTTGGGCAGACGCATCCTTCAGGCGGCTGTCGCCCACTTGTGAAGTTAGGCTCCGCCTACTTCTTAGTTTTTTCTGTTTATTCCCACCCAGGGACAGCTTTGGAATGTCCCATGGTCTGGGTCTCCCAAAGGAACAATAAAGAAAAAGAGAATTTTGTTACTTACCGTAAATTCTTTTTCTTATAGTTCCGTATTGGGAGACCCAGCTCCCTCCCTGTTGCCTGTTGGCAATTTTCTTGTTCCATGTGTTATCACCAGCTGTTGTCGTGGACAGAGTCTCCGGTTGTTCCGGTTCTTGCTCGGTTCTACTTGTGGGTGGCTATTCTCCTTCAGCTTTTGCACTAAACTGGCTAGGACTGGCTACCAGGGGGTGTACAAGCTCAGAGGGAGGAGCTACACTTTTAAGTGTAGTACTTTGTGTGTCCTCCGGAGGCAGAAGCTAAACACCCATGGTCTGGGTCTCCCAATACGGAACTATAAGGCTGGGGCCACACGGGCACTACTGCGATCCACTTGCATGAGACTCGGCTCGTGCTGGCAGTACAGCAGAGCCGAGTGTCATGCCTGTGTCTTTGCAACTGAGGTCCGTTCGTGCGAGCAGACCTCAGCTGCGGGGGGCGGGCCGGCACTCAGGAGGGGAGGGAGGGATTTATCTCCCTCTCGCCTGTGTAGCCGGCTATTGCCATTCTCGCACTGCACTAGCAGTACACCGGTGTACCGCGAGTGCAGTGCGATTTTTTTCTCTCGCCCCATTCACTTGAATGGGTGCGAGAGAAAGAGACTCAGCTTACAATCGCAGCATGCTGCGATTGTTTTCTCGGTCCGATTAGGGCTGAGAAAATAATCGCCCATGTGTGCTGACACACAGGCTAGAATTGGTCCGAGTGGAATGCGATGTTTTATCGCACTCCACTCGCACTGTTTTTCTCGCCGTGTGGCTTGGCCCTTAGAAAAAGAATTTACGGTAAGTAAACAAAATTCTCTTTTTTTTTTTTTTTTTTTTAAAAGGCTTTTTCCTAATAGAACTTGACATGGGTGGATGGTCTTGTGGTCTAATTCACTTCTGATCTATTGCAATACTCTGAGTCTTGAATTCAGTTCTAGACGAATGGTTCACCCCTCACACTTTTGTCTTTTGTGACTTTTGTCTTTTTGATATTTATTTAATATTACTCTGTTCCTTTACTAATACATTTCATAAAGGTTTAATTTTCAGGGCTGATACGTAACAAACCTTTTACTATGGATTTTGGTCAAAAATGAATGTACTATATGCTAATACGGCATGTTGATCTGGAATATGTGAGATACCGCATATTTTTTTATGTTGTGGGTGGTCCAATGACGTCATTGCATGGTTTTTATTTAGCCACCTAGACCTCGATTACAACAGATTTGATGTTCTTTGCCTGTTGTCCTGATGAAGGGAGCTGTGGCTCGTTGACCTGTGCATGATATTAAAGATGCATTAATCTCCTTCCGAATCCATTGTGTCCTTTGCACGGAATTAAGAACCCTTTCTTCGTCTACTCTGTTATCAGCCATACTTGGGACTGCTGCCTGGACCTGGATTCTTAAGGTCCAGTCACACTAAGCAACTTACCAGCGATCCCAACAACGATAGGGATCGCTGGTAAGTTGCTAGGAGGTTGCTGGTGAGCTGTCACACTGCGACGCTCCAGCGATCCCACCAGCAACCTGACCTGGCAGGGATCGCTGGAGCGTGGCTACACGAGTTGCTGGTGAGCTCACCAGCAACCAGTGACCAGCCCCCAGTCTCCTAGTTACAGCACACATCAGGTTAATTAACCCGATGTGTGCTGCAGCTAAATGTGCACAGAGCAGGGAGCAGCGCACACTGAGCGCTGGCTCCTTGCTCTCCTAGTTACAGCACACATCGGGTTAATTGCCTGATGTGTGCTGCAGCTATCTGTGCACAGAGCAGGAGCCGGCAGTGAGAGCGGAGGAGGCTGATATCAAAGGTAAATATCGGGTAACCAAGGACAGGGCTTCTTGGTTACCCGATGTTTACATTAGTTACCAGCCTCAGCAGAAGCCGGCTCCCTGCTCACTGCACATTAGTTGTTGCTGTCTCGCTGTCACACACAGCGATCTGTGCTTCACAGCAGGACAGCAACAACTAAAAAATGGCCCAGGACATTCAGCAACAACCAACGACCTCACAGCAGGGGCCAGGTTGTTGCTGGATGTCACACACAGCAACATCGCTAGCAACGTCACAAAAGTTGTTCGTTACCAGCGATGTTGCTAGCGATGTTGCTTAGTGTGACGGGGCCTTTACATGTGTGTATAGTGTTTGTGACTGGCACAACCACTATAGGTGAGTTTGTTTTACAATTGTACCCTTTCTATATTGGGGTAACACCCTATTGCGCTTTTTTTTCCCCACAGCTCTTAACTTGTGTGCCCAAACACAGATGCTTATCTGGTAATGCCCAATTGACAATTGCAATGTTAAGAAGAACTCAAATCAGACATGTTAGGAAAGAGTGACAGACGATCATTACCAGCACTGCGCATTCTCTGCAAGTCATTAGGACATTTGTGTGTTTCAATCCTAATAATTGGTTATTTCTTATATCCCCAAACTTGAAGTTCATTATTTTTTTTTTTTTTTACACATTTAATGTCAACCCAACTCTCCAGATTTCGCATCACATATATTTTTAATTCCTTCTTTATAGACAATAGATCTCCAGGCTGACCAAAAGTACAATAAATAATAAGAACGCACATGACAGGTCTCAGCCCCCTCCCAGACAACCCACCTTCCTTAGTATGTCCCCCACATGCAGCTGGCAATATCTTTGCTGCCTTTGACCTGAGAGTAGTGATATAGAAGATATGTCCTTATAATAACCTGCAGAGATACAGCTTCTCTGATGCGCACAGACTTTCTACTATTTGCTGTGTTGAGAATAATTGGCATGTTCCTATGACCTGCAGCCTTAGGTTTCTCTGTTGCCTTTTATGAGCAGGAGTCAAGGGAGAAAGGCTATCACAAGCAGAAGGCAGGGGGAGACTGGCTGAAACTGCATCACATAGGATATGCAAATACTCTGCCATTAGTCAGGGGATAAAAGCTCTATAGGACTCTAAGGGTACTGTCACACTAAACGACGTACCAGCGATCCCGACAACGATTTGACCTGGTAAGTCGCTGGGAGGTCGCTGGTGGGATGTCACACAGTTAGACCTTACCAACGACCCAGTAACGATAGAGGTCGCAGTAGCGCCCTGCATAACGATCTCAGCGGTCATTGGGACACTGTCACACAGCGTCAAACATAGCGATGTGTGCTGCCCTGCGGGAGACCAAAAACCAAAAAATGGTCCAGGACATTCAGCAACGACCGGCGACCTCACAGCAGGGGCCAGGTTGTTGCTGGATGTCACACACAGCGACATCGCTAGCAAGATCGCTGTTGCGTCACAAAAACCGTAACTCAGCAGCAATGTCTCTAGCGATGTTGCTTAGTGAGACGTGGCCTTAAAGGTCTTGTCTACTACAAGAACACTTCCTTCTCATTCCCCATGTTTGGCCTGATTAAGATAGAAGAGCTTATACTCTCCTCCCGTGCCGGCGCTGTTCCAGTGGTGTCAGTAGTCGCTCTCCAGGGACTTATGTGAGCCCTGCTCTTAATCAGTTCTGGCTTTACTGGCCCCGCCATAGGATGTATAAGTAGTTAAAAGGAAGCCGGAGCTGTGGTTGGCGCTCACTTCATCTTGATTACATGTACATCCGAAGGTGGGGCCAGTGAAGCCAGCGGTGATGGGGCGTGAGGCTCGCGGGACATCACAACCTCACATGAGCCCCGGAGAGCGAGTGCTGACACCGCAGGAACGGTGACTGCATGTGAGGTGAATATAGAAGCTTATTTTATCTTAAAGGGGACAAACCTGGGGAGTGAGAAGGGGCTGTCCAAGTAGTGGACAACCGGTTTAATGATTTTAATTAATGGTTTTGTCAGCAGCAAAAAAAAAAAAAAAGTTGCTGTCATGATGTTCTGCAGCAGCAAACCTAAAAGCTGCAGGTCTGAATTAAGAATTTAACCTATAATAAACTATTGTCTCCTTGCTTTGAACCATAGGGCATCTATGTGACACGAGTGACTGAAGGAGGACCAGCGGAGGTGGCTGGCCTTCAAATGGGAGACAAAATCATGCAGGTAACTAAATCATGAAACTGCTTCACAGAATTCTGCTGCCTCAGGAATACTGTGTAACCTGACCAGACGCAGGCCTGAAAACCACTCTCTGCCTCTGTCAGACCGTTTATCAGGGTTGTACAGCAATACTCAGCACATCTGTCTTGTAGGTGAATGGATGGGACATGACTATGGTGACACACGATCAGGCCCGAAAGCGTCTCACTAAGAAGAATGAGGAAGTTGTCCGGCTACTGGTGACCAGGAAATCTCTGCAGGAGGCCATGAGACAGTCTATGAGGCCATAAGGACCACGCTGCTACACAGAGCTCATCCTTTAGTCCACAGGTTCCACTGAAGAACAAGTGATGGGCAATCTTGTATGTATGGGTCGTTGCTGGTCTGCAGATCCCAAAGAAAATGCTGGGATAGATCAAGCAGCCGCACATGTGTTAGTTTGCCTCTCGCTAAGTGATCTGTTCCTTAGTGGCCGCAGTAGCACGTCCAATATACATGCTTTACAGGCCGTGTACGCGGCGTCCTCCTATAATCACTTCTCTCATTGCCATGAGCACTCCTAGGTTTATAGAACTCCCATTCCATTCAATCAACGGTGACCATGCATTGTGCCTCTATATCTCAACTAGACCTTAGCTGCTGGTCCACCGTTGGCCTCACTTTTATGATGCCTACCTTAAAGACATTAACTGTTGATTATACACTAGAAGGGTGTGGTATATAGCCATTTAATGGCATTTACCATCAATCACGTCTACATGGCTGCAATGCTCTCCCCTTTAAAGAGCATTGGCTCATTAATACACTATGTTAAACACATTCAGTCCATTTTTACTGCCACGTATTTAAAGAGGACCTGTCTGCTTTTCTGACATGTCTGTTGTAGTAAACACTTGAATAAATTTTGGAGCTCCTTTCCTTAACTTTTCAGTGATGCCTTTCCTCTGTTATTCCTCCTGGAAATGTATGCATTAAATGGCAAACGGGTCATTGAGGTGCATACCTATTCATGCTGTGATTGTCAAACGGAATGGTAACAAGCCATGGCCCATCTCGCGTTGTATTTCCAGGAGGAATATTATAGCGAGTCGACACAGAGCTCTCGGAAAGGTGGCACCAATATTGGCTTTTCATGGGGTGTGCAAATATTTACTAAAACAAAGCTACCATGGCCTCGTAAATCTGTTCTTTTAATAATGCTGGTACTATAACGATGTGTTTTTATTAAATCCTGTACTAGAGAGCGCTGATGCTGCACACCAAAGTGTCAAAATGAATGCATTCACACCTGGTATTGGGCGACACTAAAATTATATATACTATATACTAATCTATATATATATATATATATATTTTATATATAATATATTTTATAGTGAAACCTCCATTTCCAATTTTAAACGGAATGACTGTTCAAACCTAGCACAGGCGCTCGGTGCACCCTTGGTGTGGCCAAGCAGTTCAGTGCACCTTCCCATCTATTTGGTTTGGATCTAGATAGAAAAGAATTGGGTGGGAAGGGGACTGCACTGACCTCCCACGCCGGGGGTAAACAAAGCCCCCTGTGCTTGGTTTGAACAGTCATTTTATGCTGAATTCCTTTAATTGTTATATTGGAATGTAAACTCTGTAGCTTCATAAGGACCAATAATTATCTTTAGAAAATGGACCTAGATGGCAATAACGGTGATGCCAAACGATAGCCCGTCTGCACAGCGGGTATCACAAAGCACTGTCTATGACCACTGTACATGTATACCAAAGACTAACACTAATCTACTAATCTTAGTTTATCGTTCTGCAATCACAAAGTGGCTTTTGTTCGTTAGTTTTACACAATTTCAGGATTGATCAGGGCATAGAAGTTTAGTAGGAGCAGTTTATTATTGTTTTTGTAAATTTCCTGCCAAAAATAGCTGCTTTCATCAGGAAACGTAATATTCCTTTGTGAAAGCTTTAGTGTAGTTTTTCCTGATGTAATCTGCGAATGTAACAGGGAGCTAAACTAGCTCCACGTGAATGTACATAATGGGAATATGCCTTTTAACCTTTTTAATATCCATGGTCCATTATACCGGCGTCTGTCATTGTAGATGTTTCTATGGCCGTGTTCACACATGGTGTTATTACATTATGGAAATCTGTGCCTAAATCCACAATGAAAGCTGTACGCGTTTCATGCCGATTTTGGTGCAGAATTTAGCCGGGGAGGTTACCATCACATTGCATGAATAAAAACCTCGGCAGCAACAGATGGGGAACCACAGGTAAATTCCCCCCTCCATAATCTGTTTCAAGAATCCGTTTAAGAAGAGCAGGCACACACGGATCAGATTTGGTGCAGACGCTTTCTGCAGAAAACAGTGCCTTTTTTTTCTGTGTGCAAGAAAAAACAAAAGAAAAAACACCGCTAACCTAGTGTTGCCAGGAAAGACCATGCATTGTATGCGTTTTGGTGTGGGTATTTTCATGCGTTCATTTGAGTGCCTAAAAATAAAAGCTGAAAGTATGACCTATTGCCTTAAAAAAAAACAAAAAAAAAAACAAACACTACAGTTCAGAAAGGGCAAAGAAAAAATGCAGAGTGAATGAGATTAGAAATCTCATTTTATATTTCTGCAACTGTACAATGCTGCCCCCCCTCCTCCCGAATAAATGCAGTAGAACACTACTTGTAAACACGTTCTATAGCTGCGGAAACAAACCAGTATACTCAAAGCATTCCCTTGATCGCAATGTTTGTCAGCTCACATCAGAAACTGACATACCCCAAATTTAAAAAGCTGCAGCACAGGTCCGTTTCAGCTGCCGATTTTACATGCACAAATCTATATGAGAAAGCCATAGTATTTCCATCCCTTGGGAACCCTCTTAAGGAGGCTTTACACGCTACGATATCGTTAATGTTTTATCGTCGGGGTCACGTTGTTAGTGACACACATCCGGCGTCATTAACAATATCGCAGCGTGTGATACTTACCAGCGACCTTAAAAATGGTGAAAATCGTTCACCATGGAGAGGTCGTCCCAAAACCAAAAATCGGTAATGGTTGATTATCGATGAGATTCGTTGCTCCTGCAGCAGCACACATCGCTGTGTGTGACCCTGCAGGAGCGAGGAACGTCTCCTTACCTGCCGCCGGCCGCAATGCGGAAGGAAGGAGGTGGGTGGGATGTTACGTCCCTCTCATCTCCACCCCTCCGCTTTGATTGGCCGGCCGCTTGGTGACGTCGCTGTGACGCCGAACGTCCCTCCCCCTTGAGGGAGGGATTGTTCGGCAGTCACCGCGACGCCGCCGACCAGGTAAGTGCGTGTGACGCTGCCGTAGCGATAATGTTCGCTGCGGCAGCGAACACACGATATCGCATCCACGACGGGGGCGGGTGCTTACACGCTCGATATCGCTACCAATTGCTTGCGATGTCATAGCGTGTAAAGCCCGCTTTAGGCCTTCTACACACGCTGCCTTTTTGGGTGCAGTTTGTGGTGCTTAACTGCATGCATTTCCTTCCCCAGCAAAGTCTATGAGAAATCTGAAAGGCTATGCACACGTTGCTTCTTTATTACCTGCAGTTTTGATTGCAGAAAAAAGAAGCAGCATGTCACTTTTTTCTGCGTTTTTGACCTGCGTTTTTCCATTGAATATGAACATATGGGCAAAAAACGCATGCGGTTTTTGGGCAGAGGGTGTGTTTTTCGCTGAAGAAACAAAACTGCAGTGTGTGCACATACCCTTATGGCTCATATAGCAGAATTCTTGATCTGAAATGCAGCGTCCATAGAAATCCATAGGGTGCCCACTGTGCAGATTATTTCCCCAAAGGGACTCTGTGTGTAGCCACATACACTCCACGCGCACAGCCTGGTGGGTGAAGCAAAGATTGCTTTGCTCACACTAATGCAACATTACACTCCACTGTGAGACAATTGTACATAAGCCGATAGCAGGATAGCAGAACAACACCGAAATGTTCTGTATTGCACCCAAAATATTCAAAAGGAAGTGCATCCGCATGCATTCAGATGACCACAATATGGCTCCATACAGTAGCACTAAGCTTTACTAAATATTTTTCAATGCAATCTTCAAATGCCATGATGAAATCTGATCCCATGTTTGTCATAACTGGCCAATATGGAGATTTTATTTATTGATAGCGGCAATCTATGAAATTGCAGAAAACAACTCGGGTTTTCAACTGTAGTTATACAGACAGATTTAACAATGGTGCTTCTAAGGACTAGGACACACGGCAAGAAAAAAGGTGCGAGTGGAATTCGATAACAAAAAAAGAAAAAAAAAACGCATTCCACCCAGACCAAAATTACTGTATGGGCCCATGAGCGATTGTTTTCTTGGTCCTAATCGGACCGAGAAAACAGTCGCAGCATGCTGCGAGTGGAATGTGATTCTGTTCCACTCTCACCCATGCAAGTGTCTTGGCCGAGAAACATTGCACTGCTCTCGCGTTACACCGGTGTCACACGAGAATAGTGCGATTCTCGCATCAGTTGGCAACGGAAGAGAGAGGGCGATAAATTCCCCCCCCCATGCAGCTGTGGTCTGATCACACAATGAGACCACAGTCGCATGACCCTCGGCTCCCGCTGTGCTGCGAGCGTGCGCCGAGTGTCATGCGAGGACACGTAGTAATCGCCGTGTGACGTTGGCCTAATACAAAGTCTGTGTGCTGCCCAGGACTAAGCCCATAAGAAACTTCTAATACAAGAGCTCCTTAGTTGTTAAAAAGGACCATTCACCAAATTGTAAAAGCTGACCTGGGCAAATCATGGTCAATGCAGAACAGAATAAGGCGTCATTCACACATCAGCATTTTTGATCAGAATTTGAATGCCAAAACCAGGAGTATATTCAAAACGCAGAAGAGGTATCAATCTTTCAGTTAGATTTTGTCTTCTAAAACTAGAAACTGACTGCCAGAGATGAGAGCTGAAATCTGCCATCATACTCAGGGCTGCTGTGCCCAGCACTGTCCTCACTCTGTACTGTGACTGTCGGTGCTATTGTGGCAGCCTAATGTTCACTTGGAATGTAAAGAAAAAAATGTAACTTTAGGTGCCTGACTGCAACAGAGGAAAAATTAGGGAAAAAAAATATATAATTCTGCTCTGCAGAGCCTATTACATCATGTGTCCAAATCACCAAATTCTTCTTCGTGATCGGTCTTCTTTAAGTGAACTTTTACATTCCAAGAACCTGAAACGTGAACAGCAGCAAGGGCTCCAAAAAGAGAGCAAATTAAGGGGACCTGCCAGTGAAGTCCATGTCTCCAGACCAAAGTTGAAGTCTTGGTTTCCTGTTCTGTGGGTTTATATGCATATTATTATAGTGAAAAGTACATTATGATAAGGGAACCTGTCCTGTCCCAAAACACTATAAGGCTAAGTGCGCACGTTGCGTATTTGCATGCAGTTATGCTGCGATCTGCACCGCAGCGTAACTGCATGCGTCCTGTGTCCCCAGCATAATCTATGAAGATTAAGCAGGAGATGTGCGCACATGGCGTCATAGGCTATGTGCCCACGGGTGATCGCACCTGCGGCTGTATCCACAGGTACGGCCGAATGTTTCCCGCAGCTGCCCGCCGGCATCCGCAGCTATTTTTAGCTGCGGGATTCCAGCGATCTAGCAGCGGTAAACCTGCGGACGTCCCGGCCTCTATCTCCATAGTGGAGGGCAGGGATAATTGACATGCAGTTATGTGCGGCTGCGGGACATCTGCACCATGTTCCGCAGCCGAACATTCCGCAACGTGGACACAGACACTCCCCATGTCCCATAGGGTAACATGGGGAGTGTCTGTACATGCTAAAACCTGCAGATTTATCTGGAAAATCCAGATAATTCCGCAGGTTTTCCGCGGCAAATTCCGCAGAAACAAGCTCCCGTGGGCACATAGCCTTAGAGAGCAGCGCTTCGGCTGCTGCCCAAAGCTCGCGTTCTAAGAAGTGACATGTCACTTCTTTTCTGCGCTCTGCATGCAGCGCCCGCTCTGTCTATGGGAGGGGCTGCACTCAGAGCGCATGGAATATGCTTTTTTTTTTTTCATTACGGACTGTTTCTGCAGCGATTTGAAGAGCACGTGTGCTGTTCAAATCGCTGCAGAAATTTCTGCAGGGACAGAACGCTACGTGCGCACATAGCCTTAACCTGCTTTGTGATAGAGGCACAGCTTCAGTCACCGCTTGGTACATGGTGACCGGCGGCTGTCACCACATCCTGGCACTGACAGCTGGCTCTGCACGGTTCCTCTGAATTAAACAAATATCTAAACCACTAAAAATTCAGGAGAGAAAAACTTGTGTCTAACTCAGCTGAAAGATACATCCACCTTGTGCTTATTGTGCAGATTTGGTTGCAGAAATTCTGTGGCATTGCAGCTTTCACTGTGGGTAAAGGGTAACCGCTGCGGCAGAGTCCCCTGCATTAGATCTGTGAGAACATATCCCAAGGGGTACATTCACATTAGGCTTCAAGACAGCCTGTACCCATGTGAAAAGTGGGCAGTTTTTAACTTTTTTTTTTTCCCCTTCTGCTCCCCTGAAGTTTTTTTGGACACTTGTGGCCTTAGATACTGTGCAGATGTATCCACCATTACATATATACAATGATCAGATTACAGAGGTAAAGGCCTTGGTAATATAAAGCTATATACGCCTGTGTAATAATCAGCCCGTGCTGTGTGAATGCAGAATAGCTCCTCCCTATAGTAGCAGTTAGGTTGTGTTCAGGTGATGTCTTGTCCGTGTTATATTTGTATAGTGTACAGAGGAAACCACTTGTTCATGAAGGGACACTGTAAATGATGATACTTTTGAAAATGCACTAATTTTGCACTCCTCATCGCTGACCAAACGTGTGCCGGCCTCACAATGTGTTAGGCAGAAATTAGTAGCTTTTATATTGTTTGTACACAATAAAATAAAAACTGGATTCTGTTGTGATTTTTTGTTTTTCTAAATCTAATGTTGGATTATTTTTTAAAGGTTGTCTTTTACTAAAAACCTATAAAAAGCACAGTCTTGTCCTCATGTCAAAATTTTATTGTACCTACCAGACTAATATCCAGGAACTGTCACAATTATTGTGTTCTGTAACTTAAAATCCACTCTTTTTCACTGAATGTTCCTCACCAGCAGCAGTCTGCCAGTACACTCTGTGCTGGACCTTCCTTTCCCTTCACTTCCCAGCGTGCACTGCTTTTCATATTGTTCAATGCCTTGTTTAAAGGGAAGCAAACATCAGGATTTTGGTATATAAAGGTGCAGTACTGGCACTATCAGGCACAGGCTGTACATACCATTAGTGGGCAGCTCTGATGTTTAGTCTGTGAAATCCAAGTTTGTGAAGTTTAAAAATTCATCATCTTTTTGACTGACACTTGCACCTCTACTGATAATATCCGGGTGGGTTATGTACATGATTACCACCCCCCCACCGCCTGTTCCTCCCTCTCTCTGGCTGTATGCAAATTTCTCTCCAGTTACACGACGTCTGAGTTGGCGCCTGCGCATAGCGCTCATCTCCGGCGCCATGTTTTTGAAGCCCCCATTACCCAGTTTTGGGTCTGAGAGGGCGGCGCATGAGTCCTCGCTTCTTCAAATCTCGTTGTGACTGCGGGAGCGCGGTCACAACAGGACTGGAGAACAGCTGATCTTACCGATTAGCTGCAGCAGGCATCTAAAAAAAAACTATTTTTGCTTGCAATATAAGAGAGCACAGTTCGGATTAGCAGTGTTAACATGCAAGTTGTGTGACCTGCGCAGTATCTGGAGTGCAGCGCTCCCCAGAAAGCTGGGAGGCAGGGGAATGGTGCGCTCCCGATATCTAGGTTGAAAACAACCCCTTTTTTTTTTTTTTTTTTGAAGCCTGATTTTGTTATGTATGCAGTCTGCATCATACGGCAGCACACACAGCAAGTGAGGTATAGAGCTACAGACACTTTGTATAGACAGATCAGGCCTTATTGTCAGGGTACGTTAGGCCACGTGCACACACTGAGTGAGGTTTTTTTGGGGGGTTTTTTACCTCCATATTTGTAGCCAAAATCTGAAGAGGAACAAGCAGTGGAAAAGTAAAATAGAAACACGGGCACCACTTCTTGGTTTTTGCTTGCAAATGCGAAGGTAAAAACCTCACCAAAAGCTCAACGGGTGCACGGGGAAAGAGGCAGCGCTCAATAGCTGCACATAAGGTTAAACAAGCGTAAAATAAAAATTATTACGGCAGTGCTATAGAAGAGATGGAAATACAATTTATATAGCCAAATAGTTATATATGAATGTTAGAACTTAAATAACAGTCAAGTGGTTTATGAAAGCAAAACTTTGGTTGTAGCAGGTTATAGACCGATTTGGCAACATCACTTACAATCTGGAATAAGAGGTATTTGATTTTACAAAAGCATTCTTGTATTAAAATAGAATTTCCCCTTCTGGAAAGTGCAGCTCTGTATTCTACTAAGAGATATACATATACATACCCCATATCAACGTCTATACTCAAGGTAGAAAATACCACCTACACGATCTACCGTCACATCGGCCAGGTGAACATCAGGTTGTGTATGATTAATACTAAAACATTGTATTTCCCCAATTTATTTTCCTGCTCATTCTTTGTTTTGGAGTCCAGGGGGTGGTCCTAATCATGGACAGCCTTCCCTTTATAAAACTGTACATAGAGATCAGGCAGGCATTAGTACCGTTTTTCTCCATAAATAAAAGTTTCATTATTTATTTATTTATTTTTTTGTTCCCTGAAAAAAAGCATTGCAGCTTATTTTCAGGGTAGGCCTCATTCTTGGAGAAACATGGTTGGGTGCAAGTTTACCCCCCTCCCCTTCTTCCCAGGAGACTCTCTTACCAGACCCTGGTCATCTATGTAGCTCCCAGGTCCTCCTGTGATCTTCAGCAAGCGCTCCCAGCAAGTAAGCTCCATGCTGCATCCCCAGTTTCTGCCCGACACACACTCGTACATCAGAACACACACACACACACACACACACAGAGAGAGTTTCCGGCTAGCAAGGAAAGATGTGACGCAATGCAGCAGAACTCAGAGGACCTGGCAGTGGAACGCACCTCAGGATTCTCTGCCAGCCAGAAGAAATTGGATGTGGTGAATGTGTCTGTGCGATCTGATGCGTGATTGTATTTGTGATCGGAGGTGTGCGATCCACTGCAGGTCCTCCCGGTTGGCGTCTGTGTGTGATTGTGGAGTATCTGCTGTCTATAATGATGTGTCCTGCAGTATCGCTAACGTTTTTTTAGCTGCACGGACACTGCATTATTGAACTGCGGGCTAGGGCTTATTGTCAGGGTAGGGCTTATATTTAACCCTTGCTTCAAAAATTCCTGCTAGGGCTTATTTTTGTAAAAACGCAGTAGGTAGGACCACCCCCTGGACGCAAATGAATAAGTAGGAATATAAATAGTAAAATACACGCTCTACAACACCTTATTAATCTACTCTATTACACACTGCCTCCACAAAAATCTCCTGAAGACTGTAAAAGCCTTTCTTTTTCATTTTAATATAGAGTTTTTAATTTTTTTTTACTTTACTTTGTGTTTTGGAAAAACGCCTTGTGGAGAACAAGTGCATATGACGTCTATTGGAATCTGCTCCAAACTACGCACTGTCAAAATCAAAGACTGCACCTTAGGAAAATAAACAAACATTTTTGAATTCCTCCAAAAAGTAGGCTCTGCAGTATAACAGTGTGAATGTACGCTGGTAGATTATTGGGAAAACTGTTTATACCTGGTAATGGATCATTCTGAGGCTAGGGTCACACTGCTGGGGGGGGATTAATTGGCCAAGTAGCATCTCATTTTGACGGCTAGCACTCATCCCCATGTTATGTCATGGGCCTGTGCACATTTATTTCTGTTTTTTTTTTTTCTTCTCCCTCGGACTGAGGTTAGTCCAAGGAGGAAAAAAATCCGAAAACGACACACTCCACATACAAGGTTTGCTTCTGTAAAATCGGATTGTACACTGCCATTCAAGTCTATTGGTCAGTGTGGGGGGGGAGGGGGAAATCTGACCGCTCTCTGACATCGGAGTGCAGTCTGATTTTCACCGACAGAGTGGAGAAAATAGAGAAATCTTCCCCACATCTAAGAAAATCGTCTTACCGACGCTTGATCAGCATAATTGGACTGATTTTCTTGGATGAGAGAAAATTGATTGTAACCCTAGCCTAAGGTTGCGCACTCATGCAGTGGTCATGCTGTGGCTTTAAAAGCACCCCTCTTGCGTTTTGTTTTTACCTTCAGCACCCCTAGTGCTATGCTTACCAGCTGCTGACTTCTGTTCCTCGTGTCACCATATTGTGACTGCAATTCCTGACTGACAAAGTGCGAGTAGTCACCAGCTCTTAATGGAAGTCTATGAGAGTCTCATTCTAGCTCTCACACTTAGGCTATGTTCACACAGTGCATCTTTTGGTGTGTTTTTGAGGTCACAAAGATGCACCTAAACGCATGCATTTCCTTCCCCCAGCAAAGTCTGAGATTTCTATTTTGCAGTCTACACCGTACATTTTTTTTTGTCTGTATCTTGGCAGCGTTTTTGACGATGTAGCATATCAATTCTTTTTGCGTTTTTGAGTCCTTCCAATCAATAGATTTGACTTTAAAAACATTGGGAAAAACGCAGTAAAAATGCATCAAACTCGTGCGCTTTTGGATGCGTTGATGCCATGGGTGCATTTTTTAGGGCCAAAAATGCATCTTTGTAGTTACAAAAGATGCATTGTGTGAACATAGCCTTACATTGAGAAGTATACTCCAGCTCACCCAGCAAACACTGAAGTGGTTCAGCAGGTCAGAACTACCAGAAGACTAATGGAGCGGTGTCGAGAACAGCAGATGATAGCCGGTATCTTACTATGGGCAAGGAATAGCAATAAGTGATAGTGATACCACTAGCAGTGAAATATAAAACCAAAACCCCAGAGTGCTGCTTTAACCGCAGCAGCCTTGCGTCTTTGTGCATTGAAACCATCTTACAGGGAAACCGCTGTTTGACCTGCAAAACAGAGGGCCATTCTGATCGGCCGTCCAAGTGAAACTGCTGCTTCCCTTCAAGAGTAAGTGATTGTGCATGGAAAAAGTAAAAAAAGACCTCAGCGGCACAGGACTTCTACGTTTAAAAGCCACAGCATGACAATTGCCCGATAAACTAGAAAAATGTTCAGTTGTTGGGTGAAATGATTTTTAAGCTTGCCTAATTATAAACACACAATTATCGCTGTCATAAGCACGTCACCCTGTGTAAACAGGACATGTGCTGCCGAGAACAATAACAGTGTAGACAGGCAATCCACGTCTGTACAAAAATAGGCTCAATAGTCACTGCCGCCCAGCTTCTATGTAGCTGATGAACGGTTGCTTAACGCTGCTCTATAGTTACCATGTTTCCCCAAAATAAGACACGGTCTTATATTTTTGTCCGAAAAATGTGCTAGGGCTTATTTTTGGGGAAACACGGTCGGGGGTCGCTCTTAGGTCCTCCTACGATCCCGGCAGCAGATATGCTACACACACACACCGATACTAATTGCTTCCACCTGGCAGGGAACCCAGGGACATAGTGCTGTGGAGCATAAGGACCTGTGGTGCCACAGCATGTGTGTGGATATGCGGTCCACTGCAGGTCCTCCTGATCGGGATCTGGCAAGTATGATTTCAGGGTCGGTCTTCTTTCTTTTGGGGGTGTCTGCTTTCTATAATGAAGTGTCCTGCAGCATTTGTTTAGGGCTTATTTTCAGGGTAAGGCTTATTTTTGGGGGTAATACAGTAGTATGGATGCTGCCATGGGCTGGGGCTGTAGACACTTTGTCTTGCAGGGAATGCGATTGTGTCACGTGTTATTTCAAACAGCGGAGATCAAAATGTCTAAAAAGTTCAATGACAATCCAACTTTGGTGAAGTAGAATCCTTTCATATTGGGGAAGGTTCACACACCCAAATTTCCTAGTCCATTTTATGGCCACAGTTCCCAGCCATAGCCACCTATATGGGTGTGTGACCCTTCCCTTATTCTTCAGTCACTTCTGATTTCTTATACAATTCACTGGATATAGAGGCTGGTGTGAAATTCAAGTTTCTTCTATAAATTAAGGCACAGCAGTCAAAAATCAAAAAAATCCCTTGTAGAAATGGAAAGAGCAACTTGTCCTCTCTTCGTTAAACGTTTTGGTATCCTTGAGTTTTTCTATACAAGCAGTAATGCTGAGTTATAAATACGATGTCAAAAATAATGGAGAACAGGCCCAAACCAAACTTTGTGGGGTCACCAAATATCAACCTCCATTCATCTGTTGAAAGGAAAGAGGAAGAAATGTTATTGTCATGCCAAAGTGCACCCATAAATAAGGCGCTGGTCACACCCTGCGCATCATTCATCATTTCAGAGCGTTGTAGATTCATTTATATAGAGAAGTCACATTTCAGATGCAAATGGAGCCTAACGGATATCCAGCCTTGCAATCATATACCACGAAGGATGAAAGCGCACAAAGAAGCATGGCGAGAAGAAATGGCAAAAATCCTGATCTAATGTCACATTGGCCAGGGGTAACATTGTGTCTGTGTTGCGGCTGCAATATCCAAACCTCTCACCATACGAATGAAGCAAGCGTAAGGCCTCTATACACATTAGACAATCATAAATCCACTGATGGCTTAATGTGAATGGGGCCTCGCGACTCCCCAGACATATGATAGATCCGGCAAGTGCAATTTCAGATTGCTGATCCTTTTGAAGAAAACACATGAGTCAGAAGAGGGCAGGCGGCAGAACCATAATTTGGCCGATAGATATCTATGTATCTATCTAATGTAAGGACCCTGTCGTATACTCAACCTCCGACGGCTTCATAAGTTTTCGGTGCTGCTTTGGTACTGCGGTGCCATCTTGTGCTCGTTACTTCTGACTGGCCGAAAGTTAGAAGTTACGTCACAAGCTCTGAATGCAAATCTATGAGAGCCAGTCCGAGGCCCTCAGACTTGTAAGCTCTGGCACACTCCATGAAACACTGGAGCTGCTGGCAGGTCACAAATCACAGGAGACCAACACTGGACACAAATGAAGATGGCAGGCAAGCATAGGATGGGACAAGAGACTTTTATTTAGGCCGGGGCCACACGGGGCACTACTGCAATGCTTGCATGACACTCTGCTTGCGCTGGCAGCACAGCAGGAGCCGAGTGTCATGCTAGTGTCCCTGCAACTGCGGTCCGACTTTGCGAGTGGACCTCAGCTGCAGGGGGCGGGCCGGCACGGAGGAGGGGAGGGAGGGATTTCTCTCCTTCTGTCCTCCGTAGCCGGCTATTGCGATTCTCGTGCTGCACGCACAGTACACCGGTGAACCGAGAGTGCAGTGCGATTTTTCTCTCGCCCCATTCACTTGAATGGGTGCGAGAGAAATGAGTCTCGCATTACACCTGCAGCATGCTGCGATTGTTTCTCAGTCCGATTAGGGGTGAGAAAATAATCGCTCATGGGTGCTGACACACAGGCTAGAATTGGTCCGAGTGGAATGTGATGTTTTATTGCACTCCACTCGCACCAATTTTCTCGCCGTGTGGCTTAGGCCTTAAAGCTCCACTCCAACAGTGCAATAAAAAAAAAAACCTGCTGGGGTGGTGCTTTACAGTTAATCATCAAGGCTATGGCTGAAATTCTGAGCTAATGCCTGGAGGTGATCAGTCGTCAGATGAATGATGATCAATAAATGAGGGGCAAAAATACCCTGTATAAGTAAGATGAGCATCAGCAGACCTGCAGAGATCACCCTATTCTGTGACAGTTGCCTAGTCTTCCCTTCTTATCAGAGGCAGTGCAGTTCACCTCTCACTAAACCTTTGAAGATCTGAAGCTGGTTGGTCTTCAATATATTAGAAACAGCCGATGTTCAGTAATCTCACTGCCGCCGATTTGTTGATTACTCGATGGCTGCAGCGGTGATATCATTTTAACCACACTGCAGCCAATCAATTATCACTGCGTCTCTGTAATTGTAGGCAGCACGAGCAGCTGAGTTCAGTGATTGTTTACAGGCAGCAGCGGTGCCATCTTGTGAGCAGCACTGCAGCCAATCACCAAAGCAAGAAAAGAGCTAAAGCACAGAATCCGGGGAGGTTGAGTGCTAAATCAGGAAACATGTTTAAGGCGGCCAGACACTTTCAATTATTTTCAGCCAAACATTTACTTGGCCTGTGTGCATGTATTTTCAAGAGGACTGGGGAATCAGATATTTCTGAAGGCGAATTATCTCCAGGAAGAACCAAAAAGTATCAGATGCTGACCTTCCAATATAACAGATCTGTCCCCTGCCAATATCATCTGTCGGGAACAGTCAGGAGGCCACCATACTCAGAACAGCGTTGGCCAGTCCTGCCTAAATCGACCGGTTCTGCTGTCTTTTGCTACAATATATGGTAACCTTTAAGCTCCTCAGTCACATATGATAGCAGTCTCTGACCAATCCCTCCTCCGGTGCCAACAACGGTGCCCACAACAAGCCGGCTGGGAATGGCTGAGCTTGTGTGTACTGCACTAGACTAAGCTGCTGCATACACCAACAAAAAGAGAATTTTGTTTACTTACCGTAAATTCTTTTTCTTATAGTTCCGACATGGGAGACCCAAACCATGGGTGTATAGCTACCGCCTCCGGAGGACACACAAAGTACTAGACTCAAACGTGTAGCTCCTCCCTCCGGCTATATACACCCCCTGGATGACAATCTACCCAGTTCAGTGCAAAAGCTGAAGGAGGACATCCACCCATAAGTAGAGAAAGAGTAAAACTCGGAAAGACCAGAACTCTGTCTACTAACAACAGCCGGTGAAACACACGGAACAAAAAACTGCCAACAGGCAACAGGGAGGGTGCTGGGTCTCCCATGTCGGAACTATAAGAAAAAGAATTTACGGTAAGTAAACAAAATTCTCTTTTTCTTTATCGTTCCTTATGGGAGACCCAAACCATGGGACGTTCCAAAGCAGTCCATGGGCGGGAAATAAACCAAACTGAGAAGTAGGCAAAACCTAACTTCACAAATGTGCGACAGCCGCCTGAAGAATGCGTCTGCCCAAGCTCGCATCTGCCGAAGCATGAGCATGCACCTGGTAGTGCTTCGAAAAAGTGTGCAGACTGGACCATGTGGCAGCCTGACAAACCTGCTGAGCCGTAGCCTGGTGCCTGAAAGCCCAGGAGGCACCGACAGCTCTGGTCGAGTGCGCCTTAATCCCTGGCGGGGGAGGCACCTGAGAACACTGGTAGGCATCGGAGATAGCCGACCTGATCCAACGAGCTAGGGTCGGTTTAGAAGCAGCGAGACCCTTGCGCTGACCAGTGGTTAGCACAAAAAGTGAGGTGCACCGCCTCAAAACGGCGGTGCGTGACACATAGATTCGGAGCGTCCGCACCAAATCTAAGGAGTGCAACTCCTTCTCAAAGCGATGCACAGGGGCCGGACAAAGAGAAGGCAATGAAATGTCCTGGTTAAGGTGGAAAGGAGACCCCACCTTAGGGAGAAAGTCCGGAGTCGGACGAAGAACCACCTTGTCTTGGTGGAACACCAAAAAGGGGGATTCTGAAGAGAGCGCAGCCAAATCCGAAACTCTCCTGAGAGAAGTTATGGCTACTAGAAAAACAACTTTCTGTGAAAGTCTAAACAAGGGAACCTCCCTGAGAGGCTCAAAGGGGGGTTTCTGTAAGGCCGTGAGGACCAGATTAAGGTCCCAGGGATCCAAGGGCCGCCGGTAAGGAGGAATGATGTGAGATGCGCCCTGCATGAAGGTGCGCACCTGAGACAGTCGGGCGATACGCCGCTGGAACAATACCGACAGAGCCGACACCTGTCCCTTGAGGGAATTGAGGGACAGTCCTAGCTGTAGACCGGACTGTAGAAAAGACAGGATGGTCGGCAAGGAGAACGGCCAAGGAGCATGGCCGGACGAACGACACCAGGACAGGAAAATTTTCCAAGTCCTGTGGTAAATCTTGGCCGAGGAAGACTTCCGAGCCTGAGTCATGGTGGAGATGACCTCAGAGGGAATGCCTGAAGCCGTCAGGATCCAGGACTCAAGAGCCACGCCGTCAATCTGAGAGCCGCAGAATTCTGGCGGAAGAACGGACCTTGAGAGAGAAGGTCTGGGCGGTCCGGGAGACGCCACGGCACCTCTACGGACAGATGGAGCAGGTCTGGGTACCACGCTCGCCTGGGCCAGTCCGGAGCAATGAGTATGACTCGACGGCCCTCCATTCTGATCTTGCGCAGAACCCTGGGCAAGAGCGCTAGAGGGGGAAACACATAGGCCAGACGGAACTGAGACCAATCTTGAACCAGTACGTCTGCTGCGAAGGCTTGAGGATCGTGGGAGCGAGCCACGTAAACCGGAACCTTGTTGTTGTGCCGGGATGCCATTAGATCTACTTCCGGAGTGCCCCACTTGCGGCAGAGTGATCTGAACACTGACGGATGCAGGGCCCACTCGCCGCCGTCTACGGTTTGACGGCTGAGATAATCGGCCTCCCAGTTTTCTACGCCTGGGATGTGGACTGCAGATATGGTGGACTTCGAGTCCTCCGTCCACTGGAGGATTCGTTGAACCTCCAACATCGCCAGACGGCTGTGAGTCCCGCCCTGGTGATTGATGTAGGCAACCGCTGTCGCGTTGTCTGACTGGACTCGGATGTGCTTGCCCACCAACAGGTGGTGAAAGGCTAGGAGAGCTAGAAACACAGCTCTGATCTCCAGCACATTGATTGAGAGGGCTGATTCGGACGGAGTCCAAGTGCCCTGTGCTCGGTGATGGAGAAATACTGCTCCCCAACCGGAGAGACTGGCATCCGTGGTGAGGATCACCCAGGACGGAGTCAGGAAGGAGCGTCCCTGTGACAGAGAGAGGGGCCGAAGCCACCACTGAAGAGAGCTCCTGGTCTGTGGCGACAGAGCCACCAGCCTGTGCAAGGAAGAGATCCGCTTGTCCCAACAGCGGAGGATGTCCAGCTGCAGGGGACGCAGATGGAACTGGGCAAAGGGAACCGCTTCCATTGACGCCACCATCTGACCCAGCACCTGCATGAGGTGTCTGATGGAATGACGGCGGTGCCGCAGCAGAGAGCGTACCGCCAGACGAAGGGACTGCTGTTTGACTAAGGGCAGCTTCACAAGTGCCGGCAGAGTCTCGAATTGCATCCCTAGGTACTCGAGTTTCTGGGTTGGAATCAGAGTGGACTTGGGCAAATTGACAAGCCACCCGAACTGGACTAGAGTGGCGAGAGTGAGCGAGACACTCCGCTGGCAGTCTGCACTGGATGAGGCCTTGACTAGAAGGTCGTCCAGGTAAGGAATCACTGCCAACCCCTGGAGGTGCAGGACCGCAACCACTGCTGCCATGACCTTGGTGAATACTCGAGGGGCCGTGGCTAGGCCGAAGGGGAGAGCCACGAATT
Source organism: Anomaloglossus baeobatrachus (assembly GCF_048569485.1). Taxonomy (NCBI): domain Eukaryota; kingdom Metazoa; phylum Chordata; class Amphibia; order Anura; family Aromobatidae; genus Anomaloglossus; species Anomaloglossus baeobatrachus. Next base: position 95,326,803 of record NC_134354.1, on the reverse strand, counting down.
GGAAATGTTCCTCTCCGATTGCAAAGCGTAGCCAACGCTGGTGCGAAACCGCAATAGGAACATGCAGATAGGCATCTCTGATGTCGATGGATGCCAGAAAATCTCCTTGGGTCATTGAGGCAATGACCGATCTCAGAGATTCCATGCGAAAGTGCCGCACCTGAACATGCTTGTTGAGAAGCTTGAGATCCAGGATGGGCCGGAAGGAACCGTCCTTTTTGGGGACCAGAAAGAGGTTTGAGTAGAAACCGCTGAACCGTTCCCGGGCGGAAACCGGAACAATTACACCGTTGGCCTGCAGGGATGCCACGGCCTGAGAGAAGGCGGCGGCTTTGGCGCAGGGGGGGGGGGTGGACAGAAAAAATCTGTTTGGCGGGCTGGAAGAAAATTCTATCCTGTAGCCGTGGGAGATGATATCCCGCACCCACTGATCGGAGACGTGTTGAAACCACACGTCGCCAAAGTGGGAGAGCCTGCCACCGACCAAGGACGTTGCTGGCGCAGCCAGATAGTCAAGAGGAGGCTGCCTTAGTGGCAGCGGCTCCTCCGGCCTTTTGAGGACGCGGCTTTGCGCGCCAGTTGGGTTTACGATCCTTGGCTGCGGTAGTGGATGAGGTCGAGGGCTTAGAGGCTGACCAGTTAGAGGAACGAAAGGAACGAAAATTCGATTGGTTCCTGCTCTGGACCGGTTTCCTGGTCTTAGTTTGTGGCAAGGAAGTACTCTTTCTGCCAGTAGCTTCCTTAATTATGTCATCCAGCTGTTCCCCAAACAGCCGGGACCCAGCAAAAGGGAGACTCGCAAGATACTTCTTAGAGGAAGCGTCTGCTTTCCACTCTCGAAGCCACAAGATCCTGCGGATCGCGAGGGAGTTAGCGGAGGCCACCGCCGTGCGGTGAGAAGCCTCCAGGATGGCAGACATGGCGTAGGATGCAAAAGCCGAAGCTTGAGAAGTTAAGGCATCCATCTCAGGAATAGAGTCCCTGGTGAGTGAATGCATCTCCGCCAGAGAGGCAGAGACTGCCTTAAGAGCCCATACTGCCGCAAAAGACGGGGAGAACGAGGCTCCTGCCGCCTCATATACAGACTTGGCCAGAAGGTCAACCTGGCGGTCAGTGGGATTCTTAAGAGAAGTGCCATCAGCCACAGCTACGACTGTGCGGGCTGAGATTCTGGACACCGGAGGGTCCACCTTTGGGGACTGGGCCCATTCCTTAACCACCTCTGGTGGAAAAGGAAAACGGTCATCCGAACTACGCTTCAGAAAACGTTTGTCAGGACAGGCCCTGGGCTTGTTAACAGTGGTCTGAAAGCTGGAGTGGTTAAAAAACATACTTTTAGCTTTCTTAGGAGAGGTAAACTGGTGAATCTCTACCAGAGAGGTTTGTTCCTCTGACTCTGGTGGGTTGAGGTTCAGAACGGAGTTAATGGACGCAATCAAGTCACTAACATCCGCATCACCCTCAGACAAATCAATGGGGTACATAGAAGTAGCGTCTGAGCCCACAGTAAACGAATCCTCCTCGCCCTGCACCTCGGCACGTGAATCAGAGCCGTGGGACGAGGGAGGAGAAGGGTCCCTGCGTCTCCGTTTAGGGGGACTGGGACCTAGAACATGCTCTGAGGGCTCCGCAGAGCTCTGAGCAGCAGAGGCACCCTGGGAAGGGGTTTGATGCATGGAAAGCAGTGTCCGGGACAGCTGCCCCATGGAGTCGGCAAAAGACTGGGAAATAGCTTGTGAAAAAGACGCTACCCAAGCCGGGGGTTCAGCCACCGGGGCCGGAGCAGCCGAGGGGACCCCTGAGGAGGCTCCAGGCTGAGACACAACCATATTAGCACAGGCATCACAATGTGGGTATGTGCTCGGCTCTGGCAGAATGCGCTTACATGCAGTGCATATAGCGTACATGTTTGCAGCCATGCTCCGGGTGACAGACATGCTGCTGAGGTGGAAGCTCTGCAGCAATATAACACTCCTGTAGAATGCCTGAAAGTGTATAATAAAAAGCCCACAACCAGAGGTTGTGGCTTACCACACCACTCTCTGTGTGCCCTCCGGATTCCACAGCTCCAAGTCCCAGTGAAGCGTCAGCTTTCCCAAAACAGCAGCAGCTGCAGCTCCCAGCGCCGTCCAGTGTAAGAACGCTGAGAAAATGGCGCTGGGAGGAGGAGGGGGGGCGTGCATAAGCCCAGGAGCGGGAAAAACGGAGGGCAGAGAGATACAGGAAGAGATACAGGGGAGGGCACATCTCCCCAGAGAGGAGAGTCCTCCCCTCTGCTGGCCGGGCGGTGGGCGGCGCCGTATGCAAAACATGCAGGGAAGCCGAAAACGAAACTAGGCCCAAACTGAAGCCGGGGCCTAGATTTCAAAACGCGGCCGACCAGCAGGCACTTTCGGCGCGGTTCTCAGAGGAAACTCCCAGAACCGGCCGAAATTTACAGTAAAGTTAAAACACATACTGTCCCCCAAATAAAAGTATCCGGGACCCCTGAAAAGCGTATCAATACTTAGCTTTTGAGACGCAGGGCCATGTCCCTGGAGAGGGGGGTAAACGCTCCTTCCAGCAGGGACCAGACAGGGTTGCGGATGGAGACCGGCCTCCTGCAAGCAGAGAGGACCGTGATGGCTCCCACTTCAAACAGAGCCTCGACAGAGGATGCGAAGGAGCTCGGCATGTGAAGGCTCCAGCCTTATTAAAGTCAACCTTAACAGCACCCCGCAGAGCGGGGCGTGAAGGGACATGCCGGGAGTCCAGACTGGACCCGCTTTTCTTCCAAATCTTTAAAAATAAAAATAAAAATATCAGAGAATGCAAGTGTGTGTGACCTCCTGAAACACAAAGCATTGAACTGGGTAGATTGTCATCCAGGGGGTGTATATAGCCGGAGGGAGGAGCTACACGTTTGAGTGTAGTACTTTGTGTGTCCTCCGGAGGCGGTAGCTATACACACATGGTTTGGGTCTCCCATAAGGAACGATAAAGAAAGGATCTTATGCTGAAATCCAATATACCGGACCTTTGTCTTCCCCGCTGAGCTGCTACCATACACATTAGATTGTGGCTGGAATCTGCGGACATTCGTCTAGCGTGCACAGGGGCGACACAGTGGCTCAGTGGTTAGCACTGCAGTCTTGCAGCGCCGGGGTCCTGGGTTCAAATCCCACTAAGGACAACATCTGCAAGGAGTGTGTATGTTCTCCCCGTGTTTGCGTGGGTGTCCTCCGGGTACTACTGTTTCCTCCCACACTCTACAGATTGGGGCTCACAATCTAAATTCCCTATGTGGACAGTGTTCCTGATGTATGTAAAGCGCTGCGGAATATAAAAATAAAGATTTATTTTTATTCAGACCCCCCTGAGTAGCAAATTAGCTAGGAAATAAAATATTGCAGATTCCTGCTAAAAAGAGCGCCACACTTGTGCACAGGTTGTTGCTGGTATTGCAGCCAGGGACAATTGATTTTGTAATCCCTGTTCACTCAATGTGAGCCTTGGCTATGCTACATGGCAACATAGGTGGCCGGTAACCTACACAACAAGGATTAAACAAAAAATCCCCTTTTTTTATAAATGAAGAGGATATTTAATAAGATTAAAAGCGCTGTTTTTGCTAGCTTTGTCCAATGTTGGGCATTACTTTAACCCCTTCACCCCCAGCCACAAACACCCTAATGACCGGGCCATTTTTTGCAATTCTGACCAGTGTCACTTTGACAGGTTATAACTCTGGAACACTTCCACGGATCCTGGCGATTCTGAGATTGTTTTTTCGTGACATATTGTACTTCATGTCAGTGGTAAATTTAGGCCGATATTTTTTGCGTTTATTTGTGGAAATTTTGCGAAAATTTTGAAAATTTCGCAATTTTCAAACTTTGAAATTTTATGCCCATAAATCTGAGAGATGTCACACAAAATAGTTACTAAATAACATTTACCACATGTCTACTTCACACCAGCGCAATTTTCGAAAGAAATTTTTTTTTCGTTAGGAAGTTAGAAGGGGTCAAAGTTCATCAGCGATTTCTCATTTTTCCAACAAAATTTACAAAAGAATTTTTTTTAGGGACCACATCACGTTTGAAGTGACTTTGAGAGGCCGAGGTGACAGAAAATACCCAAAAGTGACCCCATTCTAAAATCTGCACTCCTCACACTGCTCAAAACCACATCCAAGAAGTTTATTACCCCTTTAGGTGCCAAACAGGAACCAAAGCAATGTGGAAGGAAAAAATGAAAATTTTACTTTTTAAAACACAAAAATGTTACTTTAGCCATAAAATTTTCATTTTCACAAGGGAGAAAAGAGAAAGTGCACTCTACAATTTATTGTGCATTTTCTCCTGAGTACGCTGATACCCCATATGTGGTAAAAAATCAATTGTTTGGGCACACGGCAGAGGTCGAAAGGGAAGGAGCGCCATTTGAATTTTTTAACGCAAAATTAGCTGCACTCATTAGCGGACGCCATGTCGGGTTTGAAGACTCCCCGAGGTGCCTAAACAATGGAGCTCCCCCACAAGTGACCCCATTTTGGAAACTAGAGCCTTCAAATAATTTTTCTAGATGTTTAGTGAGCACTTTGAACCCCTGGAGGCTTTACAGAAGTTTATAAACATTGAGCCGTGAAAAGAAAAAAAAAATATTTTACCACAAAACTGTTGCTTCAACTAGGTAGCTTTTTTTTCACAAGGGTATCAGGAAAAAAAATCACCATGAAATTTATAGTGCATTTTTTCCTGAGTACGACGATACCTCATATGTGGTGGAAAGTAATTGTTTGGGCGCATGGCGGGGCTCAGAAGAGAAGGAGCGCCATTTGACAGTAAAAATTGGTTGGCATAATTAGCTGACGTAATGTTGCATTTGGAGACCCCCTGAGGTGCCTAAACAATGGAGCTCCCCCACAAATGACCCCATTTTGGAAACTAGACCCCCTCAAGGAATTTATCTAGATGTTTAGCGAGCCCCAAGGGCTCCACAGAAGTTGATAATGTTGAGCCATGAATACAATTTTTTTTTTCCACCACAAAACTGTTACTTGAACCAGGTAGCTTTTTTTTCACAAGGGTATCAGGAAAAAAATCACCATAAAACGTATTGTGCAATTTCTCCTGAGTACGCAGATACCTCAAATGTGGTAGAAAGTAATTGTTTGGGCGCACAACGGGGCTCAGAAGAGAAGGAGCGCCATTTGACAGCAAAATTGGTTGGAATCATTAGCGGACGCCATGTCACGTTTGGAGACCCCCTATGGTGCCTAAACAGTGGAGCTCCCCCACAAATTACCCCATTTTGGAACTAGACCCCTCAAGGAATTTATCTAGATGTTTGTTGAGCCCCTTGTACCCCCAGGGGCTCCACAGAAGTTGATAACGTTGAACTGTGAAAATTATTATTTTTTTTTTAACCACAAAATTTTTGCATCAAGCAGGTAGCTTTTTTTTTTTTTATTTACAACGGTATCAGGAAAAACTGCACCATAAAACGTATTGTGCAATTTTTCCTGAGTACGCAGATACCTCATATCTGGTGGAAAGTAATTGTTTGGGCGCATGGCGGGGCTCAGAAGAGAAGGAACGAAATTTGACTTTTGACAGACGCGGTGCACTAATCGGCCGCTGCAGGACGCACGGTCGGATGAGATACAAAAAACGTTGGGGATACGGAAAAAAAAAAGTCACGCCAAAAATTGAGAAGGGATGCCGATCTGTTATGTGCATCCCTGATCAGCGCTCGGCGGGACGCACGGACGGATGCGATACAAGAAGCGTCGGGGAAACGGGAAAAAAAAAAAAAGTCCTGCCGAAAACTGACCACGGATGCAGATCCGTTATCTGCATCCCTGATCAGCGCTCGGCGGGACGCACGGACAGATGAGGTGTAAAAATGGACAGGGGATACAAGAAAAAAAAAAAAAAAAAAAAGAGTTATACTCACAGTACCCACAGGATTAGCAGGAGGATCACTGACCAGAAGAGCTGCAGGAGGACAGGAGGAACAGAAGGCAGCCAGATGGACAGCTTTAGGCTATGTGCGCACGTGTGCGTAATTCATGCAGTTATGCTGCGCTTTGTAGCGCAGCGTAACTGCATGCGTCCTGCGTAATCTATGGAGATTGTGCAGGGGCTGTGCGCACGTGGCATGTTAGAACGCAGTGCTTCGGCTGCTGCCCGAATCGCTGCGTTCTAAGAAGTGACATGTCACTTCTTCCGTGCGCTTTGCCGGCAGCCCCTGCTCTGTCTATGGCAGGAGCTGCAGGCAGAGCGCACGTTCTCGGCACCATGCGCTTCAGAACGCAGCTTTTCAGCTGCGCTCTGAAGCGCACCTTTTCGGAGCGGTGCAGAGCGCACACGTGCGCACATAGCCTTACACGAGCAGCAGGCAGGACGTTGGACAGATCAGCAGAAGGACCCAGCGATGGAGGCAGATGTGATCGGGCAGTGAAAAGCTCGGATGACCCGATGAAGGCAGGTAGGGGACGTCGGGGGGGGGGGGGTGGGGAGGGAGAGCAGAGGGGGGAGGGGGAAAGCAGAGGGGAGGAGCAGAGGGGGGGTGAGAGCAGAGGCAGAAGGAAGGAAGCAGAATAGAGATCACAGAGGAGGCAGGCAGATCGCGTGGGGAGCAGATCGGGATGTCGGGGGGGCAGATCAGGGGGGGCACGGGCAGGGGCCATCACGGGAGCGTGCACGGGCTGCAAGGGGAGCGCACACGGGCTGCAAGGGGGAGCGGAATACTTACCATAGGAGCAGAAGCGGTGACATCAACGGCGGCGTGGTACCACAAGTACCAGCCAGTGCACGCTGCAAACATGCTGGGGGAGGGTTCCCAGACCAGCACAGGCCTGGAGAGGGTGGCCAACTCCAGATCAGACCGCCCCACTGCACACTGATTGGAGCGATTGCGCGTCATAGCACGATCGCTCCAATCAGTGCTGCAGGGGCTGGGGGCGACATGTTAAGCTCCGGCTATGATGTGGTGAAGCCCCTCATAGCCGGATCTCACAGTATCGCACTAATTCGGGCATTATATTTGCCGAAATCAGTGCGAACGATGTGGTTGGCGGTTCAGATTTGAACAGCCAATCACATCGATCGTCGATGGGGGTTGGCAATGCAACCCTCCCCCCTCCCCCCCCCCCCCCGGGGTCAAGCAAAGGTCCCCTGCTGTAAGAAACAGCAGGGGACATCATTTGAAAGCCGTTGCTATGGCCACGGCAATCAAATGAAGTTTAGGCCGTAAAATTACGTCCCTGGTCGTTAAGTCACGTTAAAATAGGGCGTAATTTTACTGCCCGCGGTCGTGAAGGGGTTAATAGAAGTGCATGTGCTATTATCGGGTAAGGAGAATGAGAAAAGGTGGAACCCAGCACCGATTACAAGGGTAAAAATCAGAAACTTTATCTTCTTAAAAATTCATCATAGTACAGAAAGGCTTATGATTAAGGACTGTTTTTACCTGTTTTTTATCCGAAACGCATCAAGCCTAATGATGTACCCATTGGAACTTTCTGTACTATAATAAATTTTTAAGATAAATAAAGTTTCTGATTTTTTAACCCTTGGAATCGGTGCTGGGTCCCACCTTTCTCATTTTCCTTACCTTGTATCACAGACCTGCCTGTCCGGTGGACCGCGAGCATCCAGCCTGATCCTGGAAAGCACATGTACGGGTGAGCTGAAAAGTTTTTTCCTCTCCATGTGCTATTATCGTCTCCTACTGATCTGGCACCACAATATCAGCGTCACTGACATGACCGCTCCTGTAAGCGGTTTCTTCACTCCACCACTAATGCCGTCAGCTTAGTCGGCCAAATTGATGCCCTGGAGGGAAGGGTTCATGTGTCGTGTAGGCACAGCTCAATTAATAAAATGTACCGATAGGAGGAGAGGGTGGGCTCAGAAAAGACAGAGCAGCATGACAGCGCAGAGCAGGCATTGGAGGAGAATTTAGCGCTATACATCATGGAATACGTTTTGTAGGATCCGGAAGATTAGAAGACAGACAGCAGCACAGCGTGTAAACAAATGGGCGCATGGCAGATATCTATGGAAGACAAGAGGCAGTAAAGCAGAGGGAGAAACTAAAAAGAAACCCGTGAGAGCACTGCCTAATGATACCATTTTTCAGACATCTGTCACGGTGCAGACTAGGTGAGAGTCAAAACACACAACGACAAGGGTAACACCATAACAAAAAAGGGGTACACCGGGGACACCAACAATGGGGGGCCCTAGGACTAGTGAGAGGGAAGACGGACACCTCCTACACTTACCGGCAACTGTACCCTGCACTCCTAGCCACTCCTTATACAGGTTCCTCACGTGTTGCCAAGCAGAAACCTGAAGCCCTGAAAAGACCCAACAATAGTCCCTGGCTAGTGAGTGGGCAGGTGAGGAACACTAGCCCGACCGCTGCGCTAGAACACCACACCAGGGAAGGAAAACAGACAGGGGGGAAAACACTACAACAAACTGCAGCAGTCAGCACCAAGACTGCAGCCACCACAGCAACTTCAACAGAGGGTTTCAGCAGCAAATTCCACCTCCAGGACCAGTATCCAAATGGCAAAGAGAATAAGCGTCTCCCTCCGCTGGTAGCAAAGGTATATAAAGGGATTGGGGGTGGACCCAAACCGGAAACCCCAGAGATGGTAATGAGACTGCTTGCTGGCGAGAAATACTGACATTAACCCTACGATTGCCAAAGGAAAGGAGAAGACGTTTAATATTGAGAGTCAAGAATGGAAATGGCTCTCAAGTCCTGAATCTGTCTCATAATGCAGAGAGACAGTCGTGACAACAGCTTACCCGTTGGCATCGGATAACTCCTTTTGAACTCCTGTGGAACGCCGTTGTGCTGTTTTCGGAAGAACAAAGCTGTTTTTTTATAACTCCGTTTAACCAATTTCAAGATTGTGAGAGGCTCCTACTTCAATAATCACAACGGATATTACTGTGTAGCCAAGATTCTTTTTAATGCTAATAAGATAACCTGAAGAATAATAAAGCATAATTTGTCTGGCAAGGAGGAAGACATTCTGGGATTAGGTCCTTGGACAGAATAGACGCACGGTGCTGTGTCGTGCTGCGGAGCGGGGGATACATAGCGTACTGCAGTATTATATGGCTCATCACCATTACAGTGATATTCTTCGTACTCACCATTATTGTAGGACTGTAGAAACATCTGGATGATGCTGAAGCTGCCGCCTGTGAAATCCAGCAGCACGTTTCCAATGCTCCAGCCCTCTGTGCTTTTCCTGAGGAAATTCATGTAAGCCTGGGTAAGAAAATAAATGGATTAGTTAGGAATTAAGCAGAAAGACTCATTATGCGGTTTATATAAATCTAAGTGCTGTGTTAATATAGACGATTGCCTTTTGTACATAGCGGATTTACAAATCCCTACTCTAAGGTCCGTTTCACACGTCAGTGAAAAACTATGTCGCTCCGTGTGCCGAGATTCACAGCACACGTGGGATCAGTGATCCGTACTCCACGATTACACAGGTATACTCACCTGTCCCGTTCCTGCTGTCCGTGGTGCTGAAGTCTCTGGCTCTGCCTCTCTCACCTCTGCAGCTACTTCCGGGTCGGCTTTGGCTACATACATGAATATGCATGCCATACTGAGCTGGCCACGAAGAAGTAGAGAGCAGCTGCCGAGTACCGCATCGCTGGAGACGGGTGAGTTGAAAATGCTTTTTATTTTCAATGGGCGGGTTTTTTTTCTGGTACGCGTTTCACGGATCACACCATAGTTTGGTCCGTGGGACATCAGTGATGCCAGAAAAAAAAAAAAACCCACACGTCTCCATGCGGCAATCACGGACACACGTGTACACCGCATGGAGACACAGTCAGTGAAAAATCACTGATGTGTGCCCAGACCCATTGATTATAATACGTATGGTACGTATAAAAACTAGCACATACGTACCAGAATCACTGACGTCTGAAACAGGCCCAAGTGAGAGTCCGCAAACCTGATATCACTAGAGGAAATGAGCCCTGCACTGAGTGACACGACCTCCGACAAAGCACCAGACCCGGATGGGCTCCCACTGGAATTGTATGTTACATATCAAAAGATTTTAATTCCCCATCTTCTAGGAGGTTTTTTTTTTACAAGTGTCCCCGGGAGAATCATTGCCACCTTCATTTTATGAAGCCAACATTATTGTAATATTAAAAGAAGGGAAGGATTCTATGGATTGTGGATCGTATAGCGCCAACATATTCTGCAGAGCTTGGCAATGAGACTGAATATAGAGATTCTAGATTTAATGCATCCAAAGCAAATGGGGGTTTATGCCGGGCAAGATCACTTCCATGAATATCAGATGGGTATAACCGGTAATCCAATACAGTTCACTGCAGCCTGAGAACAGCTGGACTTTAGCTTCCCTTGATGCCATGAAGGCATTTGATTCAGTAGAACGGCCATCTCTGGCGGCATGTCTTCAAAAATTTCGATTAGGCTCCAAATACCGTAATTGGATACGTATACTATATGTGGCCCCTAAAGCTAAGGCAGTGGTGAATGGCCTTCCACCTGCATCCTTCTAGCTTGAAAGAGGGACTCATTAGGGCTGCCGCCTCTCCCCAGCTTTGTTTGCGCTAGCTAATGAATCATTAGCTATTAAAATATGCTCCACGCCACTAATTAATGCATATCTATAGCTGATCGGACAGATACCATTGGGTTATATGCCGATGGTATGACCATTTTTATGGACCAGATTGGGAACACTTTATACCTCATGTTATCTCTACATTAGTTAAATTTGGCAGATTTCTAATGGCTGCACCAATTCTGGGGCGGCTAAGGGCTGCTGTTTTTAGGCTGGGAAGGGTCCAAACCTAATAATACCAGTCCGCAGCTGTCAGCTTTTTTATAAATAAGGGGGAACACACACTTTTTTTTTTTTTTTAAGAAAGAAGGGAATTTTGTTTACTTACCGTAAATTCCTTTTCTTCTAGCTCCTATTGGGAGACCCAGACAATTGGGGTGTATAGCTTCTGCCTCCGGAGGCCACACAAAGTATTACACTTAAAAGTGTAAACCCCTCCCCTCTGCCTATACACCCCCCCGTGCATCACGGGCTCCTCAGTTTTGGTGCAAAAGCAGGAAGGAGGAAACTTATAAATTGGTCTAAGGTAAATTCAATCCGAAGGATGTTCGGAGAACTGAAACCATGAACCCAGAACAATTCAACATGAACAACATGTGTACACAAAAGAACAGCCCGAAGGGAACAGGGGCGGGTGCTGGGTCTCCCAATAGGAGCTAGAAGAAAAGGAATTTACGGTAAGTAAACAAAATTCCCTTCTTCTTTGTCGCTCCATTGGGAGACCCAGACAATTGGGACGTCCAAAAGCAGTCCCTGGGTGGGTAAAAGAATACCTCGGTAATAGAGCCGTAAAACGGCCCCTTCCTACAGGTGGGCAACCGCCGCCTGAAGGACTCGCCTACCTAGGCTGGCATCTGCCGAAGCGTAGGTATGCACCTGATAGTGTTTCGTGAAAGTGTGCAGACTCGACCAGGTAGCCGCCTGACACACCTGCTGAGCCGTAGCCTGGTGCCGCAATGCCCAGGACGCACCCACGGCTCTGGTAGAATGGGCTTTCAGCCCTGAAGGAACCTGAAGCCCAGAAGAACGGTAGGCTTCAAGAATTGGTTCCTTGATCCACCGAGCCAAGGTTGACTTGGAAGCCTGCGACCCTTTACGCTAGCCAGCGACAAGGACAAAGAGCGCATCCGAGCGGCGCAGGGGCGCCGTACGAGAAATGTAGAGTCTAAGTGCTCTCACAAGATCTAACAAGTGCAAATCCTTTTCACATTGGTGAACTGGATGAGGGCAAAAAGAAGGTAAGGAGATATCCTGATTGAGATGAAAAGGGGATACCACCTTAGGGAGAAATTCCGGAACCGGACGCAGAACCACCTTGTCCTGGTGAAACACCAGGAAGGGGGCTTTGCATGACAATGCAGCTAGCTCAGACACTCTCCGAAGTGATGTGACTGCCACTAGGAAGACCACCTTCTGCGAAAGGCGTGAAAGAGAAATATCTCTCATTGGCTCGAAAGGTGGTTTCTGAAGAGCCGTTAGCACCCTGTTCAGATCCCAGGGTTCTAGCGGACGCTTGTAAGGAGGGACTATGTGGCAAACTCCCTGCAGGAACGTGCGGACCTGCGGAAGCCTGGCTAGACGCTTTTGAAAAAACACAGAGAGCGCCTAGACTTGTCCCTTAATAGAGCCGAGAGAGAAACCCTTTTCCATTCCGGATTGAAGGAAGGACAGAAAAGTGGGCAAGGCAAATGGCCAGGGAGTAAAACCCTGATCAGAGCACCAGGATAAGAAGATCCTCCACGTCCTGTGGTAGATCTTGGCGGACGTTGGTTTCCTGGCCTGTCTCATAGTGGCAATGACCTCTTGAGATAACCCTGAAGACGCTAGGATCCAGGACTCAATGGCCACACAGTCAGGTTGAGGGCCGCAGAATTCAGATGGAAAAATGGCCCTTGAGACAGTAAGTCTGGACGGTCTGGTAGTGCCCACGGTTGACCCACCGTGAGATGCCACAGATCCGGGTACCACGACATCCTCGGCCAGTCTGGGGCGATGAGGATGGCGCGGCGGCAGTCGGACCTGATCTTGCGTAATACTCTGGGCAGTAGTGCCAGAGGAGGAAATACATAAAGGCAGCCGAAACTGCGACCAATCCTGAACTAATGCGTCTGCCGCCAGAGCTCTGTGATCTTGAGACCGTGCCATGAATGCCGGGACCTTGTTGTTGTGCCGGGACGCCATTAGGTCGACGTCCGGCTTCCCCCAGCGGCAACAGATCTCTTGAAACACGTCTGGGTGAAGAGACCATTCCCCTGCGTCCATGCCCTGGCGACTGAGAAAGTCTGCTTCCCAGTTTTCTACGCCCGGGATGTGAACTGCGGAGATGGTGGAGGCTGTGGCTTCCACCCCCAGCAGAATCCGCCGAACTTCCTGGAAGGCTTGCCGACTGCGTGTGCCGCCTTGGTGGTTGATGTATGCCACCGCCGTGGCGTTGTCCGACTGAATTCGGATCTGCCTGCCTTCCAGCCACGGCTGGAACGCCTTTAGGGCTAGATACACTGCCCTTATCTCCAGAACATTGATCTGAAGGGAGGACTCTGGCTGAGTCCAGGTACCCTGAGCCCTGTGGTGGAGGAAGACCGCTCCCCACCCTGACAGACTCGCGTCCGTCATGACCACAGCCCAGGATGGGGGTAGGAATGATTTCCCCTTCGACAAAGAAGTGGGAAGAAGCCACCACTGAAGGGAGGCCTTGGCTGCCCGAGAAAGGGAGACGTTCCTGTCGAGGGACGTCGACTTCCTGTCCTATTTGCGGAGAATGTCCCATTGAAGTGGACGCAGATGAAACTGCGCAAATGGAACTGCCTCCATTGCTGCCACCATCTTCCCTAGGAAGTGCATGAGGCGCCTCAAGGGGTGCGACTGGGCTCGAAGGAGAGATTGCACCCCTGTCCGTAGTGAACGCTGTTTGTCCAGCGGAAGTTTCACTATCGCTGAGAGAGTATGAAACTCCATCCCGAGATATGTCAGCGATTGGGTCGGTGTCAATTTTGACTTTGGGAAATTGATGATCCACCCGAATCTCTGGAGAGTCTCCAGAGCAATGTTCAGGCTGTGTTGGCATGCCACCCGAGAGGGGGCCTTGACAAGGAGATCGTCTAAGTAAGGGATCACCGAGTGTCCCTGAGAGTGTAGGACTGCTACCACTGTTGCCATGACCTTGGTGAAGACCCGTGGGGCTGTCGCCAGGCCGAAAGGCAGCGCCACGAACTGAAGGTGTTCGTCCCCGATGGCGAAACGCAGGAAGCGCTGATGCTCTGGTGCAATCGGCATGTGGAGATAAGCATCCCTGATGTCGATTGATGCTAGGAAGTCTCCTTGGGACATCGAGGCGATGACGGAGCGGAGAGATTCCATCCGGAACCGCCTGGTTTTCACGTGTTTGTTGAGCAGTTTGAGGTCCAGAACGGGACGGAAAGATCCGTCCTTTTTTGGCACCACAAACAAGTTGGAGTAAAAACCGTGACCCCATTGCTGAAGGGGAACAGGGATCACCACTCCTTCTGCCTTCAGAGTGCTCACCGCCTGAAGAAGAGCATCGGCTCGCTCGGGGGGCGGAGATGTTCTGAAGAAACGGGTCGGAGGACGAGAGCGGAACTCTATCCTGTAACCGTGAGACAGAATGTCTCTCACCCATCGGTCTTGGACATGTGGCAACCAGGCGTCGCAAAAGCGGGAGAGCCTGCCACCGACCGAGGATGCGGTTTGGGGAGGCCGAAAGTCATGAGGAGGCCGCTTTGGGAGCGGTTCCTCCGGCGGTCTTTTTAGGACGTGACTTAGATCGCCATGAATCAGAGTTCCTCTGACCCTTCTGTGGCCTGTTGGACGAGGAGAATTGAGACCTGGCTGAGGGCCGAAAGGACCGAAACCTCGATTGTACCTTCCGTTGTTGAGGTCTGTTTGGTTTGGACTGGGGTAAGGACGAGTCCTTTCCCTTGGATTGTTTAATGATTTCATCCAATTGCTCGCCAAACAGGCGGTCGCCAGAAAATGGCAAACCGGTTAAGAACTTTTTGGAAGCAGAGTCTGCCTTCCATTCACGTAGCCACATGGCCCTGCGGACTGCCACCGAATTGGCGGATGCTACCGCCGTACGGCTCGCAGAGTCCAGGACAGCATTCATGGCGTAGGACGCAAACGCCGACGCCTGAGAGGTTAAGGACACAACCTGCGGAGTAGAGGCACGTGTGACTGCATTAATCTCAGACTGACAAGCTGAGATAGCTTGGAGTGCCCTATACGGCTGCGAATGCCGGAGCAAAGGACGCGCCGATAGCTTCATAGATAGATTTCATCAGGAGCTCTATCTGCCTGTCAGTGGCATCCTTGAGTGATGCACCGTCTGCCACTGCAACTATGGATCTAGCCGCCAGTCTAGAGATTGGAGGATCCACCTTGGGACACTGAGCCCAACCCTTGACTACGTCAGGGGGGAAGGGATAACGTGTGTCATTAAGGCGCTTAGTAAAGCGCTTATCTGGAAAAGCTCAGTGTTTCTGGACTGTATCTCTGAAGTCGGAGTGATCAAGAAACGCACTCCGTGTACGTTTGGGAAACCTAAAATGGAATTTCTCCTGCTGAGAAGCTGATTCCTCAATCTGAGGAGTTGGAGGAGAAAGATCCAACACCTGATTGATGGACGCTATAAGGTCGTTTACTATGGCGTCCCCTTCAGGTGTATCAAGGTTGAGAGCGGCGTCAGAATCAGAGCCCTGATCTGCCGCCTCCGCTTCATCCTCCAGAGAGTCCTCATGCTGAGACCCTGAACACTGTGATGAAGTCGAGGGAAGCTCCCGGCGAGCCCGCTTAGCCGGTCTGGGACTGCGGTCCGTGTCAGAGTCCTCACCGTGGGACCTATGAGTCGCCCTAGGAGCACTTTGCTGCGCCGACCGAGGGGGGTCTGAGGGAAAAGGTTCAACAGTGCCCGGGGCCTGTGTTACAGGTCTGGACTGCAAAGCTTCTAGTATCTTAGCAGACCATTTATCCATAGACTCAGAAAGTTTGTCAGCGAATACTGCAAACTCTGTCCCTGTCACCTGGACAGTGGCAGCAGGTGGTTCCACCTGGGCCGAGGGTCCCACCAGTGGCAGAGGCTCCGGGCTGAGTGAGTGTCACAGGGGCCGAGCATTGCACACAATGAGGGTAGGTGGAACCTGCAGGTAGCATTGCCGCACATGAGGTACAGGTTGCAAAGTAAGCCTGTGCCTCGGCACCCTTGCTTTTTGCGGACGACATGCTGTTGTCTCCTCTTAGAGCAATCAGAGAGGGTATATAGCCAAAGCACTAGTGCGGCCGTACAGAGTAAATGTATACAATATAAGCATATAAATATACACTTCGGCACCCAGGGGGGCAAGCACCTAGTAACAGGTGCGGCTTACCGACCGCCCTCAGCGTTTGTGTGACCACCAGATTCCCTGCCTGTGCCTCCCAGAGCTGTGGAGCTCGTCTCTGAAGTTCTCCAGCGTCAGAAGTGCTGATAGGAATGGCTGCCAGCGTTCTGAGAGGAGGAGGGAGCCGTGGGCGTGCCTTAGAAAGTGCGGGAATCTGGTGCCCCACGGTGCTCAGTGAGGGGGGAGGAGGATACTAAGTATGCTCCAGCCCTCAGCGCTGACGTCCAGTGCAGCGTCCCGCCCTTACCCCTGACTGGCAGGCCCGGGGGCGGGAATATGCGGTACTAGGCCGCAAAAGCCGGGGACTAAAGTTATAAGCGCGGCCGGCAAACAAGCGCGATCAGCGCTGTAGTCCCGGCGCACAAACACAACCAGCAGCTGCTGCAGCGTCCATTAGACAGGCGCTCTATGCGCCGTCCCCAAGGGGACACAGAGTACCTCAGAGGAGCAGGGCCTGTCCCTGACGATACCCGGTCTCCTGTCCAGCAGATTCCCCCAGGGGCTGCGGAGGGAGCACGGTCCCAGTGCCTGGTGACCGATTAGGATCCCACTTCACCCAGAGCCCCTAAGGGATGGGGAAGGAAAACAGCATGTGGCTCCAGCCTTTGTACCCGCAATGGGTACCTCAACCTTAACAACACCGCCGACCAGAGTGGGGTGAGAAGGGAGCATGCCGGGGGCCCTGTTATGGGCCCTCTTTTCTTCCATCCGATATAGTCAGCAGCTGCTGCTGACTAAATTGTGGAGCTTGCGTGCATGTGTGCCTCCTTCAACACAAAGCATAAAAACTGAGGAGCCCGTGATGCACGGGGGGGTGTATAGGCAGAGGGGAGGGGTTTACACTTTTAAGTGTAATACTTTGTGTGGCCTCCGGAGGCAGAAGCTATACACCCCAATTGTCTGGGTCTCCCAATGGAGCGACAAAGAAACTTATTTTTTTTTTTACTTCCCAACAGCGACCTTGGAGTCAGTGAGGTGTACAGCCATCTTCCCCATGCTGTTACCATTCTAACTGAGCGCTGATTCCATCCATTTCAGTGATTTTCTGACCTCCATAACCCTCATAGGGGATGGTCTACCAGAAAAATGCTCGAGTTCCCCACAGACTTCCATTATACTCGTTACTCGAATCTAGCGGATCCGAGCGTCAGACATGCTCGATTTTAGTAATGAGCCCTTGAGAATTTTAGTGCATACTCATCGCTACTAATTAACACAATTTAAGGGGTCCAAAACATCTTACTTAACAGTCAGCCTCACTCTCCCGATTGCCAAACTAAATATTTATTTGTATGGGACAGAGTGGTCACGTATGTTCAATAGAGCAAGCAGAGTAATCAGCTCCCAGACACCTACACGATGGCTTAACTCCTGGGAGGACATAAGGGCCCAATCCTTCCCTCCCAAGAAGGTCTGTCATCGATGGCTCGCCTTAGGAGGACCCATACACATTAGATTATCATCCGACTCAAAATCAATGGGTTTGACCAACTTTAAGCCAACGTTTTTGGAGACTTTTGGATAATACGACTGCTGCTAACCATCTCCAGAGTTCTTGGATTTCTAAATGTAAAATTTGACACCTCATAGTCCTTAGAAAGATGGATGATAATTTCTAGACTATAGGTGCTTCTTACCATTCATATATACACATACTCAAGTAGATGTTTTAAGAACTTAACACTGGACAACGCCCTGTCATTTTGAATCACTTCACAGGAAACTATCACCCCTAGCGGTGACCTCCCTCCATATAGCTTATTAGTGTACAGCAATGTTAGACTACATCATTTGATCATTAGGTTACCTGTGGAAAGTATTTCATCAGTGTAATTGCCAGTTTTATATAGGAGAAGCAGAATAAGAACTGGAGCCAGGTCACTTTTCCCGCCACGGCCACAAACAGCATGGAAAAGGCAAACAGCCAGGCAACGATCAGTACGGCCACCGCCACTTTAGACACCTTCTGGGCGCCTCGCTGCAAAAATCACAGGAAAGAATAAGAAAGTCATTTGTGCAGAGAGATTTATTACATACAGGAAGAAGGTGTAGGTGTAGGGAGCCATGTTTTAGACGACAGAGCCTTCTTCTTCTTATACACATGGGTGGTGTAATGTATGGCGCTTTTTCAATGTAAGTCTATGGAGTGTCAGAACAAGACTTCATAGACTTACACTGTAAGAGACACTTCCGGTTCATACAGAAACTCCAGTGTGATCCGAACTGCAGTCACATCAGTGAGAAGAAGACCAGAGCGGAGCTGGGAACCGGGGAAGACGGCAACCAGTGACTATTTTATTGCACTAACATTACATTACATTCACATTAAGACAGGTTTAGGGAATAAGACATTTGTTGGCAGTACTACTTTAATGAAACGAGTGGGTGACTGGCTCTGCAGCGCCTGTGGTGATCTATACGAAACACAAACAAAAGAATACAGCAGCTCTTTGTAAGCCCTAATATATATGCAAATATAGAATATGACATTTAAACTGCATTAATGCTGTGTGGAATATTCTTAAAACATGAGGGTACTTAGCACACAAATAGGCCAATTCTTGTGATTCCCATCAATCGCGACAAAGTGACCTCTCATTGATGGGACCCTATCCTAGTTTCATGCCTCTCCTGGATCAAAAGTCTACAAATATATGGGCAGGTATGATCTGACACTAACTAAAACCAGATCAGATCCTACCTGCCCATGTAGCATATATTTCGGATTACAAGACGCACCGGACCATAAGACGCACCCTGGTTTTAGAGGAGGAAAAAAGGAAAATAAAATTTTAAGCAAAAAAAAAAAAAAAATGTGGTCATGACACTTATGTGGCGAGGATCTGCTGCTGACACTGTTATGGGGGTAATCTCCCCAAATTCTCTACTAAGGTACCCCATCCTGGTAATGACCCTCCTGCCTTATATAGTATCCCCATCCTTGTTTATATGTCCTCCATCCTGGTAAATACCCCATTCTGGTATGTGCTCCCATCCTGGTATATGGCCCACATCCTGTGGCACACATAAATACATAAACGTTTATACTCACCTTTCCTCGCTCCACGCAGCATCGCTCGTCCTCCCGTTTGTACCAGCAGCAGCGCCGGCTGACCTGTGAGGGGCCGTACGCACAGCGATGACATCATCGCTCTGTGCATCGCTCTTCACACACATCAGTGGACAGGCAGACAGTAGGTCATTGCGATGCTACGTGAAACAGTGACCGGTGAGTATACTTACTCACTGCCCCCGCGCTGATGAGGATACGCTGGCGGCAGTGAATATAGCTACACATGATCACGCCAGGCTGTAGGAGCTAAGGCTATGTGCCCACGCTGCGGATTTACCGCGGATTTTGCCGCGGATTTACCGAAAATCTGCAGCAGCGGCACTTCCAAGCCATTTCAATGGCATTTTGGAAATGCTGTGCCCATGCTGCGGATTTTTCCGCGGCGGATTTGCCGCGGATTTTGATCCGGAAAAATCTGCAGCATGTCAATTATTGTTGCGGATTTTGTTGCGGATTTTTCCCATGCAAGTCAATGCAAGGTGTAAAATCCGCAAGAAATCCGCAGGTCTGTTCCCACAGGCTCTTTTTCCTGCGGATTTGGTGCGGATCTCGCAAACAAATCCGCAGGAAGTGATGTAGGATAGTTCAGGAAGAGGAAGTTTCACCATTTTGTAGTGTAGAGTAGTGGCAGTGTAGTCGTGTTGTGTCCGGACTCTGGATTGCCAACTAAAAGCAGCTAGTTACAGGCTGCTTGCTTTTAGCTGGCAAAACAGGATCCCAGGTCTTTTTTGACAAATCTTTTAAAAAAAAAAAAAAAAAAAAAAAAAAAAAGTGCTCCGCTGTATTTTCACTGTCCAGCCCGATGCAAGCAAGCAACTGAGGGCTGTGCTTCTCAGCGGGATAAGGCTGAAGCATTCTCTGCCCCTCCCGCTGAGAAAAACAGTCCTCAGCTGCCCCTGAAAATGGCGGCTCCGTTGTGAAGCGCCATTCACAGGTGCTGTACCGAGGCTCATCCAGCTGCCCTGATGCATTTGGCTGGCTGGGTAATATAACGGGGTTAATGCCAGTTTTCTGCAAACTGGCACTAAGCCCGAGGTTCATAATGTCATGCCTGTGTAGACACGGCCATTATGAACCTCCGTTTGGTAATAAAGAAAAGAAAACACTTTTTTAAAAATTTTATTTGAAAGAAAAACACACACACATCCCTGATTGCCATCTTTATTACTCCCTGAATCCCCGACGATAATCCATGACAGCTCCGATGTGCACCCGGCTGACCCGGGCACTGACGTCAGCCGGTCACAGCAGCCGTCAGTGTACGAGATGCTGCAAAGCTCTCTTCCGTCTGCTGGGACCGGCTGACGTCCGTGCCCGGGTCAGATGAGTGCACATCGGCCGACTATTCAGCTGTCGATGTGCACTCAGCTGACCCGCCCGCGCTCGCGAATTAAGTCAGCTGACCGGCTGACTTCTGTGCCCGGGTCAGCTGATGCTCTGAAGTCAGCTGACCCGAGCTCAGCTATGAACTGAGCTGACCCGGCCAGTGAGTTCTGCCGCTCCCAGCAGCCGGCAGAGAGCTTTCCTGTGATATTGTCCTGGATTAACCTCTGAGGCTTGGGAGTAATAAAGATGGCAATCAGGGATGTGTGTGTGTGTTTTTCTTTCAATTAAAATTTTTAATAAAGGTGTTGTGTTTTCTTTATTACCAAATGGAGGTTCATAATGGCCGTGTCTACACAGGCATGACATTATGAACATCGGGCTTAGTGCCAGTTTGCAGAAAACTGGCATTAACCCCGTATTACCCAGCCAGCCAAATGAATCAGGGCAGCTGGATGAGCCTCGGTACAGCACCTGAGAATGGCGCTTCACAACGGAGCCGCCATTTTCAGGGGCAGCTGAGGACTGTTTTTCTCAGCGGGAGGGGCAGAGAATGCTTCAGCCTTATCCCGCTGAGAAGCACAGCCCTCAGTTGCTCGCTTGCATCGGGCTGGACAGTGAAAATACAGCGGAGCACTTTTTTTTTTTTAAATAACAGTGAAAGGGAACATGGGACCACATTTTTTGGCTATAAGCTGCGGCCACCACCACTGGGTTATTATATACAGCCTGTTAGAATGTAAGAGCTCAGTGGTGTTGGCCGCAGCTTTTCTGTATAAGCACACTGAGACTGCTAACAAAATGGATAATGGAGAAAAAAGGAGGGTTGGGACAGGAAATGACATAGAGACTTTTTTTTGCCTTCAAAACAGTCAAAGCTTTATTCAGAAACACATTGGACAAAATCCGCCTCAAAATCCGCCTCAAAATCCGCAGCTATGCTAAGGTGCGGATTCTGGGGGAAAGCTGCGGATTTTGAGGCAGAAAAATCCGCAGCAACATTCTCTCGTGGACACATAGCCTAAGGATGATCACACGGGCCGGCTGTTTAGTATGCGTGCATCCCCTGCCCACCTCTCAGCGCCGGCTTCAGGGCTGAGAGATGATGGGCGTCGGGATGCATGCATATGAAACACCTCGGTTACTTACCGGTAGCCGGTTTTTCCAGAACCCATGACAGCACCACGTGATTATATGGGTGCTGTCATGGGTGAGGGGAAAATGAAGCTAATGAGCGGGTCATGGTAGGCGCTGCTACAGCCTGCTCCTGCCTCTGGTGACCCGCTCCACCACCACCGCACCTGCCCTTCCCCGCAGCCATCGGACTATAAGACGCACCCCTCACTTTCCCCCAAAATATTTTGGAAAAAGAAGGGAATTTTGTTTACTTACCGTAAATTCCTTTTCTTCTAGCTCCTATTGGGAGACCCAGACAATTGGGTGTATAGCTTCTGCCTCCGGAGGCCACACAAAGTATTACACTTTAAAAAGTGTAACCCCTCCCCTCTGCCTATACACCCTCCCGTGTATCACGGGCTCCTCCGTTTTGGTGCAAAAGCAGGAAGGAGGAAACTTAAAAATTGGTCTAAGGTAAATTCAATCCGAAGGATGTTCGGAGAACTGAAAACCATGAACCAAAAGAACCATTCAACATGAACAACATGTGTACACAAAAGAACAAACAGCCCGAAGGGAACAGGGGCGGGTGCTGGGTCTCCCAATAGGAGCTAGAAGAAAAGGAATTTACGGTAAGTAAACAAAATTCCCTTCTTCTTTGTCGCTCCATTGGGAGACCCAGACAATTGGGACGTCCAAAAGCAGTCCCTGGGTGGGTAAAAGAATACCTCGATAAAAAGAGCCGAAAACGACCCCCTCTTACAGGTGGGCAACCGCCGCCTGAAGGACTCGCCTACCTAGACTGGCGTCTGCCGAAGCATAGGTATGCACCTGATAGTGTTTCGTGAAAGTGTGCAGACTAGACCAGGTAGCTGCCTGACACACCTGCTGAGCCGTAGCCCGGTGCCGCAATGCCCAGGACGCACCCACGGCTCTGGTAGAATGGGCTTTCAGCCCCAAAGGAAGCGGAAGCCCAGAAGAACGGTAGGCTTCAAGAATCGGTTCCTTGATCCACCAAGCCAAGGTTGACTTGGAAGCCTGCGAACCCTTACGCTGGCCAGCGACAAGGACAAAGAGCGCATCTGAACGGCGCAGGGGCGCCGTGTGAGACATGTACAGCCGGAGTGCTCTCACCAGATCTAATGAGTGCAAATCCTTTTCACATTGGTGAATTGGATTAGGGCAAAATGAAGGTAAGGAGATATCCTGATTGAGATGAAAAGGAGATACCACCTTAGGGAGAAATTCCGGAACAGGACGCAGAACCACCTTATCCTGGTGAAAAACCAGGAAGGGAGCTTTGAATGACAGCGCTGCCAGCTCCGACACTCTACGGAGCGATGTAACTGCCACTAGAAATGCCACCTTCTGCGAAAGACGTGATAAAGAGACATCCCGCAGCGGCTCGAAAGGTGGTTTCTGAAGAGCCGTTAGCACCCTGTTAAGGTCCCAGGGTTCCAGCGGACGCTTGTAAGGTGGGACTATGTGCAAACTCCCTGCAGGAACGTGCGGACCTGCGGAAGCCTGGCTAGACGCTTTTGAAAAAATACGGATAGCGCCGATATTTGTCCCTTGAGAGAGCCGAGAGACAACCCCTTGTCCATTCCGGATTGAAGGAATGAAAGAAAAGTGGGTAAGGCAAAAGGCCAGGGAGTAAAACCCTTATCAGAACACCAGGATAAGAAAATCCTCCAAGACCTGTGATAGATCTTGGCGGACGTTGGTTTCCTGGCCTGTCTCATGGTGGCAATGACATCTTGAGATAACCCTGAGGACGCTAGGAGCCAGGACTCAATGGCCACACAGTCAGGTTGAGGGCCACAGAATTCAGGTGGAAAAACGGCCCTTGTGACAGCAAGTCTGGGCGGTCTGGGAGCACCCACGGTTGACCCACCATGAGATGCCACAGATCCGGGTACCACGACCGCCTCGGCCAATCTGGAGCGACGAGAATGGCGCGACGACAGTCGGACCTGATTTTGCGCAGCACTCTGGGCAGCATCGCCAGAGGAGGAAATACATAAGGCAGTCGAAACTGCGACCAATCCTGAAGTAATGCGTCCACCGCCAGAGCTCTGTGATCTTGAGACCGGGCCATGAATGCCGGGACTTTGTTGTTGTGCCGTGACGCCATGAGGTCGACGTCCGGCGTTCCCCAGCGGCGACAGATCTCTCGAAACACGTCTGGGTGAAGAGACCATTCCCCCGCGTCCATGCCCTGACGACTGAGAAAATCTGCTTCCCAGTTTTCTACACCCGGGATGTGAACTGCGGAGATGGTGGAATCTGTGGCTTCCACCCACTGCAGAATCCGTCGGACTTCCTGGAAGGCTTGACGACTGCGAGTGCCGCCTTGGTGGTTGATGTATGCGACGGCAGTGGCGTTGTCCGACTGGATCCGGATCTGCCTGCCCTCCAGCCACCGATGAAAGGCCAATAGGGCTAGATACACTGCCCTTATCTCCAGAATATTGATCTGAAGGGATGACTATCGGAGTCCAGGTTCCCTGAGTCCTGTGGTGGAGAAAAACCGCCCCCCACCCTGACAGGCTCACGTCCGTGGTGACCACAGCCCAGGTTGGGGGTAGGAAGGATTTTCCCTGCGACAGAGAGTTGGGAAGGAGCCACCACTGAAGTGACGTCTTGGTTGCAAGGGAAAGAGAGACGTTCCTGTCGAGGGAAGTCGACCTCCTGTCCCATTTGCGGAGAATGTCCCACTGGAGTGGCCGCAGATGGAATTGCGCGAAGGGCACTGCCTCCATCGCTGCCACCATCTTCCCCAGGAAGTGCATAAGGCGCCTCAAGGGGTGTGACTGACCCCGAAGAAGAGA
The DNA here is from genome assembly GCF_048569485.1 of Anomaloglossus baeobatrachus. Classification (NCBI taxonomy): domain Eukaryota; kingdom Metazoa; phylum Chordata; class Amphibia; order Anura; family Aromobatidae; genus Anomaloglossus; species Anomaloglossus baeobatrachus. The sequence goes on along the minus strand of NC_134354.1, from coordinate 95,302,431 downwards.
TTGCACCCCTGCCTGCAGCGACAGCTGTTTGTCCAGCGGTAGCATGACTACCGCTGACTGAGTATGAAACTCCATCCCAAGGTACGTCAGTGATTGGGTCGGTGTCAACTTGGATTTTGGGAAGTTGATGATCCACCCGAACTGCTGGAGAGTCGCCAGAGCGACGGAAAGGCTGTTTTGACACGCCATCTGAGAGGGTGCCCTGACCAGAAGATTGTCTAAGTAGGGAATCTCCGAGTGGCCCCGAGAGTGTAGGACCGCCACAACCGATGCCATGACCTTGGTGAACACCCGTGGGGCTGTCGCCAGGCCGAAAGGCAATGCCACGAACTGAAGGTGTTCGTCCCCGATGGCGAAACGCAAAAAGCGTTGATGTTCGGATGCGATCTGCACATGGAGATAAGCATCCTTGATGTCGATCGATGCTAGGAAGTCTCCTTGTGACATCGAAGCGATGACCGAGCGGAGAGATTCCATCCGAAACCGTCTGGTGCTCACATGTCTGTTGAGCAGTTTGAGGTCCAGAACGGGACGGAACGAGCCGTCCTTCTTTGGCACCACAAACAAGTTGGAGTAAAAGCCGCGACCATGTTCCTGGGGGGGAACAGGGATCACAACTCCTTCTGTCTTCAGAGCGTTCACCGCCTGAAAAAGTGCATCGGCTCGCTCGGAGGGCGGAGAGGTTCTGAAGAAACGAGTCGGGGGACGAGAGCTGAACTCTATCCTGTAACCGTGAGACAGAATGTCTCTCACCCATCGGTCTTGAACATGTGGCCACCAGGCGTCGCAAAAGCGGGAGAGCCTGCCACCGACCGAGGATGCGGTTCGGGGATGCCGAGAGTCATGAAGAGGCCGCCTTGGAGGCATTGCCTCCGGCGGGTTTTTGGGGGCGTGGCTTTGCCCGCCACGCATAGGAGTTCCTCTGGCCTTTCTCCGGCCTGCTGGACGAAGAGGATTGAGGCTTGGCGGAGGGACGAAAGGACCGAAACCTCGATTGTATTTTCCGTTGCTGAGGTCTCTTCGGTTTGGACTGGGGTAAGGAGGAGTCCTTTCCCTTGGATTCCTTAATAATCTCATCCAATCGTTCGCCAAACAAGCGGTCGCCAGAAAACGGCAAACCGGTTAAGAACCTCTTGGAAGCCGAGTCTGCCTTCCATTCGCGCAGCCACATGGCCCTGCGGACTGCCACAGAGTTAGCGGATGCCACCGCTGTACGGCTAGCAGAGTCTAGAACTGCGTTCATGGCGTAGGAAGAAAAAGCTGACGCCTGAGAAGTCAAAGACGCAACCTGCGGAGCAGAATTACGTGTGACCGCATTAATCTCAGCCAGACAAGCTGAGATAGCTTGGAGTGCCCACACGGCTGCAAAAGCCGGGGCAAAAGACGCGCCCGTGGCTTCATAGATGGATTTCACCAGGAGCTCTATTTGCCTGTCAGTGGCATCTTTTAGCGATGAGCCATCTGCAACCGATACCACAGATCTAGCCGCCAATCTAGAGACTGGGGGATCCACCTTGGGACATTGAGCCCAACCCTTAACTACGTCAGAGGGGAAGGGGTAACGTGTGTCAGTAAGGCGCTTAGTAAAGCGCTTGTCCGGAACCGCTCTGGGCTTCTGGACAGCATCTCTGAAGTTAGAGTGATCGAAAAACGCACTCCGTGTACGTTTAGGGAACAGAAACTGGTGTTTCTCCTGCTGAGAAGTCGACTCCTCTACAGGTGGCAGCGGGGGAGATATATCTAACACCTGGTTGATGGACGAGATAAGGTCATTTACTATGGCGTCCCCTTCAGGTGTATCAAGATTGAGAGCAACGTCAGGGTCAGAGCCCTGAGCTGCGACGTCCTCCAGAGAGTCCTCAAGCTGGGAACCCGAGCAGCGTGAAGAAGTCGGGGAAGATTCCCAGCGGGCCCGCTTAGCCGGTCTGGGACTGTGGTCCGGGCAGGAGTCCTCCACGTGAGACCTAGGGCCCCCCCTGGGAACGCGCTGCGGCGCGGACAGAGAGGGGCCTGGAGGCGACGATCCAACAGGGCCCGGGGCCTGTGTAAGGACCGGTCTGGACTGCAAAGCTTCAAGCAGCTTGGCAGACCATTTGTCCATAGACTGAGCCATGGATTGTGAGAGTGACTCAGAGTTTTTCAGCAAAAACGGCAAACTCTGTCCCTGCCGCCTGGACAGGGAGAGCAGGGGGGTCTACCTGAGCCGAGGGGCCCACTAGTGACCGAGGCTCCGGCTGAGCAAGCAAAACAGGGGTTGAGCATTGCTCGCAGTGAGGGTAGGTGGAACCCGCAGGTAACTTAGCTGCACAAGAGGTACAGGTCGCAAAATAACCCTGTGCCTTGGCACCCTTGCTCCTTGTGGACGACATGCTTTTGTCTCCTAGGAGAGTGATCACTGAGGGTATATGGGAAAGCTTATACAGCCCGACCGAACAGAAATATATAAATATATAGTATCTATTCCGGCACCCTAAGGGGACCAGCACCGGGTGACCGGTGTGGCTTACCGACCGCTAAAAAGCGGAGCGTGTGTCCTCCAGATTCCCTGCCTTAGGTCTCCCAGCGTTGCAGAGCTCTTTCCTGGAAATCCTCCACCGGCAGAATGCCAAAAAAAAAAAAATGGCTGCCGGAGCTCTCTAGGGAGGAGTGGGGCCGTGGGCGGCGCTAGAAAAGTGCGGGAATCTGGAGTCCCCACAGTGATCAGTGAGGGGGGAGGAAACATACAGGATGCTCCGGCCCTCACATCCGACGTCAGGTCGGCAGTCCCGCCCTTACCCCTGATAGACAGGCCCGGGAGCGGGAGTTTTGCTACTAGGCCGCAATTGAAGCCGGGGACTAAATTTAAGACCGCGGCCGACAAGCAGGCGCGGTCGGCGCGGAAGTCCGCCGGCCGTCACCAATAAGCAGCTGCTGCAGCGTCCGGGATGAAGGCGCTCCATGCACATCCCCCATGGGGACACAGAGTACCTTAGTGATGCAGGGCCCGGTCCCTGAGGATAAATAGACTCCTGTCCGACAGATTCTCACAGGGGCTGCGGAGGGAGCACGGTCCCAGTGAATGGATGACCGCTCAGGATCCCACTTCTCCCAGAGCCGCTAAGGGATGGTGAAGGAGAGACGGCATGAGGCTCCGGCCTTTGTACCCGCAATGGGTACCTCAACCTTAACAGCACCGCCGACGTAGTGGGGTGAGAAGGGAACATGCCGGGGGCCCCGTGGGGGCCCACTTTTCTTCCGACAGATATAACTAAAATGAGAATGCATGAGTGGATGTGTGCCTCCTTCCACACAAAGCATAAAACTGAGGAGCCCGTGATACACGGGAGGGTGTATAGGCAGAGGGGAGGGGGTTACACTTTTTAAAGTGTAATACTTTGTGTGGCCTCCGGAGGCAGAAGCTATACACCCAATTGTCTGGGTCTCCCAATGGAGCGACAAAGAAAGATGCGGCTTATAGTCCGAAAACTACAGTTTTTGTAGACTTTTAGTCCAGGAGAGGCATGAAACTAGTATAGGGTCCCATCAAAAAAAATTCTCCTTGCCGCAGTTCATGAGCTCACATGAATTGACCAATTTGTGCGCCAAGTACCTTCATTTTTAAAGCAAATTTTATACAGCATTAATGTAGTTTAAATGTCATATATTCTATATTAACTGCTCAAAAAAATAAAGGGAGCACAAACAAGGATTTTGTATTTTGGTGTTCCCTTTATTTTTTTGAGCAGTATATTAGCGCTTACAGAGTGCTGCCGTTTTCATTTGTGTGGTTATAGCGGCTGGCACCTGTTCACACTTGCTATGTTCTATTTGGAAATGGAGTTTTTTTAGTTCCTGTGGTGATCTGTTTATGCCTTCTATACAGCAAAAGGGCTTGCGGGAAGTAAGAAACATCCTTATATGTTTAGATCATAGGGAATTCATGTTGCATTTTGGTACCAGGAGAGACTGTAAAATTCCATATATTATGCAACCTGATGTGGACATTTATGGGGCAAAATGTATGGATACTATGGATTATGTAAGTATTCTCAATTTTTAGATTTAGGCCCTGTGCGCACTTGCCGTTTTTTGCCGTGGATTTACTGCGGTTTTGCTGCATGTTTCGCTGCAGAAAACGTTCATAACATCTCTGCAGTGATTCACCAGCAAATCCTATGGGAAAAAAAATGCTGTGCGCACTATGTGGATTTTGACAGCTGCATGTTTTGGTGCGGGATTCGCGCAGCAAAAACAATTGCAGGTCACTTCTTTTCCGCACATCGCTGCGGCATTTCACTCCATTGACTGCCATGTAATCAAGAAATCCTGCAGGGAATAACGCAGGCAGCAAATTCTGTGCGGTTCACTGCGTTTTCCTGCGTTATTCCCTCCGGTACTTCGCGTTTTCAGGACATAATGTTCAGCACTGCCTGCATCTTGCAGGGAAGTGATGTCATTATGACAGGAAGAGGAAGCGGAGCAGAGAGTAAACACACACACATCACAGACATAGAATACACATAGAAATCAAACATACATACATACATATATACACATATATATATATATATATATATATATATATATATATATATATATATATATATATATATATATATATATTATAAAAAAAAAACAAAAAACACGCGGGCTCCACTGTGTTTTCACCGTCCAGCCAGGTAAACACACAAACACACAGCAGAGGCCCAGTAATCTCAGGCTGGGGGCAGGGTTAATGCCCCCCCCCTCCCGCAGCCGAGAATATCAGCCCGCAGCTGCCCCGGGACTGTTGCATCCATTATGCGACAGTCCAGGCGTGTCCCTGGCTCTTCCAGATTGCCGTGACGCGGTGGCAATCCAGGTAATAAGGAGTTAAATGGCAGCGGATAGCTGCCATTTAAGTCCAGGCTTAATCATGGCAGCGTCTATGAGACAGCTTTCATGATTAACCCGTACGTAAAGTGAACACACACACACACACATCCTTTAATTTTAAATAAAAGACAAAAAGCTCCCTCTTTCACCACTTTATTAACCCACCCAACACACAGCTCCGGCTTAATCCAAGCAGGTCCCACGACGCTTGCATCCAGCCGCAACTGACACACTGTACAGAATGCAGCCTTGTAACGAGCCTGCAGGGGTAACCACAGGTCATTTCTCACGGTAGGTAATGTGAACACACTACCAACCGTGAGAACTGCAGTGACAGAGAGACAGACAGCGACACACTGACAGAGACTGGAAGAGAGACAGAGAGACAGTTACTATCCTGGGCAACGCCGGGTACTACAGCTAGTCTAATATATAGAGCTCAGTGTATGTACGTGTGTGTGTGTGTGTGTGTGTGTGTGTGTGTGTGTGTGTGTGTGTGTGTGTGTGTGTGTGTGTGTGTGTGTGTGTGTGTGTGTATGTATGTATGTATGTATGTATGTCCGCTAAAGGAATCCGCACCGTCACAGTTACAAACATGAAGTTTTGCACAGACGCCCCGTGTGATCCAGGGAACGTCATAGACTGTTTTGACGGGAAAAATTAACCCCGCGCTTTACAGTTACTCTCAAAAATCCTGCCTCCATTAATCTGAATGGAGCTGGGAGATAAGGGCTTTTAATAGAAACTGTCAGTGGTTGCTATAGGCACAAAATAAACTGTTAGTATAAGAAGCTTATGTGTGAGTGAGAAACAGAAAAAAAGACAGACAGCCGGGGAAAAGAGACAGCCGGGGAAAAGAGACAGCCGGGGAAAAGAGACAGCCGGGGAAAAGAGACAGCCGGGGAAAAGAGACAGCCGGGGAAAAGAGACAGCCGGGGAAAAGAGACAGCCGGGGAAAAGAGACAGCCGGGGAAAAGAGACAGCCGGGGAAAAGAGACAGCCGGGGAAAAGAGACAGCCGGGGAAAAGAGACAGCCGGGGAAAAGAGACAGCCGGGGAAAAGAGACAGCCGGAGAAAGACAGCCGGGGAAAGAGAAAGAGAGAGACAGAGAGACTGATACAGAGACAGACACACAGAGACAGACACACAGAGAGCCAGAAACTCGAAGAGAGACAGTTACTATCCCGGGCAACGCCCGGGTACTACAGCTAGTTAAGACAAAGTTAACATTGCGCTTCACCACTGCAGCCAATCATGAAGCTCAGCTGCTCTGCTGATGTAGATGGCACAAGCCACTAAGCTCAGTGATTACTTGCAGTGGTCACACGCAGCAGTCGTAATGACAACCAAGACAGCGGTGGAGAGGGCATTGCTGGACTGGCAGGGAGTGACTAAGGCCAATTTTCTCATTTTTATACACAGCATGCCTAAAGGCCCAGTCACACACAACGACTTACCAGCAATCCCGAAAACGATGCGACCTGATAGGGATCGCAGGTAAGTCGCTGGGAGATCGCAGGTGAGATGTCACACAGTCAGATCTTACCAGCGATGCAGGAACAATACAGGTCACAGTAGCGACCTGTATAACGATCTCAGCAGTCACTGTGGCCCTGTCACACAGTGTCAAACACAGCGATGTGTCCTGCCCAGCAAGACGTCGCCTTTGAAGAAAATGACCTGGACCATTGAGCAACGACTAGCGATCTCACAGCAGGGGCCTGATCGCTGGTAAGTGTCACACATAACGAGATCGCTAACGGGATCGCTACTGCGTCACCAAAACGGTGACTCAGCTGCGATCTCGCTAGCGATCTCGTTATGTGTGACAGTACCTTAAGTCATAAAAATGAAAACCTGGAAAACTCGTTTAAAAGGGAAGGTGTCTCGCGTTTTTTTTATTTTTGTATTAATAATAGGGATTATGAAATAAAGTATTTTTAATACAAAATTAAACTCACTGTTTATTTAGTTTTTATTTAATTCTAGTGTTACTGAAGCCCTGCGGGCTGCCATCTTGGATGCTGTGTGTAACGACATCGGTGCCGTTCCTCTGTTATGCTGCCTGTAATTGTATGAATAAATCAATGACTGGTACCAATCTTCCTCCCAATGGAGCAAGTCTGCCGCGGTCAGCACCACCGTGACCATTGGATGTCCTATTCCCTAAAGTCATGAAATCACAGTTACTCTTTAGCCCCTCACTTGGGTTGATTATGATAGAATATAACCAATGATAACTCATTTGCTTTTAGCTAGATTTTGGCTATATACAAACAAAAATTAAAGACCATGGACCTGCTCAGGCGTCTCAGTAACATTTACCATCACACTTACTCGTTCATAACTAATTGACAATGGAATTTCATGGACGCTAAAAATAATCTCACCTCATAAATGCAGCACTGAATTATTGTCACAAGTGTTATGAGAACCGCGTGCAAGCTAAAAAATACGTCATTGGCATCCACCGGGATCACACCGTTAGGGTAGATCTGAAGAAACTGCTCCTGTAACCAATAAACGCACATGTAGTATTGTGAATGTGTATGTACAAGAAATGAATGAACGGCACAGAACACGTACCCTGACAAACGGGATCCAGAAGAGGCCGACGTTGAAGACACTATATGCGATAAAGCCGGTCAGATTCAACGCCAAGAAGTCAAAGCTAAGACCCACAACACTGAAATAAACGGAAAGAGGATAAGATGACACCACAACATACACAAACATGTATAATAACAACACCAACCAACAACAACATAAACATGTATAATAACAACAATTATATATATATATATATATATATATATATATATATATATGTATATATGTATATATATATATATATATGTATATATCACAATGCTCTGCTCTTTGTTTTGATAAGACAATCGCACTTTGTTTCTTAAAGTAAAAACAAAACCTGGAATCTTAAAAAGGGAATCTGTCAATAGGATCACCCCTCCTGAGCCGTCTCTACGGGCATGTAGGTTATAGGAAGCTGAATAAAATAATACCTAGATATCGGCAATCCAGTGTCTTATTCTGGAGAAGTTTATGTTTTTCTTAATATATAAGTGAGCTGTTAAGATCCATTAGCCCTGAGAATCTGCTTCCACAGATTATCTTAACTTAAGTGAGACATGTAATGACTGACAACCTGCTCTCTTGATCTACATTACATGTCTCACACTGGTGACATGATGACTTGCCCACTTTCATTTAATATTGCTGGAGGCAGAATCTCAGGGAGATCCATGTCCGGCCCATAGATCTTAACAGCTCATTTATACATTAAGAAAAACATTGATTTCTCTGGAATAAGAAATCAGATCACGGTATCATTTTCTTCAGCTTCCTATGACCTACATGTGTATATAGACAATTTAGGAGGGGAGGTAAAGGCGGTTGATCCTACTGACAGATTCCCTTCGAGCACCAGTCATGCATGTGGCCCGGGAGACGTTTTTGGGGCATTCTTCTGTATGAGAGAGGTAGACATATATTCACCTTTTCCTTCTAAAGTTCTCAAAAACTTGTGGATAGAAAGACACCGACCAGGCCAGGAAATATATCCATCCAATAATCTGCTCTAGGACTTCCACTGCCAGGCTGTGGATAACCAGGAACCGTATTCTTGGTCTGGAAACAATAGGGAACGGGTTATTGATATACAGGGAACAAACTGCAGCATCCACATTTGGGGGGGGGGGGGGGGGGGTCACATGTGACTCAATTCTGAAGCACAAGCTGTCCGGTTGCTCAAGGCAGGGATATTGCTCAGTCTGGCAAAGACATCAATTGTGGCCAAGAAGAGGGCAGAGCTTCTCTGGCCCAGGGCTCTTTACTGGTAGGAAGAACTCCACAAAATCTGTATTTTTTATGTATCATAAAGGGAATTTGTTACCAGATTACACATTACAAACCGCATACAGTAATCGGAGACCTGATAAGGCCGGCGTACTTACTTGGCACATCAATGTCACCATGACTGTATAATTATTTTTGAATGCTTTCCTGCCTAAATATATAAAAGCTCTAGCCGGACTCAAAGGCTCATCTGAATATCAGGATTACTATGTAGCCGTTCCAACGTGGGTTTTCACAAGAAGTATAATGGCCACATCAGGTCTAAGATATATATTCAATAGCTTTTATTGTGACATCTGCTGACTAATTGCCTTTAACCCCTTCACAACCGGCCGATTTTTCGCATTCCGTTTTTTTTTTCGCCATTCTTTTTCTGAGAGACGTAACTTTATTTTTCAGTCAATATGGTCATGTGAGGGCTCTTTTTGCGGAACGAGCGGTACTTTAAATGAAACCATCAGTTTTACCATATAGTGTACTGGAAAACGGCAAAAAAAAAAAATCCAAATGCAGAAAAATTGCAAAAAAAGTGCGATAGCACTATGGTTTTTGAGATATTTTATTCACTGTGTTCACTATATGGTAAAACTGATGTGTGGGTGTGATGCCTCAGGTCAGTGCGAGTTCGTAGACACCAAACATGTATAGGTTTACTTTTATATAAGGGGTAAAAAAAAAAAAAAAAAAAAAAAAAAAAAAAAAAATCGGACAAACAAGTGGCGCACGTTTTACGCCATATTCCGTGACCCGTAGCGTTCTCATTTTTCGGGATCTATGGCTCAGTGACTGCTTATTTTTTGCGTCTCGAGCTGACGTTTTTAACGGTACCATTTTTGCGCAGATGCTACGTTTTGATCGCCTCTTATTGCATTTTGCGCAAAAGTTATGGCGACAAAACGTCGTTTTGGCGTTTGGAATTTTTTTGTCGCTACGCCGTATACTGACCAGATTAATTGATTTTATATTTTGATAGATCGGGCGTTTCTGAACGCGGCGATACCAAAAGTGTGTATTTTTTTAACCCTTTAATTTTCAATGGGGCGAATGGGGGTTGATTTGAACTTTTAGGGTTTTTTTTTAATTTTTTAAAACTTTTTTTTTTATTTTACTAGTCCCCCTAGGTGGCTATTGCGATCAGCAATCCGATCGCTCTGCAGTATCAGCTGATCACAGCTACACAGCTCTAAACAGCAGATACGCTCTCTTTCTTTTTCACTGTGCCCCGGGCACAGCGAAAGTGAAAGCAAGTCATGTGTAGTACAGGAGTCATCACATGACCCTGTGCTACCATGACAACTATCGGAAGTCACGTGATCGCGTCACGTGACTTCCGGTATCGGGCGGTAAGTAAAAGTTTACTGCTGTCACGTATTGACAGCGCCATTTAAGGGGTTAATCGGCACGAGCAGATAACGATTCTGCTCGTGCCTAGCAGGCACACATCTCAGCTGTGAAAATCAGCTGAGATGTGTGCCGATCGCGGCATGCTGCCGCCGGAGGGCCGCGGGCAGTAACATTATGACATTTAGGACGTAATTTTACTGCCCGCGGTCGTTAAAAAAAAAAAGAATTTCATAATTATATCTATCTCTCTCAACTCCTGCAGACTGGTTTTTATGTCCGATTTCAGAAAAGGTCAGCACAATACTAGAAGAAGTTGCGGAGACCAGTACATAACATACAGCAATACATGAACGGAGGTATATGTACGTGTTCAGATTTAAGTCCCAAAAAGTTTATGTAACTACAGGGCAGTGTAGGAGAGAGAAGTTAAAGAATGTACGTCTGGAACACCATGGTGTGAACAAGGTGCAAGACTCACCAAGCAAAGGACCAAGCTATATATGTGAAATAAGACACATGGCTATGGGTGGGGCAGGGTTTTCAGACAGAAAATGCATGTGTCTTATTTCACATATATAGCTTGGTCCTTTGCTTCCCATACAGAGCAAGTTTTTAACTGCAGGTGAAATTACACATAGGTTAGGGACCCCAAAAATAGAGATTACCTTGGCGTTTGGTTTCGGGCTCCTTTGCATTGATTAATACAATGGCTACACATCTCTCATTCCTATTATTCATGCAGTTATGCAGATACCATTTTCATGTTTTTCACTTTTTTCAAATAGTCCATTGTATTTTTCAGTCTAGTATTCCTATAGCAGTTCTGCTTTTCATTATTCCCCTATACATTGTGACTGGTGTGCAACTCTTTATCCTATTGTTTAGGAGAGAGAAGTGACCTTTGTCTACTGACACTGCTACTCTTAGTATCAAACTTACTAGTAATAGTAAAGAAAAACATGACCTATCCAGTGTAAAATTACCCATTAAGAAAAGGTGGTTGCAGGATTGTTCTTCACCGCTCTTTTGCCTTCTGGTTTTCAGTGCAGGCGGTCATCATGGCTGCACAGCTGGTAACACTGGGTCCTCTCCACTACTGCCAGCACGCAGCGTCGCCTCTGCAGCATCGGTGGGTTGCAGCGATCTGATCCAGCCAACTTCACTGCAGCGCTAACAAGCTCTAAAACAGAGCTTCCAAATGCTGCACTCTTTGCCTAAGAAACCAACCACCTCTCATGGACTGCAGAGGTGGCCAGTAACACGTTTATGACATCCACACATGGACCTGAGACACCTGTTCAGGAGCCTGAGGTATTAGATTGGTATCCTATTACAGTTTTTGTGGCTATAGTGTAAATGTGTTACACAACCGCCCTTCAGCCACACGTCAGTTTTAATAACATCTTCAAAAAGGACCGGCTGCGCTTCCACGCACGGAACAATCATCAACACAATCCTTCTGTGCACATAGAATATAATTTGTTTACCCCGGGCATCGTAGTGCTGAAAACAAAAATATTTAAACAAGCTTAAAAATTATTTCAACCAATAAAAGGCGTTTTGCAGCTTGTTCACACCGGCCTGATTATGGATTGATCTTAAAAACGGTTGGTGTAAGTGCACCCCGGGATATGTGAGAACACGAGATTTACTATTCACACAACTAACTGGATTTCTTCCTCTGCAGTCCTAGTAAAAAGCGCATCCAATATAAATACACAAATGAAACAAAAAATATCCTATTTCTTCATTGTTTTTGTGCACTCACCTATTACTGTGGGAATTATTGCTGTGCAGATAAGCGGTGACCTGCCCCACGTCTTCAGCGGCCACACTGAAAACAGAATGATCCGAATGTGCTGATAAAATAATCTGAAGGCAAAAAGAAACAGAAAATGTATATGAGAATCACACAGCGACTCAACGCCCTTACATCGCACCTTTGGATGGATACGCTGCATGAGTATATACAGGACAGGTACGCTACAGGAGTGTATACAGGACAGGTACGCTGCACGAGTATATACAGGACAGGTACGCTGCATGAGTATATACAGAACCGCATACACTACAGGAGTATAGTATAATTATATATATATCTGCATACACTACAGGAGTATATACTGGACAGGTACGCTGCATGAGTATATATATATATATATATATATATATATATATATATATATATATATATATATACACATTATATATATATATATATATATATATATATATATATATATATATATATATATATATATATACATATATATATATATATATATACATATACACACATATACATACATACACATATATACACACACACACATACATACATACATACATACATACATACATACATACATACATACATACATACATACATACATACATACATACATATACATACACACACAGGACAGGTACGCTGCATGATTATATACTGGGGAGTTATGCTACGGGAGTATACACAACACTGGTACACTACAGGAGTATATACAGGACGGGTACACTACAGGAGTATATAGAGGACCGGATGTGCTATAGCAGTATATACGTGACAACTGTCAATCAGTGGGTGTCATGAAAAAAAAAAAACAAAACAAAAAAAACAACCTCTAGTGTTTTCATGTATGCAGAGAGCGCACAGAATGGTTTGTGAACGGACATCAGATAACGTGAATACATCCCTCTTCCCCAGCATTGATCAGACATTGGAGGCACGTCAGTAACTACCTGCTCAGGGTAGATCAAAGTGCGCCTGCGTGGGACTTCAATGGCGGGGAGGGTGTATGACGTAGGACCAGTCATGCACCCTGGCTTCAGAAGAAGGAGAACAAAGATGGCCGAAAGAGGAGGTGCTGGTCCAGGAGAACGGAGACACCCATCTGACCAGTTTGCATCGTACCGACCCCCTAGATGAGTATTATAGTCATTTTTACGTTCTACACAGCAGCCTGGGCTCTTATATACAGCATGTTAGAATGCTATATATAAGGACCCAGTGGTGGTGGTGGCCGCAGCTTATAGGCCCCAAATCTGGTGACAGGTTCCCTTTAAGTCTAGGTTTCATGTGAGAAACATATTCTATGATCTACTTTACCATTTCAAGGTGCATCATCATCTGGGCAGGCTTTGTTCTCAGCAATTTTGCTTGCATTGTTTGTTTTTTTTCTTAATATTTCAAGAAGGGTATAATAGATACAGCTTGTGAAAATCCATGATCTAATAGTGACAGAACTGATTCGGCTCTGTTCACACTTGCATTTGGTAACTACCATGATTAACAATAAAATTATAGACGTGCTGGATTCCTCTTGTGATGAACCCCACCAATTAATTATAACAGGGTCTGTCATATTACCCATCCTCTTATATGAAGAGCCCTAAATAATTTTTCTACACGTTCCTTACATGGCATGTGCACAGTAATGCCGCTCTTTAGGGGAAGTGCAGTAATAGATGTCACAGAGCAAATGCGGTAAAGAACAGAACAGAGATAAAACATTGCTTTCTTTCCTTCCTGTTTCATGCGGTTATCCTACTCTGATTAGTAAATGCTTAACTTTGACCATTTACACACTGCACTTGTTGGAGTTGATCTGTCGGCTGAATATGTCGCCCTATATACACATATATTTATTGTCAGGCACCACAAAGTTCCTTCATGAACACAGAAGACTCACAATAGGACTCCGCTCTATTCACTGATTGTTCCTATCCTATATAATAATGCATATTGCTGGTAGTCTATAGAGAATGATCTCTACAGTTGTGCTCAAACGTTTACATATGCCGGCAGATTTTTTTGCTTTTTTTTTTTCATTGAATATGAATGATAACACAAAACCTTTATTTCCACTCATGCTTAATGGTTGGGTGAAGCCATTTATTGTCAAACTACTGTGTTTTCTCTTTTTAAAATCAGAATGATTACCAAAAACATCCAAATGACCCTGATCAAAAGTTTACATACCCTAGTTCTTAATACCGTGTATTACCCTCTAACATCAATGATAGCTTGAAGTATTTTGTGGTAGCTGTGGAGGAGGCTCTTTATTTTCTCAGATGGTAAAGCTGCCCATTCTTCTTGGCAAAAAGCCTCTAGTTCCTATAAATTCCTGGGCTTTCTTGTATGAACTCCATGATTGAGTTCTCTCCAGAGTGGCTAAATGATACTGAGGTCAGGAGACTGAGATGACCACTCCAGAACCTTCACTTTGTTCTGCTATAGCCAATGACAGGTCGACTTGACCTTGTGTTTTGGATCGTTGTCATGTTGGAACATTAAAGTACTGTATGTCCCATCTGCAGCTTCCGGGCTATGAGTGCAAATTTGCCTCCAGTATTTGCTTATAATGTGCTGCATTCATCTTTCCTTCAATTTTGACCAAGTTTCCTGTGCCTTTGCATCTCACACATCCCGCACATCAGCGATCCACCTCCGTGCTTCACAATAGGCCTTGTTGATATCTTTCCAAATTTAACGTTTATGGTTGTGGACAAAAATTTCGATTTTAGTCTCATCACTCCAAATTACATTGTTCCAGAGGTTTGGAGGCTTGTCTCTGTGCTGTTTGCATATTGTAGGTGAGATACTTTGTGGCATTTGCGCAGTAATGGCTTTCTTCTGGACACTCGACCATGGAGCCCATTTATCTTCAAGTGCCTCCTTATTGTCTATCTTGAAACAGCCACAACGTTAGTTTTCATCGAGTCCTGTATTTCAGCTGATGTTATTTGTGGGTTCTTCTTTGCATCCCGAACAATTTTCCTGGCACTGAAATTTTTGTTGGTCTACCTGATTGTGGTGTGGTTTTGACAGAGCCCCTGATTTTCCATTTGTTAATCACAGTTTGAACACTGCTGATGGGCATTATCAATTCCTTGGATATCTTTTTGTATCCCTTTCCTGTTTTATACAGTTCAATTATCTTTTCCCGTACATCCATTGACAATTCTTTTGCTTTCCCCAAGACTCACAATCCAGAAATGTCAGTGGCTGAATAAAAGCTGCAAGAGTCTGTCTGGGTCCCAGAAACTCACTCACCTTTTATGCACACACAATCATTACAAGCAAACAGGTCACAGGTGAGGATGTTACCTTTATTAACCATTCAACCCCATTTGTGTCAACTTCTGTGCATGTTATCAGGCCAAAAGCACCAGGGTATGTGAAGTTTTGATCAAGGTCATTTGGATGTTTTTGGTTGTTATTATGATATAAAAAGAAAACACAGCAGTTTGTCAATAGATGACTTCACCCAACCACTAACCATGAGTGGGAAAAAAAAGTTTTTGCATTATCATTCATAATCTCTAAAAAAAAAAAAAGCCAAGAAAGCAAAAATCTGCTGAGGTATGTAAAATTTTGAGCACAACTGTATGTGTAGCATGCAGCCTTACAAAGGACAACATATTCCTCAGATTGGTCACCAAATGACATAATCAAAATAAGTTCACAGAAAAAAACCTCACCAAAAATAAAGCCACCAGCCAAAAAAAATGGTCAAAAAAATGGCAAAAGCACATGCAAGATGCATACGGCACTTCATGATAAAAGGTTGGAATTTCACAGGTGCAAAATGCCTATAAAACAACCACCCACAGCCTAATATGTCAGGGGAGGGGGGGGTTGCTGGCATAAAACTGCACACTAATAGGATCTAATATAGGGCGTCAGTCACACAGATACGTGCAATGCAGTGTCCAGGTGAGTTTTTTGTGTGAACTTCGTTTGATTATGTCCTTTGGTGAGCTTTTTTGATGTAGTTAAGGACTCAGCGTGGGGACCCTTGACGTGTGGGTTACGAGCTTATATATTCTGGCCAAAATATGACCAATAACTCACATTTATTATCATAATTTTTATCATTTTATTATCGTACAATTCCTCAGGATGCAGCCGGTCCCCTGCGATGTGTGTCCATTGTTCCAGTGCACCTTTTAGGTGTTGCACAGCCCGCCTGATCTAATAGAAGGGCGTGATCAATAGGCTTTGCCTGGACACTGTGCATTGCACGTATCTGTGTGACTGACGCCCTATATTAGATCCTATTAGTGTGCGGTTTTATGCCGGCAAACCCCACCCCCCACCCCCCCCTGACATATTAGGCTGTGGGTGGTTGTATTATAGGCATTCTGCACCTGTGAAATTCCAACCTTTATCATGAAGGGGGGGGGGGGGCGTATGTATCTTGCATGTGCTTTTGCCATTATTTGACCATTTTTTTGGCTGGTGGCTTTATTTCTGGCGAGTTGTTTCTGTGAACTTATATTCCTCAGATTGGCTTAAACTGAAGAAGCCTGGCACCGAGCGGCACGAGTTGCAGCAGTCATGAGAACGGGGGTTCCAAATTCCCTATGTGAATGTAGCAGTGGTAAGCTTTTTTTCCCACTGCTCCCATTCACCGTTAATGGTCATGCACGCATTCTCCCTCTTCCATAGACCCATGGTAGTGAATGGGAGCAGTGGTTACTGCAACATTCATACGGGGGACTTTTGGAAATCTCTGTGGACCCCCAATGTACAGCCCCCAGTGGTCATACATTTATTAAAGGAGTAGTGTGACACTTTTACATAGATGGGCTCAGCGGCCGCGGCCAGGTACCACACACCCGCCTCATACTGATTCAAACATCTATTGCCTAGCCACAAGTTAGTTAAAAAAAAAAAAAAAATGTCTGGGACTTTAACGTTGACGGCCAATCCTTTGGATAGATCATCAATATCTGATTGGTGGATAGGTGATAAATGCTGTTTAGGGGATAACCCTATAAAACATTGTTTATTACCCATCCACAGGATAGATAATAAATGTATGATCACTACTGAGCCCCTCACAGACCACAGACGTCCTCTACATGAATGGAGCAGTAATGAGCAAGTGCGACCAATGCACCTACAGAGAGCAAATGAAACCGCACATGCTCAGTACCACTCCTCTCATACAGGGGGCTCTCTGATCTCTTGATCAGTGGGGGTGTCAGAGTATTTACTACCTATACTGTGGAAAAGTCACGATCAGTGTTTGCAGCGTTTTCCCTGCATCCAAAATTGCTGTGTTCTACAGTACAAGCACAGTGGATGGGATTTATAGAAGTCTCCTGACCACTGTGCTTGTTTTTACCCAGTGTAAACTGACATTCAGGGCTGCTTCCTGAGCCGCAGCACGTCACGTCACTCAGATTGCTGCTTTCTACATGCAGAATATGTATGTGACCAATAAGCACTGGAAATGGATTTATTCCTATGGGACACATTTCTGTTAGGCAGTGTACACCACATCCGCTGACACTTTCCCCGGCAGCACCGGCCGCACTCCTGCACATTACTTACTTCTGCTGGAAGACGGACAATTGTGCTGTTCTTTGAAGAGTATGTAATGTTGAAAGTAAAAAGAGCAGTTTCATTCAATGGAGCGCTGTAAAATTAAAAAACATTCCTTTCAATATCGCCATTTGCAAAGTTTATGAGTGGAAATGTTCAGGTCATTGCTATAGTCTTCCTTTTTTACATTTTTATAACCCAATGGTTCAGGCGGTGCCTGTGAAGATGTAATTTACCCTCTCACTGTATATGCTGTGATACTATGTCATGATATGTATATTTCCCTGGTTGTATTAGTTGTAATTCATGTATTTTCTTGGGGGAGCTACTGGTCTCAATGTGTCTCTCTCATACAATTGTAGTCTTGGCATCTAATGTGATTATGTAAATAGCCTGTCCTCTTCTTTCCAGAGTTGTGTATCTAATCTGTAATTGCATTGGCCAGTGAAGGAATAGTCATTGTTCTTTACAGCAGGGGATCCCTTCATCTACTGTGGCTGGCAGACATATTGGAGCCCTGTGATGGACCAAACCATTGATGATAGGATGTGTAACCCCCACCCCCTGAACATGGTGGGCTGGTCAAGCAGCACAGACAATGCATTTCCCTTTTGTAACTTCAGAGTGAGCTGAAACTTGAAGAGAGCAGGAGCCCCAGCCTGGGTGGCTGTGGACACGGACGGAGCTAGGCCTGTGTGGCGGCCCGTGGGATTGTGTGGAACTCTTTGGACTACTGTAAGGACGATTGCTTTGTTATCCGGTCCGAGGATTGTCGGGAAGGGCCCCCGAATCTGTTTTACATGGACTTATCGTGTGCTGTTCCAGTGTTCTTGTGAATAAACCTGTTGGATCGTCCCTCGGCCTCGTCCATCCTTTGCTCTCTTGTACACCCCCGTCACAAACTGGTTGGCAGCGCTGGGATCAGAGCAGAAGGAATGGAGGACAATGGCTCAACATCAGGAACCAGCACTGCAGAGTACAAGACCTGGACTTTGGGGAGCCTGCAATCAAAGGCCCGTGAAGTAGGAGTTCGTTTCAAAGGACTCTCCAAGGAGCAGCTGATTGAGGCGCTAGAAGAAGTCTGCTCGCAAAATGACGTGGAGGAAGGATCCTCACAGCAAACGGAAGAAAGACGGCAGCCGGAGGTGAATACCCAAAAAAGTCAATGGGTTGTGTGGTACAAGGAGGAGATGGCACTGCTTGGAGATGAGGCCACCATAGAAGATAAGAGGGAGGCCATGCGTGGAGCTAAAGAAAAGGAGCGCAGGATGGAGGAGATGGCACTGCTGGATAAGGAGCTCGCTGTGGAAGCCGCGAGAGGTTCCAGACAGACTGTAACCCCAGCACCCATCATGAGGGAACTTCCCAGGGTGTCCCGCAAAGACTTTAAGCCGTTTAATGAGGCTGCAGGCGACATTGAGGGCTTCTTCCAGGACTTTGAGCATCAGTGTCGATTAATGGAAGTCCCGGACAGGGAGCGTGTCCGGCATCTGGTTGGGCTCCTAGAGGGGGGAGCTGCTGAAGCCTATAGAGCTATGGACCCTCGGTGGAACTGTGAGTATGCGGATATTAAACAGACTATTCTAGAACATTATGCTGTGACCCCAGACACTTACAGGACTCAGTTCCGTGCTTTAGCCTGTGATGGGGAAGTGTCTTAAGATATATGCTCATAGACTCAAACAAATATGTAATCGCTGGCTGGAGGCAGAGGAGGCCTTATCTTGGGAGACCTTCCTGCAGGTCATCCTAAAAGAACAATTCTTTGCCCAGTGCCCCGCTGAGATCCGGGAATGGGTGCGTGAGAGAAAACCAGCGACAGTGGAGGAAGCTGCTGCTCTCGCTGATGAGGCTCTCACCATCAAGCCTCAGTGGAGGGTTCTGTTGGAGGATGGAGAGACGCCTAACAGCTCCACAACACCGGATGCCCCCAGTTATTCTGTCCCCATTGTTCCCCGTTCCTCTAAGCCACCACATGTTGATACCCGTGTTAATGTGCCTCCAGTTGCTTCTACTGCACTTTCTGGAATACGCCGGGGAGAGGAAGTAACAGAGCGCAGGTGTTATGTTTGTAGGCATCCCGGGCATTTTCAGGCCTCATGCCCAGCCAGGCCATGGAGGAATCATCCTCAAACCCCTACAGCACCTTCAGGTGGGAGCCGGCCTCCAAGTTCCCCTACCCCTTACCCAAGAGGACGCCTTGGATGGAGGGAGACCCAGCTCAGATGCTATCAATGTGGACAGCCAGGGCATCGGCAAGTCTCCTGCCCAGCTGTTCAAATGAGGACTGATCCTGCACCCAATCGGATTGTTAATTATTTACAGCCCAGTGCCATGGAGGAAGATGTGGCACCGTTATGTGAGGACTGGCCTAGTGACTCAGCCCCCCATGTTGCACCACCAGGAGTTTACGGGGTGCGACCCGCAGTTATGACGACTTCTGCTCATCGAGGTAAGCACTTGCAGGAGGTTGTGCTGGATGGACAGAGACTTGTTGGATTTTGTGACTCGGGTGCTTTCCTCACACTGGCTGATCCCCGAGTGGTTCGGCCTGAGGCAATCCATAGAGGACCTGGGATTGTTATTGAACTGGCTGGTGGACAATGGAGGACTATTCCCACAGCCACTGTGGATCTGAACTTTGGTTTTGGGGTCAGGCGATGTGTGGTTGGGGTGATGGGTGGTCTGCCTGCAGCTGTTCTCCTGGGCAATGATGTGGGAGAGCTACGATGCCAATTCGTGGCTGCATGAAGCCACATGTAAGTAACGCTCTGCCTGTGTGTACTTAACCAGTGACCTGTAGAGGTCCCTAGTACGTACACAAGTTGGGAGGGGGAGGGATTGTGAAGATGTAATTTACCCTCTCACTGTATATGCTGTGATACTATGTCATGATATGTATATTTCCCTGGTTGTATTAGTTGTAATGCATGTATTTTCTTGGGGGAGCTACTGGTCTCAATGTGTCTCTCTCATACAATTGTAGTCTTGGCATCTAATGTGATTATGTAAATAGCCTGTCCTCTTCTTTCCAGAGTTGTGTATCTAATCTGTAATTGCATTGGCCAGTGAAGGAATAGTCATTGTTCTTTACAGCAGGGGATCCCGTCATCTACTGTGGCTGGCAGACATATTGGAGCCCTGTGATGGACCAAACCATTGATGATAGGATGTGTGACCCCTACCCCCTGAACAAACATGGTGGGCTGGTCAAGCAGCACAGACAATGCATTTCCCTTTTGTAACTTCAGAGTGAGCTGAAACTTGAAGAGAGCAGGAGCCCCAGCCTGGGTAGCTGTGGACACGGACGGAGCTAGGCCTGTGTGGCGGCCCGTGGGATTGTGTGGAACTCTTTGGACTACTGTAAGGACGATTGCTTTGTTATCCGGTCCGAGGATTGTCGGGAAGGGCCCCCGAATCTGTTTTACGTGGACTTATCGTGTGCTGTTCCAGTGTTCTTGTGAATAAACCTGTTGGATCGTCCCTCGGCCTCGTCCATCCTTTGCTCTCTTGTACACCCCCGTCACAGTGCCCAATACCCGGAACACCAGAGTGGGATTCTAGTCCACTAGGTGCTAGAATGGAACACCGCCTCCGCCTGGCCCCCAGTCGCCTCCGCCTGGCCCCCAGTCGCCTCCGCCTGGCCCCCAGTCGCCTCCGCCTGGCCCCCAGTCGCCTCCGCCTGGCCCCCAGTCGCCTCCGCCTGGCCCCCAGTCGCCTCCGCCTGGCCCCCAGTCGCCTCCGCCTGGCCCCCAGTCGCATCTGTCTCCCTGTACTTAAACAGGTTGGCCACTACTTTCACACGGACGGTCTATCCTTAGGATAGGTCACCAATGTCTGATTAGCCGGGGTCTGACACCCCCACACTCCCGCTGATCAGCTGCTCTCTGTGCCACGCAGGCGGAAAAGCTCAGCTCCGTTTTCTGATAGCGAACATGGCCGGGTACTGCACATCCCTCTATTGATTTGAATAAAATGTGGATGTGCAGTACCCGGCCTCTATCAGTTGACGAGGCAGCTCCAGAACGGACCGTTCCCGCCTGCAGCTGTCACCAGTGGCAGCGGGAACAGCTGATCGGTATGGGTGCTGGCTGAGAACCTCAGCCGATCAGTCATTGATGACCTATTCGAAGGATAGGCCATCAATGTAAAAGTAGCGGACAACCGCTTTAAATTAAAGATGGATTACATTTGACAACACGCAGTGGGCAAGAGGTTACAAAGAAGGGGGACACCTAGTAGTGGCTTACGGTGTGAAGGTGACATTACTCTTGCCGTTATCCCTCCAAAAAGAATGAGACAACTGATGTGAAAATAAAACAAATCTACCACAAAATGTTCTCCAAAACGCGCTATACAATAAGGCTGAGTTCACATGTCCTGTAATCATCCATTTCAATGGATCCTGCAGAGAATCATTGGCAAAATGATGTGTGCTGGATCGTTTTGGTTTTTTTTTGGTTTTTTTTTTTAACATGGGAGTCAATGGAGGACAGATCCGCTAACGGATTGCCATTTATCTTCCGATCCAGTAAGAAAAAATGGTTCCTTTACAAATGCAAGAAAAACGGATGTAGAAATAGCAATCCATTGACGGACCCATTCTCCATAGACTCCAATGTTAGAAAAAAATGGATCCCGCAGAAATCAGTTATTTAACAACAGACAAGAAAGTTGTGTTTGCAGAACTTTTTCCCAACAGATTTCTGCAGGATCCGATCTAACGGATGATTACAGGACACGTGAGCTCAGCCTAAGGCCGGGGCCAAATGGGGCACTACTGCGATGCTCGCATGAGACTCGGTTCTCGCTGGCAGAAGAGCAGGAGCCGAGTGTCATGCGAGTGTGCCTGTGTCTGAGGTCCAACCCTGCGAGCGGGCCGGCACTGTGGAGGGGAGGGCCGGCACTGAGGAGGGGTGGGAGGGATTTATCTCCCTCTCTCCTCCGTAGCCGGCTATTGCCATTCTCGCTCTGCACGCGCGGTACACCAGTGTACCACGAGTACAGTGTGATTTTTCTCTCGCCCCATTCACTTGAATGGGTGCGAGAGAAAAGGGTCTCACCTTACAGTCGCAGCATGCTGTGATTGTTTTTTCGGTCCGATTAGGGCTGAGAAAGTAATCGCTCATGTGTGCTGACACACAGGCTAGAATTGGTCCGAGGGGAATGCGGTGTTTTATCGCACTCCACTCGCACCGATTTTCTCGCCGTGTGGCTTAGGCCTAATAATAATAAACTAATATTTTTGATCACTTACTTTACAGTAAGGCTTAGGTTTTTCACGCTTCCATTTTCTATTGTAACAACGTCTGGGATGGAAATTGTGCTGTCAGCACCTGAAACATAACACGGTGTCAGAGGTAACGCCCAGCAATGTGACACTTTACAGCTACTGAGGGGTTAATTCATGACTACTTACCGGAGAATACTAATAACCTGAGTAATGAGAAGACGAGTAATAAAGACTTTGGATTAAGAGTCCCCTCCATGGCTGTACGGCTTGTCCTGAGCTGTGGAGAACAAATTAACATCACCCATTATTAGTTGTGGATTCCTGACTCTCCACCATCGGCTGGAAAGACCGACTGGGTCACAACCTTACATTACACTGACTCCTACTGTACTTAAAGGGGCTGTCCATAGTGATGAGCGAGCACTACCATGCCTGGATGCTCGGTACTTGTAACGAACAGTCGAATGCTTGGATAAATGAGACTCGTGTACTGAGTATAATGGAAGTCAATGGGGGATTCAAGCATTTTTCCGGGAGAATTTCCCACTGACTTCCATTATACTCGGTACTCGAGGAGCGCCCATCCGAGCATCCAACTGTTTGTTTTGAGTAGCGAGCATGGTAGTGCCCGCTCATCACTATTCGTTACCAGTACCGAGCACCAGAGCATGGTAGTGCCCGCTCATCACTATTCGTTACCAGTACCGAGCACCAGAGCATGGTAGTGCCCGCTCATCACTATTAGTTACCAGTACCGAGCACCCGAGCATGGTAGTGCCCGCTCATCACCATTCGTTACCAGTACCGAGCACCCGAGCATGGCAGTGCCCGCTCATCACTATTCGTTACGAGTACCGAGCACCCGAGCATGGCAGTGCCCGCTCATCACTATTCGTTACGAGTACCGAACACCCGAGCATGGTAGTGCCCGCTCATCACTATTCGTTACGAGTACCGAGCACCCGAGCATGGCAGTGCCCGCTCATCACTATTCGTTACCAGTACCGAGCATGGCAGTGCTCGCTCATCACTATTCGTTACGAGTACCGAGCACCCGAGCATGGTAGTGCCCGCTCATCACCATTCGTTACCAGTACCGAGCATGGCAGTGCCCGCTCATCACTATTCGTTACCAGTACCGAGCATGGTAGTGCTCACTCGTCACTAGTTGACCATTACTGGGTAAATCTTTAAAAACAGACTTGGTATGGGAAGGGGGGGGGGGGGGGGGTATAGTGAAAAAGCATTAAAAAAAAAAAAAAAAAAGAAAAAAAAAAAAAAACCATAAATCACCTTGCAGACCAGTGCCACATCCCACCACTGGAATGATTGTCTGGACCGGTGGCACATATATCTTTACTCTATGCTGCAATATCAAATGGGGTATCACGTGCGGCAATCAATGGCCGCTGATCAGCTACAGCGTTCACATTTCATCCACACCAGGCCCCGTTTTCAGCACCCAGCAGACCCAGGAACAAGCTAAGGCCAACTGCACCGGAGGGGCCCAACTTCATACAGATCTCCAATGGCGACACACAGTGCATTACATGTAGTGAGCGGCTTCAGCAGCTGAGCCCGCTCCATACAGAGCGGGTGTTCACTGTACTATACAGCCAGGATCGATATTACTTTCACCACAGCAGTTTAACCTCATAAATGCTGCGATCCGTTGTGACAGTGGCATTCAGGAGGTTGGATATGGGAAAGGGTCCGGCTCTGGCACCCATCAGCCCCCCACAAAGTGACTGCAGAGAAACACGTCATCTTCATGGCATCGACGGCGCACTGTCTGTCACCTATGTAGCCGGAGCGGTCTGGTGGTTATTGTAAAACATTTTCTCTGGACCGAGGGCTGAACACCAGGATGACGTGCTCCGGCCCGTAGGTATCCGTGGAGCCCAGGTCTCCTCACTTGTGTGCAGGTCCTAATAACGTGGTCTCCGGTCTGGGGAAATCCTTTTCTCCAGGCTGCAGTATATTTAAAAAACCAAACTGGCTTCACTCACCCTCCCCTGGTCCAGTGCAGAGTCTCCACAGCTGCTCTCAGTGTATGTGATTGTCTGCAGCGCTGATTTTATATCAGTGACCTCAGCGGCTCCTGCTGTCTACTCAGACCTCACTGATATCTTTTTGGACCACATTTGTGGACAGGATTTTTCTAAAGTGGAAAACCCCTTTAATTGGGCTGGGACCAGTACATATCCAGTTATCCCGCAGGGTGGGGGCAGGAATGGACCCGGTATCTGCGCCCCCTCCTCACATACACTGCCCCTGCACCATGGCTGCCTCCTGCCTCCCAGGACACTCACCTGCACCCCTCCTCACATACACCTGCCCCTGCACCATGGCTGCCTCCTGCCTCCCAGGACACTCACCTGCACCCCTCCTCACATACACCTGCCCCTGCACCATGGCTGCCTCCTGCCTCCCAGGACACTCACCTGCACCCCTCCTCACATACACCTGCCCCTGCACCATGGCTGCCTCCTGCCCCCAGGACACTCACCTGCACCCCTCCTCACATACACCTGCCCCTGCACCATGGCGGCCTCCTGCCCCCCAGGACACTCACCTGCACCCCTTCTCACATACACCTGCCCCTGCACCATGGCTGCCTCCTGCCCCCAGGACACTCACCTGCACCCCTCCTCACATACACCTGCCCCTGCACCATGGCGGCCTCCTGCCCCCCAGGACACTCACCTGCACCCCTTCTCACATACACCTGCCCCTGCACCATGGCGGCCTCCTGCCCCCCAGGACACTCACCTGCACCCCTTCTCACATACACCTGCCCCTGCACCATGGCGGCCTCCTGCCCCCCAGGACACTCACCTGCACCCCTTCTCACATACACCTGCCCCTGCACCATGGCGGCCTCCTGCCCCCCAGGACATTCACCTGCACCCCTTCTCACATACACCTGCCCCTGCACCATGGCTGCCTCCTGCCCCCCAGGACACTCACCTGCACCTCTTCTCACATACACCTGCCCCTGCACCATGGCGGCCTCCTGCCCCCCAGGACACTCACCTGCACCCCTTCTCACATACACCTGCCCCTGCACCATGGCGGCCTCCTGCCCCCCAGGACACTCACCTGCACCCCCCTCTCACATACACCTGCCCCTGCACCATGGCTGCCTCCTGCCCCCCAGGACACTCACCTGCACCCCTCCTCACATACACCTGCCCCTGCACCATGGCTGCCTCCTGCCCCCCAGGACACTCACCTGCGCCCCTCCTCTCCAGCGCTCTCTATCAGCAGACCCGCCGCTCCATACACCTCCGGAGTTCCTCAATTGATTTGTCACTAGTCAGTAAGCCCCGCCTTCTTCCTTGTTTACCCCGTGACACACTAGCAGAGGAGGAGCCCGGCTCAGATATCTCCTTCAAGCGCCATTTTTATGAAGTCCATTTTATAAGTGATTGAATCATTGAGCTACAGGATAATGGCGGCTGTGCCAGGGACAGTAAAGTTTAATATCGTCTCAGTTTCGGTAACTTGTGGGCTGAGCCGCTGTCAGTGACTGTTGTGATACAGATGGAGCTGGGACAGGACGCCCTGGTGCTGGGCATTGATGTGGGCACCACTTCTGTAAAGGCCGCGATACTGGAGCCCAGGACCCGGGAGGTGCTGCACAGCCAGAGCCGGGACACCAGGGCAGGGCTGGAGGGCGAGTGTGGCCCCCAGGTGAGGAGCCGGGACACCAGGGCAGGGCAGGAGGACGAGTGTGGCCCCCAGGTGAGGAGCCGGGACACCAGGGCAGGAGGACGAGTGTGGGCCCCAGGTGAGGAGCCGGGACACCAGGGCAGGAGGACGAGTGTGGGCCCCAGGTGAGGAGCCGGGATACCAGGGCAGGAGGACGAGTGTGGCCCCCAGGTGAGGAGCCGGGACACCAGGGCAGGAGGACGAGTGTGGCCCCCAGGTGAGGAGCCGGGACACCAGGGCAGGGCAGGAGGGCGAGTGTGGCCCCCAGGTGAGGAGCCGGGACACCAGGGCAGGAGGACGAGTGTGGGCCCCAGGTGAGGAGCCGGGATACCAGGGCAGGAGGACGAGTGTGGCCCCCAGGTGAGGAGCCGGGACACCAGGGCAGGGCAGGAGGACGAGTGTGGCCCCCAGGTGAGGAGCCGGGACACCAGGGCAGGAGGACGAGTGTGGGCCCCAGGTGAGGAGCCGGGACACCAGGGCAGGAGGACGAGTGTGGGCCCCAGGTGAGGAGCCGGGACACCAGGGCAGGGCAGGAGGACGAGTGTGGCCCCCAGGTGAGGAGCCGGGATACCAGGGCAGGAGGACGAGTGTGGGCCCCAGGTGAGGAGCCGGGACACCAGGGCAGGGCAGGAGGACAAGTGTGGGCCCCAGGTGAGGAGCTGGGACACCAGGGCAGGAGGACAAGTGTGGGCCCCAGGTGAGGAGCCGGGACACCAGGGCAGGAGGACGAGTGTGGGCCCCAGGTGAGGAGCCGGGATACCAGGGCAGGAGGACGAGTGTGGCCCCCAGGTGAGGAGCCGGGATACCAGGGCAGGAGGACGAGTGTGGGCCCCAGGTGAGGAGCCGGGACACCAGGGCAGGGCAGGAGGACGAGTGTGGGCCCCAGGTGAGGAACCGTGATACCAGGGCAGGAGGACGAGTGTGGGCCCCAGGTGAGGAGCCGGGACACCAGGGCAGGAGGACGAGTGTGGGCCCCAGGTGAGGAGCCGGGACACCAGGGCAGGGCAGGAGGACGAGTGTGGCCCCCAGGTGAGGAGCCGGGATACCAGGGCAGGAGGACGAGTGTGGGCCCCAGGTGAGGAGCCGGGACACCAGGGCAGGGCAGGAGGACGAGTGTGGCCCCCAGGTGAGGAGCCGGGATACCAGGGCAGGAGGACGAGTGTGGCCCCCAGGTGAGGAGCCGGGATACCAGGGCAGGAGGACGAGTGTGGGCCCCAGGTGAGGAGCCGGGATACCAGGGCAGGAGGACGAGTGTGGGCCCCAGGTGAGGAGCCGGGACACCAGGGCAGGGCAGGAGGACGAGTGTGGCCCCCAGGTGAGGAGCCGGGATACCAGGGCAGGAGGACGAGTGTGGGCCCCAGGTGAGGAGCCGGGACACCAGGGCAGGGCAGGAGGACAAGTGTGGGCCCCAGGTGAGGAGCTGGGACACCAGGGCAGGAGGACAAGTGTGGGCCCCAGGTGAGGAGCCGGGACACCAGGGCAGGAGGACGAGTGTGGGCCCCAGGTGAGGAGCCGGGATACCAGGGCAGGAGGACGAGTGTGGCCCCCAGGTGAGGAGCCGGGATACCAGGGCAGGAGGACGAGTGTGGGCCCCAGGTGAGGAGCCGGGACACCAGGGCAGGGCAGGAGGACGAGTGTGGGCCCCAGGTGAGGAACCGTGATACCAGGGCAGGAGGACGAGTGTGGGCCCCAGGTGAGGAGCCGGGATACCAGGGCAGGAGGACGAGTGTGGGCCCCAGGTGAGGAGCCGGGATGCCAGGGCAGGAGGACGAGTGTGGGCCCCAGGTGAGGAGCCGGGATGCCAGGGCAGGGCTGGAGGGCAAGTGTGGGCCCCAGGTGAGAGGCTGCAGGGCAAGTTTGGGGCCCAGGGGAGAGGCCCCAGATGAGGATCCTAGATGAGGGCCACAGGAGAGGAGCCAAGGTGAGGGGCCGCAGGTGAGAGGCTGCAGGAGAAAAGCCTAGGTGAGAGGTTGCAGTTGAGTGGCCATAAGTGAAAGTCGGCAGGTGAGAGGCCGCAGGAGTCGAGCCTATGTGAGGGGCGGTAGGTGAGAGGCTGCAGATGAGATTAGGTGAGGGGCCGCAGTTGAGGATCCTAAGGCTAGCTTCACATTAGCGTTCATCTGCCGGTCAGCAGTAAAACTGAAAGCGCATGTTGCCGGATCCGTTGACAGCACAATGCAATGTCAATGGACTTGCGGTAACATGCGTTTTTATCTGTTTGCATGCTGCAGTGTCTGGATCCTGTGAGTTACAGTTTTTTACCATGTTTCCAAAACGCAACATGCAGCGTTTTTTCCCTTGGACATAAAACTGCAGCTCACCGGATCCTGTACATTGCAGCACTAGCTTCAATGTTTTTCAATGGGCGACGGATCTAGTTTTCACATTTGCGGTAGTATGCGGCTGGAAGGATACTTTTTGCCGTACAAAACATAGCCTGAAGCATTCTCATTCTTTTCTCTTCTCATTGTCTTCTCTTCTCATTGTCTTCTCTTCTCATTTTCTTCTCATACTCTTCTCTTCTCTTCTCTCTCTCCGCACAAACACCGTCACTACGCAGGCACTACCGCACACACACAGGGACTACCTCAGTGATGTCCCCGCTGTCAGCGCGACTCCCTTCAGTTGCTGCATGGAGCTCCCGGGAGCGGCGGTGTTCTACTGCCGCTCCTGTCAGCTTCATGTAGCAGAGCTGATAGCGTCATGGGACCTCTGTGGATTACGTCGGACCTGGAGGTGTATTTGGGGATTTTTAATAAAATGGTGAAAGAGGTTGTTTTTTTTGTCTTTTATTCCAAATAAAGTATTTTTTCGGGTGTATGTGTTTATTTACTTTCACTTACAGGTTAATCATTGGGGGTGTCTCATAGAGGCCTGCCATGATTAACCCCTTATTACCTCGATTGCCACCGTACCACGGCAATTCGGGATGAGCCGGGTAGAGTCCCGGGACTGTCGCATATAATGTATGCGCAATTCCGGGCGGCTGCTGGCTGACATTTTTAGGCTGGGGGGCTCCCCATAACGTGGAGCTCTCCATCCTGAGAATACCAGCCTTCAGCCGTGTGGCTTTACCCTGGCTGGTATAAAAATTTGGGGGGGGACCGCACGTCGTTTTTGTTATAATTATTTATTTATTATTTATTTTACTGCAAGATATAGCCCCGCCCACCGGAGGCTGTGATTGGTTGCAGTGAGACAGCTGTCACTCAGCGTGGTGGCGTGTCTGACTGCAACCAATCATAGACACCGGTGGGCGGGGAAAGCAGTGAATACAAGATTGAATAATGGGCGGCCGGCATTTTTAAATCAGGAGAAGCCGCCAGAAGAGTATCACAGCCGTGCAGCGCCGCGCAGGTGATCGGTGAGTGAGTGAATGAGTCAGTGACACACACACACACTCATTCTCACACTACTCAGGTGCTTTACACGCTGCGACATCGCTAGCGATCTCGTTAGCGATGTGACACGCCAGATCACAGATGTGATCTGTCGAGATCGCACATAGGTCGGTTTAATAGCGCCGGTCACATCTGCGACCTCGGCAGATCGCTTCTGCGATCTGGCGTGTCACATCGCTAACGAGATCGCTAGCGATGTCACAGTGTGTAAAGCACCTGAGTAGTGTGAGAATGAGTGAGTGTGAATGTCACTGACTCATTCACTCACTCTCACCCACTCACCGATCACCTGCGTGGCGCTGCACGGCTGTGACACTCTTCTGGCGGCTTCTCCTGATTTAAAAATGCTGGCCGCCCATTATTCCATCTTGTATTCACTGCTTTCCCCGCCCACCGGCGCCTATGATTGGTTGCAGTCAGACACGCCACCACGCTGAGTGACCGCTTTCTCACTGTAACCAATCACAGCCCCCGGAGGGCGAGGCTATATCTTGCAGTAAAATAAATAATTATAAAAAAAAACTCCGTGTGGTCCCCCCAATTTTTATACCAGCCAGGGTAAAGCCACACGGCTGAAGGCTGGTATTCTCAGGATGGGGAGCTCCACGTTATGGGGAGCCCCCCAGCCTAAAAATGTCAACCAGCAGCCGCCCGGAATTGCCGCATACATTATATGCGACAGTCCCGGGACTCTACCCGGCTCATCCCGAATTGCCCTGGTGCGGTGGCAATCAAGGTAATAAGATAATCATGGCAGGCGTCTCCCCGAGATACCTTCCATGATTAACCTGTAAGTTAAAGAAAATAAAGACATACACCCAAAAATCCTTTATTTGAAATAAATGACAAAAAAAACAACCCTCTTTCACCACTTTATTCAAGTCCCCAAATACCCCTCCTGGTCCGACGTAATCCACAGAGGTCCCGCGTCGCATCCAGCTCTGCTTGATCAGAAGCTAACAGAGAGCGGTCACATACCACGACCGCTCTCTGTGAGCTCCCCGCAGCAACTGAAGGGATCTGCGCTATCAGCGGTGACATCACTCAGGTTACCCACGGCCACAGATCTCAGGTGGAGGACTTCTGCTGTGGCCGCGGGTAACCTCAGTGACAGCACTGCTGATAGCGCAGATCACTTCAGTCACTCAGGGGAAACCTTCACCGGTGACCGAAAATCAGCCCATGACACACAGGCAGAGCCGTGGGATGACAATGAAGTCGGGTGAAGTTCATCCGACTTCATTCTGATCCCGCAGCTCTGTCTGTGTCTGCTGTCAGCGGCTATTCAGCTCTGCTACATGACTCTGTCTGTGTCTGCTGTCAGCAGTCATGTAGCAGACCTTAATGGCAGATGACATAGCTGCTGAAAATAAAAACGGATCCGTCAAAACTAAGCAAAAAAACAGCACCCAAACGCATGCAAACGCAAGTGATCGATCCGTTTTTATGCTGGATCCGGTAGACGGATCCAGTTAAAAAACGTTCAGGTCACTTGTGGTGGCATGCATTGTTCTTTATAAAAAAAGGATCCAGTGACATGCAGTTTGTGGGGGTTTTTTTTGCATTAAGGATAAAAAACGCTGATGTGAAGCTAGCCTAAGTGAGAGGCCGCAGGTGGGAGGTCACAGGAGTGGAGCCTAGGTGAGGGGCCACTGGTGAGAGGCTACATGTGAGGAGCTGTAGGTAAGGAGCTGCAGGAGGGGAGCCTCGGTGAGAAGCTGCAAATGAGAGCCCACAGGTGAGGGGCTGCAGGTGAGAGGCTGCAGAAGTGGAGCCTAGATGAGGAGCTGCAGCTGAGAGGCTGCAGGAGAGGAGCCTAGATGAGGGGCTGCAGGGTCTTGTAGGCAGCTATAACTACTCTGCTCAAAAAATAAAGGGAACACTTAAACAGCACAATGTAACTCCAAGTCAATCACGTCTGTGAAATCCACCTGTCCTCCAGCATGACCGGTTTGCCAGTGGCTCAGTAATGGTGTGGGGGGAGGCATTTCTTTGGAGGGCTGCACAGCCCTCCATGTGCTAGCCAGAGGTACCCTGACTGCCATTAGGTACCGTGATGAGATTCTCAGACCCATTGTGAGACCATAGGCAGGTGCAGTGGGCCCTGGGTTCCCTCTGAGGCGTAAACCTCATGTGGCTGAAATGTGTCAGCAGTTCCTGCATGATGAAGGTATTGATGATATGGATTGGATCGAAAATCGAACCTCAGGTTCATTCATCTCTACTCAGAAGCATGATCAGGCACGGTAGGGAGGTCACACAGGCATGTGGAGGCCACACACACATGTGGAGGCCACACACACACACACACACACACACACACACACACACACACACACACACACACACACACACACTCTCTCACACTCTCACACACACACACACTACTGAGCCTCATTTCCTTGTCTTCAGCCATTTCCACTGAAGTTTGATCAGCCTGTAATTTGATTTTCCACTTGGATTTTGTCTGTGTCTGTCTCTTTCCCTGTCTGGGTCTGTCTCTTTCCCTGGCTGCATTGTGACACGCCAACATTCCATATAAGGGTGTGGCTGCGCATTCTTCTGAAGTGCTGGCTGCACTGTGGCTCCCAGCTCCATTCGCTTCAATGGAGGCAGGTTTTTTGGCAAATAACTGTAAAGCGCGGGGTTAAAATTTCTCCTCAAAACATAGCCTATGACGCTCTCGGGGTCCAGACGTGTGAGTGTGCAAAATTTTGTGGCTGTAGCTGCGACGGTGCAGATGCCAATCCCGGACATATACACACACACACACACACACCCACCCACTATGTAATGAATAAAGATTTGCAACTGGAATATTTCATTCATTGAGATCTAAGATGTGGTATTTTAGTGTTCCCCTTATTTTATTTTTTTTTAAATGGCCGCTGTGGGTATCGGGCCGTTCTTTGCCGGCATCGGAGGCCCCGTTATGTAATCATTGGGAGTCGTTGGTTGACATGGTAGCTTGGGGTCATGTGATGACCCCTGACGGGACCATGACATATTTCCCATGAGAGCGCCGGCTCTCACAGGAACGTTGCATTTCTCCTGTTCTGAGCTGTGCAGCTCTGACCAACAGAAATGAGCAAGCGATCAGACTGCTGATCCATAAAGGTAATTAGGGGGACTAGTAAAATAAATAAAAAATGTAAAAAAATTAAAGTTTTTTAAAAAAATATGAAAAAAAATAAAAAAAAACCTGAACGTTCAAATCACCCCCCATTCGCCGTATTGAAAATAAAACGGTTAAAAAAAATATGCACATATTTGGTATCGCCACATTCAGAAATTCCCGATCTATCATAATGTAAAATTAATTAATATAATCGGTATACGGCGTGGTGAGAAAAAAATTCCAAACGACAAAATTTGTTTTTTTTTTTGGTTGCTGCAACATTTTTTTAAAATGCAGTAGCAAGTGAATAAAATGGAGTATCCGCACAAAAAATGGTATAATTAAAAACGTCCGCTCAAGACGCAAAAAATAAGCCATCACTGAGCCCCAGATCCCAAAAAATGAGAACGCTTTGGGTCGCAGAAAAGTTTAGAATTTTTTTTCTCCACTTAAATAAAAGTAAAAGTTTGGTATCTACGAACTTGTACTGACATGAGGCATCATACTGACGGCGGTTTTACCATATAGTGAAAAAGGTGTATAAACCCCCCCCCCCCAAAAAAAACCATTGTGGAATTGCACTTTTTTCACTATCCACATTTGGAATTTTGTTCCAATTTTCCAGTACACTATATGGTAAAAGTAATGATTTTATTCAAAAGTACAACTCACACCGCAATAAAATAAGCCCTCATATGACAGAAAAATAAAAAAGTTATGGCTCTCTGAAGAAGGGGAGGAAAAATTGAAAAGGAAACACCCCCCCCCCCCCGGGTTGAATGGGTTAAAGGAATGGGTGGAATGCCGTACTAAGATTATTAAACTTGCCATCTACCATTCAGATTAATAGATTTTATATTTTGAACGGGCATTTCTGAACGCCGCGATACTAAATGTTTTTTTTTATGCTTTTTGGGGTTTTTTTTTCAGTTTTATTTTCAATGGGGCGAAAGGGGGGTGATTTAAACTTTAAGAGGTTTTTTTATTTTTCCATATTTTTTTAACACTCCGATCGCTTGTGCATTTCTGCTGATCAGAGCAGCATCGCTCTGATCAGGAGAAATGCTCATCTCCTGTGAGTGCTGGCGCTCTGTCAGCTCTCACAAGAAGTGAGTCATGGCAGCGTCAGAGATCATCAGCTGACCCAGCGCTACAATGACAACACATTAGCGCCCCATGATTGCATCATGCCACAGCCCTTTAAATCGTGCTGTCAGTGTTTGACAGCGCAATCTAAGGGGTTAACAAACGCGAGTGGATCTCTGATCCACTTGTACCGGTACCTTCTAGCCATACATGTCTGTTGATAAGATCAGCAGACGTGCAGGGAATACTGCGGGCTTGCCACTAGGGTCCGCACTAACATAGGGAGGCGACGACATACAAATATGTCCTTGGTCGTTAAGAAATTAATAACCTTGGCTGCTCTTCTCTGCAGCTGCTCTAGTTCAGTTACGTCCTTCTTATATACCGGAGACCAAAACTGTACACATTATTCTAGGTGTGGTCGCACTAGTGACTTGTATAGGGGTAAAACTATGTTCTTCTCATGAGCATCTCTGCCTCTTTTAATGCATCCCATTATTTTCTTAGCCTTGGCCGCATTCATTTTTCCTTCAATTGCAACCAGTCGTCCTGTCCCTGCAGCTGAAAAACACCCCCATAGCATGATGATGACACCACCATGTTTCACTGTTGGGATTGTATTAGGCAGGTGATGAGCAGTGCCTGATTTTCTCCACACATACCGCTTAGAATTATCACCAAAAAGTTCTATCTTCGTCTCATCAGACCAGAGAATGTTATTTCTCATAGTCTGGGAGTCCTACATGTGTTATTTTTTGCAAACTCTATGTGGCTTTCATATGTCTTCCACGGAGGAGAGGCTTCCGTCGGGCCACTCTGCCATAAAGGCCCAACTGGTGGAGGACTGCAGTGATAGTTGACTTTGTGGAACTTTCTCCCATCTCGCCACTGCATTTCTGGAGCTCAGCCACAGTGGTCTTGTCGTTCTTATTTACCTCTCTCACCAAGGCTCTTCACCCACGATTGCTCAGTTTGGCTGGACGGCCAGGTCTAGGAAGAGTTCTGGTGATCCGAAACTTCTTCCATTTAAGGATTATGGAGGCCACTGTGCTCTTAGGAACCTTGAGTACTGCAGAAATTCTTTCGTAACCTTGGCCAGATCTGTGCCTTGCCACAATTCTGTCTCTGAGCTCCTTGGGCAGTTCCTTTGACCTCATGATGCTCATTTGGTCTGACATGCACTGTGAGCTGTGAGGTCTTATATAGACACGTTATATCAGTCCTATCAGTTTAATTAAACACAGCTGGACTCCAATGAAGGAGCAGAACCATCTCAAGGAGGATCACAAGGAAATGGACGGCATGTGACTTAAATATGAGTGTCTGAGCAAAGGGTCTGCATACTTATGACCATATAATATTTCAGTTTTTCTTGTTTAATAAATTTGCAAAAATTTCTACATTTCTGTTTTTTCTGTAAAGATGGGGTGCAGAGTGTACATTAATGAGAAAAAAATGAACTTTTTTGAATTTACCAAATGACTACAATGAAACAAAGAGTGAAAAATTTAAAGGGGTCTGAATACTTTCCGTACCCACTGTATATTATATTTCCTTTGCCCAAGTGCATGACCCTACATTTATCCACATTAAACTTCAATTGCCATTTCTCAGCCCCAAGCCTCCAGCCCACACAAA
Source organism: Anomaloglossus baeobatrachus (assembly GCF_048569485.1). Taxonomy (NCBI): domain Eukaryota; kingdom Metazoa; phylum Chordata; class Amphibia; order Anura; family Aromobatidae; genus Anomaloglossus; species Anomaloglossus baeobatrachus. Next base: position 95,266,834 of record NC_134354.1, on the reverse strand, counting down.
TCCCTCTGCAATATTAAATTATCCTCTTCTTTTTTATGATTATCTCGCATAGTTTAGTATCATCTGTAAATATTAAAATTACACTCTCAATGCCCCCTACAAGGTCATTCATAAATGTTAACCAAGTACCCTGTGTTATTTAAATTAATTACAGTGTTTTTCGGACAATAAGACGCACCCCCCCCCCCCCCCCAAATTTAGGGGGAAAGTGGGGGGTGCGTCTTATAGTCCGATGGCTGCGGGGAGGGGGGGTGCGGAGGTAGTGGAGTGGGTCATCAGAGGCATGAGCAGGCTGTAGCACCTACCGTGACCACGTGAGCCCGCTCATTAGCCTCATTTCATATGCACTGCATCCTGACGCCCATCATCTCTCAGCCCTGAAGCCGGTGCTGACAGGTGGGCGGGATAATGAGCGGGGGGTGCTCGCAGTAAACAGCCGGCCCGCATGATTATTTCTGGCTCCTACAGCCTCAAGTGAACATGTGTGGCTATATTCACTGCCCCCACGCATCATCATCAGCGCAGGGGGCAGTGACTAAGTATACTCACTGGTCACCGATCCCTGCAGCATCACAATGACCTCCTGCCTGCCTTTCCGCTGATGTGTGTGTAGAGCAATGCGCACAGTGATGACGTCATCGCTGTGCACACGGCTCCACACAGGTCAGTGGCGCTGCTGCTGGCACAGACAGGAAGATGAGCGATGCTGCGTGGAGCAATGAAAGGCGAGTATAAACGTTTATGTATTTATGTGTGCCAGAGGATGCCGGCCATATACCAGGATGAGGGCTATACCAGGATGGGGGACATATACCAGGATGAGGGCTATACCAGGATGGGAGACATATACCAGGATGAGGGCTATACCAGGATGCGGGACATATAAATAAGGATGGGGATAATATAGGCAGGAGGATCATTACCTCAGCAGAGAATTTGGGGACATTACCCCCATAAAATTGGATGCAATATGCTAATGACACTGATCAAACTCTGCTGTGAGCGTGAGCCGAGTGTCATCACTGTGCTCCCATTATCTTACACGCCAGAATCAGATCACAGCTGAGAAGATGGAAAGATTAGTTTTTCCATCTTCTCCATTGTCTGTGCGTGTATCGGACTGTACTTGGATGTTGTCAGTGCAGTCCGATTTTTCACATGGACCCATAGACTTGTATAGGGACGCACCGTCTGATATGCGCTGCCAATCACAGCATGCTGGTGGTTTTTTTTGTTTGTTTTTTTTTCTTTCACGCTGGCTCGACATGAGAAAAAAATGCTAGCTGGCTCTGCCCCATAGTATAACATTGCAGCAAGGGCTATATAACATCAGATAGCAATCGTACATGTTATACGCTGGTGTGAGCGAGCCATTATAGTGATGGCAGATTGTACACACATAACCACTGCAGATAATCACTGGGAATAGGGTCATTCCGTGTCAAGTGGACCAGTTTTAAAAATCGTCCCCACTCGACGTTCTCCGATTTTGCTGAAAATTTATAAGGATGTACATGTATGTTTGAAAAGAGGTTCTGTAAATTTTTAGGGCCAGATCTCAAATATATTGGGCACTGTTGACCTTTCACTGGAGGCCCCCCCAAGCCTGCGGCTTCAGCTAAGAGGATTTTGCAAACTTTGGCACATAGCCATTAGAGTTCTATACTGGCTATGATGCTGAAATTTGGCATACTAGCTCAACTTTTGCTGCTAAACGCGATAAAATTATTACCGGCTATGACAAAACAATATTTCGGCCGCAATTTTGTGTCAAAGTAGCTTGCAAAACGCCTCGCATAAAATTTATGCCAAACTTTGCCCATATATAACTTAAGACCAAAAACCAATAGGAACTGGTGCTTTACCCTGTACAACAAACATCTTCATGACTTTGCATTGCTGCAATATCACGGTCAAAGCATATGTATTTGTGGAAATATTCACACCCACATATGATGAAAAACTTAAAAAAAACGAATTTTACCTATTTTTAGGTCAAATTTCCCAAAAAGGGTACCCCTAAAATATATTAATTCTGTTATCATTTGAAAGAGCACATTTTTCTCTACAAGGATCATTGGGGTTTTTTTTGGAGTCTCTCCATTTAAGAAAAGAAAAATGCCACTGAACATTGTGTTATTTATTAATACGCAATGAATGCTAACTGCACTATTCAAACCCTTGCGTTGGTCCATGGTGGTTATACCACAACCAATTCCCTAAGAATTGGTATTATAATCCTATTAAGAATTGTAATAATGCTGTCTTTCGAGAATTGGCAGCCCCATCGCCTAGGAGCCATGGCCGATAGCCGTGCAAGGCAAGTCGCGGGTGGTCTCTTTATCGCAGGTTCCAAAGCCTGAGGGTGGGTGTCTTTGCCTAGGATCCCAAGCCTAATATTGGGTATCTTTTGTTGGTTCCCAAGCCATAATGTTCAGTCTAAGTAAGTGGTCTGGAATTGTTGCTGAATTTGCAACATAATCGGTTCAGAGAAGCTGTATTGCCGGCCCATTGCTGTTGCAGCTGGTGCTGGAATTATTGCAATGATCGACTGCTCGGGAATCCAGCATGTATCATTTCTCACAGGCCAGTGAAAGAAGCTAGCTGCTCCATGAGGATGCATAAAATGTATTAATGCATCATGGTCGTCGACTGAAATTTCAGAAATATTTCCAATCCACCAGTTCCTATCGTAAATGCAGGCAATGTATTGCCCTGGCTGGAGGTTTGCAATTGGCACAAAAGGCATTTCTGATCTGACAGATCCAGCTACATGGGCAATGAAAGATGAAGGGTCATTTGACACCCTTGAAATGCGAATCTTTTTGTCATCAATTGGCACAAACTGGTGATTTTCTCTTGTTCCAGCAATTGTATGTCCATCTTTGAACCTTTCCTCTTGAACTACCCGTATTTGAATTGTTCGCAAGGCCGATAGAGCACTGGGCCGATTCGTCAACAATTTCATTCTCCATCACTAAAAAATAAATAATATATGCATTAAAATGTAACAATAGTCAATAGGTTTATAGGTTTTTGATTATAATAGACATTGCTAGCAACAATACAACTCTGTAACATGTGATAAGAATCTGAAAATCAAACACAAAATCAATGCATTATGTGCATACATAACACCATGTTCAGTGGCATTTTTCTTTTCTTAAATGGAGAGACTCCAAAAAAAACCCCAATGATCCTTGTAGAGAAAAATGTGCTCTTTCAAATGATAACAGAATTAATATATTTCTTTGTCGCTCCATTGGGAGACCCAGACAATTGGGTGTATAGCTTCTGCCTCCGGAGGCCACACAAAGTATTACACTTTAAAAAGTGTAACCCCTCCCCTCTGCCTATACACCCTCCCGTGGATCACGGGCTCCTCAGTTTTATGCTTTGTGTGGAAGGAGGCACACATCCACTCATGCATTCTCAACTTAGTTATGTCGGTTGGAAGAAAAGAGGGCCCCCACGGGGCCCACGGCATGTTCCCTTCTCACCCCACTACGTCGGCGGTGTTGTTAAGGTTGAAGTACCCATTGCGGGTACAGAGGCTGGAGCCACATGCCGTCTCCTTCACCATCCCTTAAGCGGCTCTGGGAGAAGTGGGATCCTAAGCGGTCATCCATTTACTGGGACCGTGCTCCATCTGCAGCCCCTGTGAGAACCTGCCGGACCGGAGCCTCTTCAACCTCAGGGACCGGGCCCTGCAACTCAAAGGTACTCTGTGTCCCCATAGGGGACTGTGCAGGGAGCGCACCTTCTTCCCGGAAGCCGCGGTGGCTGCTGAATTCAGGAGGCCGGTGGACTTCCGCGCCGACCGTGCCTGCTTGTCGGGTGCGGTCTCAAATTTAGTCCCCGGCTTCATCGCGGCCTAGTCACAAAAATCCCGCCCCCGGGCCTGCCTGTCAGGGGTAAGGGCGGGATTACCGACCTGACGTCGGATGTGAGGGCTGGAGTGTCCTGCATGTTTCCTCCCCCCTCACTGATCACTGTGGGGACCCCAGATTCCCGCACTTTGCTGGCGCCGCCCACGGCTCCACTCCTCCCCTGAGAGCTCCGGCAGCCATTTTTTGGCATTCTGCCGGTGGAGGATTCTCAGTGAACAGCTCTGCAGCTCAGGGGGATCCAAGGCAGGGAATCTGGAGGACACACTCCGCTCGTTAGCGGTCGGTAAGCCACACCGGTCACCCGGTGCTGGTCCCCCTAGGGTGCCGGATTAGATACGTATATATCTATATCTATCTGTTCGGTGGGCTGTATACCCCTTTCCCATATACCCTCAGTGATCTCTCTCCTAGGAGACAACAGCATGTCGTCCACAAGGAGCAAAGCTGCTAAGGCACAGGGTTTTTTTGCAGCCTGTACCTCTTATGGGGCTATGTTACCTGCGGGTTCCACCTACCCTCACTGTGAGCAATGCTCGACCCCTGTTTCGCTTGCTCAGCCGGAGCCTCGGACACTGGTGGGCCCCTCGGCTCATGTAGACCCCCCTGCTCCCCCTGACCAGGCTGCAGGGACAGAGTTCGCCTCTTTTACTGAGAAACTCTCTGAGTCACTTTCTCAATCCATTGCACAGTCTATGGACAAATGGTCTTCTAAGCTGCTAGAGGCTTTGCAGTCCAGACCGGACCTTTCACAGGCCCCGGCCCCTGTTGGCTCGTCGCCTCCAGGCCCCTCTCGGTCCGCGTCACAGCGCGCTCATAGGTTGGCCCCTCGGTCTCAGGCGGAAGACTCCTGCCCGGACCGTAGTCCTAGACCGGCTAAGCGGCCTCGCTGGGACTCTTCCTCGACTTCCTCTCGCTGCTCGGGATCCCAGCTTGAGGACTCTGGAGGACGAGGCAGACGTCGCAGCTCAGGGCTCTGACCCTGACGTCGCCCTTAACCTTGATACACCTGAGGGGGACGCCTTAGTAAATGATCTTATCTCGTCCATGTTAGATCTCTCTCCCCCGCCTCCTCCTGTAGAGGAGTCGGCGCCTCAGCAGGAGAAACCCCAGTTTCGGTTCCCCAAACGTACACGCGGCAGATGCCAACGCCTGGTGGCCACATGTTCAAGACCGATGGGTGAGAGACATTCTGTCTCATGGTTACAGGATAGAGTTCAGCTCTCGTCCTGCGGCTCGCTTCTTCAGAACCTCTCCGCCCCCCGCTCAGGCCGACGCACTTTTTCAGGCAGTAGCCGCTCTAAAGATGGAAGGAGTTGTGATCCCCGTTCCCCTTCAGGAACGTGGTCGCGGATTTTACTCCAACTTGTTTGTGGTGCCAAAAAAGGACGGGTCATTCCGTCCCGTTCTGGACCTCAAGCTACTCAACAGACATGTGAGAACCAGACGGTTCCGGATGGAATCTCTCCGCTCGGTCATCGCCTCAATGTCACAAGGAGACTTCCTAGCATCAATCGACATCAAGGATGCTTATCTCCATGTACCGATCGCACCCGAGCATCAACGTTTCCTGCGTTTCGCCATCGGGGACGAACACCTCCAGTTCGTGGCATTGCCTTTCGGCTTGGCGACAGCACCACGGGTTTTCACCAAAGTCATGGCATCCGTTGTGGCGGTCCTGCATTCTCAGGGCCACTCGGTGATTCCCTACTTGGACGATCTCCTAGTCAGGGCCCCGTCTCGGGTGGCGTGTCAACAAAGTCTATCTGTCGCTCTGGCGACTCTCCAGCGGTTCGGGTGGATCATCAACTTCCCGAAATCCAAGTTGACACCGACCCAATCACTGACGTACCTTGGGATGGAGTTTCATACCCAGCAAGCGTTAGTCAAGCTTCCGAGCGACAAACAGCTTTCTCTGCAGGCAGGGGTGCAATCCCTTCTTCGGAGTCAGTCACACCCCTTAAGGCGCCTCATGCACTTCCTGGGGAAGATGGTGGCAGCTATAGAGGCAGTCCCGTTCGCACAATTCCATCTTCGGCCACTCCAATGGGACATTCTTCGCAAATGGGACAGGAGTTCGGCTTCCCTCGACAGGAACGTCTCTCTTTCCCTTGCAACCAAGACGTCACTTCAGTGGTGGCTCCTTCCCAACTCTCTGTCGCAGGGAAAATCCTTCCTACCCCCAACCTGGGCTGTGGTCACCACGGACGCGAGCCTGTCAGGGTGGGGAGCGGTTTTTCTCCACCACAGGGCTCAGGGAACCTGGACTCCGATAGAGTCTTCCCTTCAGATCAATATTCTGGAGATAAGGGCAGTGTATCTAGCCCTATTGGCTTTTCATCGGTGGCTGGAGGGCAGGCAGATCCGTATCCAGTCGGACAACGCCACTGCCGTCGCATACATCAACCACCAAGGCGGCACTCGCAGTCGTCAAGCCCTCCAGGAAGTCCGACGGATTCTGCAGTGGGTGGAAGCCACAGCTTCCACCACCTCCGCAGTTCACATCCCGGGCGTAGAAAACTGGGAAGCAGATTTTCTCAGTCGTCAGGGCATGGACGCGGGGGAATGGTCTCTGCACCCAGACGTGTTTCGAGAGATCTGTCGCCGCTGGGGAACGCCGGACGTCGATCTCATGGCGTCACGGCACAACAACAAAGTCCCGGCATTCATGGCACGGTCTCAGGATCACAGAGCTCTGGCGGCGGACGCGTTAGTTCAGGATTGGTCGCAGTTTCGACTGCCTTATGTGTTTCCTCCTCTGGCGATGCTGCCCAGAGTGTTACGCAAGATCAGGTCCGACTGCCGTCGCGCCATTCTCGTCGCTCCAGACTGGCCGAGGCGGTCGTGGTACCCGGATCTGTGGCATCTCACAGAAAGTCACCTTCCCTTGAGAAAGTCACCAAGTGTGACGACACGCGTCGGGTGGGTAAGGTGATTCCCTGGACCTTCAAACAGCTTTGTGCTTTACATTATCCTGCTTTAACCCTTTGAACTTTGGTGCATAGACACACGAGTCAAGTCAAAATCTGTCTCCTTGAGGAGGGATTTTTTTTTTTTTTTTTTTTGCACTCATTTTCTCAGCCCAGGGCTGGGGATTATCAGGCTGCAGCTCTGGGAATTGTGGTGCTCAGGTTTAACCTGGCGTTATGCTAGTTGAGATATTGGGGTTTCTATAATTTTTCTGCACAAGGCTGCTTTGTCTAAGTATCAAGGTATATTATGACTGCATTACAAGCTGTTGCTGGGTTCAATATGTATAATTATTTGTGAAGTGCTACAGCACATTTTTTGCTATGCTGCAACACCATGTGCTTTGAAAATTTAACTAACTTCTGATCTGTTCATTATACCAGCTAGCTTGGTTAGAATCTTGGTCCACTTTATATAGGGAATCACATGGTTTCCTTTTTGTTTGTTTTTAAATGTTTTTAAAATTTGTCTATGGTTGTTGTGATACCATTTGGTGTTGTGTGACACAAATGTGCTTTTTATGTTCCTTGATATACAATAAAATATTTTTGATTAATTATGTATATGGTGATCCCTCAGTTTTTTGGCACTTCTTTTCTCTCCATTAAGGAATGGTCTCTGCACCCAGACGTGTTTCGAGAGATCTGTCGCCGCTGGGGAACGCCGGACGTCGATCTCATGGCGTCACGGCACAACAACAAAGTCCCGGCATTCATGGCACGGTCTCAGGATCACAGAGCTCTGGCGGCGGACGCGTTAGTTCAGGATTGGTCGCAGTTTCGACTGCCTTATGTGTTTCCTCCTCTGGCGATGCTGCCCAGAGTGTTACGCAAGATCAGGTCCGACTGCCGTCGCGCCATTCTCGTCGCTCCAGACTGCCCGAGGCGGTCGTGGTACCCGGATCTGTGGCATCTCACGGTGGGTCAACCGTGGGCGCTTCCAGACCGCCCAGACTTGCTGTCACAAGGCCCGTTTTTCCATCTGAATTCTGTGGCCCTCAACCTGACTGTGTGGCCATTGAGTCCTGGCTCCTAGCGTCTTCAGGGTTATCTCAGGATGTCATTGCCACCATGAGACAGGCCAGGAAGCCTACGTTCGCCAAGATCTATTATAGGTCTTGGCAAATCTTCCTATCCTGGTGCGCTAATAACGGTTTTACTCCATGGCCGTTTGCCTTACCCACTTTTCTTTCATTCCTTCAATCCGGAATGGACAAGGGTTTGTCACTTGGCTCTCTCAAGGGCCAAGTATCGGCGCTCTCCGTGTTTTTTCAAAAGCGCCTAGCCAGGCTTCCGCAGGTCCGCACGTTCCTGCAGGGAGTTTGCCACATAGTCCCACCTTACAAGCGTCCGCTGGAACCCTGGGATCTTAACAGGGTGGTAACGGCTCTTCAGAAACCACCTTTCGAGCTGCTGCGGGATGTCTCTCTATCACGTCTTTCGCAGAAGGTGGCCTTCCTAGTGGCAGTCACATCACTTCGGAGAGTGTCTGAGCTAGCAGCGCTGTCATGCAAAGCCCCCTTCCTGGTGTTTCACCAGGATAAGGTGGTTCTGCGTCCGGTCCCGGAATTTCTCCCTAAGGTGGTATCCCCTTTTCATCTCAATCAGGATATCTCCTTGCCTTCATTTTGCCCTAATCCAATTCACCAGTGTGAAAAGGATTTGCACTCTTTGGATCTTGTGAGAGCACTCCGGCTCTACGTGTCTCGCACGGCGCCCCTGCGTCGTTCAGATGCGCTCTTTGTCCTTGTCGCTGGCCAGCGTAAGGGCTCGCAGGCTTCCAAGTCAACCTTGGCTCGGTGGATCAAGGAACCGATTCTCGAAGCCTACCGTTCTTCTGGGCTTCCGCTTCCTTCAGGGCTGAAAGCCCATTCTCCCAGAGCCGTGGGTGCGTCCTGGGCATTGCGGCACCGGGCTACGGCTCAGCAGGTGTGTCAGGCAGCTACGTGGTCTAGTCTGCACACTTTCACGAAACACTATCAAGTGCATACCTATGCTTCGGCAGACGCCAGTCTAGGTAGGCGAGTCCTTCAGGCGGCGGTTGCCCACGTGTAAGAGGGGGCCGTTTTTTCGGCTCTTTTTATTGAGGTATTCTTTTACCCACCCAGGGACTGCTCTTGGACGTCCCAATTGTCTGGGTCTCCCAATGGAGCGACAAAGAAGAAGGGAATTTTGTTTACTTACCGTAAATTCCTTTTCTTCTAGCTCCTATTGGGAGACCCAGCACCCGCCCCTGTACCCTTCGGGCTGGTTGTTTTTTTGTGTACACATGTTGTTCATGTTGAATTGTTCTTTTGGTTCATGGTTTGCAGTTCTCCGAACATCCTTCGGATTGCATTTACCCTAGACCAATTTATAAGTTTTCTCCTTTCTGCTTTTGCAGCAAAACTGAGGAGCCCGTGATCCACGGGAGGGTGTATAGGCAGAGGGGAGGGGTTATACTTTTTAAAGAGTAATACTTTGTGTGGCCTCCGGAGGCAGAAGCTATACACCCAATTGTCTGGGTCTCCCAATAGGAGCTAGAAGAAAAGGAATTTACGGTAAGTAAACAAAATTCCCTTCTTTAGGGGTACCCTTTTTGGGAAATTTGACCTAAAAATAGGTAAAATTCGTTTTTTTTAAGTTTTTCATCATATGTGGGTGTGAATATTTCCACAAATACATATGCTTTGACCGTGATATTGCAGCAATGCAAAGTCATGAAGATGTTTGTTGTACAGGGTAAAGCACCAGTTCCTATTGGTTTTTGGTCTTGAGTTATATATGGGCAAAGTTTGGCATAAATTTTATGCGAGGCGTTTTGCAAGCTACTTTGACACAAAATTGCGGCCGAAATATTGTTTTGTCATAGCCGGTAATAATTTTATCGCGTTTAGCAGCAAAAGTTGAGCTCGTATGCCAAATTTCAGCATCATAGCCAGTATAGAACTCTAATGGCTATGTGCCAAAGTTTGCAAAATCCTCTTAGCTGAAGCCGCAGGCTTGGGGGGGGCCTCCAGTGAAAGGTCAACAGTGCCCAATATATTTGAGATCTGGCCCTAAAAATTTACAGAACCTCTTTTCAAACATACATGTACATCCTTATAAATTTTCAGCAAAATCGGAGAACGTCGAGTGGGGACCACTGGTCCACTTGACACGGAATGACCCAATAGTGATTTTGTGCCATAAATGCAGCTGAGGACACTGGCTGCAGTGGTCATGTGTATGCCGTACCATTACTACAAGGAAGTAAATAGATATTGATCGTGACCATAAGAGCTGGGGGGTAAGTAAGTAAGCATTTTCTATGGCAGGGTAGGGCTTCTCCTTTTTTTCCAACTTTCTGGTCCCCTTTTCTCGTTAGATCCTGCACAATTGTGACATCACTGTTTTCCATTTTTGTTTTCAGGGCAAAGAACAAGATGTCTGTCGGATAATTCAGGCTCTAAATAATTGCTTGACCGCTCTACCCAGAGAAAGTCTTCGGAAAGTTTCACGCATTGGGGTGTCCGGACAAATGCACGGAGTCTTATTTTGGAAATCCGACCAAGGTGCGATATCTCGATGATATTGATATGTAGAATAAGATAAATTGCTAAAATCGTGCAGCCAGGCAGTGATGACCGCAGTTTGCACAGGGATGATCGGACAAGTCCCTTTTTAATATTGATGACAGCCTTTGAATGGGTCATAAATATCGAAAGGTACCCAATAGCTCACCTAGAGGGATATTGTGTTTCTTCATCGTTCCTTATGGGAGACGCAGACCATGGGTGTATAGCTTCTGCCTCCGGAGGACACACAAAGTACTACACTAAAAGTGTAGCTCCTCCCTCCGAGCATATACACTCCCCGGATGACAAATCCAACCAGTTCAATGCTTTGTGTTCAGGAGGTCACACACACACATGCATCCTCTGATTTTTGATTTTTGATTTCAAAGATTTGGAAGAAAAGCGGGTCCAATCTGGACTCCCGGCATGTCCCTTCTCACCCCACTGTGTCGGCGGTGCTGTTAAGGTTGATTTTACAAGGCTGGAGCCTTCACATGCCGCGCTCCTTCACCACCCCTCGGGCTCTGGCTTGAAGTGGGAGCCATCACGGTTCTCACTGCTTTGCAGGAGACCGGTCTCCATCCGCAGCCCTGTACAGGATCCTGTCGGACGGAGCGCTCACCTCCCAGGGACCTGGCACCTGCGTCTCACAAGCTAAGTACTGAGACGTTATTACCACAGACAGTGGTCTTTCCAGGGGTCCCTTGTACTTTATATTTTGGGGAGAGTGTGTTTTATGACTGTGTTAACATTTCCGGCCGGTTCTCCAGTTTTCACTGGAGAACCGCGCCGATGGTGCCTGCACGCTGGCCGCATGTTTAAATCTAGGCCCCGGCTTCAGTTGCGGCCTACTTTCGGTTTCACTCCCCCTGCATGTCAGTCATGCAGAGGGACAGTGCGGCTCCGCCCAGCGGCTGTTCAGCACAGGGAACGGACACTCCTCACTGAGGAAAGATTCCCTCCCCTGTATATCTCATTTGTCCTCCGGATCCAGCTCTCACAGTAGGCCCCGCCCCCTCTCCTCGCTCCGGCGCCATTTTCTCAGCGTTCTCAATGTCTGCATAACCACATTGTGATGCTTGCTCTAACATAGTGGTCCCTCAGCCTGGAAGCTCATCAGTGGTCCCTCCGGCTGCTCCGGTGGCTGATCCCCCGGTTTGGGTAGAATCCCTCTCTCCAGGGGACAGCTGTCCCGGACACTGCTGACCATGCATCAGCCCCCTTCTCAGGGCGCTTCTGCTGCTACGGCTCGCTCAACAAAGCTCACAGAGGATTTTTCTTCTGGTCTCAGTCCCCGTCCTCCTAAAATGGAGTCGCAGGGTCCCCTTTCCTTCCTCGTCCCGCAGCTCTGATTCACGAGCCGACTCGCAGGACGAGGAGGATGCCTTTACTAGGGGCTCGGACGGATCTGTCCGAAAGTGACGCAGATGCTAATGATTTGATTGCGTCCATTATATTTGTACTGGACCTCAATCCGCCTGTATCAGGGGAGCACCCCTCTCTGGCAGGAAAGCATCAGTATACCTTGCCTAAGAGAACAAGGAGTGTGTTCCCTATCCACTCCAGTTTTCAGGCCACTGTGACCAAGCCCAGAGCCTGTCCTGACAGACGCTTCCCAAAGCGTGGTTCTGATGACTGTTTCCCCCTTCCACCAGTGGTGGTCAAGGAGTGGGCTCATTCACCAAGGGTGGACCCTCCGGTGTCTAGACTTTCAGCCCGGACTGTTGTATCAGTGGCTGACGGCACCTCTCTAAGGATCCCACTGTCCGCCAGGTTGTCCTTCTGGCCAAATCTATATATGAGGCGGCGGGGGCCTCGTTCTCCCCATCTTTTGCAGCAGTGTGGGCTCTCAAAGCCATCTCTGCTTCTCTGGAGGAGATGCATTCCCTCACCAGGGATTTTATGCCTGAAATGGTTGCCTTAACTTCCAGGCTTCAGTCTTTTCATCCTATGCCATGTCTGCCATGCTGGAGACTGTCACCGCACTGCGGTGGCCTCGGCTACTTCCCTCGCTGTCCGCAGGCTCCTGTGGCTTCGAGAGTGGAAGGCAGATGCTTCTTAAGAAGTTCCTTGCTGGGCTCCCTTTTGCTGGGACCAGTCTATTCGGTGAACATCTGGATGAAATTATTAAGGAAGTTTTTGGCAGGAAGTGTACTTCCATGCCACAAACCCAGGAAACCTGTCCAGGGCAGGAACCAGTCGAGGTTTCGTTCCTTTCGTTCCTCTAACTGGTCATCCTCTAAGCCCTCGGCCTCGTCCACTAACTCAGCCAAGGTCCGTAAACCAACTGGCGCATGAAGCCGCGTCCTCAGAAGTCCGCAGGAGCTGCGGCCCCCAAGGCAGCCTCCTCTTGATTATCTGGCCGCGCCAGTAACGTCCTTGGTCGGTGGCAGGCTCTCCCTCTTGGGCGACGTGTGGTTTCAACACGTCTTCGATCAGTGGGTGTGGGTTACCATCTCCCACAGCTACAGAATAGAATTCTATCCAGCCCGCCAAACAGATTTTTTCTGTCAACTCTCCCCTGCTCCAAGGCCGCCGCCTCCTCACAGGCCGTGGCATTCTTGCAGGCCAATGGAGTAATTGTACCAGTTCCCGACTGGGAACGGTTCTGAGATTTCTACTCAAATCTCTTCCTAGTCCCCGAAAAGGACGGTGCTTTCCGACCTGGATCTCAAGCTTCTCAACAAGCATGTCAGGTGCGGCATTTTTGCATGGAATCTCTGCAATCAGTCAACTGACCCAAGGAGATTTCTTAGCAGCCATCGACATCAGAGATGTCTTTCTGCTTGTGCCAATCGCAGTTTCACACCAGCGTTGGCTACGTTTTGTAATCGGAGAGGAACTTTTCCAATTCGTGGCTCTCCCCTTCGGGTTAGCCACGGCCCCTCGTGTACTCACAAGGTCATGGCAGCAGTGGTTGCGGTTCTGCACCTCCAGGGGTTGCTAGTGTTTCCTTACCTGGACAACCTTGTAGTCAAGGCTTCATCCAGTGCAGACTGTCAGCGGAGTATCTCGCTCACTCTCAGCGGAGTGTCTCGCTCACTCTCGCCACGCTTGCAAGTCCACTCTGACCACGACCTAGGACCTTACGTACCTAGGGATGCAATTCGAGACTCTGCTGGCACTTGTGAAGCTGCCCTTAGTCAAACAGCAGTCCCTTCATCTGGCGGTTCGCTCTCTGCTGAGGCTCCGCCGTCATTCCATCAGGCACCTCATGCAGGTGCTGGGTCAGATGGTGGCGTCAATGGAAGCGGTTCTCTTTGCCAGTTCCATCTGCGTCCCCTGCAGCTGGACATTCTCCGCTGTTGGGACAAGCGGACCTCTTCCTTGCACAGGCTGGTGGCTCTGTCGCCACAGACCAGGAGCTCTCTTTTGTGGTGGCTTCGGCCCCTCTCTTTGTCCCAGGGACGCTCCTTTCTGGCCCCGTCCTGGGTGATTCTCACCACGGATGCCAGTCTATCCAGTTGGGGAGCAGTGTTTCTCCACCACCGAGCACAGGGCACTTGGACTCCGTCCGAATCAGCCCTCTCGATCAAGGTGCTGGAAATCAGGGCTGTACTCCTCAGAAAGTGGTCTTTCTAGCTCTCGTAGTTTTTCACCACCTGTTGGCGGGCCGGCACGTTCATGTCCAGTCAGACAACGCGACAGCAGCTGCCTATCTCAATCACCAAGACGGGACTCGCAGCCGCCTAGCAATGTCGGAAGTTCAACGTATCCTTCAGTGGACGAAGGACTCCAAGTCCACCATATCCGCAGTCCACATCCCAGGCGTAGAAAACTGGGAGGCAGATTATCTCAGCCGTGAAACCGTGCACAGCGGCGAGTGGGCCCTGCATCCGGCAGTGTTCCGGTCAATCTGCCGCAAGTGGGGCACTCCGGAAGTGGATCTAATGGCATCCCGGCACAACAACGAGGTCCCGATTTACGTGGCTCGCTCCCACGATCCTCAGGCCTTGGCAGCGGACGCGCTGGTTCAAGATTGGTTCCAGTTCCGTCTGGCCTACGTGTTTCCCCCTCTAGCTCTCTTGCCGAGAGTCCTGCGCAAGATCAGAATGGAGGGCCGTCGGGTCGTACTCATCGCCCCAGACTGGCCCAGGCGAGCTTGGTTCCCAGACCTGCTCCGTCTGTCCGTAGAGGTGACGTGGCATCTCCCGGACCGCCCAGACCCTCACAGGGTCCGTTTTCCGCCAGAATTCTGCGGCTCTCAGATTGACGGCGTGGCTCTTGAGCCCTGGATCCTTACGGCTTCAGGCATTCCTTCCGAGGTCATCTTCACTATGACTCAGGCTCGGAAGTCTTCCTCGGCCAGGATTTACCACAGGAGTTGGAGATTTTTCCTGTCCTGGTGTCGTTCTTCCGGCCATGCTCCTTGGCCGTTTTCCTTGCCGACCATCCTGTCCTTTCTACAGTCCGGCCTGCAGCTAGGACTGTCTCTCAATTCCCTCAAGGGACAGGTCTCGGCTCTGTCAGCGTTGTTCCAGCGGCGTATCATCCGGCTGGCCCAGATGCGCACCTTTATACAGGGCGCATCTCACATCACTCCGCCTTACTGGCGGCCTCTGGATCCCTGAGACCTTAATCTGGTCCTCACGGCCTTACAGAAACCCCCCTTTGAGCCTCTTAAGGAGGTTTCGTTGTTTCGTCTTTCACAGAAAGTGGTCTTTCTGGTGGCCATAATTTCTCTCAGGAGAGTCTCTGATTTGACTGTGCTCTCTTTGGAGTCACCCTTTTTGGTCTTTCACCAAGACAAGGTGGTTCTCCGTCCGACTCCGGGCCTTCTCCCTAAGGTGGTGTCTCCTTTCCACCTTAACCAGGACATTTCATTGTCTTCCCTTTGTTCGGCCCCTGTGCATCGCTTTGAGAAAGCGTTGCATGCTTTAGATTTGGTGCGGACGCTCCGGATCTATGAGTCACGCACCGCTGTTCTTAGGCGGTGCACCTCTCTTTTTGTGCTGACCACAGGTCAGCGCAAGGGTCTCTCGGCTTCTAAACCGACCCTAGCTCGTTGGATTAGGTCGGCCATATCCGATGCCTACCAATGTTCTCAGGTGCCTCCCCCGCCGGGGATTAAGGCGCACTCGACCAGAGCTGTCGGTGCCTCTTGGGCTACGGCTCAGTAGGTCTGTCAGGCTGCCACTTGGTCTAGTCTGCACAACCTTTCGAAGCACTACCAAGTGCATGCTCATGCTTCGGCAGATGCGAGCTTGGGCAGACGCATCCTTCGGACGGCTGTCGCCCATTTGTGAAGTTAGGTTTTGCCTACTTCTCAGTTTCTGTTTATTTCTCACCCATGGACTGCTTTGAGACGTCCCATGGTCTGGGTCTCCCATAAGGAACGATGAAGAAAAAGAGAATTTTGTTTGCTTACCGTAAATTCTTTTTCTTATAGTTCCGACATGGGAGACCCAGCACCCTCCCTGTTGCCTGTTGGCAGCTTTCTTGTTCCGTGTGTTTTCACCGGCTGTTGTTGTAGACAGAAGTTCCGGTTATTCCGGGTTTTACTCTATCTCTACTTATGGGTGGATGTCCTCCTTCAGCTTTTGCACTAAACTGGTTGGATTTGTCATCCGGGGAGTGTATATGCTCGGAGGGAGGAGCTACACTTTTAGTGTAGTACTTTGTGTGTCCTCCGGAGGCAGAAGCTATACACCCATGGTCTGGGTCTCCCATGTCGGAACTATAAGAAAAATAATTTACGGTAAGTAAACAAAATTCTCTTTTTCCTACTTCCACCAATTTGTATAACGTTCTGAATGTTGTTAGAATTTGTGATAGTAGTAAAAAAAAATCTGTTCTATTGTCCAAAAATTATCCAAAGAGGTTAGTAGCTACTCATTTACTATCCTTTTTGGCTCTACTTGAGTGTATGATTCATTAAGATATTTTTCCAGTGATTTATTAACAAGTAAACACTAATTGTTGGGTTTTTTTTTATTATTATTATTATTATTATTATTATTTTGTCCAGCGAGGAAAGTTATGAAATTCTGCAAATAACTTATTATGGAATTTGTTTTATTTTCCTGTAGAAAAAAAGTGTCTGTAAATGACTCCCAGCCATTGCTTTTCCATAGTCTGTATATCTGCATTTATATCAGACCGTACTCGTATGAAGTACAGATGCTGGCAGTGATGGGTCAGAATCTGGGTCTCATTAAAGGGAACCTGTCAGCAGATTTGGGGCCTATAAGCTGCGGCCACCACCAGTGAGCTCTTATATACAGCATTCTAACATGCTGTATATAAGAGCCCAGGCCGCTGTGTAGAACGTAAAACTTACTTTATAATACTCACCTAAATGGTCGGTTTGGTGCAGACTGATTGGATAGGTGGCTCCGTTCTCCTGGTGCGGCGCCTCCTCTTTTGGCCATCTTCGTCATTCTTCTGAAGCCAGGGTGCATGACGTGTCCTACATCATGCACATGTGCCGGCATTGTGGTTCTGCGCAGGCGCAGTACAATACTTTGATCTGCCCTGCTTAGCGACCTCAGCGCACTATCCAATGTTTTATCTGATGGTACTCGGCCCAATGTTATAGTATGGGGCAGGTCAGATCTGCTATTTAAAAAAAAAAATTCTCATACTGAGTCAGCATAAGAAAACAATCGCTTCATACTGCGATTGGCAGTGTATCTTGGATGGCGCAAACTCATACAGGTCTATGGGTGTGTGTGAACATTGGACTGCACTCAGATGACATCGGGTGAAGGCAGGGAAAGAAAACTTGGGAAATGCAGGGGTCCGAAAGCCTCTTACATGCATTTTTTTTTTTTTTTTTTTTTACAGGAATAAAGACCAATCCCCGAATAAAGTGACTTGTTACGCTTTTAACTTGTTACGCAGCCAGCTTCACCCAGCTTTTACTTATAGATTCTTTCCTCTAGGGTGCGCTCTTACCTCATTGTGAGCAACCAGACTCCAGCAAGAGGCTGCACAGATGAGCCGCCAAGAGCCGACTCATCTCCCTTAAGCCGACTGTACATAACTGTACATAACTACATACATAATTGTACATAACTGTACATAATAATACATTTCCAGTAACCCCTTATGCTATAGAGCATTTTCAGTCAGTCTTAATGTCAATGAATGCGTTAAAAGGTTAATCTCATTTTCCAAGATCTTATCCCAATACGTAGTAGGTGTAGTAATAATATTAGCAAATAACTCTAATTAAAAATGTGTATAGTTTTCCTGATAAAGCCATGTCTCTTACCTCATGTGCAGGGCATTGAACCTTAGGTATCCATGGTTACGACCACTCATATAGTGAAAATTAGTTAGTTGCTCATGGCTGTAACCATAGATACCTAAGGTCCTGCAATGCCCTGCACATGAGGAGAGGGATATAGTTAATCAGGAGAACTATACTACATTTCTAATGGTATGTATTTGCTATTATTATTATTACACCTACTACATGGGAATACCACTTAAGGCCATGTGCGCACTTACCGGATTTTGCCGCGGATTTTCCGCGGATTTGCTGCATGTTTCGCTGCAGAAAATGTTCATAACATCTCTGCAGTGAATCACCAGCAAATCCTATGGAGAAAAAAAATCCTGTGCGCACTGGGCGGAATTTGACAGCTGCATGTTTTGCTGCGGGAATCCCGCAGCAAAAACAAGTGCATGTCACTTCTTTTCCGCACATCGCTGCGGGATTTCACTCCATTGACTCCAATGTTAATCATGAAATCCCGCAGGGAATAACGCAGGCAGCAAATTCTGTGCGGTTCACTGCGTTTTCCTGCGTTATTCCCTGCGGTATTTCGCGGTTTACCTCCGGTAATGTACATCACTGTCTGCGGTTTTGCAGGGAAGTGATGTCATTACAGGAAGAGGAAGCCGTGCAGAGAGTAAACAAACACAGACATCACAGACACACAGACATCACAGACAGAACACAGACACATAGAACACACATAGAAAGAAAACGGAAATATAGAAAACAAAGAACGTGGGCTCCGCTGTATATTTACCGTCCAGCAGGTAAGCACACAGCGGCGGCCCGGTATTCTCAGGCTGGGGAGGGAGAGGGGCAGGGTTAATGTTCCCCGCCTCACTCCCCCTCCGGCAGCCGAGAATATCAGCCGCAGCTGCCCCGGGACTGTCGCATGCATTATGCGGCAGCACCAGGAGTGTCCTCGGCTCTTCCTGCCGCCGTGTAGCAGTGGCGGTCAGGGTAATAAGGGGTTAATGGTGGTGGATCACCGCCATTAACCCCAGGCTTGATCATGGCACCGTCTATGTGACAGCTGACATGATCAACCCGTAAGTAAAGTGAAAAAAACACAGACACCGAAAAATCCTTTATTTTAAATAAAACCAACAAGCCTCGTTAACCCTTTTATTAACCCCACACGCACCAAAGCTCCGGCGTAATCCACACAGCTCCGGCATAATCCACAGGTCCTGCGCTGCTGACATCCAGCCGCGATGTGTCACAGACACAGCGCTGAATGAATGCAGCAGACAGCAGAGGTAATTACCGGTCATTTCCCACGGCCGGTAATGTGAACTCACTGCCGACCGTGGGAAATGCAGCGATCTGTCCTCTATCTATCCCTCTATCTGTCTGTCTATCTATCTATCTGTCTATCTATCTATTCTTCTGTCTATCTATCTACTATCTCAGAATTAAATGACTTTTATTTTTTTTTTTTCAATGTGCTTTATTGCATTGAATGCAATAAAGCACATCCCAACCCGCACGCGGCAAAACCGCGGCAATACCGCGAACAATACCGCGGTCAAATCGCGGCAAACCGCATGCGGTTTTCGGGTGCGGTTTGCCGCGTTTTTTTACCGCGGGTGCGGTAATCTTTGAGAGCCTGCGGAATTTTCTCAAGAAAATTCCATTTCCCAGTGCGCACATGGCCTAAAGGAGTTGTCCGACATAAACAACCAAGCTAATCTGTGCTGTATTTTAATATAAATCACCCCTACATTTATTTTTTTTGTTTTCTGACTTTTGTTCCTCTTGAATTATCACTTTATTCTCTGCACACTTTGTTTACATGCAGCTCAACCAAACATGACATCTTCCTGTTAGTGTGTGTCGGTCGCGAACGATCCGACACAAAGATCCGGCTCCCTGCTGTGACTGACAGGAGCCGGATCACCAGGCAGAGCAACTGAAATCTCTAAACGGCTCTCACTGGGCGTAAAACTCCGGTGTTCAGTGGATGAAACTCCACCCACCTGAACAAAACTCCACCCACCTGAACGAAACCACGCCCCCTCAACAATCTAATTGGTCTGTTGTAAGTGGGCGGGGGTTAGCCATGGGTGGGGCGGGGTTTTAGCAGCGTTACTATAACCTGAGGTGAACACATATTTAATAGAGAACCAAGAATGATCCGAAACAGCCGACTCTTTTTGGTGAGCAGAGCCATGGGAACCGGATCACCAAAAAGAGCCGCACTGCCCATGACTAGTGGGGAGGGGGCAGGGAAGGATGAGAGGGACGCGGGCTCATCGCACGGTACCTGGTCGGCTGCAGGGCGGCAACATGACGTCGGCTGTGATGCCCATCAACAAGGTCCTGCCCCTGTTGACATATCATGACAGGAAGCAGCAAAATCCCGGCAGGAGCGGTCACATGACCACTCTGAGCCGGGGGAGAGGGGCTGACAGCAGGGCAGGTAAGTGGTCTCTATCTACTTACCTTCCCCAATGTAGCCCAATAGTGAAATAACAAAGAATAAGTAAAATAAGCCGGATAACCCCTTTAAAGTTCTGAAGCAATGGTGCACCTCTGCAATTAGGAAAAGATTTATGCTTGTTTTTTTCTAGGATGCCATTGGATTAACAGCGAGAATCTCAGGGTCTTTGAGCCAAAAGACGTCAGCTGCCTAGTCACCTGGGAAGATGGACGATGTACCTCAGATTTCTTATCCTCCTTACCTAAGCCACATTCGCACCTTAACATGGCATCAGGCTTTGGCTGCGCTACTATATTCTGGTATTTAAAGAACAGGTAAAATATACAATTAGATGGAAAAGACTCTAAATTTTAAAGATGTATCAAAAGGCAATAACTATCAGCAGGATATTATCACTAGAGGACTAGTAAACCTGCGGTCATGTAGTCCTCCATATTCATAAGCTCTGTATAACCCCACACACACAACTTTCTGCCTAGGCACAGTGTACACAGAAAGCTGCCAATCAGTGATGTAAGAGGGTTATACAGAACTTAGCATTCAGAAAAATGCTAGACCTGCACCTGAGAAAGTGTGATTAAAATCAAAACTACAGCAAGCAGCTCAGTAAGTGACACATTGCTGGAATCAGGATCTCCGCCCCTACATTATGCTGCTCTCAGATGGGGGAGCAAAAATCGGGGGAGTTTCTTTCTAAAGGAAGACGCTACTTTTAAACAAGGTTTTAAATTGCATTGGACATAAAATGCTGCTTTACTTTCATTATCTTGGAGTAATTAATTTTTTTTGGGGGGGTGAGTGGAAGTAGAATGATTGATTTTATTATTGTATCATTGTTTTATTTCTTGTAGCAAAACATATAAATCTTAGAAGGACTAATATTGGGGGATCATCAGTGTAATATCCGTAAGAGTGTGATCTCACCACTATACAAGACGGCCGGTCACATGCAGCTTCCTTTGTGTCCTAAAGCCAAATCCCAGAAATACTCTGGACTGTGGCTGTGTCACATGCATTTAAAGCCCCATACTGGTAGGGGGTTTTCATCCCTTGTTAGGGATCAGATATGTGAGTGTATTAACTATAGTAACATACTGTAATTTTCGTTTCATAAGACACACCCAAAATTTAGAGGAAAAAAAAAAGGTGTCCACCTTATAATCTGGTGGTGTCTTACCGGGAGGAGGGGCGGTGGCAGAGCAGGGTCACAGGCGGCAGGGTCGGTGGGGGAGTAGGGAGATGCAGCTGGTGTCCCAGATGCTCGCTGCGGGTGCTTGTGAGGCAGGGAACATCCAGAAGCTGTCAAAGAAACGATGCCCGGAGTTGACGTGTGCGCAGATTGAGGTATCGGCTAAATGACAAGCCAAGATTTCATCTGCGCACGCGCCACCTTCTGGCACCATTTACCTTAAGTCCGCTACTGGGAGATCAATGGGCTAGAGGCGGCGCGTGCGCAGAGGAGATCTTGAGCTGAGAGTGCCAGCTGCGCACACGCCGACTCTGGCCGCCATTATTTGAAGCCCGCACCACTGACATTTTCAAGATGGCCCCTGGCTCACCGCGGCTGCCCGCAGCATTGCCCTGCCTCCTGTGACCAATCTCCACCACCTCCTGGTAAACTACATTCAGATTATAAGACGCACCCCTCATTTTCCTCCTAAATTTTTTGGGAGGAAAAGTGCATCTTATAATCCCAAAAATACGATACTCACTGGTCAACTCTTTCACCTGTTTTCAGCCCCTCTGGTCACTCCAGCACCACTTAATGGCTCTTGTAAGACGCCGGATGGCTATGTGTTTCAGAAGCCCCTAGGTACTAGGCCTAGGGTAGTAGGGCATGAGCTGTTCCTAGGTATTAGGGCTAAGGGCGCTGTTCCTGGGGTGTATATCCCACACAAGCTCCCCCCCAGCATTGCCTACACCTTATATTTCACTACAGGCATCCACATCGCATTATATAACCCCAAAATCCCACCACAGGCATCAGGTATCCCCCCAGCATTGTACACCAAATCTTACCACAGGCATCCCTCTCCAACATTACGGCATATGCTCCTCAAAATCCCACCACAGGCATCCCCCAAGCAAAGCACACACCCCAAATTACCACCACAGGCATCTCCACAGCATTATAGACCCCCCCCCCCAATCCCACTACAGTTATCCCCCAGCATTGAACACCTCCACAAATCCCACTGCACGCATATCTACATTATACACACCAGAAAATCCTATCACAGTCATCCACCAGCTTTGCACCCCCCCCCAAATCCCAACACAGATATCCCCCAGAATCACACACCCCCTAATATCCCATCAAAGCGCCCCGCCTCCCCGCATTGCACGCACTCCAAATTCTATCACAGACATCATCAACCCCCAAACTTTCACCTCAGGCATACTCACAGCATTATAGACTTAAGGCTACTTTACATGCTGCAATATCGGTCCCGATATCGCTAGCGTGGGTACCCGCCCCCATCTGTTGTGTGACACGGGCAAATCGCTGCCCGTGCCGCACAACATCGCCCGGACCCGTCACACTACTTACCTGCCCGGCGACGTCGCTGTGACCGGCGAACCGCCTCCTTTCTAAGGTGGCGGTCCGTGCGGCGTCACAGCGACGTCACTGAGCGGCCGCCCAATAGAAGTGGAGGGGCGGAGATGAGTGGCCGGAACATCCCGCCCACCTCCTTCCTTCCTCATAGCGACCGGGAGGCAGGTAAGGAGAGGTTCCTCGTTCCTGCGGCGTCACACATAGCGATGTGTGCTGCCGCAGGAGCGACGAACTACATCGCTACTGCTGCAGTAACGATAATCGAGAATGGACCCCCATGTCACCGATTTTGCACGTTTTTGCAACGATGCAAAATCGCTCATCGGTGTCACACGCAGCAACATCGCTAATGCGGCCGGATGTGCATCACAAATTCCGTGACCCCAACGACTCCGCATTAGCGATATCGCAGCGTGTAAAGCCCCCTTTACAAAATCCCACCACAGATAAACCCCACAATTCCCAAAGGCATCCTCCTGTATTATAGACCTACAAAATCCCACCACAAGCATCCCCCTGGCATTTTAGACTCCCTAAACCCCACCACAGGTATAAACGCAGCAGTATAGACCCCCGAAAGCCCTCCATCTTTTGCCCTTTTTCACCTGCAGCTTCTCAATGATGCAGTGACAAGGTGTAAAGATGGGGAGCGCCCGTCTTATCTCTCCTGAGTCCCAGCCACTCCGTCAAATGGTGCGCTAGGCTCCATGTTACGCTGACCATTAGTGATCGAAATGACGTCACACCTACGGTAGCCCACTCATTGAAGCATCTACCATTTGTCCTGCATATGGCAGCCTCTTTAGCGCATGCGCAGTACAAGGTGGCAGAAAATTTCATAAATCAAAGACAGTGCTTTTTTTCTGCCTGTCACTATGGACTGCAGAGAAACGCACCCGGGTTTTACTGGCAACCCAGCTCACGGGCCACATAAAATGATGTGCAGGGCCTTGACTTTGCCACGCCTGGTCTATGGGGTATGGGAGCCTCCCAACTATCGCCTCATGTGGGATAACTCCCAATACTTCTTGCTACAGGAGAGGAGCTGCCATCTTGTCGGGTAGCTTTTTGCTCTACTCTTCCCATTATGAGTATCCATGTGTTCAGGGGTCAGGAGTTGTCAGCCACCGCAATCCTTCAGGGAAGTTCTTACTAGATTAATAAGACATATTATAAAATGGTGATCAATGATTTTTGGCTCTCCTAATCTCTTTTGGAAAATAGGAACAAAGCTGTGGATTGGTATTATCCCAATTGTCTCTCTTTTTCTGACTTGTCCCTTTATGTGTTGTACAGGCCAGATTTCCTCCAGCAATATGACGCCGCTGGTACAATCCAGGACTATGTTGTCTCTATGCTGTGCGGCCTCCAGAAACCAGTGATGTCTGCGCACAACGCCGCTAGTTGGGGCTATTTTAATACCAGGACCAAAACCTGGAACACAGATATGTAAGTAGTGTCTCCAATCTTATAGGTTTTCATCTGACAGCTTCCTGTGTCTGCAGATTTTTGCTTTCAGCACATCTCAGAGAGTGATTGTACAGCAATCATCCTCCAATGCCAGAGATTGTATGTGCTAGAAACAACAACGTGCAAGACACAGCAGAAGATGAATTACTTTATACTTGAAATCAATCAAGACATTTCTCCTAATTAAGAAAATGCCGTATATATGAGTGTAATTACTTTTAGAAATGGCACTGTGAGATATTTGGTGCAATCAATACGGACTGGTTCGGTACGAGTTCTGTGCGTTTACTGTGGCCACCATGTAACCCACAATGCCATGATGACACCCCTATGAAGTAAAGGCCGCTTTACACGCAGCGACATCGCTAACAAGATATCGTTTGGGTCATGGAATTCGTGACGCACATCTGGCCTCATTAGCGTCGTCGTTGCGTGTGACACTTACCAGCGACTGCTAATGATCCAAAAAATGCCAAAAATCGTTGGCAGCCCAGTGTTCTGTCACGTGACCAGCTTTCCAGGACCTCGCTTTCCTGGATGGACATCGCGAGCTAGCAGGCTGGAACAACACTAACACTATACTCCCGTCTTACACCTTGGTTGTGCAAGGGCTGCACAACCACACCAGGTGAGCAGTTTCTATTATTCTACTCACGGCTATCTCCCAGACCCTTCACATGCGCTCCTTTTTTTAATTTTATATTCAAAAATCGTTGATCATTCGTTTCACAAAAATCGTTGCTCGTTTGGTACACAGGTTGTTCATCATTCCTGAGGCAGCACACATCGCTACGTGTGACACCCCGGGAACGACGAACAACAGCGTACCTGCGTCCTCCGGCAACGAGGTGGGAGTGACGTTCATGCGGCTGCTCTCCGCCCCTCCGCTTCTATTGGCGGGCCGCTGTGTGACATCGCTGTGATGCCGCACGAACCTCCCCCTTAAAAAGAGGTTGTTCGCCGACCACAGCGACGTCGCTGGGAAGGTAAGTTCGTGTGACGCGTACTAGCGATATTGTTCGCCCCGGGCAGCGATTTGCCCATGACGTACAAACAGTGGGGGGCGGGTGAGATCGCTAGCAATGTCGCAGTGTGTAAAGCGGCCTTTAGAGTTCACTATAACAATGCAAAATGTCATGTTGAAGACTAACAGAAAACTAATTTAGGTGGTGAATAAATCACAAAGAAACACATATATTGTAACTCGTAAGTCTTTAATACCGGGAGTAAGACATGAGCGTGGTGTAATTTAGGGGATGCACCTTGAGCTTGGGTCCAGTCAGATGCCACATGTGTTTAGGCTTTACTGGATGTGGGGGATGGGGGAGGAGGTAGAACATCGAGACTCCACTGGAGTAGAGAAGACATGTCTGCAGGACGAGGGCATTACCGGGGAGAAGCTGCTTCTGGTGATGATGGGTTCTATAGAAAAACCTCACTTGTATGAGATCGCATGTCTGGAGACATCAGCATCAGCCGGTAATATGATTAATGGGGGCAGTAAGACTTTGGATATGAAACCAAGAGAGGTAGTCCATATTAAAAAAATTGGGTCGATAGCCCTGTAAATCGCTGCATGTGCAGGTTCCTGCTGCTGCTATGTTTCTTCTGGATCCAGGCAAATTCTGCAATAAAAACAAAGTACCGTATTTTTTGGAATATAAGACGCACTTTTCCTCACAAAAATTTGTAGGATTAGTTTCTGATGTCAGTGTAATAGACAAAGTGAGTACAACATACGTGCAGAAACAAAGGAAGGCGAAGAAAATGATGAGGAATGGCAGGCCAGCAATGACCGCTCTGGGGGCGTTCTGCACACGTTCACGCCATTCCTGCAGATCTGATGACAGAGATCTCTGGATCCCTACAATAAACAGTATTCACGTCACTATTAGGTAAAGCTGACGGCCACAGGAATACACTGAGTTGTGTGCGGAGTTCCCATAATGCAATTGGCAAATTTTCTTTTTTTACATTAGAATAAAACCAAGTTCCTGGAGTAAAAACTACTTCCTAGAATGTATATAAACCGGACAGACATCGATCCAGAATGACATGGCGGACACATGGCGGACACTTACTCACTACTTTCTGTTCCTCTTCCGTCTCACTCTCAGGCTCCATGTCATGTGGGGGTAATGAGCGGCACACAACACGTGACATCCAAACAATCATCAACAAAAGCTGAAGCATTGTTCTTTCCAGTAACGGCAAAAGTGACTGTCGCTCTGTTCCTCCACAATCACATCTACATCTCCTGAGCACTGGCCACTTGGCTAGAACCCAGTGATGTCACATTGTTACTACATCACCCACCTGTGACCTATGACATATAACCTCTCACATTGCAGCAATGATAAATATTAATCATTAGTTGTATGATTTTTAATGGGAATAGTTATTATAATATGCGTGCTAGAGAAGTATCAATAATTTGTATGCATTTATTAAAGGGGTTATCCGGCTTATTTTTCCTTTTTTTTTGTCTTTTCACTATTGGGCTACATTGGGGCAGGTAAGTAGATGGTGACTACCTACCTGCCCTGCTTTCAGCCCCTCTCCCCCGGCTTAAGTGTTCATGTGACCGCTCCTGCCGGGATTTTACTGCTTCTTGTGACGTCACGTCAACAGGGGCAGGACCTTGTTGACGGGTAACACAGCAGACTTCATGTTGCCGCCCTGCTGGGCAGGTACAGTGCATGCAGTCCCCCCTTTCTTGCACCCTCCCACACATTCCGTAGTGCTGTGGTCTCAAAGACTCTGCTCGTAGGCCGCATGACTGATGCTGCTTGCGGCAGGCAGGCCACGGCTGTTCGCTGCCTGTGCTGGGGCCACACAGTCAGCGCCTTATATCAGAGGACAGATTTCCGGGTGCTGCGCAGGGACGAGCTCTGTATACAGCTACTGCAATGATCAGCCGCCGGCCTATCAGAGGCCAGCAGCTGATCACTGGAGAAGCTGTATAGAGAGCTCGTCCCTGCGCAGCGCCTGGGAATCTGTCCTCTGATATAACGAGCTGTCAGCTTTATATCGGCAGTGTTCAAGCAGGAAATACGCCACCAAGGGAACGAGGACAAGTGAGAAGAATTTTTGTTTTTTGGGGTTTTTTTTTTTGCTTGTGTGAAGAATGGCACAACAGGGGACACTACTACAGGATAAAGCATTACTACAAGAAGAGGACCAGGAAAGGGGACATTACTATAAGAAGACGACCAGGAAAGGGGAGATTACTATAAGAGGAGACCAGGAAAGGGGACATTACTACAAGAAGAGGACTAGGAATGGGAACATTACTACAGGATGGGGCACATTACTATATTATGGGGACAAGGATGGGCACATTACTATATGATGGCCACAAAGATTAGGGACATATCTATATTATGGGGACAGGGATGGACACCTTATTATATTATGGGGACAGGGATGTGCACATTACTATATTATGGGGACAAGGATGGCTACATTATATGTGCGGTGGATGTGAGGTGATTGTGCTGTCACAGATGAGAGGTATCACTGCTCTGTGTTTCCAATGCTGGAGCCATCAGAGCTGGGCAGAATACTGACAGCCAATGAGTGTGCAGAGGGAGGGCTGGACAGTGAGGCCGGGCGGTGCCAGCTCTGACTGTGAGGTTTGGCAAACCAAGAAAGAAAAAAATCAAGTTTGCTTGACCTGCAGGTAAATAAAGTGTCTGCAGAGAATAAAGTGATAATTCACAAAGAACAAACGTTAGAAAACCCCAAAAAATAATGTAGGAATGTTTTAGATGACAATACAATACAGCACAAATTACCTTAAAAAAAAATGGCGTTTATGTTGGACAACTTATTTAAGTGTAAGTATGTAAAAGTGTAGGTATATTCAAAGTATTAAATATCCAGAGTGTGGGGGGGGGGGGGGCACAACGTGCAGCTGAGGGGAATTTGCTGTCCCCTTTGCAATTTTGAGTGGTCCCCAGAAACTCACACCCCCAGTACCTAAGAGAGGAAGATATGATTGTCTCTTCTAGTTTATGACGGACATGAAATCCTTTGTTGTTGCTATAACTCCTATTGACTACAATGTACACATCCAAGCTTATGGAATGGAAATGAAACCCCCATTTATCATATATTTATGGCATATACTGTCTTTATGTCTCAAATGAAATGACCCAGTAACATTTTATTTTGGCTTTTGGGAGTGGTACAATCTGACAATGCCCCTGCACAAATATAAAGTTGCACTGTTGGCTCTAGGGGAAATCCATCAAATACATTACTGCAGAAAACTGACATCAAATAGTTGTACATTTTTGGCAACACAAAGTTACACAGGAATTTTGAGGCTTTTTACACCAGTGACCTTTCGGAAGTAATTTAATGTTAGTGGGGAGAACATGGGGTAAATTATATGAGAAATGTACTGTAGTCTATTACTTTGGCACAGGAGCAGCTGAAAAATACTGCACATTTATTAAGAGGTGTATTCATCTTGGTGTGTATTCCCAGCCAATACATCTTTCTTGGTCGCTTCATTGGGGGACACAATCAGAGGCAGGCATGGGTCAGAAAGGTCGTAGCCTTGTGTAGGTTAGGGTAGGTGCTAACCTCTTTTTTTGTGCTCCCCACCAAGATCAGCTTTAAAATGTCCCATGGTTCTTGTGTCCCCGAAGCGACTGAGAAATTAACATTTTGGTACTTACCGTAAAATCAATTTCGTAGTCATCATTGGGGGACACAGCACCCGCCCTTTGTTGCCTGTTCGTGGGGGCATTTAAGTTGGCTTTACTCTAAAGGACCTGTCTCACACCGAGATAAATCTGCGGCAGATCTGTGGTTGCAGTGAAATTGTGGACAATCAGTGCCAGGTTTGTGGCTGTGTACAAATGGAACAATATGTCCATATTGTCCATTTATCTCTGTGTGTGACGGGGCCTTTAGGCCGGGGCCACACAGGGGACTACTGTGATCCTCGCATGACACTCGGCTCATGCTGGCAGCACAGTGGGAGCCGAGTGTCACTGCGACTGATGTCTGATCTTGCGATCGGACCACAGCTGCGTGGGGCCGGCACAGAGGAGAGGGAGGGATTTACCTCCCTCTCTCCTCCGTTGCTGGCTATTGCCATTCTCGCTCTGCACTCGCAGTACACCGGTGTACTGCGAGTGCAGTGCGATTTTTCTCTCGCCCCATAGACTTGAATGGATACGAGAGAAACAAGGATCGCATTGCGCCCGCACCATGCTGCGATTGTTTTCTTGGTCTGATTAGGGCGGAAAAAATAATTGCTCATGGGTGCTGGCACATAGGCTAATATTGGTCCAAGTGGAATGCGATGTTTTATCACATTCCACTTACTCCGATTTTCATGCCGTGTGTCTTAGGCCTTCGGTTAATTTTACTTTTACTACTTCATGCTTTAGTTGTTGTTCTTCTGCTGCTTTCTCACTAATTAAGAAGGCTTGGTGCTATTTGGCGAGGTATAGTTTGCTGGGGAGTACCCATGTTTGTTAAGAAATATTGTAAATGTCAGCCTCCAGGTGGCAGCAAACTAAGGGGTACTTTACACGCTGCGAGATCGCTACCGATATATCGTCGGGGTCACGTCAGTGACGCACATCCGGCGCCGGTAGCGACATCACAGCGTGTAACACTAATGAGCGACGATCAACGATCTCAAAATCGTTCCAAAATGGTGATCGTTGACACGTCGCTCATTTCCTTAATATCGCTGCTGCCACCGGTACAATGTTGTTCGTCGTTCCTGCGGCACCACACATCGCTATGTGTGACACCGCGGGAGCGCCGAACATCTCCTTACCTGCGTCCACTGGCAATGCAGAAGGAAGGAGGTGGGCGGGATGTTACGTCCCGCTCATCTCCGCCCCTCCGCTTCTATTGGGCGGCCGCTTAGTGACGCCGCAGTGATGTCGTTATGACGCCGAATGCACGTCCCCCTTGAGGGACGGATTGTTCGGCGGTCACAGCGACGTCACTGACCAGGTATGTGCGTGTGACGCTGTCGTAGCTATAATGTTCGCTACGACAGCGAGCACCAAATGTCGCACGGGAGCGGGTGCTATCGCGCTCGAAATCGCTAGCGATGTCGCAGTGTGTAAAGCACCCCTAAGACATGGTTAGCGTGTTCCCAAAGAAGCCTACAATAAGGAGATTTTAATGTGAGTACCAAAAATCTTCATTTTATAAAGGTAATCACTCAGAGTCCTGAATGGCACACTTCACTGATTACAACTCAGTATGGGGATGTATTGCAAAGGGAATGGATCACTCTAGAACAGGGGTGGGAAATTAATTTTCCTGAAAGGCCACGTGAGATACCATAACTGGTGTGGAGGGCCGAACCAATGGGCTGAAATTAATTCTGCACAATATTAATATTAATTATTATTTTAGATCATATTAATTGTGTCACTTAATATTGAGCAGAATTAAGTATGCTGACATCCCCCTATATGTAGTATGAGCACAAACACAGCACTCCCTATATAAAGTATGAGCCCCCACACAGCCCCCCATATATACAGCATGAGTCCTATATACAGTTTAAGCCTCCACATAGTCCCTTACATATAGCATGAGCCTCCACATAACCTTCTATATACAGTATGATCGCACACAGCCCCCCTATATACAGTATGAGCCCCTACATAGCTCCCTACATACAGGATGACTCACCAAACTTCCTATTTACATTATGAGCCCCCTGTGGCTTCCTATATATATTATGAGCCTCACATAGCCTCCTATATATATTATGAGCCCCCGTACCCTCCTATATACTTTGAGCCTCACATAGCCTCCTATATACATTGTGAATCCCCACATAGCCTCCTGTGTACATTATGAGCCCCACATAGCCTCCAAAATACTTTGAGCCCCCACAGAGCCTTCTAAGGTGTATACATTGAGACCCCACTCAACCTGCTATATATATGCAAACATCCCATGCACATGGAAAAAAAACCCACTACATTCTCACATCATTGCCGCTCTGCTCATGTTTCCGGTGCACTTCTGCTCCCCACAGCACACATGATGATGTGACATCATCTCGTCTGCTGTGCCTCACACTGATTGGTGGAAGCGGCTCCTCCTTCACCAGTGTATTCACTGCTGTCTGCATCCTGAGGAGGCAGATAGCGGTAACATCAGACAGCGAGTGGCGGCGGACAGGTGGGGGGCATAGTGCGGCCCGCTTGTCACTGATTTTAGCCCTTCTGCTGTCTCGGTCCGCGGGCTCATCCCTGCTCTAGAACTTGGCAGTTGTGCTCTTCTTACAGATGTATCCACTTTAATCGGACCTTTTCAATGGCTTTTAATATCACTAAATCATGGTATTTAACAAGTTAAAAAGTGCCTGTCACCAGGTCAAGTGACCAGTTGTTGCTCTTGTCTTATTCCACTGCTTTTTTAATATCCGGTTGTATTTTTATGTTGGGGTTTTTTTAGCGTTCCAAGAGATATTGGCCTTTTGTGGTGCTAATTTTTATGGTTTTTACCAAGGGGGGAAGTCTTACAATGCAGTCATACAGAGTAGCCTAAAGACGTGCCCGCAGAGACTCCTCTGAGCCATACCCCTTTGGAAAAGACCCTAAAAATAAAAAGGCCCATATTTCTGGAACTGTAATGCACATTTAACAAAAAAAAAATACCAAAACTACTAATAGTGGAGTAAAAATAATGATAAAATAACGTGACAACTCACCTTATTGAAGTGTTATGTTACAGATTACTACATCTGCAGGTCTAGGTAACCTTCGGGAACCTACTAGCAGTGGTAAAGGCAACCATGTTGATTTTTGTCTACTACTTTCAGAGACTTGGTACGATGTATTTGTATTGTGTTTTATTTTTGTATCTTTTTTATGTTCTCTCTCTTTTTTTTTTTTTTTTTTTTTTTTACATTAGATTAGAAGCAAGCAGTTTTCCTGTACTTCTCCTCCCTAATGTGGTGGACGCAGGGAGTATAGCAGGGAAGACCTCCTATGAGTGGTGCCGGATCTCTCAGGGGACAGAAGTTGGCGTCGCTTTGGGTGATTTCCAGTGTTCAGTTTATAGTTCTCTAAACGAGAGCACGGATGCAGGTACAGCTATATGGCCATCCACCTACTCCGCCGCAGTAAATCTGCAGCATCTTTTAAGATACTCTAGTTTAAACCTGATATAAATAGGTACTAAAAACCTAAAAAGCTTCTGGCGCTCAGAATGTGACAAGCTAAATGCCACCCCGAAAAAAAAAAAATCAGAATTGCTGGCTTTTTGTGTTCATTGCCTCTGCAAAAATATGGAATGAAAAAAGCTATATTCACCCAAAAATGGCAGCGGTGGAAACTGCTGCTTGTTAAACAAAAATAATGTATTTTTTGGATTATAAGACACACTTTTCCTCCCAAAAATTTGGGAGGAAAATGAGTAGTGTGTCTTTATAATGCAAATGTAGTTTACCAGGGTGTGAGGAATGGGCACTGTGCTGGCTGCATTGGGGGCTGTGCTGGCTGCGTTGGGGGCTTTGCTGGCTGCAGTGGGGGCTGTGCTGGCTGTGTTGGGGGCTTTGCTGGCTGCAGTGGGGGCTGTGCTGGCTGCGGTGGGGGATGTGTGGAGTAGGGTAGTGCGGCAGGTGAGATGCTCCATCCGCTGTGCGGCCTTCAAATTATGGCGCTCAGAGTCGGCACATGTGCAGATGGAGCTCCCAGCTTGCGCCACCTCTGGCCCATTGATCTCCCGGAGTTAAGGAAAATGGCCCCGGAAGTGGCGCGTGCGCAGATCAGATCTTGGCTTGTCATTGAGCCAAGAGCTCAATCTGTGTACAGGGCATCATTTCTTTGAAGCCTGCACCGCGGACATAGCATCTGTGACACGCACCGCCCTGCTCCACACAGCCAGCACGGTGTCCACAGCCAGCACTGTCCCAACCACAGGCAGCACAGTTCCCACCACAGCGCCTGCAGGAGCACCCTACTCCAGGACTGCCCCTGCCTCCTGTGACCCCGCTCCACCACCGCTGCTGCCCCCTCCCAATAAGATACCACCAGAGTATAAGACGGATCCCCCTCTTCTTTTTTTTTTTTCTTTTTTTATCTCTAAATTTGGGGTGCGTGTTATAATCCAGTGCGTCTTATAATATGAAACATATGGTATTCCCTTATACAGCTCAGTTGATTGGAAAGTGTTTTACACAAATGGCTGTCAGAGTAACGCCACTCCAAAACAAATGAATTTTATCAAGTAGGGGATTTACGGTACAAAAGTAGTGCCACATAAATTTGGTATCTCAAAACTCGGGATGATCCAGAGAATAAAGTTAACAATTTTTCTGTGCAGCAAATGAAAAGCATAAAATGTCAAAAGTCAACAAAAAATCATCCTGCATTAAACAAACCCTCATACAGCTATGACGAGGAAAAAAATAAAGAAAATCATGGCTCCTGTAATGCATTGCAATTATTAAACAACAAGTGAACATGAGACCCATTTAGGCCTGGTCCATAATGAGGAACTTTAGTAATAAAAGATCGGTGGATCGGTCTTTTTAAACCAGGATATTTTAGTCCACGATTCTGTCAAAAAACATTTGATGAATCTCAGCCTAGGAGCGGCATCCACCGTGGCCCACACAGCACATCCATCATTACATAGATAACCATTGTACTGCCACATTGTCCCTGCAAGGGTCCAAAATGCCGAGAATTGGTCTCCAAGGAAAGAAATATTCTCCTTAGTGTGAAATGAAGTTGAATGTTCCCAATAAGTGGTCATTTGTAGAGTTATTTCTCCTGTGTGATCTAGAGCTGTGATGACTGCTTTTCTGTGGCTTTTGGTAATTATTCTCCTCTGACACGGGGTTAACACTATGATGAATGTTTCCATCAGATTGTCATGAATGTACCCAATAACTGCTAATTACAGCAATGATTTTAACACCCAATCCTAAAAATTCATGAAGACAACTCCTTTTTGGATGAAGCTTGCGCGGCTTCATAAGCCTTTATGGATCAACCTTTATCCCTATAACCAGCACTATAATATAAATGTACATACATTGTGTACAGTACACAACAAAAGTGTGGACACATCTTCTCATCTCTAGAACAACTGTTAAGAGGAGACTTTGGGCAGCAGGCCTTCATGGTAAAATAGCTGCTAGGAAACCACTGCTAAGGACAGGCAACAAGCAGAAGAGACTTGTTTGGGCTAAAGAACACAAGGAATGGACATTAGACCAGTGGAAATCTGTGCTTTGGTCTGGTGAGTCCAAATATGAGATCTTTGGATCCAACCACCGTGTCTTTGTAGAAAAGGTGAACGGATGGACTCTACATGGCTGGTTCCCACCGTGAAGCATGAAGGAGGACGTGTGACGGTGTGAGGGTGCTTTGCTGGTGATACTGTTGGGGATTTATTGAAAATTGAAGGCATACAGAACCAGCATGGCTACCACAGTAACGTGCAGTGCCATGCTATTCCATCCGGTTTGCATTTAGTTGGACTATCATTTATTTTTCAACAGGACAATGACCCCAAACACACCTCCAGGCTGTGTAAGGGCTATTTGACTAAGGAGAGTGATGGGGTGCTACGCCAGATGACCTGGTCTCCACAGTCACCAGACCTGAACCCAATCGAGATGGTTTGGGGTGAGCTGGACCGCAGAGTTAAGGCAAAAGGGCCAACAAGTGCTAAGCATCTCTGGGAACTCCTTCAAGACTGTTGGAAAACCATTTCCGGTGACTACCTCTTGAAGCTCATCAAGAGAATGCCAAGAGTGTGCAAAGCAGTAATCAAAGCAAAAGGTGGCCACTTTGAAGAACCTAGAATATAAGCCTTTTTTCAGTTGTTTCATGCTTTAAGTATTTCATTCCACATGTTTAAATTTATAGTTTTGATGCCTTCAATGTGAATCTACAATTTTCAGAGTCCTGAAAATACAGAAAACTCTTTGAATGAGAAGGTGTGTCCAAACCTTTGGTCTGTACTGTATGTCTACAGCCAGGATCTCTTCTGTGATGTCCATATGGCATCATAGGACACATGGGAAGGGATTGACTGGACAAAACAGTTATTTAACAGTCTATGCTATATACTGTAACATGAAAAGTTGGGACACGTCTAGATCACAGACTTCAGGGCGTTAATTGTCTTATTGAAATGTAAGTAATGACAAATAACACTGATAACAGTGTCCATGTCATTGCTCACAGTGATGTGGCTGCGTGCCAGAATACTACTTTGCAAACCGCATCTACAGAGTCTTCACAGTTTTTACCTCTCATTATTAAATACACCCCCGAAGAATAGCTCGTCAGTCTGTTCCTTTTCAGGATTATCTTTCTAATCGTGTCTCCATGATGAAAAAAAAATAGTGATGTGTGGTGGATGAGTCTTCCTTTCTAGTGATACTGAGGATTAAACTGGTTGTTGAGTTTACAGTCATGGCTTCCTATAACCATCAACAAGCTTCTTACATCTCTCAACTGGAATTTTTAACCAATTTTCTTTTGCAAACTGCTCCAGGTCTCATATTTGAAGGCATCTTCTCCCAACAGCAATTTTAAGATCTCTCCACAGGTGATCAAGGACACTTAGATTCGGACTCATTGCTGCTACTTCAGAAGTCCCCAGAGGTTTTCTGTGGGTTTCTTGACGTATGTTTGGGGTTATTTTCCATCTGGAAGACCCATGACCTAGAACGCAAACCCAGCTTTCTGACACTGGGCACTACATTGTGACCCAAAATCCTTTGGTAATCTTCAGATTTCATGATGCCTTGCACACAGTCAAGTTTCCCAGTGCTGGAGACAGCAAAACAACCCCAAAACATCTTTATACCTCCACCAGATTTGACTGTAGGTTCTGTGTTTTCTGCTTTGTAGGCCTCATTCCATTTTCGGTAAACAGTAGAATGATGTGCTTACCAAAAAGCTCTATCTTGGTCTCATCTGTCCACAAGACGCTTTCCCAGGAGGATTTTGACTTACTCATGTACAGTTTGGCAAACTGCAGTCTTGCTTTTTTTATTTCTCTTTGTAAGCAGTGGGGTCCTCCTGGGTCTCCTTCCATAGCGTTTAATTTCTTTCAAATATGAATGGATAGTTCAAGCTGACACTGATGCACCCTGTGTCTGCAGAAAAGCGTTAATTTATTTGGAACTTGATAGGTGCTGCTTATCCACCATCCAGACTATCCTGCGTTGCAACTTTTCATCACTTTTTCTCTTGCCATCCATGTTCAAGGAGATTAGCTACAGTGCCATGATTTGTAAACTTGTTGATTATATTGCGCACCGTGGACTAAGGAACATCAGGATCTCTGGAGATGGACTTGTAACCTTGAGATTGTTGATATTTTCAAACATTTTGGTTGTCAAATCCTCAGTTCTCTTCTCTTCTTTCTCTTCTCCATGCTTAGTGGGGCACACACAGACACACAATGCAAATATGGAGTCAACGTCTCCCCTTTTTATCTGGTTCCAGGTTTAATTTTCATATTGCCCTCACCTGTTACTTGTCACTGGTGAGTTTGAACGAGCATCACATGCCTCAAACAAAGTTGTTTACCCACAATTTTGGAAAGATGTCAACAATTTTTCTCCAGCCCATTTTTAGGGTTTTGTGTGAAATTATGTCCCATATGCCTTTTTTCAGTTTTTTTCGTTTTTTGTTTTTTTTTGTGTTGTTCCAATACACACAAAAGAAATAAATTTTTGCATAACAAAACGTGTAATTGCAATAATTTTCTAGGAGACATACTTTGTTTTCTGGAGCAAATTCAAGCGTGCCAACATTTTCGGCCAATGACTATATGCGTTTGGGGTTTGGTTTTTTTTAAGGACTAAATGGGTTCTCTGTTGCTATAGTTAAACCTAATGAGCCCAGGTAGTATTAAAAAATATAAAACTATACTCATGGACTGGTCAGATACTGCTCCTCCATATTCTAATCTGTTCTCCAATGGTCATTAGGTATTAACATCCAGCAGTGGTCATTATGTGACCACTGCAGCCAATCGGCAGGTGCTGAACTGCTGCAGTTCCCTACTTCCCATACTATGTATGTTAAACTTAATTATGTGCCATTGAAATTAATTCTACACAATCATGAAAATGAACGTCAATCAAATTTCCGTATCAAGAATCAGTGCTAATCATGGAGAAAGCTACGGTAAAGGCCCCGTCACACTAAGCAACATCGCTAGCAACATCGCTGCTAACGAACAACTTTTGTGACGTTGCTAGCGATGTTGCTGTGTGTGACATCCAGCAACAACCTGGCCCCTGCTGTGAGGTCGTTGGTTGTTGCTGAATGTCCTGGGCCATTTTTTAGTTGTTGCTGTCCCGCTGTGAAGCACAGATCGCTGTGTGTGACAGCGAGACAACAACAACTAA
The DNA here is from genome assembly GCF_048569485.1 of Anomaloglossus baeobatrachus. Classification (NCBI taxonomy): domain Eukaryota; kingdom Metazoa; phylum Chordata; class Amphibia; order Anura; family Aromobatidae; genus Anomaloglossus; species Anomaloglossus baeobatrachus. The sequence goes on along the minus strand of NC_134354.1, from coordinate 95,229,360 downwards.
ATGTGCAGGCAGCAGGAGCCGGCTTCTGCTGAGGCTGGTAACCAATGTAAACATCGGGTAACCAAGAAGCCCTGTCCTTGGTTACCCGATATTTACCTTTGTTACCAGCCTCCGCCGCTCTCCCTGTCAGTGCCGGCTCCTGCTCTGTGCACATGTAGCTGCAGGACATATCGGGTTAATTAACCCGATGTGTGCTGTAGCTAGGAGAGCAGGGAGCCAGCGCTAAGCGGTGTGCGCTGCTCCCTGCTCTCTGCACGTGTAGCTGCGTGCACTGGTAACCAAGGTAAATATCGGGTTGGTTACCCGATATTTACCTTAGTTACCAAGCGCAGCATCTTCCACGCGGCGCTGGGGGCTGGTCACTGGTTGCTGGTGAGCTCACCAGCAACTCGTGTAGCGACGCTCCAGCGATCCCTGCCAGGTCAGGTTGCTGGTGGGATCGCTGGAGCGTCGCATGGGACATCTCACCAGCAACCTCCTAGCAACTTACCAGCGATCCCTATCGTTGTTGGGATCGCTGGTAAGTTGCTTAGTGTGACTGGACCTTTAGTCAGTGGAGTGATGGAGAGACAAGGTACAATTGAAGGATTATACACTGGTATAGCCCTACAGGCTTCATATCTGCACTTATTCATTGTAATATATTATTTCATTATAGCAGAATTAAATTTTCATCATTTGCTTTTTCTTTCTATTTTGTAAGTCCTGAATATCAGCACTTCTGCTCAGCTGACCTTCTCCATGCCGGAGGGATTCCAGCCACAAGACCACCCCAGTCCTGCAGAAGCCGTGACATACTTTCCTTACTTCCAGGACCGGTATTTGGCAGTTGCTGCTTCTCTCAATGGAGGAAATGTTTTTGCATCCTTTGTCACAATGTTGGCTCAGTGGACGGCAGAACTAGGTATTATAATCTCAGCTGTATATACACAATGATACACAGAAGTTGGCGCTCCAGAGTATTTGAGGTTTATAAGGTTATAATAGCTCTTAAAGAGGTTAAACAGGGAATTTTACTCTTGGTTCCTCTATGGCCACTACAAGGACATCCCTTCAACCAGTGAGGAATCCTGAATATATAGTACATACAGAAATCATGAGAGTTCTTTACTATTGCTTAACTAGGCATATCAACTGTGTAGGTAGGATTGTCCCCACTTCTTGCGGGAGTTTTTTTCAGTCATTAGTAGAACATCATTACCTCCCTGTCTCTCTAACACTGATGAGCAATAACTTGTATGGGATGACAAGACGGATGTACACTGACGAGCAAAAGGGTAACAATATTTTGCACTTTTGGCTTTCAGGTTCCATATCTCACCATCCACCTCAGCTTTGAGCATGAGACTACTTTCATTTTATAGACTATAATCTTGGCTATCTCATACATAAATTTGACTTGCTACTATTTAGCACATGATTCCTGTCATGCCATTTCATTGTTACTGTTTTGCTCCTGGTGGTGGAGAAATATTTTTCTTCCTCTATACTGCAAATTACAACCTGTTCTCACATTCCATAATAGCTCAGTGTGTTATTAAGTTGATTTCCAAACGAAAGGTCACTGGTTTGAATCGAGAAGCAGCCATGAAGATTTCCCAAGAAAAGAGAAACTGCATCATTCAGCACATTCTCAGCAGAAATGACTGCAATGACAGTTGGAAGAATACAAAATGAAGTTGGTGTCTCCATTCAAGCCAAGAGGTGGATGTCCTGGCAAAATATCGGAGTCAACAACTCAGCTCATCACAAGGTCTACCAGTTGTGGAGTGACAAATGAAGCAGTGGAGGTTCTTCATAATAGTGAGATCACAGACGTCCATGCAAACGCCATGCGACGCATGTTACACAAGTCTGGAATGGTGGCCCGAAAAAAAGGTGAAGAATCCTCGACTTTAATATCTTCATAAGAAATGTCGGCTTGAGTTTGCAAAAATGTAAGAAAAGTGGACAGAAAATTGGAAGCAGATGATTTGGAGCGATTTGACGAAAGTCAATAGACTAGGCTCTGATGAGTGCAAATGGGTCTGGAATAAACGGGGGAAAATGGGGCTAACGGATCAAGAAATTGAAGAAACTCAAGTTTTGTGCAGGTGGTCTGATAATATGGGGTTGTGTCACAGCCAAAGACATTGGATTCATGACCAGGATTGATGGTGGTCTAACTGCTGAGCTATATGTCAGTATCCTACAAAACGTGTTATTTTATACACTTAAGTACTCTGGGTATGAAAAGTACGACTGTGTTCCTACAGGACAACAACCGAAAGCATACGTCATGACTGTTGATATGGTTCAATGACAATGAAGTAGAGGTACTGGATTGGCCCTCACAGTTCCCAGACCTCAACCCAATCATACACTTCTGGGTAGAGTTGAAGAAAACCTATATACATGCCCAAGTGAGTTGACCAGTATGTACCAACATTGTGAACGTGTAGAAGAGACCTGGGATCAGATTTCAGATGAGACATGCTTGAATCTGATTGATAGCATGCCCAGAAGGGTTCAGGCAGTATTGAAAGCCAAAGTTTGATTTACAAAATACTAACAAAATATTAAAAATAAAAAACCGTAACAATGCAGTGACATGACAAGAATCTGCATAACTAATTATATAATAGTTGCATGTCATATATGAGATAGCCAAGATGATTGTCTATAAAAGGTTGGTTGTCGCATGCTCACAGCTGTAGTGAATGATGAGATATGGAGCCTGAAAGTCAAAGGCTCAAAACGTTGTTACCCTTTTGCTCGTCAGTGTATATGCCTCTTCTCATCCCACAGAAATTATTGTAATTTTTATCTTCTAATCTATGTCATATGTGTTTTATTGATGTGTCACTTGTTTTATGTTATTTTGTTAAACGCGGCTCATTTTTAATATTGATATTAAATGTCATATTTTACTCTCACGCCTTCCATATTGCCTGCGTTATCCCCAGATGACTGCATTGTAATTTTGCATAGAATTTGCCTGAGCACCGCCAGGAGAGACAAGGTTTGGGAGCCCCAATCTGCTGACGAACTGCCTGCCCATGGTTCTGCTTACACATTTGGATAGCATAGCCCCTGCTATCCCTGTTACTTTCTGTATGAGAGACCCTTTATCTACATAGTTCTTACTAGTCTCAGATTAGAGCAAGGTTTTAATAAAAAAAAAAATTTGACCCATAAGACTTATGACAAGTCCATGGTAGCTCCTGAAGATCACACTGCAATCAATCGGAACTTGTGAGAAGCAGTAACATGACAGTGTATAGGAGTATGAGTATTTGTACATGTATATATACATCTCCGATTATCCGGGGAGCCCAAATGCATTTTCCCCATTGACGTCATAGTTATAATTCCCCTGTTCATCCCTTTAGGTAGATTCGCACCCGTCAGCATAGCTCCGTGGTATAATGATGCTTTTATTTCAATTCGTCTGTCTGAGTGACAGATTCCCTATTAAGTATATTATCTTGTTGTAGGAAAATAGCTAAAATTGAAGCTTTTTCGTTAGAAGGAAGGGGGTGATGTACTCAGAAACCTGCTTGTAAAATGGAAGGAATCTAACCCAATTAGATAAGTGCAATCTGGTCTCAAGACGTCTCCCATTTCCTGAACTCATTAGCTGATGTGTTGTGAAGACAGCGACTGCGTTCTATTTTTCTTGATAAAAAAAAAAAAGCACTTTTGTGGGTTTCTCTATTTGTGCCAACAGATTTTACAACTAAGTCAATGAAATGCAGGTTCTGTAAATTTTAATTTTTATCTGCAAGACTTAAAGGAGTATTGTCATCGTCATTCAGACGTCCAAACATAAAGGAGTATTCCCACCGAAGCCCTCATTCAGACGTCCAAACATAAAGGAGTATTCCCACCGTAGCTCTCATTCAAACGTCCAAACATAAAGGAGCAATTCCACCGTAGCTCTCATTTAGACGTCCAAACATAAAGAAGCAATTCCACCGTAGCTCTTATATAGACGTCCAAACATAAAGGAGCATTTCCACCGTAGCTCTCATTCAGACGTCCAAACATGAAGGAGTATTCCCACCGAAGCCCTCATTCAGACATCCAAACATGAAGGAGTATTCCCACCGAAGCCCTCATTCAAACGTCCAAATATAAAGGAGCAATTCCACCGTAGCCCTCATTCAGACATCCAAACATAAAGGAGTATTCCCACCGTAGCTCTCATTCAGACGTCCAAACATAAAGGAGTATTCCCACCATAGCCCTCATTCAAACGTCCAAACTTAAAGGAGTATTCCCACCGAAGCCCTCATTCAAACGTCCAAACATAAAGGAGTATTTCCACCGTAGCCCTCATTCAGACATCCAAACATGGAGTATTCCCACCATAGCCCTCATTCAAACGTCCAAACATAAAGGAGCATTTCCTCCGTAGCTCTCATTTAGACGTCCAAACATAAAGAAGCAATTCCACCGTAGCTCTTATATAGACGTCCAAACATAAAGGAGCATTTCCACCGTAGCTCTCATTCAGACGTCCAAACATGAAGGAGTATTCCCACCGAAGCCCTCATTCAGACATCCAAATATAAAGGAGCAATTCCACCGTAGCTCTCATTTAGATGTCCAAACATAAAGGAGCATTTCCACCATAGCTCTCATTCAGACGTGCAAACATAAAGGAGCATTTCCACCGTAGCCCTCATTCAGACATCGAAACATAAAGGAGTATTCCCACTGTAGCCCTCATTCAGACATCGAAACATAAAGGAGTATTTCCACCGTAGCTTCCATTCAGACGTTTATTTTGCACATGTGTGCTGTATCTGTTTAGTTTTATTCATTGATGAAAAATGCCAATACAAGTCTATGGGTTCATGAAAAACATATACAGCACACAGTGCAAAGGATAAAATAGTAATAATTTTGTAGTAATTTTATTTATCCATTCGTGAAAATCACTGATGAAACACAGATGGGAAAAATGGACACACGTGCCATACACTGATGATACTGGTGATATTTTTCATCTGTGTCTAAAAGCGGAGATATGAATGAGGCTGTAGACTGAGTTTCCATAAATCAGCTGTGTCCAGTCAGTTGTTAGTTGTTTTATGCTTAAGCCAGACACAGCTGATGCTAAAGTTGGGTAACCGAATGCTGCACGCTTTATTTTTTTAATCCAGTTCTAGGGATTTTTTATTTTTATTAACCAGTAGGTGACATTTCTGGTGACTTTATTCTGACTCTCGAATGTACACCCTAAGAAACCCTGAGAGCTCATCTTTCACCTATATTTTCTTTACAGGCCTTGAAACATCTGACTCCAACATATACTCGAGGGTGATCAATGCCGCTTTGTCTGTTAATGACACTAATCTTAGCATTTGCCCTACACTCTTTGGAGAGAGGCATTGTCCGGACAGTCGAGCTTCAGTTTCAGACCTGACATCTACGGACCTGTCTCTGGGTGATGTGACCAGAGCACTGTGCCGCGGCATTATTCACAACATCCATTCCATGCTACCGTCACATTGTTTGAGAGAGTCCGGGATTAGGCGAATCATTGGCACCGGTAGCGCTTTGGCAAGAAACCCTGTTTTAAGGCAAGAGGTAGAGAAAATCTTCCCTTTTCCAATAGTCTATGGAAAAGATGTGGATTCCGCTGTAGGTGCAGCTATGGCAATGGCTCATCACTAAATATTACTAAATGTTATCAATCTGTGGCCATAATCGGCAAAGGAAGCAGAGCCGCATGGACGCTAATTGCTTAGAGGAGCCTATTAATTGTCAAAGTAAATTAATCAGTCAATCCTATTTCAGGGGATTCTGTGCTTTATATTATTGTGTATTAAGATGTATTTTGTCATCCAAACTTGTTAAAGCGAAATGAGAAATAAATTTTAACTATTTTTCTGTCTTTTAAAGATCTTTTTAGATGAGTCACAGACCACGAAAGATGCATTGATTGTTACATTCACATTCTAAGGTGTTACTGTCCCTATATTCTGCTGCTATCAGATTAAATAGCAGAACCTGTCAGGTGCAATATGCACCCAGAACCACGAGCAATTCTGAGTACATATTGCTGATCCCTGCCTAACTGTCCCTCTATCTAGTAGCATACATACAGAGATCTTTAGAAAAAGTATTTCAAAAGATCCTTTATGAAATGCTAATGAGCGCAGGGGACTAGTTGCAAGGGGGTTAGTTCCTGCACTCAATCTACCCTCTTAGCATGTTAGCACACCCACAGAGAGGTGTTAACATGCCATTCATGCAGCATCACCAGCAGTGACGCTTGTACCTGTGTCCGCGTACCTGTGCACTATGAAGCCGAGTGTACACGTTCCGCCTTCAGAGAGGTCTAGTGCGCATGACCGGATGTGCCGAGACTTCGGTTCAGCGGTGACAGCGGACACAGATCTGCGCGTCACCACCAGTGATGCTGCATTGAATAGCATGTTAGCACGTCCCTGTGGGCATGATAACATGCTAAGAGGGCAGAATGAGCGCAGGAACGAACACCTTTGTGACTAGTCCCTTCGCTCATTAGCATATTATAAAGGATCTTTAGAAATACTTTTTCTAAAGATCTCTTTATCTATGCTAGTGTATACAGGGACAGTTAGGCAGGGATTAGCAATATGCACCCAGAACTGCTCGTGGGTCTGGGTGCATATTGCACCTGACAGGTTCCCTTTAACGACGAATGTACGTCTTGAGTCATCACCCTGCATTTGATGTGGGCTCCTTGACCCCTGATCCATGTGCTGTACGTTTTTGATATTGCAGTTGCTAGAAGAAAGTTTGTAATTAATTTATTTAATTTTTCATATGAGAAAATCACTAATGAAACAGTGTAAGTAAAAAGTGAAATACTGACCAAACACTGATGAAAAGAGGATTTTTATTTATTTATTTTTTTTGCGGACCAGAAAAATCACTGATTGCATTTTTAGGTAATACACTGCACTGCATAAGTATTAATTGCATTATTAATCAATCAAATGATTACAAACACAGCACATATTATTAATGACTGCTGAATGAAAACCTAAGGCAACATTACGGTTTTGTTCATTTTGTCTCAGAAATAAATAAAAAGTGATAAAAATGGTGCCAATAAAAATTACAGCTCGCTATAAAAACAAGAGATCCAAACATGGTGTAGAAATTTCTGCAACCAAATACCCAATGTGTGCACATAGCCTGAAGCAGGTAAAAAGTGACATGTTCTGTTCATTCTTCCAGCGGCTTCCCTTGCTCCCTAAACTTAAGGTGCAAAGTGAAAGCCCCAAATGATGGAGGCAACTCGGGATCTGACCATTGCCATTTTCCTGAAGCAACTTTACCTTGCATCAGCATCTACATAATGCTATCCTTAGGGTAGGCTCACACGAGCGTTGAAATCGGACGAGTGCAATGCGAGAAAATCTCGCATTGCACTCTGACCAATGTTAGTCAATGACGGAGAGCAGTTGGTCAGCTTTTCTCGCATCCAGATTCTGGATGCGAGAAAAATAGCAGCATGCTGCGATTTCTGCAAGAGCCGTATCTTTCGCACCCATTCACGTGAATGGGTGCGAACGATACGTCGGACTGCACTCGGATGTTATCCCAGTGCAGTGCGATATACGCACAGGCTGACAATGGAGGAGATGGAGGGATTAACCTCCTCTGCAGCTGTGACCTGATTGCAGGATCGGGTGACAGTCGCATGATACTCGGGTCACGCTCGCAGCAGAGCCTGAGCCGAGGGTCATTAGCTGTCGCATCGGATGCCATACGCTTGTGTGAGTCCAGCCTTAGGCTGAGGCCACACAGGAATTACTGCGAGTACTCGCATGACACTTGGCACACGCTCGCAGCACAGCGGGAGCCGAGTGTCATGCGACTGTGGTCAGATCGTACGATCATACCACAATTGCAGAGGTGAGGGCCGACGCTGTGGAGGAGAGGGGATGGATCTATCTCCTTATCTCCTCCCTTGCCTGCTGATGCGAGAATCGCACTGCTCTCGCGTTACACCGGTGTAACGCAAGAGCAATGTAATGTTTCTCTCACCCCATAGACTTGAATGGTTGTGAGTAGAGCAAGATCGCATTCCACCCTCATGCTGCAACTGTTTTCTCGGTCCGATTAGGGCTGAAAAAACAATCATTCATGGGGGTGGCCCCACAGAGTAATATTGGTCCGAGTGGAATGCGATTTTTTTTTTTATCGCATTCCACTCGCTCCATATTAGTCGCCGTGTGTGCTGACCCTTACCTTCAATCTGGTATCAGTGTAATCATACTGATCAAAAGAACAAAGCTGTCTCCTCACTTGTACTGCACAGTGAATAGTGTTGAAATATTTTAACAGTTATCACTGCTCTACAACCAAATTGGAGGCTCTTCATCGATTCGTTCAATACAAGCCTAAACTACGTCTTGCTGAACAATGGAAATGCGCTGCCTTCAAATCCAGTTGGTTATGCTGTCCACATGAAAGAAACCTGTGACAACATGAAACAGCTGTTCAGATGCCTGAACTATTAGCAATATCTGTGGCCCCTCTGTGGTGACTTAACACCTTTACCCCAGAGCAAGGTTTTCACCTTGATGACAGCCATTTTTTTCAAATCTGACCAATCACTTTGACAGGTTATAACTCTGGAACGCTTCCACGGATCCTGGTGATTCTGAGATTGTTGTTTCGTGACATATTGTACTTCATGATAGTGGTAAACTCAATAATTCAATACAATATTTTTTCCTTTTATTTGTGAAAATATAGAAAATTTAGCAAAAATGTAGAAAATGTAGCAATTTTCAAACTTAATTTTTATGCCTTTAAACCAGAAAGATATGGAACACAAAATAGTTAATAAATTACATTTCCTACATGTCTACTTTACGTCAGTGCAATTTTTGAATCATTGTTTTGTGTTTTTTTTTATTAGGAAGTTAGAAGGGTTCAAAGTTTACCAGCAGTTAATCATTTTGCCAGCAAAATTTACAAAACCATTTTTTCAGGACCACATCACATTTGAAGTAACTTTAAGAGACCCAGTTAACAGAAAATACCTAAACGTGACAACATTCTACAAACTGAACCCCTCAAACTGCTCAAAACCACATCCAAGAATTTTAATAACTATTTTGGTGCTTCACAGGAACTAAAGCAATGTGGAAGGAAAAAAATTAAAACTTTACTTTTTCCCACGAATATGTAACTTTAGTTCCAAATTTTGCATTTTCACAAGGTAACAGGAGACAATGCAAATTTGTTGTGCAATTTCTTCTGAGTACACCAATACTCGATATGTGCTGAAAATATACTATTTGGGCGCATGGTAAAGCTCAGAAGGGAAGGAGCGCCATTTGATTTTTAGAGCGCAAAATTGTTTGGAATAGATAGCAGACGCAATGTCATGTTTGAAAAAGCCCCTGATGTGCCTAAACAGTGGACTTCACCCGCACATGACCCCATTTTGAAAACTAGACCCCTCAAGGAATTTATCTAGATATGTGGTAAGCACCTTGAACCCCCAGGTGCTTCACAGAATTTTATAAAAATTGAGCCATGAAAATAGATTTTTGCCACTAAAATGTTTTTTTTTTTAACCCCAAGTCTTTCATTTTCACAAAAATAACAGGAGAAAATGCATGCTCCAATTTGTTGTGCAAGTTCTACTGAGTATGCCAATACCCCATATGTGGTGGTAATTTACTGTTTGGTTGCACGGCAGCACTCGGAAGAGAAAGAGCACCATTTGACTTTTTGAATGCAAAATAGTCTGGAATCGTTAGCGGATGTCATGTTGTGTTCGGATAGTCCTTGATTTACCTAAACAGTAGACTTCACCCACAAGTAACCCCATTTTGGAAACTAGACCCCTCAAGGAATTTATCTATATGTTTGGTGAGCACTTTGAACTCCCAGGTTCTTCACAGAATTTTATAACTTTCAGCCTTGAAAATGAAAAAATACATTTATAACTACAAAAATGTTGCTTTAACCTCAAAATTTTTATTTCTCTCTCGCTTTCATTGGGGGACACAGGACCATGGGTGTATGCTGCTGTGACTAGGAGGCTGACACTAAGTAGACATAAAAAAAGTTAGCTCCTCCCTAGCAGTGTACACCCTGAGCCGATCTATGCCAGTTTTTTGCTTAGTGTCGTAGGAGGCTGATGTGGGCCCATATCTCTGTGGGCCAACCTCAGCCTAGGCTATTCCTTTTTTTCCGTTTTTTTTCATGCTATACGGCGCCGCTCAGCCTTCTCATCTTTTTACATTTTTTGTCTCTTCTGCAGGGTTAAAGTCCCTGCATCAGAGAGAAACCTCGCCTGCTCTTTCCCTACCGGGTTTTGTCCCCAGGGTTCCCTGAGACTCGAGACGCCAGCCCCTATCCCCCTCCGGCCCCACGGTACCACTCCAGGGGCTGCTTGGGGTCTCACACGTTTATTGTTTATGGGCTTACTCCCCGTCGACCCCTATGGTACCGTCCCAAGGGGTGTTTCGGGTGGAGACGGCGAGGAAGCTCTTCACTGGATGTTCAGGATCACAAGCGCAGGAGCGCCCACAGCACCAGGCCTCCCCCAGCGTTCTTCCCTGATTCACTGGGCCCAGGCAGAGCATCTGACACTGCAGCGCAGGAGTGCTCTGCAGTCTCCACCACAGCCCCCCAGCAGCCCTCCCCTGGCGCTTGCCAGCAGCAGCCTGCACTCACCGGGGGCCGCAGCATCCAGGATGGGACCCGTGGATCCGGGCGCCGCGCATGGACGCAGGTAAGATCTGCTCCGCGCGCAGCGCTGCGCTCCCAGCGGCCGCCGCTCACTAATTTAGTCTCCAGCTTGGGCCTACCTCGGGCCGGAGCGCTCCACCCACCTGTTTGCGCGCACGCTTTTCCATCCACGCCCACCTCTTCTTCTGCCTGGAGACAGCCAGCTCAGTCCTGCAGCACGCCCCCATTCCTCCCAGCATCCCCTACGAGACAGGCCCCCAGGGAGAGAATCACAGCTGCAGCGCAGGAGCGCTCTGCATCACCAGGCCTCCCCAGCGTTCACTGCTTCCCTGGGCCCAGGCAGGGGATCGTGGTCGCCACAGCGCAGGAGCGCTCGACAGTTCCCCCCAGACAACTCTCCGGCAGGCAGGAGGGGGCCGAGGATCACAGCGACGCCGGCAGAACGCAGGTAAGACTGCCCTGCGCTCAGCGCTGCGCTCCCGGGGGCTGCCCACTACTCTAGTCCCCTGCTTTGGGCATACTTCAGGCCTCAGTCCTCAGCCTCACCGCTTGCGCGCGCCTGTTTTTTCCCAAGCAGACCCCTGCAGTTCCTGCCCGGTCCCAGGCCAGCCAGCCCTCCTACTATATAAAAAAAAAAAAAAAAAAAAAAAATTGAATGAAGGGCTGCGTTTTTTTCTTCAGCAATGCTGGCCTCGCAGTTTCTGAGACCTCTGCTGACCTGGGTGGGACACAGGACCTGGGTGAGTGCTGTTCCCGCTTAGGAACAGACTATAGCTTCTTTCCCCTTTTTAATTATTTTTCTTAATTTTTTTCACCATTTTTTTCTCCTGTCTCCCCCCTAGCGTCACTAGTGGTTTTTTTCCTAAACACCATGGCTAACGCTAGTCTCCCCTTATAGTCTGGGCCCCTTTATAGCCTTTTTTTGATGCTTGTACAGCCTGCGAGGTAAAATTCTCCCAAGCCAGGCTACGCCCCCCTGCTCGGCTTGCGCCACAAACCATCCTGTCACCGCCACCACCCGACCTCCGCTGCGCTCCCTTAACCAGAGGGGTAGACCCCCTATCCCAGTCTGTGGACTCTCCCCCAAGGGCGTCTATGACCATCGCGCAGGCGTTGCAGTCGCTCCCCACGCCCGGCCATGCTCCCCCCGTCCAGTTGGCTCTGGGCAACAGTCGGTCTGATCCAGACCCTACTGCTGGAGCGCAGAAGGGGACCTGAGGGGTCTCCTCTCAAGTCATCCCGGAGATCTCTATCACCTCCAGACTCCGAGTGCTCCTCGGCTCCGAGACCGGCCGACCCCTTGTTTCAGGAGAAGAGTCGTATGCAGCCTCGATGCTGATTCCAGATCAGAGGGCGGATGTCAGAGGTAGGGTGGATAGTCCGGTCAAAGCGGCAGACGGACTCTATGGCTACCCAGTGCTTGCATGTCTCATTGAAACAGGTTAAGCGGGCACACAGGCAATTCGGTGGCCATCCAAGATTTGCTGAAATTCTATACAAGCACAGACGACAACAGGTCAAGATATCCAACAATGGTAAGTAGTTTGATTTACTTTTCCCCTTCCCTGAGGCTCTCAGGAAGAAATGGGCAGGCTCGCCTAGGGTCGCCCTTCTGTTTTTTTCCGTCTGTCATCTTCCAATACTCACTCTCCCGCTCGGGGCATCGCTCCGAGTCGCCACGGATCAAAACACCGAGAGAGTGGCCCGTTCAGTTTGTCTTCAGATGGCAGGCACGGTACTCCTGCTGCCTTCGCCACCATCTTGCCGGCAGCATCCATGATGTCATGGGCCGCTACCTCCACAACGGTCTTCGCGCAGGATCGAGCAATCCGGAGTTCTCAACACTGCTACACAGATCGCTCGGACGGGTGAGTACATACTCATCGCATCTGTCAGCAGCCTACTGCGCAGTGCAAGCGACTGGCAGCACGGGGGCCATCTGTCGGGCGATCTGGCTCAGAGCCTGGTATGCGGACGCGGCTTCTAGGATATCAATTACAACCCTCCCCTTTACAGGAAGTCGGCTGTTTGGGGACTGGCTGGATCAGATTATCGACGAGATCACAGGAGCTTCGATTCCACACACACAAGAAAACCAGGCCCCCGCAGAGGAACAAGGAACAAGAGGTCCTTGTTATACATGCCTTTCTGGCGTTTCTCAGCCACGCCAGCCATCAAAGACGACGTCCGGATCACAGCGCTACCCCGCTAGATGACTCTTGGTCGTTGCGCGCAGGGGGAAAGACCAGGTGGAGGGGGAGGCGCATGTCTCATCTCATTCACGTCTGGCGGACTTGGATCACGGACCCCTGGGTCGGAGAGATACTGGACTCAGGGTACATAATAGAGTTTTCAGCAAGTCTATCGTCGGACATACAGGTCGCACCTAATTTACAAACAGCACAGATGTTCCTGCGTCTCGCAATAACAAACGATCATTTTTGGTGATTCCGTACCTGGACGCCTTGTTGATCAGGGTTCTTCCTTCCGGCGACTGTCCTAAGTGTTCAGGTCACCATAGATATCCTGTCCAAACTCGGCTAGCTCATCAAGCGGAAGAAGCCCTCTCTGACTCCGGCCAGCAGGATTACCTGTCCAGGCATGGAGTTCGTTACCATCCAAGGACGCGTGTCCCTCCAAAGAGACCGCCAGATCCTCCGTCACTCCAAGCCGGAGAGTCCTCAGTCGGATGGCAGCGGCAATAGAGGCGGTTCCGTTTGCCGCTTCCACCTTTGTCTCCTTCAGCTAACTTGGCCGAACAGATGGGACAATTCTCTATTCACCTTGAATCGCAGGATCCAATTGACTCCGGGAACCCGCCGCTCGTTTTTATGGTGAACCAGCGGCCCTCATCGGTCCAGTGAAATGTCTTTCATACCAGTACACTGGCAGGCAGTCACCACCGATACCAGTCTTCTGACTGGAGAGCTGTGTTCCGAATCACACGGCTCACGGTCGGCAGTCCTCCCAGGAGAGCCGTCTGCCTATCAATTTTTTGTTAGGGATCAGAGTTTTTTTCTCCGAGCCCTACAGATTTTTTTCAGCCTTTCATACAAGAATCGCAATCCAGAATCCAGTCGGACATCACCTGGGCGGAACAAGGAGCGTCACGGCGATGACATAGGTGAAGAAGATCTTACAGTGGGCATAGCTTCACCACTCCAGATTTTGCCCACAATCATTTTTCCCCGCCGTAGATAATTGGGCAGCAGACTATATCAGCAAGGTCTGGCGGCAGGCGAATGATCCCTCAACAGAGAGGCTTTCGAAGGGATCTGCCTCAGATGAGATATTCCGAATGTGGACCTGATGGCTCCTCGATTCAACAATCAACTCACAGGAGTCCTCAAGAAACTCAGAGCAGAGGGCATCCCAGTGACTCTCATTGCCATGGATTAACCCAGGCAAGCGTTGTTCGCAGAGCTCACGCAGCTCATCAGACATCCCATGGTGACTTCCAGATCGTCTGAACTTCCGGTCGCAAAGTCCTCTTTTCCTTCAATATTCAGGGGTTCTCAATTTGACCGCATGGCTGTGGAACCATGGCTACTAGTCCAGGCAGGCTTGATCCCACAGGTGTTACAGACCATGGTCAGAACTCAGAAGCCTCCGTCTTCAAACATCTACTACCGCACCAGAAAGGTCTCCTTTCATGAGTGTGAGGTCAACGTCAACTCATCTCCACTGGATCTGTCACTACTAGTGTTACTGGCCTTCCTACAGTCAGGCTCGCAGGTGGGTCTCTCGCCAGCAACCTTCAAAGGGCAGATGTCGGCTCTATCTGTCTTTTCCAGAGAAATCTTGCATCTCTGCCGCAAGTCAGGACGTTCATCCAAGGAGTCCTCCATTTGGCACCGCTAGGTCGTTCCCCGCTAGAACCATGGAACCTCCAGCTGGCTCTAGGGTCTCTTTAATTAGCCCCGTTCGATCCGCAATCTCTCGCCTATCCAGGAAGGTGGCTTTGTTGAGGGCAGTCACTTCAAGCAGAGGAAGGTCTGTTCTGTCAGCCCTCTCATACGGGTCACTTTTTTCTTGTGTTTTTTCACCAAGACGAGATTGTTCGGCACCCGTCTCAGGTTTTTTTCCTACCGGATAGTATCTGAATGAGGTGATGGTGGCTCCATCCTTCGTGCCAGCCTCCATTCGATCCTTGGAGAGGTCACGGCTTACACCGGATCTAGTGTGAGCTCGGAGGAGTTACGTTTTGAGATCCGCGCCCTTCTGCATCTTGGACGGCCTATTTGTCCTGTCTACTGGACCCAGGAGGGGCATGCCGGCGTCCAAGGCTACCACTGCAAGTTGGATCAGGCCGACCATATCAGAGGTCTGCAGGATTAGAGTCAGGTTTACTCCGAGGGGTGTAAAAGCCTTTTCACCTGTGCAATTGGGGCGTCTAGGACAATCAGACGCCAGGCGTCAGCCAAGCAAGTCTACAGAGCCGCCGCACAAGCGGCTGTCGCACACCTATGATAAGCCGGTATACTTTTGCAACGAGCATTCCTACAGAGTTTGGATATGTTTTGAATCTGTATGATTACTCTTGTACCCACCCAGGGACTGCTTTTGGACGTCCCATGATCCTGTGTCCCCCAATGAAAGCGATAGAGAAAGAAGGATTTTTGTGTACTCACCGTAAAATCTCTTTCTCTGAGTCTTCATTGGGGGACACAGCACCCACCCTGTTTGGATATTGGGTTGCTCTTTGTTGCCGTAAGTTACTGGCTCCTTGTGGAAACACATTCTTCTGTACCCGGCGTATTTATGTTTCTATACATATAATTATGTACAGTATAGGTTTAGATAAGATACTGTGTGTTTCTTGTTATTACCTTGATTAGTTATGGTTATTCAGTTTTCTCCTACTACTGCTTGTACACTAAACTGGCATAGATCCGCCTCCTGCTCAGGGTGTACACTGCTAGGGAGGAGCTAACTTTTTTTATGTCTACTTAGTGTCAGCCTCCTAGTCACAGCAGCATACATCCATGGTCCTGTGTCCCCCAATGAAGACTCAGAGAAAGAGATTTTACGGTGAGTACACAAAAATCCTTCTTTTCACTAGGGTAACGAGATAATGAGCCTTGCAATTTGTTGTGGAATTTCTGCTGAGTACGCCAATACCCTCATATGTGGTTGAAAACTACTTTTGAGGTACAGTACAAAGTGAAAAAGAGAAGGAGCGGCATATTTTAGTTCAGATGCTCTATCCAACTATATTGGATTGGTTTGCGAGTGCCATATCAGACTGGCAAAGCCCTTGAGATGAGTACAGCATAAATCCCCCACAAGTGACCCAATTTTACAAACTGCACCCCTCGATAAATTCAGTTATGGGTGCAGTTGACCCTACAGGTGTGTTACAAAATTTGATAATATTGGGCGGTGAAGAAGAAAATAATAATTTTATCTGAATCACATTTTTCAGAGAATTACCCGTAATCTCCGATGTAAGCGCTCAACATAGAGCGCAGGATAAATGTGAGCTGCGCCATACTGTGATGTTTTGGAGGCAGAATAAACAAATCAACAGCTGTTGAAGAATTGTCTTTAATTATTTTTAAAGCCGTTCACCTTGTGTTATAAATGATTAGGCAGCTTAATTCCTCAGGGAAGTACAATTACAGCGATACCAGGTTCATATAGTTTTTAGGAGGTTAAACAGCCAGGCATGGCATGGGAACCGTCTGTGAGAGCCAAAGCTTAGCTGTCAGATAAGCCAAGCTCCCTGTAGCGATCGCGTGGCATGTCGGAAAGGGGTTAAAGGTGGTTGACCTCTTACTTGGTCTCCAGGGTGGATATACAAAGTACTGCTGCTTTCTGTGTGAGTGGGATAATCGTGCAAGAGAATATCACTACATTAAAAGAAACTGGCCTCTCCGACATTCACTTCAGCCAGGGAGTAAAAATGTCCTGCGTTCAGCACTTGTTGACCCACATACGATTTTGTTACTACCATTGCATATCAAGTCTGGACTAATGAAGAACTTTGTAAAGGCAATTAATAAAAATGCAAAAGCATTCAAAATTAAGAAATGGCTCATTTCATAACTAAATCTGACGACTTTTGAAAATATGTAGCACAGTATAATCAGCAGTTAAACAATTGTTCTTCTGTGCCTTCCAAAAATCAGTACAAGTGTAGGTTCACATTTATCTATGCTCTACATTGAACACTTATTTCAGAGTCATACACACTCACCGGCACTGAGGTCCTGCACAGGAGCACTACAATAATTTGATCTGCCCTGAGGACCTCAGTTCCGGTGAGTGTGTATGACGTGGACGCGTCATGCACACAGGCTTCAGAAGACGGAGGAGCAAGATGGCCGAGAGAGGAGGGGCCGGTACTGGAGAACAGCGCTGCCCACCGGGCCAACCAGCACCACAGCGATCAGTTTAGGTGAGTATTATAAAGTGTTTTTTATGTTCTCACAGCGGCCTGCGCTCTTATATACAGCATGTTAGAATGCTGTATATAAGAGCCCACTGGTGGTGGCCGTAGCTTATAGGCCATAAAACTGGTGACAGGTTCCCTTTAATATAAAGGTCCCTCAAAGTCACTTCAACTCTTAATAAGTCTATAAAATAAATAGTATTTGTAAATTTTTTTGAAAAAAAAAAATGTTTGCTAAATTTTAACTGTTCTAGTACCTTAACAAAATAAAAAGATGTTTGAAAAATAACGTTAATATAAGGTAGACATGAGCTTTATTTATTTATTAATTAATCGATGTGGCTAACTATACGGTTTAAGGGTGTAAACATTGAAAGTTCGAAAATTGCAAATTTTATACACATTATTTTATTTGAAAAAGCAAAACATATTGAAATTAATTTACCCATTTTATAAGGTACAATGTATCATGAAAAGAAGGGAATTTTGTTTACTTACCGTAAATTCCTTTTCTTCTAGCTCCAATTGGGAGACCCAGACAATTGGGTGTATAGCTATTGCCTCTGGAGGCCACACAAAGTATTACACTTAAAAGTGTAAGGCCCCTCCCCTTCTGGCTATACAACCCCAGTGGGATCACTGGCTCACCAGTTTTAGTGCCAAAGCAAGAAGGAGGAAAGCCAATAACTGGTTTAAAGACCAATTTAATCCGAGGAAACATCGGAGAACTGAACCATACCACATGAACAACATGTGTACCCGAAAAAACAGAAAAACCCAGAGAAAACAGGGCGGGTGCTGGGTCTCCCAATTGGAGCTAGAAGAAAAGGAATTTACGGTAAGTAAACAAAATTCCCTTCTTCTTTTTCGCTCCTAATTGGGAGACCCAGACAATTGGGACGTCCAAAAGCAGTCCCTGGGTGGGTAAAAGAATACCTCGTGATAGGGCCGTCAAACAGCCCTTTCCTACAGGTGGGCAATTGCCGCCTGAAGGACTTATCTACCTAGGCTGGCGTCTGCCGAAGCGTAGGTATGCACCTGAAAATGCTTGGTAAAAGTATGCAGACCCAATCAGGTAGGTGCCTGACACACCTGCTGAGCCGTAGCCTGGTGCCGTAATGTCCAGGATGCACCCACGGCTCTGATAGAATGGGCCTTCGGCCTTGAGAGAACCAGAAGCCCAGTAGAACTGTAGGTTTCAAGAATTGGTTCCTCGATCCCCCGAGCAAGGGTGGATTTGGAAGCTTGCGACTGTTTACGCCGACCAGCGACAAGGACAAAGAGTGCATCCGGGTGGCGCAGGAGCGCCATGCGGGAAGTAGAACCTGAGTGCTCTCACCAGAACCAACAGATGCAAATCTTTCTGAAATTGATGGACTGGACGAGGACACAAAGAAGGTGAGGTGATATCCTGATTGATATGAAAGTGGGATACCACCTTAGGGAGAAATTCCGGAACCGGACGCAGAACTACCCTGTCCTGGTGAAGGACCAGGAAGGGAGTTTGTATGAGAGCGTCGCTAGCTCGGACACTCTCCTAAGAGACGAGACCGTTACTAGAAGGCCACTTCCCGTGAAAAGCGGGAAGGGAGACATCTTTCAAAGGCTCGAAAGGCGGCATCTGGAGAGCAATTAGAACCTTGTTCAGATCTCAGGGCTCTAACGGCCGCTTGTACGGAGTGCTGAGAAGACAAACTCCCCGTAGGAACGTGCGTACCTGAGGAAGTCGTCGTTTCTGAAAAAATACAGATAGCGCTGAGACTTGTCCCTAAAGGGAACTGAGCGACAACCCATTTTCCTACCTAGATTGCAGGAAGGAAGGAAACATAGACGATGCAACCGGCCAGGGAGAAACACCCTGCGCCGAGCACCGAGATAAGAATATCTTCCACGTCCTGTGGTCAATCTTGGCGGACGTTGGTATGCTAGCCTGTCTCATGGTGGCAACCACGTCCTGAGGTAATCCTGACGACACTAGGTTCCAGGACTCAATGCCACACCATCCGGTTGAGGGCCGTAGAATTCAAATGGAAGAATGGCCCTTGAGACAGCCAGTCTGATTGGTCTGGTAGTGCCCCCGGTTAGCCTACCGTGAGGCACCACAGAACCGAGTACCACAACATCCTCGGCCAATCTGTAGCGACGAGGATGGCGCGGCCGCAGTCGGTCTTGATCTAGCGCATTACTCTGGGCAACAATGCCAGAGGTGGCACCTAAGGTAGCTGGAACTGCGACCAATGCTGAACTAAGGCGTTTGCCGCCAGAGCTCGATGATTGTGAAACCGTGCCATGAAGCTGGCACATTGTTGTTGTGCCGTGACGCCATTAGATCGACGTCCGGCCTCTGTCAGCGGCGCCAGATCTCCTGAAACCCGTCCGGGTGAGGAGACCATACTCTTTCGGCCACACCTCAGCGACTTAGGAAGTCAGCTTCCTAGTTTCCACACTTGGGATGTGAATTGTGGATATGGTGGATGCCGTGTCTTCCACCCACATCAGAACCTGCCGGACTTCCTGGAAGGCTTGCCGGTTGCGCGTTCTTCCCTTGGTGGTTGATGTATGCCACCGCTGTGGAGCTGTCCGACTGAAGTCGGATATGCTTGCTTTTCAGCCGCTGTTGGAAGGTTTGTAGGGCAAGATACACTGCTCTGTGTTCAAGAACATTGATCTGAAGGGTGGACTCTTGCTGAGTCCACGTACCCTGAGCGCTGTAGTGGAGAGAAACTGCTCCCCACCCTGATAGACTCGCGTCTGTCGTAACTATCGCCCAGGATGGGGATAGGAAGGACCTTCTTTTTGACCAAGAGGTGGGAAGAAGCCACCACCGTAGAGATTCCTTGGCCGCCTGAGAAAGAACGACGACTCTGTTGAGGGACGTCGACTCCTCGTCCCATTGGCGGAGAATGTCCCATTGTAGTGGACGCAGTAAAACTGCGCGAAAGGAACTGCCTCCATTGCTACCATCTTACGTAGGAAGTGCATGAGGCGTCTCAATGTGTGCGACTGGTTCTTAAAGAAGAGCTTGCAGCCCGTAGTGAATGCTGTTTGTCTAGCGGAAGCTTCACTATCGCTGAGAGAGTAAGAAACTCTATGCCTAGATATGTTATCGATAGGGTCGGGGTCGGATCTGACTTTAAAAAGTTGATGATCCACCCAAAACTTTAGAGAGTCTCCAGCGCAACGTTCGGGCAGTGTTGGCATGTTTCCTAAGAGAGTGCCTTGACAAGTAGATCGTCTAAATACGGGATCACAGAGTGACTCTGAGAGTGCAGGACTGTGACTACTGCTGCCCTGACCTTGGCGAAGACCAGTGGGACTGTCGCTAGCCGGAAGGTAGAGCTACGAACAGAAGGTGTTCGTCTCCTATAACGAAGCGTAGAAACGCTAGTGCTCTGGATCAATCGGCACGTGTGGATAAGCATCCTTGATGCCTAATGATGCTAGGAAATATCCTTGGGACCTTGAGGCGGAGTGATTCCATCCGGAACCGCCTGGTGTCCACGAGCTTGCTGAGCATTTTTAGATCCAGAACGGGACGGAACGGCCCGTTGTTATAGGTACCGCAAAGAATTTGGGGTAAAAACCGTGACCTTGTTCCTGAAGAGGAACGGGGGTCATCACTCTTTCTGCCTATAGAGTGCACCCTGTTTGCAGAAGAGCAGCGGCTCGGCCGGGAGGTGGAGAAATTCTGAAGAATCGAGTTGGAGGACGAGAAGTGAGCTCTATCCTGTACCCGTGAGACAGAATGTCTCACACTCAATGGTCATTGACCTATGGCAGCTAAATATCGCCAAGGCGGGAGAGCCTGCTACCGACCGAGGCCGCAAGTCATGAGGAAGCCGCCTTGGAAGCGGGTTTTCAGACTGTCGATTTTTTGGGCGTGACTGAGCCCGCTAAGAATCTGAGCTCCTCTGATCCTATTGAGTCCACATTGGACGAGGAAAAATGGGACCTGCCCGAGCCTCGAAAAGGCCGAAAACCGCGACTGCCTCTTGCTCTGTTGGGGTTTGTTGTGTCCGGGCTGAGGAAAGGATGAATCCTTACCCCTGGACTGTTTAATGGTTACATTCACCAAACAGTCGGTCAGCAGAAAAAGGCAACTGGTAGGCAACCTTTTTAGGAAGCAGAATCTGCCTTCCATTCACTTAACGAGCAGACCAGGCTCTGCTTAAAAACACGGAGTAGCGGAGGCTACCGCCGCACGGTTCGCAGAGTCCAGGACAATCTGAATCGCGTAAGAAGCAAATGCAGACATTTGAGAGGTTAAGGATGCCACCTGCGGCACAGATGTACGTGTAACCGTGTCAATCTGTGTAAGACAAGCTGAAATAGCTTGGAGTGCCCCAAGGGAGAGAATGCCGGAGCCAACAGCAGTTCCATCTCCCACTGCAACTATGGATCTAGCTACAAGCCTGGAGATTGGAGGATGCCGCTTGAGACACTGGGTCCAGTCCCTGACCAAGTCAGGGGACAGGGATAACGTGTATCCTAAGCCGTTTGGAGAAGCGCATATCTGGATAAGCGTGGTGTTCCTGGACTGCCTCTCTGAAGGCAGAGTGGTCCAGAAAAATACGTGAAGCTGACTCCTCCACTGGAGGAGCTGTGAGAAATAACCCACATTCTATAGATGGACGCTATAAGATTATTTACTATGGCGTCACGATCAGGTGTATCCAGATTGAGAGCGGTCTCAGGATCAGAATCCTGAGCCGCTACTTCCGCCTCATTACACAGCGAGTCCTTCTGCTAGGACCCTGATGAAACCGAGGCCGTTAGGCTGTCTGGGACTGACGTCCGTGCAGAGCCGTGACTCTGGGATGCGTGTGACATTCCCGGAGCTGTTAGTTGTTCACACTGAGGGGGGCCATGGATCAATGATTCAACAGTGCCCATATTGTGAGAGACATGTCCGGACTGCTAGGCTTCTAGTATCATAGCCATAGTCTCAGAAAAACTGTCAGTAAATACTGCAGACACCGTCCTCATCCCCTGGCCATTAGTGCATACAATGGGAGTCTATGTAACCTGCCGGCCGTATAGCCGTACATGCTGTACCAGCTGTATAGAAAAACATGTGGTTCTGCACCTTTGTTTTACACAGAGAATATGCTGATAACTCCTCCGCATAATCCAGGAGGGTATATACAACGTGCGACCAAACAGTGCAATGTATATAGTACAAGCATATCTATAAGTGCACTTCTGCACTAGTGGGGTTAGCACCACAGGTGCTGCTTAACGCCTGTTGCAGCGATTGTGTGACTATCAGAATGCCAGGGTCTTCCACACTTGTCTCTGTATCGTACAGAAACTGACACTAATGGCTGCCGGCGTCCTTGTAGAGAAGGAAGCCGTGGGCGTGCCTGAGAAAGTGCGGGAATCCGGATTCACAGTGCACACAGTGAGAGGGGTGGAGTATGCAAAACATACTCCAGCTCTCAGCGCTGCTGTGCTATGCAGCGTCACGCCCCTACCCTGACTGTCAGGGCTGTGGGCGGTAACGAAGGGAGACTAGGCCCAGAAGCCGGGGACTCGAGTTAACAGCGCGGCCGCCGTAAAAGCGCGGGCCGCGCTGAAGTCCCCGGCGCACCACAAGTGCCAGCCGCGCCGCAGTCCCAGCGGCCGGCGCGACCGAATCCTAGAAGTGGCCAGCGTCCCGCCCCTCTCCTGACTGGCAGGTCTGGGGGCGGGAACGAACGGAAGCAGGCCGCAAAAGCCGGGGACTCTAGTTATCAGCGCGGCCGCCGTAAAAGCGCGGGCCGCGCTGAAGTCCCCGGCGCACCACAAGTGCCAGCCGCGCCGCAGTCCCAGCGGCCGGCGCGACCGATTCCTAGAAGTGGCCAGCGTCCCGCCCCTCTCCTGACTGGCAGGTCTGGGGGCGGGAACGAACGGAAGCAGGCCGCAAAAGCCGGGGACTCTAGTTATCAGCGCGGCCGCCGTAAAAGCGCAGGCCGCGCTGAAGTCCCCGGCGCACTACAAGTGCCAGCCGCGCCGCAGTCCCAGCGGCCGGCGCGACCAATTCCCATAAGTGAGCCTGCTTCAGCGAAGCTGAATGAGGCCATGGCACAGGCGCCGCAGCGCTGATGTCCCCCGGCGCACTACAACACCCAGCATGCTGCGGTGTGAGCGCCAAATGCACGGGGACACAGAGTACCTTGAGGAAGCAGGGCCATGTCCCTGATGTACTCCGCTCCATCCAGCATCTTCTCCAGGGGCTGTAGATGGAGCACGGTCTCAGTGCCTGGAGACCGGTAAATCCCACTTCACCCAGAGCCCTGTAAAAAGGGATGGGGAAGGAATCAGCATGTGGGCTCCTGCCGCCGTACCCGCAATGGGTACCTCAACCTTACAAACACCTCCGACATACAGTGGGGTGAGAAGGGAGCATGCTGGGGACACTATATGTTTCCTCTTTTCTTCCATCCGACATAGTCAGCAGCTGCTGCTGACTAAAAAGTGGAGCTATGCGTGGATGTGTTGCCTCCTTCGCACAAAGCACAAAACTGGTGAGCCAGTGATCCCACTGGGGGTGTATAGCCAGAAGGGGAGGGGCCTTACACTTTTAAGTGTAATACTTTGTGTGGCCTCCAGAGGCAATAGCTATACACCCAATTGTCTGGGTCTCCCAATTAGGAGCGAAAAAGAAAACAGTCTCAGAATCATTGGGATACCGTATTTAGAAATATTCCACAGTTATTACTGCATAAAGTGACACATCAGATTTGGAAAATGGGCTAGGTTGTTAAAAGGTTTGTTCCCTTTCAGACAATGTTCGGTCCTGGATGAGTTTGGTAACCCTTCATGACTTTTGAAATATACAGTGGATACGGGAAGTATTCAGACCCCCTTTAAATTTTTCACTCTTTGTTTCATTGGAGCCATTTGGTAAATTCAAAAAAATGTCATATTTTATCTCATTAATGTACACTCTGCACCCCATCTTGACAGAAAAAAAACAAATGTAGAAATTTTTGAAAATTAATTAAACAAGAAAAACTGAAATCTCATATGGTCATAAGTATTCAGACGCTTTGTTTAGACCCTCATATTTAAGTCACATGCTGTCCATTTCCTTGTGATCCTCCTTGAGATGCTTTTGCTCCTTCATTGGAGTTTAGCTGTGTTTTAATTAAACTCATAGGTATTGATTTGGAAAGGCACACACCTGTCTATATAAGACCTCACAGCTCACAGTGCATGTGAGACCATATGAGCATCATGAGGTCAAAGGAACTGCCCAATGAGCTCAGAGACAAAATTGTGGCAAGGCACAGATTTGGCCAAGGTTACAAATGAATTTCTGCAGTACTCAAGGTTCCTAAGAGTACAGTGGCCTCCGTAATCCTTAAATGGCAAACGTTTGGGATCTCCAAAACTCTTCCTAGACCTGGCTGTCCAGCCGAACTGAGCAATCGTGGGAGAAGAGCCTTGGTGAGAGAGGTAAAGAAATACCCCAAGATCACTGTGTCTAAGCTCCAGAGATGCAGTAGGGAGATGGGAGAAAGTTCCACAAAGTCAACCATCACTGCAGCCCTCCACCAGTTGGGCTTTTATGGCAGAGTGGCCCAACGGAAGCTTCTCTTCAGTGCAAGCCTGCATAGAGTTTGCAAATAACACATGAAGGACTCCCAGACTATGAGAAATAAGATTCTCTGGTCTGATGAAATGAAGATAGAACTTTTTGGTGATAATTGTAAGCGGTATGTGTGGAGAAAACCAGGCACTGCTCATCACCTGCCCAATACAATCCAAACAGTGAAACATGATGGTGGTGGCAGCATTCTATGGGGGTGTTTCTCAGCTGCAGGGACAGGATGACTGGTTGCAAGTGAAGGAAAGATGAATGTGGCCAAGGGCAGAGGTGTCCTGGAAGAAATCCTCTTCCAGAGTGCTCTGGACCTCAAACTTGGCCGAAGGTTCACCTTCCAACAAGACAATGACCCTAAGTACACAGCTAAAATAACAAAGGAGTGGTTTCAGAACAACTCTGTTACCATTCGTGACTGGCCCAGCCAGAGCCCTGACCTAAACCCAATTGAGCATCTCTGGAGAGACCTGAAAATGGCTGTCCACTAACGTTCACCAGCACATCTGACGGAACTGGAGAGGATCTGCAAGGAAGAATGGCAGAGAATCCCCAAATCCAGAGGTGAAAAACTTGTTGCATCATTCCCAAGAAAACTCATGGCTGTACTAGCTCAAAAGGTGCTTCTACTTAATACTGAGCAAACGGTCTGAATACTTATGACCATGTGATATTTCAGTTTTTCTTATTTAATAAATTTACAAACATTTCTAAATTTCTGGGGGTTTTTCTGTCAAGATGGGGTGCAGAGTGTACATTAATGAGTAAAAAAATGAACTTTTTTGAATTTACCAAATTCAAAACAAAGAAACAAAGAGTGAAAAATTTAAAGGGCTCTGAATACTTTCCGTACCCAGTGTATATAGGTCAAATGTTGTGTCACTACCTTTGATGTGGGCTCGTACACTAAGCCTGCATCATTTTCTGCACACGACGGCTGATTTTAATCAACCATCATGTGCCTCCAATAACTGTGGGTGGATCGGAGATCTGCTTGTGGCTATTAGGCTATGTGCGCACTAGAAACTGACTTTTTCTTAAGGAAAAACCGAACCCTCTGAAACAATCCCGCACCTGCGGTAAAAAACGCAACAAAATCCGCCTGCAGTTTTGGTGCGGAATTTCTGCGTTTTTTTCCGCAGATTGGTTCCTGCGGGTTTTTACCAATAATTAATTGCAAAACCACAGGGACCTGCAGACAAGAAGTGACATGCACATTAATTCCGCAGCGGAAATTCCATGGGTAAATCCGCAGGTATAAAAAAACGCAGCATTTTTTTTTATACCCATAGGTTTTTCTGGGGAATGACTGCAGAAATGTTAGACACATTTTCTGCGGCAAATCCGCGGTAAAATCCGCATCGTGCACACATGGCCTTAACCAGTTAAATCCTGCTGTTAATTTCTGACAGCAGGATTTAAAGGGAACCTATCACCTGCAGATATTGGCTTTATTATGGTTGTATAGCAACTCACAAGGGATATAGGTAATGCAATAAAAACTGCAGCTGACCCTGCTAGTTCCTGTACAGACTAGAGATTCCAATCCTGTAGTCGCTAGTGGTTCTTGTGGGAGTAAGGGGTACTTTGCACGTTGCAACATCGCTACTGTGATCTCGTCTGGGTCAAATCGAAAGTGACGCACATCCGGCGCCGGTAACGACGTCGCAATGTGTAAAGCCTAGTAGCGCCGATAAATGATCGCAAAAGCGTTGAAAATCGGTGATCTGTTTAGTGTCGGTCATTGTTCCTCGTTCCTGCGGCAGCACACATCGCTGTGTATGAAGCCGCAGGAGCGAGGAACATCTCCTTACCTGCGTCCCGCCTGCAATGTGGAAAGAAGGAGATGGGCGGGATATTTACGTCCCACTCATCTCCGCCCCTCCGCTTCTATTGGACGCCTGCCGTGTGACGTCGCTGTGACGCCGCACGACCCGCCCCCTTAGGAAGGAGGTGGGTCACCAGCCAGAGCGACGTCGCAGGGCAGGTAAGTGTGTGTGAAGCTGCCGTAGCAAAAATGTTCGTTACGGCAGCTATCACAAGATATCGCATCTGCGACGGGGGCGGGGACTATCGCGCTCGGCATTGCTACAATCGGCTAGCGATGTCGCAGCGTGCAAAGTACCCCTTAGAATAGCCCTAATCACAGACTTAACAATGGCAACTTGGACCTATTCTGCCTGATCGGTCGTCCAGTGCTTCACATTCCTCCTAAAAAAACGGAGGGCAGAGCAGAGTGTAGATTACCTACAGAAGGGAAGGTGTGCTGAAGTAGAAAGTGACCCTAGAGTAAGACAAACAACAACATAAAAAATACAAGAAAGAGTTTACATTGCTAAAGAATAAGCTGCCTACTGACTAAGAACAAACAGAAAACAAGTGCAGAGTAAAGAACATAAACCGCAGAGAGGTATCATAGCTGGTTTTACACTGATTGGCAGAAACAAACATAATGGACAAACAATATGGCTGGACATCAAAATGACAATTTCACCAGCAAAAAATCCCAGTAGGGGAAAGTATTTAAAGTAACACCTGAAAGGTGATTGGATAGACAAACTAGTAAATGAGTACATCTCTTAACCTAATATAATTAAAGCAAGGATAACAGACACTAAACATCGGACAGAGAAGCCGACCACAGAACACAGACTCAAGAGTTCGTATCCAGACGTATGACAGACTTAATCTAGAGGTTAGGCCTAAGCCACACGGCATGAATATTGGAGCGAGTGGAATGCGATGTTTTATCGCATTCCACTCGGACCAATATTAGCCTATGTCCCAGCACCCATGAGCAATTATTTCCTCAGACCTAATTGGACCAAGAAAACAATCGCAGCATGCTGCGATTGTAATGATAGTCTTGTGTCTCTCGCACCCATTCAAGTCTATGGGGCGAGAGAAAAATCACACTGCACTCGCATTACAGCGGTGTTCCGCAAGTGCAGAGCGAGAATGGCAATAGCCAGCAACAGAGGAGAGAGGGAGATAAATCCCTCCCTCCCCTCCTCAGTGCCGGCCCGCCCCTCCTCAGCACTGGCCCGCCCCTCCTCAGTGCCGGCCCGCCCTCCGCAGCTGAGGTTGCATGATTGTGTGACGCCCTGGCCGGGCCAGGTAGTCACAGATAGGCCCTTGCACTACACCTTTCCCTCACAGGTGACATCAGCCAACCTTAAAACCCTAGTCACCCCCCTCAGGGCTAGATGTTCACACCAGGGGGCGGAACCAGGAGGTTGGAAGACGCCCACCGAGGAGTCTAGAAAACAGTGAGTCTACAGACAGTTCAGTTTTAGAGTTCAAGGAGAGTGGAGGTCAGGCCTGTGTGTCAGGCCTGAAGTAAACTGACAGGGCAGGAGCCCTGGTGCCTTTGGCTAGGAGGCAGACAGCGGTCTCCGTCTGCAGGAGCCGGGAAGACGGCTCGGTGGAACTGAGGTGGACCGGGACAGGGTAGTGGCCCGCTGGTACCGACCCGGGGAACCGACTCAGAAACCGGAGCACACAGGGGGGTACTCGGACTCTGAAGCCGGGACCAGAAGTGACTGGAACCAGCTAATTAACCGATTGAGGCCAGGACTAGAGGTCCTGACCCACCCAAAGTCCCGATTGAAGGCAACATCCCACTGAGGGGGATAAAAGGCCACCGCCAGGGCTCAGAGATCCCACGGGCCATCGTCTGCGGGCAAGGGCTCCTTAGGCCACATCCAGCAGGGAGCGGACTCCTGAAGTTGCAAGCACAGGCAGTCCACCATTACACAAAAGTGCAGTAGAAAGACAGAGACCACCAGCCAGGTGGCGGACCAGAACGCAGCCGGCTGCGGGCACCGACCACCATCACCTTGGTTTACCAGAGACTCGTGTGTTTCCTTCACTAGTGAGTACACCAGCACCCTGCGGTCGCCCATCTCCCTGCACCAACAAATCCCAACAAGTCCCGGGGCCACCATCCCTGCCCACGGAGGTGTTAACAGCTTGCTGCACAACATCTCCTACCGGGTGCCCCATAACTGCAGCGGTGGTGTCCAGATTCACCACATACCATGGGTGGCGTCACGAACATAGTACGGCGCAGCCTGTACATATACGTCCTACATCCACAAGCCCCCAACCCTATTCATTCGGAGTGTCCACGGGATCCCCCGGGTCCGGAGACCCTCGAGCCACCCACCGGAAGGCCCGGACCCGAGCAGCGGCAGGCTGCCGGCACGGGGGCACCCCAATTGGACCTTAGTCGCAGTGACACTCGCATGACACTCGGCTCCCGCTGTGCGGCCAGAGGGAGCCGAGTGTCGTGCGAGGATCGCAGTAGATCCCCGTGTGGACCCGGCCTTAATAGCATTTGAATCTTGCCCGACACCTGCACAATGATCACCCCTGCTGGGTGGAAATTTTCTTTAATCCTCTCTGCAGCATTACACTTTCAGTCACGGGTTTGGCAATGGTGCTGGTTCAGTCACCACTCTGTGTATAGAAAGCTCCGTACTGACAGCTGTTTCTAATACTGAGCAGTTGTCGGGGAGTGCGGGGGTACGATTACAGCTGCTTCTCTCATATACAGAGCGGTGACTGAACTAGTGCCGGTGCCACCCCAGTGACTGAACTCTGAAGGCTGCCAGGAGGATTAACAATAATTTCTTCCCAGCAGGGAAGATCAATGAGCAGGAGGCAGGCAGGATTCAAATGCTATTAACCTGCAGATTAACCCCATATCTGCAGGTTAGTAGCGTTTTTACAGGTGACAGGATCCATTTAATACGAGTCGGCAGGGGGGGTCACGTCATTCCCCGTGTCAGTGAGGTGATCACAGGGGCCAAACATTATCTGAAAGGGGGCAATCCCTTTAAGGTTAAAATCGTCTCCATCACTAAGTAGTTAAAGTCTCCCCCTTTTTTGTGATCACACATCTGCTGATTCCTACATCTTTAGCCATCATCCAGCGTTTTCCTCTTTGCTTCCGTCACATGCTTCATCTACTAATATGATTGTGATTTAACAGAAGCAAAAAAACATTTCCACATCATCTTCCCTGGATTGATTGCAAGACCTTAAAAGCCACTTAGCATAACCACAATTACTGTTGGCGGTCACATGATTTGGTAGTAAATATTAGATCTATTTTCCCTTGTCTATGTGGTCAGCTCCTTTGTAACGTTCTCAGACATTATCTGTGTTTTGCCCAAGGCACAATTTGCTGTTATCTGTGGTAACTGGATGTAAATTAATACTATTTTACTTTAAATTGAGGTCAGAAGTTCTTTATCTCCAGAACTACAGCAATAAACAACACAAATAATTTATATTATTATACCACATTCCTTGGTTGTTGTTTTGAGCACCTTGCTGGCATAATGCGTTACATGTAGTGATGGGCAGACCCAGACTGTAAAAGTCCAGATCCGCGCGGTTACAAAGTTGCCCGGGTGCCGAGCCCTGGCCCGGGATTCCGGCTGTTTGATCCGGATCTGGCACTCGAAAATTAAAAAAAAAAAAAATAAATAAAGAAGATAAGAATGAAGCGAGCGCTTCATACTTACCAAGGCTCCGTTGCAGCTGTAAACTGCTTCCGCTCAGCTGTACACTGTTCCTGCGGTCTCCCTTGGTCGCTCATCATTGCTCATACATATGCACTGCTTTCCCTACTTTCCCTGCCCACCAGCCAGCCTGGCGTCTGTGATTGGTTGCAATCAGAGGGGCCACCAACCTGTGTGTCAGCGTTTGCCTGCAACAAGTCATCGCTCATCACGCCTCATTCATTCTCTCCGTGGAGCTCACAATGGGCAATCATTCTCTATGGCCGCTCGCTGTGACTAAGATGTAGCAGAGCTTCAATCGCTGTGAGACCTTGTGTGTATTACATCGGACCTGCAGGGGTGTTTAGGGGGTTATTAAAGTGGTGAAAAAGGGTGTTTTTTGTATTTTATTCCAATGAAAGGATTTTTCAGTGTCTCTGTTTATTTATTTACTTTCACTTACAGATTAGTGATGGGGGGTGTCTCATAGACGCCTGTGCCATCACTAATCTAGAGCTTAGTAGCAGCTTTGGGCTGTTATTAACCCCTTATTACCCCGATTGCCATCGCACAAGGGCAACGGGAAGAGCTGGGTAAAGTGCCAGGCTTGTCACATCTAATGGATGCGACAATCCTGGCAGCCGCAGGTTGCTATATTTAGGCAGGGGGGGGCGGCGGCCAATAACCATGGCCCTACTCAGTCTGAGAATACCAGCCCCAGCTTTTTTGGGCTTGATCTTGGCTGGGTATCAAAATTGGCAATGGACCGCACACGATTTTTTTAATAATTTTTTTAAATAATTAATTAAAAAAACAAACCTGCATGTGGTTCCTCATATTTTGATACACAGCCAAGATAAGGGCTGGGGCTGCAGCCTGTAGCCGTATGCTTTATTTGTGCTGGTATCATAATATAGGGGGACCCTATGCAATTTTTCTATTTATTTATTTTTACTGTATGGGTAGAGTAACACTGACATATGACTTCACGAGTCCAGTGAAGAAATCTCACATTGCACTCAGCCCATGTAAGTCAATGTTGCAGCTCACACCTGCGAGATTTTTCTCAGCCCTAATCAGGCTAAAGAAAAAATCGCAGCATGCTGTGATTGTCTACGAGTCTCCTATCACTCTCACCCATATTAGTCTATGGGTGCGAGAGAAACATCGGACTGTGCTTGGATGTTATCCAAGTGCAGAGTGATACAGTTAGGTCCAGAAATATTTGGACAGTGACACAAGTTTTGTTATTTTAGCTGTTTACAAAAACATGTTCAGAAATACAATTATATATATAATATGGGCTGAAAGTGCACACTCCCAGCTGCAATATGAGAGTTTTCACATCCAAATCGGAAAAAGGGTTTAGGAATCATAGCTCTGTAATGCATAGCCTCCTCTTTTTCAAGGGACCAAAAGTAATTGGACAAGGGACTCTAAGGGCTGCAATTAACTCTGAAGGCGTCTCCCTCGTTAACCTGTAATCAATGAAGTAGTTAAAAGGTCTGGGGTTGATTACAGGTGTGTGGTTTTGCATTTGGAAGCTGTTGCTGTGACCAGACAACATGCGGTCTAAGGAACTCTCAATTGAGGTGAAGCAGAACATCCTGAGGCTGAAAAAAAAGAAAAAATCCATCAGAGAGATAGCAGACATGCTTGGAGTAGCAAAATCAACAGTCGGGTACATTCTGAGAAAAAAGGAATTTACTGGTGAGCTTGGGAACTCAAAAAGGCCTGGGCGTCCACAGATGACAACAGTGGTGGATGATCGCCGCATACTTTCTTTGGTGAAGAAGAACCCGTTCACAACATCAACTGAAGTCCAGAACACTCTCAGTGAAGTAGGTGTATCTGTCTCTAAGTCAACAGTAAAGAGAAGATTCCATGAAAATAAATACAAAGGGTTCACATCTAGATGCAAACCATTCATCAATTCCAAAAATAGACAGGCCAGAGTTAAATTTGCTGAAAAACACCTCATGAAGCCAGCTCAGTTCTGGAAAAGTATTCTATGGATAGATGAGACCAAGATCAACCTGTACCAGAATGATGGGAAGAAAAAAGTTTGGAGAAGAAAGGGAACGGCACATGATCCAAGGCACACCACATCCTCTGTAAAACATGGTGGAGGCAACGTGATGGCATGGGCATGCATGGCTTTCAATGGCACTGGGTCACTGTGTTTATTGATGACATAGCAGACAAGAGTAGCCGGATGAATTCTGAAGTGTACCGGGATATACTTTCAGCCCAGATTCAGCCAAATGCCGCAAAGTTGATCGGACGGCGCTTCATAGTATAGATGGACAATGACCCCAAGCATACAGCCAAAGCTACCCAGGAGTTCATGAGTGCAAAAAAGTGGAACATTCTGCAATGGCCAAGTCAATCACCAGATCTTAACCCAATTGAGCATGCATTTCACTTGCTCAAATCCAGACTTAAGACGGAAAGACCCACAAACAAGCAAGACCTGAAGGCTGCGGCTGTAAAGGCCTGGCAAAGAATTAAGAAGGAGGAAACCCAGCGTTTGGTGATGTCCATGGGTTCCAGACTTAAGGCAGTGATTGCCTCCAAAGGATTCGCAACAAAATATTGAAAATAAATTTTTTTTTTTTGTGTTTGGTTTATTTGTCCAATTACTTTTGACCTCCTAAAATGTGGAGTGTTTGTAAAGAAATGTGTACAATTCCTACAATTTCTATCAGATATTTTTATTCAAACCTTCAAATTAAACGTTACAATCTGCACTTGAATTCTGTTGTAGAGGTTTCATTTCAAATCCAATGTGGTGGCATGCAGAGCCCAACTCGCGAAAATTGTGTCACTGTCCAAATATTTCTGGACCTAACTGTATATGAACAGGCTGACAATGGAGGAGATAGGGGAGATTAATCCCTCTCTCTCCTCCGCAGCTGTCATCCAATCGCAGGATCAGGTCACAGTTGCATGACACTCGGACCACACTCGCAGCAGAGCCTGGGCCGAGGGTCATTAACATAACACATCCAAAGTTCTCGCATCGGATGCCATACACCAGTGTGACTCCGGCCCACGATGTAGACGCGCATAGTGCCTGTGAATGGAAGCTCAGCTGACATGCTGACACTCAATGCGGGGGCGAGGCTGACTACCACCAATCACAGGCACCGGTGGACGAGGAAAGCAGTACATATTCAATGAAAGTTAATTAGCTGCTCCGGAAGTGAATGCGTGACTTGGAAGGAGTGTGCCACCATTACAGAGCTTCTGTAAGTACACCGTGCCTGCTCCTATCCTCCCAACCCTTCTACCAACATTTTTAATCTCCGATTTCTGATCCCCATAGACATATACAGGGACCGGATTCCGGACCGGAACCAGATTTAAAAAAAAAAAAAAGATAGCAGGGACCCTCCGGTCCCGGTTTTCTGAGACTCCACTCATCTCTACTTACATGATATTGTACCATGCCTATGTTTTTTGTGGTGTTTAAGGTGGCTTTTCTTTCATCCAATTATTGGTTACTATCGCATTTAATTCCATAATTGTAGGCTAGCTTCAGTATATTGAGCGCAGACTGAAGGAAACTACACACTATGGGAGTTGAGGGTCTTTTATTTACTGGCATTTATGTCATATTCAGAATATCCAGGGTCTTGGCAGTTCAGGCCAAATTACATGGGGTCATGTAACAGTAATATGCACCTTTGGGAGATAATAAAAGGGAAGTGACATTCTGCTCCCACTCCCTCAAAGTAGCTTCAAGCAACCTCCAACTACTGTCAGTATTATACTATCTGCAGATTACTATACTTATTCTATTTCCAAACCTGCAAAGCAAGTATATGCTCTTCTGTGTGGGGCTAGTCCTAAAAATCTCCATCTGGAGACTTGTTCTTCATAGCTGTTTGCTAGAACTGGTGCTAATGCAGACAGCTGCAAGCCAATATCCCATATGTAGCTCCCAAGTCATAGGTTGGGGACCCCTGCTGCCCTAGACCAATACAAACTACATAAAGTAGCATTAGTCACTATATATAATAAGAGAGGACACTGTTTAATAAAGGACAACACTATACATAAACCAGTAGGACAGTGTATGATAAGGATTAGCTCTATAAATAATGGAGAACAGAGTTATAGGGAACACATTATGTAATAAGGTACAGATCTATTCGTAAGGAAGGACACTATATAATAAGTGATGGTGCTATACATAAGTAAGGACACTCATATGAGATGGCATTGTATATCATACGGGAGGACACTGTAAGTTGTAAGAGATAAGCGGGCTTTACACGCTGCGACATCGCTAGCTGCTAGCGATGCCGAGCGCGATAGTACCCGTCCCCGTCGTACGGCCGATATGTGGTGATCGCTGCCGTAGCGAACATTATCGCTACGGCAGCGTCACACGCACTTACCTGCCCTGCGACGTCCCTTTCTAAGGGGGCGGTTCGTTCAGCGTCACAGCGACGTCACTGAACCGCCACCCAATAGAAAAGGAGGGGCGGAGATGAGCGACCGGAACATGCCGCCCACCTCCTTCCTTCCTCCTTTTCCGGTGGAGGCAGGTAAGGAGATGTTTGTTGCTCCTGCGGTGTCACACACAGTGATGTGTGCTGCCGCAGGAACGACAAACAACATCGTACCTGTCGCTGCAGCGATATTATGGAAATGAGCGACGTGACAACGAGCAACGATTTTTGACGTTTTTGTGCTCGTTGATCATGCCTCATTTGCGTTACACGCTGCGATGTCGGTAACGGCGCCGGATGTGCGTCACTAACGACGTGACCCCGACGATATCTCGTTGCTGATGTTGCAACGTGTAAAGCCCGCTTTACATAAATAATTTTACTTACAGGACAGTTACTACCATATTTCCCTGAAAATAAGACACTGTCTTATATTATTTTTTGTCCCCAAAAAAGTGCTAGGGTTTATTTTCGGGATAGGGCTTATTTCCGGGGAAACACAGGTTGGGGTAAGTTTGCCCCTGAAAAAAAAGCAGATTACCCCCAGGACAATCATACTTAAAAGACCCTGGACGTCTGCGCCGCTCCCAAGTCCTAATGCAATCCTCGGTGGGAGCTTCCAGCAGGTATGCTCCACAACGGTCTTCTTCTGCTTCCAGTCGGCACTCACACACACATCAGATCGCAGACACACGTGTGTGTGCATGTGCGCATGTTCCACTGCAGGTCCTTAATGCGTTCACCGCAGGTCCTCCCATTTGGCATCTGTCGAGTATGATTGTGGGGTCTTCTGTCTTCTTTCATCTCTCTTTTGGGAGTGTCTGCTTTTGATAATGAAGTCTTCTGCACTATTCTTTAATTTTTTTAGCTGCATAGACACTTCATTATTGAACCGCAACTAGGGTAACTAGGGCTTATTTTCTGGCAGGGCATATATTTAAGCTTTACTCCGAAAAGGCCGAAAATTCCTCCTAAGGCTTATTGTTGGGTAGGGCTTATTTTCAGGGAGACACGGTAGTACTACCCCAAGAGCCTTTGACCTCAAGCAGTTGTGAAGATTGCTTTCATCATAATCCACCATTGATTCAAGAGTCTTGTTAAAGATTTGAATTTCTTTTTGGATTTCAGGCGGTTGCCTCTTCCTTTCTGTTGATTAGTCCTGCATCTGAAGGCGCGGTGAGAGAAGCCGATGGTGATTTGGAGTGGAGCTCGATTGACGTCATAACCTCATGCAAGACCCGACACTGCTGAAACGGCACAGGCATGGAAGGTGGGTATAAGCTTTTTTAGTTTATTTGGGTGAAACATGGAATGAGGAGGTGTTTTAGTAGTGGACAACCCCTTTAATGCCTGCTTTACACGAGTCAATCTATCGTGCGATAGCACGAGCGATCGTACCCGCCCCCGTCGTTTTTGCGTCATGGGCAAATCACTGCCCGTGGCGCACAAACTCGTTTAACCCCCGTCACACGCACTGACCTTCCGGACGACCTCGCTGTGGGCGACGAACGTCCACTTCCTGAAGTGGGAGGGACATTCGGCGTCACAGCGACGTCACACGGCAGCTGGCCAATAGAAGGGGAGGGGCGGAGATGAGCGGGATGTAAACATCCCGCCCACCTCCTTCCTTCCACATAGCCGGCGGGTGCCGCGGGACGCAGGTAAGCTGGGTTCATCGTTCCCGTGGTGTCACACGGAGCAACGTGTGCTGCCACGGAAACGATGAACAACCGGCGCCATTAAAAATAAACGATATTTTGAAAGTAAACGACGAGTACACGACTCACGATTTGTGAGCGATATTTCGTCGCTCGGAGGTTTCACACGAGATGACGTCTTGAACGATGCCGGATGTGCGTCACGAAAACCTTGACCCCGACGATGCATCGCACGATAGCTCGTCTCGTGTAAAGCACCCTTTAGACTGACATACAAGACACCAGTCTCAATTAATCATGACCGCTATGTTGCTCTCAGAAGTCAAAATCAGACATAGAATGTAAATGTATTACTCTGGCTTGTCCTATAACTGTTCCTCTTCCATGCAGGGCTAGACAAGCCATCGGGAAAATCTGGCAAATGCCAGATGGGCTGGTCTTGCTGTATGACGCTTTGATGGGACTGTTAACAGTATGCTTAATGAACATCAAATCTTATATAGTGGTATTATTGGAAATAATGGTCTTGTAGTAAACCTTGATTTCCTCCAGGCAGGATAATATTAGTAATAGAAACCCCAATCTGGGGTAGGGGTAGGGGCAGGGCAGCAGGGGCTTGTGTGCTTTAAAATATCAGGTGTCACAATTTACCTTTGGCTCTGCTCCTTGCAAATCCATTGGGTTTTTGTCTATTGCTCAGTTCTTTGTATTCCCCGGGTCCTTGTTTGGTGCATTGTTCCGACAATTGCTTTGCTTTACCTGTGGGCTATTTCCACTGGAACTTCGCCAATGATAGTTCACGCTCTGCAGTGTGCACTTCTGGTTCCCGTGAATTCGTTCTGATCCTAGTCCCGCTACCACGACTCCTCTCCCTGTCCTCTGCTCCGTCCGTCTTGTCTGTGCTCCCTTACTTCTTGACCCTCCGTTTGTCTGGTTCTCTCAGTCCCGCTTCCCCCCCTTTTGTACTTACGTTCCTCTTCGGCTTCTGACCTCGGCTTCTTCTCTGACTACGGTTCTGCTCCCCATCTGTACCTGACGCTACCTCCTGGATACCGACCATAGGCTTCCACGTGATTCGGCTAATATTCCTCTTTTGCACTGACGTGACCTCCCATGTCTAACTCTTGGCTTCTACGATCATTCTGCTACCTCCCCGTTTAGATACTGGTGACATCTAGTGGGCAGGTGCCACATTACACCTAGGAGCTCTACATCTCTCCTGTGTACCTGCGCACCCTTGGTGGTAGCATTACACCAGGGCTGAATATAAGAGGTACTTTGCACACTGCGACATCGCTAGCCGATTGTAGCGATGCCGAGCGTGATAGTCCCTGCCCCCGTTGCAGATGCGATCTCTTGTGATCGATGCCGTAGCAAACATTATCGCAACGGCAGCTTCACAAGCACTTACCTGCCCTGCGACGTCGCTCTGGCCGGCGACCTGCCTCCTTTGTAAGGGGGCGGGTCGTGCGACGTCACTCGGCAGGCGGCCAACAGAAGCGCAGGGGCGGAGATGAGCGGGACGTAAACATCCCACCCACCTCCTTCCTTCCGCATAGCTGCTGGAGGCAGGTAAGGAGATGTTCCTCGCTCCTGCGGCTTCATACACAGCGATGTGTGCTGCCGCAGGAACGAGGAACAACATCGTACCTGTCACTGCAGCGAAATTATGGAAATGACTGACACTACACAGATCACCGATTTACGACGCTTTTGCGATCGTTTATCGGTGCATCTAGGCTTTACACGTTGCAACATCGTTACTGGCGCCGGATGTGCGTCACTTTCGATTTGACCCCGACGATATCGCAGTAGCGATGTCGCAACGTGCAAAGCCCCCCAAGTCCCAGTACTTCTGCACTTCCATGATATTGACGTACCCCACAAATACCCTACTGGCTTGCCATATCTGCAGCACTATTTTATGGAGGGGAACTAATTTTTAGGTAGGTCTAAAACATGGTCCAAAAATTAGTTTAGGAGTTTTTTTTGTTCAAAAAAATATGTACACTATGGTCAATCCTACATTTTTAGAAATATATTTTCTAAGTGAAGAGTCACCGCGAGAATTTTAGCCTGTCTTCTTCATTGTGAGCGTGAGTGAGCAAAGTGTGAGCAAAAGTAAGTGTGAGTAGAATTGTTTGTATTTAGTTGTTTAATTACTTAACATTTGTTTAGTGCTATCCCCATTAGAAAATGTGCTCCACTATTGCTAATGCGATCCAGTGTACATCTTGTCTCATGTATGCAGTCCTTGAAAAGCCGTTCGAGGGTGCATACTGTTGTTCGAGATGTGCGCAAGTTGCACGTTTGGAAGCCCAAATACTGGATCTAAATGAGCAGCTGGCAACTCTGAGATGCATTAGCAATATGGAAAGGAGTGTGCTGCTCACTGAGCAGCAGCTTGCTGGGTCAGATGTGGGGGAGGATCGTAGTAGGGAGCGGCAGGACGGTGAGGTAGGTAGCTGGGTGACAGTTAGAAAGGGGGGTAAAGGGAAAAGTGCTAGGAAGGCTAGTCCTGAACTGACACACCCCAATAGGTTTGCAAACTTGGCAGATGAGGGGGATGTCATTACAGGGGTAGCATTGCTGCAGCAAGGCATGACCTCTGAACGCCAGAGGAGTGTCTGCTCCAGTAAGGGGGGGAATAGGAGTGCAGGGCAGGCAAGACAGGTACTGGTAGTGGGGGACTCAATTATTAGGGGGACAGATAGGGCAATCTGTCACAAAGACAGGGATCGCCGAACAGTGTGTTGTCTTCCTGGCATTCGAGTTCGGCACATCGCTGATCGGGTTGACAGATTACTGGGAGGGGCTGGGGAGGACCCAGCGGTCATTGTACACATTGGCACAAATGACAAAGTTAGAGGTAGGTGGAAGGTCCTTAAAGATGATTTCAGGGAATTAGGTTGTAAGCTTAAAGCATGGACCTCAAAGGTGGTATTTTCGGAAATACTACCTGTGCCACGAGCCACACCAGAGAGGCAAAGAGAGATCAGGGAGGTTAACAGGTGGCTCAGGAATTGGTGTAGGAAAGAGGGTTTTGGGTTCCTGGAGAATTGGGCCGACTTTTCAGTTGGCTACAGATTCTATGCTAGGGATGGGCTGCATCTTAATGGGGAAGGTGCAGCTCTGCTGGGGCAGAAAATGGCTAGAAGGTTGGAGGAGTGTTTAAACTAGGAATGGGGGGCGAGGGTATTCACTTTATAGAAGGGGAATGTAGTGTAGATAGTGACCAGGGCACAAGTAATGAAATTGGGGGTGGTACGGGGGGAAGGGTTAGGACAGTTAATACAGTAAGCAGGAATACAGGTACAGAGTCATACGTAACGTGCATGTACACTAATGCCCGAAGCCTCACAAA
Organism: Anomaloglossus baeobatrachus; assembly: GCF_048569485.1. Taxonomy (NCBI): domain Eukaryota; kingdom Metazoa; phylum Chordata; class Amphibia; order Anura; family Aromobatidae; genus Anomaloglossus; species Anomaloglossus baeobatrachus. Next base: position 95,189,691 of record NC_134354.1, on the reverse strand, counting down.
TCAGGTGGAGGAATTAGAATTAATATTGTTGGAAGAAAATTATGATATAGTGGGGATATCAGAGACATGGCTGGATGAGAGCTATGACTGGGCTGTTAATTTACAGGGTTATAGCCTATTCAGGAATGACCGTACAAATAAGCGAGGGGGAGGTGTGTGTCTATATGTAAAATCATCCTTAAAACCCATCCTACGTGACAACATATGTGAGGGTACTGAGAATGTAGAGTCCCTATGGGTGGAGATAAGGGGAGGGAGAATGAATAATAAAATACTGATAGGGGTGTGTTATAAGACGCCGAATATTATGGAAGAGGTAGAGAATCTCCTCATAAAGCAAATTGATAAAGCAACGAGTCTCGGAGAGGTAATTATTATGGGGGACTTTAACTATCCTGATATAAATTGGGGAACAGAAACTTGCAGTTCCAGCAAAGGAAATAGATTTTTGATAACAATGAAAGATAATTACCTTTCACAAATGGTACAGGACTCCACAAGAGGGGGAGCACTACTAGACCTTGTACTAACCAATAGGCCAGACCGCATATCAAATATACAAGTTGGGGGTTACTTGGGGAATAGTGATCACAAAATAATAAGTTTTCATGTATTCTTTAGTAATATGTCTAGTAGAGGGGCTACAAGGACACTAAACTTCAGGAAAGCAAATTTTAAACGGTTGAGAGATGATCTTAGTGCAATAAACTGGGATGATGTACTAAGTAATAAAAGTACACAAAGCAAATGGGAGACTTTTATGAGCATCCTGAATAGGGCTTGTGCAGAAAATATACCCTATGGGAACAAACATGCTAGAAATAGGAGGAAACCCCTATGGCTAAATAGAGCTGTAAGGGAAGCAATAAAAGAAAAACAGAAAGCCTTAAAAGAATTAAAGAGGGTAGGTAGTGATGAGGCATTATATAATTATAGAAAATTAAATAAAATATGTAAAAAGCAAATTAAGTTAGCTAAGTTTGAGACAGAGAGACTCATTGCGAGAGAAAGTAAAAATAATCCTAAAATATTCTTTAACTACATAAACAGTAAAAAACTGAAAAGCGATAGTGTTGGCCCCCTTAAAAATAGTCTTGGTGAAATGGTGGAAGGGGATGAGGGTAAAGCCAACCTGCTGAATGACTTTTTTTCTACGGTTTTTATACAAGAAAATGCCATGGCAGATGACATGACCAGTGATACCATAAATTCACCCTTGAATATTACCTGCTTAACCCAGCAGGAAGTACGCCGCCGCCTCGAAATCACTAAGGTTGACAAATCTCCGGGCCCGGATGGCATACACCCCAGAGTACTACAGGAATTGAGTTCTGTGATAGATAGACCATTATTTTTAATCTTCTCAGATTCCTTAATAACAGGGTCGGTACCGCAGGACTGGCGCATAGCAAATGTGGTGCCAATATTCAAAAAGGGGACAAAAACTGAGCCGGGAAATTATAGGCCGGTAAGTTTAACCTCTACGGTTGGTAAAATCCTTGAGGGTTTCTTGAGAGATGCTATACTGGAGTATCTCAAGAAAAATAACTTTATGACAGAGTATCAACATGGGTTTATGAGGGATCGATCCTGTCAAACTAATTTGATCAGCTTCTATGAAGAGGTAAGTTCAAGTCTGGACCAGGGAAATGCAGTGGATGTTGTGTATATGGACTTTTCAAAAGCTTTTGATACGGTGCCACACAAAAGGTTGGTACATAAAATGAGAATAATGGGGATAGGGGAAAATATGTGTAACTGGGTTAAAAACTGGCTCAGTGATAGGAAAGAAAGGGTGGTTATTAATGGTACGTACTCGGACTGGGTCTCAGTTCATAGTGGGGTACCACAGGGGTCAGTATTGGGCCCGCTTCTTTTCAACATATTTATAAATGACCTTGTTGGGGGCATGCGGAGCAGAATTTCAATATTTGCAGATGATACTAAACTCTGCAGGGTAATCAATACAGAGGAGGATAATTTTATATTACAGGGAGATTTATGTAAATTGGAGGATTGGGCTGAGAAGTGGCAATTGAAGTTTAATGTAGATAAATGTAAGGTCATGCACTTGGGTAGAGGAAATAACATTTATGATTATGTACTTAATTGTAGAACACTGGGTAAAACAGACACAGAAAAAGACTTGGGTGTATGGGTGGATGGTAAACTTCACTTTAGTGGACAGTGTCAGGCAGCTGCTGCCAGGGCTAATAAAATAATGGGATGTATTAAAAGAGGTATAAGTGTTCATGAAAAAAATATAGTTCTACCTCTGTACAAGTCACTAGTGCGACCGCACTTAGAATACTGTGTACAATTCTGGTCACCGATATATAAGAAGGACATAGCTGAACTGGAGAGGGTGCAGAGAAGAGCCACCAAGATTATTAGAGGAATGGGTGGGCTGCAATACCAAGATAGGTTATTAAACTTGGGGTTATTTAGTCTGGAAAAACGAAGGCTTAGGGGGGATCTAATCACAATGTATAAATATATGAGGAGACAGTACAGAGACCTTTCCAAAGATCTTTTTACACCTAGGCCTGCGACTGGAACACGGGGGCATCCGCTACGTCTTGAGGAAAGAAGGTTTAATCATAACCACAGACGAGGATTCTTTACTGTACGAGCAGTGAGACTATGGAACTCTCTGCCGCATGATGTTGTAATGAGTGATTCACTACTAACATTTAAGCAGAGCCTGGACGCCTTTCTTGAAAAATTTAATATTACCAGTTATGTATATTAGATTTTATGACAGGGTATTGATCCAGGGAACTAGTCTGATTGCCGGATGTGGAGTCAGGAAGGACATTTTTTCCCCATTGGAACTTGTTTGCCACATTGGGGTTTTTTTTTGCCTTCCTCTGGATCAACATGTTAGGCTACGGGTTGAACTAGATGGACTTAGAGTCTCCCTTCAACCTTAAAAACTATGATACTATGATACTATGATATTTACTAGCACTTCATACAACATCATTCTATACATCGATGGGAAACGCTGAATTCCAGTATTCGCTGCTCTTTTATGCGGTTGTGAACATGGATTGAGATCATATCTCTATAACATGCGTGAAATCGGTGTAACTGGGAAAAAGGCGTTGCCCAGTCATCCCTCCCCAGTATGTATCATCCTCACGAATGCTGGAAGTATGGTAACAGTCTGGACTGGGACATTTGCTGCTAAATGTAGAATCCACATTTGCGGAGCTCCCAGTAAAAGCCTGGATGACTCTTGGGAATAGCAATACTGTACAGGCTCTTCCTCACTCATCACATTATTACTTTGCTAAAGTGTTGTGTGCTGTGAAATATCAGAACTCTGGAAGAAGAGAAGAGCCACAGCTCAGCCCCATCTATCACCTGACAGCAGCCTGAGACAGTATTGGGAATAGGGCTTCGGTCCTGATGGAGACTTGGCACTGACTGCACAGACAGAAATAAACCCTATGTAGATCCAGCAGAGCACTGGGGAGGTGAAGAAGCTTAAATAGTAGAAAGTAACTCCACAAGGTAACACTTTTATTGTCTCTTTCTATATTGTATCTGATTTATAATGGTACAATAGTTTGGTAAAAACTCTAAAGCCTCCAATATTGCATCTTACATGTGTACCTATGGCTATGTAGAGATGCAGCAGAGCTGTGTTTGTTATTATAACAAGTCTGTATAGTGTAACAAGGGCAGAAGAATAGCCGAGTTAGTATCATATGTGATAAATAATCATAGCAACATATATGATAAATATGTATTCGCTGGAAAAAAAAAAGATGCAGGTGCACGATGCTGTAACTGCATGCAATAGCACACACACATACATGCACATACAAACACATACATACATAGACACATGCACGCACACATGCACGCACACACATACAAATATCATACACACATGCACACATACATACATATACAAACACGTACATACACACACACATATGTGCACACATATACACACATACATAGACACATACATACATGCACACATACATACACACATTTAGAAACATGTACACATACAAACATGTACATACACACATACATGCATACACACATACAAATACATACATAGACACATACACACATACATAAAAAAATACATACACACATGCATACATAGACATACATGCATAAATACATAAATACATACATAGACACATATATACCGGTACATATATAGACACATACCTAAATACATATATACACAGACACATAGGCACATAGATACATACATACACATACATTCATAAACACATACATACATATACCCACATACAACCATAGGCACATACCTACACACATACATAGATACATGCATACATAGGCACATATATACACATATATGCATATACATATATGTGTGTGTGTATATATATATATATATATATATATATATATATACAGTACAGACCAAAAGTTTGGACACACCTTCTCCTCTCTAGAACAACTGTTAAGAGAGACTTTGTGCAGCAGGCCTTCATGGTAAAATAGCTGCTAGGAAACCACTGCTAAGGACAGGCAACAAGCAGAAGAGACTTGTTTGGGCTAATGAACTCAAGGAATGGACATTAGACCAGTGCAAATCTGTGCTTTGGTCTGATGAGTCCAAATATGAGATCTTTGGATCCAACCACCGTGTCTTTGTAGAAAAGGTGAACGGATGGACTCTACATGGCTGGTTCCCACTGCAAAGCATGGAGGAGGAGGTGTGGGGGTGCTTTGCTGGTGACACTGTTGGGGATTTATTCAAAACTGAAGGCATACAGAACCAGCATGCCTACCACAGCATCTTGCAGCGGCATGCTATTCCATCCGGTTTGAGTTTAGTTGGACCATCATTTATTTTTCAACAGGACAATGACCCCAAACACACCTCCAGGCTGTGTAAGGGCTATTTGACTAAGAAAGAGAGTGATGGGATGCTACGCCAGATGACCTGGCCTCCACAGTCACCAGACCTGAACCCAATCGAGATGGTTTGGAGTGAGCTGGACCGCAGTGAAGGCAAAAGGGCCAACAAGTGCTAAGCATCTCTGGGAACTCCTTCAAGACTGTTGGAAAACCATTTCTGGTGACTACCTCTTGAAGCTCATCAAGAGAATGCCAAGAGTGTGCAAAGCAGTAATCAAAGCAAAAGGTGGCTACTTTTAAGAACCTAGAATATAAGACATATTTTCAGGTGTTCCACACTTTTTTAAGTATTTCATTCCACGTGTTTTAATTCATAGTTTTGATGCCTTCAATGTGAATCTACAATTTTCAGAGTCCTGAAAATAAAGAAAACTCTTTGAATGAGAAGGTGTGTCCAAACTTTTGGTCTGTACTGTGTATGTATATATATATATATATAATATATATATATATATATATATATATATATATATATATATATATATATACATTCATGGGTACATACAAAGAGTATATACAGACAAGCGAATACAACTGCACTATGAGTGCACTAGGGGGTGTGTGTCCATTGAATACATGTTAAAATTGTAGTCTATATAGCAGTAATGCAGTTCAATATTCATGTAATTAATGGTCACATACACCTTAGTGCACTCATAGTGCAGTTGTATTTGCTTTTATATAATAACTATATATCATATATAAATTATCCAGGAAGTGTATAATACTTATATCATACTTGTCATCTAATTAATGCTATTTTTTATTTATTAGTTTCGAGCCTGTGGATTTGTCTGGATCTAATTTTGTACATTGATTGGTATTTGTTCCATAGACTACCGTACATCCTGTTTGGAATTATGGCTCTAAACTATTGGATGGTATTTGTAGCCTGGACCATGCCTATATTTTGTCTAAAACCATTTTTTAATTATGTATATCATTTTAATGGAGTATATTGTCTTTATTACTATGCAGTGAATAATTAATAACAAGGTCATCAGCAGCATATAGATAAAGCTCAGAAGAACTCTTCCCATGGTCTTATGTAACGTTCGCCTGATATATATAGACAGGATTTCTTGGTTGATGTGTATTATTATAATTATTATTTTCCTTATGTAAGTGTTACAGCCGATGTTCCAGGAACCCGGTAATGGACCCAGAGTGCTTCATGTCAGAATGCATTAACTTACCTGGAGGCCAACAAAATCTATAGGTTTGCTATCCATTGATATGGGTGTAGGGAAAAAAAATATTAACTCTTTAAGGATGCAGCTGATATTGGTCTTTAGTTTTTTTCCATTTTTGCAATTTTTTTTTTTTATTTCATTTTAATAAAAACTTACTGATATGTCATTAGAGCTTTTTTTAGTTTCCAAATGTGAAGTTTTACTCAGTGTTTTTGATGCAGTTTTTCTTTTTAGCCAAAGTCAGAAGTGAATCCAGCAGGGAGAAGTTGTCTTTCTTGTTATATTTTTTATTCTTTTTAAATCCACGTCTAGTATTGGCTCAAAAAAATTGCATGAAAAACTGCAGCACACTTTTGGAGGAAAGAAAAACATTTTTTGTACCAGTTGGAAGGAATGGGAAATACAAGGGAATGACTTATACTTCTTCTTGCTGAATCCACATCTAGGTATGGTTCAAAAGCTGCATCAAAAGTTGTGATGAAGTATTTTTTTTCCAAACAATGTTTTACTGTTAAACCATAATTTATGGGTCTAAAGGCCGCTTTACACGCTGCAATATCATGACCGATATCGCTAGCGTGCGTACCCGCCTCCATCGGTTGTGCTACACGGGCAAATCGCTGCCCGTGGCGCACAACTTCGCGCTGACCCGTCACACTACTTACCTGCCTAGCGACGTCGCTGTGACCGGCGAACCGCCTCCTTTCCAAGGGTGCGGTTCGTTCAGCGTCACAGCGACGCCACAGCAGCGTCACCGAACTGCCGCCCAATAGAAGCGGAAATGAGCGGGACGTAACATCCCGCCCACCTCCTTCCTTCCTCATTGCGGCCGGCCGCAGGTAAGGTGAGGTTCCTCGTTCCTGCGGTGTCACACATAGCGATGTGTGCTGCCGCAGGAGCGACAAACTACTTCATACACCGAGCAGCAGCGATATTTGAGAATGGGGGGGTATATCACCGATGAGCGATTTTGACCGTGTTTGCGACGATTCAAATCGCTCATAGGTGTCACATGCAAAGACATCGCTAAAGCGACCGGATGTGCGTCACAAATTCCGTGACCCCCAACGAGATCGCTTGAACGATGTCGCAGCGTGTAAAGCGGCCTTTAGTCTATATGTCAATGCTTAAGGCTCTATTTATTAAGGAATTACATATGATCGCAGGACAGCTATTGAATCTTTTAAAAGTACCGGACTGCCTCTATAAAGACATGAACCCTCATAATCACGATGCCAGGGCTTCCTTTGTCAACACTGTAATCAATACTAGATGCCAGAAATTTGAGGTATTCTGGTGAATATTGCCACTCTTTACTACCCTCCTATGGTTGAGTCACCAGTGCAGTTCCTCCACATGACCAACCCTGGATATGGGGCTTATGCTAGTAAAGCCAACTATTCATACCCCCATATTTTTAAATCTTGAATCTGATTTGGTAGGTTTTATTTACAAAAATATACAGCTTATTATTTTGAGAATCAAAGCCAGACATGTCACATGAAGCAAGGATCACCAAGCTAGGACTTGTCTACTTTGGACATATCATACGAAGAGAGCATTTTTTTTTAGAGAAGGACATTGTAACGCTAGCCAGTCTTGGGGCGAGCAGTAGTAGGAATGGATCCACTGGACCAAAGGGAGGATCCAGGCTTTCCCTGATGTGGAAGGGGCTTAAGTAAGCAACGACCATGGTAGATACCAGTTGCCACTCCCAGGGCAGTGTCCGGGACTGTAGCAGCTGACCTGTACAGTCATTGGTGCAGAAGGGTGCAGCTGGGACGGCTGGGGCAGTCAGTACAGTTGGAGGAGACAGGTATATTGGGCACGACAGGGACAGACCGGTATGGGAAGGTGGACACATGTATAGGTAATAGGACAGAAGTGCAGGACCTGACAACTAGTTAGCAGATGGGTAAACTCACTAACTAAAGGTGTTGCGCAGGCTCCTCCCCTAGTGGAAGGATGCTTTAAGTACCTAGTGCCTCTCAGCCATAGGTTGACAGGCACTTCCAGGAAATGGCACACCTGCCCTTTAAGAGCAGGGCAAGCGTGCAACCTAAGTGAATTCCCTGGGGACCTGTGTGACATGCCCAGGTCCCGGGAGGAGGCAGCAGTATGGCTGTGGGAGTACAGGGGACACAGCCCAGTGGCTTGATACTATTAAGTAAACAGCAGAGAAGACCATGGCAGATAGGCACCAATAGTGATGATTCGGCTTCCTCACGGTGTCTAACATGGCACACACTGGGCCCAGTTTTTTTCTGTCTTATAGTGGCATTCCTGGTGGCAATTTTCTCCTGTCTTCCACAGATCTGGTCACGGACATGATCAGCTCCATTCAGCTGCAGTTCTGGTCCCGAAGGGATACTTCTCCATGCGCACGACAATGGTTCGCTGCCTTGCACGCCCTGCCTCTTACCTAGATAACTCCAGATTGCTCCTTAAAATGGCTGCACTTCCCCTTCCTGTGATTAACCATCATCTGTAGGCAGTCTTTCAGTTATGCTTATAAGACAGCAACCACTGTTGGCCGAATAGTGACATTACTGCTGGCAATAAAACTGATATATTACAAATAGTGTTACTTTTATATAGACACAGACAAGCATATCTGAATCATGCTGGTGAGCCAGTATATATTAGCCACAAAAGATGAGGTTTGCTTCTTGACCTCACACCTATGTAGTTCCAGCGAAGAGAAATCTTGATGCTTCGGCAAATCAAGTTATTTTGGACAGCTATAGCTTCCAATTTTGTGGGAACAGTTTGAGAAAGGAGATTTTCAGTTCCCCATGAATCTGCCACAGGTCCATAAAGACATGCTTGGGTAAGTTTGGTGTGGAAGACCTTGACTGGCCGCACAGAACTCTGACCTCAACCCCATCCAACTTCTTTTATGATGAACTAGAACAGAGATTGTGAGGCAGGTCATCTCCTCCAACATCAGTGTCTGACCTCAATTCTGAATGAGACACACACACACACACACACACACACACACACACCAAAATCCTGAGTGGGAGGTATTATTGTTGCAAGGAGCAAGGTAGCAACCAACGTTGTATTCATGGATATGGATTTAGGATGGGATGATCCTATTGCTTTTGTACATATAGTGTTTATAGGAGAAATAAAAATGGGTCTATCAAAGGCAAGTTATTATATAATTAGCTGTATAGTTTTGTTGTTCTGTACAATACATAATGGGACTTTATTTTTCAGTTGAATGAAAATGAAAAAAATGGGAAGTTCATCTGATTTGGAAGAAACAGACCACACCGAGGACACAAATGCTTCTGCAGATGAGTCTCACAGTGACGACAACAACTTACACGTTCACGAAACGCACCCACACTTCAAATTAAAACACAACAAGTACGCAATCTTCAGTTCACCAAAAAATAAAGGACGACGTTTTGGCAAAGCAGACACCGAGAGGGAAATGGCTCCTATGGACTCAGTGTATCAGGTAGAAAGCAAGGCTTTGTCTCCAACTGCGAAATTTCATGTCCAATTCGAAAAAGGAAAACCGTGTAACCAGCTAACCAGGTGTGTACCGTATATTATATATATATTTTTTTGTTGCTTATACTGCACCATCATTTTCTGCACAGCTGTACAGGGATTGTCATAACCCACATCAGATGCTGTCCTTAAAGGGGTCTGTAATCGAATTTTAAAGATAACTTGTAATCAGGATTCACTTGTATAATGTTTTAGGAGCACTATATAAGCCTCGTAATAATGTTCCTTATCACACCTTTATTATAGATAGGTATTGCAGCAGGTATGGTCTCCATGAAAAGTAGACTAAAATTGGCCTAAACTGATAATACTGGTTGATAGTCCTATGTGTATGGAGGTCTCCTGCCTGTTCCCCAACAGATGATTTTGGGGAAAAGAAGGATCAATCGTGTTGGATTTACAATAGCCAATCTTTTGTTTACCAGCAGAAAAGACACTGCCAGAGGAATCTGGCAAGCGCTGTCTCCTAGAGAACACAGGTGCTCTAGGCCAAGCGTTTATGTATATAGGGAACATTGGGGAGAGGGTTATAATACAAATGAAAATTTGACCACCAATGTGTAGAGGGGTTTAAGTGTAATAACATAGTTTAATCCCAGGATGCGCCATATTTTAATTACCGAGACCAGGTGCTGATACTCATCTATCAATAGTCTCGCCCAGTGCGCTGTTATCATACTCACATACTGTAGGCATGACTGAAATTGGAGTGTGTACAAGAAGGTGGTGAGGAGGACCTTCTGCTCCACCCTTGCTCTTTTTCAACCTTTGGCTTTAGTGTGGTTTTTAAACTTCTGTACCTACCAAAGCGAAATTCGGGTGTACGACAGTCACAAAAGCCTTGCAAGTAAAAACCATTTCTGTATTTTTGGTTCCTAGCTACATAATGCTTACTTAGTGCTGTGTATGCAACTGATGTGCCTCTATCAGTCTGGGTAGTCACAGAGTCGTTATATGACCTAGGATACTAATAGAAGGAGGCTGCTGCAGGGATAAGGCTATTTTCACATATGCCCAACATTTATAGTCCAGTGCAGACCATGATGTCCACACCAGACACAGATCTACTGATCCAATGTCAGCAGCTGCATATATGCCTATGAGCATGCTGAGTTGAATCAGGGGACCCATAACCTGTCCGGACATTACAATCCGATCTTAGACTATGAGTATCAGACATGTGAGACCAACCTTCCTCGATTAGAAGTTACTGTAACATGGACCTTTGAGAGACAAATCCTTGATCCTGGAATTGTAGATTCCGGAATTCCCCTGGAGACATCCCACCCCAAGCATCCCTCCTTATCTAAACAATAACGACTGTGGCACCATCCTTTGGATAATTTTGGGTCATAGCAGCCATTTTTATTAACAAATACATAACAGAAGAATACACCAAAAACTAGGTAAAGTCCTTGAAGCTACAAAAACCTGTTGATTAACATAACCAAACCGTAAACCAACTTGCTCCCAGCCATTACCTACACAGGCTTGGGAGCACCAAAACACAAAGTTTTATTTTTTCACCATTAACCAACACACACATGGGCCTAACAATCTCCGCCAGAATCCCCCCAAAAATCACCAGGTAGCCAACCATTCCTTGCCAATTAGGGGATCCATACACAGTTGGACTCCACCCCCACCTCGTCTTTTAAAATGTTGTAAGGGGTCTACATCTCCCCCCCCACACACACAAGAATTCCTGTCCTCCCCTCCAATCCTGGTCATGCTGGCCTCCGCCCATGGCCGAAGGGGTAGTGCTACGGCCTGTCTTTCTCAACAATGACTGTTGTAATGCCCGTTCTGAGCCACATAGATATGGAATTTATCAATAGTGACTTATAATATAGAACACAAAAAGTCTAAGAACAGGGTAACACAACATTGTTAATAGAAAAATTATTTGAAACCAAAACAAGTAAGGGACTAGGAGTATTAGTGCAAAAACCGAAAAAACAAAACTCCTAAAAACAATATTTATTAGTATATAGTATTAAAATACTCTTAAAGCCAGAGCGTGATAACTCTTAAATTGCCAAGTAGTAAACTAAGCTGGTGTCACACATAACGACGACGACAACGACGTCGCTGCTACGTCACCATTTTCTGTGACGTTGCAGCGACGTCCCGTCGCTGTCGCTGTGTGTGACATCCAGCAACGACCTGGCCCCTGCTGTGAGGTCGCCGGTCGTTGCTGAATGTCCAGCTTCATTTTTTGGTCGTCACTCTCCTGCTGTGACACACACATCGCTGTGTGTGACAGCGAGAGAGCGACGAAATGAAGCGATCAGGAGCCGGCACTGGCAGCTGCGGTAAGCTGTAACCAGCGTAAACATCGGGTAACCAAGAGAAGACCTTTCCCTGGTTACCCGATGTTTACGCTGGTTACCAGCCTCCGCTCTTGCTGCCAGTGCCGGCTCCTGCACTGTGACATGTGGCTGCAGTACGCATCGGGTAATTAACCCGATGTATACTGTAGCAAGGAGAGCAAGGAGCCAGCGCTAAGCAGTGCGCGCGGCTCCTTGCTCTCTGCACTGTGACATGTAGCTGCAGCACACATCGGGTTAATTAACCCGATGTGTACTGTACCTAGGAGAGCAAGGAGCCAGCGCTAAGCGCGGCTCCCTGCTCTCTGCACATGTAGCGACGTTATGATCGCTGCTTCTGCTGCGTCTGACAGCTAAGCAGCGATCATAACAGCGACTTACAAGGTCGCTGTTACGTCACCGAAAATGGTGACGTAACAGCGACGTCGTTGTCGCTGTCGCTTAGTGTGACACCAGCTCTAGTCACGTGAAGTGAGTGGGAGGACAAAAGAAGGTAGAGCCAACTAGTGAAAAGAGGAGCGCTGATTATCTCAACACTCTAGATAGAACTCTAGGTAAAATAACTCTAGTCATTGTCATTTTCACCAGGTAATTAACCTATTGTTATAGGGAATTAGGGAAGAAGATAGTCTATCCCTCCCTTTTACCTACCTACCAGCGGAGGTGCACCATAAAGTATTGGGTACCCCCCGCTCCTTGTCGGCTCTCCCTATTCTGTCCCTTCGACCCGCAAGTCGCAAGAAAACCCACCACCAAGAATGGAAAGTGCAAAATAGTCAACAGGTCATTACCATGATCTGGTTACCAAATATTTTGGCACCCCAGATACAGCTTTTTCCTGCACAGTAAAAAAGAGGAAAAAGATGATGCTTGTTAATGTTTTTTGCATCAAATCTAGAAATCCATAGAAGATGAATTAAATCTTTACTAAAATCTGGTCGTCATAAATATGATAGCCAGAATATACTGTGTATATATATATATATATATATATATATTCTTATACAGTCATCCAGGTGATAATTGGTAGTAATAATAAATAATCCCAGCAGGGAAACTTATCTGCTGGGATCACTGATAGCAAATCCCAACCCCGACGCGTTTCCCCCCCTATATTTATCTTAGGGGTTCATCAGGGGAAGAATTAAGGATTTCATATCCGATTCATCAGTTTCATCATTTTTCTTTCTTAGTTAGTTTGGCTTTCCTAGTGGTATCAGACCGACATCAGTAGCCTTTGGTAGAGGGCAGGTCGTCTGACATGCGTTACCTGCTGGTGCTACGGGTGCAATGACCCCAAGGCACCAGGCGAAAAAGCTAACTAAGAAAGAAAAATGATGAACCTGATGAATCGGATATGAAATCCTTAGTTCTTCCCCTGATGAACCCCTAAGATAAATATAGGGGGGAAATGCGTCGGGGTTGGGATTTGCTATCAGTGATCCTAGCAGATAAGTTTCCCTGCTGGGATTATTTATTATTACTACCAATTATCACCTGGATGACTGTATAAGAATATATATATATATATATATACAGTTGTATTCTGGCTATCATATTTATGACGACCAGATTTTAGTAAAGATTTAATTCATCTTCTATGGATTTCTAGATTTGTTGCAAAAAACATTAACAAGCATCATCTTTTTCCTCTTTTTTACTGTGCAGGAAAAAGCTGTATCTGGGGTGCCAAAATATTTGGTAACCAGATCATGGTAATGACCTGTTGACTATTTTGCACTTTCCATTCTTGGTGGTGGGTTTTCTTGCGACTTGCGGGTCGAAGGGACAGAATAGGGAGAGCCGACGAGGAGCGGGGGGTACCCAATACTTTATGGTGCACCTCTGCTGGTAGGTAGGTAAAAGGGAGGGATAGACTATCTTCTTCCCTAATTCCCTATAACAATAGGTTAATTACCTGGTGAAAATGACAACGACTAGAGTTATTTTACCTAGAGTTCTATCTAGAGTGTTGAGATAATCAGCGCTCCTCTTTTCACTAGTTGGCTCTACCTTCTTTTGTCCTCCCACTCACTTCACGTGACTAGTTTACTACTTGGCAATTTAAGAGTTATCACGCTCTGGTTTTAAGAGTATTTTAATACTATATACTAATAAATATTGTTTTTAGGAGTTTTATTTTTTCGGTTAATAGAAAAATTAACCTGAATGTAAAAAAAAACATTTTTAATTCTTTATTTTCAAACTATAAACCTATCAATTCCAAAAACTATATGTGTATAAAAGTGATTAAAAAAAATCTTTAATTTGTAATAAAAAAAATGCTACATAAATCACTTCTCTAGTCCAACAAAAAAGTTCAACTAATCCACAGTAAAAAGGGACAGATGTTCCTCGCACCATTGATGTAGCTGAAAAATTCCATGATCCTCCCAAGCTTTTTATTTTTTTCTCTACTTGATTTGTTGTTTCTCTGACGCCTCATTGGGGGACACAGGACCATGGACCATGGGTGTTATGCTGCTTATCCATAGGAGGACACTAAGTAGATGCAAAGATGTTAGCTCCTCCCCTGCAGTATACTCCCCCTGGCTTAGCCAGGCTACTTCAGTTTTAGCTTAGTGTCTGTAGGAGGCACATCTCTGCAGACTACTGCAGCAAGAATTTTTTTGTTTTTAGAGGGCGACGGTTTCCTTTGGGGACCGATTTCCCAAAACCATCAACAGGCGGGAACGCAGAGTGTTGCCTCCCCGTACCCCCTCCTGTGACGCTGGATTCTGGGCTGTTACTCACTGGACGATGGGTCTGAATCCTCCCTGACAGGAATTTTATCGGAGGAATCCTCCCTGACAGGAATTTTACCTGAGGAATCCTCCCTGACAGGAATTTTACCTGGGGAATCCTCCCTGACATGAATTTTACCTGAGAAATCCTCCCTGACAGGAATTTTACCTGGGGAATCCTCCCTGACATGAATTTTACCTGAGAAATCCTTCCTGACAGGAATTTTACCTGAGGACTCCTCCCTGACATGAATTGGAGCAAAGGTCACTGTCTGGATTCACATGGGCTGTTTGCAGATTCCTGCATAGCATTCCACCTGTGGCGGGGAGAGGGGGAGAGATCCCAGGACTCAGTGCACCCGCAGCTGCGGTACACTTATGGAGTTTTTTTTTTCTGTCCACCGTTGTTGTGCAGGGCTGGAGGGGGGAAGGGGAGTCCCTTCCCACCATTTTATTATATTTCCTCATGTCGACGTTCTTGTCGGAGCTAAGCCCCCTCCGACATGCGATAAGCTACGGCTGCAGTCACATGTTTTTATGCCCTGCACAACTACAGTAACAGCTATAAGACTTCTAATGTTTAGCCTGCACTACCTGCCACACTGAACTGCTAGGGTTTGATAGCACCTCTTCCTTCCGTGAATCCAGTGCCACTGTAGCTCCCAACCCCCCCCCCCGCCACCACTGCAGCAACCACTGCCAGCCCAGAGCCTATGGCTCCTAGTCCCCCGGAATGGGCACAGTTCCAAGAACCCGGTGCTGGCTATGCAACATCGTCCTCACACCCCTCGGGGCCCTGGACAGAACGCAGCCTGATGACACCTCTATAGAGGGTCCTTCTGATAAGAATCAGCCTTCTGCTTCACCGGTTGCAGATCAGAAAAAGGGCATGACCCCCAGGGTTCTTCCTTGGGGGTACACAGATGGGGTTCTCCCATATATTCCGCGGTCTCTGAGGAGCCGGAGGAAGGGGAATGATGTTTGTACCAGGATGATTCCTTGGTTTCAACCTCCCCGAGCGATCAAGCTGCGATGGACTCCCTTATTGCAGCAATCAACCAAACACTGCATGTGGAAGATCTCCCATCCACTACTACTGACCCTGCGGTCTCCTTTAAAAGGGTGAAGAAACCTCAAAAAAAAAAAATTTGACGCCGCTTCAGTATCCGTAAACTCATGGAGTCCCGGTACCCCTTTGGCTTAGCTGTCTCTAAGGGCTGGGCCGATCCGGCCTCGGTGGACCCTCACCCGGCTTCCCACCTGCCTGAAGGTCCCTCCTGTCTTTTACTTGATGGATCCTCCTTCAAGGACCCGACAGACAGACAAGTGGAGCAGCTCGATCGCTCCGCCTTGAGGCCGCGGGTCCCTCTCTCCTTCCGTGTGGGTCGCACAGGCACCAGGAATACCAGTTTTCCTCAGACCCTCACAGATGTAACAGTTCACATTGCTGCGGCGGCAGAGTACCTCATGCAGGCCTCCCTCGACGCTGCTACCTGCGCAGTTTTTACCGCCTCAAATACCATAGCCATCCGTAAGGCCCTCTGGTTCCAATAATGGAGAGTGGACTCGGTCCATAACAAGCCTCTCACAGTACTCCTTTCCAGACCAATGGTTTGGCGATCGTCTGGACAGGCTCTTTTTCCTGACGCCACGGGAGGAAAAGAGTACCTCCCTCCCTCAGCCCAGGACGTTTTTTACTAGACACGTAGGGCCCAACCTTCTCAGCCCTTCCCGAGTCCACCTCGTCCTGGCAGTCGAGACAAAGACCGAGGAGTCTCATCCTCCTCCATCTGGGCTGCCGCCTCAGACCACAAATGGGTGCGACACCCTGTGTTTTCCGGTTACCACATTGAATTCCGGACCCAATTCCCGGGTCGGTCTTTTCTCTCAAACCCCCCCCCAAAAGGCTCCAAAACACCGCAAGGCCTTCTCCTCAGCAATCCACTCCCTCCAAACGGTGGGGGTGATGGTACCTGTTCCAGATGGTGAGAGGTTCAAGGCCTTCTATTCCAACCTCTTATGGTCCCCAAAAAAGGACGAGTTAGTTCGACCCATCCTGGACCTCTAACACCTGAGCAAACATGTGCACGTAAGGAGATTCAGAATGGAGTTCCTATGGTCCATTATTAACTTTATGGTAGAAGGAGAATTCCTTGCCTCCATAGCTATCAGGGACGCGTACCTGCACATACCCATCACCCCAGCTCACCAAAAGTTCCTCCGCTTTGCGGTTCAGGACTTCTTTTTTCATTTGTAGCCCTACCCTCTGCCCTGCCACAGCACCAAGGGTCTTCACCAAGGTCATGGCGGCCGCCATGAGTGCCCTTCACGCCAGGAGAGTGGCTGTTCTGCCTTGCTTGGTTGACCTCCTCATCAAGGGCTCATCCAGCGTGCAGATCTCTGTTGGCACCCTATCCCGCTTAGGGTGGCTTCTGACTCCAGTCAAATCATCCCCGGTCCCGTCAAAATCCGTCACCTCCCTGGTCATGTTCCTGGACACCCTTCGGGGCTTGATATTTCGCCCTCAACACAAGGCGACCGGTCTACAACAGGCGGTACACTGCCTTCTACGTACTCCTCTCGCTCCATACGATTCAGTGTGAGAGTGCTATGTACTATAGCGGCGGCTATAGAGGCAGTGCCGCTAGCTTAGCCACACCACTGCCCACTGCAGCTGGCACTTCTAACTGCCCTGCAACAAGAGCCCCTTTTTTCCATGGACGAACTTTTCACCTGACACCTTCAGTGAGGTATGCGCTTTTCTGGTGGCTTCAGCCCTCTTCCATATCGAGAGGGAGATTTTCTCTCCCAAGTGGACTGACTACTCCTGACCAGGGACACCAGCCTCTTAGGCTGGGGAGCAGCGTACTGGCTCCACACTGCTTTGGGATGTTGGACGCCCCAGGAGTCTTCCCTTCCCAGAAATCATCCTGAAAATCAGCGCGACCTTTCTCGCGCTCAGGTCATTCCCCCCCCATCTGCTAGCAGGTCGTTTGATTATTGTCCAATTGGACAATGCAACAGCTGTGGCCTTTGTCAATCGGCAGGGAGGTACCAGCAGCAAGACAACTTATCTCGAGCTCCCCAGGATTCTCACCTGGGACGAATCGACGGGGTCTGTGATTTCAGCGGTACACATACCGGGAGTAGAGAACTGGGCGGCGGACCTTCTACGTCGCCAAGGCCTGGCCGCCGGAGAGTGATTTCTCCACCCAGAAATGTTCCCACACATCTGCACTCGCTCGGGCACACCAGACGTGGATCTAATGGCCTCAAGGTTTAACGCAAAGGTACCCGCGTTCTTAGCCAGGTCACGTGATCCACAGTCCATTGGCGCGGATGCTCTAGTCTCCTGAAGTCGCTTTCGTCTACTTTACATATTTCCAGCTCTGTCCCTGCTGCCGCGAGTAATCAGGAAGATCAAGGCAGAAGAAGTTCCGGTGATACTAATAGCACTGGACTGGCCCAGGCGCGCCTGGGATGTCGAATTAGTACAATTGCTCATGGCGCCTCTTAAGCATCCCAGACATGGTGACCCAAGAGCCCATTTCCCATTAGAACTTCAGAGCCCTGAAGCTGACGGCCTGGCCATTGAGACCTAGACTTTAACAAGAGCGAGATTCTCTCCCGAGGTCATCTCCACCATGATCAGTGCCCGAAAGCTGGCCTTCATCCTGTATTTACCACTGTACATGGAAAACTTTACCTTTTTTTGATTTTTTTTTTTTTTGCAGTCAGGTTGCAAAAGGGGTTGGCCCTCAGCTCCCTTAAGGGGCAGGTTTAATCTCTCTCAATATTCTATCAATGCCGTCTAGCTTGCAATCCGCCAGTCAAGACCTTCCTCCAGTGAGTTTCCCATCTAGTTCCCCCGTACAAATGGCCGCTGGATCCATGGGACCTCAATCTCATTCTGTACGGTCTCCAGAGGTCTCCCTTTGAACCTCTCAAGGAATCCTCCCTTGCTCTTCTGTCCTGGAAGGTAACATTCCTGGTGGCAATTACGTCCATCAGACGGGTTTCGGAGCTGGCAGCACTCTCTTGCCCCAAGCCTTTTCTGATCTTTCACCAGGACAAGGTGGTTCTGCGCCCCCTTCCGGATTTTCTTCCAAAGGTTCCTACCCAGTTTCATTTGAACGAGGACATTGTTCTGCCTTCCTTTTGTCCACACACAGTTCATAGGGTGGAAAGGTCTCTGCATTCGTTAGACCTCATCAGAGCTCTCAGATATTACATATCCAGGACAGCCCCCTTTAGGAAAACGGACTCTTTGTTCGTCATTCCTGAGGGGCCTAAGAAGGGACAGGCAGCTTCAAAGGCAATTCTGGCTCGCTGGATTCGCTCTGCGATCCAGGAAGTCTACCGCTTGCAACTCAAGCCCATTCCTAGCGGGCTGCGGGCTCATTCCACGCGAGCAGTTGGCGCTTCGTGGGCCATTCGGCATCAGGCTTCAGTGGAACAGGTGTGTAAGGCTGCGACCTGGTCTAGCCTACATAATTTTTGAAAGCATTACAGAGTCCATACCCAGGTTTCAGCTGAGGCAAATCTGCATAGGAAAATTCTGCAAACGGCAGTAGAGCACCTCTCTCAGTAGGCGCTCCAGGCTGTCTGGGACTGGTTCCTAGTCCTTGGGTTGTGTTGTCTTTTTTTATTTTTCCCACCCATGAACTGCTTTAGGACGTCCCATGGTCCTGTGTCCCCCAATGAGGCGTCAGAGAAAAACGGATTTTTGTGTACTCACCGTAAAATTGTTTTCTCTTAGTCATCATTGGGGGACACAGCACCCTCCCTGTTGCCCTGTTGGGCCTTAGCTTTTTTCTCTCTGAGTACTTTTTTGTTATGAGTATTCACTCACATTTTTTTCGTTACTTGTTCTCATACTGCTTGTGTACTAAAACTGAAGTAGCCTGGCTAAGCCAGGGGGTGTATACTGCAGGGGAGGAGCTAATATCTTTGCATCTACTTAGTGTCCTCCTATGGATAAGCAGCATAACACCCATGGTCCATGGTCCTGTGTCTCCCAATGATGGCTAAGAGAAAACGATTTTACGGTGAGTACACAAAAATCCATTTTTTCCATCTTGATTGACAGATCTGACTTTCCAGGAGCCAGAGGAGGGCAGAGATAGAAGGAAAACTAATAAATGGGAACCTGCACTGATTTTTTTGGCCACACCAAGGGTAGACCAGGCACCAATACTTTTAGTTTGGACAGTCCTTGTCTGCTGATGAACAGATATTTAGCGCACTGTCTTTGTGATAATGGAGACATATATTTGCTTCAAGAGCATGTGATTGTGATAAGGACTGTCTATCATTTTTTTTATAACATAATGGATATGATGAGCAGATAGGTAAATAGTTCACAAATAGGACACGAAAAAGCAATGTTGGTGTATTTAATAGTTCACTGACGTCTATATCGCAGACAGAGCTCATCTGTAGAGTCTACAACCAGCTGTCGGGACAGAACATTTAAACTGTATGACCGGACTCGAATCTTTGATGCTGCCGCGTATGGAGACTGTGAAGAGCTGGATGATCTGCTGGTTTATTTGCTGCGGACTCAGAAACGCCTTACTAACAAAGAGTTTAAAGGTAAATACCTGAGAGTCTTCATACTTAGCATTGGAATCAAATTTAGAATTTCTAGGTTGCATAAAAAAGACGTTTTTGTTATATTGTTGTATTCAATTTTTAGGGAAAATGCTAACAATAGAATGACCATAAAGCCTGACAAACTCTTAGCTGAAGGCGACCAAATCAAGAACATTCAGTCATGTCTGTATGGGATCATGTTGGGCAGCAGAGTGATGTGAAGCTTCTGGCCTCAATGCGAATTCTTCATCATAGAATGGTAGAGTTGGAAGGGACCTCAAGGGCCATCGGGTCCAACCCCCTGCGGGTGTAGGTTTTACTAAATCATCCCATCTATTTTTTATCCAGTTTCCGCTTGAAGATTTCCATTGATGGAGAGCTCACCACCTCCTGTGGTCACCTGTTCCACACTTTGCCCTCACTGTCAGAACGTTTTTCCTAATGTCTAATCTGAATCTCCTCCCTTTTAGTTTCATCCCATTGCTTCTTGTACATCTTGGGACCTCTTTAGTATTGGTCATCTCATATGGGCCAAAGCGACCTTTTGCGCGCTCCCTAAACTCATTGCCCAATTATGACTTCAACCACTATAGTTATGCCCCCATTTTGGATTTCTTAATTTGGGCCACAAAAGTTCTCCCCCACTTTGTATCCAACCTTTGATTATTGAATGTAAATATATATAGGATGCATTTAGTTTCTTGAATGGGATAAAGCTGCAATACTCAGTATGTCTGTCACTGTGCATATGGCAAGCTCGTCATACAGACCACTGTAGACAATGAAAGGGCTGCGATTCTCTCAAGATTGGGACTTTGGGCGCCGGTACCCAGCACTCCCATTTTATGTTTTGAGGTCTGCTTCACACGACAATTTCATGAAACAAGGGATGACTGGGAGGTAGAATTACTGTTATTTGTGAAAGGGTTTTGTTTGTTTTATAAAAAATCAAACTCAATTCATATGAAAAAAAATAATCAAATAATCAAAATGCCCATTTTGTTTTCTTTATTTCACAGAACCTGAAACTGGGAAGACCTGCTTATTAAAGGCAATGTTGAATTTAAGTTATGGCAAAAATAACACCATCTCTTTATTGCTGGACATTGCCGCAAAGACAGACAATCTGAAAGAATTTATTAACTCTGCATATACAGACACGTATTACAGAGGTATGCTCTACTTTAAAGGCAGTGACTTTAGAAACAGCTTATTAAGGAGCTGCTATTTATTGGGATTGTCTTGTTGGGAAAACACATTACCAAGACGTTGACTTAATATAGGAGGCTGCCTCATTGGGACTTCTATTATTTAGGCAAGACAAAATGTATTTATAAGATGTCTCTTGCACTGGAGAACCTGGCATGTTCCAAGTATTGCAATAATGGCCCATTGATTTTAATGCATCTTTTCTTTTGGGTGGTTCTGTAGATAAAGGGAGCAATTTCTGTTCTCACAGATAACAATGGAAGTCCCATCAGCAACATACAATAGTATAAATTTCATTTTGGGGCCTTCCCTAACTTGGAATTGGCTTTAAGAAAGTTAAATGTTTTGCAATCTTACCGTTTTCCATTAGGAAAATGAGTCAAATAGACAATAAATTATGTAAATTAGGAGTAGCATGTGTCATCATATCCATGATATCTCTATGCCATCACTGGCCAATGGGTAAGGGAAATCTTCATTGGGAAACCCTTCTAAACTTAAAGGGGTGTTCCTTTGAAAAGATATTAATGAACTATCTTTACTTTGGGTCATCAGTATCAGATTGGTGAAGGTCCAACATCTGGTACCCCCACCGATCAGATGATATTAGCTCAAGACACTGAGCTTTTCTGTAGTGCCCAATAGTGGCTGCCACCCATTGAATGCATATACAGCTCCTATCAATAATTACATCCTCAAAAGCTAATAGCAGATGATGCTTGGAGGAACCCAATGTCGAGCCTAATGCCGGCGTCACATGGTACGATCTATCGTGCGATCACACGAGCGATCATACCCGCCCTTGTTGTTTGTGCGTCACGGGCAATTAGTTGCCCGTGGCGCACAAAGTCGTTAAACCACTGTCACACGTACTTACCTCCCTGACGACCTCACTGTGGGCGGCAAACATCCTCTTCCTGAAGGGGGAGGGACGTTCGGCGTCACAGCGACGTCACACAGCGGCCGGCCAATAGAAGCGGAGTGGCGGAGATGAGCAGGACGTAACATCCCGCCCACCTCCTTCCTTCCGCAGGTAAGCTGTGTTTGTCGTTCCTGGTGTGTTACACAGAGCGATGTGTGCTGCCACGGGAACGACGAACAACCGGCGCGCAGAAGGAGGAACGACATTTTGAAAATGAGCGACGTGTCAACGAGCAACGATAAGGTGAGTATTTTTGCTCGTTCACAGTCGTTCGGAGGTGTCACACGGTATGATATCTCTGACGATGCCGGATGTGCGTCACTAACGACGTGACCCCGACGACATATCGCCCGATATATCGTACCGTGTGATGCCGGCATTAGGATTGGCCATCAATATAATTTGTCTGGAGAACTAGTTCAACTTTTATTACTTATTTTGAAAAGTTCACACATATTTGGTGTTCACATATTAGTCAACTTATGTCAACATGCGATGGCCAAGGGTGGACCTACCTTTATGTGACAGTCGAATAGGTATGAAGGCCTCCCGATAAAAAAAAAAAAATAATGGGGCCAGAGTCAATGGATCTTAGTGCTAAATCTGTTACAGGGCTCCTTAACTGACCTGTGATATGCTATTTATATTACTGGTGTCTCTTTATGTGACAGAGAGAGACCTCTGCGCTCCCGCAGGTACGAAGACTTAGGTGTGCCTGTTATCTCAGTCCTTTCCTCAAATATAGGAATACACATACACTACATTTTTGAAAAGTTTGGGGTCACCCAGAAAATTTTGTCTTTTCCAGGAAAAATCATACTTTTATTTATCAAATGAGTTGCATAATGAATAGAAAATATAGTCTAGACATTGATGAAGTTAGAAATAATGATTTTTTTACTTTAATAATTTTCTCCTTCAAACTTTGCTTTCGGCACAGAATGCTCCTTTGCAGCAATTCCAACTTTGCAGACCTTTGGCATTCTAGCTGTTAATTTGCAGAAGTAATCTGGAGATATTTCCCCCCATGCTTCCCCCCTCCCACAAGTTGGATTGGCTTGATGGGCACTTTTTGCACCATACGGTCAAAGTGCTCCCACAACAGCTCAATAGGGTTGAGATCTGGTGACTGGGCTGGCCACTCCATTACAGATAGAATACCAGCTGCCTGCTTCTTCCCTAAATAGTTCATGCATAATTTGGAGGTGTGCTTTGGGTCATTGAGCTGTTGTAGGATGAAATTGGCTCCAATCAAGTACTGTCCACAGGGTATGGCATGGCGTTGCAAAATTTAATTTATTCAAAATCCCTTTTACCTTGTACAAATCTCCCACTTTACCAGCACCAAAGCAACCCCAGACCATCACATTACCTCCACCATGCTTGACAGATGGCGTCAGGCACTCTTCCAGCATCTTTTCAGTTATTCTGCGTCTCACAAATGTTCTTCTGTGTGATCCAAACACCTCAAACTTTGATTCATCTGTCCATAACACTTTTTTCCAATCTTCCTCTGTGCAATGTCTGTGTTCTTTGCCCATATTAATCTTTTCCTTTTATTAGCCAGTCTCAGATATGGCTGTTTCTTTGCCACTCTGCCCTGAAGGCCAGCATCCCAGAGTCACCTCTTCACTGTAGATGTTGACACTGGTATTTGTGAGTACTATTTAATGAAGCTGGCAGTTGAGGACCTGTGAGGCGTTGATTTCTTGAACTGGAGACTGTAATGTACTTGTCTTGTTGCTCAGTTGTGCAGCGGGGCCTCCCACTTCTCTTTCTACTCTGGTTAGAGCCTGGTTATGCTCTCCTCTGAAGGGAGTAGTACACACCGTTGTAGGAAATCTTCAGTTTCTTGGCAATTTTTCACATGAAATATCCTTCATTTCTAAGAACAAGAATAGACTGTCGAGATTCACATGAAAGTTCTCTTTTTCTTGCCAGTTTGAGAGTTTAATGAAACCAACAAACGTAATGCTCCAGATTCTCAACTAGCTCAAAGGAAGGTCAGTTTTATAACTTCTTTAATCAGCAAAACTGTTTTCAGCTGTGCTAACATACTTGCACAAGGGTTTTCAAGGGATTTCTAAACCTCCATTAACCTTCTAACACAGCAAACACAATGGACCAATAGAACACTGGAGTGGTGGTTGTTGAAAATGGGCCTCTATACACCTATGTAGATATTGCATTAAAAAACAGACTTTTGCGGCTAGAATAGTCATTTACCACATTAACAATGTATAGAGTGTGTTTATGTTTAATTTAATGTTAGTTTAATTGAAAAAAATGTGCTTTTCTTTAAAAAATAAGGAAATATTTAAGTGACCCTAAACTTTTGAACTGTATTGTACATATACATGTTTATGAAGACATTGGCAGAAATAGGAGAGGGCTCAGCCCTTCCGTGTCTGGGCAGTTTAACACTTTCATTATAGGATTCAGAGGCTTTGTGTTTCTCACTTGTTTATATTGCTGTGAACTTACTTTTCTCATATGGTTCCACCAGGTCAGACAGCTCTGCATATCGCTATTGAAAGAAGAAACATGAATTTGGTGGAGCTTTTAGTTCAGTATGGAGCAGACGTCCACTCTAGAGCAGATGGGGAATTCTTCAGGAAGGCCAAAGGAAGAGCCGGCTTCTACTTTGGTAAGAAGCTTTAGATGGCAATAACAATTCATCCCTTAGAACAGGGATGTCAAATTCAACTACACAGGGGGCCAAAGTTAAAAATTTGGAGAAACTCATGGGCCACCTATTAGCGGGCCCCATATAGTCCTCCATACAAAATACTGGGCCTGTATAGTCCTCCATACAGAATGATGGGCCCCACATAGTCCTCCATTCAGAATAATGAGCCCCACATAGTCCTCCACACAGAATAATTTGCCCCACCTAGTCCTCCATACAGAATATTGGACCCCACATAGCCCTCCATATAGAATGGGCCCCACATAGTCCTCCATACAGAATAATGGGCCCGACATAGTCCTCCATACAGAATAATGGGCCCCACATAGTCCTCCATACAGACACTGTGATGTGTGATAGATAGTAGTGTGATGTGTGATGGTCACCAGTGTGATGTGTGATGGTCACCAGTGTGATGTGTGATGGTCACCAGTGTGATGTGTGATGGTCACCAGTGTGATGTGTGATGGTCCCCAATGTGATGTGTGATTGTTACCAGTGTGATATGTGATGATCTCCAGTATGATGATCTCCAGTGTGATGTGTGATGGTCCCAAGTGTGATGTGTGATGGTCACCACTGTGATGGTTACCACTGTGATGTGTGATAGTTACTAGTGTGATGTGTGATGGTCACCAGTGTGATGTGTGATGGTTTCTAGTGTGATGGTCCCCAATGGGATGTGTCCTTTTCAAAAAATCGTTGATTGTTGAGGTCGCAGGTTGTTCATCGTTCCAGAGGCAGCACACAACGCTCTGTGTGACACCTTGGGAACGACAAACAACAGCTTACCTGCGGCCACCAGGAATGCGGAAGGAAGGAGGTGGGCGTAATGTTACGGCCGCTCATCTCCGCCCCTCCGCTTCTATTGGACGGCCGCTTAATGACGCCGCTGTGACGCCGCACGAGCCGTCCCCTTAGAAAGGTAGTGGTTTGCCGGCCACAGCGACGTCGCTAGGCAGGTAAGTCCGTGTGACGGGTCCTAACGATGTTGTGCGACACGGGCCGTGACGCACAACCGACGGGGGCGGGTACGCTTGCTAGTGATATCGCTGCGTGTAACGGGGCCTTTAGTGTATTAAAAGACATATTATTTTGAAAATAGATTTCAGTTTCTATGTATGGTGTCCGCTAACTATTTTTGCTATTCCTCTTCTTTTTATTATCAGGAGAACTGCCTTTATCGTTGGCAGCCTGCACCAATCAAATAGAAATTGTCCAATATCTCCTACAGAACCAGTACTCTCCAGCCAATATTGCTGCCAGGGACTCTTTTGGAAACACAGTGCTTCATGCCTTGGTTGACATTGCAGATAATACAGCAGAAAATACAAAGTTCGTAACCAAAATGTATGGAGAGATTTTGGTTTTGGGAGCACAAATTAAACCATCATTGAGACTAGAAGATATGACGAATAAGAAAGGTTTGACTCCTCTAACTTTAGCTGCCAAAACGGGGAAAATTGGGGTAAGTAACAAAAAAATACTAAAGACTGAATTGCCATATCCAGTTTTCAATGTGGGTTTTCCTGCCATAATTTGCTTGTACATAGCCTTGTAATGCGCACATAAGGCCATGGTAGAGAGAGATATAGCAGATGAAATAAGTATTAAAAGCGTCACCAATTTTCTAAGTAAATATATTTCTAAAGGTGCTATTGACATGAATTTCTCACCAGATGTCAGTAACAAACAATCCACACAGGCAAAGAAATCAAACCTTAGATGTTCATAAAATTAAGTGATGTGTAACTATGAGAAATGATACAGGGAAAACGTATTGAACACGCTTACTGAAATTTATTTAATACTTCACAAAAAAAGCCTTTGTTGGTAACAACAGCTTGAAAACACCTCCTGTACAGAGCAACTAATCACATGCATTGCTCAGATATGATTTTTGCCCATTGTTACAATCAAACACTCTTCAAAAGAAATCAAACCATAGATTTTCATTACTTTAATGATGTTTAATAATAAGAAATGACACAGGAAAAAAGTATTCAATACACTTACTGACATTTATTTAAAACTTCGTACAAAAGCCTTTGTTGGTTATTACAGCTTCAAGACGCCTTCTGTATGGAGAAACTAATCACATGCATTTTCTCAAGTGTGTTTTCGCCCAAAATTCTTGAGATAGCTCACTGGTTGTACCCATCATGAGATGTTTCTTGTGTGGCAGCATAGTCATAAGACAGCTTTTTATAGACAATCAGTTGAACCAGCTGATATTATTTTTCACTAAGTGGTAGGACTGCATTCTAATTACTGATACATTTCAGCTAGCGCAATAACTTTCTATGGAGTTTTGCACCTCTCTTTCTTCATGTGTTCAATACTTTTTCCTGTGTCATTTGTCATTATTACACATCACTAAATTTATGGTGGATTGGATGGATTATTACCGACATATAGTGAGAAATTCATGTCAATAGCATCTTTAGAAATATATTTACTTAGAAAGTTGTTGATATGTTAAATACTTATTTCCCCCTAGATAGAGATCTATAGGACTCTCATAAAAACAGAATGAAAAAAAAAATGATACCTTTGAGATGTGGTGCTGATGAAGCCCTCTATGAATCCCACAGACAGCTGAGATCAACCAACAAAGATGCTCTTGATCATAGAATCCCAGAGTTGTTCCTGGAAGTCAAGGTCATCAGACAAAACTGGCCAATTTTGGATATGTGATGAGGACAAATTCCCTAGAAAGGGTGATGCTACTTGCAATAGTCAGCGGTAAAATGAAACAGAGGAGACCGAAAGCTCATTAGATGGAGTGAATGGCCATCAAGAATGACATGGGAATGAACATCAAGCACTTGAAAGAAGCTGTGGAAAATAGGGAAGCATGGCGAGAACTACAGAGTATCCAAGGGTCAGACACAAATGAATAACTACTATCAGAGATATGTTACTACATAGAAAACAGAGAATCATACTATATACAAATATACTTGCTATATACATACACGTATAAACTACAGTGGCAATAGTACTGTGCCCATAACAAGCCAGATGGTATCCACAGTGCCCAGGGACTCACACTGCAACAAACAGTGCCCGTATTGTACCAAACAGTGCCTATAGAGTATCATATGTGGCCAAAATAGCCTCACAGTTCCTACAGAACAGGCCATGAAGCCACAGAATATCCCTGAGTTGTACTCAAAGATACTGGCATTTTTAAATGATTGGCACATTGTATTTTCTTCCTATATATCAGAAATTTAGGAGGACATATCCGCTATGACACAATATCTTTGGGCTGTTTAGTAACAACTATTTTTATGCTTTCAGGTTTTTGCCTATATTCTCAGGCGAGAAATAAAGAACCCAGAGTGTCGGCATCTCTCTAGAAAGTTCACTGAATGGGCATATGGGCCGGTCCATTCTTCCCTGTATGATCTTTCCGGTGTAGATACAACAGAAAATAACTCAGTCCTTGAGATCATCGCCTACAGCAGTGAAACACCGGTGAGGTCAATGTAAGAGGGTCATTTGTTTTGGGTTTGACAAATGAACCAATGCTCCACTCAATGGTGGCATAGTGATCATGCAGAGTCAGCTAGTTATAAGTGGAACAAATTTTACTTAAAGGGAATCTGTCAGTAGGTTTTTGCTATCTCATCTGGAGCAACATGATATAGGCAAAGAGATTCTGAATCCAACAATGTATCACGTAGACTACTGGGTGCAGACGTTCTGACACAATCTCAATTTTTAGGTTTAGTCATGTAGCAGAATCCAGAGGGCTGGCCACACCAGGTTCTCTATAGAGATTGTAGATTGACAGTGAGGTGTCAATCAGAGGAGAAGGTGTGCTGGACTGCCATGTATGTGAGTTTCAAGTTCTGTAATGATAATTGCCTTGCTGCTTAAACAAACATAGCAAATAAACAAAAAACTGGACTGTGACAAAACAGGCATCCATGAACTGTCTGTGTTAACACTTGTAGCATGCTGGCTTCAGGTTACATAGCAAAAATCTGCCAACAGATAATCGTTAAAGAGGACCTGTCACCGGGTCAACAGTGTCCAATTTTTGCTCTTATTTTATTCCCGCAACTATCCTAAAATATTCAGTTTTTTTGTTTTTCTTATATCAAACAAATGGTTCCATAGATATGGGCTTTTTATTCCATGGTGATTTTTATTATGTTTACAAGAGGGCGTGGCTCATAGAATAATTATTCAGAGCTGCCTAAAGACACGCCCCCAAAGAACCTTGTGAGCCACGCCCCCTTTGTGGTGGTTCGGATCTAGACACTGAACGTAGGGGGGCAAGTCAATGAGAACAAAGCCTTCCAGTAATGATGTGAATTTTACATCCATATTCTACAGAACCGCCATGACATGTTGCTGGTGGAGCCGCTCAACAGGTTATTACAAGACAAGTGGGATCGTTTTGTCAAAAGTATCTTCTACTTGAACTTCCTGACATATGTGATATATATCACCATCTTTACCATTGCTGCCTACTACAGACCAGTCGTGGGCAATGTAAGCTCTTTTAATTTATTAGATTGAGAAGTTAGAATGAAAATTGTATAGAATTGACGTAGAACAAAGCGTCATCAGAAAATCAACTAGTGTTTTTATAAAGTTTTTATGTTGAATATATTTCTAAAAATGTTTTATAATTAATTTTATTTTCCATATCATATCAATATTAAAAATTATGTTGAAGTCTGATAATTTTTACACTTGCCAATAAAGGCCCCCATACACATCATATAAAAGTCACCAGAACAACTACAGCCATCTGTGTATATGGGGCCTCCCAACTGTCCACCAAATATGATGGAAGTATCTGCAGGTTTAAATTTTGGGGGATTTGATGCTCTGTGTTAAAAAAATAAACAAAAAAAAAACCCCCCTGAGCTCTGGTCCATTTTACAACATGATTAGGTGTAAACTAACATTTGTGTTGTATTTGTCAGCCCCCGTTCCCTGTAGATAGTAAACTTCGTGCCACCGGGGAGGTGATGACTGTGATCGGTGGAATCTATTTCTTTTTTAGAGGGGTAAGTTAATGCTGTGAATACAGCTGTATCAGAAATCTGTGAATATGCTTTATAAATATAGGAAGAAAACATAAAATGTTTCTAACATTTATCTAGAACAGGGGTGAACAATTAATTTTCCCGAGCACCACATGACAGACCGCGACTGGTGTGAGGCTGAACCAATAGGCTGAAATTAATTCTGCTCAATACTAATATTAACATATTCATTATAATAATATTAATTGTATCAAATAATATTGAGCAGAATTAAGTATGCTGACATCCCCCTATATATACCCTATGTGCCCACAAACAATCCTCAATATACAGCATGAGCACCCAACACAGCCCCCTACATGCAGAAATAGCACATAACTCCCTATATACAGTATGAGCCCCATACATAGCCGCTCTATATACAGCATTATTCCTCACATAGCCTCATATATACAGTGTGAGCCCCCACACAGCCTCTCTATATACAGTATAAGCTCCCACAATCTTTTAAATATGGCATGAGGACCCACATAGCCTCCTATATACAGTATGAACCCCAAACATAGCCTCCTATATACATTATGATCCACACATAGCCTAATAAATACATTATAAACCCCACATACCCTTGAATATAGAGTATAAACTTCCACATAGCCCCTGTATACAGTAGCCCCTATAGACAGTATGAGCCCTCACATAGCCTCCTAAATACAGTACAACCTCCCAAATAGCCTCCTAAATACATTATGAGCACCAGAAAACCACATAGCCCCAATATAGACATTTTGAGCCACCACAAAGCCTCCTGTATACAGTATGAGCCCAACATATACCGCTACAGTGCTGGCCAAAAGTATTGGCACCCCTGCAATTCTGTCAGATAATATTCAGTCTCTTCTTGAAAATGATTGCAATCACAAATTCTTTGGTATTATTATATTCATTTAATTTGTCTTCATTGAAAAAAAATTAAAAAAAATTGTCATAAAGCCAAATTGAATATAATTCCACACCAAAAAAAAAGGGGGTGGACAAAAGTATTGGCACTGTTTGAAAAATCATGTGATGCTTCTCTAATTTGTGTAACTATCAGCACCTGTAACTTACCTGTGGCACCTAACAGGTGTTGGCAATAACTAAATCACACTTGCAGCCAAGTGATATGGATTAACCCCTTCACGACCACGGGCCGTAAAATTACGTCCCTGCGGTCATAACGTTACTGCCCGCGGTCTGCAAGTCACGTGACTCCCGATAGTTGTCATGGTAGCACAGGGTCATGTGATGACTCCTGTACTACACCTGACTTGCTTTCACTTTCGCTGTGCCAGCGGCACAGCCAAAGAGAAAGAGAGCGTATCTGCTGTTTACAGCCTTGTAGCTGTGATCATCAGATACTGCAGAGCGATCGGAATGCTGATCGCAATAGCCCCCTAGGGGGACTATTAAAATAAAAAAAAAAAAGTTAAAAAAAAAGTTTTAAAAAATAAAAAAACCCCTAAAAGTTCAAATCACCCCCCATTCGCCCCATTGAAAATTAAAGGGTTAAAAAAAAAATATATATACACACATTTGGTATCGCCGCGTTCAGAAACGCCCGATCTATCAAAATATAAAATCAATTAATCTGATCAGTATACGGCGTAGCGGCAAAAAAATTCCAAACGCCAAAATGACGTTTTTTTTGTCGCCACAACGTTTGTGCAAAATGCAATAAGAGGCGATCAAAACGTAGCATCTGCGCAAAAATGGTACCGTTAAAAACGTCAGCTCGAGACGCAAAAAATAAGCCGTCACTGAGCCATAGATCCCAAAAAATGAGAACGCTACGGGTCACGGAATATGGCGTAAAACGTGCGACAAACCGATTTTTTTTAACCCCTTATATAAAAGTAATCCTATACATGTTTGGTGTCTACGAACTCGCACTGACCTGAGGCATCACACCCACACATCAGTTTTACCATATAGTGAACACAGTGAATAAAATATCTCAAAAACCATAGTGCTGTTGCACTTTTTTTTGCAATTTTTCTGCATTTGGAATTTTTTTGCCGTTTTCCAGTACACTGTATGGTAAAACTGAGGGTTTCATTGAAAAGTACAGCTCGTTCCGCAAAAAATGAGCCCTCACATGACCATATTGACTGAAAAATAAAAAAGTTACGTCTCTCAGAAAAAGAATGGCGGAAAAAAAATGGAAAGCGAAAAATCGGCCAGTCGTGAAGGGGTTAAAGTTGACTCAACCTCTGTCCTGTGTCCTTGTGTGTACCACATTGAGCATGGAGAAACGAAAGAAGACCAAAGAACTGTCTGAGGACTTGAGAATCCATATTGTGAGGAAGCATGAGCAATCTCAAGGCTACAAGTCCATCTCCAAAGACCTGAAAGTTCCTGTGTCTACGGTGCGCAGTGTCATCAAGAAGTTTAAAGCCCATGGCACTGTGGCTAACCTCCCTAGATGTGGAAGGAAAAGAAAAATTGATGAGAGATTTCAACGCAAGATTGTGCGGATGGTGGATAAAGAACCTCGACTAACATCCAAACAAGTTCAAGCTGCCCTGCAGTCCGAGGGTACAACAGCGTCAACCCGTACTATCCGTCGGCGTCTGAATGAAAAGGGACTGTATGGTAGGATACCCAGGAAGACCCCACTTCTTACCCCGAGACATAAAAAAGCCAGGCTGGAGTTTGCCAAAACTTACCTGAGAGAGCCTAAAACGTTTTGGAAAAATGTTCTCTGGTCAGATGAGACAAAAGTTGAGCTTTTTGGGAAAAGCCATCAATATAGAGTTTAGAGGAAAAAAAAAAGAGGCATTCAAAGAAAGGAACACGGTCCCTACAGTCAAACATGGCGGAGGTTCCCTGATGTCTTGGGGTTGCTTTGCTGCCTCTGGCACTGGACTGCTTGACCGTGTGCATGGCATTATGAAGTCTGAAGACTACCAACAAATTTTGCAGCATAATGTAGGGCCTAGTGTGAGAAAGCTGGGTCTCCCTCAGAGGTCATGGGTCTTCCAGCAGGACAATGACCTAAAACACACTTCAAAAAGCACTAGAAAATGGTTTGAGAGAAAGCACTGGAGACTACTAAAGTGGCCAGCAATGAGTCCAGACCTGAATCCCATAGAACACCTGTGGAGAGATCTCAAAATGGCTGTTTGGAGAAGGCACCCTTCAAATCTCAGGGACCTGGAGCAGTTTGCCAAAGAAGAATGGTCTAAAATTCCAGGAGAGCGTTGTAAGAAACTCATTGATGGTTACCAGAAGCGGTTGTTCGCAGTTATTTTGGCTAACGGTTGTGCAACCAAGTATTAGGCTAAGGGTGCCAATGCTTTTGTCTGGCCCATTTTTGAAGTTTTGTGTGAAATGATCAATGATTTGATTTTTGTTTCATTCTCTTTTGTGTTTTTTCATTGCAAGCAAAATAAATGAAGTTAATAATACCAAAGAATTTGTGATTGCAATCATTTTCAAGAAGAAACTGAGTATTATCTGACAGAATTGCAGGGGTGCCAATACTTTTGGCCAGCACTGCACATATAGTATGTGCCACACATAACCTCCTAAATAGAGTTGAAACCAGAAGTTTACATACACTATCTAAAAAGACACATATGCATGTTTTTTCTCACTCTCTGGCACAAAATCAGAATAAACCTTTCCCATTTTTGGTCAGTTAGGATTACCAGAATTATTTATTTTTGCTAAATGCCAGAATAATGAAAGAGGGAATGTTTTAAGGCCTTTTTATTACTTTCTGCAAAGTCAAAAGTTTACATGCACTAAAGGCTGCTTTACACGCTGCGATCTCATTAGCGAGATCGCTAGCGTGCGTACCCACCCCCATCATTTGTGCATCACGGGCAAATTGCTGCCTATGGCAGACAAAATCGCGCGGACCCTCACACATACTTACCTGCCTAGTAACGTCGCTGTGACCGGCGAACCGCCTCCTTTCTAAGGGGGCGGTTTGTTCGGCGTCACAGCGACGTCACTAAGCGGCCGCCCAATAGAAGCGGAGGGGCGGAGCTCAGCGGGACGAACATCCTGCCCACCTCCTTCCTTCCTCATTGCCAGCGGCCGCAGGTAAGGTGAGGTTCCTGACGAACAACATCGTACCTGCAGCAGCAACGATAATTGGGAATTGGGGGACATGTCACCGATTAGCAATTTTAAACGTTTTTGCGCCGATTCAAAATCGCTCATAGGTGTCACATGCAATGACATCGCTAACGCGGCCGGATGTGCGTCACAAATTCTGTGACCCCAACGACATCGCTTTAGCGATGTCGAAGCGTGTAAAGCGGCCTTTAGAGTACTATGCCTTTAAACAATATGGGACAGCCCATATGATAATGTCATGACATTGAAAGCTTCTGATAGGTTTATTGGCAACATCTGAGTTAATTAGAGATACACCTGTGGATGTATTTTAATGCACACCTGAAACCCACTGCTTCTTTGTGTAGCTTCATGTTAAAGTCAAAGGAAAGCAGCCAAGATCTGAAGAAGAGAATTGTGGACTTGCACAAGTCTGGTTCATCCTTAGGTGCAATTTCCAAATACCTGAAGGTGCCTCGTTTATCTATACAAACAATTATATGCAAGTACAAACAAGATAGGAATTTCCAGCCATCATACTGCTCAGGAACAAGACTGGTTCGGTGTTCCAGAGATGAATGTGCTTTGGGTCAGACATGTGCATTTCAACCCAAGAACAAAAGCAGAAGACCTTGTGAAGATGCTGGTGCAAGCTGGTAAGATTGTGTCATTATCCATAGTAAATCAAGTACTGTAAAGGCCACTCTGCCAGGAAGAAGCCATTAATAAAAAAAACCCCAAAACATAAAAAGCCAGATAAATGTTTTCAAATGCACACAGGAACAAAGACCTTAATTTTTAGAGACGTGCTGTGGTCTGACAAAACTAAAATTGAACAGTTTGACCATAATGACCATCTTTATGTTTAAAGGAAAAAGGGAGAGGCTTTAAAGCTTAAGAACACCTTCCCAACTGTGAAACATGGTGGTGGCAGTATCATGTTGTGGGGTTATTTTGCTGCAGGAGGGACTGGTGCATTATGAGTAAAGAAGATTATGATTACAGATTACTGAAGCAACATCTCAAGACATCAGCCAGAGACTTAGGGTATGTGCACACGTTGCTTTTTTTTCCGCGCGGAAAAAAACGCACCCTCTGGCAGAGGGGAGAATTGTAAACAATGCTTTTTGAGAAACAACGCATCGAAAACGCATGCGTTTTTCATGCGTTTTTCATGCGTTTTTCATGCGTTTTTTTAGGTGCGTTTTTTAAGACTTGTCAGTGATAATAAAGTTGGTTGAACACAGACCTTTGGAAAAAAAAACCTGTGATGTCATTTCCTTCTCCACATTCTGTTTGGATAAATGGGAGGGCTTGGAATGGAAGGAGCACCATTTGAATTTTGGAAAAGTTGAAATAAACTTCGCGCACCAAGCCCCTTAGGTACCTATACGTCAGAAAACCCCCACAAGTGACCCCATTTTGGAATCTGCACCCCTCAAGGATTTTATTCAGGAGTATATTAAGCATTTTGAATCCACAGCTACTTCACCCAAAATGTTGCTGTAGCAACAATATTCTCACTTTTAGGCCCGCTTCACATGTCAGTGAAAAACATTGACGTTTTTCACTGGCGTGTAAAACACGCACATGTCCCTCCGTGTGCCGTGAATCACGGCACACGTGGGTTGTCTAAGTGCAATCCGGGCTCCGTTCTCCGTGGCCCGTGATTGCACTTAGAGATTAACTCACCTGCACCCGCTCCCGCTCTCCATGGTGCTGATCGCTCCCGCGGTGCAGCATCCGGCCGGCGCTGACCCCCGCAGCAGCTGCTTCCGGGTTGGCTGTGTCGTGCATCATGAATATGCGCGACAATAATGAGCCGGCACAGAAGGAACAGGGAGGACGGGCTGCAGAGGACATCGCTGGACGCCGGGTGAGTTAAAATGTTTTTTATTTTAAAAGTACGTTTTTTTCTGGCACGTGTTTCACGGATCACACCACTGCGTGGTCCGTGGGACATCAGTGATGCCAGAAAAAAATGGACATGTCTCCGTGCGGCAATCACGCACACGCGGGTACGCCGCATGGAGACACGTGCAGTGAAAAATCACTGACGTGTGAGCAGACCCATTCATTATAATGGGTCTGCGTATGTCAGTGATCCTGGTACGTTTAAAAAAAAGCACAAACGTCCCAGAATCACTGACGGGTGAAAGAGGCCTAAGGCTATGTGGCCATGATCCAGCGACACGGCGTCTAGTACACAGTGCCAGCCTTCCTGCAGCTGCCCATGCCCACGATTTGGGTTCAGGCTGCTGTGGAGCTCTATACTACCTGCAGAGAACACTCGTCTCCGCAGCATAAATTGACATGCTGAGGCTCGGGAAGCCACGCTACCGGTCAGTTTATGCTGCGGAGAAAAGAAGCACAGTGGGCATGGGATCTCCAAAAATCCTTCCACTGTGCTTCTACTGCACAACGCAGCGTTATGGACGCAGGGAAAACACTCAGCGCCCATAACGCTGCAAACCCTGATTGTGGACACACAGCCTAAAAAGCGTCAATGGATGAAGGGATGTCAAATATATAGAACGTCCTACCCCCGCCTGCATATTCTAAGCTGGCACCTTTAGTACCTTTCATGTGGCACTAAAGGGTGCCTAGCTTAGTATTTATCCAATAAAAAAAAAAAAAAAAAAAAAAATGAAAAAAATGGCGTGGGGTCCCCCCTATTTTTGATAGCCAGTCAGGGTAAAGCAGACAGCTGTAGCCTGCAAACCACAGCTGACAGCTTCATCTTGGCTGGTGATCAATTTGGAGGGCTCCCCATGTTTTTTTTTTTATTTATAAATAAAGAATAAAAAAAAAAATAACGTGGGGTCCCCCCAAATTAGATCACCAGCCAAGGTGAAGCTGACAGCTGGGGTCTGGTATTCTCAGGGTGGGAAGAGCCATGGTTATTGGACTCTTCCCAGCCTAAAAATAGCAGGCCGCAGCCGCCCCAGAAGTGGCGCATCCATTAGATGCGCCAATCCTGGCGCTTCGCCCCAACTCATCCCGCGCCCTGGTGCGTTGGCTAACGGGGTAATAAATGGGGTTGATACCAGATGTGTAATGTCACCTGGCATCAAGCCCAGCAATTAGTGATGTCACGGCGTCTATCAGACACCCGACATAACTAATTGACAGTAAACAAAAGCAAAAAAAGACAACAAAAAATGTTTTATTAGAAAAAACACTCCCCAAATCATTCCCTTGTTCTCCAATTTAATAAAAAAAAATGGGTCCGCAGAAATCCATATGGATGTCCCACGTCGCCTCTGGACCTTCTAGAATATGGGGGCACGTTCAGGAAACGTATCCCCCATTTTCTAGGAGGGCAGACCCTCCATTTGAGGAGAGTGGGTGCAAAAATCTGCACCCACTCTCCCCGGGTCACAGCTGCAGAGTGCGAGCAGCCAGCACAGCTCTCTGAACACAGTGCTGGCTGTCAGCTGCTCTGCTCATGTGACCGGCCGGCGTCTGCTGTGAAGGAGGAG
Organism: Anomaloglossus baeobatrachus; assembly: GCF_048569485.1. NCBI lineage: Eukaryota > Metazoa > Chordata > Amphibia > Anura > Aromobatidae > Anomaloglossus > Anomaloglossus baeobatrachus. Next base: position 95,151,960 of record NC_134354.1, on the reverse strand, counting down.
GGAGCCGCGGGGGATCAGCGCTGCGACCGGACAGGTATGTATGACACCGGGGGGGGAATTGGGGTGAACGGGCAGGGCCTGGGGAACAGTTTTCTGTCGCATGTGTTATTGCACATGCGACAGAAATCATAGGAGCAGGGCGGCCGGTGCGCTACTGTGCGCGCGGCCATGTTGGATTTTTGGGAGGGGGGTCGGGGGTCGGGGCGGGCACTTTGGCGACACCGGGGGCTTTGCCAGGAAGTGAGGTCAACAGGAAGCCTCTTGACCTCACTTCCAGGTAGATGCCTGCGTTCTGGCGTGCCGACAAAGGCCGCGGACCGCAACAAAAAAGCAGGTCCATGCGTTGTGGCTGCGTTCTGACCCCACATCATTGATTTCAATGGGGGAGAGAACGCAGCCACAACGCACAAAAGAAGTGACATGCTGCTTTTCTTTCCGCACCGATTTTTGGCATCCAAAACGCTGCGGAAAGAAACGCAGCATGTGCACTGATTTTTCAGCTTTCCCATACACTTTGCTGGGAAAGCTGAACGCATGCAATTTGCCACTGAAACGCTGCGGTTCAAAACGCAGCGTTTCCGCGGTAAAAAACGCATCGTGTGCACACAGCCTTAAAGCTTGGAAGGAAATGGGTCTTCCAAATAGAAAATGACCAGAAGCATGCTGCCAAACTGGTTACAAAGAGGCTTAAAGATAACAAAGTCAATGTTTTGGAGTGGCCATCACAATACCCTGATCTCAATCCTATTGAAAATTTATGGTCAAAGCTGAAAAGGCAGCTGTGAGGCTCAGTTACACCAGTTCTGTCAGGAGGATTGGGCCCATATTCCTACCAACTATTGTGAGAAGGGGGCGTGGCCTGGACGGCAATGTGAGGAGACATGTTTGTGGAGCTCTCCTGCAAACTCCCTTGATAAATCCCTGAACACTGCTGTTATCACTGCCTCAGCTGGCTGTCAGGAAGATAAGGTGGTGAGGACTTATCTGGGGTGAGTCTGGTGGATGCAGAGAGGTGCCATGGTCCGTCCCAGGCAAAAAGATAATGGAGGTGGGAAAGTCCCCAGCTCTCAAGATGGTGCCATGATAAGGCAGGAAGCTGAGAAAGTTAATGCAGCCTGTCAGGAGAGGATGCAGATCGCTGCAAGGCTGGAGAAGTTTGCCTGGACTCCAGAGAAATCACTTCAGCATATAGATAACAGAGGTGAGAAAGGAGAGGAGGGAGAAGACAATGCCAGCTCTGATGATATGGGGGATGGTGAAAAGCAGCAAGATAAGACAGGAGAAGTGGAGAAAACACATAGTGCAGAGGAGGCTCCAGAAAACCCCACTTTAAAGGACGTTTTTGCAGTGGTGTCTTTTTGTAAAGAAGCTCTGACTACCCTGACAAAGCAAGTTAAGGGATTACAGGCAGAGGTTGCTGACATTAAGAAAGACCTCAAGAAAGCAGATCTGAGAACAGCGGCTGTGGAGGAGAGAGTGGGGATAACAGAGGATCATATTACAAAACTACAAAAGTCTGAAAAAACATTTGCACAGCAGATAGCTGAAATCATGGCAAAAAATGATGATTTAGAGAACCGCTCTAGAAGAAATAACATCCGAATTGTCGGCATCCCTGAGAAAGCAGAAGGAAGAAACCCCACTGAATATGTAGAAGACTGGCTCAGGGGGAAAATTGGTGCTAATGTCTTATCCAAGCTCTATGCCGTGGAACGTGCACACAGAGTCCCGATGCAGCCACAACCAGCAGGCAGGGGCCCTCGCACTATGCTAGCCAAGCTCCTCAACTACAGAGACAGGGACACTATACTGCGAAAGGCAAGAGACATGGAGGATCTTATGATTGACGGCCAGAGAATTTCCATATACCCGGACTACTCCATTTCTGTTCAAAAGCTACGTATGACTTTTACAGGAGTAAAGAGGCGCCTGCGAGAGATGGGGGTGCAATACTCAATGATGTTCCCGGCAAAGCTAAGAGTGACGGCGTTGGAGCGGGTGCACTTTTTTACAACTCCGGAGGAAGCCATGCAGTGGTTGGACGCAAACGAAAAGCGGATCCGTTTGAAGGAATGAGCTGACTGTCTGAATCTGCAGTGTGTTGGAGAAGGCCGGCTGAGGCTCTACGACATCCTTAGGGAGCTTACAGGGGACCCTTCTTGTTTTTTCTTTTTCTCTCCCCCTTTTTTTTTTTTCTTTTTCTTTTTCCTCCTTCCCTTTGGGATTGAGGTAGTATGCAGGGGGAATGCGAAGGGTTTGATGTGAGCTTCGCAGGACATGGGGACTGCCTAATTAGGCGCGGTGGTGGTATTTACAATTTGAGATTCCAGTTTAATTACTGTTCGCCATTTTACTGTTATATTGGTTGAGTGGAATATGATTATACATAGAAAGGGTGGGAGTGGAGAATTGTTGGAAAAGGGACGAGTTTTAAAATGTGTCTAAGAGGGGAAGGTGAGGGAGGTAGGGGGGAATTTAGTAGGGATTATGGACCAGGTTTGGAAAACCCGATGCTTCACGGGAGTACTCGAAAACAGGAAGTGGTGGGGAGCAGGAGGGGAAGGGGAGCAGGGGGGGAGGGGGGAAAGGGGTAGGGTAGAGGCAGCATGGGGAGATACTACAAGGTTTGATGGTTTTACTGGGTGGGATAATGGGGGATAGAATTAAGGTGTTGAGTTGGAATATTAGAGGGTTATCAGATAGGTCTAGGAGAGCGGCAATAATTAAATATGTTCAAGACCAGAACCCGTCAGTAATATGTCTACTAGAAACGCATCTCACAAAGGAGACAACACATGTTTTAAATAGGAGATGGGTGCAGAAGGCCTATCATTCCACCTTTTCCAACTATGCAAGGGGTGTATCACTGCTGATCCATAACTCTGTGCAATATGAAGAGATAGAAGTGTATGTGGATAAAGAGGGACAGTGTGTGGCCGTCAAGTGTAAAATATTTGGCAGACTCATGTGTATAGCTGCAATATATATACCACCTCCATATAAGTGCACCAAACTAAGGGAGATGAGGGAGTTCTCTGAGAAGGGGGGAGTAATCCCTTTTTTACTGGTGGGGGACTTCAATAATGTGATAGACCTGTACTGGGATAGGAGTAGTAGACCTCCAGGTATTCAGGATAGTTGTATGACTTCGTTTGGCACTCTTATTGGGGAACTTGGAATGGTGGATGCCTGGCGAGTGAGGAATGGGAGGGTATCCTGCTTCTCTTGTTATTCGGCTTCACATAACACTCTGTCCCGCATTGACATGGCTCTAGCTAGTGATCTGATGGATTTAATGATAGGCGACGTGCAATATCTGACAAGAGTGATTTCAGATCATAGCCCAATTCTAGTGTCCATACGAAGGGGGACCCTGACAGGGGGAAGGAGGGGAGAGTGGAAGCTTCATCCAGCATGGATCCGTCATATTAATATGGGGAATATAGAACGGGATCTTGGGGATTTCTTTATCCACAACGAGGGTAGCACTGGTCCCATGATGGTATGGGATGCGATGAAAGCATACCTCAGGGGGCTCCTGTTCAGGGATATCTGTAAACGTAAAACACAGACGAGGCAGGATGAGAAAGATAGCCTGGAGGCCTTAGATAAGGCAGAGCTGGAAGCAATTCGGAGTAATACTACGGACGCGAAGCAAAATCTTAGGCAGGCGCATGAACAGGTTAATAAGATGCTTTTGGAGAAGGCGGTAAGGAAGCAGGCGTTCCAAAATTTGCATTTTTATGAGGAGGGGGAAAAAGTTGGTCATCTATTATCAGTCATAGCTGCAGCTCAAAGGAGTAGTTCATTTGTGCATGGTATGGACACGGTGGAGGGGACACAGGTCACTGAGGTTGAGGAGATCCTTGGGGTCTTTAAAGATTTCTATCGCACGCTATATTCTTCTAGCGGAGAGATGAGGGTGGAAGAGGTGGACTCATTTCTTGAGCGAGGTGAGCTTCCGGTGCTGTCTGTGGCGGATAGAGATAAGCTGGAGTCACCTATTACTATTGATGAACTGGAGGGCACTCTGCATGGCATGAGCAATGACAAGGCACCGGGAGCAGACGGGCTACCAGTTGAAATTTATAAACAGTTAGAAGAAATCCTATTACCCAAACTATTGAAAGTCTTTGAGGTGGCGGAGGGGGAAGGTGTATTGCCTGAATCTATGAGAGAAGCAATAATAGTAGTAATTCCTAAGGAGGATAAAAATCCGAGGCTTCCAGACTCATATAGACCCATCTCGTTATTAACAGCGGACGTGAAGCTTCTGGCTAAGGTGTTGTCAAACCGGCTGACTGGAGTTATATCTAACCTAATACATATGGACCAATCAGGGTTCATGGCCAATAGGTCGACAGCTGCTAATATCAGGAGATTATATCTTAATCTACAGTTGCCGCCTGACAACCCTGGCCGGAGGGTGATCGCTTCGCTAGATGCCCAGAAAGCATTCGATAGTGTTGAGTGGGGGTATCTGTGGAAAGTGTTGCAGCATATGGGTTTTGGCCCACGGTTTGTAAAGTGGGTGCAGCTGTTATATAATAGGCCTATTGCTAAAGTTAGAGTTAACGGTATGACCTCCTCAGCGTTTGAGTTGCACCGGGGAACGAGACAGGGCTGCCCACTATCGCCGCTCCTATTTGCTATTGCAATAGAGCCTCTGGCGGCGGCCATTAGGAAATCAAAGGAGATCCATGGATTTAGGTATGGGCATCTAGAGGAGAAAATAGCTCTTTATGCTGACGATTTATTACTTTTCTTGGGGGATCCGTCAGCCTCATTGGATCATGCCATGCAGATAATAGAGAAATTTGGAGAAGTTTCGGGACTGACCATTAATTGGTCTAAATCGAGCCTCTTTAAAGTGGATGGGGAAGTAGCCTGGAGAAATGAGGATACTGGGGCTAACAAATTGAAGAATGTGGACGAATTTAAATATCTAGGTATCCAGATATCTTTACCAGTAGAAAAATACATACAGGTGAACTTATGGCCGCTCCTTAAAAAATTGAGAGCCAAAGTCAGTTGTTGGAAGAGTTAATTTACTAAAGATGGTAGTAATGCCTAAACTCCTATACATACTGCACAATGCCCCTGTTTGTATTTCAAAGAAAAGATTTAAAGGGATAAACTCACTGTTTAGGGACCTGGTGTGGGGTAAAAAGCAGCCTAGGGTGCGATTAGAGACTTTACAAAGGCCGAAAGATGAGGGGGGTCTAGCAATCCCAAATCCGGAATTGTATTATATGGCGGCGCAATGTCAACACCTCAGGGGCTGGTCTGATCGAGAGAAAGATGGGGGCATTAAAGAAGTGCTGGAATACATAGTGGGTAGAAGTCCATTGGTAATGGGACTAGAGGATGGTGCAGTGGGGCTCCTGGGTAGAACATCTCCTACAATGGCACTTATAAATAAGACCTGGGATAGGCTGAAAAGGGTGAGAGGGGTGACCCGGTTAACTAAGTTTACACCTATCTGGGATAACAGTAATCTCCCGGAGATTCAGAAAATGGGGAATACTGAGGAGTGGAGACGCAAGGGTGTAATATACATGCATCAGATATTGGACGGAGGAATTGTGAAATCGTTCCCGCAGTTACAGAGTGAGTTTCAGTTACCGGCGTCCGGCTGGCTCCACTACAGTCAATTAAAACATGCGATTGCAGCCCAAGCGGCTAAACAAAGTGTGGCCATGCAGACTGACCTGGTACTGGAGTATGTGTGTAAGGGCGAAGGAAGCACTAAAGGGATCATTTCTGGCACATATAAAGATATACTACATACCTTTCTTTTAGACTACCCAATTAAAGCTAAATCTAAATGGGAGGAGGAAGTTTGGCCGATAACGGAGGAGGTGTGGGAGAGTATCTTAGAGTATGTCCCTAAACTTTCCATGAGCGAACCGGCCAGACTGTCTCACCTATACGTGATTCACCGGGTATATAGGTCTCCTTTACTGATGTTTAAAATGGGGTTGAAAAGGAATTCGGAGTGTCCAAGGTGTCAGGGACCTGACGCAGGTATTTTTCATATGATGTGGTCTTGTCCGAGACTGGTCTCCTTTTGGACTAAGGTTATCCACAAGATAGGAAGAACATATGGGTGTGTCCTCCACAGGGAACCAGTGATATGCCTATTGGGATATGTTGAGGAGCTTGGGGTGGAAAATAATATGAAAATTGCCATTGCTAGGCTGCTGTATGCGGCAAGAAAGGAAATCGCCAGGTCCTGGATTAAAAAAGACCCCCCGACCAGGGGAGAGTACATTAAAAGGGTGAAATGTATTCTTCAGCTGGAACAGGGAGTGTATGAAAGAAGGGGGAATGTTAAAATGTTTGAGAAGCTGTGGTCTCCTTGGCTGCAATGCGAATAAGACGAGTGATGGACCAGTAAACGGGTCTGGGACCGGGATGGCCGTCTGAGACCTCTGATGTGTGTGTTTTGTTTTATTTGTGTTACTAGTTGTTCCTCCTGCACATAGGGGTGAACGGGATGGTTCTATAATGCAGTTGGAGGGTATTCTAAGTGTGTACTAAATGGGATGTAGTATCGGGGAGAAGTGTTGCTGCCGGGGTGGGGGGTTGGCGGGAGGGGGAGTTAAAGGGGTAATAGATGTGATAATCTTAATTTGGATGCCGATTTGTTATTCTGTTGTATGTACTCTGTTTTAATAAAAAAAGTATCTGATTTAAAAAAAAAAAAAACTATTGTGAGAAGCTTGTGGAAGCATATCCAAGATGTTTGACCCAAGTCATACATTTTAAGGGCAATGGTACCAAATACTAATGAAATGTATGTAAACTTTTGACTTTGCAGAAAGTAATAAAAATGTGCTAAAACATTCTCTCTCTCATTATTCTGGCATTTGGCAAATATAAATAATTTTGGTTCCTAATAGACCTAAAACGGGAAAGGTTTATTCTGATTTCATGTCAGATAGTGAGTAAAACATGGAGATGTGTCTTTTTAGATAGTGTATGTAAACTTCTGGTTTCAACTGTACATGCAAACATCCCATACACATTTGAAAACAGAAAAAAAACACCACATACTCACCTCGCTCCCCTTCTCCTGACACTCTGCTGCACTGACTCTTTGTACAACAGACGTGATGATGTCACATCATTGCATCTGCTGTCTCACCCACTGATTGGTGGAAGAAAGGATCGGCAGCCCCGACTTCCACCAATGTTCTCACCCCTGTCTGCATCTTGAGGATCCGGATAGTGGTGACAGAGGACTAGCAATGGAGGACGGGCAGAGGAAGAGAGGATGGTGTAGCCCACAACCCTCTGGATGTCTCAGTTTGGACTGGAAAAGTCAGAGGGCCAAATGTTGCCAGTGGGCCACACTTTGCTCAGCCCTGATCCTGCCAGCTATCTATCTAAAAAAATTGGGCAGCACCCCATTCAAGCATGAGAAAAAGTGAAGTGAGGGTGCTTTATTGACCCATCTCAATACGATAAATAAAGTACCCCACAGTGCTACCTGTGTTTTGTTCTTTATGTGTTTAATCATCGTCCAAGGGTATTGTGCAAAAACAGAAACATTGGTTTCCATGTTGCATCTATTTTTGCTATGCTTGTAACGGATGTTTTTTCTTCTAATTGTGGTTCCTTTACAAAAGGCTGACAACTGGGCGTATGAAAATTGCTTTAAATATTCTTTAGTAATAAGGATAAAATATACATTGTTTGGTCCTCCTTATAGATCCAGTACTTAAGGCAGAGACATCTGTCATTGAAGACATTGCTTGTTGACAGCTACAGTGAAGTTTTATTGTAAGTCTCCATTTTTTGGCTATTTCTTCTATTTCAATGTAAAGCAAAATGTAGTTGAAAAATTAAAATTAATATAGATGTTCCAGATTTACAAAGTAAGCCAGAAGCTTTTGATGGAAACATGTAGATTTTGAATGAGAAAAGTGTAGTCCTATGTGGCTTTCTACACAATTATTACTGCTTCCTCAAGGTTTTCCTCTGCTTTCTCAGGAGCAATCTCCTCTATTTAAAGGGGGTTCTTTACTTGTTACTGTCCTTGCATGTGTTACATAGTTACATAGTTACTTAGGTTGAAAAAAGACCTAGTTCAACCTTCCATCACAATATGTCCCCATGGGAAAACGTGGCAGTTACTGCTCTATTTTACTGCAGCACCTCCTCAGGTGACATTAAGAATTACACAGTGCCCATTCAAATAGTGCAGGACAGGACTGGTCCTTCATGGCTAGAGACTCAATTTGTAGCCGCTCTCCACACTCTCTGGCCAAAATATATGACCAAATAATAAGAAAATATATGAAAAAATGTTTATTAAATGGGAAAACCCTTTCTTTAATAAAGAAGAACGTTATATGTAAAGATGCAGTCTGGGAAACATATAGAGTGGGCAAAATAAATATTGAACCAATTTCCAAAGTAAAAATATTTCTAAAGGTGCTACTGACATGAATTTCTCACCAGATGTCGGTAACAGCCCATCCTATCCACACAGGCAAAGAAATCAAACCATAGATGTTCATAACTTTAGTGATATGTAATAATGAGATTAATGAGATATGACACAGGGAAAAAGTATTAAACATTAATTTATTTAATACTTTGTACAAAAGCTTTTGCTGGTCATTACAGCTTCAAGACTTCTCCTGTATGGAGAAACTAGTCACATGCATTGTTCAGGTGTGATTGTGACCTGAAGTTCTTGAGACAGCTCACTGATTTTACCCATCATGAGATGTTTATTGTGTGGCACCTTGGTAATGAGACACCTTTCTATAGGCCATCAGTTGAACCAGCTGATATTATTTTTGACTAAGTGGCAGGATTGCTTTCTAATTACTGATATATTTCAACTGGTGTCATGACTTCCTTGGCTTTTTGCACCTCTTTCTTTAAATGTTCAATATATTTTCCCTGTGTCATTATTTATTATTACACATCACTAAATAAATAGACATCTATGGTTTAATTTGTTTGCCCGTGTTGATTGGATGGGTTGTTACCGACATCTGGTGATAAATTCATGTCAATAGCACCTTTAGAGATATATTTACTTTGAAAATTGGTGACATGCTCAATACTTATTTCCCCTGATGTACATGTAATTTGTTGCTGATGGAGATACAATGAAAAGATTTTCAAACTCCTGTGTCTTGGTGCTTGGAATATGGATAAAGTAGAGTTAAAGGGTTATTCCCAAAATAGTAAATTATCTCCTATAATAGGAGATCATTTACTGGATGCTGGATGTCTGAGACCCCTAGTGATTAGTAAAACAGGGCTCTGAAATTGTCACCCGTTATATGGAGACAGGACAGAAGCCCCTAGGCTGGTCCTAAGACTTGTGACCCTGTGCTGTGCCTTATCTCGTAGGTACATTTGATGGTAACAAGGTTCGAGCCCCCAGCATGACCCTAACTCTTGTCCGGACCCTGATCTTACTCCACCTCTCCCACAATCTCAGGGCGGGCCAGAAAACACAAAGACAAAACCCCACAAAATGACACGGACAAGGGAGAACGGAAACTTGTACACACAGCATTCAAAACACACAGGAGAGACAATATGTTTATTGGGGGGCAACGCAAAAGGGGAGGAAGTAACACACAACAGGGGAACGCTCACACAACTCAGAAGCTCAGAATGAATCACCATAAACAGGAGAAACACCAAGACTGGGATCACTGGAGCTACAATTGGCACAAACAGTAAGAAAGGCGTGCTTAATATAGGAAGTAGAGAGCTGCATACGGCAATCAGCAATCTGAGAACTTATGTCCTGCTCACCAGTCTGCCGGCATTAACTCCTGCAAAGCTGAAGACCAGTGAACCTGATACAGCCGACGCCCGGCTCTGGCTGAATACTCCAGAAGCTTCAGGTTGCATGTCAGACTCTGCAGTGTAAACAGAGTCTGATGTCACCGTGCCAGCAGGTGTGTTCAGAGCTGAACATTGCATGACAGAAACTTGGAAACCAAGTTCTGAAGAGTCCCATCTTGAATGGAATATAGGTGCACATGCTCGACCTCTACTTTATTCATTGTCTACAGGACTGCCGGAAATAGTGGAGCACTGGACTCAGCTTTCTCTGGCAGTTACACTGAAAAGAAATAGAGCAGATATATAACATTTGCATCACCGCTCCAAGATGGAGCATTGCAGACCAGATTTCTCTGCAGCCATAGGGTACCTTCACACTTAGCGATGCAGCAGCGATCCGACCAGCGATCTGACCTGGTCAGGATCGCTGCTGCATCGCTACATGGTCGCTGGTGAGCTGTCAAACAGGCAGATCTCACCAGCGACCAGTGAACAGCCCCCAGCCAGCAGCGACGTGCAAGCGACGCTGCGCTTGCACGGAGCTGCCGTCTGGAAGCTGCGGAGACTGGTAACTAAGGTAAACATCGGGTATGGTTACCCGATGTTTACATTAGTTACCAGCGCACAGCTGTGTGTGCAGGGAGCAGGGAGCCGCGCACACTGAGCGCTGGCTCCTTGCTCTCCTACCATAGCTACAGTACACATCGGGTTAGCGCTGGCTCCTTGCTCTCCTAGCTGCTGTACACATCGGGTTAATTAACCCGATGTGTACAGCAGCTACATGTGCAGAGAGCCGGAGCCGGCAGCACAGGCAGCGTGAGAGCTGCAGATGCTGGTAACTAAGGTAAATATCGGGTAACCACCTTGGTTACCCGATGTTTATCTTGGATACAGCTTACCTCAGCTGTCAGACGCCGGCTCCTGCTCCCTGCTCGCTTCATTTGTCGCTCTCTTGCTGTCACACACAGCGATCTGTGTGTCACAGCAGGAGAGCGGCTTTGAAGAAAACGAACCAGGGCTGTGTGTAACGAGCAGCGATCTCGCAGCAGGGGCCAGATCGCTGCTCAGTGTCACACACAGCGAGATCGCTAATGAGGTCACTGCTGCGTCACAAAAACCGTGACTCAGCAGCGATCTCGGCAGCGAGCTCGCTGTGTGTGAAGCACCCCTTAGTCTCTGGATTTAGTGATTGTCCCAGCAGTTGGACAACCATCAATCAGTAATCTATCCTCAATCTCATTGCTTGGGGATGACTTACAATTTTGGGAATAACCCTAGTTTGTTTAAAAGAACTGAGAGTCCTCAGTGGTTGATGCCTTTTAATGGCTAACTGAATAGATGGTAATATAGCAGCTTTCGAGACTACTCAGGTCTCTTCATCAGGCTCAGTAACAACTGGGCGTATGAAAATTACTGAGCCTGATGAAGAGACCTGAGTAGTCTCGAAAGCTGCTATATATTACCATCTATTCAGTTAGCCATTAAAAGGTATCAACCACTGAGGACTCTCAGTTCTTTTATACAAACTTTTTTTATCTCTACTGGCTAACACGGTACAAAGATGTATTTTACGAGAATAACCCTTTAAGACATCTTGGAGATTGAGACCCTACATGATGGAGGTCCCTAGTAAATTGACCCCTTTTGCCCTTCCTATTATCTGACTCTTCTAATTTATATTTATATGTTTCTTCTAGTTTTTGTCAGTCAGTTTTTGTCTTGATGTCCGCTTTCTTGTACTTTCTTGGGAGACATGAGTATGTGGCGTTTATGGTCATCTGCTTAGCAATGAGCTGGGTCAATGTTCTATACTTCACACGAGGCTTCCAGCAAATGGGAATTTACGCTGTGATGATTGAGAAGGTCGGTGACGTTCCTACTCATGTTTGTTCTGTCCACATGGTTAACATTTACCTGTATGGATTTGCTAAATGTTAATGACCACACAACTAAGTCTAGGGAAATGTCCATTTCCTTTTGACGTCAGGATGATGGGTGTTATGATTGTAATGGACACCTGTCACCAGGATAGTCATCTTTATATTCATTACCCTTTTAAGACGTCCTAATAACACTAATTTAGCGACTGCAATTGCAAAGATGTCAGCCTGCAAGATTTATCTCAGATCAATGGAGCTGCCATTGGCTAAGTTGACACAAGTGTACTTAAAGATCCTCCACGTAATCATCCAATTTTTATCCAGAAAAAGCGGATGATTTTCCATTCGTTTCCATATTTTTTTAAATCTATATGACATCCATATGGCAGCCATTGTTATACTTTAAGAGTTATTACATTTTATTAAGAAATATGCAATACAATAGACAAGAAAGAAAGCATGGATTCGAATATTACATACAAATTTGACCAACAAATGAATTCCTTAGTAGTATATTATATATATAGTTATTACATTTTATAAGACCTAATACGGTTTTCTCTATGGGATCCGATATTCTGTTGCACACCCATCCCATAGTCTGTATAGCTGTTTGGTATCCGGAATACATTTTTTTCCACATGGACATTTGGTTTCTGTAAAAAAACTACGGTAATCTGAAAAGCCCAATTGAATGATCTTGTCCATGTGAGGTCAGGTTTTTGTTTTGTTTTTTTTTAATGACAGCACTTGGACCAAAAAATACATTTGTGTGATGTAGCCATAAACTGATGGCGAGGCAGAAGAAGTGCTTGTACTTTCATTAAAACATTCAGGAAATCCAGGAAAATGTCCCACCTCTCCACCTCCACCCCTCATGATACAGCTTTAAGTCATATATCTCCAGTTCTGAGAACCTATAATACATTTATGTGTGATAGATATTATTGGTATTCATTATTATATATGACATATTGTTATAAATTATAACTACAGTTAGGTCCAGAAATATTTGGACAGTGACACAAGTTTTGTTATTTTAGCTGTTTACAAAAACATGTTCAGAAATACAATTATATATATAATATGGGCTGAAAGTGCACACTCCCAGCTGCAATATGAGAGTTTTCACATCCAAATCGGAGAAAGGGTTTAGGAATCATAGCTCTGTAATGCATAGCCTCCTCTTTTTCAAGGGACCAAAAGTAATTGGACAAGGGACTCTAAGGGCTGCAATTAACTCTGAAGGCGTCTCCCTCGTTAACCTGTAATCAATGAAATAGTTAAAAGGTCTGGGGTTGATTACAGGTGTGTGGTTTTGCATTTGGAAGCTGTTGCTGTGACCAGACAACATGCGGTCTAAGGAACTCTCAATTGAGGTGAAGCAGAACATCCTGAGGCTGAAAAAAAAGAAAAAATCCATCAGAGAGATAGCAGACATGCTTGGAGTAGCAAAATCAACAGTCGGGTACATTCTGAGAAAAAAGGAATTGACTGGTGAGCTTGGGAACTCAAAAAGGCCTGGGCGTCCACGGATGACAACAGTGGTGAATGATCGCCGCATACTTTCTTTGGTGAAGAAGAACCCGTTCACAACATCAACTGAAGTCCAGAACACTCTCAGTGAAGTAGGTGTATCTGTCTCTAAGTCAACAGTAAAGAGAAGACTCCATGAAAGTAAATACAAAGGGTTCACATCTAGATGCAAACCATTCATCAATTCCAAAAATAGACAGGCCAGAGTTAAATTTGCTGAAAAACACCTCATGAAGCCAGCTCAGTTCTGGAAAAGTATTCTATGGACAGATGAGACAAAGATCAACTTGTACCAGAATGATGGGAAGAAAAAAGTTTGGAGAAGAAAGGGAACGGCACATGATCCAAGGCACACCACATCCTCTGTAAAACATGGTGGAGGCAACGTGATGGCATGGGCATGCATGGCTTTCAATGGCACTGGGTCACTTGTGTTTATTGATGACATAACAGCAGACAAAAGTAGCCGGATGAATTCTGAAGTGTACAGGGATATACTTTCAGCCCAGATTCAGCCAAATGCCGCAAAGTTGATCGGACGGCGCTTCATAGTACAGATGGGCAATGACCCCAAGCATACAGCCAAAGCTACCCAGGAGTTCATGAGTGCAAAAAAGTGGAACATTCTACAATGGCCAAGTCAATCACCAGATCTTAACCCAATTGAGCATGCATTTCACTTGCTCAAATCCAGACTTAAGACGGAAAGACCCACAAACAAGCAAGACCTGAAGGCTGCGGCTGTAAAGGCCTGGCAAAGCATTAAGAAGGAGGAAACCCAGCGTTTGGTGATGTCCATGGGTTCCAGACTTAAGGCAGTGATTGCCTCCAAAGGATTCGCAACAAAATATTGAAAATAAAAATATTTTGTTTGGGTTTGGTTTATTTGTCCAATTACTTTTGACCTCCTAAAATGTGGAGTGTTTGTAAAGAAATGTGTACAATTCCTACAATTTCTATCAGATATTTTTGTTCAAACCTTCAAATTAAACGTTACAATCTGCACTTGAATTCTGTTGTAGAGGTTTAATTTCAAATCCAATGTGGTGGCATGCAGAGCCCAACTCGCGAAAATTGTGTCACTGTCCAAATATTTCTGGACCTAACTGTATGTCTTTAAATATTGGAATAAATTGAACCTGTTTGTACATATGGCTTTATGCAGTTTTTACAATCTCCCTCTGTAATATTGACATGTAAAGATGCAGTGTGGTGAACATGTACAGAGCTGAAATAAGTATTGAACACATCACTAATTTTCTAAGTAAGTAAATTTCTAAAGATGCTATAGCCAGAAATTTCTCACCAGATGTTGGTAACAACCCATCCAATCGACACAGGCAAAGAAATCAAACCATAGATGTCCATAAATTAAAGGAGTTGTTCGACGGACAAAGTACATTTTATAGTTCAATAGATCTTAGATTGTGGGAACTGGAAAGACAAAAGGTGCAGATAGGGTCTTACCCGGGTGGGGGTAAAATGAAGTTAAGGCAAGTGTCGTTCATCTGAGGTAGTTGTGAGAGTCACGATTACTATGTGCGAATGGATGGTGAGATTCCGGCTGCAATTGTCTCTATAGCATTTGAACAGGATCACTTATGTAAATGAAAGGGTTAATTTGGCGCCCCCAAGTCTCAGGTGCCACAGGGTACTACAACTAACCCCAGATTCCTGGAAGACCAGTGCTGGTAAAACAACACACACACACAAATCCACGCCCTTTTCCCCCAACTGAGTGACAGGCTAGAGACGGAACTGATGGATGACTACCTATTGGCCGAGACTCATCCAATCCACTAGTCAGAAACCCAGGAGGCGGAGGGGCTAGTCAGTGGATTGATGGGAGACCAACATCTTGTCAGACAGTAAGTCTGAAGACGTGAAGGCAGTAAGACGTTCAGCCAGAAGTCAGTACACAGAGGAAAAGTGTAAAGTGACTAAGTGGGCAAAAAGGAGTACGGATGCCAGGGAGAGTACGGCGTGAGTACTCACTGGACCGAGCGCCGGCGGGGTGCAGAGCCCTAGTTCAGGAAGACGCTTCAGGCTCACCTGATAAAAATCTGCCCGGTGAGGGGACCATCAAGGATTTTACCGACGTTAGTGTCCGGGGCACAGCAGCAAAGAGGGAACCTGGGAACGGGGACAGAGGTCCGACCCGAGAAGTTCAAGCTGCCTGCCATATGGGCCAGGACTGTGACAAACGGATGGGACCCCAAAACGCTCTAGGCCACAGGGACCCACCAACTACAAACGGGTGCATGGAAGTAAAGCTCACCAGGTCACTACACCAGTACTGGAACAAAGAGAATACCGGATTGGTAGAGACTAGCACCAGCTGGGTTGCAAATACTCCAAACCAGTGAGTAAAGCACAAGTTAAACCGCAGCCCCTGTGTTGTCTGAATTCTTCCTACATCTCTGCATCAGTATGCTACAACCACCATCATCTTCCCCTGGGGCCTAGCTCTACTTACGGAGAGCCGTAATATCCAAGCTGCCCAATACTATCAGCTCCAGCAGTGAGAGACTTTGTAGTGGCGTCTTTCCCTATATAGCCGCATACCGCAAGTGGAGTCACGAAAACACTTTATTTTAATTTTTCCCTTGTACAATTCCCCTTTTTAAGCGACCCCCAAGGTTACGGAACCGGGCAACGGCCACCCGTGATACGTCCCAGTAAATACAAGGCCCGGGACCGAGTACCCCAAAGCCCTGGGGTGCTTCATTAACACAGGAACAAAACTTTAAAGGTTTCTTGAAGATCAAAAGTGAGTTTTATTCTAGGCGTTTCAGAGCAGGAAAGCTTCTTCTTCAGGAGTATGTACATCTGGGATTTATTCCTGAGGAATGAGCTTTCCTGCTCCGAAATGCGTTGAATAAAAATCACTTTTGATCTTCAATGCACCTTTGAAGCTTTGTTACTGTATGGCAGCGCGGTGTTAACTCTTTTGTTTCTATAAGAGATCCTAATCAATACATCTTGGAATAGTAATAGTCTCCACAATTGGGTGTGTTTAAAAAAATGTTCTTGTGCTGAGACAATCTTATATGTGTGCCCCTGCTGTGTACTGTGTAATGGCCGTGTCTGACAGTACAGGTGTAACAACCCAGAAGGGGCCATTAAAAAACTTTCTGCATTCATAGAAGTCTGTAGAATATTTTATGGTTTGATGTATTGCCTGGTGTCGTTCTGTCAAATTTACTGTAAGTTGCTGCTCTGTAATAGCACTGGAGACCATCAGGTGGTGGTATGTGTTAGCAAGGGACTGTATTGGACGATGTCTGATCAATATCCTTTATAGCCTGGTCACTATGGTAACCAGGGAGAGATGAGAGTTGGTAGGTGAGACACTTCCTGGATTCACTGAGGCTGCAGACACTGCGATGCCATCTTGGGCCTCATTCTCTGTGCCCTTTGAAAGCTTCTCCATTTTAATTTCTCAGCTCTCTGCACCAAAGAAAGGAACTAGAAAGCACCCCCAGTACCTGTGGTTGTTTGTGAGATGGGTGCAAGCCAATTGTCGCAACTGAGTTGTACAGAGAACATTAGAAAAGATAACGGACAGTTCTGGGGGTATACAGCACTGGGGTGGGGTGAATAGAGAGTTCTGGGGGTATATAGCACTGGGGTGGGGTGAATAGAGAGTTCTGGGGGTATACAGCACTGGGGTGGGGTGAATAGAGAGTTCTGGGGGTATACAGCACTGGGGTGGGGTGAATAGAGAGTTCTGGGGGTATATAGCACTGGGTGGGGCGAATAGACAGTTCTGGGAGTATATAGAACTGGGTGGGATGAATAGACAGTTCTGGGGGTATACAGCACTGGGGTGGGGTGAATAGAGAGTTCTGGGGGTATATAGCACTGAGTGGTGGGACAGGACATACAGCTCAGCATGAAGTTGATGCTTTGGCTCCTGTCTGACAGTGTCTTCATCTGTGGGTTGAGCCTAGAATGTACGGGCTACTTCAAGGTTAGTGGTCGTGACTAGCTTCATGACAAATCATACCTGGAAGGAGCCCATACATTCTAGCATCTACCTTTTCTATTGGACGCAGTGCATGCTGTATGCTAGCTCCGCCCACAGATGAACTTAGACCCTGCAGACCGCAGAGAAGTCTGCGTTCAGGTGTGGATGTAAGAGCCATCAGCCAGGGAAGTGCGGATGCCGGCATGAGCACTGAGGGCCCCGGAACTCAGCCCAGGGGCTGCAGCATACATAACCGCCCTTGCTGAAAGGTGCTGATGCCGTCCCTGGCCGCTGGAGAGACTCAGAGTGCTGCATCAGTGGGCGATACAGCGCCCCCTTGACACTGCGCCCGGGGCAGATGCCCCACCAGCGCCCCCCTAGATACGCCTCTGTCCTGGTAGATGGCAGCAGAGTTTTATCAAGAATGTCTCTGTACATTTGTCCATTCATCCTTCCCTCAATTATATGAAGTTTTCCAGTTCCATATGCTGAAAAACATCCCCACACCATGATGTTCCCACCACCAAACTTCATTGTTGGCATGGTGTTTTGGTGTGATATGCAGTGTCTTTCGGCCTCCAAACATGGTGTGTTTATTGTAGCCAAAGAGATTAATTTTGGTCTCATCGGACCAGACCCATATTCTCCCAGTATTTCACACGCTAAATGTTGAGAAAATTCTAAACGCACTTGAGCATGCTTCTTATTTAGCAATGGCCTCTTGCGTGGTGAGTGTGCATACAGGCCATGGAGGTTGAGTGCATTACTTTTCATTTTCAGTGACACAATTGTACCTGCTGATTCCAGGTCTTTCTGTAGCTCTATATTGCTGGTCCTTTATTTTTGGACAACATTTCTGAAAATTGTTTTCACTGCTCTGCCTGGAATCTTGCGGTGAGCACTGGTTTATGGTGAAATAATGTTCTTTCAACTTTCTGATTATATCCTCAGCAATAATCACTGGCACCCAAAGTAGTTTAGAAATTCTTCTGTAACCAATGTCATCAGTATATTTTGCAACAATAAGGTTGTGAAGGTCTTGAGACAGCTCACTGGTTTTACCCATCATTAGATGTTTCTTGCATGGCACCTTAGTAGTGAGACACCTTTTTATAGGCAATCAGTTGAACCAACTGATATTATTTTTCACTAAGTGGCAGGACTGCTTCCTAATTACTGATCTGATAGAGTTTATCTGGTGTCATGGCTTTTTGCACCTCTCTTTCTTCATTTGTTCAATCCTTTTTCCCATGTCTCATTATTACACATTATTACACATAACTGAATTTATGGACATTTATAATTTGATTGGATGAGTTTGGATGAGTTGTTACTGACATCTGGTGAGAAATTCATGTCAATAGCACCTTTAGAAATATATTTACTTAGGAAATTGCTGATGTGTTCAATACTTATTTCACCCATTGTATATTCCTGTAGGAAGAAAAGTGGTACACTGTAATGTCTCCTTACACTTTGTACTTTGAATATTCTTATAATTTATATTATCACCCAAAATGACAAGATGATATCATCCTGCAAATAACTGATTCTGTTTTGCAGATGATACTGCGGGATATGCTTCGCTTCATGTTTGTCTATATTCTGTTCCTGATTGGATTTGCAGCAGGTATGAAATACAAGTCACTTCTACTCCCTAAGAAATCAGCAATTCTTCTAGCAGATTATTTTTCATAGTGTAGTCTAGAGAATATTAATAAAATAAGTCATGTAAAGCCCGCTTTACACGCTGCAATGTATCTTACAATGTGTCAGCGGGGTCACGCCGTAAGTGACGCACATCCGGCATCGTAAGGTACATTGTAGTGTGTGACAGGTACGTGCGATTGCAACGGTAAAACGTTCATCGCATACACGTCGTTGAATCCTGCCGAATTGCACGTCAGATTGTTCATCGTACCCGGGGTAGCACACATCGCAGTGTGTGACACCCCGGGAACATTGAACAGATCTTACCAGCGTCCTGCGGCTCCCGGCCCACAATGCGGAAGGAAGGAGGTGGGCGGGATGTTTACGTCCCACTCATCTCCGCCCCTCCGCTTCTATTGGCCGGCTGCGGCGTGACGTCGATGTGACGCCGAACGTCCCTCTCCTCCAGGAAGTGGACGTTCGCCACCCACATCGAGGTCGTATGGACGGGTAAGTACGTGTGACGGGGGTTAATCGTTTCTGCGGCACATTCAACAAATTGAACGTGCCGCACATATGATGGGGGCGGTTACAATCGCATATGATATCGTATGCGAAATCGTAACATGTAAAGCTGGTTTTAGTTTAATCTTGCAAACATTAATTTCTCTACATTACGTTGTTTTCTGTCTGTTTATCGTTCATCATCAGTCATAGAGCTATTTGTTGAAAAATGCAGACATTTTTGTAATTCGCTCTCTAACTTTCTTTTTCACATTAGTGACATAACCTGGTAATATGGATAACCGCTGTCACTTCTCCATGTTGGTGACTGGTGCCTACTAAATATATATTTAGAAGGGTTTTCCATGTTGCTGAAAAATATGCCTAAACTCAGAAATAGTCAGAAAATAACAATAAAAATAGCAATCAGTGAGCACCAATTAAATTCCCTCCAACATCATGTAATACGTCCCCCGCCAGTCCCCTGTTTACCTGGCTGCAGCGATGATGTCCCTTATACCCTACATGTCTGTTGCAACTGATTGCTTGACTAAAGACTCAGAATATGACTCAGAAAAATCCATTACCAAAAATAGTGAAATTAGTTTTTTAACGCTATTTGTTTGTGGAATCCGCACCAAACTTTACATTGAGATCTTAAGTCTGCAAACAAAGGTGTTAAAAAAACATCTTCAAAAAACACAGAGCGAACATAAATTTAGGATGATTGAGCCACAAAATTACCAATTAGAAAAATTAAGAATATTATCATTATAAGGGCTCATACCACGTATGTATGCATTGGATGAGTGCTACTCGATTTTTTGACAGATGACTCTCAGACCATTGTTATTCAATGGGACAGTGTTGTTTTTTTTTTTCTTCATTAAATTGGGAGAGACAATCCATGTGCTAAGGAAGGGAGTGGAAGACGATGGGGGATACTCGGGAAAAGTATATTCTGAATGCAACGGGCTTCCTATATTTTTACGGAGAAAAAACATAAATGTAATATAAATCATGCACATCACATTGAAGTCATATAACCATGTTGCACAGATGAGGTGAGTTCAGGGTCAGTTACAGTAGAGAGCTCTTTCTAATTCATAGGTGGAAGAAAATGGAGAAAACGACCATTATTTGATACTTTTATTAACGTTAACTAGAGATGAGTGAATCTTGGAAGTGTCCCTTAATATGCTCTGGGGTTTCATCAGACTCTGGAACATAATAAACATAGAATTAAAAAATAAAATATTTATACTCATCACATTGGTCCTCAAAACATCACCCCATCGAAAATATCATTTCAAGTAGCGCTTTTATGGAAAGTTGTACCACCACCCCACTTATAAGCAGAAGGGTCTTTACATTAGAATCAATATAAGTACTATTGATGAACGAGCACTACTTTGCATGGGTGCATGGTACTCATAACGAATAGTGATGACCGGGCACTACCATGCTTTGGTGCTCGGTACTCGTAACGAATAGTGATGAGTGAGCACTACCATGCTCAGGTGCTCTATTCTCGTAACAAACAGTGATGAACGAGCACTACTGTGCATGGGTGCACGGTACTCATAACGAATAGTGATGAGCAGGCACTACCATGCTCGGGTGCTCGCTCGGTATTTGTAACAAATAGTGATGAGTGAGCATTACCATGCTCAGGTGCTCGATACTCGTAAGGAATAGTGATGAGTGAGCACTACCATGCTTTGGTGCTTAGTACTGGTAACGAATAGTGATGAGTGAGCATTACCATGCTCGGGTGCTCTATACTGGTAAAAAACAGTGATGAATGAGCACTACCATGCAGGGTGCACAGTACTCGTAACGAATAGTGATGAGTGAGCACCACCATGGTCAGTTGCTTGGCACTCGTAACAAATAGTGATAAGCGAGCACTACCATGCTCGGGTGCTCGGTACTGGTAATGAATAGTGATGAGTGAGCACTACCATGCTCAGGGTGCTCAGTACTCGCAACGAATAGTAATGAGTGAGCACTACCGTGCTTGAGGGCTCGATACTCGTAACCTATAGCGATGAGCAAGCACTACCATGCTCAAGTGCTCGGTACTCGTAACTAGTGATGAGTGAGTCCTACCATGCTTGGGGGCTTGGTACTCATAACGAACAATTGGATGTTCAGATGGGTGTGGCTCAAGCATCCAAGTATAATGAAAGTCAATGCAGGACTCAACCATTTTTCCTGGAAATCTTCTGGAAAAATGCTCTAGTTTTCCATTGATGTCCATTATACTCGTACAAGAGTCGAGTCCGTTCAAGCGTCCAACTGCTCGTTACGAGTACCGAGCACCCGAGCATGCAAATGCTCACTCATCACTAGTTACCAGTACGGAGCACCTGAGTATGGTAGTGCCCGCTCATCAATAATAAGCAACATTGTGTCCCATGAGAGTTGTCAGAGTTTTCCTTGGAATAGTTGTTAAATGTTTCTTTGTTAAGGTCCCTTTACACAGGCCGATAATCAGCCGAACGAGCCTTCATATTATTGTTCATTCTTGATTATTGCCCTATGTTAGCAGACCAGGGGTAAAAAAAAAAAAATTTCGGTCTACCTGTCTATCTACACTGTGTGCAGAATTATTAGGCAAGTTGTATTTTAGAGGATTTTTTTTATTATTGATCAACAACTATGTTCTCAATCAATCCAAAAGACTCATAAATATCAAAGCTTAATATTTTTGGAAGTTGGAGTGGGTTTTTTTTAAATTTGGCTATCTTAGGAGGTTGTTTGTGCAGGTAACTATTACTGTGCAGAATTATTAGGCAACTTTATAAAAAACAAATATATTCCCATCTCACTTTTTTATTTTCACCAGGTAAACCAATAAAATTGCACAAAATGTAGAAATAAACATTTCTGACATGCAAAAACAAAACCCCAATAAATTAGTGGCCGATATAGCCACCTTTCTCTCTGATGACACTCAGCAGCCTACCATCCATAGATTCTGTCAGTTGCTTGATCTGTTTATGATCAACATTGCGTGCAGCAACCACCACAGCCTCCCAGACACTGTTCCGAGAGGTGTACTGTTTTCGCTCCTTGTAGATCTTACATTTTATAAGGAACCACAGGTCCTCTATGAGGTTCAGATCAGGTGAAAAAAGGGGCCATGTCATTATTTTTTCATCTTTTAGACCTTTACTGGCCAGCCACACTGTGGAGTAGTTGGATGCATGTGATGGAGCATTGTCCTGCATGAAAATCATGTTTTTCTTGAACGATACCGACTTCTTCCTGTACCACTGTGTGAAGAAGTTGTCTTCCAGAAACCGGCAGTAGGTCTGGGAGTTGAGCTTCACTCCATCCTCAACCCAAAAAGGTCCCACAAGTTCATCTTTGATGATACCAGCCCATACCAGTACCCCACCTCCACCTTGCTGGCGTCTGAGTCGGAGTGGAGCTCTCTGCCCTTTACTGATCCAGCCTCTGGCCCATCCATCTGGACCATCAAGAGTCACTCTCATTTCATCAGTCCATAACATTTTTGAAAAATCAGTCTTAAGATATTTCTTGGCCCAGTCCGTTTTATCTTATGTTTCTTGTTCAAAGTTGGTCGCTTTTCAGCCTTCCTTACCTTGGCCATGTCCCTGAGTATGGCGCACCTTGTGCTTTTTGATACTCCAGTAACGTTGCAGCTCTGATATATGGCCAAACTGGTAGCAAATGGCATCTTGGCAGCTTCACGCTTGATTTTCCTCAATTCATGGGCAGTTATTTTGCGCCTTTTTTGCCCAACACGCTTCTTGCGACCCTGTTGGTTATTTGCCATGAAACGCTTGATTGTTCGGTGATCACGCTTCAAAAGTTTGGCAATTTCAAGACTGCTGCATCCCTCTGCAAGACATCTCACAGTTTTGGACTTTTCAGAGCCCGTCAAATCTCTCTTCTGACCCATTTTTCCAAAGGAAAGGAAGTTGTCTAATAATTAAGCACACCTTATATAGGGTGGTGATGTCATTACATCACACCCCTCCTCATTACAGAGATGCACATCACCTGATTTACTTAATTGGTAGTTGGCTCTCAGCCTATACAGCTTGGAGTAGGACAACATGTATAAAAAGTATCATGTGATCAAAATACTCATTTGCCTAATAATTCGTCACACAGTGTAGATATATTGAGAGTATTGTTCTGTTTTCGTGTTGTCTGGCAGCCTTGGTGACACTTATTGAAGATGGAGATGGCAGGAATGAAAATAGCACCTGCAGCACCAAACGTTGCTGTAAAGCTGATCCAGCGTCATATAATAGTTTATATTACACATCTCAAGAACTCTTCAAGTTTGCTATCGGAATGGGAGATATCGAGTTCACTGAGAACTACAAGTACAAGACAATATTTATCTTCTTGCTCATTACCTATGTCATACTTACCTACATCCTCCTGCTGAACATGCTGATAGCGCTCATGGGTGAGACCGTAAGCAAGATTGCGCAGGAGAGCAAAGGCATCTGGAAGTTACAGGTACTTTCACTGCAAGATATACATTATTATGAATCTAATATTTACTGCATTCAATGTTATGGTTTGAGTTTCTTAAAGGGAACCTGTCACCAGTTTTTTGCCCTATAAGCTGCAGCCACCACCACCGGGCTCTTATATACAGCATTCTAACATGCTGTATATAAGAGCCCAGGCCGCTGTGTAGAACATAAAAAACACATTATAATACTCACCTAAACCAGTCGCTGCGGTGGATGTGGGTCAAATGGGCGTTCTCGTTCTCCGGTGCCGGCGCCGCCTCTTTCGGCCATCTTTGTCGCCGCCTCTGTCATCCTTCTGAAGCCGCGGTGCATGACACGTCCGACATCATACACAATCGTTGGCATTCAGGTCCTGAGCAGGGCAGATCAAAGTATTCTAGTGGGCATGCGTGGGACCGGCGAGTGTCCCACGCATGAGTGAATGAGGACAAAGATGGACGAAAGAGGCGGCACCGGCACCGGAGAACGACGAGAACGCCCATTTGACCCACATCCACCGCAGCGACCAGTTTAGGTGAGTATTATAAAGCGTTTTTTATGTTCTACACAGCGGCCTGGGCTCTTATATACAGCATGTTAGAATGCTGTATATAAGAGCCCACTGGTGGTGGCCATAGCTTATAGGGCAAAAAACTGATGACAGGTTCCCTTTAAAGGGATTTTCCAGTTTTACAATAACCACTGCCCCTCATCTGCAGCTTGTTTGTTTTTTAACAAAGAATTGTGCTTTGCTCATCCTTTCTGGGTCCAGTCTCTGTTATTGTCAGTAGGGCTGATGTGGCGTAAATAGCACTGCAGCCAATCAGTGAGCTCAGCGGCTCTGAGCAGCTCATGCTGTCAACTCAGGCAGAGCTGTTAAGCTCAGACGTGTAAGCGCTGCAGACAATAACAGAGAACACATTCAGCAGCTATGGATTTTTCAATGGACCTGGGGACAGTGAGCAAACCATTGCTTGTAAATTGATGTCCACCAAGTGAAACTGCACTGCACCGCAGTTTCCAAACATATAAACCTTAGAAACCTTAGAATTGTAACTGCATGTAAAGGCTGGAATTGATCAGGATAAGGAGAAAAGAAGTGTCATAAATGGTGTGAAACAACCATAGCCAATCCATTGTTTTTAATGGTTTGGCTATGGTTGTTTCACACCACAGGTGCTGTGTGACACAAAAATGTTTTTGATATGTAATAAACTTATTTATAATTATTGATTTATTTGTTTGGTGATCCCTCATTTATGGCACTTCTTTTCTCCTTATGATGATCACATGCTTCTAGTGCCAGGGGTGATCCCAGGGGTTGGTGCCCTCCTCTTTTCTTAGTATATGAAAGGCTGGAATTGCACACACAGAGTTTTGGCAATTTTTAGCCAAACGCAGCAGTGGATACTTAAAGTTCCTTCTTGCTTTATACTTGTCGTCCTTTTTGGATTTAAGGCCACTTTACACACTGCAATATCGGTACTGATATCGCTAGCGTGGGTACCCGTCCCCATCGGTTGTGCGACACGGGCAAATCGCTGCCCGTGGCGCACAACATCGCTCAGACCCGTCACACTACTTACCTGCCTAGCGACGTCGCTGTGACCGGCGATCCGCCTCCTTTCTAAGTGGGCGGTCTGTGCGGCGTCACAGCGACGTCACTAAGCGGCCGCCCAATAGAAGCGGAGGGGCCGAGATGAGCGGGACGTAACATCCCGCCCACCGCCTTTCTTACTCATTGCAGGCAGGACGCAGGTAAGGAGAGGTTCCTCGTTCCTGCGGTGTCACACGGAGCGATGTGTGCTGTTGCAGCAACGAGGAGCTACATCGCTACTGCAGCAGCAACGATATTCGAGAATAGACCCCCATGTCACCGATGAACGATTTTGACTGTTTTTGGAGACGATTCAAAATCGCTCATAGGTGTCACATGCAAAGACATCGCTAAAGCGACCGGATGTGAGTCACAAATTCCGTTACCCCAACAAGATCGCTTTAGTGATGTCGTAGCGTGTAAAGCGGCCTTTACTCCTGACCGGTGTTCATTGTCAGGAGCGCTGAATACAGGGACTAATATGAGTGAATATAGTCTGTGTACAGGGCCACAAAATATTTTGATTTACCCTATATGTATTTTTTTATGGCTTAGAAGATACCGGACAAATGAGAAAAACGCAGCGTGGATATATTATATAAGCAGAAATGTGATTTATGGCCTTAAAATATTTTGCTTGTTTTTCAGAGAGCAATTACTATTATTGATATAGAAAAAAGTTTCCTGAACTACTTCACAAATAGATACCGGTCTGGAAAATCTGTCCTGGTGGGACTGACACCTGATGGGAAGGAGGATTACAGATGTTGCTTCAGGTGACAGAATTTTACATTATAAAGTGTCATTATAAATTAGAGGCCACATAAATGCACAATAGGTGCAGGGGCACAACTACAATAGGTGCAGGGGCAAAGTAGGCGCAGGGGTTGCATTCGCACCCGGACTCTGGAGACTAAGGGATCCAAAAGTCCCTTTGGCCCATATGAAAAGACTAAAGGCCGCTTTACACGCAATGACATCCCTAACGAGATGTCGTTGGGGGTCACGGAGTTCGTGACGCCCATCCGGCCTCGTTAGCGACGTCGTTGCGTGTGAAACGCAGGAACGACCGCTAACTATCAAAATTACTCACTTTATCGTTGATCGTTGACGCGTCGTTCCTTTCCCGAATATCGTTGCTGTTGCAGGACGCAGGTTGTTCGTCGTTCCTGAGGCAGCACACATCGCTATGTGTAACACCGCAGGAACGAGGAACTACATCATACCTGCGGCCGCCGGCAATGAGGAAGGAAGAAGGTGGGCGGGATATTCTGCCCGCTCATCTCCACTCCTCCGCTTCTATTGGACAGCTGCCGTGTGACGCCGCTGTGACGCCGCATGAACCGCCCCCTTAGAAAGGAGCAGGTTCGCCGGCCACAGCGACGTCGCAGGGAAGGTAAATAGTGTGACGGCTGTAAGCGATGTTGTGCGCCCCGGGCAGCGATTTGCCCGTGACGCACAATAGACGGGGGCGGGTACGCTCGCTAGCAATGTCAGTACCGATATCGCAGCGTGTAAAGTGCCCTTAATGCTATTAAACACCTGCTATACTTGGGGGCCCCAATGGAGCTTTTGTATTGAGGTCCTGGATCTTCAAATTACTCAACTACCATGGTGCGTATTGTAACTTGTGAAGGAAGGGGGGGTGTTGGAGGACCCGCTAGCGCATTGCACTCCTTCCTCAATGGTCCGCCGAATGTTTGTGCATCTCTGTGTAGGGTACATGGCACTCACTTGCTACTTCAGGACTTTCCGTTCTCATCTGAAAGGGCTGCCGGAAAGAGTTCACACCACAACAGGGTCTCTTTAACAAAACAGTCTTTACTTTCGGTTATCGGATGCATAGCAAACAAGTTGTTCAACGTTAGGGCTACAAGTTGTTCAACATCCCCTTAGGACTACCATATAAATGCATTGTTAGCCCTCCTTCTGTCTAAAAGCTCCCACTATAGGTGCAACAGCAGCTTCACCACTCCCAGGCTACTGTATGAGCCGCGGCAGCTTCTCCTTTGTTCATCGATTCCCTCAGAGTGTTTCACATGGGCGTACGGTACCCCGGGTTTGTCCAATTTTCCTCGATCCAACTCCCCGTCCGAGTCACAACATGGTGGCTTCAACAGGCCCTGTCGGGATGAGATCCAACCTACAGACCTTTTGGGATTGGCCTCAGGTTTTCGGCACCAACCCTGGCGCCTAGGCTCTTCTCTTGCTAGGCAGAACATTAACTGAATTTGTCTTCAAAAATCAAGGTTTACTATATCCCTTAACTCCTCCCAGGCCTAATCTTAACCCTTTGCATATCTAATCTATTCTTCCGTGATATCTAAACTGGCCACTAGATGGTGACATTTCTGTAGGTCTTTGCACGCTAAAAGCCCATATCTATCTGATTAATACATCCTACTACACGTTGTTAACATACAGTTAGGTCCAGAAATATTTGGACAGTGACACAATTTTCGCGAGTTGGGCTCTGCATGCCACCACATTGGATTTGAAATGAAACCTCTACAACAGAATTCAAGTGCAGATTGTATCGTTTAATTTGAAGGTTTGAACAAAAATATCTGATAGAAATTGTAGGAATTGTGCACATTTCTTTACAAACACTCCACATTTTAGGAGGTCAAAAGTAATTGGACAAATAAACCAAACTCAACAAAATATTTTTATTTTCAATATTTTGTTGCGAATCCTTTGGAGGCAATCACTGCCTTAAGTCTGGAACCCATGGACATCACCAAACGCTGGGTTTCCTCCTTCTTAATGCTTTGCCAGGCCTATACAGCCGCAGCCTTCAGGTCTTGCTTGTTTGTGGGTCTTTCCGTCTTAAGTCTGGATTTGAGCAAGTGAAATGCATGCTCAATTGGGTTAAGATCTGGTGATTGACTTGGCCATTGCAGAATGTTCCACTTTTTTGCACTCATGAACTCCTGGGTAGCTTTGGCTGTATGCTTGGGGTCATTGTCCATCTGTACTATGAAGCGCCGTCCGATCAACTTTGCGGCATTTGGCTGAATCTGGGCTGAAAGTATATCCCTGTACACTTCAGAATTCATCCGGCTACTCTTGTCTGCTGTTATGTCATCAATAAACACAAGTGACCCAGTGCCATTGAAAGCCATGCATGCCCATGCCATCACGTTGCCTCCACCATGTTTTACAGAGGATGTGGTGTGCCTTGGATCATGTGCCGTTCCCTTTCTTCTCCAAACTTTTTTCTTCCCATCATTCTGGTACAGGTTGATCTTTGTCTCATCTGTCCATAGAATTCTTTTTTCAGAACTGAGCTGGCTTCATGAGGTGTTTTTCAGCAAATTTAACTCTAGCCTGTCTAATTTTGGAATTGATGAATGGTTTGCATCTAGATGTGAACCCTTTGTATTTACTTTCATGGAGTCTTCTCTTTACTGTTGACTTAGAGACAGATACGCCTACTTCACTGAGAGTGTTCTGGACTTCAGTTGATGTTGTGAACGGGTTCTTATTCACCAAAGAAAGTATGCGGCGATCATCCACCACTGTTGTCATCCGTGGACGCCCAGGCCTTTTTGAGTTCGCAAGCTTACCAGTCAATTCCTTTTTTCTCAGAATGTACCCGACTGTTGATTTTGCTACTCCAAGCATGTCTACTATCTCTCTGATGGATTTTTTCTTTTTTTTCAGCCTCAGGATGTTCTGCTTCACCTCAATTGAGAGTTCCTTAGACCGCATGTTGTCTGGTCACAGCAACAGCTTCCAAATGCAAAACCACACACCTGTAATCAACCCCAGACCTTTTAACTACTTCATTGATTACAGGTTAACGAGGGAGACGCCTTCAGAGTTAATTGCAGCCCTTAGAGTCCCTTGTCCAATTACTTTTGGTCCCTTGAAAAAGAGGAGGCTATGCATTACAGAGCTATGATTCCTAAACCCTTTCTCCGATTTGGATGTGAAAACTCTCATATTGCAGCTGGGAGTGTGCACTTTCAGCCCATATTATATATATAATTGTATTTCTGAACATGTTTTTGTAAACAGCTAAAATAACAAAACTTGTGTCACTGTCCAAATATTTCTGGCCCTGACTGTATTATCTCACAATACAGACATGAAATATACAGCATAACCTACATCTACATCACAGGGCTCCACCACCCCCTACAGGTGGAAGAAGCAGACTTCAATCCCTAAATTGAATTAAATCCTAAACTTAAGATTCCATATCTCAAATTTTATATTGGAGGAGTGGATATAGTCAGCAACGAGTAGACAATGCAGCTATCAACAGGGTTGCAAATTAGACTTTTTATTTCTTCTGTACAGCTATCAAAAAATCATGGACAGACAATATTTTTACGGACACATTGGAAAACCATAATAAACCATTATGATTATGAGTGATATCTGTGGAAGCCATGTTGCTTTGTTCTTCTAGTAACGTAAACAGATGACAGACTTAAGTGGGGGCTATATTTTTGTGGGATAAGAGGTTTTCTTAGTAACATTTTGGGGTACAGAACAGTTTTTTTATCACGTTTGAGATCACTTTTTTTTTAACTTCGTTTTGAGATCACATTGTTATGTCTACAATGAGCACTTATGTTGGGGTTTCCGTGTAAATCCCTCAAAAAGTTTTTCATCGCAAACCCTCAACGGAACCACTCACTATAATGAGGCAGATGGAGAGTCTGCCTCCATTTGTTGTCTGTTCTGGTGGTATCCATCTTTTTAGATGTGTAGAGAACTGTGGTCGTCCACACGCTAAAAAGATGCCTAAAATGATGGGACACCCCCGGAACAGAGACCAGACGGAGTCCAAAGTGTCTCCTTCTACCTCATTATAGCGAGTGGTTCTATTGGGGGTTTTGTCTGAATAAAGGATTTTGGGATTTACACAGAAACCCCAATGTGAGCGTTCAGCGAAGAGAGCTGGATAAATGTGAACCTTCTGATTTTTGGAAGGTAGAATGATCAAATAGACAGGAGTACAAGAATACTTCTTATTTTTATTTTTGCGTTGTTCACTATGGGGTATTAGTGATATCTTGGGTCAATATGGTACTACTTTTACACACTAAAAACTATATTTTACAAATATTACAAATACAAATATATATTTACAAATATTCCAAATATTAATTTGTTTTTATATATTATGCAGCGCTGGGGTCCTGGGTTCAAATCCCACCAAGGACAACATCTTCAAGGAGTTTGTATGTTCTCCCCGTGTTTGCGTGGGTTTCCTCCGGGTACTCCGGTTTCCTCCCACACTCCAAAGACATACAGATAAGGACTCTAGATTGTGAGCCCCAATGGGGACAGTGTTGCCAATGTATGTAAAGCGCTGTGGAATTAATAGCGCTATATAAATGAATAAAATTATTATTATTATTATTATTATATTGCCATATGCTGAGATCTGTAACTTTTTATATATATTTTGCCTATTGAGCCATATTAGAACTTGTTTGATGTTTTTATTTATACAATTTTTTTACATAGGAGTTTTTGATCACTTTTTATTCAATTTTTTTGTGTCAGGATGATGAAAAAGCATTGCCAAGGTGTGTGTGATCTGTTCATGGTTTTTACACCCACAAACAGTTTGTACCAGGGGTACAGGGGTACCAAGGAGCCACCAGTAACATTGACTCCATGGTTCCACTCTTCAGCTACCTACAATTACTACATTATCCTCATTTACCTAGGACTTGGAAATTATTTTCTCCAGAAAAGGGCCTTCATCTGTCTCTGTAAAACAGTGTCGAATAACAATTAGGATATGTTTTTAGTAATGTATCAGAACTCCCATTCACAGGATAAAAGAATTAAATAGCAATTCACAAGGTAAATACAGTAACCTAAAAATGTACTGGTATGTAGTAACTCAGCAATGTCTGGCATACTCAACTCAGATTATTCCAGTTACCAGTCACGTAAGCTCTTTGTCACCCCTATAACGAAGGGCCAGGTTATAGCATTGTATATGCTGCATATATCTATGACATTTTCCAAAATTCCATCTGTTGCTATATCAAAATATTTCTTGGACTTTTGACTTTGGAGGTCTCAATCCCCTCTAAAATATATTACTGAACAATGAAATGCTATTCAGTGATCTTCTATTGGTGCTGAACTACTGTGAACCAAACAAGTCTAGGGTGTATAGTATTGACGCTCTATTATTATTATTATTTGTTATTATAGCGCCATTTATTCCATGGTTCTTTACAAGTCAAAAGGGTATATATAAAAACAAGTACAATAATCATGAACAATACAAGGCACAGACTGGTATAGGAGGAGAGAGGACCTTGCCCGTGAGGGCTGCCAGTCTACAGGGAATGGGTGATGGTACAATAGGTGAGGACAGAGCTGGTTGCGCAGTGGTGTACTGGTCTGAGAGTTATTGCAGGTTGTAGGCTTGTCGGAAGAGGTGGGTCTTCAGTAGAGATGAGCGAACCAGTCCCGGTTCGGCTCGAGGTCGGTTCGCCGAACGGAGGTCCCGTTCGAGTTCGGTTCGTCGAACGTTCGACGAACCGAACTCGAACCGCATAGGAAACAATGGCAGGCATTCACAAACACATAAAAACACCTAGAAAACACCCTCAAAGGTGTCCAAAAGGTGACAAACAACTCACAACACAACACAAACACATGGGAAAGTGACAAGGACATATACTCATGCAAAAACAAAAGAGCAGGACAAGGAAAAAGTGGAGGACACACAGATATAGGCATGGCACGCCCTTCTAAAATCATGTAAAACACCGCAAGGTGACTCCAAGCGGAGTCTCCCTTTTTTCCAAAAATTGGGCCCCACACAAACCCACCCCTTCAGTGGCAGCAGTTGTGCCCCAGTTGTACACTTCACAGCTAGATTTGCATCAAGCACATTCAAAAATACGCCATACTTAACCGTTCCCAGGATGACCCCGGGTTAGGTAGCAAAGTCTTTCCTGATCCCAGCTCTGTTCATCTTGGCTCCTTTTAAAAAACACAGCAAGCAAGGGTTACTCCAAGCGGAGTCTCCCTTTTTTCCAAAAATTGGGCCCCACACACACCCACCCCTTCAGTGTCAGCAGTTGTGCCCCAGTTGTACACTTCACAGCTAGATTTGCATCAAGCACATTCAAAAATACGCCATACTTAACCGTCCCCAGGATGACCCCGGGTTAGGTAGCAAAGTCTTTCCTGATCCCAGCTCTGTTCATCTTGGCTCCTTTTAAAAAACACAGCAAGCAAGGGTTACTCCAAGCGGAGTCTCCCTTTTTTCCAAAAATTGGGCCCCACACACACCCACCCATTCAGTGGCAGCACTTGTGCCCTAGTTGTACAGTTCACAGCTAGATTTGCATCAAGCACATTCAAAAATACGCCATACTTAACCGTCCCCAGGATGACACCGGGGTAGGTAGCAAACTCTTTCCTGATCCCAGCTCTGTTCATCTTGGATCATTTATAAAAAACACAGCAATCAAGGGTTACTCCAAGCGGAGTCTCCCTTTTTTCCAAAAATTGGGCCCCACACACACCCACCCCTTCAGTGGCAGCAGTTGTGCCCCAGTTGTACACTTCACAGCTAGATTTGCATCAAGCACATTCAAAAATACGCCATAATTAACCGTCCCCAGGATGACACCGGGGTAGGTAGCAAAGTCTTTCCTAATCCCAGTTCTGTGCATCTTGGATCATTTATAAAAAACACAGCAATCAAGGGTTACTCCAAGCGGAGTCTCCTTTTTTTTCCAAAAATTGGGCCCCACACACACCCACTCCTTCAGTGGCAGCAGTTGTGCCCCAGTTGTACACTTCACAGCTAGATTTGCATCAAGCACATTCAAAAATACGCCATACTTAACCGTCCCCAGGATGACCCCGGGTTAGGTAGCAAAGTCTTTCCTGATCCCAGCTCTGTCCATCTTGGCTCCTTTTAAAAAACACAGCAAGCAAGGGTTACTCCAAGCGGAGTCTCCCTTTTTTCCAAAAATTGGGCCCCACACACACCCACCCATTCAGTGGCAGCACTTGTGCCCTAGTTGTACACTTCACAGCTAGATTTGCATCAAGCACATTCAAAAATACGCCATACTTAACCGTCCCCAGGATGACACCGGGGTAGGTAGCAAAGTCTTTCCTGATCCCAGCTCTGTTCATCTTGGATCATTTTTAAAAAACACAGCAAGCAAGAGTTACTCCAAGCGGAGTCTCCCTTTTTTTCCAAAAATTGTGCCCCACACACACACACCCATTCAGTGGCAGCACTTGTGCCCTTGTTGCAAACAGGATGTTTTGATTTGCATCAAGCACATTCCAAATCCACAAGCATTTACTCTCCCCAGGATGACACAGGGGTAGTAAATTCCTTCTGGATCCATGACTTGTTCATTTTGATGAACGTCAGTCTGTCCACATTGTCACTGGACAGACGCGTGCGCTTATCTGTCAGCACACACCCAGCAGCACTGAAGACACGTTCAGAGACAACGCTGGCAGCTGGACACGACAAAATCTCCAAGGCGTAACTGGATAGCTCTGGCCATTTTTCTAGATTTGAAGCCCAAAATGAGCAAGGCTCCATTTGCAAAGTCATGGCATCGATGTTCATTTGGAGATACTCCTGTATCATCCTCTCCAGCCGTTGACTATGTGTCAGACTTGTTGTCTCTGGTGGCCTTGCAAAGGAGGGTCTAAAAAAATTATGAAAAGATTCCATAAAATTGCTGTTACCAGCACCAGATACGGTCCTACTGGTATGGGTAGACTGTTGAAGATGACGAGACCGTCCCATGTTTGTCAAGTTACAACTGGGAGAATCACTCCCTGCACCTGCACGGTTGTTTGGTGGAAAAGCCGAGCTAAGATCGAGTAACAGCTTCTGCTGATACTCCTGCATACGTGCGTCCCTTTCTATGGCTGGAATTATGTCACAAAATTTGGACTTGTACCGGGGATCTAATAGTGTGGCAATCCAGTAGTCATCATTACTTCTAATTTTGACAATACGAGGGTCATGTTGGAGGTAGTGCAACAAGAAGGCACTCATGTGTCTTGCGCAGCCATGCGGACCAAGTCCACGCTGTGTTTGTGGCATAGAGGTGCTAACCGTTCTTTCTTCCTCTGACATCTCCCCCCAACCTCTTTCAACAGAAATTTGACCAAGGTCTCCCTCATCCGCTGAGTCTTCCATGTCCATGGACAGTTCGTCCTCCATTTCTTCATGTTCTCCTGCACCTTCCTCAACATTTAGCCTGCTACCATGCGCCCTTGTTGATCCCTGTCCCCCATGGTCCCATGCCTGCCGCGTTGGTGATGATGAAGGTCTGGACCTTGGTGATGTTGTTGTCCCTTGCGCATATGAATCCTCCTGTAGTTCCTCCCCTTCCTGTTGTCCCACCCCCTGACTCCGAATAGTGTTTAGCGTGTGCTCCAGCATGTAAATGACTGGAATTGTCATGCTGATAATGGCATTGTCAGCGCTAAACATATTCGTCGCCATGTCGAAACTGTGCAGAAGGGTGCATAGGTCCTTGATCTGAGACCACTCCATCAGGGTGATCTGCCCCACCTCTGCATCTCGTTGGCCCAGGCTATATGTCATGACGTATTGCACCAGGGCTCGGCGGTGCTGCCACAGTCGCTGTAACATGTGGAGAGTTGAATTCCAGCGTGTCGCCACATCGCATTTCAGGCGATGAACCGGAAGGCCGAAAGACTTCTGGAGCGATGCAAGTCGCTCAGCTGCGGCGCTTGAACGGCGGAAGTGAGCAGACAGTTTTCGTGCCCTGTTCAGAAGGCCATCTAGGCCGGGATAGTGTGTTAAGAATTGCTGGACAACAAGGTTCAACACGTGAGCCATACAAGGCACGTGTGTCACCTTGCCCAGGCGAAGGGCCGCACCCAGGTTTGCAGCATTGTCGCACACGGCCTTACCAGGCTGCAGGTTGAGCGGAGACAACCATTTATTAAACTCGGACCGCAGAGCTGACCAAAACTCCTCAGCTGTGTGACTCTTATTCCCAAGACATGTCAAGCTAAAGACCGCCTGATGCCGTTGCGCTCTGCTGCCAGCATAGTAATGAGGCGTGCGTGATTCCTTCTGCGCAGTGAGAACGCTGGTGGCCTGACCAGGCAGGCTTGGGGCGGAGGTGGAGGACCCAGATGAGGTGGAGGAGGCAGAAGCAGTGGCGGAACTTGGACAGACAGAGGATTGACACACAAGTCGTGGGGACGGCAAGACTTGTGCAGCAGACCCTTCACCATCTATCACCATAGTTACCCAGTGCCCAGTCAGCGACATGTAACATCCCTGTCCATGCTTACTGGTCCAAGTATCGGTGGTGAAATGCACCCGTTCACACACAGAGTTTCTCAAGGAAGCGGTGATGTTGTGTGCGACATGCTGGTGTAGCGCGGGCACACCTTTCTTAGAGAAGTAGTGGCGACTAGGCATCTGGTACTGGGGCACAGCGACAGACATAAGGTCTTTAAAATCCTGTGTGTCCACTAGGCGGAAAGGCAGCATTTCGGTAGCCAAGAGCTTACAGAGGGATAGAGTCAACCTCTTAGCTTTGTCATGGGTCGCAGGAAGTGGCCTTTTATTTGACCACATCTGAGGGACAGAGATCTGGCTGCTGTGTGTAGACGGTGTTGAGTAGGGTGTCCCTGGAAAAATGCAGGTTTGTGAGGAAAGTGCAGGCGGACACCTGATGTTGCCTTCATCCAACGTTGGTGCTATCAATGTCTGAGAGAGCTGTACACACTCACTTGTTTCCCCTTCCAAACCAACTGACGACCTACCAAGCAAACTGCCTGTTGCGGTTACAGTGGTGGAAGTTGTGCGTGGAAAAACAGGTGTGACAGCTGTCCCCACAGTCATAGAAGATGAAGAGCGCGCGGATGCACTGGAAGGGGCAGGCGGTGGATGGTTCGCTCCGCTAGGCCGTATTGCAGCAAGGTGAGCTTCCCACCGGGACCTATGATATTTATTCATGTGACGATTCATGGAAGAAGTTGTCAAACTGCTGAGGTTTTGACCTCTACTAATAGAACCATGACAAATTTTACAGATCACATAATTTGGGCGATCTTTTGCTATGTCAAAAAAGGACCAGGCTAGGCAAGGCTTAGAGGGCATGCGACCTGTTGATCCACCCCGACTAGTGCTCAGAGGCAGAGTGGTGGCTGAGGATGCAGTTGTAGACGTGCTACCAGTACGCCGACTCTGTCCAGGAAGGCGCAAAGTAACTTCGTCATCAGTTGCATCCTCCTCCACCACCTCTGTTGACCTCCTCGAGTGCCTGACTGTGGGTTGACAGTAGGTGGGATCTAGAACTTCATCATCAATTGTTGTGTTTGCACTCCCCTCCCCCTCAGACCGAGCCTCTTCTTGCCCTGACCGAATATTTAAGTTGTCATCCCAATCGGGTATCTGCGTCTCATCTTCATCAGTATGTTCCTCATTGTCTATAACCACAGGTGTTACAGTTTGTGACAAAGGGTCAACATTATGCTCAGAAACTTGGTCCTCACGGCCTGAATCAGAGTCACAAAGGTTCTGGGCATCACTGCAGACCATTTCCTGTTCTGTACTTACTGTAGCTTGGGAGCAGACCTCTGATTCCCAGGCTATAGTGTGACTGAACAGCTCTGCAGACTCAGCCATCTCAGTTCCACCATACTGTGCAGGGCTGATGGAGACTTCAGAGCCGGGAGAAAGCAAGTTTGATTGGGATGACAACTCAGAGGACTGGTGTTTTTTGGATGCGGTACTTGAAGTGGCTGAGAGGGCACTTGTTGGACCACTTGAGATCCATTCAAGCATTTTCCTTTTTTGGCCATCATCTACCTTTGTTCATGTTGTTCGTGTCCGTAAAAAAGGGAGCACAAAAGGAACCAGACAGGGTTGCCCCCTTTCCCCATTACTTTTTAATCTGGCTCTGGAACCATTGGTACGATTGTTATCTACACATAGCACCTTCCAGGGTATTTCTGTAAATAATAGACAAATTCAGTCAGCTTTTTTTGCGGATGACATTTTGCTTTTCCTTTCGAATCCAGCTCAGCAGGTCCCCGAGATTTTACAAATTTTGCGAGAGTTTGGAGCGTACTCAGGCTTCAAGATTAATGCGTCAAAATGCGAGCTCCTATACCTGGGAGGGACAAATGTTCAAACACGGGAGCAGAACCCTTTTGAAGGAATTACAGTGGCTAAGTCATATATCACATACCTGGGAGTTAAAATAGGTAAGGTTCCGGCAACCCTTTATAGTCTAAACTATCCACCCCTTCTGAGCCAAATAGAGCAAGATCTTAAAAGATGGCACGACCTTCCATTGAACCTAATCGGTAGAGTCCACCTAATTAAGATGATGTCGATATCAAAATTAATGTATCATCTTCAAACACTTCCCCTGCTTCTCAAACATAAAGATATTGGCCAGCTAAATAGAGCTTTTTCACACTTCATTTGGAGGGAGAAACGCCCTCGTATAGGGCTTAAGAAGCTGATGGCATCTAAGGTTCATGGAGGTCTGAGTTTGCCGAACATTCGGGGTTACAATATAGCCTGTTTGACTAGATATATATTGGATTGGATTAAAGGCTCTAGGCATTATTCAGCGTTGGAGCTTGAGAGAGACTATGCACAGCCTTGGGATCTGGTGGCATTGCTTCATACTAGGCAGGCTAATCTCCCAGTGAAAGTCAAGCATTCTTCCTTATTTAAAGACACGATTGCAGCGTGGAAGGCGTTGAGGAAAAATTACAAACTTCCCCATAAAATATCCAAATACTTGCCTATATGGGGGAATCCAGAGTTTGTGCAGGGGACAAGCAATAAGCTGTTTGAAGAGTGGAAGGTGAGGGGTATAAGGACTGTTGCTCATCTCCTGCACACCTCAGAGCCTAGATGGTTGAGTAGAGACGAAATTATAGCGCAGTATGGCCTGCGGCCTAACCAAGTAATCCAATATGACCAAGTGAGATATAGTATTATGACTCAGTTGCATGATGTGACCCAGGAGGTAGTATTTAACTCTTTTGATTGTCTGGTAAAGAACTCAATAACTTCATCATCTATCTCTTTTCTTTATGGAGCCATGCGTGATCTATTAATAGGACAGCACCCAGAAGGTTTATTTAAATCTTGGGAAAAACAATTTGAGGACCCGTCTATGGGGGTAAAAATTAGGGGAGGGTGGAATGCTCTTCGTAAATCAATTTTAAATGAGAATTGGCGAGAAACCCAATTTAGAATTATGCACAAGGCAATTTATGGTTTTAATCTCCCTCCATCAGCAACAAAGCCAGACAGGCTTACGTATTGCCCTAAGTGTAAGAGTAGTGGAACTGATCTCCTTCATGGGTTGTGGTCCTGCCCCCATTTGAGTCCATTATGGTCACAGATCAAAAGTTGTATACAAAAGGTGTGGGGTCTTGAAGTTCGGCTCTCACCTGGGTTCGCTATTTTTCACCATTGGGAGGAGGGGAACGATACCAAAGGGAAGATGACTAACCCACCCAGACTTATACATGTGATACTTCTGGTAGCCAAGAGAGCGATACTAAAAAATTGGTTGGAGTCTAGGGTCCCCGCGATTGAAGAGATCTTGGGTCAGCTCATGCATCTTCTTGAAATAGAAGGATTGGATGCAGAGAGAAGGGCGGATAGAATACGACAGCACTTTAACAAATGGAAGAAATTCATACTGGCCTATTGTACTCGGGAGGAGATAGTCAGGATTATGTCACCTTTCAAAGACACAGTCTGGTATCATACTGAAAAATTGAAGGGTACATTGGATGGCTTGGAGGTGGGGGAGGAAA
The DNA here is from genome assembly GCF_048569485.1 of Anomaloglossus baeobatrachus. Lineage (NCBI taxonomy): Eukaryota > Metazoa > Chordata > Amphibia > Anura > Aromobatidae > Anomaloglossus > Anomaloglossus baeobatrachus. The sequence goes on along the minus strand of NC_134354.1, from coordinate 95,112,681 downwards.
GGCCGAAAGCTGACTAAAAGGAGAGGGGGAAATAACCGATTTGAGTGGGACTTCTTTATTATATGTCATTACCATGTTCACAAGGGTTCAATGGGGGGAATGATAAGAATGATGGGTTAAGGGGTCGCTGCTTTCCTTTGCTTTATCTTGCCATGTTATGGTTATTGATTTTAAAAATTGGTATGGAATTTGGGATGTTCAAACATGACAATGTAATGTTGAATTTACAATGCTGAATTCGCTTATGCCAATGTTATGTTATTGAAAAATTTGAATAAAAATATAGTTAAAAAAAAAAAAAAAAAAAAAAAGGAGCACATCGGATTGTCCACGGTAAGTAGTAGACATCTTACTTTTGCTGGTAGATGGTCTATCTTCAGCAGATGATAATGGAGCTTTGCCACCTTCCCCACGGACAAAACCTTTTTTTCCTTTTCCACCACGCCTCTTCCCCTTTCCACCAGCATCTGTCATTTTGCCACTCATGTTGATTGCGACAAGATTGTGCACTGAAAATGTGGTAGTAAAAATTGAGAGGTGGTGTAGATTGCAGCGGTGGTCCATCTTTATTAACAGCAGAATAAACAACAATAATTATCCCTGACAATGCAACTACGGCCCTTAAACTGGCAGCATAAATTGCTAGTATAATGGATTAGTAACTATGAGTTGGAGTGTGCAATGCAGGCAGACGTGCTGCAAATATCTTTGCACTAGTGGGACTAGACAAAAGTCCAATAGCCACGTTTAGGATGCCACTAGGTACACTGAGTGTTTGCTAGTATAATGGCTTAGTTATAATGAGTTTGAGTGTGCAATGCAGGCAGACGTGCTGCAAATATCTTTGCACTAGTGTGACTAGACAAAAGTCCAATAGCCACGTTTAGGATGCCACTAGGTACACTGAGTGTTTGCTAGTATAATGGCTTAGTTATAATGAGTTGGAGTGTGCAGAGGACAGGAGGGTACAGTGCCAGGGTTGTGGGGCTCTGGGTAGAGGAAAGGAAGCCTGCCTTTCTATTCCCTCCTAATGGGGAAATGCAGCGACGAAATCCCTGACCTTAGCTACACAGACGCTGTCTCTGTTTTCAGGACCTGTCACCTATGGCTCTGACCCTGCCGGTACGAGCCCTTAAAAGGACTTATAGAAAGTGCTATCCCTAAGCTGTCCAGTGCTGTGTATGGAGCGCATACAGCAGTATCGGCGATAGGACAAAGGACGGAGCTGCGCCAGTGATGTCTGACACCAAGGACGCAGAAGAGATAATGGCGTCCGGACGGGCAGATACTCGTTTTTATAATGCAGGTACATGTGACATGGACATCCTATCACACATGCCGTTGCTTCTCTGGCTAAAAGTCCACTTAGCTGTGTGTGTGTCTGGGATTGGCTGCCATAATGGCCCTCCCCACTACACGCGCGCGCTTAGGGAAGGAAGACAAGGAAAAAAAAAAAAATGGCGATCGCCATTATACAAACAGCAGTGATCTGAAGGCGCTGTTCCCGCACACTATACACTGAAATTTCATAATAGTGTGAGTCACAGAGTGACTTACACTATTACAGCGGAAAGCCAGCTAGGAATTAGCTGTTTTTTTGCTGCTAGAACCATTATCGAACGTTTCTAGAACTATCGAGCTTTTGCAAAAAGCTCGAGTTCTAGTTCGATCTAGAACAGGCCCCAAAATCACTCGAGCCTAGAACTGGAGAACCTCGAACCGCGAACCGCGCTCAACTCTAGTCTTCAGGTTCCTTTTGAAGCTTTCCATGGTAGCTGAGAGTCTGATATACTGGGGTAGATCGTTCCAGAGTATGATGGAGGCGCGGGAGAAATCTTGTATGCGATTGTGGGAAGAGGAGCTAAGAGAGGAATGGAGAAGGAGATCTTGTGAGGATCTGAGGTTATGTGCAGGTAGGTACCCGGAGACTAGGTCACAGATGTATGGTGGAGACAGGTTGCGGATGGGTTTGTATGTCATGGCTAGTGTTTTGAACTGGAGTCTTTGGGCAATGGGAAGCCAGTGAAGGGATTGGCCGAGTGGAGGGTCGGAAATAGCGAGGGGGGAGAGGTGGATTAATCGGGCCATGGAGTTTAGGATAGATTGGAGGGGTGCAAGAGTGTTATACGGGCATCACACGGTACGATATATCGAGCGATATGTTGGCGGGGTCACGTCGTAAGTGACGCACATCCGGCATCGTTTGATATATCGTAGCGTGTTACAGCTACGAGCGACTGTTAACGAGCAAAAATACTCACCTTATCATTGCTCGTTGACACGTCGCTCATTTTCATAAAATCGTTCCTCCTTCTGCATGTCGGTTGTTCATTGTTCCCGGGGCAGCACACATCGCTCCGTGTGACACCCCGGGAACGACGAACACAGCTTACCTGCGTCCTGCCAGCAATGCGGAAGGAAAGAGGTGGGCGGGATGTTTACATCCCGCTCATCTCTGCCCCTCCGCTTCTATTGGCCGGCCACTGTGTGACGTCGCTGTGACGCCGAACGTCCCTCCCCCTTCAGGAAGAGGATGTTCGCCGCCCACAGCGATGTCGCTCAGCAGGTAAGTGTGTGTGACGGGGGTTAACGACTTTGTACGCCACGGACAACAAATTGCCCGTGACGCACAAACGACGGGGGCGGGTACGATCGCACGATAGATCGGACCGTGTGACGCCCGCATTAGAAGGGAGTGCACTATGCACTAATACTAGGAGAAGCACAAACCTAAAGTGGTCATGATAGTGATTAATAGACTTAAGTTAGTAGACGTGTTCAGCCAACTGTTATTTTGGAAGAAAAAAGCATCAGGGGAATAGAGATGAGTGGACCCATTGTAGTTTGGGTTCGGCAGCTTCAACCGGACTTAAGATAAAGTTTGGTTTGGGACCCGGACTTGACCTGAACCCTAATTGAAGTCACTAATTGGTCAGTTCGAGTCTCCGCTCACGTGCAGCCCACCATAAACAAATCACTTCCAGAGGGCAGGTGGGCAGGGTTTTGTAACTATTTTTGTTTAGTGCACACTACATCTGATCATGCTGTTGTTACCCCCAGTGCGAGCTGTTCAAACACTGCAAGCGGCTCACACTGGGCTGAGCATCAAGCGTACCCGAGGATAGTGATGTTTGCGCGAGTGGTGTTCATGCATAATGCACAGAATTCCGAATCCGAACCCTGATTTTTTGTAAAGTTTGTGTTTTGTGCAAACACAGAACCTCGGGTTCACTCATCTCTATCAGGGAACATGTTCAACATGCCTGATCGAATGTTCAAAAGCAAGCAAGATAAGCTGCTGCCAAGGATGTCACAGTGACGTCTCCTCTATCCTCAATCCTTACGCATGAATGCGCTTGGCCAAACCAAACATTCTACCGTATGGGGGTTACATGGAAAAGCTGTCAACTAAATCAAGCGTGCATGTGTATCCCGAGTCAACGGAGTGAGGCTGACAGCTATTGTAACTATATGTACATCTTTAGAGATCTTCAGAGCATTTATAATAAACAATTGAAATAACCAAGTACTAACACACACAGTATTTGAATATGAAAATGACATAAAAATAACTATATTTCTAACATAACTGAAAAGGAAATTTCACACCATCTTGTAGTTCTGTAAACACATTGCCAGCCATGAGATTTTCTCGAATTTCATAATTCATGTATATTTTTACATTTTTCTTTTTGTCTATTATTTTTATTTATTTTTTTATGATCACAAATCATCATGTGCTTGTTATTGGCAGAGTGGATGAGGTTAACTGGACCAAATGGAACACAAACCTCGGGATAATCAATGAAGACCCTGGAAATTCTGGGATCATGAAGAATAATCTAAATAATGCTTCAATCCGGATGGCCAGAGGTGAGAGTGTGATGCCCTGGTATAACGTACCACGGGGTAATTACATACTTCAGTCACATAACTTTCTTCCTATTGAAATGCAGTACAGGATTTACATTAGTACAAGAAGTTTTGTTAACAAGTCAATGTATTTTAAGGTATTTTCCCACCTCTATGATCTGCTCATGTGTGACTCAAAATATTACATGGAACTGAAATAGAAATCGACTAATCTTTGCCTTATAACAAGTGGTCAGATGTTGGATTTAGAAAGGATCCTCTACTTATGTGAAGTTAAATACAATTATTTTTTCACTGTGATCACTAGACAGGTTCCAGGGGCTGGTCTCATTTAGAAAACCCATTCTCACATTTACTAGTAGAGAATTTTGAGTTAATAAAGTGGCCTCTTATTCTCGAGCCAATGGTGACTGCAGGAAACCAGCAAGTTACCCCTTATGTCTGATCTGTAACCTATATAAAATTATGTTAAATTATATTTGGGATCTTTTTGAATTCTTTGTATACTGCATAAACCTGGCCATACACATGAGATGCTGTGTGTCCACGAAAATAAGACCTAGCATGATTTTACAGGATTTTTGGAGTATGCTTGAAATATAAGCTCTACTCCAAAAATAAGCCTTAGTTACAGTCAGGGCCAGTGTTGGAGGGGGACGAAAACGGGCAATTACTCAGGGCCCCACTCTCTTAGGGGCTCCAGCCCTTCTATTCTGAGGTTAAGACTGCTTCAATATCTTTGGTGACATCATGATCATGTGACCCTGATGTCACTAAGGGTCTTTTAACTGCGCAGGAGTCTAAAGAAGACGAGACAAGCTGGTATCTGTACCGTATATGCAGTGTGTGTTTATACTAGTGTGTGTTTATATATACTTGTGTATGTGCAGAGTGTGTGTGTGTGTGTGTATATACATGTGTATGTGCAGAGTGTGTGTGTGTATATACATGCTTCCTCATCTAAGAGCAGCATAATGTAGGCAAAGAGATCCTGAATCCAACCATGTATCACTTTACACACTGTGACCGCATCCGGAATATCGTCGGGGTCACGTCATGAGTGACGCACATCCGGCGCCGGTAACGACATCGCAACGTGTAAATCCTAGATGCGTCGATAAACGATCGCAAAAGCGTAGATAATCGCTGATCTGTGTAGCGTCGGACATTTTCATAATGTCAGGTCGACCGCAGGTACGATGTTGTTTGTCGTTCCTGCAGCAGCACACATCGCTGTGTGTAAACCCGCAGGAGCGACAAACATCTCCTTACCTGCGTCCCGACGGCAATGCGGAAGGAAGTAGGTGGGCGGGATGTTATGTCCCGCTCATCTCCGCCCCTCCGCTTCTATTGGCCGGCCGATTACTGACGTCGCAGTGACGCCGAACGCACCTCCCCCCTTCCTTGAAGAAGGGATATTTCAGCAGTCAGAGCGACGTCGCCGACCCGGTATGTGCGTGTGAAGCTGCCGTACCGATAATGTTCGCTACGGCAGCAATCACCACATATCGCATTTACGACAGGGACGGGTGCTATCGCGCTCGGCATCGCTAGCCGATGCTAGCGATGTCGCAGCGTGTAAAGTACCGCTTAGATTACTGGGTGCAGCTGATCTGACACAATGTGCATTTTTAGCTTTAGTCATGAAGCAGAATCCAGATGCTGTCCTCACCCACACCAGGCTCTCAATAACGATTGTATATTGACTGTGAGATGTCAATCACAACTGCAGTGTGCAGGAAAATATGGCACAAGCCACCTATACACAGCAATGATAAGGGTCCAGCTGCTAAAACAAACATAACATTACAAACAAAAGATCAGACTGTGACAACACAGGCATGCCTGAACTTTCTGTCTTAACCCTTACAGCATGCTGGGTTCAGCTTATGTAGCAAAACCTGCTGACAGATTCCTTTTAAGAGAAATAAAGGTCTAGGTAGTCTGATTTCGGAATACCTACCCTTTAGTTCTCCAAGAGATGGATCTCCATCAGAGATGTAGCGGTTCTCTCATAGAGAACACAGGAGTGCTCCGCAGTATGAGTGCGCCTGTATTTGTCAGTCGGGCGAGATGGGAGCTTAATTGTCCAATCCTTCTCTTCTGCATCACAATCTGTCAGAAGAGAGTTGGTAGACGCTATACAAATTAGATGATAGGTCTGTCTGTGGTTTTTCTGACTTTCATGTATTGTCTATGGGGTCCTTAACAATGTAGCATAGTATTATGGCTTTCTTCATAAGTGGAAGTTGAAGCACCGTGGTAAACTAAACCTTAGACATGCAATACCGTAAACATGATAGTTGAGTGATAGCATTAATGAGGATTTTCTTATACTTTTATTCTCAGCAAAAACATGGAAGACCTTTGTACCACATATAAGAGAATTCAGCATCAAAGGGAAAAGAGTTAAAGAGCCCGGGGAGACTGGTGTACCGCTGCAACCGATATCTGAGGGTATGACGGAACAGGAATCATACGAGGACGGGACAGCTAAGCCAACGTAGACTGGACAGGCCGGTGTTACACCATCCAATGTGATGGCATCTTACTTTTAGCTTCTTTGCACTCAGGCGAATGACAGCACCAATGTAATTAAGGGCTCTCAGTCATGTATTCTGATGTGACTAAGGTACAATTCCTTAATGTTAAGAGAACGCAAAGCAGAAGCTCAAATATATGTTTCACTAATGGAAATAAATTACGGTACTTATCATTGTCTTATCCCTTCTGAAATAAAGAGAGTACACTCTCAGGTTAGTGGTGGCGGGTCCTTTTTTCTGCTCCTGCTCTCTATTGTCTTGCAAACTACATCTAAGGATAACAGAGAGGTAGGCTTTATGTTCACAGAAGGGAAGCTATTGTACACTGGCAGACACAATCCATACTCGGAAGTAAATGGAAAGTATATACCAGCACAAATAGTGCTGGCAGAATGCTGATGTAGAAGAGAGGTTGAACTTGATGGACATGTGTTTTTTCAACCATACTAGCTGTATATTGAATATATTAAATTTAAACTACATTACTGCTATATCGAATATACTTATAAAATGAAGGTAATTAGTGTGTGATTCATGTGAGCCCACCAAAGACCCCCCCCAGCCACGAGGCATACCTTTCTTAGTGGGAAACCATAAATCTAATATTTTTAACAAATTGAGGTAGGTGGGATCCAGAACTTATTGAAGTGAATGTGTCACCCTTATGAGCTGCGGCCACCACCAGTAAGCCCTTATATACTGCATTCTAGAATACTGAATATAAAGCCCAGGCCGCTGTGTATAACATAAAAAAGACCATTATAATACTCACCTAGGGGCGGTCCGGTCCAATAGGCATCGCTGGTCTCGGTCCAGCACCTGCTCTATCTTGTGCAGTTGCCGTTTTCTTTCCCAGCCCCATATGGATAATGCGTCCCACGTCATCTACACAAAGGCCGCCATTACAGTCCTGCGCAAGCCGTAAGTCAGAAGATACGTCACAAGATCTCGATGCAACTCTATGAAACCCAGAACGAGGCTCTTATAGAGTTGTATTGATTTGTAACCTATAGCGCGCTTCATGAAACACTGGATTTGCTAGGAAGTCACAAATCACAAGAGACTAACAGGAGCGACGCTGGAAATAGATGAAGAAGGCAGCAGGTGAGTACAAGACAAGTGTTAGGGGACTTAATATTAATAAAATAATAATAACGTTTATTTTTATAGGGCCAACATATTCCAGAGCACGTTACAATTAAACGGGGGGTTGTGCAGACAAAAACAAAACAAAGTAACACATAATTCAGCAGCTACAATAGGAATGAGGGCCCAGATCGCAAGCTTACAATCTATGGGACTTACATTTAAAGCACCACTTCAGGTGTGACATATATAAATAAACATGGGAGGGGTGCTTTAAATACAGCCTTAGGCTGAGCTGATGGGAGGAGTGATTAGTCAAATAATGAAGCAGTCATCACCTCCAATAGTATAAAAAATGGCCAGCATTTCCTAAAAAAAATAAAGTGTGAATAGGTACAAGCTGCTATGACTGCATACTATACAGCCATGCCCGAAAGTGTTGCACCCTAGATATGGTTCCAGAAAATGATGTATTTCTCCCATAAAATTATTGTAATTACACATTTTGTTATACACATGTTTATTTCCTTTGTGAGTATTGGAACAGCACTAAAAAATGTAGGAAAATGAGCCATAATTTCACACAAAACTCCCAAAATGGGCAGGTCAAAATTGTTGGCACCTTCAACTTAATATTCGGTTGCACACCCTTTGGAATAAATAACTGCAATCAGTCACTTCTTATAACCATCAACAAGCTTTTTACTAATTTTTCTCCCCCCCTCCACATCCAGGGAGAATACCTACAGTGCCATGTGTTTTTAACTTCTTGAATAAGTTGCACACTGTTGAGAAAGGCATATCAAGATCTCTGGAGATGGACTTGTAACCTTGATATTGTTCATATTTTTCAACAATTGTGGTTCTCAAGTCCTCACACAGTTCTGTTCTCCTCTTCCTGTTCTTCATTCTTAGTATGGCACATACACGCAGACACACAATATTAAGATTGAGTCAACTTCTCCCTTTTTATCTGGTTTCAGATGTGATTTTCTTATTGCCCACAGCTGTTACTTGCCAATGGTGAGTTTGGACAAGCATCACGTGCTTGAAACAAAGTTGCTTACCCTTAATTTTGGAAAGGTGCCAATCATTTTGTTCGGCCCATTTTTGAGGTTATGGGTGAAATTATGTCCAATTTGCCTTTTTTTCTCAGTTTTTTTTTTGTATTATCCTAATACACACAAAGGAAATAAATGTGTGTAACAAAACGTGTAATTGCAATCATTTTATGGGAGAAATACTTCATTTTCTGGAACAAGTTCAAGGGTGCCAATGCATTTGTGTGTGTGTGTGTGTGTGTGTGTGTGTGTGTGTGTGTGTGTGTGTGTGTGTGTGTAAGAAGTTGAGTTAATCATCCCATCCTAATGAACTGCCAAGATGTCACTCCTTATAAGAGAAGAGCAAAGCTATCAGATGTAAGCCCAGCAAAGTTATCTAATGCCTTTGTACATAAGCTTAATGGTCCTGACTCCCAATGGATTCCCTTGGGGTACTGTTAAAGCGATCTTTAGAGGTTGATATAAAAATGATTCAATTATTTCATCTGCCTCAACTATGTCTTTATTGTTTATTTCAACACATTATTCTGTGAGGAGAATGCCAGCATTTTACTTCTGCCAAGCTGTAACTTCTCAGCAAGGAGAACATTGCCAGAAGAGCTTAGGTTAGACAATCGTGTCACCAGAGACAAGGATGCACAGCCTGCCAGATAATGCGTATTATACAGTGTGTCCACCCATATCCTGTCCACCGCCATTAACTTGAGAACGGTGGCAGCTATAGGCATAGAAGTGGTGTCTAGGTATAGTAAAGTAGCCATGTGCTACGCAATGAAACCACCTATAGCGCCACCTGGTGGAAAACAACGGAGTTAGCATTTTTATCTTGAAAACGAAACGAGATGGAGAAAAAAATTGAATTAAAAAATTGTAGGGCATCATCAATTCAATACGAATCAACACCTTGCATACATAAATGCTATGATTTGAAACCCATGAACCCCCCTAAACATTGAATGCTGGTCACGCATATGGCGCTCATTTAACTTTGATGCTCAAAGTGACCACCGTCAGGTGCAATGCACATCTGGACTCTGGACAGCATACTGTATCTTGCTGCACGTTGTGCAATATGGTAGGTGACACGTTTCCACAAGCATCTGTGATACATCGTTGTAGGTCCTGCAATGTTGGTGGAGGGGTCGCATACACCTGCTGTTTGTTGTGACCTCACAGAAAGAAGTCCATTGAGGTCAGGTGAGCATGGAGGCCACTCCACGCAGCCACCATACCCAATAACTTGTAGGAAGGTCTCCATGAGGTATCGCTTCACGTCCGCAGCCTTGTGAGTTTTACACGTTCTTATCATAGCATTTCTGTATACAAGGTGTCAATTCGTATTGAATTGATGATGCCATACAACTTTGTAATTCACTTTTTTTTTCTCTATCTCGTTCCGTTTTCGGGATAAAAATGATAACTCCGTTGTTTTCCACCAGGTGGCGCTATAGGTGGTTTCATTGCGTAGCGCATGGATACTTTACTATACCTAGACACCATTTCTATGCCTATAGCTGCCGCCGTTCTCAAGTTAATGGCGGTGGACAGGATATGGGTGACACACTATATAAGGCAAAGGTTGTTAGGCATTCCCAATTAGAGGGTTAATAAGTGATGCCTTCTTTGAAGATTCTCATCTGTCATCAAGAAAGAACAGAGTATTACAAAGATCATTTCTGGTTTAGGAGGACCCGACCCACCATATCGAAACAATATGGACTGCAAACTGATCTCAGTAGAAAAGTTGTAATATCAATTTCCTCCTGTGGGCGTACTGCAGAGAAAATGAACACTTGTTGTGACCAACATTCTCCTCTGATTACAGCCAATAAAACATGATGGGCACAGGCCAGGGGTTGGCAATTAATTTTCCCCAGGGGCCACATGAGAGACCATAACTGGTGTGGAGGGCCAAACTAACAGGCTGAAAGTAATTCTGCTCAATATTAATAATAGCATATTAATTATCATTATTATTTTGTAATATTGAGCAGACATCCCCCGATATACAGTATGAGGCCTCACATATATAGGATGAGCTCTCACTTATCCCCTATATACCGTATGACCCACACAAAGCCACTATATACAGTATGAGCTCCAACACAGCTGCCTCATAAAGCAAGAACCCCTTATAGCCCCTATATACAGTATGAGCCCCCCACATAGCCTCTCAATATACAAGATGAACCCTCACATAACCCCTTACATACAGTATGAGCCCCCCACATAGCCTCTCTATATATAGGAGGAACCCTTACATAGCCCCTTATATACACAAAGAAGAGGGGAGCCAGCACTGCTTATGAATGGCATGCAACAATGAAAAAATAAAAAGTGTAAAATTCACAAATTCATTCCTACTGTAACAAGTCAATGAGATTTTTTGCAAATTATTGATCAATGATTTGAGCCCCCCTGCCCCGTCACGGCAAATCTCTATAGGGGGGTCCCTACACTATGTTATAAATTAATATCGTACCATAAGGTCTCATAATGACTTGAACAGGACCATATAACCACTTACCCGGGGAATGTCAGAACCGCTTCCATGCTGCAAGGACTGACAACTGCGAATAAAGGCAGCCTAGGGGGCTCAAATCATTGATCAGTCATTTGTAAAAAATCTCATTGAATTGTTACAGTAGGAATGAATTTGTGAATATTACACTTTTTATTTTTTCATTGTTGCATGACATTCATAAGCAGTGCTGGCTCCCCTCCTTTTTTCCCCTTATATACAGTATGAGCCCCCACATAGCCCTTCTATATACAGTATAAACCCAGCATAGCCCCTCTGTATACAGTATAACCCTTTACACAGCCTCCTAAATACAGTATGAGCCCCCACACAGCCTCCTAAATACAGTATGAGCCCCCACATAGCCTCCTAAATACAGCGTGAGCTCCCATATAGCCTCTCTATATACAATGTGAGGCCCAACATAGTTTCCTATATACATTATTAGCACCAACATAGCCTCCTATATACAAAATGATCCCCTACATAGCCTGCTAAATAAAGTATGAACCCCCACATAGCCTACTAAATACAGTATGTACCCCCACATAGCTCCCTACATACAGTATGAGCCCCTTGTCCTGGATGCCTATGTCCCCCATGCTGTCATTCTGCTGTATCACAGAGGGTAAAAAAGGTTCTTCTCCCACAGCGAGCAGCGTCCACTTGCTGTTTCATATCTGGTGCAGTTGATAATATGTTCGCCGGCCTCTCAGAGGCCGGCAGGTGATGTCAATGCACCCATCCTGGTCAGCATATGATGTCACTGCAATTCGCCACTAGCGACAGGCACGCCCACATCAGTTGGTGGCCTCTGATAGGGCGGCAGCCATTTTCACTGTTGCCGAAGACTTTCAACATCACAGTACATTTCAACTGAATGTGCATCTGAGGCACCCCACGGGGTCGGGGTTTCTTTTACTCGTCACCGGGCCGGGTAAGTGAAATGCAATACCGTGTGGCGATTGAAGCCTCAAGGGTGCCACACGTCTGTGGATGGACATTTGTGACGCCCTAGCCTATCAGGTCGTCACAGGGTATTGTGCAATCTTCCCTTCTGTGCAATATCCACCTCCTCCTTGGTTACGGTCCCCAACTTATGGTGTTGCCAATACCAGCCAATCAAAATCCTAGGAACACTCTGCACCACACCCACCAGACACACCAGTGGACGGCCTGAGTGGAATAGGGTCGCCCACTTGGGTGGTTGGTTAAGGGGAGCTCAGGCGTCAGGGTACGTGGACCCCAGGTCAGGGAGTAGCTTCAGGCAACCTGACAATTCACCCAACGAGAACAGAGCCTTCAAGATCCGCTCTCCACCCGCTCTAAAATCGGGGTACTAGCGCAATGAGGGGGATAGGACTTTCCACAAAAATGGTCTAGAAAATCCCAAGCGTGAACCCTGAGAGCAAGCTCCCACAGTAAGCCACACTGGGGAGCGGGACCCGACTAGTTTTACACTACAGGGGCCAACCAGCAAGAGAACTTAGTGCCAAGGAAAAGGTCACAGATCATCAGGCAACACCAGTGAGAACGGGTCCCAAACTAGCTCCCCTCGGCGGCAGCGGTGTCCAGAACTTTGGTTTACCAAGTTGTCAGCTTTATGGATTGAGTGAGTACACAACTGGCCCTTTCACCCCCAACGGCACTTCCCAACTCCATCCCTGAGTCCCGGGGCATCCCCCCTACCCGTGGACACCTGGCTGCCTCCCCCTCATGATCCCGGGTACTCCCCAACGGCAGCGGTGGTACTCCACCTTACCACACACAATGGGTGGCGTCACGAGCTTTAAATATACAATCCCCTGTAAATACCCCCTTTATTTGAGTGACCGCATGACCCCCGGGTCCGGACACTCCTCGAGCCACCGCGGATCCGGATCCGAGCAGCCCGGCTGCTGACGTGGGGGCGGCACACATTCAGATGAAGTTAGCGCAGTTATCGGCGGGCCCCTTCTACGTCCTGCTCGGAGGTCAGCCAAGGACACCGGGCCCACCGGAGAATCTTTCAGTGTCCCACCATCTCAGCCCCTCCCTGCCAAACCCCACAATTCAGACAGCAGATGCCATAAGTCAGATTCCAGACCTCTGCTGGTACTTTTTTCACAGCTTCTTCTTAGCAGCTCCACGAGATGCCACACACTGGGTGTATAGAGGCGAAGATGAAATAGATCCATTCGGAAGTAAAGGGGCATAACGCTTGGCCGAGCAATTCTGCCCCTTCGTTTTAGATATTTCTGGGTGCCTCAGCACCTGTGGATTCAACAGCATGATATGTCAAAATGTTCTTTTATTTCTTGAATTATACACATTCTTTTTAGTTTCACTTGATTTTCAGCACAAGTGCTGTGATGTTTGTATGCACATGTGAGTGTGACCAGCCGCCTGTGCCATGCATGTTCTTGATCACTACAGAGAACAAACTAAGATACATTCTTTTCTGTTTACAAACACGTCATGATTCATTCATAAAAGCGTGGTATCTTCTGCTGTCACGTATATGGGAAGGCACAGTTCTTTCAGGAAGCGTGGAACATGACATGATGACAACAAAGAAAAGTATGCTAGATTTCCACCCTGTCCCTGCCTGTAAAGCAGGGGTGGGGATTATTTTTTTCTGCCAGGGGCTATTTGGATATTTATACCATCATTAAGTGTTCATAAAAAAAATGATCAACTTGACATTTATCCTGTTACATTTAGTCAAACATTTAGTTAACCCTAATGCGATGGCTGGAGCTGCTTCTGTCAGGGGTGATGTGTGATATTAGGTGCTAGTGATGATGTTGCTACTTACAACTGCTTATCAGATTTGCGTTGGTCAACTCGATTAATTTTGAAAAGAACTCATAGCAGTAAGTTCTGATCATAGATGTATATTACATGGCATGTCCCCTCACAGTGGGAAAGTCATCACCGCTCACGTTAACTTTATAGAACTCAAGCAGTGGGAGCGGGGGGCGTACATAGAAATTATGGGGCCCTATAGCAGAAATTCAAATTGCCTCCTCTCCTCCCCCCCCAAATAAATAAAAAGAATAATATTCATCTGCGTCACATAAGAACATATCTCAACTTACAGGCCTTACACAGTTATTTTCCTCCTATTGAAGCCCCTAGATTCCCCTTTCATTGCACCCAAATGTGCCCCACAAACACTATATGATACCACCACAGTGAATTCCTCCACAGTACCCTCTACACATACAGTATAATGACCCTACTGTACTCCTCTTCAACCCCCCCCCCCGTAAAGTATGATGACCTCAACACAGTATGATCAACTACTGTCCATGCAGTATAAAGGGCCCACATACAGTATAATGGCCTCCACACCTCTTCACACTGTATAAATGCCCCTACTTGTCCTCCAATCAGTATAATAGCCCGCACACAGCCTTCCGTACAGTATGATGGACCCCACACAATCCTTCACAGTGTATAATTGCTTGCATACAGTATAAAGACCCTCAAATAGCCATCCATAAAGTATAAAGGCTCTCTCATAGCCCTCCAAATATTATAATGCCTCCACATAACCTCCAAATATTACAGTGACCCATACAATGACCCATACATAGCCTTCCATGTAGTACAATTATCCCTACATAGTCCTCATATAGTTTTATGCACCCCCCCATAGTTCTCCATATAGTATAATGAGCCCAACATTGCCTTCCATATAGTATAATGCAACCCCATAGTCCTCCATGTAGTATAATGCATCCTACAGTCCTCCATAGAGTATAATTCACCTCATAGTCCTTCATATATAATAATGCAGCCCCCATAGTCCTCCATATAGTATAATGCACCCCCCATAGTCCTGCATATATTATAATGCACCCCCATAGTCAACCAAATATTATCGTGCACCCTATAGTTCTCCATATATTACAATGCACCACCCATAGTTCTCCATATATTATAATGCACCCCATAGTCCTCCATATATTTTAATGCACCACATATAATCCTCCATATATTATAATACACTCCCCATAGTCCTCCCTATATTATAATGCACCACCCATAGTCCACCATATACTGTAGTGCACCCCGCATGGTCCTCCATATATTATAATGTACCACCCATAGTCCACCATATACTGTAGTGCACCCCGCATGGTCCTCCATATATTATAATGCACCACCCATAGTCCTTCATATATACAGCTCTGAACATCTTTGTTACAGCAGGTGAGCAGTGTTGTAGTCATCGCACCCACTGTGGTGAGATGTCAGATCTCAGATGCCTTCGGAGAATGATGGAGAAGGGAGAGGAGTGCTCTCTTTTTCATCATTGCTTTCAACTGTATCGGCCTTGGCAATGCCGATAAAGTTGAAAGTACGAAGCCAGGGGTCGGGCACCCCTGAATCATGGGCCCAAAGTGGCCGTGTGGTCTGCCGCCATTGGCGGCACACCACTGAATGGGAGGTTTGAAATATATACCAAATAGGAGATACCGATACAGCGGTACAAGTATATACATCATATAAGAGACACGAAGACTTCTGTATATAAATTACATAGGACACATTGAGACTGCTGTATATACATCATAAAGGAGACACTGGGGCTGCAGCATATACATCAAATAGGAGACATTGGGGCTGAAGCATAAACACCAGACATGAGACACTGGGGCTGGAATATATACATCACACAGGAAATGCTGGGGCTCCAGCATATAAATAAAAAGGGATATACTGGGACTGGAGCATATAAATCACATGAGATACTGGTATTGGAGCATATTGTCACAGTTGGGCTGGATTGCAGGGGGGACCTGAACTGGCCCTCAGACTCGGATCCCTGCGCTGACCCTTATCCCAGAAGTACACTTAAGGGTAGTGAGGTCTTGGCCCCCAGCGTGTCCTTGTCTCCTAACCAGACCCTGATCTAACTCCCCCATACCCCTCAACCCGAGGACACCCCAAAACAACCCCCCTCCCTCAAAAGGCATGGACAGGGAGTAGAACAGAAACTTGCTCGTGCTGCAAACAACCACAAAGGGAAGACAATAAATGCACAGGAGGAAATAAAATAAAAGGGAGGAAGTAAGACACACCAAGGTACATTTCCACACCACATAAGCAGCAGATGAAAGGTCAGCAAAAGAGGATCGCCAATGACACCGGAGTTTTGCAAGAGCATGACCAGATGCTTTCTTCAGCAATCTCCTTAAAAACTCCCCAGTCTTAAATAGGGAGAGACCAGCTATAGATGGTAATCAGCAACCTGAATCTTAGAAGAGCCGTACACTGCTCCAAAAGGATTAACTCATGCATGGCTGGGAGCAGTGGAAACAACTCAGCTGATGCCCAGCAGAACTGATCAATTTAACAGAAACCAGGTTGCAATAGAAACAGGGTCCGATGCCATTTCTGTATCCATGAGTGCGGATCCGGACAGCGCATGACACATATCCATCACAGGAGATGTTGGGAATGGAGCATATACATCACAGGAGAGGCTTGGGCTGGAGTATATACATCACAGGAGAGGCTGGGGCTGGAGTATATACATCACAGGAGAGGCTGGGGCTGGAGTATATACATCACAGGAGATGCTGAAGCATTAGATGCCACCATTGTCTTCATCAGCAGGACTGGAGTGCAAAGTGTGCTGACTCCATCCAGAAAGTACATCCTAATGCTGGCACTAGCCAGCATCAGGACGTTATCCTTCATTGCATGTGCGTGTGCTCGTATTGTAAGGAGCAATAAAATGGCCGGTGGCCAACAAAACGCAATGACCAGCCCCAATACTGGAGTCCCCGAGAATCTGCCCGGAGGCAAGAGTAAAAGACATCTTGGGCCGTGAACAGCCCGCAGGCCGGAGGTTCCCCATCCCTGCTGTAGTTGATAAAAGAGTCACAAAATAGTTAAAGTTAGAATTGCGAAACAAAAAATATTCTTATGTAATAATTTCTTGCAATTTATATAATAGTGTACAGTAATTCAGGTTTGTCAAGTTTATTGTGCTAATTACTGATAACAAATTGTCTGAATTACAGCAAGAAACTACTGTGCAGTATTTAAATGGATTTGTCACCAGGTGTTTGCTATCTAATCTGAGAGCAGCGTAATGTAGAAACAATGTGTCACTTATTCAATGTAGTTTCAATAAAATCAGTTTTTAGAGGGCTAGTAGTCATGTGCCATATAGTCCTTCTGCTATCTGTAACCCCGCCACCACCACTGATCAGCAGTTTTCTGCTAATATACAGTGAACACAGAAACCTGCCAATCAGTGGTGTGGGCAAGATATACAGAGCTCAGCATTCAGAGAACTGATAGATCCACAGCAGAGTAAACAGTGATTTTACCAAAACTGCAGCAAACAGCCCAGTAAGCGATACATATCTGGAATCAGGGTCGCTGTCTCTACATTATGCTGCTTTAGACAGGGTAACAAAAAATTGGTGGCCGATCCCCTTTAAAGGGAACCTATCACCTCTGGCATATAAACAATATCTGGCAAGCTTTCTGGAGCAACGGCTACAGGAAGAATATGGATTAATATTTTCCCTGTAGCCGCTCGCAATAGTACAGGGAGCTGTTATGCGTGCGTCACACGGTATGATATCGGGCGATATGTCGTCGGGGGTCACGTCGGCAGTGACGCACATCCGGCATAGTCTGATATATCGTAGCGTGTGACAGCGGTGAACAAGCAGAAATACTCAGCTTCTCGTTCATCGTTGACACGTCGCTCACTTTCAAAAAAATCGTCCGTCAGGTTGTTCATCGTTCCCGTGGCAGCACACATCGCTCCGTGTGACACCCCGGGAACGACGAACACAGCTTACCTGTGTCCCGCCG
This sequence comes from Anomaloglossus baeobatrachus, assembly GCF_048569485.1. NCBI lineage: Eukaryota > Metazoa > Chordata > Amphibia > Anura > Aromobatidae > Anomaloglossus > Anomaloglossus baeobatrachus. Next base: position 95,094,769 of record NC_134354.1, on the reverse strand, counting down.
GCAATGCGGAAGGAAGAAGGTGGGCGGGATATTTACGTCCCGCTCATCTCCGCCCCTCCGCTTCTATTGGCCGGCTGCCGTGTGACGTCGCTGTGACGCTGAACGTCCCTCCCCCTTCAGGAAGTGGATGTTCGCCGCCCACAGCGACGTCGCCCGGGAGGTAAGTACGTGTGATGGGGGGGGTCACAACTTTGTGCGCCATGGGCAACTAATTGCCCGTGACGCTCAAACGACGGGGGCGGGTACAATCGCTCGTGCAATCGCACAATAGATTGTCCCATGTGACGCCCGCATTAGTCCTCGCTCACTATACAGTCTGTAATCACTCCCTGGCACATTGACAAGTGTGCAAATATGGGAATAGTGTGCACAGAACTGGATATCAGTCAATGTGCTGGGAGTGATTACAGCCGCTCTCACAGTATATGGACACCGCTAATGACAGACGGCCAGGAATGACGCTTAATCATTAGCGTACCAACAGCTATCCCTGACTTGTGAAGCCAGAGCCAGATATCCTGTGCATTTGTTGATTTCATGTGCTAGTTACTGACGAAGATCATACATTGACCTAAACATTTAACTGCAGTGAAAATGAAATAACAATAAAAAATTCACGTTTTTAAATATATCTTGGAGTGTCTCGTGCTTATTAACTCATAGTATACTGAGTGACTGTAACAGCGCCCTGATGACTGGAAGTGAACAGCTGCAGAGCAAATGTAGCTTAATTTTCTCCTGTAACTGCTGCTCCATAACATAGCCAGGCACAATTTAAAAACAATAGTTTGCTGCAAATTATTATTTTATCTGCAGGTATATAGCGTTTTTGGATGTGACAAGTTCCTTTTTATATGTAAAAAACACAAACCATGCAAAAAAATTTAAAAAAAAATGTACATGGGTTACATGTACCACATACACAAAAAGCAGAGACGTTGCCTAATTTATTCAATATAAGCAAAACAAAATGCAATGAAGGTTCACAAACTGTTTCTATAAGGTGTTACTGTTCAGAAATGTGCCTGTGAAAAAAACTAATTTTGCCTTTTTAGAATGTGTATGTGTGTACATGGCATGCAAAAGTTTGGGCACCCTGGTCAGAGTTACGTAATTTAAAGTAATTTAAAGATGAAATGATCTCTAAAAGGCATAAAGTTAAAGATGACACATTGCCTTTCTATTTTAGGCCAAAAAAAATTTCATCTTTACATTTTAAAATTAACAAAAAAGGAAAATGAATGAATGCAAAGGTTTGGGCTCCCTGCATGGTTAGTACCTATTAGCACCTCCTTTGACAAGTATCAGATATATAAATGCTTTTTGTAGCAGCCAAGAGTCTTTCAATTCTTATTTGAGGGATTTTTATCCATTCTTCCTTGGAACAGACTTCCAGTTCTGTGAGATTCCTGGCTTGTCTTGCATGCACAGCTCTTCTGAGGTCTAGCCACAGATTTTGAATGATGTTCAGATTAGGAGACTGAAGGACTATGGTAAAACCTTCTGCTTGAGCCTTTTGAGGTCGTCTATTGTGGATTTTGATATGTGTTTAGGATCAAGAATTTGTTGAAATGTCATTGAATCCATTTTTTCCTCTGCCCAAGAAATTAGCTGCAACACAACCCCAAAGCAAATCAATCGATCCACCCCCATGCTTAATGGTTGGCGATATGTTCTTTTCCTGAAATTCTGTGTCATTTTTTCTCCACATATATCTTCGATCATTGTGGCCTAAGAGTTCTATAGTTCTATTTTAATCTCATTGATGCACATGACTTGTTTCCAAAATGCATCAGGCTTTGTTAGATGTTCTTTTGCATATGGCTCATGCTGAATTTTATGGGGAGGACACAGAAGAGGTTTTCTTCTGATGGCTCTTTCATGAAGGCCATGTTTGTGCAGGTATCTCTGAACGCTAGAACAATGTACCACAACTCCAGAGTCTGCTAAAGCTTTCTGAAGGTCCTTTACAGTCAAGCAAGGGTTCTGATTTGCCTCTCTAGCAATCCTACAAGCAGCTCTCAAAAAAAGTTTGCTTGGTCTTCCAGACCTTGTCTTTACCTCCACTGTTCTTGTTAACTACCATTTCTTAATTTTATTTCTAACTGAGAAAAGGGCAACTTGAAAATGATTTGCTATCTTCTTCTCATACTTTGTGGATCATTTTCATTTTCAGAGTGCTAGGCAGCAGCTTAGAAGAATGCATGGCAGCTGTTTTATGGCTCAAGGTTAAAGGAGGCTGGATTTTTACAGAGCTGGGAAATTTGTATCGCCTGACTTTTCCTAACAAAGATAGTGAACAAGCCAGAACTACCCTAACAGGCTAATTAAGGTCAGAAACCTTGGTCAAAGTTACCTGAGCACACAAATCTCGAAGGGTGCCTAAACCTTTGCATTGGCCCATTTTCCTTTCTGTAAATCTTAAAATGTAAAAGATTATTTAAATTAATTTTGCCTTAAATACAAATTAAATGTTTCATCTTTAACTTCATGGCTTTTAGAGATCATTTCATCTTCAACTTGCTTAACTGTTCACAAAAATAGTAATTTTGACATGGGGTGCCCAAACTTTTGCATGCCACTTTAGCAGGGGCATCTCACTATAGGGACATTTTTTTAACACATCAAATAGTGGAATTTATTAATATTATTCCAAGAAATCTTGATTAAAATGCACATTATTTGTGGAACAGTCCTTTAAGCTTCATGCCTGCAGGCCACTTTACACACCATACACAACCCACTTTATTTTTACCAATTTTTCTTTTCAGCTGATGGTGTGATGTGGCCTTTGCTTAGAAAACTTTCCAAATTTGATAGTAATTGAGTTTTTCTTTTTGTTTAAATTCAACCACCTTTATTTTAGCAAACCAAATATTAATGTAAACACGGGACCAAAAAAGGTCCATACAAAATAGCCTTTAACCTGCAGATTCAGTTTAAATAATGTGACATAGAATGATCTCTCCCATTTTTAACTGCAATTGTGAATGAGGTTAATGTATTAATATAAAATACTAAAAATAAAAAAATAAAAATGAGATTTTCTTTAATAATACCGCAACCTATGTGCAGTTTAACCTGCCAACTTGAAAGCAATCTTTTTTTATCCTGAGTATTCAGGGGTTAAATAGAAAACAGGTAATTATCTCCATGATATGATGCATATATTAAGGCTGTGGAATTTTATTGTTATTGCTCATACCTGCAATCAGGTGAGCAACATGAAGCCAATACTTGTAATTGTTGTCTTTGACATTTCCAAACTTTACTTTTGTGATACATTGTTTACGATATCTTTTTCTGAATGTATCTATTGTTGTGTGATTCCTTATATTCAGAAAACATAAGTTAGTTTAGGCTATGTAAGCCTCCTATTTCATTTGTTTTACTGAATGTTAAGCAAGATCTACTTAGACAAAGTATTCTCCATTTCCAGCGGTGAGACCCCTAGGGATCAGAAATGTATCGCCTATACTGACGATGGGATATTTTTGATGAGTAGTATAAGGCCTTGTGCGCACAATGCGTTTTTTGCTACGTTTTTTGTGTGCAGTTTTGATCCCAAAACTGCATGCCCTTCCAGTCAATAGATTTGACTTAAAAAACACACTGGGCAAAAACGAGGTAAAAATGCAGTAATACGTGGTAAAATATGAATGCCAAGGGTTAGTTTTTTGGGCCCAAAAATGTGTATCTTTGTGGTCATCACAAAGATGCAGCATGTGCATGTAGCACCCACAGGGCAAGGAGTGAACTTTACTCATTGCTGGGCCTGGTGATGTCGGTCCTGGGGATGTCACGGGTGGCCCTGCCCGGCTTTGTGGCCCTGAGGCGTACAATAAAATGGGGAGGATGATAATTGTGGAGGAGATGATAGGGTTAGTTTGTCTTGTGACGCATCCTGCGGTACGCGGCCAGTGATTAGCTGCCGCTGCTGTCACTGTCCTCCAAGGCGGATGGTTGTAGGAGCTAAGATGGTTCTGCTCCCCACAGGTGGAGTGGGCCTCGGGGAGGATGATGACAGTGCTGGTCTATGGTATTGTACACTGGGGAGCGGGGCTGAGGACGCTGACAGTGACTGGACGACACAGGCTGGTAGTTTCCTTTACCTTTTACTAGTCAGTTGTTATAGTCCCAGGTTACAGTGGTCCAGTCAGCCGGGAAGCAGTGAGGAATCCCTTCTATGCCAGGTACGTTGGAGGCCTTCCTTAGTGTGCTCTGACTGTGCGTTGCTGTGGCCTAGAGCAGCACAGCATCCCTCTTCCTAGGTCTAATTTGCCTTGTCTCTTGTGGCGGGCAGCGCGAGCCGGATGTAGGGCCCGCCGGTATTTCTGCAGCCCCGAGCTCTATTATGCTACTGCTCCTTGAGAGTCTCTGTTGGGCCAACCGGTGTGGAACCGCCTGCCCTCTGGGTTTACTACTGGACCGTTAGTACCCGACAGTCGAGGACCCAGGTGTCCTGATTCAGTGCTCGGTCCTGGAAAGCTTGAAACAGCTCTCTAACAGCGACCATTCTCTTTCACTGCTACTAGAGTTCTCAGTTTTCTCTTCCTGTTCCCCTCTCCCAAACCCCTCTCCCGCAGAATGCACAAGGAAGCTCACCCCAAACAAGACTTGAGCTCCCCCTTCTGGCCTGGATTAGGAAGTGTTGTGTGTGTGATTGTACCTGGCATAGAAATCTCCTCGCTGCTTCCAGGCATAGCATTGCCCTCCTGTGAGGATAAGAATGCCACTGTGGCTCCCATGACCATTGGAGTGCCACATGCACATTGCCTAATGCTTACCATGGACTAATAAACTAACATATATGGGAGACATTGAGGGTTTTTCATCTTGGCTGCCTCCGCAAACCAATCAGCATCCGCAATCAGCTCATAGGAAGTGAATAGGCTAACAGAAAGACCCTGACAATTACTGTCACATCATATGGAGTTATTCTGCAGGTTAATAGTGTTGTGACATCATGTGGTGTCGGCAACTAGTGCCCCGCTGCAGGGATTAAAAATGAACTTTATTCCTCCCAACAGATTTCGGCTTACAGTCATAGGCATAGTGCAAGTTCAGTCACCGCTCATTGTATAGAAAGCGGTGTCTGGAACTGACTGACTCCCATAACTGACTGACAGCCGGCTCTGCACTAGAGTCTGCTGTCAGTTAGTGCGGGGCGTGCGGTTACAGCTATCATTCTCTATACACTGGGCGGTGACTGAAACCATGCCAGCTTCATTTCTATGACTCGAAGCCGAATGCTGGCGGAAGGAATAAAGTTAATTTCCTCCCGGCAGCAGGGCTCTAAGTGCATTAACCTGCAGATTAACCCTATATTGTTAATTTATAGGATGGGGTTTAAAGGTTTTTAAAGGGAACCTATCACCAGGTTTTTCCCTTATAAGCTGCAGCCACCACCAGTGAGCCCTTATATACAGTATTCCAGAAAATATGCAAGAAAAGGTCAAAAACCACCTGCCCATGCGCACTACAGTACTTTGTTCAGCCCTCATCCGGACAACTTAAAGTTTGCATGTGCAGGAGCGCAATGGAGGCTTCTCTGTGAATGATGTAGGACGAGTCATGCACATGGGGCTGGGCAGGAGGATGGCGATCAGACAAGATGGAGAAGGTGCCGGACCAAGAGCAGCATCACCCATCGGACCGCCCCGCTCCTCTAGGTGAGTATTATAAAGGTGTTTTTCAAATTCTACAGAGCGGCCTAGGCTCTTATATACAGTTTTCTGGAATGTTATATATAAGTTCTCACTGGTGCTGGCCACAGCTTAAAAGGGTAAAACCCTTATTACAGGTTACCTTTAATGGCCTGAATCATTAGAAATCTCTGATCCTGGCCACAATAGTCCACAACAGCACCACAGGGTCCTGTTATGTCATATACAGGTAGGAGAGCACAGTAATAACAGTACATACTAAAGATCAAAAGGATCACACAACCATGAACTGTTAGGCCATGTGCGCACGTTGCATTCTATTCCGCAGCGTGTAAGTCACTGCATATGCATCTCAGAACGCAGCCAAAAAAGCTGCGTTCTGAGACGCATTCGGCAGAACGCAACGTGCACATATTCCTGGAGAATTCATGCATTCTAAATGCTTGCTCTGCCATAGACGGAGTGGGAACAGCATCCAGAATGCACATTTTTCACAGTGCGCTCCCACTCGGCTCTGCAGCATCCCCATAGACTTGCAGCAGAGTCGAGTGGGACCGCACTGTCAAAAAGAGCATGGCTGGCTGCGAGACAGAGCCACGTGATCAGAATGAACTCGGATGAACTTCACCCAACTTCATTGTGATCGTGCGGCTCTGTGCATGTGCCACGGCTTGATTTGCGGTCACATGTGAAGGACTCACCTGTGATCACAAATCCCCTGAGTGACTGCAGTGAGCCGCACGATCAGCTGTGGTTTCACTCAGGTTACTCGCAGCCACAGCTGCAGTCCTCCACCTGAGAGCGGTGGCCGCGAGTAACCTCAGTGACAGCACAGCTGATCACGCGACTCACTTCAGTTGCTGCATGGAGCTCACAGGAGCGGCAGTGTTCTACTGCCGCTCCTGTCAGCTTCCGATGTAGCAGAGCTAAAAGTGTCGTGGGACCTTGCGTGGATTATGTCGGACCTGGAGGTGTTTTTGAGAGGTTAATAAAGTGGTGAAAGAGGGTGTTTTTTTGTCTTTCATTACAAATAAAGGATTTTTTGGATGTATGTGTTTATTTTCTTTAACTTACAAGTTAATCATGGAAGGTATCTCGGGGAGACACCTGCCATGATTAACCTCGGACTTAGCGGCAGCTATGGGCTGCTGCCGTTAACTCCTTATTACCCCGTTTGCCACCGCACCAGGGCAATTCGGGATGAGCCAGGTAGAGTCCCAGGACTGTGGCATCTAATGTGTCACGCTTCCCGGGTCCTCACCCCCGCTCCCCGGCTCACCTGCCACGCTCCCCGCTCTCCAGCCACCGGATCCCGTCCGTCCCAGGAGCCATGGACCCCGATCCCGGCGCCCGACAGCTTCCCTGGACCTGGCCGGCTCCCCTGCGTCCTCCTCGCAGCCTCCTTCCCTGGCTTCTGGCACTCGGGCGGCGCGCATGCGCATTAGGGCGCGCGCGCGGTCACTGACCCTTTCTTAAAGGGCCAGCGTCCATTAACAGGAAATGAGGTTGCACAGGTACAGGGTATATAGGGGGTCATTGTCCAAGGGGGCGGGGCCTGATCTTCGTGTTCCCTGAGCTAGGAGTCAGGTCTCCTGGTGTTTATGTGCCTATACTCACCTATCTCTCTTTGTAGAGCCGTACCTGCCGCGCCATCCAGTCTGCCGTGTCCTGAACCCCGCACGCTGTCCGTCTGCCAACTGACAGTCCGTACCATCTCGGATCCCTGCGGTGACCCGTCATCCCGCTCCAGAGGTTCCGGACCCCGCCTACTATCATCTCGGCTTCCGAACCTGAGCTACGTCACCAGTACCACCATCTGTGACTCCGTGGTCCCAGGGACTCCTCCGCTGCCCTCACTTGCACGGACTGTTCTGCCGCCCTTCAGTGCTTCAGCTGCCGGACTCCTTACCACCATCTTAGAGTCCGGTCCAGTGGATCCACCTCCTGGGTCTACCCGACCGCCCGGCCGTGACAGTAAGATCAGGCCATGGATCCCGCTGCAGCACTATTGGCCCTGCAAGAGGAACTCCAACGCCAGCGTGAAGTCCAGACCCGCATGCTGCAATTTATGACCTCCGTGGACACCCGCCTGTACACGTTACAAGCTTCCATGACGCCTGCGGCACCCAGGTCCTCCAATGGACAATCCACGGCTCCCGCACCAGTGGCAGCCTCGTCGGGTGCTTCCCAACTCCGGTTGGCTTCACCACCTCGTTATGCTGGAGATCCCAAGACCTGCAGGGGCTTCATTAACCAGTGTTCCCTTCATTTCACGCAGCTGCCACATCTGTTCGCCTCTGACCAAGCCAAGGTCGCCTTTATAATGTCTCACCTGGAGGGCGAGGCGCTGGCGTGGATGAACCCCTTGTGGGAAAAGGAGGACCCTATGACCAAGGATCTTCAAGAGTTCCTGCAGGCCTTTCGCAGCACTTTTGACGAGCCGGGACGCGCCTCTGCGTCTGCTTCATCCCTTCTCCGCTTGCGTCAAGGAACACTGACGGTGGGCCAATACGCCATTCGTTTCCGCACGTTGGCTTCAGAACTCAGCTGGAATAATGAGGCCCTAACAGCCGCCTTCTGGGAGGGTCTCTCAAGCCGCATCAAAGACGAGTTGGCGGGCCGTGACGTGCCCTCCACCCTAGATGCCCTGATTGCCCTAGCAACTCGAGTAGACATCCGTTTTCAGGAGCGCTCCAAAGAGCTGTCTCGGGAGAGACGTCCAGTCCGGCATCCCTCTCCTCCACAGAAGACCTCCGTACCTCAGTCTTCTACCGCTGGGATTCCCGTCCACGAGCCCATGCAGATTGACCGGATACGGCAGTCCGAACAACGACGAGCAGAGCGGCTCGCTAAGGGCCTCTGCTTTTACTGTGGTGAGGACACACACCTCCTCCGTTCCTGTCCGGAAAGGCCGGGAAACTCCAAAGCCTAGGGTTGGTAGGAGAGGCCACCCTAGGTGCTGGGACTCTCTCTGATCCGGTCACATGGACCGTGCAAGTGACAACGGGAGAGACGCGGTTCACGGCTGAGGCCTACCTCGATTCCGGGGCAGCAGGCAATTTCATCCAGCAAGCCACCGTGGACAAATACCAAGTGCCTGTTATTCCACTCAACAAGCCCCTGGTGATTGCCTCTGTAGATGGGAGACCCCTTTCTGACACCATCTCCTGGACCACCAGGCCGGTTGAACTGCGGATCGGTGCTCTTCACACCGAGACCATCGCCTTCTACGTCCTCCCTCACATGTCCCATCAGATCCTGCTGGGTCTTCCATGGTTACGGGCCCACGAACCATCAGTCAGCTGGGGTACAGGCGACATCACCCGCTGGGGTTCTTCGTGTCATGAGAGATGTCTAAAATCCACACAACCCATCCGACAACCTCTGGTTCCTGAGAACCTACCGGGGCTGCCCTCGGCCTATTGGACCTTTGCGGATGTCTTTGATAAAAAGGAATCCGAGGTACTGCCGCCACATCGTCCATACGATTGTGCCATCGACCTGCTCCCTGGAACAACGCCACCACGAGGACGGATATATCCTTTATCTCCAGCCGAAACAAGGGCTATGTCTGCTTACATCTCAGAGAGCCTGGCAAGGGGATTCATTCGGAGGTCCTCCTCTCCTGCTGGAGCAGGTTTCTTCTTTGTCAAGAAAAAAGAGGGCGATTTACGCCCCTGCATCGACTACCGGGGTCTGAATCAGATCACAGTCAAAAACAAGTACCCTCTGCCGCTCATCCCCGAATTGTTTGACCGACTTAGGGGGGCTCGTGTGTTCACCAAGCTGGACCTTCGGGGTGCTTACAATCTGGTGCGCATCCGCTCTGGTGACGAATGGAAGACCGCGTTCAATACGCGCGATGGACATTATGAGTACTGCGTGATGCCCTTCGGCCTGTGTAATGCTCCTGCCGTCTTCCAAGAACTGGTGAACGACGTGTTCCGAGACCTCCTCTACACCTGTGTGGTAGTATATCTAGATGACATCCTTGTCTTCTCTCCGGACCTCTCAACCCACAGAGAGCACGTACAGCTGGTTCTCCGAAGATTGAGAGAGAATCGCCTGTACGCAAAGTATGAGAAGTGTGTCTTTGAGCAGTCTACACTCCCCTTTTTGGGGTACGTCATCTCTGAGACTGGACTGCAGATGGATCCCAAGAAGGTCTCCGCCATTCTCAACTGGCCTCCCCCTTCTGGACTGAAAGCAATCCAACGCTTCCTGGGATTCGCCAACTACTACCGCCAATTCATCCCTCACTTCTCTGCTCTGACTGCTCCACTTTCCGCTTTGACTAAGAAAGAGGCAAATCCAAAGGACTGGTCGCCTGCGGCCGACGCCGCGTTTGGCTCATTGAAGCGAGCTTTTGCTTCCTCTCCTGTACTCCACCGTCCGGAGTTAAACCGCCAGTTCACCTTGGAGGTGGATGCCTCCTCCTCAGGAGCCGGAGCAGTGCTCATGCAGAAATCCTCCTCCGGGAAGATGGTGACTTGCGGATTCTTCTCCAAGGGCTTCTCAGCGTCTGAACGCAACTACACCATCGGGGACCGAGAGCTCTTGGCAGTCAAACTGGCACTGGAGGAATGGCGCTACCTCCTGGAAGGTGCAGTGTATCCCGTGATAATTTACACTGACCACAAGAACTTGGAATACCTGCGGTCCGCTCAGCGACTGAACCCACGGCAAGCCAGGTGGTCTTTATTCTTTGCCAGGTTTGACTTTCAGCTTCACTTCCGACCCGCGGACAAGAATGTACGCGCTGATGCCTTGTCCAGGTCTTTCATGCCCATGGAGCAGGAGGAAGCGACTACCCAACCCATCATCTGTCCTAGCAACATCGTTCCGGTGGCCCCTGTCACTCTAGCCCAGATACCGCCCGGGAAGACCTATGTCTCTGAGACCGACAGGCAAAAAGTGTTACACTGGGGTCATGCATCAAAAACAGCCGGCCATGCAGGCCAGAAGAGAACATGGGGTGCGATTGTACGCCATTACTGGTGGCCATCCCTTCGCACGGACGTCGCTGCTTTTGTCTCTGCCTGCTCCTCCTGTGCCAGGAACAAGACGCCCAACCACTTGCCCCATGGCCGTCTTCTGCCTCTGCCGATACCCTCAGTCCCGTGGCAACACATAGCTATGGACTTTATTACGGACTTGCCATTATCCTCCGGGCACACAGTCATATGGGTCGTGGTTGATCGATTCTCCAAAATGGCCCACTTCGTTCCTATGGCCGGACTGCCCTCAGCTCAGGAACTCGCGGAAGCCTATATACATCACATCTTTCGCTTGCATGGCTTTCCATCCCACATCGTGTCCGACAGAGGAACCCAGTTCACCTCCCGCTTCTGGAGGGCTCTATGCAAACATCTGGGAGTGACTCTGGACTTTTCCTCTGCTTACCATCCTCAGTCTAATGGCCAAGTGGAGAGGGTCAATCAAATCTTGACCTCATACCTACGTCACTATGTCAACGCCCATCACGACGACTGGTCCTCGCTTCTGCCTTGGGCTGAATTCGCCCATAACCACCACGTCAGTGAGTCATCCTCCAAATCACCCTTCCATGTTGTTTACGGACTTCAGCCCGCCGTCCCGCTGCCTATATCCCCTTCATCGGATGTCCCGGCTGCTGATACTGCTGTCCGTGACTTTGCTACCATTTGGGACTCTGTCAAGGCGTCCCTTGGGCGCGCTTCCCAGCGGATGAAGAAACACGCTGACAAGAGACGTCTGGATCCTCCGTGTTTCTCTCCTGGTGACCTGGTCTGGCTTGCTTCCCAGTACATCCGATTGAAGATACCGTCCTACAAGCTGGGTCCTCGCTACATCGGGCCGTTTAAGGTCCTCCGCAAGATCAATGAGGTATCCTACAAGCTACAGCTCCCGGCCACGATGAGGATACCCAACTCATTCCACGTCTCCCTGCTCAAGCCGGTTGTCCTTGGTCCTTTCTCCGCTGCTGCCAGTCCGGCTCCTCCACCTATTGCCGATGATGACATCTATGCGGTAAGGGATATCGTGGCCATGAAGACCGTACGAGGTCGGCAGTTCTTCCTGGTGGACTGGGAGGGGTATGGTCCTGAGGATAGGTCTTGGGAGCCCAGGGAGAACGTGGGCACTCCTCTTATCCGTGCCTTCATGTCCCGGTTGCGGGGAGGGGGGCGTGGGGGGGGGGGTACTGTCACGCTTCCCGGGTCCTCACCCCCGCTCCCCGGCTCACCTGCCACGCTCCCCGCTCTCCAGCCACCGGATCCCGTCCGTCCCAGGAGCCATGGACCCCGATCCCGGCGCCCGACAGCTTCCCTGGACCTGGCCGGCTCCCCTGCGTCCTCCTCGCAGCCTCCTTCCCTGGCTTCTGGCACTCGGGCGGCGCGCATGCGCATTAGGGCGCGCGCGCGGTCACTGACCCTTTCTTAAAGGGCCAGCGTCCATTAACAGGAAATGAGGTTGCACAGGTACAGGGTATATAGGGGGTCATTGTCCAAGGGGGCGGGGCCTGATCTTCGTGTTCCCTGAGCTAGGAGTCAGGTCTCCTGGTGTTTATGTGCCTATACTCACCTATCTCTCTTTGTAGAGCCGTACCTGCCGCGCCATCCAGTCTGCCGTGTCCTGAACCCCGCACGCTGTCCGTCTGCCAACTGACAGTCCGTACCATCTCGGATCCCTGCGGTGACCCGTCATCCCGCTCCAGAGGTTCCGGACCCCGCCTACTATCATCTCGGCTTCCGAACCTGAGCTACGTCACCAGTACCACCATCTGTGACTCCGTGGTCCCAGGGACTCCTCCGCTGCCCTCACTTGCACGGACTGTTCTGCCGCCCTTCAGTGCTTCAGCTGCCGGACTCCTTACCACCATCTTAGAGTCCGGTCCAGTGGATCCACCTCCTGGGTCTACCCGACCGCCCGGCCGTGACATAATGGATGCGGCAATTTCGGGCGGCTGCTCTCTGATATTGTTAGGCTGGTGTTCTCCCCATAACGTGGAGCTCCCCATCCTGAGAATACCAGCCTTCAGCTTTGTGGCTTTACCCTGGCTGGTATCCAAATTGGGGGGACCGCACGTCGGTTTTTTTTTTTAATTATTTTTTTATTTATTTTTTACTGTTTGATATAGACACGCTCACCGGTGGCTGTGATTGGTTGCAGTGAGACAGCTGTCATTCAGCGTCGGGGGCGTGTCTGACTGCAACTAATCATAGGCGCCGGTGGGCGGGGGAAGCAGGGAATACGAGATGGATTAATGAGCGGCCGGCATTTTCAAAAGAGGAGATGCCGCCACAGTCTGACAGTCGTGCAGCGCCACATCGGTGATCATGGACCGGTGAGTATGAGAGAGGGGGTGGGAGGGAGAGACATAGAGAGTGAGTGAGACCGACCGACAGATCGACCGACAGACAGACCGACAGAGAGAGAGACCGAAAGACCTGCCTTTGTTATGTCAAAAAAACATGCGGATCACAACAAAAATGCAGTGCAAACGCAGTGCTTAACATTTTGGCAGTGTTTTTCTACAACTTACTGATTTCAATGGGTGTAGAACACTGCCAAAACGGACAAAAGAATTGACATGCTGCTTTTCTAAACACAGAGATTTTGTCAAATTTTTGACAGTCAAAAAGCTGCGTTTCAAAAAGCATTGTGCGCACAGATTTTGCATGATTCTCATAGACTTTGCTGGGGAAGCAGAACGCATGCATTTTTTCAATGACACAATGCAGTTGTAAACGCAGCAAAAATGCAGAAAAAAATGCAACATGCGCACATGGCCTAAAGGTTTAGCAGAAGACAACCCTATTTGGAGCTGATGTTTAAGCCAAGTACTTGCCTGCAGAGCCATTTTAGAAGCTTTTTCTATTACTTGAAGACGTTGCTTCACAAATAATGAAAAACCTCCGCAAAGTAGGGAAAAATGCCACGTTTAAAATATTTTTTATGCATTTTTCTTTGTTTTTCTTTCTTTGCACCTATAGTTTTTAAATGTTTTTTTTTCATGCAGTTTAGAAAAAAATGCAACACTGCCTTTTGGCTAATATTAAAAATCCATTTTTTGTTTTTGCTATTGAAATTTTTAGGTTTTTTTTCATTCAAAACATATGAATGGATGCCAAAGAAGTTTCAGTCTTTCCTTTGTATCCTTTTTTTGGCTTTCTTTTTTTGTGGCATTGACTCAAAAACCTGCCACAAAAAAAAACTGCATGTTCTTCATCACAAATATGAAGTTTAGGGTATGTGTACACAATGACTTTAAGAAGCTGGCTAACCCGCTGAGGTTTTTCTAGGTGAAGCCATTTTTTTCCCCAACAGGTTTTGCTGGTGCTTCTGTAGTTGTTTTTAAGAACTTTTTCTATCCTTTCTATCACTAGAAGAATCTGTCCAAAGAATAAACATTACTTCTTTTACCCGCTTCATGGTTTCTGACCCTGAAGTGGTTAAGAGAAGCAACAAAAAACTGAACATGTGCACCGCAACCGTTTTTACATTGCTGTGCAATACATTCATTTTTTGTGGTGGTTTTGCAGCACTTTTTACAGGTGAGTTCTAGTCAGAAGACATTGTGTGTTCACATCCTAAAGGATTACATGTTTATAAAAACCAATTCACTATAATTTGCAAATTCCAAATATATAGCTACACCACAAAATATGCCGTGACCTAATTGCTAGCATTATATAATATACAAACTAAGGTATCATGTCACTTTTAGCAACCTATCAGGTATGCCAATCACATTGGGTGTGGAGGAAGCATACTTATTCATTGTTAGGTACACAAAGCACTTTACTAACCAAAATGTCATTTTATTTTTTTTTCTTCTTGGTGGTGAAAAGTTAGGGCTCATAACCGCACAAGCTTTAAGTGGAATATTTCATCCTAAAGCATACTATTTATGTTTTTAAAACATTGTGGCATTGACGTTTTGGTCAAAGACATGTCAATGCCACATAGACAGCGGTGGACACCACGTCATACCTGACTACGCCAGTTATTACACCTTCTGAGGACCCCCTGCACAAACACTGATGAAGGTCTTTGACCGAAACATCTGTGCTTGTGCTGGTCTCAATAAAAGACCACTATTCACATTTATCTTGAGTGCCAAGTTTCTACATCTTCTCATATTTGAAGCCATCTTCTCCCAACAGCAGTTTTAAGATCTTTCCACAGGTGTTCAATGGGATTTAGATCCGGACTCATTGCTGCCACTTCAGAACTCTCCAGCTCTTTGTTTCCATCGATTTCTGGGGGCTTTTTGAAGTATGTTTGTGGTCATTGTCTTGCTAGGAGACTCATGACCTAGGATGGAAATCCAGCTTTCTGACACTGGGCACTACTACATTGCCACTCAAAATCCTTTGGTAATCTTCAGATCTTACATAGTTACATAGTTACATAGTTACTTAGGTTGAAAAAAGACCTAGGTCCATCTAGTTCAACCTTCCTCCATGAAGCCTTGCACACAGTCAAGGAACCAAGTGCCAGAGTCAGTGAACCAACCCCAAAACATCTTTGAACCTCTACCATATTTGACTGTAGGTACTGTGTACTATATTCTTTATAGGCATAATTCCCTTTTTGGTAAACAATAGAATCATGTGATTTACCAAAAATCTTTATATTGGTCTTATCTATCCCAAATGTATTCTGGCTTACTCACATACATTTTGGCAAACTGCAGTCCATTTTTTATGCCTCTTTGTCAGCAGTGGGGTCCTCCTGGGTCTATAGTATAGCATTTAATTTCATTCAGATGTTGACTGATAGTTCACGCTGACACTGATGCACCCTGAGCCTGCAGGGCAGCTTGAATTTCTTAGGAACTTCATTGGCGCTGCTTATCCACCATCTGATCTACGTTGTATTGCAACTTTTCATCAATTTTTTTGTGACGTCTACATCCAGGTAGACTAGCTACAGTGATATGGGTT
This sequence comes from Anomaloglossus baeobatrachus, assembly GCF_048569485.1. Lineage (NCBI taxonomy): Eukaryota > Metazoa > Chordata > Amphibia > Anura > Aromobatidae > Anomaloglossus > Anomaloglossus baeobatrachus. The sequence continues at coordinate 95,079,174 of NC_134354.1, read as the reverse complement.
GTAAACGTCTTGATTATGTTGCTTGCACACCTTGGACAAAAGAACATCAAAATCTAGTGTGGTACACACAGACACACTATGCAAAGATTGAGAAAAATTCTCCCCTTATTATCTAGTTTCAGGTGTGATTTTCATATTGCCCGCACCTGTTATTTTCCACAGGTGAGTTTGAATGAGCATCACATGTTTGAAACAAAGTTGTTACTCACAATTTTGGAAAAGTGCCAACAGTTTTGTCTGGTCCATTGTTGGGAATTTCTATGATATTATGTCCAATTTGTCTTTTTTTCCCTTTTTTTGTGTTGTTCCAATACACACCAAGGAAATAAACGTGTATGATAAAAAGTGTAATTGCAATAATTTTCTGGAAGAAATACTTCATTTTCAGGAACAATTTCAAGGGTGCCAATACTTTCAGCCATGACTGAATATATTTTACATTTCTGTCAATGCTTTCTTTCTAATTTTCTATCTCACTATCTGTGTTTAAAAAAATTCCAAAAATCATGCAATAAGTTTATAAAATGGTGACAATTTCAGCTCTGTAGAGATCACTTCTCAGCTGTCATCACATTATCACTACAGGCAGGACTGAAATTCCCTGTTCTATTGGATTACATCATTGAAAATTGGTTATAGTCAGAGCTCTTGGCCTCATCCCTCCACACATTACAGAGCCACATCATGTCCACAACATTCTCCCATAGCAGTCAGGTTCTCTCATCTACAAGTTTCTCTGATTCCTGTAGCCTTGCAATCTATTTAAGGGGGTTTTCCACTACAAATATATTAATGACTTACCCTTAAAATAGGTAATTAATATCAGATTCATAGGGTTTCAACACCCAGCACCACCACTGATTAAAGGTACCGTCACACTAAGCGACGCTCCAGCGATCCCACCAGCAACCTGACCTGGCAGGGATCGCTGGAGCGTCACTACACGGGTTGCTGGTGAGCTGTCAAACAGGCAGATCTCACCAGCAACCAGTGACCAGCCCCCAGCCAGCAGTGACGCGTGGAAGCGATGCTGCGCTTGGTAACTAAGGTAAATATCGGGTAGCCAACCCAATATTTACCTTGGCTACCAGCGCACACCGCTTAGCACTGGCTCCCTGCACTCCTAGCCAGAGTACACATCGGATTAATTACCCGATGTGTAGTCTGGCTATGTGTGCAGAGAGCCGGCACTGACAGCGTGAGAGCGGCGGACGCTGGTAACGAAGGTAAATATCGGGTAACCAAGGAAAAGGCTTCTTGGTTACCCGATATTTACATTGGTTACCAGCGTCCGCAGAAGCCGGCTCCTGCTCACTGCACATTTAGTTGTTGCTCTGTCGCTGTCACACACAGCGATGTGCGCTTCACAGCGGGAGAGCAACAACTAAAAAATGGCCCAGGACATTCAGCAACAACCAACGACCTCACAGCAGGGGTCAGGTTGTTGCTGGATGTCACACACAGCAACATCGCTAGCAACATCGCTTTGCGTCACAAAAGTCATGCCTCAGCAGCGATGTTGCTAGCAAGACGTGGCCTTAACAGTTACCAGCTCTCTACATTGTTTGCATAAGTCATCAATATCAGTGAAGTGCTAAATGCCAGAGTCTACTTAGCCAATCAAACCTTCAGCTTGGGTAAAAAAAAAAAAAATAATATATATCCTCTGTAGCGGGGCGCATGGGGCAGGCAGTGGTAGTTGTGCGTGCAGGCGTTAACAGGCTGCAGCGCAGCCGCTCGTTAACCCCATGCCTTCCCGTCGCCACATCACTCACAGGAGAACTCCACAACAGTCCTGGCGATGCTGCATTCTTGCTCACAGTCAATAGAGCCGAGACATGAATTATTCTTTTAAGCAAACTGACTTTATTGTTCTTCTACTCCTGAATTACTTTTGTCCGCATCGCACCGGCACCGTGCACAGGCACGTTCAGTCTCGTGGAGGGAATCTTCCGGTGATTCGAGCCAGAAAGAATCGAACGCCAATCCCCCAACCGACTGGACTGTACCCTGCTTCTGGGGGCGTGGTTAGCCAATCTCTTTCAGGATCCCGTGTGTCTGCGATCGTAGGGGTGACCCCTAGGGTCAGAATTTGCAAATGGGGCTTTTGTATACTGCTGCTACTGGGGGAACTCTCCTCCTGTCTACTCCCTATCTCACCCTTATATATGACTTGCTCTTTAACCCTTTTCCTGCTCACCCAGGTGACAGGACAGCCGTACTATCACACTACCACATGGTGGCCATTTGCATACTACACATTACATAGTGATATATACAACTTTGGATGTGGCGGCTACTTTTGCAGTGGTGGACCTAGTCCTAACTCCCCTATACCTCAACCATTATATATACTTGCCTGTTATATTCAGCCAGGAACTACTTACATGTACACTATATGGAGAAAAGTACTAGGGCAACAGCACATGACATCTACAAGAGCTTTTTTGACCACCCATTCTACATCCATAGGGATTAACATGGAGTTGGTCCCTTTAGCAGCTTTAAGAGCGTCTACTCTTCTGGGAAGACTTTCTTCTACTCTTCTGGGAAGACTTTCTACAAGATTCTTGAGTGTCTGACTCTGTATTAGACACTGATGCTGGATGAGAAGGCCCTGCTCACAATATCTTTTCTCGTTCATCTCAAAGGTGTTTGAGGTGTTGAGGTCAGAGCTGTGTGGCTGGTCGGCTTCTTCCACATCAATCTCCCACAACCCTCCCAGCCATGTCTTTATGGATCTTCCTTTGTAAACTAGAGCACAGTAATGGGGAATAGAAACGGGCCTTCGCCAAACTTTTCCCACAAAGTAGGAAGCTGCAATTGTCAAAAACATCTTGGTATGCTTGAAGATTTCTTGTCAGTGGAACTATGGTGCTAACATCAACCACTGGCCCATAGCGTTATCCCTATACCAAAGATTACAGTTGGCACAATGCAGTCAGGCAGGACACATTCTCCTGGCATTTGTCAAACCCAGACTCGTCCATCAGACTGCTAAAAAGAGAAGTGTGATTCGTCATTCCACAGAACACACTTTCACAGCTCCACAGTCCAGTGGTGGTGTGTCTTGTACAACTCTATCCAATGATTAGTATTGTGCTTGGTGATGTAACCCCTGCATGCAGCTATTTGGCCATGGGAACCCATGCCATGAAGTTTCCGGTGAGAACTCAGTTTTTGTGCCCATATTAATGCCTTAGGAAGTTTGATCTCTGCAGTTATGGAGTCAGCAGAACATTGATGACTTTTAAGCACTATGATCCTCACCACTCGTTGACCCCACTTTGTAACTCTAAATGGATCTCATTTTGTGGCTGTTGCTGCAGTTCCCTCCACTTTCTAATTATATTGCCCAGGATTAATGGTGGAATATTTAGGAGGAAACAAATGTCATGAACTGATTTACAACATTAGTGTTCTATTCAAGGAAAACACTGGTATTAATGTGCTCTTAAGAATGACATTTCTTTCAGAAATGTTAGTAAAGGCAGACAGCACAGCGTGGGTCTGTATGTTATACACCTGCGCCAGTAACAGTGAATTAAAATCCTGAATTCCTTGATTAAGACGAGTGTTCCAATTTTTTTGTACTTATAGTGTAAAGGTCAGTCACACATAATGAGATCGTTAACAAGATCGTTACTACGTCACAGTTTCCAGATCGTTGTTAAATCGTTGGTGAGATCGTTGGTGAGATGTCACACAATCATTTTCCCAACGACTTTAGTAACGATGCAGCGACCTGTATAACGATCTCGTTGGTCTTTGGGACCCTGTCACACAGCAGCTATGTAACAATTCCATCCTCGAATAGGGGCGTAGTGTTTGACGCTGTAAGCTACGTAGGCGTGCATATGCGTCGCCTTTTCCACACCCCTCCGCTCCGATTGGTGGCCAATACTGCATTCTGATTAGGCGGCCGGCGTAGAAGGCAACTTGGTATCGCTTCATCCTTTGTCCCTTTTTGAGCCTTGCTTTGAGGATAGAACCTGCGACTCCACCCGGATTCATTTGTACTTTGTTCCCGGTTGCTTGCTTGCTTTTCGGATCAAAGCTGCATCTGCACCCAGATTGATCCCTCCTTTGTTCCCGAGTGTTTGCTTACTGTTCTCAGCGACAAACAATCGGTGCAGAGGGGCGCGGAAAAGGTGATGCAACTACATGCATACGTGTCACCTTTTAGGTTCTCATCTAGGTCGCTAACGAGATTGTTAGTAGGTGTCAAACATACAGATCCATCCTGCCCAGCAGGACTCCAACGAGCCAAAAATGGCCCAGGACATTCAGCAACGACCAACGATCTCACAGCAGTACGTGTCAAACATAATGAGATTGCTGGTGAAGTCGTTGTTTCGTCACAGAAACTGTGACGTAGCAACAATGTCGTTAGCGATCTCGTTATGTGTGAAGTGGCCTTAACTTCCTTTTCTTCACTGATTGGAAATTAGTCAATTAGTATAGGAGAGCAATCTATTCTCCACATTATCTGTGATCAGATAGCATTATCTATTTGACAGATATTGATTTTGTAGATAACGTTGCAAGGGTGATGGGGCCCACTGTGATGCACCATTAGATAAAGCCTTTTCTGAGACATCTTCCTCCTCTGCCCACTTCTTATCCCAGCCTTCAATTCTGGCACTTACCTACCATAAAACGAGTCAATTGGTAAAAAAATATAATTTTTATTTTAATTTGGAAACAATACAATTGTTTTGCACAATATGGAAGTTAACTGACCGCGCCAAGCTAACATCTATATGATGGTGATATGCTAATAGTGGTAATAATAGGAACAGCTGCAGGGAATATAGAAGATGAAAAGCTGCAATGTTCAAAGGAATAGTGTGTATAATAAAAAGTATTGTTTTCTATCATGCGGTCTTGGAATTAATTGTCTTCTGAATTCTTGTAATTTAACATGTTAGAATTAATACCAAAAGATTAGACCATTGTACATATTAGTTAATACATTTTCCTGATTTCCCATTATTAGAGATGAACAGACCCATGGAGGTTCAGTTCGGTCGGTGCTTGAACATAGGAGATATTAAATAAAATCCCTTAATTAAATGTCTCAAATGCTCAACTGCCAGAACAATAGGGTAGGTGGGTTGTCTGCTCTGCTGATGTAGATCCAAAAGAATCGTCCAGAGTAGAAAGTAATCTTGATCCAGGTGTGTTTTCTATGCATTTTGAAGTCTTCAGACTTTTTTATCAGTTATAACTAGTGTTGCGCGAGTAGCTAACTATTCGTACTCGCTATGGTGTTGTAGCATCCAAGAGGCACGGGGTCCAGGTCGGGTCTCGTACCTGTTTTACACATCACCGAGCCGGTGAGGAGGTCTGGGATGTCGCGGTAGCCTGCCCGGTTTCATGCCCCGAGGTGTACACCAATAGAAGGGAATAGGGTGGTGCATGATTGTCGTGACACCACCTGCAGTACACGGCCAGGGAATAGCCGCCTCTGCTGTTGCTGTCCTCTGGGGTGGATGGTAATAGCGCCGAAGATGGTATCGCTCCCCACAGGTGGAGCGAGCCCGGGGAGGATGACAAGGGGAGTAGGAGGATCAGGAGAGGAGTAGGAGGATGATGAGGGAAGTGGTAGTAGTGGCGGTGGCAGTTCTTTAAGAAGCCTGTTCACTGCTGCAGTAGCACTGGTCACTGCTGTGATGGGCCCCGTTGACCTCGGATAAGTTGAAGGAAGCCACTGGTGTTTGGAAAATGTTCTTTGTAAGAGTTGCCCCTCAGTAGTGAGGAACCCCGGCCGAGCGTTCCGCTCCAAGTCGCAGGCCCTGTTAAAGAAAAAGATGAAGAAGATGATGGTGGTGTCGTGTCGCCAGAACTGATGTCCCGGGAAGACTGACTGGTGATTGTGTGAGTTGCTCCTACTTCTACCCCAAGTGGAACCCGCCCCCCAGGTGGTTGTCCGAGTGACTGGCAAATTCCCATTCTTCGTGATGGCCAACCCCCTGCCTACCCTAGTTCAGCTCCCCAGTGTGAAGGCTCCTAAGCTGTATGTAAAGTGTGAATGTGGAACACCGGTGATTAACCCCTCCTTACCCGAGGCGAATACCACACCTTAATTGAGGTGCAATACTCTGTGGAGACTGGAGCCGCAGGGGCGCCACATTGTTAGCGAGTACTGTCCGCTATTCGCATATTTGTTACGAGTAGCGGCCACAACGTAAGTCAAGAAAAAGAAAGAAAAGAAAAAATAGGGAAGCTCACAACGTTGTAGTATGCGGTTTCAACACATAATGGAGAAGCCGAGTGCCTGATCCACTGGCATGTCAATCACCAGAGGAACAACAGAAAAGTAGAGATCATCGGCACATCCATGTGGAGCGATGAAGTTAAGATCAAAAAAGCTTTATTGGTGAGACATAAACATCAAAAAAAGTAGACTAAAGCATGCTTAGAACTGACGCGTTTCTAGTGTGTTAAAAACCTTAGTCATAGGAAATATGTCAGTATCAATAAAGTCCATCAGAAAAAGTAAAAAAAGGGAGTATGAATTGTTAAAAAGAGAAATATGTCTTGACATAAAGTGAAAAAAGAAAGAAGACCAAGTAAAAATAAAAAAAAAAGAAAGCGAAAAAAAATGATTATGGTAAAGAAAAAGAGTATTGTAAAAAGAATAAAATGTGTGTGGAAAAAATAAAAATAGGTATAAAATAAATGTTAGAACCAGTATGGTCTCAGACGGAGTGTGCCAGTGATAGTGTGTAGGAACATGGTGACCCACCTTTGTTATTTACCTAGATAAATGAGACACAACAGATACAATATGAAATGCTGAAAAAACTTGTTCCAACCTCCTCCCAAAACTTTAAATATTGCACTAACTCATGTGTCTTCTTAATGGTAGTAAAACAACAAAGCAAAAACTCAAACGTTTCCAACTATGTACAAATTATGTCTGTTGAAAAGCAAAAAAAAAAAATTTCTATGGGTCCAAAAATGTCTCTAAAAAATTGAATTAAATATGATTGTACTCTAAAGTGTGACCTGTATCTAAAGATCAGGACAAAACATCTCTACATATAACAGCTTTATAGTGGTTTTACAAAGAACTGTCATTAGAAAGCCATTCCTGGTTGGGGAACACATACTGTGTGTATATATATATATATATATATATATATATATATATATATATACACATATGATTGTGCATTTTATGTTTTTTTTTACTGTTGTACACATGCAATAAATATTCATTATATTATGAATATTAATATATATCGACTAATTTATACCTTGTGTTGTTTGTACACACGTATATGTATATATATATATATATATATATATATATATATATATATATATATATATATATATATATATATATGTATTGCTGCCTATTTCTACTGTTTTTACAATGAACAGTTTGATTTTATCGTAGCATTCCACATTATTCCAAGTTCTTTCAAATCAAAACAATAACATTATGTGGGGGTAAAATCTGCCTAAAATAAGACATAAATCTGGGATAACCGGTTACACTGCCTTGTTGTAGCTGATCCACATCATGTACAGTCACCTCTATACTTCGTCTGTTCATAGACACATCCATGAGACTGCCGTTAGGACAGATGTAGGATTCATCCTTATGGAATGAGTTCAAAAATGCCAAGACTCTTGATTAGTTCCTTTATGTGTGCCAGGAGACACATGTGATGTTCCATAGTACAGTATGTCTGTACCTGTAATTTACCATGTGTACTGTACAAATGCGGAGTGTGCGATTTTCCAATGTGCTGCAACGAAATTATCAAAAAGTTCCCAATATCTTAAAAGGGTTTTCTTCACAAGTTAACAAATGGTAGCGAATATTCTAAACTAAGCAAATAAACATTCCTTACCAGTAGAATCCACTCCCGGCACTCATGAACCTCACCTATACTAGACCCCCACTGGTTCTGCAGCAATGACTTCCCATCCATCGTTCACTCAACCCCCTCAGCTCATCACTGGTTGCAACATTAATGCATGTTCTAGTAACCGCTAAGTAATTGGTCACTTGATTATACGTGTGTCAGTGGATCTCTACCAAAGTGACAGCGCTGGAGTAGAGGGGGGGCATGAAGGGGGTGTCATTACTTTAGAACATTCTCTACTAGAGATGAGCTGACCCATGGAAGTTTGGTTCGGCAGGTTCAGCAGGACCTTAGATAAAGTTCGGTTTGGGACCAGGACTTGACCTGAATCCCAATGGTTGTCACTAATTGGGCAGTTCAGACCCCCGGCACATGCAGCCAGCTATAAACAGATCACCTCCAGGGGCAGGTAGGCCAGTTGTTTTCCATTTTTGGGGGGGTGCACACTACATCAAGTGCGAGCCATTCAAAACTGCAAGCAGCTCGCACTGGGCAGAGCACCGAGTGTACCCGAGCACAGCAATCCTCACATGAGTGGTCAGCATACATAAAGCTCCTGAACTCCGAATTTCAACTTTATTTTTTGGGAAAAGTCGCTCTATTCTCTACTTTTTAACAACTCCCAGAAAAAAACATTATTACTTATAATAAATTCAATATGCATATGAGATCATTGAATCAAATATTGTGTATTGATAAACTCAGCAGTTTTGTATTGTGTGTGATACAAAGCTCATCTTACTAATTCAACAGATTAAGCAACCACATCATAGCCCTGTGTACTGAGAGGACAGACAATGGTGTAACCAGAGGCGGATTAAGAGTAGCCAAGGCCCTGGGCAGTTTAGAAGACAAGACCCCCCTAACCTCGATGTATCATGTGGCAGGTCACAGCATCCCCTATGACAGATCATGTGATAGGTCATCTATTAACACACAGGTGGGCATTTGCAGGCACAAAACGAGAGTCAGTGGCGCGCTGAGAGCACCATGCACGTTTTTCCTTATGTACATTGCTATTCAGCTATTCATAACGTACAGCGATACATAATAGAGCAGGGTGGGCAATTAATTTGCACAGGGAGCTACATGAGAGACTGTGACTGGTGTGGAGGCCGAAACAATAGGCTGAATTAATTCTGCTCAATATTAATATTAACATATTAATTATTGTGCTACTTTAATATTAATTCTATCACTTAATATTGAGCAGAATTAAGTAAGCTTACATCCCACTATATACAGTATGAAAGTCACAAGCAGACGCTTATGTACAGCGTGAGACCCCTATATACAGCATGAGCCCCCACAAAGAACCCAATATGGTATGAGCCCAAACATAGCCTCTATATACAGGATGAGCTCCCACATAGCTTCTGATATATAGGATTAGCCCTCACAGAGTTCCCTATATACAGTATGAGCCCCCACATATCTATCAATATACAGTATGAGCCCCCACATAGCCACTATATACAGAATGAGCCCCAGATAGCTACCAATATACATGATGAGTCCCGATCCTCATATAGCTCTCACTATACAGTAGTAGCCCCCAAATAGCCCCTATATACAGGATGAGCCCCCACATAGCTGTCGATGTACAGTATGAGTCCTCACATAGTTCCCTATTTACAGAATGAGTCCCAGCATAGCCTCCCCATATACAATGTTAGATCCAAATAGCTACCTCTATATATTATGAGCTGTAACATAGTATCATATATACAGTATGAGCTCCCACATAGCTCCCTATATACAGGAGCAGACCCCATACTACCTATATACAGGATGATCCCCCACATAGCTCCTTATATTCAGTGTTAGCCCCTAGAAAGCTCCCTATATACAGTGTGAGCCCCCACATAGCCCCTATATATAGTTTGAACCCCCACATAGCCCCTATATACAGTGTGAGCCCTCACATAGCTCCCTATATACAGGATCAGCCCATACATAGCTCCCTATATGCAGTATGAGCCTTAACATAGCACCTACATATAAATACACATCCCATACACATATATATATATATACATGTATATATATATATATATATATATATATATGTATATATATATATATATATATATATAAAAACAAATCACATAGTTACCTCATTACTTTTCCCCCCTCATGTTTTCCTGATACTGTCAGAGGAGAGGTGATGAGAGCTCCACTGGAGCTGCACTACCATTCTGTCTTGTAGGTAGCATAGTTACAGGAAAGCTGACTGTCCAGAGATGTGTCAGTTCCCCCTGCGTTCTGTAGTGGTTGGCTTCCCTGGTGACTGGAAGCAGTATCACTTACGTGGAGTGATACCGGTACCCGATCTGATTGTGAAAGCTACAGTGCAGTGCAGCTGCAACAGCGAGGGACCTGACAGCAACGCAGATCTCTGTGTGAGAGCCCATCCACCATCAGCACTTGCCAACTGTAATTGTTTGGGGTCTTGTGAGTGCCATTTTTTTAGGGGGGGTAGTCTGCTTTCTTTTGATTGTGTCTACTTTTTTTGATGAAGAGTCCTACTGTATTCATTAACTTTTCTTTAGCAATACTAGGGCTTACTTTTGGGATAGTTTTATTTTTGAGGAAACAGGGTAGTAGGCAAAGTGGTTTCCTCATGGTACTGTCACTTTGTTACATCAATCCTACCGATATATCAGAAATGTCTGTCCTAGGACAACTCCTTAGACACTCGTTTCCATTGTTCTGTAAAGTTGTTGCAAAAATAACAATTACAGTGGAACCTTGGTTTAATAGTAACTTGGTTTGAGAGCGTTTTGCAAGACAATGAAAGCTTTTTAAAAATTTGTAACTTGGTTTAAGAGCAATACTTTGCAATAAGAGCAAATTACCACTGTGCACACTTCCGGTTTCATCCTTTCACCGTGCTCTGACCCTCTCTGGAGGTAATTTTCTGTCCATATGTACTGTATACAGTGTACCACTGCACAGTACAGTATATACTATATAGCATTTCTATCAATTTGCATTTATGAATACAGTATTGTACTCTCTTTCGGCTAACCAGTGCAGCACATTGCTTATACTGTACCTCTCGCACACCAACAATTCTATTGGAAGCTAATGTGCAGTTTAATTTGTTTTATACTGTACTGCACAGAATTTTATATTAGTGTACTGTAATAATTTTATATGAATACAGTACATTATATTGTATTACTGTAATAAGTTTGTATAAATGCTGTAAATATTTTTGGGATGTGGAACGAATTGTCTGTGTTTCAATTATTTCCTATGGGAAAATTCGCTTTGATATAAGTGTATAAGAGTAACTTGGTTTAAGAGCAGACTCCCGGAACCAATTATGTTCGTAATCCAAGGTTCCACTGTATATAAAATTACCATAAATAATATTCTAGTATTTAGCATTTCTTTTATTTTTTTTAATTCATCATTTATTTAACCAGTAATACTAATCTAGCAAAAAAAAAATGTTCTAATATTTTGCTTCCTGATATTTCTTGTCGGACAGCAAAAAGGGCACTTTTTAGATTTGCTGAATCGCGTACATATTGTGTTCAAAGGTCTTGCCATCAAAAATTCCAGCCGCCAGATATACCGCTTCTTTGACTTTTTGGATGAAATTGCCCTAAACAATGCTTTTATTAACTTTGAATAGGTTCTGAAATGTTATCTTGAGTCAGTCCTGGCAGAATAGTAAGTACGTCTCTAATAAGTGAGCTACAATTTTTCCTCTCGGAATGGCATAAAACCCTTGCCAGATCTGAGACTTAAGTTTTTTGAACATGTTCAAGATTAGAGAAAATACCTTAAAAAGGCTGGATGCAGACCACATAACTATAGTAAATAACAAAAACACCAAATAAACAGTAGGAAGAATTGGAGGAATGATATGGAGTTTTGACACATTTAACTGACACATTACATTAGAATCTTAATAAGCACAACCTGTATGACTAGAAATGGAAAGGATGGATGGGAGGAGCGTATTTTACAATTACACTACGTAAGGTAATAATCATATCATATTTAAGCAGGCCTCTAAGTCACTTGTCATCATTACAAAGGAATATCCACAGGATCACTGGAAGCAATCGTTTCTCCTCGGGATACTTAGAAGGAATACATTTTATTCAACTTGTATGGAAACACAACCTCCGTAGGTAAGCTTCACAATCCTTCCTAGTCTCCTTGTGATGTTATGTATTTTATGAAACGTTGGCTATGGATGATGACTGTTAGGATAGATATAGACGTATTGGTATATATACCCATTATCAGGGTGTACTGACTATCATTTGTATGGAACAGAGGTTGAAACTTTTGAGATTTTGAGCTTTTAGTCTGGCACTTATGGCGCATCATAGCTTTGTGTCTTATCTATATATTGTTGAGTTATAACTATCTTTGGTTTTGAAATGTTGGACTCAAGGTACAGGTTGCCATTTTAACTAATTTGGTTATTTTTCACGTTGGGTAGACCATTGTTTGGATGACAGATATCCAGAATAATTTGTGTATAGCTTTGATTCCTAGAGAGCATGTATATGTGTATACCACATACAAAGGCATTGGTCTCCATAAGTGTAAAGGACCAAGCATTGCCCAGCTGCTCCATGACATCTTGTTCAGTCTCCGAGGAACACGTGAAATTGCTCTATAAAATTATTATCTCCAAATATTAGGTCCATATCAATAATCCATAGACTTGTGGGAGGTAGAAGAAAAAAAAAACAAAAAAGTGTAGTGGAGTTTAAGAGCATACTTTCACACGCTAGGTATGGGGAAATACCGAGCGAACAGCAAAAAGTGAGGGGAGGAAAGAGGGGAACCTTGTGTCTAGGGAAGGGGGAGATGGTGATTGCTGATAAAATCTTCTGCTGTATGCTGGCACCCCTGATGACCCTAGATGGCTTTGACATCTATGCGCTGAGCAGGATACTTAGGCCCTGGTTGACCCTGAACTGAGCCGTAGGTAATGATCGGATGGGATGAGCACTAGCCAACCCCCCCCCCCGAAGTTCTAAAGAACACACAGGGAAGACAAACAGGGGAAAGCAAGCAAACACCTTATCTCCAAGATGACTTCAGGAGAACAACATCAACAAACAACAATGTTTTTCCAGGAGACTACAAACCGACTGCTTGCAGTCTGGATCGTATAGAAAACTCTATCACCAGCACAAACCAAGGAATTATGCAGGTATATAAAGACACAGGAAGGGGATAATGATTAGCAGCTGAAAAGTATAGCTATCCACAGAGGCCTTAAAGAGAAAGCGTAAACCCTAACAGAGAAAATACATAGAACTACATTTACGCCACAGAAGAAGGAATGGAATATCAAGGAGCAGTTTGTGCAGCCAAATGCAGTGACCTTCTGCAGATGGACAACACCCGTTACACACCTGTGACTCATACATTGTAGAAGAGAGAAAAACTGCAAAAAATTATTTGGGAACAGAAGAATTATCAGATATTTTCTGTTTGGTCATTATCCATTACTGATGGGTAGTCTTGAGGTTAAACAAAAAAATACTCATATTATTCGAATTTTGGAAATCTGGTCGTGCGAATAGACTGACTAATCTGATGACTACAATGAGATGAGGATCCCCTGTAAACTCTTAATAGTTGTAAGGCAGAAAAGGACTCTGGATTTTAATAATTTATAAAAATCACTTCCCTAACTGGAAATATCATATATTTTCTCATACTGCCAGGAGCATAGCTATAGGGGTAAAGGTTGCAGCTGGACCCAAGTACCGGAACTTATTTGCCATATTAGACTATGCTCACACTGCTCTTCAGGGTCCTGTTTGAGATCTCTATATTATCAGTTCTGACACATTTGATGACAAGTAAAGCGCAGATGTGAGAGACTACAATGAAACCATGACAGACCTCATAATAGGTCAATGTGGTCCATCAGATGTTGATGGAAAACTTTCTACAATGGAGTAACATGATTTTTGATAGGAAAAGAAGCCACAATACAAATATGAGCAGAGGCAACTATGAATGACACATGGAGGAACATTGGTTTTATGCTTTTTCCAACTAATCAGAACTTTCTATAAATTGTAAAAATCTATAAAAAATATAACTGAGACCACATAAAGGAACAAAGTACAAGGTATTACCTTATTTGTAAAAGTCTCCAAATTCTTCGTATACAAGAGAACACTTGATCTGACAGAAAAGAAAAGTAAACTTTGTAATACTTTGTATTATGTGTAAAAACACATGGCCTGTATACAGACAGACATGTGACACAATGACTGCAGGGTAGTGGAGATGTGACTGGCACACGAGTGCCACTGTCTGTCGTTTACACCTATAATTAGCCCTGTAATTATGGTCCTGTGGATAGCACGAGTAACCGGGAAATAAAAGATCACGACTGCTGTGATTAAGAGTCAGAGATAACATGACCTGAGGGAAATTTAGCTCGTAAAGAATTTCCTACTTATAGAAGATCTATCAGAAGGTCAAATGTGGACAAGTTTTGATCTTATTTTCTTTCGTTGCTGCCTTGAGCGTTTCATGATTATTAGGGGAGAACTTTTCTCCTTGCGGAGACTAACAAACCAATCTGGCTGTCAGTGATGAGGAGTCTTATAGCTGCAATGCTCCTCTGGGCTATATTCAAATTGTCTCTTCAGGGTGGATGGAGAGAAACTCTAGTGCCACCTATAAGACTCTTCACCACTGACAGCCAGATTAATTTGTCAGTCTCCGCAAGCAGAAAAGTTCTTCCCTTAGACCCCACTTTAGCTTCTCATACAGCCAGATCAGACCTCATACTTTGCACTGACGAGGGACAATCATCGTGTCTGCAAATTGAGGTTCTGATCTGGCATAAATCCTAGGTCATATGAAAAGGCTCGTTAAAGAGTCACTTTTGACTTTTAGGATTGCTACTTCCAATAGGTGGCGCTAGAGTTTGTCTCCTTCCTCCCTGAAGAGACAATTTGAATCATGATTATTATTATTTTTTTTTGTAAATCCATCTTATGGTTCCAGAGACATTACCCTTTTTAGTTAGTGCTAATCTCTACCAATGTGGCATGACTCACAAGATCCTCTGGGGTGTGTCTTTAGTCTTTTTTGCATTACTACCCTATGAGCAATGCCCCTTTGTAAAACAGCAAAAAATTTCCACTAGAACCATATGGCAGATTTACAAAAAACAAACTATGGTACACTCAAAACAATGGGTGCAAAATCTGGCTGCTTTTGACCTGGTATGAGGTTCTCTTTAAGTAATATATGCTTTGTATCAGAGTGTGTTCACAACTAAGGGTTTCCATTGTTTTTTTTTAACTTTTATCTTTATAATGACAGCTGCATCTGACTGATTGACAAAAAAATGACACTAGTAAGGCTGGAGTCACAGATCAGTTTGTGTTTTTTAGGAGGGGGGATTGTATGTAAAAGAGGGCCTCTTTTTTTCAGTGTGCTGGATTCATTCTTGGTCAGGGTGACAGTTTTCCCAATAAGGCCTAAGCCAGACGGCATGAAAATCGGAGCGAGTGGAATACGATAAAACATAGCATTCCACTCGGACCAATATGACTCTATGTGCCAGCACCAATGAACGATTATTTTCTCAGCCCTAATCGGACCGAGAAAACAGTCACAGCATGCTGCAGGTGCAATGCGATCCTTGTTTCTCTCACACACATTCAAGTCTATGGGGAGAGAGAAAAATCGCACTGCACTTGCTTTACACTGGTGTAACGCGAGTGCAGTGCGAGAATTGCAATAGCCGGCAATGGAGGAGTGAGGGAGATAAATCCCTCCCTCCCTTCCTCAGCGCTGGCCCTCCCCTCCTAAGCGCTGGCCCTCTCCTCCTCGGTGCCGGCCCACCCCCCGCAGCTGTGGTCCTATCGCATGATCGGACCTCAATTGCAATGACACTCACATAACACTCGGCTCCTGCTGTGCTGCCAGTGTGAGCCGAGTGTCATGCGAGGATCGCAGTAGTCCCCGTGTGGCCCCGGCCTTCCAATCCTCCTTTTATCCATTTTTCTTGTATGTAAACAAAGAACATGTGAAAAGGCACATTAATATGAAATGGGCTTGTGATCTATTTGTAAAAAAATATGGATCCAAAAGCTGAAAAAGCCCTAAAAGTAATAAAAATTTGTGAGAAAGATGAAGGTTCCTTTACTTTTCTGCTTCAAGATTTATTTTGTTAATTATCATTGTTTTTAAAGCACCAACATATTTCATAATCGAGATTGTCATTATTTCCATGTCTCTGTGTGAAATGGCGCTACACACACTAGAGACGATTTCACAGGAAATAAAAAAGCCTGTTAGTGTTATTTTTAGAGAATGGAAAAAACGAAAGAACGTGGAGGCAACACAAAAGAACAAATAATGCAGATATTGGTTAGATTGGATCCAGGAAATTGCAAGGCTTTACATAAAAGCAAATAATAATAATAAGAACAGCAATAATAATAATAATTAGGCTAACAATTGATAAGTACTTCTGTTTACTTTCATATCTTGCTATAAATCAAATGAAATGTTTAGAAAATATTCCTGAAATTGATTTTTTTTCCTTTCATCAAACGAATAATTATTAGGAAACATTGATCAATAGCAGAAACAACACACAATTCTTCTGGCGGGTCCATCTTTAATTTGATTTGTGGTACATACAATAATTTTGCTGCCTCTTTTCGTGGCTCTGCATAGTCTGGGTCCTTTTTGGATTTTTTTTTTTGCTGGTTTGTCAAATAACAAACATAGTTGTTTGTTTGGTTTATTGCAAACAAACCAAAGTTTGGAAATATTGCTGAAAACCTCAATGAAATAATTTTCATTGCAACTATAGAATCATAGAATCATAGAATGGTAGAGTTGGAAGGGACCTCAAGGGCCTCCGGGTACAACCCCCTGCGAGTGCAAGCTTTCCTAAATCATCCCAGCTATATGTTTATCAAGTTTCCTCTTGAAGATTTCCATTGATTTAGGCTGCTTTCACACCTCCGGTTTTTGCTATACGGCACAATCCGGCACTTTGCAGGAAAAACGCAACCGTTTTTTTTAGCTGCCGGTTGCGTTTTTCCTGCATAGACTTTAATTAGTGCCACATTGTGCCGCATGGCCTTGCGTTCGGTCCAGTTCGCATCTGGCGATGCGGCGCTTTTCTCAATGCATCCCTATGGATGCCGGATGCGGCGCGATGCGGCAAAAACCGCATCCGGCCGCCGCATGCGGTTTTTGCCACTGCGCATGCTCAGTAGCATGCCGCAAGCGGCAAAAACCGGACGGGCCGCATGTAAAAAACTTATGCAAAGGATGCGGTGTTTTCACTGCATCCGTTGCATAGGTTTCACAGCCGGATTGAGCCGCACAGCTCAAACTGGATGTGTGAAAGCAGCCTAGGAGCTCACCACCTCCTGTGGTCCTGTTCCACTCCCTGACTGCCCAAAACTTCCTGATAGTGAAAAATGGCCTGATGGCCCTTGAGGTCCCTTCCAACTCTATCATTCTGTGATTTTATGATTCTATAGTTGCAATGAAAATTATTTCAATGAGGTTTACAGCAACATTTCCAAACTTTGGTTTGTTTGCAATAAACCAAACAATCAAGAACAATTTAAATAGCTAACAAACTAAGTAACAAGTGGTTTCTCCAAGTTCAACACAAAATGCCACTTCTGCTACAGTTTCAGAATTGTTCACCCCTTCATAACAAGCGTCTTTAGTACTTAGTACAACCTCTTTGACTGTTATGACCTGCTGCACAGCCAGACACCAGAACCTAGTAGGATTGACCGCACAACGTCATTCTGACCCCAAGGTACCTTTCCATCAGAAATGACTGAAATGACGTTGCTCAGCACATAGTAGGGTAGCGCAAAGTGCACATGTGCGGGTATGTGAAGCTACTGTGCAGGCGCAAGAGCTCTTTTCGCTATGTGGATGATGCAGGACACGTCAATCAAAGCTGGAAGATGAGGATTAGAAGAGAGAAGATGACAGACGCCCATCAGACTAGACCATCTACATTGACATACAGTACAGTAGTATTTAAAATGGTATTTTTTGGGGTATACAAGGAGAGTCAGGTGATGATAGATACGTTTGAGGAATCAGCTCACGAGCGGATAAAGGTGGTGGAGACTAAAAAACTGGTGACAGGTTCCCTTTAAGATACAGTCCCAAATTTCCTACACAGACATACAAGTCACTATAGGGGGTTCAGTTACTTATAAGAAGGTAGTCAAGGACTCCTCCCTTGAATAAAAAGTTACTTTTAGAGTTGGCTAAACAGGAGATTTTATTTTTCTTTTATCTGATAGCATTGGTCCATGAACGCCTGATGGCTCAAAGCTTAAGAGATAAGAGACAGGTGCTTGGTGATTTCAATATACTCTAAGTAGCCTAAGTAGCACCATTGTGGTTGGTAATTGCTATTCACTCCTGGTGATGTAGACCGGTGTTGCACGCTCTGGCACTTTGATTTACAGCTCACTTTGCACAGATACACTTCAGTACATGGTGACAATTAAAGGGGTTCTCCTAGAATTGTTATAAAATAAATAATACACATTTAAATATATATATATATTTTTATAAATACCTTTACTTAGCGGAAAGTTATGCTTTATCTTGTGCATTTGGTTTGGATTTTAAAGATGGCAGCTGCCATATATCAAGTGTGCACCCATCCTAGAAGCAACGTAGTAGGATATGCTACACAAAGACAGACGTTAGGTCATAACAGCATTCTGTCAGGCACCATCAACTTGCATTCCTCTGTTCAGTCATCTGATAGGACACTGGGCAAAATGGACTAAAGGAGAAGATAAATACCTTTCTAGTTGACTGAGAATAAACATCTATCTCAGTCAGCCTGACAGTTTTAGTGCACTGCAGGGAGTACGTCTGTCTCACTTTTCATGGCTGCAAACTGCTAGATGGAAGCTGCCATCATTAAAATCCTGATAGAATGCATTATATAAAGCATACCTTTTTGCTCAATAAAGGTATTTAATATTTAAAAGCATTTTTTTATTATTTCTACCTATTTATCACGTTTTTTGGAGAATCCTTTTAAAGTGCCGGTGAAAAGTTTATAGTCACCGTTCACTGTGTAATCAGTGCTGGCTGAAACCACTCCACACACATCTCTAGGAATGAAAGGCAGAGGTTGCAGAGAGTAATAAAGCTAATTTCCTCCTGGTAGCTGGACTTTCAATAAAGTGGCCAGATAACTTAATAATGCTATTAACCTGCAGATTAACCCCATATCTGCAAGTTAATAGCGTCTGAGAACGTGACAAGTTCCCTTTAAATGTGTGTTGTGCTTAATCAATCAAAATAAAATAAGAAAAAGTTAACACTGACTTCACACAGACCTTGCTGTTACAGTATAATGTCAATGCTCAATTTAAAGGGAACCAGCAAAAACAAAACACCATTTACTTGAGGCCAGTGTCACTCTTCCAGTAAGCCTAGTTGGTAGTGTGGCTGTGGGAGAAAATAAAATCATATTCTTCTAGTAGTCACTTACTAAATGTCAGCGCAGCTGCGCAGGTCGGTGAAAAGTTAGTGCTCACTACACAATGAGTGCGCTGTAATCCCTCCTCCTTTACCTTGACTTAAAGCCTTCTCTGCAGTGTGTGTGCAAAGCAAAATATCCTCACCAGCAGCTTGCTATATAGTAAGCACTGACAGTTCACAGTCCTGGGTCTGCCCTTATGAATGGAAGTAAGCAGCTGAAGGGAGAATTTAACTTTATTTTCTCACTGTAGCCTCCCTTTCAGTATGGCTATCAATCACATTTAAAACAGTATTTACTTGCAAATTAGCCCTATGACCTACAGCTCTGATTAAATACCATTTTATGCTGACGGTTGCCTTTAACTTAACCACACAACTTTTAGTAATTCAACGATATTTGCCATTTCACCCTCAATATACTACCCTGTCTCTGGACATCCTATTGATTTTTATTAGAGTTACAAAAATTGCCTACCTCTTGTATCTATACGTAGCTCCATCTCTAGTGTGGCCAGAACTAGATGGAGTTTTACTGTCTCTGCCATGAGCAGCTGAGATGAGAATAACCCTTCTAACAGAAGGATCATTGCTAGTAATGGGTGGACTCGCAGATAACTGGGACCGGCAAACCTAACCAGGTTAAAAAAAAATTTGTTTCCGGCCAGGGATTGATCCCAGTTATCTGGTCGGACATCGGTCCCCATATAAGTCTATGGTGACCAGAAGCTGGTGATTAAAAATAGTGGTAGAAGGGATGGGGGATAGGAGCATGCGCATTATACTCACTGAAGCTCCGGCGCCGCTGTAACTGCTCCTGCGGCCACTCATTCACTTTCAGGGCAGTGCATTAGCCTTCATGCATATGCACTGCTTTCCCCACCCATTAACGTCTGTGATTGGTTGCAGTCAGACGCACCCCCACCCTGAGTGACAGTATCTGACTGCTTTCAATCATAGGGGCTGTCTGCGGGTCTATCGTGGTGCAAAAATAAATAAATAAATTGACGTAGGGTCGCCCCATATTATGATATCAAGCACAGATAAAGCATACGGCTACAGGCTGCAGCCCCCAGCCATGCGCTTGTCTTGGCTCTGTATCAAAATAAGAGGAACTGCATGCTGCTTTTTTTTTTTTCTTTTTAAAAATGTAAATAAATAATATAAAAAAAGTGGGCATTTCCCCCAAATTTTAATACCGTGCCATGATAAAGCCTGACAGCTGGGGGCTGGTATTCTCAGGCTGGGGAGACCCATGCATATCTCCTATAGCAATAACATTGTTTAGAGAGGAGCACAGCTTCGTGCAGGATTCTGTATAATCTCACGTTTAGACCATTCTGACCTGACTACAAGCTGTTTACTGTCTTGTTTGGTTCTTACTCACATTGTGACGATGATGGGGATTTAGCAGTGACACAATGATACTCGATAAACAATTAAATGTCGTACATGCTCGATGAGTAAAAAGACTTAATATAGAAAAAACTGCAGATGTAACTCTGTCATCTTCGCACAAGTCTGTCTTTGTAAGGTCTGAGCATGTCTTATTGTCCAATGACGGCTCTGATCACTTCTAATATCATCCCAGCCTGCAGGTTATGTTTTTTTACATTCTGCATCATGAAGAGCCACAGTATCTTTTAGGCTTCTAACATTCATACAGTGCCTACAAGTAGTATTCAACCCCCTGCAGATTTAGCAGGTTTGATAAGATGCAAATAAGTTAGAGCCTGCAAACTTCAAACAAGAGCAGGATTTATTAACAGATGCATAAATCTTACAAACCAACAAGTTATGTTGCTCAGTTAAATTTTAATAAATTTTCAACATAAAAGTGTGGGTCAATTATTATTCAACCCCTAGGTTTAATATTTTGTGGAATAACCCTTGTTTGCAATTACAGCTAATAATCATCTTTTATAAGACCTGATCAGGCCGGCACAGGTCTCTGGAGTTATCTTGGCCCACTCCTCCACGCAGATCTTCTCCAAGTTATCTAGGTTCTTTGGGTGTCTCATGTGGACTTTAATCTTGAGCTCCTTCCACAAGTTTTCAATTGGGTTAAGGTCAGGAGACTGACTAGGCCACTGCAACACCTTGATTTTTTCCCTCTTGAACCAGGCCTTGGTTTTCTTGGCTGTGTGCTTTGGGTCGTTGTCTTGTTGGAAGATGAAATGACGACCCATCTTAAGATCCTTGATGGAGGAGCGGAGGTTCTTGGCCAAAATCTCCAGGTAGGCCATGTTATCCATCTTCCCATGGATGCGGACCAGATGGCCAGGCCCCTTGGCTGAGAAACAGCCCCACAGCATGATGCCGCCACCACCATGCTTGACTGTAGGGATGGTATTCTTGGGGTCGTATGCAGTGCCATCCAGTCTCCAAACGTCACGTGTGTGGTTGGCACCAAAGATCTCGATCTTGGTCTCAACAGACCAGAGAACATTGAACCAGTCTGTCTGAGTCCTCCAAGTGATCATGAGCAAACTGTAGACGAGCCTTGACATGATGCTTTGAAAGTAAAGGTACCTCACGGGCTCGTCTGGAACGGAGACCATTGCGGTGGAGTACGTTACTTATGGTATTGACTGAAACCAATGTCCCCACTGCCATGAGATCTTCCCGGAGCTCCTTCCTTGTTGTCCTTGGGTTAGCCTTTACTCTTCGGACAAGCCTGGCCTCGGCACGGGTGGAAACTTTCAAAGGCTGTCCAGGCCGTGGAAGGCTAACAGTAGTTCCATAAGCCTTCCACTTCCGGATGATGCTCCCAACAGTGGAGACAGGTAGGCCCAACTCCTTGGAAAGGGTTTTGTACCCCTTGCCAGCCTTGTGACCCTCCACGATCTTGTCTCTGATGGCCTTGAAATGCTCCTTTGTCTTTCCCATGTTGACCAAGTATGAGTGCTGTTCACAAGTTTGGGGAGGGTCTTAATTAGTCAGAAAAGGCTGGAAAAAGAGATAATTAATCCAAACATGTGAAGCTCATTGTTCTTTGTGCCTGAAATACTTCTTAATACTTTAGGGGAACCAAACAGAATTCTGGTGGTTTGAGGGGTTGTATAATAAATGACCCTCTGAATAAACTTTTCACAATTTAAAAAAAAAAGAAATAACATTCTTTTTTGCTGCAGTGCATTTCACACTTCCAGGCTGATCTACAGTCCAAATGTCACAATGCCAAGTTAATTCCGAATGTGTAAACCTGCTAAATCTGCAGGGGGTTGAATACTACTTGTAGGCACTGTATCTATCCATCCATCTTCTATCTAGCTATCTATCCACCTATCCATCTATCTATCGATTATCTATCGTTCTATCTATCTATCTATCTATCTATCCACCAATCCATCCATTACCTATCTATTTACATCCAAAAAAGGCATAAGCACTTCTCCAGTTTTTTATGTTGGAAATGTGCACTTTATTGAGCCCAGTGGCAACGTTTCAATTCTGGAAAACCTTTGCCAAGCCTTTTTTGCAACATTTCGAATAGATGTAGTAAAGCCTGGCACCTAGTACCTGGAATAGTGATGCTGTTGTAATTTTTTTTTCTATCTACAGTATGTATGTATGTATCTATCTATCTACCTATCCATCTATTATCTTTCTTTCTATCTGTCTGTCTATCTATCCATCCATCCATCATCTCTGCTTATCTAGCTCAAAAAGTTGGTCAAGGTCAAAGCCAGCTGCTAGACCTGTCATTCTAGGAATGTTCTTCCTGTTACTTTATGTTGCAATTTCTTTGTTTCTTTGAAACTCATTATTTCTAAGACAATTACATAAATGTTACTATCTGCACAGTATAATGTGCTTTGTGCCTGGTTCTTGGTATGTGACATGTTGTGCCACCGGTTACATCACGCTCAGTAATCTCTAGAATGACTTAGTCACTGTGTTTTGTTTTTTTCAGAGCTGTCACAACATCAATACCAGTTGAGAGCAGCGTGTACTGAAATGTCTGATGCTTCTACCTGTAGTTATATTATCCCTCTGGTTCAGCTTTTTCTATACAGTTCTGAGATGCATCAAATCAACCTATGAATTATATAGCTAAAATCCATATATACCCTATTAACGAGATTTGATAAGTTATAGCATCAAAGGTTAGAGGAATTAACAGTGTTAGGAAGTGAGAGACATCTAATAGCTCAGAACCCACCAGCATAAAATACTACTTAATTATCCATAAGAGGTTACTAAATATTCATTAAATCTCATCTCACATTTTCATTATTTAGAAATGTCCAAATGCAAGATCTCCTGCAATCCTGCAATATGCAATACATAGGCAATAATTGTCCAATCCAATCTTACATAATATAGTCTATAAAAAGGATTGTTTATATATATATATATATATATATATATATATATATATATATATATATATATATTATTTTTTTTGTTTTGTTTTTACTTTTTTTTTTTCAAAAAATGTAATGATCCACAACCCTAAATTCCGATTTTCAGTTGACATTCTCAATTAATTCCATCTTTGAGCAAGAAAACTTATCTTAAATAATAATAAGTATTTTATACAATGTAACTGTATGGTCATTTAGTTGATGAGTCGGTAGGTGTCATTTAACTTATGTGTTTTTTCTTGTTTATTACAGAAAAATGAGTAAAAGCGAAGGTGCGCCACTTCTGGCCAAGGACAGAATTCCACCAGGGACTCCTCCTAGGACTCAGAAACTTCTAGACAATGGGCTGAAGAAAAGGTAAACTTATAGTAACATAGATACTGTCAGAATTCTGCTCCTGTTCTTCAGTGACATACACATACAGTATATCTTCATATATATCCAGCCACTGAATGATATAGAAATAATACTGAGCATACACTTTGTTATGTTCAGATGGCACTTGAAAATTTGGGCCAAGATGGGTGCAGGAGCTGTCTGCTATTTATATACATTCATTTGGTTCATAAATTGGACCAGACTAGAGCACGCTGCTACAACGTCCATGTGACAAATGGCCCTTGTGAACCAGCAGTCAAACATTGGGTGTGCGTGGTGTCACACGGACAGTAGAAGGACAAAAAATAAATTTGTGTGAATGCACCCTAAGGCTACTTTCACACATCAGTTTTTTCCCATCAGGTACAATCCGGAAAAAAACGGGTAAACCGGATCCGGTATCGCATCCGGTTTATCCCCATAGACTTGCATTGTAACCGGATTGTACCTGATGGCTTTGCGGTGCATCCGTTTTTTTCCGGATGCGGCAAAATAAATAAATGCGGCGGCCGGATAGAACGTTCCCTGCAACGTTTTTTGCTCCGGCATAAAAAACCGCATCGCGCCGCATCCGGCCGCTGCGGCGCATTTTCAATGCATGCCTATGGATGCCGGATGCGGCGCGATGCGGAAAAAACCGCATCCGGCCGCCGCATGCGGTTTTTTCCACTGCGCATGCTCAGTAGCGTGCCGCAACCGGAAAAAACCGGACCGGCCGCATGTAAAAACTTATGCAAAGGATGCGGTGTTTTCACCGCATCCATTGCATAGGTTTCAAAGCCGGATTGAGCCGCACGGCTCAAACCGGATGTGTGAAAGTAGCCTAATATGTACAACATAAACTGAACAGAAATATAAACGCAACACATTTGTTTTTGCTCCCATTTTTCATGAGCTGAACTCAACGATCTAAAACTTTTTCTATGCACAGAAAAGGCCTTTTTCTCTCAAAAGTTGTTCACAATTTTGACTAAATCTATGTTAATGAGCACTTCTGCTTTGCTGAGATAATCCATCCACCTCACAGGTGAGGCATATCAAGAAGCTGATTCTCTAGCATGATTAAACTGGCCACAATAAGGGTATGTCCCCACGATCAGGACTCGCTGTGTTCAGAATGCAGCAAGTCCTGACCGGGGGGGCCGCGAGTCTCCTCCGCAGGTGAACGCAGGAGACCGCAGCTGTCAGTACCCATGATCAGGGTTCAGTGCCCTGCGGTCTCTCGCTTGTGTTCTCCCTACGGAGGACGCATGCGATTCCGCAGCAAACAATTAACATGCTGCGGTCTGGACAGACGCTCCGCAGGTCAGTGTTCGCTGCAGAAATAAGAAGTACAGTGAGCACGGGATTTCTAGAAATCCCATCCACTGTGCTTGTACTGTAAACCGCAGCGGTTTGGACGCAGCTGAAGTAGGCTGCGTCCAAACCGCTGCAAATACTGATCGTGGGCACGCACCCTAAGGGTGGGTGCACATGATGAGCTTGTTTTTGCGCGTCCAAAACACTGAGTTGTACAGTACAAGCACAGTGGATAGATTTATAGAAATTCCATGCCCACTGTGCTTGTATTTCCCACAGCGTAAACTGACATGCAGAGCGGCTTTTCGAGCAACAGCAAGTCAAATGATGCTGAGGAGATGCCAGTGTTCTCCATAGGGAGAATACAGTGAAAGTCTGCAGGGCCCGAACTCTGATCATGGGCATGGCCTGGGCAGCTGCGGAGAACACTTGCGCCTCCACAGGAGGGCTGACACTGCATTGTCACTGAAGCATGTGCACATTCCCCTAAAGGTCACTCTAAAATGTGCAGTTTTATCGCACAGCACAGTGTCATTGATATCGCAAGTTTTGAGGGAGCGTAAATGCTGACGACAGGAATGTGCACCAGAGCTCTTCCCATGAATTGAATGTTCATTTCTCTACCATAAGTTGTTTCCAAAGGCGTTTCAGATAATTTGTTAGTACATCCAACCAGCCTCACAGCCGCAGACCACGTGTAATTACACCAGCCCCGGACCTCAACATCCAGAATCTTCCCCTCCAAGATCATCTGGGATCAGTCACCCGGACAGCTGGTGCAACAATCGGTGCATAACCAAAGAATGTCTGCACAAACTGTCAGAAACCGTCTCAGGGAAGCTCATCTGCTGCTCGTCATCCTCATCTGGGCCTCCACCTGACTGCAGTTTGTAGTCATAACTGATTTGAGTGGGCAGATGTTCACATTTGATGCCGTCTGGCACTTTGGAAAGGTGTTCACCTTATGGATGAATCTTGGTTTTCACTGAACAGGGCAGATGGCATGTCGCACATATGTCGTCGTGTGAGTGAACAGTTTGCTGATGTCAATGTTGTGAATCGAGTGGCCCAAGGTGGCGTTGGGGTTATGATATTGGCAGGCGTATGTTATGGACAACAAACACACGTGTATTTTATTGATGCCATTTTGAATACAGAGATACCGTGACAAGATCCTGAGGCCATTGTTGTGCCTCATCCACGACCATTACTTCATGTTGCAGCATGATAATGCACTGCCCCATGTTGCACGTATCTGTACACAATTCCTGAAAGCTGAAAACATCCCAGTTCTTGTATGGCAGTGTACTCACCGAATATCTCATCCAATATCCTGCCAATATCCAGCAACGTGACACAGCCATGGAAGAGGAGTGGACCAAGAATCCACAGTCCACAATCAACAACCTGATCAACTCTGTGTGAAGGAGATGTCTTGCAAATGGTGGTCACACCAGATACTGACTGGTTTTCTGACCCTCCTGGACCCAACAATACTGTAAAACTGCACTTTTTAGAGTGGCTATCTAAGGCACACCTGTGCAATAATCATGGTGTCTAATCAGCATCTTGATATGCCCCACCTGTGAGGTACACGGATAATCTCAGCAAAGGAGAAGAGCTCACTAACACAGATTTAGACTCAATTGTAAATAATATTTGAGAGAAATAGGCCTTTTGTGTAAATAGAAAAGTCTTAGATCTTTGAATTCAGATCATGAAAAATGGGACAAAAAACAAAAGTGTTGTGTTTATATTTTTGTTCAGTGTAGTTTAAATATATGATTTCGCTGGGACCAGCCTATCATCTATAATCTAATATGAAGAGCAGCACATGGAGCCAGCCACATCTGCAATTTGCCTAAAATTTCCATTTGCTCTCTGATAGTAGCTTAATATGTATGGGGCGGACTCCGAATTCTATGTCTGTCAATGTCTGGCTCAGCTCTTCCTATGGAGGACACATTCACTCATGGCCAAGCAGCGTGTGCATGTGAATGAGAGGGTGGAGGAGAGTGCTATCTAATGTGTATAACTAGCATAAGGGTTCCTTTACACCAACTAACATGGCATGTAATATTTACCAATCAGCTGTGGTATAACAGCCTGTATTGAAAGCCAAACAGTGTCTAGTAATGTGCATTATACAATCTGTAATAGATCTGCAATAGATCGTTCAGTGTGCATAGGCGGCCATTGCGCTCAGCAGCGCAAGTCCTGTTTACACAGGATGAGCCGCTGCCAAAAGCCGTGATCTTTTGTGCAGTAGAAAAAGATCATTCCATGCAATGAACAAGTGTTTTCCTCGTTCTTTGGGTATGACATACAGACGATAATCCAGGAAAGCAGTTAGAGACTTAATTGGTGGACTCATGACAGCAAGGGACAAGTTCAAACTCAAAGACACAAATGTAAAAATGAAAATTGAATCAGTGCAGCCACAAAGTATCACGTGTATAGGAACAGGCTCAGGACTAGCTCTTACCTTACCATCTACCCATGCACTTTAAACGTAGTTTTTTTCCTTTAGGTGCATTAGGGGTTAATGCTTCCTCTGGTGCAGCAGCAGACTGGTTCACCTGGCAGCAGTTACTCTACTCCCAGATGAGATTTATACCCTCTTTTTCCTGGACCTGTTGCTGGTTATTCTATTTAGTTAGGAGCTAGCCTGAGAGCAGAGTGGACATGTTGTTACTACTGCTGCTATCTGCTGTGATTGTTGTTTCTACTGCCTCCTTTTCTTTGTACCATTACCCGTACACCTTGCTTATCCTCTGGTGTAGGCTTTAGGTGTGTATGAGTTTTGTTTTCCTCTGTCTGTTGCTCTGTGTCAGTGGGGCTTTTAGGAGCTCTGTCCGGGCCAGTCCCCTGGGTGGTGTGGACATAGTCGTTAGGGCCAGGACAGGAGACAGGGCCATGTTGGAGGCTCGACCCTGACTACCATTAAGTCTACCATTGGGATAAGGGACGGCTCAGGGTCCACAGTCTTAGGGTCAGTTGAGGAGCCCTGTACCATCCACCTGTTCCCCATTGTACGAAGTACACAATACAGAAGGACTCCAACATATAGCAAGTAGAAAAACCAGCACTAGTCCCAGGAATAAAATCCAAGAAGCTTTATTAAATTAGGTAAAATCCAAAAACAAATAGAATTACGTAGGTACAGAGCATAGGCTAGGAGCAAAAGCAACGCATTTCTGGTTGTAATTTTTATTTATCTTTGGGTTTTACCTCATTGACTAAAGCTTTTTGGATTTTATTCCTATGACTAGTGCTGGTTTTTCTACTTACTCAAAGACACAGTGCACAATCAGGTTTGGAAATAAATTAACATCTATAATTGCAAGTTAGAAGGATGACTGAAACAGATTGGCAGCTCTCTGATTAGTCAGGTGGGGTAACTCATTACAGATTGATACATAGCTTTATTAAAAAAAGAAATAACTTTCAAGGGAACCTGTCAGTTGCAATATGCACCCAAGACCATGAGCAGTTCTGGGTGTATATTGCTAATCCTTGCCTAAATGTCCCTTTATCTAGTAGCATAGATAAAGAGATCTTTAGAAAAAGTATTTCTAAAGATCTTTTATCATATGCTAATGAGGCCAGGGACTAGTCACAAGGGCGTTAATTCCCCCGAGTGGTCCGCCCTCTTAACTTGGTAGCACACCCACAGGGGCGTGCTAACATGCTACTCAGTGCAGCATACCTGTGTCCGCTATCAACACTGTTCAGAAATCTCCGGGACTTTTGGTCATGCGCAGTATGAAGCCGGGTGTACGCGTCCCGGCTTCAGAGAGGTCTAGTGCGCATGACCGAATGTGCCGGGGACTTCAGAACAGTGGAAACAGCGGACACTGGTATGCACGTCACCACTGGTGATGCTGCATTGAGTAGCATGTTAGCACACCCCTGTGGGTGTGCTACCATGCTAAGAGGGTGGACTAGTTGGGGGAAGTAACGCACTTGCGACTAGTCGCTGGCCTCATTAGCATACGATAAAAAGTCTTTAGAAATACTTTTTCTAGAGATCTCTTTATCTATGCTACTGTATACAGGGACGGTTAGGCAGGGATTAGCAATATGCACCCAGAACTGCTCGTGGTTCTGGGTGCATATTGCACCTGACAGGTTCCCTTTAAATTGTAATATATTTATCTAAACCTCTGCTCTTTCTTGTCTTTGGAGTCCAGTTGGTGGTACATAATCATTGATTGAAAGCCAGCTCTATATGTTCACTTATATGGGGAATGCTGTTAGTTTTTGATAGGAATACCGGACTCCTAAGTAAATAATGAGCAAGGATGTAATGAATGATATGTTAAATTGAATATTTTACAACAAAATTATAAATCAATCTGGTTGCCTTCTGCTTTATAACATGTTACCTATAGATTGCACAAAAAGTATCATTATAATTATATTAATATTTTACACGGTATATTATACGTGTCTACCTCCAAAAATTATCTCTAATTTATATTATGATATTTTATTATTTACTGTGTCCTCTATCTGGGCAATAGTACCGTAACTATTGTCAGATTCTTAAGCAACTAAAATAACTTATTAATTGCTATTCTTAGTTACATCAATTGTGTGTATCATAAGCAACACAACAGGTTAGGGAAGTAAGATTGGTTCTGCCCTAAATTATATCACTCAAATTCTAAGTCCTTCCTTTACGATGAGCCATTTGAACAGTTTGATCTTATAGCAGATATCCTGTTCAAGTTCTTAGAATATTATTATTTTTACATATATATTTTTATTTACTATTCTACATAAATGTCGAAGTTAAATCTTGAACCCTTACTAACCGATGCTTTGCTTGGCAGTGATACGACTGATTTCCCAGTGCTGAATAGAACTTCGTGCCCTGTATTTTCCAAGCCAATGGACTCGAATATAAAGCCTTGGTAAGTACCAGTAATTTATTTTTTTAATTTTGGACAAGATTTTTTTGTGTAATCTTGCATTTCTATGTTCTGATTATGTGTGCTTGTGAATTGGAGGCTGACTGGTAATATGTAGTACTGAGTTTTATCTATAATTACTAACTCAACTGTGATAAATATAATATTAGTTACATATCCATAGAGGTGCAACCATTTTTACAAAGTTCACCAGATTATAAAAATCTCTTGTTGGTTAACATTTACATTTTTTTTAATATATTATGCATATTTTTAAAAGAGGTTTTCCTACAATGGATATTTATCAACTGTGCAAAATAGTTGATACATTTCAGATGGTGGGGACTTTGGGACTTCTACTTATATTGAGAAAAGGTGATAAATGTCCATTTTAGAGAAAAACCTCAAATGAGTTTCACAATTTTAGTGTCTGTTGATGGGTCAATACGATATGCCAGGAGGTTACATTGGTAGATGCCACCATATTCGTAAATGCTGACATTTGTGGAGAGATGGTCAAGATTATACAGGGCATCGTATGGGGTGTCTAAGTCTAGAAACCGATAGTGGTCTTATAAGACTGATAGGATATGATGCCATCTTTGGTAATATTTCTACTATGTCAACTTGGTTAGGTTTTTACCTGCTTTGACTTCAGAGACATAGACTATGTCCAATCAGATTCCCATTTGTAGATTACTTCCTTGGTTCTCCAAGTTCAGTATTTTATTTTTTATTTTTCAGTATTCAGTAATAATGAGGTACATGGAAAAATTCCAGGAGCTCAGATCTGGGATGATGTTGTAATGACGACAGCCCATGGTTAAAACCTGTAGACTTCTGTATTTATTATCTCTAACTTGATAGTTTCCATAACTCCCAAGATCTGAAGCTAAAACAGCATTTTTTTTAGTAGTGTTGTCTTGTGGACCAACACCTGATAGCTTTAAAGTACTGAAGCTGGAGAACAAATGACATGTTCTTGGGAGTAAAAATAATTTCGGAAGATGAGTAGGAGACAATTATCTGATTGTGTAAAATGAGGGCAGGGCATCTTGTGACAAGACAGGCAGGAATCTACAGAATGAAAAGCCTGTCAAACATGTTCGATAAATATCGGCCAATACTGAGAAACTAGAAGTCCAACTGTCCCCTGACATCTGCCATTATGGACAAAATATTTACTAGGATCTGGCAATAATCCTATTAATGGGGGAAGTTCTGATGTCTCCCAACATTTGGGGTTGGGGGAGAAAACAAAAATTGGGCATGGTGGATTTAATTGTGGCATGGCCAAGGGCTCATTGCTCTGTTCCATCCCCTGAATTGACAGTCTCCATCCTCACATTGTGGTGGCTGACAGCTCTCGATTTGGAACAGTACCTGATCTAAATCCATAGCCCTGGATGTACTGACAGTTTAGGGGACGAGTTCATATCTCTCTCCTGTGTGTACCGACTGCTCACATCATAGATGATCATAAACCCATTGGTAAACGATGCTGACAGGAGAAGGAAATGAGGACACACGCACTTGGACAATGTGTGTGCACACGCTTGCCCCCTATAAGACAGCGTGTGCACGCTCTCATCCCCCTTTCCTGACAGTTTACATGTTCGCACCTACATGTCATGACAACAGCGGCCAACAATGCTTTGTGATCCTGTGTGCAGTGAGTGGCTGCTACACCCAGGACACGGGGATGAGAACTCGGCCCCTGCACACACTGTCTGCGTACGCTCCTGTGGTGCCAAAATATACAGGACTAGGGATTTAGATAACGCAGCTCTCCGTCTGTCAATCATCATAAGGGAAAGGGTGGATGATGGTAATTGAGGGGGTGTAACGGTGGGGTGCACTGGACACTTGGTCACACCAGGGATGCACTGAAGCCCTCTAAATTTACATATGTAAGTAAAACATAAAATGTACAGTTGAAGTATGATTTCTATTGGGGCTCAGTGTCCTATAATAATTTCTAAACGTTTCATTTTAGTTCTGGGGGTGAAAGACCCTTTAATGTGGACAGCATGCAGTAAATTACTTCCTATACCTTTATGCGTATACAGACTTCTATTTTAGAAAACTGAGTGTTATACACAATATATATATATATATATATATATATATATATATTTATATATATATATATATTAAGAAGTAATACAAAGCAGAAAATTATATTTATATAGATTGAAAATGCAAAATGATGTTTAGAGGTAGCATGCCCTTTAAAGTATTGTTTTTACTTTTTGTTTTTTTTAATAACAAGTATATATCGGCTTTTGCGCATAGCCGTGTGTTGCAAAGTTACATATTTAATTTCCACAATAAATAAATACATTTTGAAATATAAAGTTTAAATTTATTTTGTGACAGTTTTGAAACTTTCTATATTTTTTTACCTGAATTAGCGACAGCAGAAAAAGTGAGGATATTGATTCTCCGCAAACCCCTCGGGAAGTGACAGATTATTTAAAACAATATAATAATGGGTAAGAACCTTTTATATACAATACAAGTTAAGATCCATTGAAATGAGCCAATGAACAACCCAACAAGTCTACTCTTCACTAGAGATGAGCGAACCTGAGGTTTGATATTCGGGTTTGGAAACCGACTACAAAAAAAAACAAAGATCGGATTCGAAGTTCGAGTGAGTTACGAGTGCAAACCACTTAAGCGAGCAGCGCTGTGCTGGGTATGAGTTATGCTCGGCCCAGTGCGAGCTGCGTGCAGTGTTTGAATAGCTCACACTTGGAGTAAAATCAGCGTAAACAGATGTAGTGTGAACACACACACAAAAAAAAAACATATGAAAACCCCGGACCAACCTCCCCGAAAAGTATTCTGCTTATGGCTGGCAGCATGTGGGTGGAGCCACGTGCTGCCCAATTACAGACTTCTATTGAAGTTCGGATGAAGTCGGGGTCAAAAACCAAACTTTTTAAGTTACGACTGTACCTGCCGAACCGAACTTCCAAAGGTTTACTCATCTCTACTCTGCATAGTAATACACTATCAACCTTAGCTCCATGTAAGCATGCTCGGCAATCAGCCAACAATGAGTAAGCGCTCCTTAGTCATTCATTGGATCTTTTTTTATGGGCATGAAAATCTTCATTTGTCGGTAGCACATCTTCTCGAATAAAAAGAGGATCTGGTCCTGACAATAATGCAAACCGTATGGCACTGACCACTCATATTAATGATTGCTCACTCCCACACAATTTGCACATTCATAATATTTCCGCATTACCAAAAAAGTTTAATGAGCCCCAAACGTCATGCTGTATTGTTTAGCCTCCAAATACATAAGACTAATGTTGGCGAAACCCACTGATATCAACAGAATCGGCCAACAGCCTAATGTGTATGGAGGCCTCCCGACTCTTCCCTGACAGCTGACAATGGGGAAAGAAAATTCCGGCATGTCAAATTTCCAATAACTGATCCTTCTATTCTCCTAACTGGGAGCACAGAAGCCATCAGTAGAGTGTTCTTGTCTACTGTTGACACGGAAGATATAGCTGTCAGCCGAGAGCTATATATTACAGTATATATGGGGGCACTTATTTTGAGCCATTATTTTCAGATGTAAATTGACTCTCAGGATAAAGAATTATTATTAGGCTATAGGTTGAACTTGATGGACTTAAGTCTAACTTCAACATAAAAAAAAAACGATGAAAGTATTATTTTTATTATTATTATTTATAATAATTATGAGTTATCATAATCATTATGGTTATTATTATGAATTATAATCCATCTTTATTCTAAGACGTTATTGGAATACTTCTTTGATCAATATGATTGCAACAATTATCATAATTATGTATATTACGCCTGCACTCAAGTTTTTCCAATTTTTTCAAATTCAAATTCAAATAATTCTAATTATGAATGTTAATAATTATTGTATGTTCCCTGTAAATATGGAATGTAGAGTAGCGCGCCACATTAGAATATTTAATTTTGGGACATTTAAGCCCAACCACCATTCTATATGAATATATTTCTAATGGCCTTAATATCGCCTTTTCGTCCAATTTGCGGGATAATTGGGCATATGTGAAAACACAGGCAACAATATACATATGATGCAAAAAGATCTCCAAGATCTCAATATGTAGTAGGTGTAGTACTAATAATAATAATAATAATAATAATAGAAAATACCTCCAATTAGAGATGTAGAATAGTTTTCTTGATATAGGCATGTCTCTTACCTCATGATCAGGGCATTGCAGCTTGGGTATCCATGGTTACATCCACTCATATAGTGACAGTTAGTTACTCGTGGTCATAACTATGGATACCAAGGCTGCAATGCCCTGCACATGAGGTAAGAGACATGGCTATATCAGGAGAACTGTACTACATTTTTAATTGGAGGTATTTGCTAATATTATTATTGGGATAAGATCCTGGTGATGGGAATACCCCTTTAAACTTCTAAAAATTATGAGGGGGTTTTCAATTCAGCCTCCAAAAAACTATCCGTAGGTACCCCAGCTATAGGGAAGATGTCTTTTTACATATAGGTACATATATCCATTGAAATATTCCAAGAATCACCTCCACTGAGGTATCTTATAGCCATGGTCGTAACTACAGTGGGTGCTTGGGTTGCAGTTGTTCCTATTCCTGGAGGGGGAGGGGGGGCAACAGGTCCTTTTGGCCCTTATGACAACACCATGACTATTAATTTAATAATTGGGGACCGGTTTTTGATTTTGCATGGTGGTTCACAATCTTCTAGTCACACCACTGTCTGTTCTTTGGTCAGATGCTCTTCAATATGCATGTACCTCAGATTTATAATGACCTTATTATTTTTGATTACAAAATGTTCCAGGCCTGACTCACTAAACCTGAAGAAAACTTCAAGACGGCCCCCGAAAAATTTATTGTTTAAAGCTGTATCTGAAGGAGATGTGGACTCATTGAACAGACTGCTTCAAGAAGCTATAGATTCGTCTTCATCATACACATTGAAAGCTGCACAAGGTAACAATAATAATTCCCTTACTGAAATTCCCGGATATGGGTAACAACAAAACTGTCTAAAAGACCAATCACAGTACAGCTTTCATTTTACAAGAGCAGTTTAAGAAATGAAAGCTGCACTGTGATAGGTTACTATGGGCCACATAAGCTGACTTTTCCTATAGGCAGTTTCTACAAATTTGCTCCAATTCTTAGCCTGTTTTTTTATATTAAAAGGACAGAAATATTATTTATTTGCTTATTTCTTTTTTATATCTGTGTTATATCTCAGATTTCTTCATGTACAAACTAACATCCAAAGACACTGGAAAAACGTGTTTGATGAAGGCCTTACTGAACATCAATGACAACACGCAGGAGATTGTCCGCATTCTGCTGGCGTTTGCTGAGGAAAATGGCTTTCAGGACAGGTTCATTAATGCTGAGTACACAGAGGAAAATTATAAAGGTAAAAAGAAGATTACACCATGAAATGCAAATTTACAGAACATAATATGGTGCAAAAACTGGACCAGCGATTAGTGAATCCAAAATAATAATGTATGCTCTTAGTAAGTCAGCTCCTTAGATCCTCTATGCATGGACAATACGTCCGTGTGCACATAGTGCGTTTAGAAGTGCAGATTTGTCACAAAACTGCAAGCAAATCCTGATGCCAGCAAAGTCAATGAAAATCCTGAAGTATAGTGCACACATTGAGAATCTTCTTCCTTGCAGATTTGGTGCACAAAATGCACAGCGTTTTTTCACCCATTGACTTCAATATGAAAAATGCATCAAAAACATATAAAATATGTTTTTTTTGAGCTGCGTTTTTCCAGCCAAGAGATGCAGAAAAGGTGCAGAAATTTCTGCAACTAAATACGCAACGTGTTCACATACCCTATTACATACATGTACAAGATGTGTAAAATCCCCTAAGGAAGGTCTTAAGTGGGCTTTACACGTTGCGATCTCACTAGCGAGATCGCAAGCGATCGTACCCGCCCCCCGTCGGTTGTGCGACACGGGCAAATCGATGCCCGTGCCGCACAACCTCGCTTACCCCCGTCACACAGACTTACCTGCCCTGCGACGTCGCTCTGGCTGGCGAACCGCGTCCTTTCTAAGGGGGCGGTTCGTGCGGCGTCACAGCGATGTCACACAAATCAGAGTGAAGAGGGGGTTAATGCCGCGCATCAGCCAAAATGAAGATGTAGCACGTTGATGTTATAAACGTATTCTTTTATTCCATCGGTCTACGCGTTTCGAGGATACACCTCTTCTTCAGGACCAGTGCATCAACATAGTATCTATTCAGACAGTCAGTTACTATGTTGATGCACTGGTCCTGAAGAAGAGGTGTATCCTCGAAACGCGTAGACCGATGGAATAAAAGAATACGTTTATAACATCAACGTGCTACATCTTCATTTTGGCTGATGCGCGGCATTAACCCCCTCTTCACTCTGATTTGTGTGACATCGCTGTGACGCCGCACATCTTCATTTTGGCTGATGCGCGGCATTAACCCCCTCTTCACTCTGATTTGTATGCACATCCTTGTGGGGCTGCAGCAGACGCCTTCATCCTATGCTCTATCAGTGGTTGTGACTATCTCACAACCTTTTCAGGTGAGTGTATTTTTCCTGATCTACTTCACTGATCTGTTGGTATTACACTATCAGCGCTCCTTATTTTTCAGTTTATAGCGATGTCACACGGCAGCCGTCCAATAGAAGCAGAGGGGCGGAGATGAGCGGGACGTAACATTCCGCCCACCTCCTTCCTTCCACATTGCCAGTGGAGGCAGGTAAGGAGATGTTCGTCGCTCCTGCGGTGTCACACATAGCGATGTGTGGTGCCGCAGGAACGAGGAACAACATCGCTAATAAGCAGAAAACGTTTTTTTGTTTCAGGACGACCTCTCCGCTGCAAACGACTTTGACCACTTTTGCGATCGTTTAAGGTCGCTCATAAGTGTCACACACTGCGATATCTTTAATGACGACGGATGTATGTCACAAACACCGTGACCCTGACGATAATTCATTAACGATATCGCAGCGTGTAAAGCCCCCTTTACTTTTAGTGACCACTGAGCTCCATCTTGCATAGTCTCGCCAATAGAAATATTTATTGCGTGATTTTATATTATACCATATTCTGCTCCGACTATGCACAGCCACCTGTCACTGCTAAAACTGAGGTCCCCTTAAGAAAAAAAAAAAGCTCCAGTCTCCAAAACAGCTGGATATTATGAATATCTATCTAATCTGTAACAATACCTGAATCTATAATTCCCAATATGTCCCATAATCAATAACGGAATGGCCGAGATATCATTCAGGGATAGGACACACGGCGAGTAAAACGGCCCTAGTGGAATGCAATAAAAAAGATCGCATTCCACTGGAACCCATGTTACTCTATGGTGCCGTTCCCATCTGCGATTATTTTCTCAGCCCTAATCTGACCGAGAAGATAATCGCAGCATGCTGCGGGTGGAATCTGATCTGTATTCACTCGCACCCATCCAAGTTTTTGGGTGCGAGTGAATCATCACACTGCACTCGGATGACACCAGAGTTCAGTGTGATAATCACATCAGTTGATAATGGAGAATAGAAAGAGATTTATCCTTCCCTCACTTCCGCCGCGCTCGCCCTCTCCTCCACCGCTGTGATTCAACCACAGGATCACATCACAGCGGCATGACACTCAGCTTACACTCATGTGGTCACTGAGGAAGGGAGATAGGGAGAATTTTTTAATTAACGTGAAATAAAAGATTGTGCATTGGCTGACCGAATGGGCATGCATTTATTTCCCAATCACCATATAACAAAAAGTTTAAAGTAACTAGAAAATAAAATAAAAAACTGTTAATAAATTATTTGCTATTTCACACAGTCCGTTGATATAAGCAGAACGCATTTAGGAGAATCTGTTATCACAAAATGACTGTTCAAACCAAGCTCAAGTGATTGGAGCACTCTACTGATGGTCAAACACGTCAGTGCACCGTCCTGCCTACTGGTTTGCCATTTATCTTTGCCCTTCTCTTCATTCTGTGAAGCCAGAGCTGTCAATCATTGAAGAGTAGATAAATTCCCAGCAAGTAGGTGGGAAGGTGGACTAAACTGCTCTGCCATGCCAAGGGTGCAGTGAGCGCCTGTGCTTGGTTTGAACAGTATAGTATACAACCACAATGGGAACTTACAGTGTCATTATTTTCTTCAGGTCAGACGGCATTGAATATAGCAATTGAGAGGCGACAAAGTGACCTGGTGAAG
The DNA here is from genome assembly GCF_048569485.1 of Anomaloglossus baeobatrachus. Taxonomy (NCBI): domain Eukaryota; kingdom Metazoa; phylum Chordata; class Amphibia; order Anura; family Aromobatidae; genus Anomaloglossus; species Anomaloglossus baeobatrachus. Next base: position 95,040,523 of record NC_134354.1, on the reverse strand, counting down.
TGCCTAATCAAAAAAGGGGCAAATATCAATGTACGTGCACAAGGGCGATTCTTTAATCCAAAGCGTAAACATGAAGGATTTTATTTTGGTAAGTTGTACATTTTTTAAAAAATGTCGATTTTTTTTTTTTTTTTTTTAAATAAGATTTTCTACCATATTTCAAGAGAGCCAGCTGATAATAGGAGCATGTTAATACCGTATTGGTCCCTAAGTATGTACAGAAAGCATAGTACACTCTATAGCAAAAGGGTGGCTTTTAGTGATGGGTGAGTGGGCTCGCAATGCTCGTTACTCGATTGAACATCGAGTTACTCCAGTGTGACTCAAATACCAAGTATATTGGAAGTCAATGGGCAACTCAAGCATTTTGAAACTTGATGATGCTTGAGGCTTGATCGAGTAAAGAGCTTTGGTGAGCAAGCTTTCCCATCACTTGTCCCTATAGATTCAGGGGCAGCGGCGATGTCACTTTACACACTACTTCTCACTATGTATGATACTGTAATTGAAGTGCCTAGGGTACTTAATTTAATGGCTGACAATTGTGACACAAGGGAGGACTTATATAGGGGCCATTATTTGTCTCTTTCCATCCGTTATTGATCCTTTAAGTTCCCACTGAGGAACAAGAGATTCTGATCCTTGTTTGTTGATCCTTTCCATACTTTATAGTAGTGTTCCCCAACTCCAGTCCTCAAGGTCCACCAACAGTGCTTGTTTTCAGGATTTCCTTAGTATTCATTGCCCAGATGATATTTAATCACTGTAGATGTGAGGATTCCAACCCTTGTGCAATACTAAGGAAATCCTTAAAACAAGCGCTGTTGGTGGACCTTTAGGACTGGAGTTGGGGAACACTGCTTTATAGGAAGGAATGAAAGTCATTCTCCAGTATTCATTTGGCTATAGTGCTGTGCCTATAAAAAAAGAGGTGCTCAGGTTATATCCGGAGAGGGTTTCACAGTTGAGCTTCATCATGGGATCCATCATTTTATTGGAAAGAAAATTATTTTTTAAGATAAAAATAGTGGAAACTATGGTCAATAAAAAACACAGGAATTCTGTTGGAAGAGAACAGCGTGAACAGAGCATTATCAAGTTGGCTATATGGTAACAAGTACAAGCAAACATAGCACTAATATAAAAGAGGACTTTAATGTCTATTCTGTGTTCTTTTAGGCGAAACACCTCTCGCTCTTGCTGCATGTACCAACCAACCAGAAGTGGTGCAGCTCCTCATGGAGAACAGTCAGACAAATGTCACTATCCAAGACTCCTTGGGCAACACAGTCCTTCATGCCTTGGTTACCGTTGCAGAGAATTCAGAAGCACAAAATGCCTTCATAATACGCATGTATGATACAATCCTGAGAACCTGTAAGAACAAGTCTTTGGAAAGTATTGAGAATAATGAAGGCCTCACTCCAATGCAGCTGGCTGCTAAAACAGGAAAGACTGAAGTAAGACTTAAACTTTTCTTGAAAAATATAGTCATGATACAGTAAACCTCTTTCGGATGCCATCCCTTTATCCAGACCAGAATTTCAGTTCCAACACATTTTATATATACTGGTCATATTATAATGTAAGAAAACTCCTGCATCTTTTTATTTTATATAACAGATTGCAGTCTTATCATATACTATGTATACTCACCATCTTCAATGTGTTGACCATCCCCATAAAAGACCACTTTTCACTGCAATTTTGTTATATTACTGTTTCACTATACACACCACTGGCCTTTATTTTCCTTTCGGAGACAAATCTCATGAGATGTCGGGTTACTTACATTTCTTTCTTTACACTTAGATTCTTCATTACATACTCAGCCGAGAAATAAAAGAAAAAGAGAATCGGGTGCTCTCCAGAAAGTTTACTGACTGGGCTTATGGACCGGTTTCATCTTCCTTGTATGATCTGAAAGATGTAGATACTTGTTCCCGGAACTCAATACTTGAAATCGTCGTTTACAACACTAGCATTGATGTAAGTAGCGGGATTGTAAGAATCAGTCAGTAAGACATAGCCATAGATCTGAAAAGTAATGTTAGAACTCTTCATTTTAAGGGCACTGATTTTTTTTGTATTGTTTATTTGCTGCCTAAATGCAAAGTTAAAGAGGTATTCCCATCTACAAGATCCTATCCCAATATGTACTAGGTATAATAATAGTAATAATAATATCAGCAAATACTTCCAATTTGAAATGTAGTATAGTTTTCCTGATTCGCTATGTCTTTTACCTCATGTGAAGGGAATTACAGGACCTTAGGTATCTGTGGTTCTGACAGGCAACTAACTAACGGTACGCTCACACAAGCGTATGAATCGGATGAGTGCAATGCGAGAAAATCTCCCATTGCACTCGGACCAGTGTTATTTAATGAGGGAGAGCAGATGGTCAGCTTTTTTCTCATCCAGATTCTCGATGAGAGAAAAGTCGCAGCATGCTGCGATTGTCATTGAGAGACGTGTCACTCACACCCATACAAGTCTATTGGTGCGAGTGAAACATCAGACTACACTCAGCTGACAATGGAGAAGATGGAAAAATTAATCCCCCCTCTCCCTCTCCCTCCCTCTCCTCTGCAGCAGTGATCCGATCACAGTATAATGACACTCAGCTTACACTCGCAGCAGAGCGGGAGCCAAGGGTTATTAGCATATTGCATCCGATGCACTTGCATCGGTTGCCATACCATCGTTTGAATCCAGTCTAACTGTCACTAAATGAGTGGTCATCACAACCTTTGATACCTAAGCTACTGTAATGCCCTGCACACTAGGTAAGAGACATAGCTAATCAGGACAACTGTACTACATTTTTAAATGGAGATATTTGCTAATATTATTGTTATTACACCTACTACATACTGAGATAGGATCTTGGACATGGGAATACCCCTTCAGGCTAATTTCCAAATAGTATTCCTTAAAAAATGTTCTCCAATTTTCCTGCTGCAAAGTGTCATAAGTCCCTTTTCTAGCTGAAAGCTTTAGTACAACTGATAAAAATCCAGCCTAAATTACTAGGAAAGACACTCCCACAAGAGAAACACTTGAAACTTGGACGAAATGGCAAATTGCATACAAATCAGGAAAGGAATGTAGATTGCAGCTTAAATTTAATACTATTTATTAACTAAAGGTAACATTACATGTAAGAATCAATTAGTGCTCATTTACACAGTACTGTTTGTTTAATGATCAGCATTGCATCTTTCAAGGAGTCTTAGGCGGGCTTTGCACACTGCGACATCGCAGGTGCGATGTCGGTGGGGTCAAATTGAAAATGACGCACATCCGGCATCACATGCGACATCGCAGTGTGTAAAGCCTAGATGATACGATTAACGAGCGCAAAAGCGTCGTTATCGTATCATCGGTGCAGCGTCGGCGTAATCCATGATTACGCTGACGCGACGGTCCGATGTTGTTCCTCGCTCCTGCGGCAGCAGACATCGCTGTGTGTGAAGCCGCAGGAGCGAGGAACGTCTCCTACCGGCCTCACTGCGGCTTCCGTAGGATATGCGGAAGGAAAGAGATGGGCAGGATGTTTACATCCTGCTCATCTCCGCCCCTCCGCTCCGATTGGCCGCCTGCCGTGTGACGTCACAGTGACGCCGCACGACCCGCCCCCTTAACAAGGAGGCGGGTCGCCGGCCACAGGGACGTCGCACGGCAGGTGAGTGTGTGTGTGAAGCTGGCGTAGCGATAATTTTCGCTACGCCAGCTATCACCACATATCGCTGCTGCGACGGGGGCGGGCACTATCGCACTCGGCATCGCAGCATCGGCCTGCGATGTCGCAGTGTGCAAAGTGCCCCTTAATCTGGCATTTGATAGAGAATCACACCACAAATCACACCACGATTTTTTTTCTTTAAGATTACAAATCCAAAACATTTTTCTAGCCAAGACTTCATATCGCATTTTTTTATTTATGTTTTATATTTTAGAATCGCCATGAGCTGTTGGCTTTGGAGCCTCTTCATACTCTTCTTCAGATGAAATGGAAAAAGTTTGCAAGATACATGTTCTTTTTGTCATTTCTTCTGTCATTCACGTACAACGTTGCCCTTACGTTAGTCTCTTACTACCGACCGCGTGGAGAACAGGTATGTCTCTCCTATATACATATATATTGAGAAATACAGTCTTAGTATTAGCTCACAGAGGTTGTTCCATTGTAGGAGGTGAACTTGCCCTTGTACTGGTTATGCCATGAATTTTACGTGTTATACCAATTGTATTGTATTTGTTAATATGGGAATACTGCTAGCTAGTTACAGGTTCCAAAATGCAGCAGAATAGGAAAGGATAGAGTTAAGGGGGAATGTCAGATGTGGAAAAGAGGGGAGGAGGGAAGGCTCAAGATGGAACAAGTAGAGAATAGGGTTCAATTGAGAGAAGACGTGGCTTAGATGCTAGAAATGGTCAGGGAACCCTGAGGTATCCTCGAAAGATCCGGAGCCTACAGCTCACCTTGACGGGTTTAAAGAATCATCCGGCTAGAGAGCTGTTGGGGCTCAGCATTGGACAGAGGTGTGAGGAATAGGAGGAAAGGTGGCACAGACCCTGGAGTTTGAGGATGAGGTACAAGATAGCGAGGAGGACAGGTGAAAGAGCCGTACCTCACACTAATAGAAAGAAAGGAAAAGGTGGTCATGTCTGTGATAACAGTGTGAAGAATAGAAGTGAACAATTCTGATTGGCTAATTGAACCCCATTGTTGCTTGTATTACTGTCTACGATGACTGCCAACAGGGTATTAGACATCGGTGTGAATAAACCAGTAAGTGTCATGCACCCCACCATAAGTCACATCCACTCATGTAGTATCCCTGGCATAGGAGTGCAACGTCTGCACGGCCCGGAGCTGGCCCCCTCCTTCACCATCAAGACAACCTCTGTTCATATTCCATATTATTACATAGACATCAGAGAGTGGAGTCGCCTACTCTTTCAGTACTTTAATTGCTTCAGTGGAAAGACGAACAAAAAAAACAAAGGCTCCTAATATTGAAGGCTGAGCACAACAATAATTTTTGAAGTTATTAAAGACCTATGCACTTCAATGAGGACTACTACAAAGCTCAATATGCCACTTGTTGCAGTTCACATTCCAGTGGGTCCAAGCAGGGGTGGGGCAAGGGGCAGCTGGAGTGTGTGATTTAGCTGAAAAGTGTCATGGCTTATCGCAAAATGGGTTTGGCCTATCATGCGACATAATGAGACAAAAAAGCACCAGAATTATGCTGTTCCAAGTAAGTAAACTAAAAAATTGGGTAAACTTAGACTAGATAGTCTGAAAATTAGACAGATTTATGAAACAGCAGAAAACCACTATAATAAATCTGATGCATTTTAGGATCGTCTAGTCCAGTGTTTCTCAACTCCAGTCCTCAAGACCCATGAACAGATCATGTTTTCAGGCTTTCCTCAATATTAGACAAGGAATAATTCCATCACCTGTGCAACATTAATGAAAGCCTGAAAACCTGAAAACATGATCTGTTGGGGGGTCTTGAGGACTGAAGTTGAGAAACAGTGGTCTAGTCCAAATTTGCACTGTCAAGAATTAGATAGTATTGATAAATTTGCCACTATGTGCCAAAACCTGCTTCCTAGGTGAAAATCTGGCATTTGATATGACCAGTATATTAACGAACAGAGCTATGGAGCAAATTGATTTGTAGGACCTTGGTCCAGCGGCCACGTGAGTTGGGTGAGAGCCCTGCAAAACCAACTCCTACCTGCTGGCATCAACCTTTTTCTGATTACTAGGCCTGAAACGACATCAAGCGAGTGTCTCACTTCAATAATGATGTTACGATGGGCCTAAAACTCAGAAAAGGCACCAGAGATGTAAGCAGGTTGGAAGCATTTTGCAAGGCTCAGGACTACTGACATGTCCGCTGGACTAGGAACTTTAATATTTATTTGATCGTTGTATTATTTGTGTCTTTCCTCTTTTTTTGGAATTGTATGTTTAACACCTGTTTTAGTTAGCACCTCCATTAACTTACAGTGAGATTTTTTTGGTCTCATAATATTGTTACTTAATTACATAGATGATATAATTACTGCCCCCATAAAATGAGCACTAACACGTCGTCTCTCTCACAACCGCAGGCTCTGTATCCCCTAAGTCTGACATATGATCGAGGGTGGCTACAGCTAGTCGGACAAATGTTTATTATTGTTTGTGCTACATACCTAATGATCAAAGAGGTGAGTAATGACAAAGTTATTGAATTACTATGTGTTATTATGTATATGAATCACATTGTGTCACGTCATTTTATTGCACATCCCAACTTTGTGCATATTTCCTAGTTTGATGTGGCAGAGACATATCCTCCTATTCTATATACTGAGCAATTAGATGGGTGTACTAACAGTGTAAAAAGATGCTTCACACTTTCGGCATAAAATTACAATATTAATTTACTCATTATATATGCATTTTTCCTGGTAGCAAACAACCGTGAAATGTACTTAGAAATTATTTCCTAAAGGGGACTTGTCACGAATCATGCTCTACTGGTGGCATAGAAAGAAGAGGGCCCCTGTGTAAGATCATTATATGGGCCCTTTGTAGCCCCAGAGCTCATCATAATGCACAATTCCACCTAGTTTGGAGGTAGATATGGGCCCCCTTACCTCTTGGGCCCCTGGATGCACCAATGATATGTCTGCCCCTGACAGTATAAATCTTTTTTGCTGATCTCCATAATTAGCACTAAATTACTGCTTTTTTTTTTTCATAGGGTGTGGTCATTTTCCTAGTAAGGTCTTCGGATCTTCGTTCAGTTCTTTCCGACGCCTGGTTCCATGTTCTTTTGTAAGTAATAAAGCAAAACTTATGATCTAAAAATGTCATGTCCTGTTGTCTTGAAACAGGAGCAACTGTTCCAATTAGCCATATCAGTGTATCACTATATATTGGGATTTTAGGAGATAACATTTCTTCTTTTGGAAAGTGTCAAGTTAGTGTAAGGAGACTTATAGGCCATGCAATGCTTCTCTTGGAATTTAAGTATACAAGTAAAGAAGGAAGAAAGGACAAGAATGCTAGTGCCACCTATTGGTGGTAGTCAATATCAACTCTTTAAAAGGCTTTGTCACATGACATAAGATAAGAAGCCAAACCAGAAATTCAATTTGCAGACACATGTTTCAGTGTCTTTTCCCCTCATTAGTGAAAAGTATAGGAACTACAGTAGTTTGGATGAATGAGAAGCCTATGACAAGAGATTTAAGGGGTAAAGATTCTCCTTGTCGAGAGCGCCTCTGAAGATGCAACTTGCACATCCAATACTGGAGAATAGTTGGGGGCACAGAAGTGCCAATCACAGCTGGTGCCCGTCTAAGAAGGCTTAATTATACTATAAGTATAAATGGCACATTGAAGGCGTGGAGCATAGTTACATGTTTCATATAGGGGCCCAAAAGCTTTAAGTTACAACCTTAAAGGCATTGTCTACTATTAGGACAGCTCCTTCTGATTCTACATGTTTCCCCTAGGTAAAATAAAAAAGCCTATACTCAGCTCCTGTACTGCTTGCATTCCCAATGCTCACGTGATGTTGGGACAAAATGCAGGCCCAGCGGTCACTCAGCACCGGCTTCAGACAAATAAGTTAATCATCAGGAAGTGAGCATTGCGGATGCTGTTCACTTCCTGTTCATTGCTCGTTTGGTCCGAAGCGGGGAGACAGAAGCCTTCACTGATTGGACCCTGGGCTTTCATTATGTCACAACATCACGTGAGCCCCGGTATCACAAGCCCCAGCACTGCTGGAATTGCGTCTGTACAGGAGGGGAGTATAGGCTTATTTTACCTGGGGGAAACGTGGAATCAGAAGGGGTTGTCCTAGTAGTGGACAACCCCTTTAAGTATATTCAAGCCTATGCATAGAGTAATAGCTTTATTGTTATTATTATTATTTATTATTATAGCGCCATCAATTCCATGGCGCTTTACATGTGAAAGGGGTATACATAATAGGGACAAGTACAATATTCATAAACAATACAAGACACAGACAGGTACAGGAGGAGAGAGGACCCTGCCCGCGAAGGCTCACAGTCTACAAGGGATGGGTGAGGATCCAGTGTATACAGTGTTTGGCTAGTAGTAATATAGCTGTAAGAGGAAAATACAAGCCAAAGTTTAAAGTCATCATAATAAAATCTTACACACAATGCACAGATCCATGTCGGCACGCTTACTTCATGATGTCTTTTTCCCTTTTAGTTTCATCCAAGCAATCTTGGTTATAACCTCAGTGTTTTGTTACCTGTTTGGTGTCAAAGAATATTTGGCTTTTCTTGTATTAGCCATGGCACTTGGATGGGCAAACATGCTGTATTACACAAGAGGATTTCAGTCCCTGGGAATCTACAGTGTTATGATCCAAAAGGTAAGCAGCCGAATGTCAATTAATGCGAGTGATCAATACAGACATATCAATGACCACCTACAGCACGTAGAATAGTAATTATATTATTTTATGCTTGATTATGCAACAAATATACCTTCTCGTAATAATGAACTATGAAAACTTGTGCCAGCTTGATATTTCTTGGAACCTCACGCTGGGCCCTCAGGCAAAAGTATTAATACATTGCGCTATGTGTCTTCCTGTGGATTTCACACTTCAAAAGATCTTGATTATTTTGTTGTTATAATGTGGTTTTGCAAAAATTCTGAACACGAGGGCATGTGAAAAAAAAGTGGCAGTAACTCTGATTTCTTATGGGCATCTGTCATTTGTTATGGCCAACATCCCGTGTTCCAAGTTCTTTTATGCCCAAATATAAGATCATGACTAGCTTTACGGTGCCGAAAATGTGTAGTCCTCTACCAATAGTGGTATTGTGCCATAGCTGAGGACAATGTTTTTGTTATTCTGACATAATGACTAGGATGATAGATTTTAATAGTATCCCTCATCTCTTCTAGGTCATCATGAATGATGTTCTCAAGTTCTTATTTGTGTACATTTTATTTCTTTTTGGATTTGGAGTGGGTATGTATCCTTTCCTTTTCTTAAGCCTCAAATCTTTTGTTTAACTTTGGCTATAATTAGATAGATAGAAAAATATAGATCTTTCCATGTTTATGCTTATATTTCTATAAGGTAGCAATGGCCTGAGTGGTTCGACTTGCGTAGTCTTCACTCTAAAGTCCACCTTTCCACCTCATGGAGACAACAGGTCCAACCATGGAAAGACCGAAACCCATGAAAAATGCTTTTGGCTGCAATGTGGCCTACTTAATCCATTCTCCTTTGACCCTTTACAGTCTTCTTAAGCTGCTTTAAACCAAATGGGTCAACAGAGAATTAAATATTGTATAACTTATATCTTTATATTAAATATATTTAAACTTTTTTTCATATCTATATTTAAAAAAAATAAATAAATCTTGCAATCTTCACACTAACACCTAGACCTAATATTATACTCCTTACTCCTGTTGGGCACATAGCCTTTAAGAGCAATGGACTGACTCAAACCCTGTTTTTATGTATAGAAGCCTTATCTGAGCATGCTCTAATGTAAACAAACGTCATTGTGATGGGAAGGGGAGGAGATGAGTTATGACCATCACCTATTATGAATGGTGTATATAGAAGTGCTAGTCTGTCTTTGATGATAAGGAGACTGCTGCAAAGTCTTCTGTACAGAATAATAGACCTATAGGCCCTTAAGAAAATTATTAAACCTGATACATTTTCAATCCCAATAATAATATGAAAGAACAAATATTAAAAAATACATTAAACATAAAAACTTAAAGGGAAACTGTAAGCAGATTTTTGCTACCTCATCTTAGAGCAGCATAATGTAGGCAAAGAGACCCTGACTCCAACTATGTATCACTTAGATTACTGGGTGCAGCAGTTGTGACACAATCAGAGTTTATAGATCTTGCGATGTAGCAGAGCTCAGATATGTAACCCCACCCACACCAGGCTCTCTACTTGCTAAGTCTATAGACAGTGAGATACTAATTGGAGTGGGAGAGGGCATGATCAGACTGGTATAGTCTGGACAATGTTAATCCCAGGTGATAAAACCTTCACTATAAGTAAACAACAGCACAGGAAGGTAATAAATAACACATTCTGTGTCAGCCTCTATTTCCTGCTGTATTCAGATTACAAAAACCTGCTGACAGATTCCCTTTAATTTGCATGATAGAGTGATATAAAACTTGAGTCTGTTGGATCAATAATATGCACCTACGTTAAATCAGCATTAAAATGTAAGAAAATATTTAACAAAGAACTTAAGACTGATTATAGTTGTTTTCCCTTTCTTGGAACAGCTCTTGCTTCTCTCATTGAAAACTGCGCTGATGGCGATGAGTGCAGCGCCTACAAGAGTTTCAGCACGGCCATTGTGGAGCTATTTAAGCTGACGATTGGGCTTGGAGATCTGGAGATTCAGCATGACTCTAAATACCCCGTCCTGTTCCTGCTTCTTCTGATTGCTTATGTTATACTAACCTTTGTGCTTCTTCTAAATATGCTAATTGCTTTGATGGGAGAAACTGTGGAAAAGATTTCCAAAGAAAGTGAGCACATATGGAGAATACAGGTGAGCGTAGCATTCTGTTGGATAGCTTCCATAAACTTTTTCACTGGCTGGGATTGTTCAATGCTCACAAATATATCTATCTATATATATATATATATATATCTATATCTATATCTATCTATATCTATATATCTATATCTATATCTCTATATATATATATATCTATATCTATCTCTATATATCTATATCTATCTCTATATATCTATATCTATATCTATGTCTCTATATCTATATCTATCTATATCTCTCTATATCTATCTATCTATATCTCTCTATATCTATCTATCTATATCTCTCTATATCTATCTATATATATATATATATATATATATATATATATATATAGATTATATATATATATATATATATATATATATATATATATATATATATATATATATAGATTATATATATATAATATATAAATAAAATCTGCTCCACACGCCATACAAACCCTGATAATCACTTTTCTGATTGGTGATATATCACAGCCTATGGGAAGCTATATTTGAAAAAATAACCTGTCATCGGGTTTTTACTGCTTCATCTACAAACAGCTTAGTTTAGAGATATTTCAACATTGTCTCACTTACTGGGCTACTTGCTGTAGTTTTGATAAACCATTGATTTATCAGCAGTTCAGCTAGTCCTCACAATGATTAGCTCCTGGTATGTAGTTCACAATATTCACAATCTCTGGCTATCCCTGCCTCACTCCACTGGCTGCATTCTGCCTATGCACAGTGTAGGCAGAAAGCTGTCAATTGACAGCAGTGGTGGTGTTAGAACATGGTCATCATTGAGAAGACTAGCAGAGATGCAGCAAATACAACAGCAATTCTATCAAAACTACAGCAGGAAGCCCAGCAAGTAACACAAGGCTAGAATCAGGATCCGAGAATCACAATTCCCTTCACAGTACTGCATAAAAAATGGAAAATATTCTATATTAATAATAGAGAAAATAATTTCTCTTTTGCTTCTGTACTTAGAGAGCTCGGACAATCCTGGAGTTTGAAAAAAGTTTACCAATGTGGTTAAAGGGTAAATTTCAGCTCGGAGAATCATGCACCGTGTCCAAAAATGACAACAGAGCATGTCTAAGGTGAGCGTTAATGGATGACTTAACTAACTAAATGTTGAATGACAGGGTGTTTCCACGTCTCTGGGGCCTGCAGTGTATATGATCAGCTAAATTCTACTATATATATGGAAAATGCACATCTTGCAGAAGAAATGATTACAGAAAATGTTAAAAAAGCCAAAACTGAGGCATGAGGCGATGGTAGTGTTAGACATATCTGTGTGGGATCTAGACTACACTCAATACTTGTAAATGATTAATGCCGTGTTATTTCCCCAACAGAATAAACGAGGTGAAATGGACGGAATGGCACAATCATGTCACCTGCATAAATGAAGAACCCGGGTTTGAAATGTATCCTGGTAAGTACATGAGATTTTTATAAAGAGAAATATATCTTTGGGTCTAAGGAAACATTATGGACCCGGGTAGCTACAGAGGGCGCAGCGGCTTCTCGACACCGGGGCTTCAGAATCTATAGATCCTCTGCCACATAAAAAGACCCCAGTGTTATAAATGTCACATGGTAGGTTGGGAAACTTAGTATTGATTTTACATTGGGGCGCAAAAGCTTGAAGTTTTGACACTTTATGAAGTTGGGCAACCTATATGGCAGATGTGAACCCCGTGCGTGGAGAGCAGGGATAGAGTTAAAACAAACTAATAAAGAAAAGTTAATGAACCGAATTACAGATATAACTAATATAACTCACTGAAGTGTCTGGTATATTTTAACTCTATCATCTCCTGAGCAGCGATTTTAGAGGGATCAGGGAGAAGGGCTCAGGATGGTACACAACCAGCCACCTTTAGAGTAACTGCTGCCCCCCTTGCCTGCCATGTTTGCACACTTGTGAAAATAAAAAGTTTAAATCACTCTTTTTTCCTGAAACAGAAAAAACAAAAAATTACAAAATTAACATATTTAGTAGCGCTGTGTGAAAAACTGTTCAAATCAATACGATATCTAAATATTTATTATTTATCCCATTTGGTGAAAGCAGAAACATTGATTATTGGTCACTTCACCTCATAAAAAAAATAGAATTAAAAAGATAAAAAAAATAAAAAATAAAAATAGAATAATTCAGAATATAAAAATGAAATTAAAATACTAAGGGGTGCTTCACACATAGCGAGATCGCTACCGAAATCGCTGCTACGTCACGGTTTTGGTGACGCAACAGTGACCTCATTAGCGACCTCGCTGTGTGTGACACTGAGCAGCGATCTGGCCCCTGCTGTGAGATCGCTGCTCGTTACACACAGCCCTGGTTCGTTTTCTTCAAAGGCGCTCTCCCGCTGTGACGCACACATCGCTGTGTGTGACAGCGAGAGAGCGACGAAATGAAGCGAGCAGGGAGCAGGAGCCGGCATCTGGAAGCTGCGGTAAGCTGTAACCAGGGTAAACAGATATTTACCTTCGTTACCAGCCTCCGCCGCTCTCGCTGCCAGTGCCGGCTCCCTGCTCTCTGCACATGTAGCAGCAGTACACATCGGGTTAATTAACCCGATGTGTACTGTAGCTAGGAGAGCAAGGAGCCAGCGCTAAGCAGTGTGCGCGGCTCCCTGCTCTCTGCACATGTAGCGACGTTATGATCGCTGCTGCGTCGCTGTGTTTGACAGCTAAGCAGCGATCATAACAACGACTTACAAGGTCGCAGTTACGTCACAGAAAATGGTGACGTAACAGCGACATCGTTGTCGCTATGTGTGAACCCAGCCTAATAGGATGTAATATACATACTGTTAAGATGCAGCTGCTAGTTAAGGCGGTAATCACATGGCAGCACTAAAATAAGCAGACGGGTATGTATTTGGTACATGAATGCGAGTATTCAAATTGCATTATGACAATTGCTCAAACCGGCTAGCGAAGCCAAATCCTTACAGTGTGTACATTACAGTACACATCAAGTATACAGTACACATCAGTACACATCAAGTTGCACTGCTTGCAGAAAGTTTGCCTAAGGGTGCGGTTCCACTTCATATGACTTGTGTGATTCTCGCATCGGTATAACCTGGCTCGGCCGCATGGTATCTGACAAGTGCGGTTCGGCTGCATGTATTTCCATGTAGCTGAGGCGCTCCTGTCCGGAGAGCGTCAAGCCATGCCGGGTGATACTGATGCAAGACTCGGACGAGTTGTACGCAAGTGGAACCGTACCCTAAAAGATTTTTTTTCTTTGTTTTTTTTTTTTTTTTTTTACTTCTATTTAAATTTGGTAGCACCATCATCTTACTGAGAACTACTTCAATGGATCTTATTTTTATGCTATTTACTCTACATAGTATTTAAAATAGTACGTAAGAAATAATACAAGTATCATGATGTATTTCTCTTCTTCAAGGGACAAGCTATGCCAACTTGACAACTGATGATGAAGCGGATACCTATGAGAGAGACCGACCTGTTACAATTGACGTCAGAGATTCTGCGGAGGAAAGCATGGAGACCACAGTTTAGAATCTCGGAATAACACAGAAGACTCTGTCCATCTCTGACTTTCTAGAACTCATGCTCCACAAAGAACTCTGAAGCTTCATAGAATTGTGGAGTAAAACACAACCTACCTCTGCCGAATGGTGTCTGCCTAACTATTTAAAAAATGTGAAAACTTTTTAGCAAAAAAAAGTGTAAAATTTCCCCAAAATTTTGTTAAAGGGAAAGAAACAATTCTACAACTTCCGTTGTAACCTTATTTTTCTACTATTCTACATTTCTTTTAAAGACTGTATACCGAGAAATCCTCATGAGCAAGCAATTACGTTTAGTGCAAACAATGTGCAAATTCCATAACACATTGGTCCAGGAGCCAAGTTATCTATTTACACCGTTTCTGTCACTAATCGTAGACTAATAGGAGAGATAATGCATAGTAATTTATTAAAATAATTGGTTTGGGATAATAATTACATGGTAAAAAAATTGACTAAGTTTAGGTAAGAATTAATTAGCTGCTTTCTGATTTTCCTAGAAAATAAATGCTGTATATATATATATATATATATGGTCTATATGTATATATATATATATATATATATATATATATAAAAGGAATTTTACATAGATTTTTTTCAACCCCTATATATATATATATATTTTTTTTTTTTCTTCAAAAAGCTGCCAATTGTCTGACGTAATAGAAGTAGTAATCACCTTACCAATTCCCCTCTACTCACACAGTTGCAGATCTCTGCTGCTTACTCCTCTGTGAGCTGGCTCCAATGATTATGTGCCGTGTTGACATGGGACCACTGCAGCCAATCACTAGTTGTAAGTGCTGATGTGACGGGATCACTGATATCAGCAATTGGTGATAGCGCTGGATTGGGAAGGTCAGAGACCAGTGGATGAACAGGCAAGGGTTGCCACAACAGTGACAGGGGATTGGTATGATTTTTGGTAGAATTTTGTTAGTACATAGATTTATCAATTGTTTGTATAACATTTTATAGGGTTAGACAACCCAATTGAAGGTGAACCAGTCAACAATTCTGACTTTTTAGTAAATATGTGTATACCCCATAGCACAATAATACTGGAGCCGCTTTTGTCAGACTTCTACATTGTACAATTCCTTGATTATGCTTTTTGAAAAAAATGTACATGAAATTGACATCTGGGTTTTACCATGCCTCTTGTTGATAGTGTCAGATTGTTTAGAAACTTACCCTATCTGATCAGACAGTGAAAGCAGAATGTATTCTTTTGATTTCTTACTATATTTTTCATATAAGTTAGTAAAATTGAAGCTAAAATATCAATCTTTATTAATAGATAAATTATTTTTCCAATAATGGACGAGTACTAAAAATTTTCAAACATTTCTGTGTGAAGAGTAAAAAGTTGAGGCCTTCATAGGATGAGGTTCACACGGGGGCAGATAAACCAACAGTGTAAACGGTGCGGCCAGGGCCCAAGAGGTAAGGGAGCCCACCTCTACCTCCAAAGCAGGTGGAATCAGGTATTACGATGAGCTACTGGACTGCACAGGACTCTCTTCTCTCTGTATGTGCTCCTGAGTTCATAGGTTGGTAACCCTTGTGCTAGCTACACCTAAACTACATAGGCAATTACTTCTCATTAGGCCGAATTCAGACGTCTGTGAAACATTGTCTTACTATTGTCTGTGAAGTCAAGACGGTCTGCGGGTCTCATAACCTGAACTCAACCGCCTCAAAACTATAAGCGAGGTAGTTGAGGTTGGGTCTGCAGACCTGTGGCCGGCCTGGACATCAAGCTCTATATTTAGCCAGTGTTTTCATTGACATCTGAATTAAGCCTTATTTTTCACCATAAATTCTGTAAACTGTCTGACCAAACTAATAAAATACCAGATTATCCTCCAGTAGAGCCAGTGTCCAACACAAGAAATGGCCCCGAAGTTCTCAGAAGACAATCCAATTTGTCAATAAGATCCATTTAGCATAGTTTAATTAATTAAAAACCGTATCACACGTGATTAGCGACATGGTCAGATTACATTATATAGCGACATGGTCAGATTACATTATAACTGAATGTAAATGTCAACATATTCTATATAATTGGAAGGGGGATCCTTGATTTCCTTAAATGGACCCCGTTCCAATACTTATTTAATATGAGGAGAACATAATGCAACATGTAGTGCAGCACAAGAGCTACAAACTACAGGGTATATGCTTTTAAGAATAAAAATCTCCAACACTAACCTGTGAAGATCTGTCCTAAAGGCTTATATTTGTAGAGCATCTGATAAGCACATATATTTCATTGTATTTTGCATTTCTAGTGTATGAAACGTGTAGGTGATGAATTCTTTGCTGCATTTTAATAAGTTTTTTTTTCATAATAAATAAACATTTTTTATCAGAATTAACCACGGTATATGTTAAGTGCTCGGAACTAGAATTTTGTAATCTCAGGAATGTACAAAATGTATTCTTATAAGACAGCGAACATATGTGGTTTCTGATGAACACTACTTATTAGCTTTATCTGATTTTTACCTTTTGTTTACATTTTTTTATATTAATTTATATTATTTATATGAGAATATTTGTAGACGTTTGTATTTTAATTGTACACATTTTTGGTATATTTATTAGAATTGTATCCTTTTTACTGTGATTTGATTTTATATTTTATAATTCCTACCTCTAATGTCTGAACTATGGCTTCTGGCAGATAAAATATTAAGTCAATAACTGCACTTATTTCTTGATTAAATATATTTATCTAAAAATACATTGTAAAGGCATTGTGGAAAAAAGTACAATAAAAAATATATATTTTATATGAAACCAGTACTTGAGATTGTCTTTTTTTGCTTGTTGAGGGATGATATGGCAAGAAAGATCCAACAAAAATTCCTAAAATGTGACGTATTAGCAATTCAGACACATCTCTAGTTCTCTGAAACTTTGTTTATAATTATTACTTATTCATTAGGGAGCTGGTTTCACATCAGGGTAGAAGGACCCCATAGCAAGGATTAAAATAGAGCACTCATAGTGCGTGGTGATGTAAGCAGGCACCAACTACTTCAGACCTTAGTACTAGATATGAGCGATCTCGAATGGTAAAGTTTGTTTATAAAAGTCAGTGTCCAAGTTCGGAGTTTGTATGTTGTTTGTTTGCTTATAAAGTTTGTTGAAAGCCTGCAGAGCAATCAATCAAAAAACTTTATTGCATGCGGAAAATGCCTGTATGCTGCTGTGAACAATAAAAGAAAAAATTCCAGGCTGCTGCTGACCAGCGGTGATTTATGGAGGCTCGTTCTGAGAACGTTCTAAGAACAAAGCTCCATAAGAATCGATGTGCGTCATGGGACATCACACCATTGGTTTAAGTCAGCACTTTCAGCATTTCTTTTTAATTAATAAATTGGTGAATGTTTCCCCCCTAGGCTTGATGCCAGCTGTCAATTCACAGTTGACATCAACCCCATATATTACCCCGAATCCCACCGCAGCAGGGCAATTGGGAAGAGTCGGGCAAAGTGCCAGAATTGGCATATCTAATAGATAGCAGAGAGCTGCGATTTTTAGCCTGGGAGGGGCCATTAACCATGGGCCTTCCCAGCTGATAATACCAGCCACCAGCTGTCTGTCTTACCTGGACTGGTTATAATAAAAATTAAAAAAAAAAAAAAAAAAAGAAGAAGAATAGGGTGGAGTCAATACATTTTGAGGTTTTTTTTAAATTAAAAAAAAAAAAGAAACAACAACAACATGGGTTCCATTCAATTTTTGATAATCAGTCAAGGTAAAACTGACAGCAGAGGGTTGCAGCCCACAAATGTCTGCATTATCTGTGCTGGTTATCAAAAATAGCCTGGATTCCATGCCATTTTTTTTATTTATTTTTCATTTACATTTGTTTGCAGGACAATTGCCCACATTTTGCTACCTTTTACATCCCCATAGCCCTTAGTACAACACAGAAGTTCGGGTGTCCATTGACTTATATGGGGTTCAGGCACAGGGGTTAAGTTTGGGTCCCGAACTGAACTTTTAACTAAAGACCGGCTGAACTTCCATAGGTCTGCTCATCCCTACTCAGGACCTGATAATGGTTTGCATAATTACCGTATATACTCAAGTATAAGCCTACCCGAGTAGAAGCCTAATTTTACCACAAAAAACTGGGAAGACTTAATGATTCGAGTATAAGCCTAGGGTGGGAGATGCAGCAGCTAAAAGTAGTAATGTGCCCATATTGTTTCTTGTAGTAATGTGCCCATGTTGTCTCCTGTATGAATGTGCCCATATTGTGCCCTGAAGTAATGTGCCCATATTGTTTCCTGTAGGAATGTGCCCATATTGTCCCCTGTAGTAATGAGCCCTCTACTAATGTGCCCAATCCTTTAGTAATTTCCTCATTCCGGTCCCCTATTATGCCGCTGTTTCAGACACAAATCCACAAAAAATTATTCTCACATATCATCTGTTCCCATAGTGTCATTTTATCTGCTTCTTGTGGGCCGCAGGCACTTAGACCCCTTGGTGATCTTGGCTGGCGCAGGGGCCGCCACTGTTGTCGACTCTGCTTTACTTCAGTTGATTACTTTGAGGCACTGACAAAGACACGAACAGTCTATAATTTTAAGGGTAGATTAATTTTAAGAGAGATAGAATATCCAAAATAAAATCCCGAAAATCACATTGTATAAATTATATTAATTTGTTTGCATTTTCCAGAGAGAAATAAGTATTTCATCCCTCTGGCAAACAAGACTTTATACTTGATGGTAAAACCCTTGTTGGCAAGCGCAGCAGTCAGTTGTTTTTTGTAGTTGATGATGATTTTTGCACACACGTCAGGAGGAATTTTGCTCCACTCCTCTTTGTAGATCATCTCTAAATCATTAAGATTTTGAGGCTGTCTCATGGCAATTTGGAGCTTCAGCTCCCTCCATACGTTCTTTGGGATTAAGGTCTGGAGACTGACTAGGCCACTCCAGGACCTTAACCCCTTAGTGACGGAGCTAATTTTCACCTTAATGACCAGACCAAATTTTGCAATTCTGACCAGTGTCACTTTATGAGGTTATAACTCTAGAACGCTTCAACGGATCCCGGTGATTCTGAGATTGTTTTTTCGTCACATATTGGACTTCGTGTTAGTACCAAATTTAGGACAATATTTTTTGCGTTTATTTATGAAAAAAATTGAATATTGGCAAAAATTTTGAAAATTTTGCAATTTTCAACTTTTGAATTTTTATACCGTTAAACCAGAGATTTCTGTGACACAAAATAGTTAATAAATAACATTTCCCACTTATCTACTTTACATCAGACCAATTTTGGAAACAAAATTTTTTTTTGTTAGGAAGTTAGAGGGGTTCAAAGTTTATCAGCGATTTCTCATTTTTACATCAAAATTTACAAAACCATTTTTTTAGGGACCACATCACATTTGAAGTGACTTTGAGAGGCCTAGATGATAGAAAATACCCAAAAGTGACACCATTCTAAAAACTGCACCCCCCAAAGTACTCAAAACCACGTTCAAGAAGTTTATTAACCCTTCAGGTGCTTCACATGAACAAAAGCAATGTGGAATGAAAAAAAAGCAAAAATTAAATTTTACCTAAAAATGTTGCTCTAACCCAAATTTATTCACTTTTAGAAGAAATAACACAACAAAATGGACCCCAAAACTTGTTCCCCACTTTCTTATGAACGCGCCAATACCCCACATGTGATCAGAAACCTCTGTTTGGACAAATGGGAGGGCTCGGAACAGAAGGAGCAATATTTGAATTTTGGAAAGCAAATTTGGCTGAAATAGATTGCGGGCACCATGTTGCATTTACAGGTCCGCTAAGGTACCTAAACAGAAGAAATCCCTCACAAGTGACACCATTTTGGAAACTAGACCCCTCAAGGCTTCTATCTAGGGGTATAGTGAGCATTTTAGATCCACAGGTACTTCACAGATTTTGTTAACGTTACGTTGTCATATTGAAAATTTTAATAATTTTCTCAAAAATGTTGCTTTAGCATCAATTTTCTCACTTTTTCAAGAGGTAATTCCAAAAATTTGACCTCAAGGTTTGTTAACCACTTTTTTATGAGCGCGGTGATACCTCACATGTGGTCTGAAACCTTTGTTTGGACAAATGGGAGGGCTTGGAACGAAAGGGGCAATATTTGAATTTTGGAAAGGAAATTTGGCTGAAAAAGATTGCGGGCACCATGTCACATTTGGAGGACCCCTAAGGTACCTAAACAGCAGAAACCCCGCACAAGTGACCCCATTTTGGAAACTAGGCCCCTCAAGGAATTTATCTAGATGTTTGGTGAGTACCCTGAACCCCCAGGTGCTTCACAGAATTTTATAACGTTGAGCCATGAAAAAAAAAAAATAAAATTTTACCACAAAATTGTTATTTCAACCAGGTAGCTTTTTTTTTTACAAGAGTAAAAGGAAAATATTCAGCATAACATTTATTGTGCAATTTCTCCTGAGTTTGGCGATACCTTATATGTGGTGGAAATCAACTGTTTGGGTGCACAGCAGGGCTCGGAAGGGAAGGAGTGCCATTTGACTGCAAAATTGGCTGGAATCAATAGCGGACGCCAGGTTGCATTTGGAGAGCCCCTGAGGTGCCTAAACAGTGGCTGTCCCCCACAAGTGACTCCATTCTGGAAACAAGACACCTCAAGGCTTTTATCTAGGTGTATAGTGAGCAGTTTGAATCCACGAATACTTCACAGATTTTGATAAGCTTAGGTTGCCATATTGAAAATTTTCATTTTTTTCACAAAAATGTTGCTTCAGCATCAAATTTCTCACTTTTTCAAGAGACAACAACAAACCGTGGACCCAACAGGTTGTTATCCAATGTCTTATGAGCACAGGGATACCCCACATGTGGCCAAAAACCTCTGTTTGGATAAATGGGAGGGCTTGGAATGGAAGGAGCACCATTTGAATTCTGGAAAAGTTGAGATAAATTGCGGGCACCATGTCACATTTGCAGGGCCCCTTGGGTACCTATACATTAGAAACCCCCACAAGTGACCCCATTTTGGAAACTGGATTTTATTCAGGAGTATAGTAGCATTTTGAATCCACAGGTACTTCACAAAAATGTTGCTGTAGCAACAAATGTCTCACTTTTAGGCTATGTGGCCATGATCCAGCGACACGGCGTCTAGTACACAGTGTCAGCCTTCCTGCAGAGATGTGAGTGTTGTCCACGGGAGAACGCAGCTGCCCATGCCCACGATTTGGGTTCAGGCCGCTGTGGAGCTCTATGCTACCTGCAGAGAACACTCATCTCCGCAGCATAAATTGACATGTTGAGGCTCGGCTAGCTGCGCCACAGGTCGGTTTATGCTGCGGAGAAGAGAAGTACATTGGGCATGGGATTTCTAAAAATCCTTCCACTGTGCTTCTACTGCACAATGCAGCGTTATGGACGCAGGGAAAACACTCTGCGCCCAAAACGCTGCAAATCCCGATTGTGGGCGCACAGCCTAAAATGCTACAATGGATGAATGGATAGATGTCAAACAAATATAACGTCCCACCCCCTGCATATTCTAAGCTGGCGCCCTTTAGTGCCTTTCATGTGGCACTAAAGGGTGCCTAGCCTTGTATTTAGCCCCCCAAAAAATTAATTAAAATAAACGACGTGGGGTCCCCCCTATTTTTGATAGCCAGCTAGGGTAAAGCAGACAGCTGTAGCCTGCAAACCACAGCTGACAGCTTCACCTTGGCTGGTGATCAATTTGGAGGGCTCCCCAGGCGTTTTTTAAAAAAAAAAAAAAAACGTGGGGTCCCCCCAAATTAGATCACCAGCCAAGGTGAAGCAGACAGCTGGGGTCTGGTATTCTCAGGGTGGGAAGAGCCATGGTTATTGGACTCTTCCCAGCCTAAAAATAGCAGGCCGCAGCCGCCCCAGAAGTGGCGCATCCATTAGATGCGCCAATCCTGGCGCTTCGCTCCAGCTCATCCCGCGCCCTGGTGCGGTGGCAGACGGGGTAATATATGGGGTTGATACCAGCTGTAATGTCACCTGGCATCAAGCCCTGGGGTTAGTGATGTCACGGCATCTGAACAGATACCCGACATCACTAACCCAGTCAAGAAATAGAAAAAAATAAAGACAAAAAAAAAATTTATTTGAAAAAAAACTCCCCGAAACATTCCTCTTTTACCAATTTATTGTAAATAAATAAATTTCGGTCGCTGTAATCCATTTTTGAGGTCCCACGCCGTCTCTGGATCTTCTAGAATATGGGGGGCACGTTCAGGGAACGTATCCCCCATTTTCTGGAAGAGCAAGCTCTCCATGAGCAGTGTGGGTGCAGTAATCTGAGAATACTGCACTCACACTGCCCCGGTCCAACCTAGGGCAGAGTGACCTGCAGTAACCTCATTCCAGAATATGAGGGGCACGCTCACAGAACGTACCCCCCATTTTCTGGAACAGCAGCCTCTCCATGTGAGGAGTGTGGCTGCAGATCACTGCACTCACCCTCCCCCGGTCCACAGTGGAGCCTGTGCATCAGCGACGTCAGCAGGATCCCTGTGCAGGGATCCAGCTGACAGCCGCTGTCTGCGCATGCGCCGCCAGCATTCAAGAGAAGGAGGCGGCGTGATCGCGGGGCCGGAGCACCAGCAGCCAGGTAACGTATGACCGGGGGCTGGGGGGGGGTGACGGAGGGTGACGGGGGGACCTGGGGACAACTTTCTGCCGCATGTGACGTGTCACATGCGGCAGAAAGAGTAGGATGAATGCGGCCGCCATTTTCCACGCTCCGGAGGGGGGAGGGGGGAGGGGGGAGGCGGCTCTGGAGAACCGGAGGGGGCTCCGGGGACCAGAGGGCTCCGGTGTACCGGAGGAGGGGTCAGGGGGAGGACATTTCCCTCCGATCTGAAATGTTTGATCATTTCAGATCGGAGGGAAATGAATGCAGAGGCGGCGGCGGCGGGAGTTTTCAGCGCGCGTCGGCGCCATCTTGGATTTTCCGGAGGGGGGGTAGGGGTGGTGGGGGGACTCTCCGGTACCGGGGGCTTTGGGGGCACTAGAGGATTATATTTATTTCTCATCTGACATGTTTGATCACGTCAGATGAGAAATAAATCAATTTTACCGGCCATTTTTTTTTTTTTAATGTTGTCGCCGGTATACGGTGTATACCGGCGATCGCATTAACGGGGTCCAAAAAAAACACCCCGATTCATAATCTTGGGGGTCTCAGCTACCTCCGGTAGCTGAAACCCCCGAGATTTTTCGTCACTGGGGGGCGCTACAAGCTTTTTCCGGCCTGACGTCTCAAGACGTCGGAACAGAATAAGTACCCTGTTTTTCCGACGTCTTGAGACGTTAGGCCGTCGCTATGGGGTTAATGTGCATCTTTCTGAGCCACTCCTTTGTTGCCTTGTCTGTATGTTTGGGTCATTGTTCATTGGCAAACTTCAGACGGATCTGCACATGTACCTTGTTGAGCAGTGGGACTTTGCAGGTATTGTAGGACTTTAAGCCATTACGCCATAATTTATTATCAATGCTTTTCTTGGTGACATTTGTCCCAAGCTGCCTTGAGATCATTAACAAGCCCCCCCCCCTCCCCCCGTGTAGTTTTAGGCTAATCTTTCACCTTCCTCCTAAATCCTGGAAATCCCACGAGGTGAGATTTTGCATGGTGCCCAGATCGATGTGGATTGACAGTCATTTAGAATTTCTACCATTTTCTTACTATTGCACCAACAGTTGTCATCTCACCCAGCGTCTTACTTATGGTTTTGTAGCCCATTCCAGCCTTGTGCAGGTCTATGATCCTGTCCCTGACATCCTTAGAAAGCTCTTTGGTCTTGCCCATGTTGTAGAGGTTGGAGTCTGCGGACAGGAGTCTTTTATACAGGTGACCATTTAAAACAGCTGTCTATAGGAGCGTCTAAGTAGGAGCCAGAACTCTTAATGGTTGGTAGGGGATCAAATACTAATATACATTTATTTGCATTCTGCAGAGAGAAATACATTTATACAATGTGATTTTCTGGATTTAATTTTTGATATTCTCTCACTGTTAAAATTAACCTACTCTTAAAATTATAGAGTGTTCATGCCTTTGTCAGTGGGCAAATTTACAAAATCAGAAAGGGATCAAATAATTATTTCCTTTACTGTAATCTGAGTGTTTACAAGGGAAAAAAAAAATCTGGATCAAACTTGTCCATTATAAATCAATAGGTGCTTAAAAGATGGACCCCATCCTGGTTATCATCTGTAAGTCAGGTGTTTTTTATGGATACATTACAATTATAAACATGAGAAGCTCTATTTATATTTAGATTATTTATTAAATTGTCAATGTAAAAAACCAGATGCTATATGGATGTACAAACCAAACATACAGATTACAATATAGATGAAAAATTGTCAGTTTTTTCTAGACATAAAACAGACAATTTTGCAAATGGTTAAGTGAACTCAGCCATAGGCCACGCTATAGTCACACATCCGTGGTACACACCCCTGTGATTTTTTTTTTCTATTTTCCCAGAGTTTTAGGGAACTATACACACATATCTGTATAAGAAAAGACAAAAAAAATGCATGTCCAATTCAGGAGACTTAAAGCGTGTCCTATTCACAGATATGTTGGTAGATCAGATTTGGCCAACCACGACTATGAGGATCAGAAACTGATGAATACAGGAAGGCATCATTTTAGTATAAAAAAAACTAAAACAAAACACAGACAGTGTACATTTTTGAGAGTTGGAAAATACAAACGCAAAATGAATGGTGTTTGGGAGAAAAATGTCTATTTTTAGTGGATGTAAAAATGGAAACAGATGATAATGTAGAACCCAATGCAGCACAGTACATGGGGAGCACAGATATTCAGGAGCTACTGGGACTCCTCCCTACAAGACCTAAACATGCGGCTGGTGTCTGCAAAAACCTTAGACTGGAATGGGACATATTTCCGTCTCTGCGCTTTTATCATACAGGACATAGTCTTACTTTATATTACAAAAGTGAGAGGTGAAGCATCAAAAAGGAGGGAACAGCATGGGCACCACCAATGGTCCACCATCCCTGGATATAGTCAAGTTTGCCTTTGTGTATACAGAATAATTTGTGTTTTTCTGTTTTATAGTGTCCTGCAAAATACAGTCACAACCCTAAGATGATAGAAATAGACATTTATGGCCAAGAACAGTGTAATATTAGAAGTCCATTACAAATGCTACTATGTTATTGTTAACAAATAGCTTGTGGTCCAAAACCTGCACATTTATGGTTCTGTAAAGAAAAAGCCCCACAATTCTCTTCAATAACAAAGATAAGGCATTATTTTGTTACATAGAGCTACATTGGATAGCTTCTGCACTCAGCGTCACTTTCTCAGTTTTGCCGAATGCCTGATTTTTCTCGTAGTATGCCGCCTCATTCACAAAAGTTGGATAAACTGTATTTTCTCCTTCATAACAGGTAACTTTTCCATCCATTGAAATAAACATTGGGTCGCCAGGATTCAGAGGTTTCCAGTCCTGATCCTGGAAAATAAAAGTAAAATATTGAAAGGGGATTACCTTCTATAGTCTGTACTGGGGAACTACGAACGTATGACATCCATTACTGATCAGCCAGTGCATGAGAGAAGAACCTTCACTGATCCTTCTTCACAAATGTTATCGGTAAAGCAATGTTCCTGGCTTCGCCATTGTACAGAGAGCAGCACATCCCCATGTATACAGTTACTAACAGTCATCACAACATTCTTCCACACCAAGAAATGTCGTAAACCTCCAAGGAATGCCCCCCGACCATACCTTCAAAGTCGGGAGCGTTGGCAGGTATACATCATGGTTCTCTATGCAAGATATAAACTGAAGGGACCCGACTATCAGAAGTCCCACATATGTCATGACATTCTAGATATTACTATATTGGTAGTTCATAAGTGAATTAGATCCTATGAAGAACTACCCTTTCATACCTAGCTGAATCCAAGGAGCGTAGTACATTATTTTACATGCTTATAGTTCACCATTAATTCCACAGCATTTTACAGACATTATCAATCATTGTCCCCATTGTGGCTCAATCTTAATTCCCTATCTCTAGGTGTTTGGAATGTGGGAGGTAATCCATAGAAACACGGGTAGGACATACAAACTCCTTGCAGATGTTGTCCTTGGCAGGATTTGGACCCACTGAGCCACTGTGCTGCCCCTTTATGAGGTTAAGATAATGGGCATCATTACCATAGTGGCAACTCATGTAGCTAAAACTCATAGGAGAGGAGGTGGCCAAGAGATTGCTCTCATCTTCCTTTGTATTTGGAGTCCTATTTTTGGGTCAGAGCTATATATTAGGGTACAGAATATTACTTAGGTCATAATCATAAACCTCTACAGTGTATGATGAACACTCCACAAAAAAGGAAATAGTGTTTTAATAACAAACTAGGTGACTATTTTAAAAACTTGTAGTGTTATATTGTCTCTTTTTCATTTAATACCTTGCAGGAGGAGTTATGGATATGTAAGGAGGTGGACTGGTTCCTGCTGCGTTCATTTCACTGAAGAAACCAATCCACTTACATAGTGTGTATCATGTCTCACATTGTTGAGAGGTCATTGTAAATAAGGTGCCCTGTGAACTGCGATATGTAGTCATGTAATATGTTATAATATGTTTACGCATATTGCATAGCAGTATAATATGTGGTTGCCAGACTGTAGGGTGAGAAATAGTTAAATGTTGGGACTAGCCCCCAGTGGGAAGAGTTAGCTGATAGGAAATAGCTTCTCTCCCTACTAGACAAGTTAGTTAGAAGCCAGTGAATGACAAAAACGGACATATTGTCTGAATGTCAATCAGGCCGCATGTAGTTGGTGATCTCTGGCAAGAGAAGAAGAAAGGAGACCGGATGGAAGGTAGCTTGTCCTGACGTATCGAATGAGACACAGAACACAGGAATGCATTAAAACCAAAAGACAGACCTTTAACAGAGTGGCCCTCAGACAGAAGGGTCCAAATTCTAGCAGCCAGGCTCCAAGTTGCTTACAGCTCAAGGAAACGGGCTGAGAGGGACTAGTGTGTGAGATAAGAGTGCGAGAGAGATGAACGTGCTTTGGTCAGACATGTGCATATCATGCCCAAGAACAAAAGCAAAATGACCTTGTGAAGGTGCTGATGGAAGCTGGCAAACTGGTTACAAAGTGTCTTAAGGATAAAGTCAATGTTTTGGAGTGGTCATCAGAAAGCCCTGTTCTCAATCCTAATGAAAATTTATAGCAAAGCGGAAAAGGCCGGTGCAAGAAAGACGACCTACAAACATGGCTCAGTTACACCACTTCTGTCAGGATAAATGGATCCGAATTCTTACCAACCATTGAGAGAAGCTTGTGGAATTATATTCAAAATGTTTGCCACAAGTCATACAGTTGTACAGCAATGGTATCAAATACTAATGAAAATGTATGTAAACTTTTAACTTTGCAGAAAGTAATAAAAATGCCTTAAAAAAAACAAACAAACATTCTCTCTCTCTCATTTTGGCATTTGGTAAATATAAATAATTTTGGATATTAATTGACTAAAAACAGGAAACGCTTATTCTGATTTCATGTCAGATAGAGTGAGAAAAACATGCAGATGTGTCTTTATAGAGAGTGGAGGGAAACGTCTGGTTTCAACTGTAGATTCGGTCGTGTTGGAACAATCCAGATGGAACTGAAAGTGTATCTGAACATGCTTTTTATTGCTGAAATGTGCTGGTAGTTATGAGCTCACTATCTCGTGTATAAAGTTGTTGATGAGGAACTGTTAAGTAAAGCTTTGTCGTTTGAACTGAACTCGTGGTCTTCTTGTTGGAACGAGTCATCATTTGGTCTTGTCAGCCGAAGCTATAGCCTGCATGGGTATACAGCCCACACTACACAAGTCCACACACCCAGCCATTATCGTTTCTTTCATGTAGCGCACTGAAGCAACAGGAAGCAATGCCTCGCCCACGACTAACGACTCCCTACATGCTACAGATACATATTAATGATTTGGTAATAGTTTTTGTAACAGTTTAACGTGGCATACCTGGAGGCTTGGATGAATAATTGCAGTAAGGTCACCATTGTCGTTTCTTGGATATTCTATCTTTTCGAGTACTCTGTATACTTCAATATTGCAAGATGGAAATGCTGTACCTGCAATGTACGGTATTTACAAAGAAGGAAAAGTCATAAAACAGAAAATGGCAAAACTATTGGATCATACTTTTATAACAGTGGTAAAATGATTACTATAGACGTTTCATAATTGTCATTTTAGAACACGTCCCCTAATGCACATTAATAAATTTGACCGAAACACTGTAGTTTTGTTATGAGTGAATAGCTCTTCATATATCATAAAATGTTTTTTTTTTTCCTGGAACTATTGATTAGGATTTCATTAAAACCTACTCAGACAGGAGCCTAAAAAAAAAAAAAAAAAAAGTGTGCTTCTAAACACCCTAACAAAAGGAGGACTGGATTGTTGATACCCCCTAAATTACCAGGATGGTGGGAAGCCAGCTTTTCCATTGCCCAGATTATTGATTCAATATGCCATCCTAGCCATGTACAGCCGCCATACCAGGGGAAGGCCAAGTGGTTTATTGTTGACACCACTTCCCCCTGCTGCAACCCAACACCATGGGCACATGCCCCAATAGTCCTCCCCTATCTAGGCTTTGTCTGTGACATCTGCTCTGATATACATCAGCCCAAAATGCAGGGACACCTGTTTTGAGAATAGCTCCAGTTGCAGATAACTAGATTTTCTATGAAGTCATTCTTTGTATTTAGCACATAATAATTTACACACAGTATATGTACCTTCATTAAACTGCTGCATGAAGTCAAGTGCGTACTTTACTACATCCCTCATTTTATGCAGAATATCTGCTCGAATAACACCTTGGGGTTGAGGACCAACTTCTACGCCTGTTAAATAAAATTAATCTACTTAAATAAATATCAAAAGGAGTTAAAATAAGAATTTATGTTTTATTTACATACAATTATTAAACGTCTTGTCCAGGCTTGGGCCATAAGTCTGCAGTCACTATGTGACTAGACATGTGAATGCTCACATCGTGCACTGTGAAGATTCTCTGGTTCAGGCGGTCATGTAACCACAAGTACGCAATTTTTATACATCCGGCCATATTTCAACTCAACGTGTCCGGTCTCGCTCAAGGCTAGTTGGCATATGACCTCAAATACGCAAATCGCATACATGCGGTCACACGTCCGCCTGCTCCGCCACCAGAGTACACTAACAGTGGGTACACTGTATGCTGTGAGTAGTCACCAGTCTGCAGACGTCTGCCCCAAGCTTGGACAACCCCTTTAATATTTTATTTTTCATGAATAACCATTTTTCACTAAACAATATTCAACATTTTTTTCTTTATAGTTGTGTACATGTAACGGGGTGCCGGGGGTGCCTTGGGGGTTGTAGTCGTGGCCCCTTTAGGGGACAGGCTAACCTCCGGCCCCGCCGTCACTATTGGGACAGGGGATTGTTTTGTGGGGCAGAGTGTGGATGAAGGGAGCACGCTGACAGACGCAGGAAGATTCTGCAGGCGGGCATCAGTTGAACCAAACGGCATTTTATTGCACATAGTTTCACAACAGGCTCAATGCACGAATCTTGTAACACTCAATCACAATTTCTGCCGGGGAAAAACTGTTCCTGTCTTCTCTTCTCAGGGGACCTTGCCCGGCTACTCTAGTTTTCTTCACCTGGGCTCCCGCTCCGGCTACCGCAGATTTGACCCACACAACTCTGTTTCACCAACTAGGACACTTTCCTTCTCCTTTCTTTTGCTAGCTGCCACCATAGCTCCCACACTCTGCCCCCGTTGCTCCTTCTCCCCAGTCCCGGAATCAACTGACTCACTAACCTCTCACCCTCCCCCCTAAGCTGCCGGCTCCTCCTCTCTCCTGCACTGTTTCTATGGGGACAGCCGTCCCACCCGGGCTCTAGGGGGGGAAAACCCATAAACACAGTAAAACACAATTAAAAGTTTTTAACAACCCCAGCGTGGGGTGTCTTCAGGGGGGGAAAACTGTGCCTCCTTATAAGGGATCCGTCCACCCCTTACATTCCTCCCCTCTTTTTGCCTTAGCCTCCCGGCAAGGCTCGCATCTGAAAAACAAAATCTTAACCAGCAAGTCAATCTCTTATTAAAAGTTTAAAACCTTCATGTAAAACACGATCAACGGCCGCACAAGTCAAGTGCCCGGAGTCCCTCCCAGGGAGCTCCCGGTCTTTTTAGCAGGTTTGCCCGGAGGCCTTTAACAGGCGCTCCCGGTCTTGGCTGGTCTTCTGCCCGGAGGCTCTCACAGCACTCCCGGTCTTTGTAGGCAGGGAGCGCAGACAATAAAAGTCTCCGTCAACATCACAGAGGGAGTCCTTGCACAGTCCGGCATCAGGCTCCTTCCGGGCTCGGTAGCTTGAACGTTGTTACAACTATAAATCTTCACCGGTTCTTTCAACAATACCGGTTCTTAGCACAGATATGTCCACCACCTACGGTCGCTATGATTCACACGGGGTGGTAGGCACGTAGCCATTTGGCCCGCTGGGCCCTCACGTAATCGGAGAGGGACTGGCCTGGCAAGCGGCGCAGCCTCCGGAACGGTTCATAGTTAACCGGTGTCTCCGATTCCTCTGTCTCCGGTTTTGGCCCCTCGGCTCCCGGCGGAGGTGACGGGGTAGCTGGACGGGACGGCTGTGGACTCCGAACAACGACCACCGGGTGCGTCACCATACTCTGGTGAATCGCCAATACCGCCGGCGTTCCCTTTTCCGGCTCAGC
Source organism: Anomaloglossus baeobatrachus (assembly GCF_048569485.1). Classification (NCBI taxonomy): domain Eukaryota; kingdom Metazoa; phylum Chordata; class Amphibia; order Anura; family Aromobatidae; genus Anomaloglossus; species Anomaloglossus baeobatrachus. Next base: position 95,009,484 of record NC_134354.1, on the reverse strand, counting down.
TACCGGTCCTGTAATCACTTCTGGCGACACCGCCAGCGTATTTCTTGGCCGACAAGTCTCAGCCAGCACCGGTCTCTGCTGCGTACATCTCCGGTACTGACATTCCTCCCACTCGATCTCTTGTTGCCACTGTGCGGCCTCCTGGGCAGTGGGCATCCGGGTCACTCCCACAACAAATAGGCCCCGGCATCCTACTTCTCTCCGGAACTTCACTTTCTCCCCCGGGTACAGTGTATGGAGGCGTTGGGGTAACCCTTCAATGTCCAGATTGACCCGGTTATAAAAGAAGTGATCCCCGGTCTCATCGTCTCCTATGAACCCGTATCCCTCGGCCTGGTTGAACTTGACCACGGTGCCAATGCTACACTGCCAATCAAATTCCTCACTAAGGGGACCGGCCATCATCTCCCGGGCCACGGTCTCGGCCAGCAGCCTTTCTCACACCGGGTCTACCTCAGGCGGCGGGGACTGTCGTCGGGTTAGGGGCGCCGGCTTCACCGGCTCCCAGAAAAATCCCCACTCGTCTTCTTCAAACTCCAGGGCATGTTGCTCCCCCGGGGCCAGAACTTCTGTGGGGGCTAGAGGTCCTACCTTGACCGGCGTAACCACCTCCGGACTCTGGAGGGGTATTCCCAGTGTCTCGCTTCCCGGCTGCAGTTGCGTCTTGTAGGTGGCCCGGACTTCAGTGGATGTTTCACCGGTCACGGCATCCCACGAAGTGACCCATGTAACTTTTGCGGGCCGCTCCGGACCTCCTGACACAGCCGGTAGCTTAATGGTAAGTGCCTCCTCGGCTACACTCTGCCTCGGGCGTCCTCTTCCCAGGCTGGTTGCCACCAGCGCGCCCGCTGCAGATCGCTGCTTTGTCTGAGTCTCCATCTCACTTAGAGTCAGTTGCTGAGTTGGTGTCTCTTGCAGCTCTTCCTGTAATGGCGCCGGGGACGGTGGAGATGCTGGGGAAGGTGGAGGCGGGCCTTGTTTTCCCGCTCTTGTATACACTCCACCCCCAGTCTCGCTCACCAGGTCAACCCAGCATAGGCGACGCCTCTTTTTCTCTGTAGCACCTGCCGCGTCTCTAGTCTTCATCAGCATTTTGGAGCCGGTACCTCCCCTCTTTGGGCGGCGCACTCTGCACTTCTTTTTCTTCGCCGGCCAGCTCAGGGTTTTTCGTTTGGCGCCAATTTTCCGTACGCTCACTGTGTTCGTGAAGACGGCGGCCATCTTAGCGCCATCTTGTGCCTGGTCCAACGCCTTAGGCACCACTTGGTCTTCGTATTCAGGGATCGGGACCCCCGTAGATAATCTGCATCCTGCCGACTACGCCACATGGAACGGGGTGCCGGGGGTGCCTCGGGGGTTGTAGTCGTGGCCCCTTTAGGTGACAGGCTAACCTCCGGCCCCGCCATCACTATTGGGACAGGGGATTGTTTTGTGGGGCAGAGTGTGGATGAAGGGAGCACGCTGACAGACGCAGGAAGATTCTGCAGGCGGGCATCAGTTGAACCAAACGGCATTTTATTGCACATAGTTTCACAACAGGGTCAATGCACGAATCTTGTAACACTCAATCACAATTCCTGCCGGGGAAAAACTGTTCCTGTCTTCTCTTCTCAGGGGACCTTGCCCGGCTACTCTAGTTTTCTTCACCTGGGCTCCCGCTCCGGCTACCGCAGATTTGACCCACACAACTCTGTTTCACCGACTAGGACACTTTCCTTCTCCTTTCTTTTGCTAGCTGCCACCATAGCTCCCACACTCTGCCCCCGTTGCTCCTTCTCCCCCGTCACGGAATCAACTGACTCACTAACCTCTCACCCTCCCCCCTAAGCTGTCGGCTCCTCCTCTCTCCTGCACTGTTTCCCGGGCTCTAGGGGGGGAAAACCCATAAACACAGTAAAACACAATTAAAAGTTTTTAACAACCCCAGCGTGGGGTGTCTTCAGGGGGGGGAAACTGCGCCTCCTTGTAAGGGATCCGTCCACCCCTTACATATATATTCACTGATCTCTACGATATATTTGAAACAAAAAATTATTTTGTGGAAACAAGATACCAAGCAGATTCTTTTTCACTTAATGCAATATTCTCATTACTTTCTATGTAGAGGTATTCAAGAAAAACAATGCCTCACTGTACATATCATTAAATACAAGCTATGTGTGCAGTGCTTACTAAATTATGATTTAAGCTGCCCTCAATCCGACCACTGTGCTAAGAGTTTGTTTTGGCCCCGATGAACATTAAAGAGCAACCAGCCTTAAAGGGAACCGGTCAGCAGATTTGGTGACTATAAACTGCGGCCACCACCACTAAGCTCTTATACATCATTCTAACATGCTGAATATAAGAGCCCAGGCCGCTGTGTAGAATGTAAAAATCCCTTTATAATACGCACCTAAAAGGTCGCTGCGGTGGAGTTGGGTCATATGGGCGTCTCCGTTCTCTGGTGTCGGCGCCTCGTCTTTCGGCCATCTCTGTTGCCCTTCTTCTGAAGCCAGGGTGCATAACGCGTCCTATGTCATTCACACTCGTCAGCATTGAGGTCCTGCGCAGGCGCACTTCGATCAAGGTATTGTAGTGCGCCTGCGCAGGATCGGCAAGTGTGTATGACGTAGGACGCGTCATGCACACAGGCTTCAGAAGGAGGACGAAGATGGCCGAAAGAGGAGGCGCCGGTACCGGAGAACGAAGACGCCCATATGACCCAACTCCACCACAGCGACCATTTAGGTAAGTATCATAAAGTCATTTTTACGTTCTACACGGCGGCCTGGGCTCTTATATATAGCATTCTAACATACTGTATATAAGAGCCCACTGGTGGTGGCCGCAGCTCATAGGCCTCAAATCTGCTGACAGGTTCCTTTTAAGATCATTTCTCATAAAGATGGGCTCCTGTGTTTTTTATGAGAGTGGATGCCAAAACAACATGATCAGTTGGTGAAAGACTGGATCCTGCTGGATCCCTGGACAACATCTGTAGTAGAAGAGTCAGGAAACCCCCATGCATATTAGAAGATCAGTGATCCCATAAAATCTAATTTATCTATCGTGTATAGTGACCTTATTTTGGAAAATACCTGTGTGGTACCTTGGCTGATACATACTCTCAATGTTGTGCTGCCATAAAGTGTACAAAGAGCCATAGAATAGGGTGTATTGTGAGTAATAAAACCTATTGTATAAGGCCTTCACACTGATGAAAAAAATATACATTCTAAAATCAGCCACAGGGACAGAAATTCCTACTCTGTTGTTCACTGTCCCCAGCTGTGACCCACCCCAGCCAGTGTGTATGCGGTGAATTTGTGGTGCGTGTGCATGATCGGGTGTGTGTGGGGGAGGGTGTGCTGTAATGTGGGACATACAGTGTGTGTGTGTGTGTGTGTGTGTGTGTGTGTGTGTGTGTGTGTGTGTGTGTGTGTGTGTGTGTGGACAAACAGCTTCCAAATAGGTGCGGTGACAATCAGGGTAATACTTTTGGGTTTGACAGCAGCTATGAATTGACAGCTGGCCTCAAGTCATCAAGCCCAGGGGTTAGTAATTGGATAGGGTCTATCAGACACCCCATTGCTATCACGGTAAGTGTAAACTTAAAAAAACAGAAAAGACACACACGGAAAAAAAAAACATACATATACACATATATATATATATATATATATATATATATATATATATATATATATATATATATATATATATATATATATATATATATATATATATATATATATATACATATATACATACACACACACACATATACACACACACACACACACACACACACTAATTTGAAAAATAATAATTATTATAATCTAAAGAATATCAGCCCCCAGCTGTCTGTTTTACCTTGGCTGGTTGTGTTTTTTGTTTTTTTAAATTATTAAAATAAAATTACAAAAAAAAAAAAATTTTTGATAACCATCCACGGTACAGCAGACTGCTGCAGTGTGCAGCTAGCCGGCTTTCCCTGCGCTGGTTTTCAAAAAATAGGGGGGACCCCACGTCATGATTTGTTTTATTTATTGCCTATCCATATGTTTGCAGGGCAATTGCCCCCAGTTTGCTTCCTTTTGCAGGCCCCAAACCCTTACTATGACCAATTTACAGCACAGAAGTTCGGGTCTCCTTTGACTTATATGGGGTTTGGAGTTAACTCCAGGTCCCAAACTGAACTTTTAACTAAACTCTCGCTGAACCAGAACTTCCATGGGTCTGCTCATCCCTAATTTTTAGTTAATTTCATTCTGTAGTGTGCAATAGACAGTGCAACACAACGGCTATAAAAGGCAAACAGTGCATAATTGTTAATAAAACCTAATTGCAAAAATTATTTTGGCTCACAATACATGCATTTAAGTGAAAAAAAAATTGCCCCCTGAAACATGTACTTTTAGAAGAGCCCAGGATCACTTACCTATAGGATGCTTTGCTATTGAGCGAGTTGTTGCATATTTGACTCCAGGATGTTCAATTAATAACACAGAACAAGGTACAGGAGCCATGGAAGTCTGTGGTACATAAGAAAAAAAACCCCAAAAAACTACAATTATATTACAAAGACGTATCTAATATGGCAAATTAAATAAAAGAAAATCCCAACCTGAACCCTGCCCTTTCCATGTCAACAAAGGTCTCAGTCATCTTGAAATATTGTCTATGTACCTTTTTTAGAAGCATTTGTGGAAGAGAAAGTACACAGCAAAAAAAGGCCCCGATTATTGCATTCGCCCCTGTGGCGCCCCTGACCTGGTCAGGCACCACTGAGTACTGCACCCATGCTGGGGACAGTACAAACAGGTAATCCAGAAGGCTGACCGAGGTGTGACTACACAGGCGCATAGTGATCAGGTCTCACACATGTACCTTTGAGAGGACCCCTGGGGATCCCAGGAGGGGGCAAAGCCTTCACCTCCACTTGAGGAGTGGAGGGGGCGGAGCCTCCATCTCCACTCAAGGGGTGTGGTAGAGAGCCTGGTTGCTAGGTGGCGTAGGCAGGCACAAGGGGAAGAGAGAAGGAGGAGTAAACAGTCTGAAGCAGAGTGTGGAGGAGTGAGGAGCATGGAAGTGGAGCTCAGACAGGAGAGGAGGAGTAGTGAGCCAGTTTAGTGTGCAGCTCAGGAAGAGCAGAAGCAGACCCTGGAGCTGTTGCAGTCTAACAGCGTCCGCGCAGTGACTACCGACGGGGGAGAACGGTCACCTGGTAGTGCTGCCCGAACACCACACACAGCTGGAGAGAGAGCAGCGTAGTGGAAAGTACGGAGACTGTCAGGGAGTACCAGGCCCAAACGGGCGGCAGATCCCGATGCGGGGATAGATCCACCTTTCCTTGCTAAACCTGCCGGTGTGGGGCCCTTAAAGCCCACGCCACAACACCACAAAAGCCGCAGCCACGTAGCCACAGTTAGGGCCCATAGTTCACAGGAGGCAAGCAGCTGGAGTGATCTGGTCCAGGCGACAAGCAAACGGCAAACAAACGAGGGGAGCAGCTACTTCCCTGGGTGACCCCCATAGGGACTAAAAGTCGGGGTTACCACAAACCACAGAAGGGCTAAGGAAGGCGAGTCGGTAGCCACCCTCATCAGTCAGCCTGAAGGATACCTGGTTCCAGCCTGGTTCATCCCAGCTACGCCCGGGTTACTCACCCTGCCACCTTCTGTGAGTAAAACCCCTGAAAGACATTCTGCTTGTGTGGAGTTATTCTGCGCCTTGTGGTTCTACACACCTACACAGGGCCCTGGGGCTTGCCTCACTCTCAGGAGGCTATTACAACTGGCTGCACCCACCATCAGCCCCAGGCATCCCTTAATCTGCAGTGGCGGTCCCCACTGACCGCAATTCTGAGAGTGGCGTCACGACAATCCTAAAAGAAGGTTTCCTACCTGTGACAAGATCCAGCTACGTGGAGTCCCTGAAGGTAATGCACCGACACAGCACTTGTGGGGCTTCACATCTGGCGTCACGAACAGGATAAGGACTAGACCTGTCCAGACAGGTGACCATGTGCCTGGGCGGTCCGCTTGGAAAATTGGAAGCGCCGCCATATTGCCACCATGAAAAGCGCGCTGAAAAACAACAGCAGCCCGCGCTGGGAGAAGTTACCGCCCACGAAGAGGTGTGGCTACCCAGAGATCCCCTGCAGAGTTCTGACCTCGCAAGTGAAGAGAGCGGAGGCGTTCAGAGACGTCGGGACAGAAAGGGAGCCAGAAGCCTGCTGCTGGAAGAGGCAGAGCAGAAACTGAAGAGCCTGCTACTGGAGGCAGCGACGAGTCCACTGCTGGGAAATCGTGCAGAAGAAGGCGCAGAGGAAATGGCGTCTGAACGCAGAAACCCAGAACCAGGCTCCGCTGCCTGGTGGTATCGGGAGCTTGCCCAGTTCTGCGACCGACTGGAGACCCGGGTCGTGGAGCAGATCAGAGAGGAACGCATGGAGCTTCTGGAGATGGCTGCCGCGGTGCAGGCCTATGAGGAAAAAGCTGCGCGACGAGTGCCAGACCGGACGGCGACGACTCAGACCCCGATGATACCACCGATGGGTGAGTCCAGTGTTGATCCTGCCAGCGCGAGTGCCCCGACCCCTGCTGCCACGCCCGCGGTCCCTGAAGAGGCGCCCGGCGACGCTGAACCAGGCCGCAGCCACGCCAGGTGCGGCCCGCCAAGCCCAGGCCGCCGCAGAGATGCCCTGCCCGGCCCGCAAAGATCCGGCTGCCGCCGCGACCCTCATCCACGCCGCAGGTGTGACGCTGACCCAGGCCGCCGCCATGCTAGGCCCGGCCCGCCAAGACCCCACCGCAGCAGCGACGCTCATCCACGCCGCAGGCGAGGTGCTGAATCAGGCCGCAGCCACGCCAGGTGCGGCCCGCCAAGCTCCGATCGCTGCAGCGACGCCCAGCCCAGCCTGCACAGATCCCATCGCAGCTGCGACGCCCATCCAGGCCGCCGCAGCGATGCCCTGCCCGGCCCGCCAAGAACCGGCCATAGTAGCGACGCCCGCTAAGACTCCAGCTGCGACCCTGATTGAAACTGCAACGCTGATCCAGGCCGCCGCCATGCAGGGCGCGGCCCGCCAAGACCAGGCCGCCGCCATGTCAGGCGCGGCCCGCCAAGACCAGAATGTACCACTGTTTACCCCGGCCTGCAAGGCCAGAGCAGACACCGCTCCCCAGTCTAAGGAAGTCCCTGCTAGGAAGTCCCTGATAGGAGAGGACCCCGAATACTGGAAGCTGAAGGCTGACCTAGAGGCCCAGTTCCCACAGGAGATGGTGGATCGGTACCTGCTCCCTCCGCACACCCCCAAGGCGACTTCTGCAGCAACCACGCCAAAGAGTCCCCCGCCCGGGCCTGTTGATGACCACCCATCCCCGGCGCTGCCACAACAGGAGTGCTCCGAAGAACTAAGGGGGAGAGGAGGCCAGGAAGCTGAGGAACTGACCCCGGAGCCATCAGCAGTGGATCCATGCCCTGCGCCAGAGATGCTGCCGTATTCCCGCTGGGATGAAGAAAACAACAGGTGCCGCAGCCCTACAGGCCCAAGCCCTGGTAAGGAGGAATCTGCGTAAAGTAAAGAAAGAAGTACAGCAAGTTACAGTTTTGACCAGTTTGCAACGTTAATGTTTAAGAAATGCGCCCACATGAACTAATGTGAGAAACCCATGAACCTTAAGGCTATGAACTGGCTATAGCCACAAACTCTCGCAGTGTAAATAGTTACCCCAGAGGTACCACCACCAGAGCCAGCCTGTTTAGGGGCTTGGCTCGCCTGCAACCAGGGAGCATGTCTGTTTATGGGGCCTTGGCTCGCCTGCAACCAGGGAGCATGCCTGTTTATGGGGCCTGGCTCTCCACCACAAAGAGGGTACCTGGTCAGCACCAACCGTGAAGGCCGCCTCTGGATCCTGCCAGAAGTGGCTGAAGGCGCGGCTTCACCAGGCCAGGTATGCCCTGAAGACCACTAGACCATGAAAGCCGCCTCTACATCCTGCCAGAAGTGGCTGAAGGCGCGGCCAATGGGAGAGGAAGATTGGAGGAAAGGTCTGGGGAAGTGGATGGCCCAGACCTGGTTACCAAAAGAAACCGGTGACCTGCCTCCTGAAAGGGGTTTAGGGTGGGTTAACGGACTTGTGGGTGGAGGGTGGTGATGTATGGTACCTGGTGGTTTTAAAAGTTTTACGATGTTTTACTGTTTTATGCATTTTAAAATGTTGTCTTGCAGCCCGAGGACGTGCTGGTGATAACTAAGGGGGAATGTGGCGCCCCTGACCTGGTCAGGCACCACTGAGTACTGCACCCATGCTGGGGACAGTACAAACAGGTAATCCAGAAGGCTGACCGAGGTGTGACTACACAGGCGCATAGTGATCAGGTCTCACACATGTACCTTTGAGAGGACCCCTGGGGATCCCAGGAGGGGGCAAAGCCTTCACCTCCACTTGAGGAGTGGAGGGGGCGGAGCCTCCATCTCCACTCAAGGGGTGTGGTAGAGAGCCTGGTTGCTAGGTGGCGTAGGCAGGCACAAGGGGAAGAGAGAAGGAGGAGTAAACAGTCTGAAGCAGAGTGTGGAGGAGTGAGGAGCATGGAAGTGGAGCTCAGACAGGAGAGGAGGAGTAGTGAGCCAGTTTAGTGTGCAGCTCAGGAAGAGCAGAAGCAGACCCTGGAGCTGTTGCAGTCTAACAGCGTCCGCGCAGTGACTACCGACGGGGGAGAACGGTCACCTGGTAGTGCTGCCCGAACACCACACACAGCTGGAGAGAGAGCAGCGTAGTGGAAAGTACGGAGACTGTCAGGGAGTACCAGGCCCAAACGGGCGGCAGATCCCGATGCGGGGATAGATCCACCTTTCCTTGCTAAACCTGCCGGTGTGGGGCCCTTAAAGCCCACGCCACAACACCACAAAAGCCGCAGCCACGTAGCCACAGTTAGGGCCCATAGTTCACAGGAGGCAAGCAGCTGGAGTGATCTGGTCCAGGCGACAAGCAAACGGCAAACAAACGAGGGGAGCAGCTACTTCCCTGGGTGACCCCCATAGGGACTAAAAGTCGGGGTTACCACAAACCACAGAAGGGCTAAGGAAGGCGAGTCGGTAGCCACCCTCATCAGTCAGCCTGAAGGATACCTGGTTCCAGCCTGGTTCATCCCAGCTACGCCCGGGTTACTCACCCTGCCACCTTCTGTGAGTAAAACCCCTGAAAGACATTCTGCTTGTGTGGAGTTATTCTGCGCCTTGTGGTTCTACACAGGGCCCTGGGGCTTGCCTCACTCTCAGGAGGCTATTACAACTGGCTGCACCCACCATCAGCCCCAGGCATCCCTTAATCTGCAGTGGCGGTCCCCACTGACCGCAATTCTGAGAGTGGCGTCACGACAATCCTAAAAGAAGGTTTCCTACCTGTGACAAGATCCAGCTACGTGGAGTCCCTGAAGGTAATGCACCGACAGCACTTGTGGGGCTTCACACCCCCATTTTAAACACAAATATATTTATATATATATATATATATATATATATATATATATATATATATATATATATATATATATATATATATATATATATATATATATATATATATATATATATATATATACGCACTATAGTTATCTTTTCTCTTGTGTGTCTTTTTTAAGTCACTTATTCATGTATTTTATTTCTTCTGTGTGACATTGTGGGTGGCGTTTTCTTTATTTTCATGACTCTGAAAATTGTAGAATCACATTGAAGGCTTCAAAACTATGAATTAAAACATGTGGAATGAAATAATTAACAAAAAAGTGTTAACTGATAATATGTCTTCTATTCTAGGTTCTTCAAAGTAGCCACCTTTTGCTTTGATTACTGCTTTGCAGATGCTTGGCATTTTCTTGATGAGCTTCAAAAGGTAGTCACCGGAAATGGTTCTCACTTCACAGGTGTGCCCTGTCAGGTTTAATAAGTGGAATTTCCTGCCTTATAAATGGGGTTTGGACCATCAGTTGTGTTGTGCAGAAGTCTGGTGGATGCACAGCTGATAGTCCTACTGAATAGACTGTTAGAATTTGTATTATGGCAAGAAAAAAACAGCTAAGTAAAGAAAAACGAGTGACCATTATTACTTTAAGAAATGAAGGTCATTCAGTCCGAAAAATTGGGAAAACTTTGAAAATGTCCCCAAATGCAGTGGCAAAAACCATCAAACGCTACAAAGAAACTGGCTCACATGAGGGCCGCCCCAGGAAAGAAAGACCAAGAGTCACCTCTGCTGCGAAGGATATGTTTATCCGAGTCACCAGCCTCAGAAATCGCAGGTTAACAATATCTCAGATTGGAGACCAGGTCAAGCAGAGTTCTAGCAGCAGACACATCTCTAGAACAACTGTTAAGAGGAGACTTTGTTCAGCAGGCCTTCATGGTAAAATAGCTGCTAGGAAACCATTAAGGACATGCAACAAGTAGAAGAGACTTGTTTGGGCTAAAGAACACAAGGAATGGACATTAGACCAGTGGAAATCTGTGCTTTGGTCTGATGAGTCTAAATTTGAGATCTTTGGATCCAACCACCGTGTCTTTGTGCGACGCAGAAAAGGTGAACGGATGGACTCCTCGTGCCTGTTTCCCACCGTGAAGCATGGAGGTGGTGGTGTGATGGTGTGGGGGTGCTTTGCTGGTGACACTGTTGGGGATTTATTCAAAATTGAAGGCATACTGAACCAGCATGGCTACAACAGCATCTTGCAGCGGGATGCTATTCCATCTGGTTTGCGTTTAGTTGGACCATCATTTATTTTTCAACAGGAAAATGACCCCAAACACACCTCCAGGCTGTCTAAAGGCTATTTGAGTAAGAAGGAGAGTAATGGGGTGCTACACCAGACCTGAACACAATCGAGATGGTTTGGGTGAGCTGGACCGCAGAGTGAAGGCAAAATGGCCAACATGTGCTAGGCATCTCGGGGAACTCCTTCAAGACTGTTGGAAGACCATTTCCGCTGACTACCTCTTGAAGCTCATCAAGAGAATGCCAATAGTGTGCAAAGCAGTAATCAAAGCAAAAGGTGGCTACTCTGAAGAACCTAGAATAGAAGACATATTTTCAGTTGTTTCACACTTTTTTGTTAAGTATTTCATTCCACATGTGTTAATTCATAGTTTTGATGCCTTCAATGTGAATCTACAATTTTCAGTCATGAAAATAAAAAAAAAAACTCTTTGAATGAGAAGGTCTGTACTGTAGATCTGAATTTTTGTGACCTTTTAGAGGAACATGGGAATTTTTACATAAAATGAAAATAAATAAATAAATAAATAAAAAAATAAAAAAAAGGTTGAAGGCAAAAATAAGCATTTTTTACTGTGCGTAAAATGTGCTGTTGGGATGAATTTGGTGCTATAAAACATCAAATACAACAAAAAAAGATAAAGTGACTGTAAAGATTAAAAAAAAGATAAAAAAAAAAATAAATTTCAATTGCGGAATTAAGCCTGAAACAGTGATACCCAATGCCCTCCCACCAAACCCTCAAGCAACCAAACACGTAATAGCATATAATATCGGACAGTTCTTTTCCACTCTGTCCCTTTACAAAGGCAAAGGAGACATGACCATCAAGATAGATTTCCCCAAGTGGAAAGTACAAAGGGAATTCTGTGTAGTGTAATACAGGGAATATTGAGGATCAAGAGGTCCACCCTGAACGCACATGTATTACCTATTACACAGTCATGGAAGGAAATATCTCCTTTGTATCTGACAAATCCAGGTAAAGTGTCATAGCCTCATGAATAGAGATCATGAAAAGCAGAATACTACAACCTAGTCTCTTGCATGCCCAGTGCCTATATGTATCTCTGATCTCGCCATTACCTGAATGTAATTACACATCTGTATAGTGAAGTCATCTCTTGAGTTCTCGAGGATGAGTGTGGCTCCCATGTGAGCTGTGGTGTTGTGCAGGTCCAGTATTACATCATAAGCATCTTTACTCCCCTTTGGTCCAAATAATGAATTGATATTTTGCGCTTGTTTAATTTCATAAGGTATTTTTCCTGCACGATCATTGCTGCAAAATGAGAAGAGCTATGTTTTATCTGAAAAAAATTATTATTCCCCCTATGTACAAAACTTACTTCATTACTGTATGCCAAACACTACTACCTAGACTGATACTTTAATGTAAAAGTGGCCTGAATGAATAGAAAACACATTTTCAGGTCAGTACCTCAAGTGCTTCCTCTACTTACTAGGCCTCATGCTAATGTCTGGAAACACGGACATGTGAAGGGGGCCTCAGGCTGTCATAATTTTTTACAATATTTAATGCTGGTTATGTTGTAATTGCCGATAGGGTATGGTGTTTTATTGATCCCCAAGTTTATTGCTAATGTGTGTTGTAGAGCAAAGTATATTGTGTAAAGTAGAAGAATAATAAGAACGTTTTAGATGAAGGCTTAGTGCAACGTAGGGACAAGTGAGCAGGAGAGGGTTAAGTGGTAGTAAATAGAATTTGCTGGTTAGGATGCAAGAGCCAGGTACCTTGGCCGCATTCCACAGCAAGTGCACCAGGGGTTAAAGAATAGGTTTAGCCCCTGGGAGGAGTTTGTAAAACAAGTAGGTGGGACAGAGAAAAGTTAAGAGACCATGGCTGCTTGAGGAAGAAAGTGAGATGTGGCACAATCCCCCTATGGGCAGGTCCCCGTGGTCAGTGGGACTGCTGGGCGAACATAGGGGTATGCAGGACCCTGAGGAATGAAACAGTAGAGCTGGGACCCTAGGTCATGGTCAGGGTTTGCTCATTCTGCTGGGTGAGAACGCAACCGGTAGAAGAAACAGCAGTACAGTATAGACGTATACAGAAAGCGTTGAACAACATGAAGGAAGAGAGGAAGAATTTGAAATTGCTGTAACTATATGAAGAACCAGTAAAGTTGTGTTAAGGAAAAAAGACACCCTAATTATTGTCGTCTCCTTGCTTGAATCTGATCCCACAGAAGAGAAGGAACTGAAGTAACTCCAGTGGCAAGTAAGTGAACTAACCCCAGATGTCCACAAGACCTACAAGCTGCATGTAGCAGGGCCCGGAGGCTGCACTTAGACACGACACAGACCACGACTACTGTGCCCCTTGCACAGATTTGCTTAAAGAGATAATTATCTAGACTACGATGGGCAGCTGATAAGTCTTTGGCTTTGTGATCTTTTTTTGTTTCTATGGTAACAAATCTTATATCACATGAAAGCCTTGTGTCCAATAGTTTTTCAAAATTTTGTGTTTGTTGCTTATGGCAACAGTGTCCTACGCAAGCGGGAAAACAAAATGGCGGAGTCTAAATGGGGCTTTACACGCAACGACATCTCTAACGAGATGTCGCTGGGGGTCACAGAATTCGTGACGCACATCCGGCCTCATTAGCGACGTCATTACGTGTGAAATGAAGGAACGACCATTAACGATCAAAATTACTCACCTAATCAATTATCGTTAAGAACTGGGTTGCCAAATTTAAAACGGGCCACTTCAGCACCAATGACGAGGACCGTCCTGGACGACCAAGAGTGGTTGTTGTTCCGGAGATCGTCGATGCTGTGCACAACCTCATACTGGAGAATCAACAAATTTTAGCTAAAGCAATAGCAGACATCATGGGGATTTCCTGTGAACATGTTTGTGCCATTGTCCATGAACACTAGGACATGAGGAAGCTATCTGTAAAGTGGGTTCCCAAATGTTTGACAACAGATCAGAGAAGCATGCGAGTGAAAACTTCCCGGTCCATTTGTCAGTGTTTCCAGACTGATAAGAACTTCCTAGATCGTCTGGTCACTATGGATGAGACCTGGATTTATTTGTATGAGCCTGAAAACAAGGAGCAGTCAAATGAGTGGAGGCACAGTGGTTCTCCTCGTCCAAAACAGTTCAGGGTGCAAAAATCAGCCACTAAAAGGTGATGGCGTCTGTGTTCTGGGATAAGGAGGGCGTGCGGCTAGTGGACTACCTTCAAGCGTTCCACCATCAGTGCAAGATATTACATTGAACATTTGGACCAATTGAAGGCAGCTCTGAAGGCCAAAAGGCGCGGCAAGCTATCCAAAGGAATCTTGTTCCTGCAAGACAACGCCTCCACTCACACTACACAAGCAACCACAGCAAAACTGGCAGAGCTGGGCTTCCATCTGGTTGACCACGCACCTTATTCACCAGATCTAGCTCCCTCAAACTATCCTGTTTCCAAACCTGAAGAAACACCTGAAAGGAACCAAATTTCACACCATTTCTGATGCCATGGCTGCTACGGATACCTTGTTTGAGGCACAACCGAAATCCTTCTTTTTGCTAGGCTTACAGAACTTGGAATACCAATGCAAGACGTGTGTTGACATCAGTGGAAAGTATGTGGAATAAATGTAAAGTTTCATCATCTATCTCGTTTCTTTCTGGGTAAAGCCAAAGACTTATCAGAAGCCCCTCATATTAGAGCTGGGTGAGACGATCATATAAATAACAGCACTCAGACCGATGTTAATCAATCAGGCAGTGCGGATGACCATTTTGTTTCATGGAAAGGATCCGCCTGTGAAAAATCTCAGCATGCTGAGAATTTACTCTGAAATAGATGAGACCCATTCAAGTCTGAGTGCAGGAAAACAAAACAAAAAAAGCAAAAACAGAAAACAGTAATGGCATCCAATTTCCAAGTCCCCCTTTTCTGTTTTTTTTTTGGTTTTTTTTTTAAATATAATACGCTCATGTGCATCTATCTGGCCTTAGATGTCTATCATCCCCCCCCCCCCCCTTCCCCCCGTGTGGCTGGAACATTCCTGGCAATGACAGAACATCTATTCAGCTCATGCCAAGAACAGACCCCAGGAACAACAGGCGGGAAGACTGAACAACAAGTGTCAGAGCATGTGAAGAGCAACGTTCTGTTGCCCGACCTGGAAGGCCGGGCTGGACGCTGCACATTCTCTCTCTTACATGGAGGCTGCAATCACACACACAGGTTGTGATCGTTTTTGCAACCAAATTCTGGAGCGAGTCCAGAAAACAGTGACAGTGTATAAACACAGCCATATTTTATATATATATATATATATATATATATATATATATATATATATATATATATATATATATATATATATATATATATATATATTATAATAAATATATATATATATGGAAATATATATATGTGTGGGTATAATATTATATATATATATATATATATATATATATATATATATATACACACACACGGCACAGGAGGAAAACATGTACATGAGCCGCCCACCTGCAGCGGTTGCCTCAGGGACTTCACTCCACCTTCCGGGATGCCACAGGGTCTGCACGTTGGTATTTCTGGCAACAGGTATGTCAGGTTACTTGTATCTGAGTTGTGACGCCACTCACAGTTTGCGGTCAGGGATATGGGTGACCGCCACTGCAGTTTTAACGAGCATCTGGGACTGATGGAGTCTGCAGTTAGATGGTGTGGCCTCTTGTGAGTGAGGCTGGCCCCAGGGGCTCGGGTGTGTAGAACAACAGGTTCCAGAATAACTCAGTCTCAGTCCAAAAATGTCTTGTAACTTGTTTTACTCACATTTGGTTGTTATTGTGAGGTACCCGGGCGATGCTGAGATTAACCAGGTGAAATCAGGTATCCTTCAGGCTGGTCTAAGGGTAACCGTTAGCTCGCCTTCTTAGCACTTCTTGTTTCGGATAACCCCTGACTTGTAGTACCGTGGGATTCATCCAGGGAAGTCGCTACTGCCTTTTCTCCCCTTTCTGGCCCGTTTGCCGGCAGCATGGACCAAGTGAGATAGCTTCTGGCTCGATCCCTCTTACTGGCTCCCTCGTTGCTGCTGAGGCTCGGACTCTGTATGGTTGGTGAGGTACCTCTAGTACCCTCACCGGCAGGTCTAGCAGATCAGTAAATGGACATCCACTCTAGGGACCTGTTCCCCGTGCGTGCCAAGTCCCGAGGAGTCCCTGTACTCGACCGACTGACTCTCTTCAGCATCTTTCAGACTGACCCTGTGGCAACCGTTCTCCCCCGCACCCAGTTACCACACGTGCAGGGTCTGACTAGTGTCTGCACTCGACTGCGTCTACCAGCAGACTGGCTCTCCTCCTCCTTTTCTGTTAGCCTCTGCAACCTTGGCTTCCAGGCCCTCCTCTACACCCCTTGCTGAGATATGGAGGCCAGCCCCCTCTATGGTCTGCCCAAGGGTCCCCTGTAAAGGTGTGGGAGACCTGGTCACTATGTGTCTGTGGCGTACACACCCTATTCCAGCCTTTAGGATTACCTGAAAGTACTGACCCAGCATAAGTGCAGTACTCAGTGGCGCCTGACCAGGTCAGGGGCGCCACATACACATCAAGAACTGCATCTGACATAATTGGTAATCAATCAAATCAAGCAGTTTATCCCATTAGATATCGTCTACATATTACTATTGATGACAGCCTGTGCCTTTCACATGGGCAGACTAGGTTCCTGGCAATGATAAACAACAAGTTATCCCCTATTCCATAGATAGGGCATAACTTAGTGATTGCAGGGGGTCCGACTGCTGGGATCCAAGAGGTCCTGATAAAGGAGCTCTTGCAGCTGGTTCTGCGGAATTCTGTCTTGAAGGGAGCGGAGGTGCATATCTTCTACTTATTTTCTATTCATTGTCTATAGGACTGATGAAGAAAACCCAAGTACAGCTCTCCACTATTCCCAGCAGTCCAATAGACAATGAGAGTAGTGAAGATTGGGTATGCACACTTCCACTTTATTCAAGAGGAGGCTCTGAAGAACAGGTTCTAGAGCTCCATTCCCAGGATCACACATTCAAAAAGTTATAGTATAGAGGATAAAATATAAATAATATGTAGTAAGTTGTCTTATCTGGGACATGTATCATAAATCTATAGGACATGCCATCATTGTTCAATAAATGTGATATCTCCTCTGACTCGCTTGACTGAATTATATGGAAGATCTGAAATTGCCAAGCATGTGGCGCACCCATGGGGTCGGAGGTTAGCCGATACCGGGCCGTGGTTCTTCTCCTGGGTCGCCACAGTGGCCTTGCCTGGTTCCATGACTTTGTCCGGTGTCAATAAGGGCTTTGGGATGGGGATGATGGAGGTAGTGGTTCGTGACGCCACCTGTGGTGTGCGGCCAGTGTGAGCCGCCGCTGCGGTTGCTTTCTCTTCTGGGGCAGATGGTGATGCAGCTCTGGTGTTTCAGCTCTCCATAGGTAGAGCTAGGCCCCAGGGAGGACGATGGAGGTAGTAGTGCTCGCCTATGGCGGAGGGGCGCAATGGTGAGGGTGCCGTTCAAGTTCTCTTTACTCACTGAAGTCACTCTGCCCTTTGTGTGCCATATCCCGCTGTGATCGGCCTCAGCCGATACCAGATACTTTGCAGGTCAAGTCCGATGTTTCCTTCTGCGTGTCTCCTTTCAATGGTTTCTCTCCACCTCAGCTCCTGGGCCGTGGAACAGTTCACGGGTGCCTTCGGCACTCCCACGAACCTTGGGATCCACCTTCCTTCCTAAGAACCCGGGTCGAGCTCCCAGATCCAGACCACGGGCCCCGAACTAGCCGTGTCCTTTCTTGCTAGTTCTTGAGTCCCTCCAGACGCTTGCTGCGCTCGGAGCCAACTTCTGACTGACTTCCCCTGTGGAAGTCCTGCCTTCCGGACTCCTGAACTAGTGGGCAAAAGGTCCCATACCTAATGATGGCCACCCCAGTACCTACCCTACCCCGGTCCCAGTGGTAGTGTGGCGCCCCTGACCTGGTCAGGCACCACTGAGTACTGCACCCATGCTGGGGACAGTACAATACAGGTAATCCAGATGGCTGACAGGGGTGTGGAACACAGGCGCATAGTGATCAGGTCTCACACATGTACCTTTGAGAGGACCCCTGGGGATCCCAGGAGGGGGCAAGCCTTCACCTTCACTGGAATAGTGGAGGGGGTAGAGCCTCCATCTCCTCTCAAGGGGTGTGGTAAGAGAGTCTGGTTGCTAGGTGGCGTAGGCAAGAACAGGAGAGGAGGGGCAGTGAGTCAGTTAGAAGGAGAACTCCAGAGGGCTCAGTGAGGAGCAGACCTGTGGGGCTGATGCTGTCTAACAGCGCCCGCGCAGTGACTACAGACGGGGGAGAACGGTCAACTAGGAGTGCTGCCTGAAAGCCAGCTTCAGCTAGAGAGTGCACGGAGTGGGAAGTAAGGAGACTTCTAGAGAGCACCAGGCCCAACCGGGCGGCAGATCCCGAAGCGAGGATAGATTCACCTTTCCCTGCTAAACCTGCCGGTGTGGGGCTCTTACAGCCCACACCACAACAACCAAAAGCCGCAGCCACGTAACCGCAAGTAGGGCCCATAGGTCACAGGAGGCAAGAGGCTGGAGTGGCCTGGCCCGGGGAACAAGCACACGGCAAAACAAGAAGGGGAGAGAGGCTTGGAGCATCTTCCCTGGGTGACCCCCATAGGGACTCAAAGTCGGGGTCACCCCAAACCACCAAGGGCTAAGGAAGGCGAGTTTGTAGTCACCCTCATACAGTCAGCCGGAAGGATACCTGGTTCCCACCTGGTTCATCTCAGTTACGCCCGGGTTACTCACCCTGCCACCTGAAGTGAGTAAAAACCCTGAAAGACACTCTGCCTGTGTGTGGTCATTCTGCGACTTGTGGTACTACAGCTTTACAAAGGGCCCTGGGGCTTGCCTCACTCTCAGGAGGCTACTACACCCGACTGCACCCACCATCAGCCCCAGGCGTCCTCTAACCTGCAGTGGCGGTCCCCTCTGACCGCAAATCTGAGAGTGGCGTCACGATCAAAACCGAAGATTCCCTACCTGTGACCAGATCCAGACTAACCGTGGAGTCCCTGAAGGTATTGCACCGACACTGCATCAACGACACCTGCGGGGCTTCACAGTAGAGCTCCCGTGTTATGTGTTGGATGAATGTTTTGGTGGTGGTTACCGGTGACTTTTTCCGTATCCGAGATGAGCACCGCACCTCGGGTGAGGTGCAGTACCCGGTGGAGCCTGAAGCCCCAGGGGCGCCACACATGCTTCAGGTGACACTGTTCTATATGCAGCATAATACAATGGACTTTTAAAGTGAACCTGTCAGGTGCAATTGTGACACCCAGGGGGCAGAAGGTCCAGGTCAGGTCTCGTACCTGTTTACTCAACACCTGGCCGCTGCGGAGGTCTGGGATGTTGCGGTGGCCCGCCCAGTTTCGTGCCCCGAGGTGTACACCAGTAGAAGGGGGATGATGAGGTGGAGGTTAGGAATGTCATGACGCCACCTGAGGTATGTGGCCAGGGAATAGCCGCCGCTGCTGTCGCCATCCTCCGGGGCTGATGTTAGTAGCAGCCGGGATGGTATCGCTCCCCACAGGTGGAGCGATCCCCGGGGGAGGATGATGAGGGGAGTAGTAATGGCGGTGGCCGTGGGTGCAGCGGCGCCAGTAATAAAGTCCAGTTGGCTGCTGTGGTTCCAGGTGTCTTTACTCACAGTTGTTTAAAATGCCCAGTTGCTGCTGCAAAAACCCTTTTCACCGCTGTTATGGGCCCCGTGGATCTTGGATAAGTTGGAAGAAGCCAAAAGGTGTTTATAAAAAAAGTGTTCTTTGCAAGGTTTGTCCTTCCAGCAGTGAGAAACCCGGGCTGTGCGTTCCGCTACATGCCTAGGCCCCAGAAAAGAAGAAGAAGAAGAAGATGGTGGTGGTGTCGTGTCGCCAGAACTGATGTCCCGGGTAGACTGACTAGTGATGGTGTAGAAGTAAAAGCAACTTTACACAAAGTGGAACCCGCCCCCCAGGTGGTTGTCCTAGTGCCTGGGAAATTCCCATGCTTCGTGATGGCCAACCCACTGCCTATCCTAGTCCAGCTCCCCAGTGAGAATGCTCCTAAGCTGAATGTAAAGTGTAAATGTGGAACACCAGTGATTAACCCCCTCCTTACCCAAGGCGAATATCACACCCAAAACAAGGTGCAATACTCTGTGGCGACTGGAGCCGCAGGGGCGACACACAATATGCACCCATACCCATGAGAACTCTGGGTGCCTATGGCTAATCCCTGCCTAACTGTCCCTGTATCTAGTAGCATAAATAAAGAGATCTTTAGAGAAAGTATTTCTAAATATCCCATATGATATGTTATTTAGCGCGGGGACTAGTCGCAAAGTGTTAGTTCCTACCCTCATTCCGCCCTCTTAGCACACCCACAGGGGTATACTAACATGCTATGCAATACCCATGATCCAGCGTCATCATCGGCACTGACGCGCATACCTGTGTCCATTGCATCGCCTTAGAATGCTGCTTAGGATCAGTGCACATGATTAGAAGTCCCCGGACTTTCCATCTTGTGCACTACACCAGTTTGAAGCTGGGAAGTGTACACCTGGCTTCATAGCCCCCCATGACCGGAAGTCT
Source organism: Anomaloglossus baeobatrachus (assembly GCF_048569485.1). Classification (NCBI taxonomy): domain Eukaryota; kingdom Metazoa; phylum Chordata; class Amphibia; order Anura; family Aromobatidae; genus Anomaloglossus; species Anomaloglossus baeobatrachus. The sequence continues at coordinate 94,989,060 of NC_134354.1, read as the reverse complement.
GGGGACTTCCAATAATGCGTACTGAAATGAAAACCAGTGTCGACTGCAGTGACAGCAGAGAGGTGAGCGACCATGGCTCTGACGCTGCACATTCATTATGATGTAAGCACGTCCACACGGGCGTACTTACTTGCTAAGGGGACCAAGTAGCCAAGGGAAGTAACGCCCTTGCGACTAGTTTCTGCGCTCATTAGTGTATCATAAATGATCTTTGGATATACTTTTTCTAAAAATCCCTTTATCTATGCCACTATAGGCTGGGACAGATAGGCAGGTATTATAAATATGCACCCAGAACCAGAATTTAGAAAAGTTAAAAAATCTAACTGAAGAAATAAAACATCTTGAGCAAAGACAAATAAGAAAACCTAACACCATCTTGGAATCTAAACTCTTAGAATTGAGGATTAAGCTTAAATCCTGTTTAATTGAGGATTATAACAGAGTTATAAACTTCAGTAAAACTAATATGTATCATTCAAACAATAAGCCAACTAAATTTATGATGTCAAGGATAAAACAGCAAAGAGTTAGAAACAGAATTATAGCTGTAAACAATAAGCATGGTCAGCTATGCAAACATCCAAAAGATATTGCAGAGGCATTCGCTGACTACTACCATGACTTATATAATCTAAAAGACTGTACTTTACAAACGCAACCTTCGCAATCGTTAATTAATTCTTTTCTAGATAAAGTTAATTTACCTAAAATTGAAGAAAATGATTTAGAGGTTCTGAACAGGCCCATCACAAATAAAGAAATAGAGACCATTATTAAAAATTTAAAAAATGAAAAATCTCCTGGCCCCGATGGCCTAAATAATGAATATTACACAACATTTCAAAACATTTTAATACCCCACCTAACCAATCTTAATAATTATATATTATCATCAAATGATATTCCCGAGGAAATGTTAGGGGCAAATATAATTATGCTGTTGAAATCAAAGAAAGATCCTATGGACGTTTCGAACTATAGGCCAATTTCGCTTATAAATACGGACACGAAAATTATTTCAAAATTAATTGCAAATAGAATCCAAACTATAATCCCAGAAATAATTAATATGGACCAAGTTGGGTTTATCAAAAAGAGACAGGCTTCGGATGCAACTAGAAAACTGATCAAGCTAATTGACCATATTAACAAAGAAAAAGTTCCTTCTCTGTTTCTTGCATTAGATGCAGAGAAGGCATTTGATAGAATCCATTGGGGCTACTTGGATGCAACTTTGGAAAAATTTGGATTCATAGGGCAAATTAAAAATCTCATATCCCTTCTTTACTCCAAACCCTCAGCTCAAATTTACGTTAATAATTATATTTCGAGAAAATTTCCTATTACTAATGGTACAAGACAGGGCTGCCCACTATCGCCACTTCTGTTCGCCTTACTTATGGAGCCTCTAGCAGAGTATATTAGAATGGAAAATAGAATTAAGGGAATTAATACTAATTGGAAACAGTATAAACTGACCCTTTATGCGGATGATATTATTTTATCAATCACAGATCCGTTAGAATCTCTAAGAAATATTGAAAAGGCCTTACAGGAATTTAATAATATCTCCTACTACAAAATTAATAAACTTAAGTCACAAATTCTTAGTTTCAATTTAGATGACAGCCTAAAAGATGCTATCAATAAAGAATTTAACTATTCCTGGGGGGAAGGTAGTGTACCTTATTTAGGTATATTGCTTTCTAATAATTTAAATAAAATTATACCCTCTAACATGAAACACCTTCTTGCTGCTCTGGACAATGTCCTGAAAGCTTTAAAAATAGAAAAGACCTCATGGTTTGGGAAAATATCATCATACAAAAGTATTATTTTGCCAAAAATTCTATATACCTTTAGATGTTTACCCCTTAATATCCCCAATAAGTGGTTAGGAAAAATTCAATCTCAATTACAAAAGTTTGTCTGGCAAAGCAAAAAGCCTAGAACCTCTAAAACCATACTATTTAAACACAAACTGAAAGGTGGCCTGGGTGTGCCTAATATACAATCCTATTACCTAAGCAACCTAGTAAAACAAACTCAGTTTACACTATTAGAGAACCTTGACAACAGTTGGATGTCTCTTGAAAAATCCACCACCTGGAATAAAAATAAAAAAGACTTACTCTTAGCTTATCTGCTTAGAACAAATAAAAAATTGCCAAGAAACCCAACTAATAATGCAGAGATAAAAGCTTGGAGAACTCTGCTAAACTGTTTATTAGCACAAAAGGTCTCGATGACAAGTTTAAAAAACATCTCGATAGATACTGTGGAACTGATGATACCAAGAATTAAATTATTAAATTGGAAAAGATGTGGTATACTTTTCCTTGACGATATTGTAAGTAATAAAGATATTATTCCTTTTGACATATTACTTATAAAATACAATCTACCAATATCAGAGAAATATAAATGGACTCGTATATGGGAGTTTCTGCAAGAAACACATCTTTTATCAAAAAAATTACCCACCATCATCATAGACTTACTAAACAACCCATTAAACATAGGTTTATGGAATACCAGAAACATATATTCAATTTTTAATGATGACTATACATTTAAGAAATTGAAATATATGGAATCTTGGGAAAAACAATTGAATACAACATTTCAATCTAACAAATGGAAATCTGCATTAACCTATACATACTCGATGTCTACCTGTATATCCATACAAGAATCTTATTATAAGATTCTGGTTGAGTGGTATTATACCCCACAAAAACTACATAGATTCTCTTCTCAAAATTCTGATTTGTGTTGGAGAGAATGTGGAGAGAGAGGTACTACCAGTCATATTTTTTGGAGTTGTCCAAAACTAAAGGAATTGTGGAGAGATACAGAAATTCTCCTCCATAATGTAACCTCATCTGAAATTAGTCTCTCTGCGGAATTAGTTCTGCTATCAATCGGGATAGATGAACTTAACTTAAATTATAGACATATTACCTGTCATATCATACAAGTGATTAAAAATCTCCTCGCTGCCAACTGGAGAAATACTAATATTCCATCTATACATGAAGTAATAGAAAGAATTTCCTCTCACAATCTTTACGAATTTAAGTTTGCTTTGAAAGATAGATTATATGATAAGTACTCGGTGAGATGGAATCTTTGGTCAAAGAAGTTCAATCCCAATCTTATTATATTAAATCCTTGAGTTAGTGTAGCTACTAGCTGTAAAAATGATTTAATTATATTCTCCGTCTTTTTATTCTAATAGTTACGTTTAGCAATTTATGTGTTAAGAGATTCAGTTTAAATTTTCAGCCAAAACTCTACTATAACTCTAGTTTACTTTTTTTTTTTTTCTTTAATCATATAACCTTTCACTTTCCCCCCCCCCTCTTTTTTTTTTGTTTTCCCCCTTTCCCGTGCTCCACTTTTTCTATTTCAAAAATTGAATGTTAATTTAACTTTAGATTGTAATTTGACTAATTGTTGTTAAGTTTTACTGTGTGAACAATTTGTTTTGTTTGAACCAAAATTTTTTTAAAATAAAAAATATGTAAACAGCTTACTACTGGAGGCAGCGACGAGTCCACTGCTGGGAGACCGTGCAGAAGACGGCGCAGAAGAAATGGCGTCTGACCGCAGGAACCCAGAACCAGGCTCCGCTGCCTGGTGGTACCGAGAGCTGGCCCAGTTTTGCAACCGGCTGGAGACCCGGGTCGTGGAGCAGATTCGGGAGGAACGGATGGAACTGCAGGAGATGACCGCGGCGGTTCGGGCCTATGAAGGGAGAGCTGCGCGCCGAGTGTCAGGCGGGACGGCGACGACGCAGACCCCAGTGCTACCAACAACGGGTGAGTCGAATGATGCCCCGGCCCGCGCAAGTGCCCCGACCCCTGCTGCCACGTCCGCGGTCCCTGAAGAGGCGTCCGGTGCGGCGACGCTGAAGCAGGCCGCAGCCACGCCAGGTGCGGCCCTCCAAGCCCCAGCGGCTGCAGCGATGCCCTGCTCGGCCCACCAAGACCCAGTCCCTGCAGCGATGCCCTGCCCGGCCCGCCAAGACCCCACCGCAGCAGCGACGCTCGTCCGCGCCGCAAGTGAGGTGCTGAACCAGGCCGCCGCCATGCCAGGCGCGGCCCGCGAAGCCCAGACTGCTGCAGCGACGTCCAGCCCAGCCTGCACAGAGCCTCCTGCAACAGCGACACTGATCCAGGCCGCCGCCATCCCGGGCGCGGCCCGCCAAGACCAGGCCGCCGCCATCCCGGGCGCGGCCCGCCAAGACCAGGCCGCCGCCATACAGGGCGCGGCCCGCCAAGACCAGGCCGCTGCCATACAGGGCGCGGCCCGCCAAAACCAGGCCGCCGCCATGCCAGGCGCGGCCCGCCAAGAAAAGGCTACCTCAGCATTTACCCCGGCCTGTAAGGCCAGAGCAGACACCGCTCCCCGGTCCACAGAGGTTCCTGATAGGCAGCCCACGGTGGGTGAAGACCCTGCATATTGGCAGATGAGGGCTGACCTGGAGGAAAAATTTCCACAATGGTTGGTGAGCCAGTACATACCCCCTCCGCATACCCCAAAGAGTCTCCTGCTAACTCCTGCAGCAGCTACACCAAGGAGTCCCTCACCTGGGCCGGCTGAAGAGCATCCATCCCCGGCACTGCCACAGCTGGAGTGCCAGGAAGAACTAAGGGGGAGAGGAGGCCAGGAAGCAGAAGGACTGACTCCGACTCCAGTGCCACCAGCAGTAGATATATACTCGGACCCGGAGATGCTGCCCTATTCCCGCTGGGACGAGGAGGACCTGACCCCCTCTGCAGAAGAAGAGCTGCCTAAGAGCTTCACCTGGGAGCCCACAGGCATGAATCCAGCCCGCAAGACACGGCGCAGAAGAACACAGTTTGCTCCAGCACCACAGTCTCCTGAACAGAGAGCAGTCACCGCCAGAGACCTAAAGGAGAAGCGTTTGTTGAGAGAGTCCAAAGCCCAGGCCAGAGGACCCCTGTGTTATGGCGTAGTGGAAGATTTCAACTTGAAAAGTGGTTATGGCTTCATTGTAGCACCAGGAATAAAAGAAGGGATATTTGTAAACCGCAGAGATGTGAACGCTCATCTGCCAAGAGGACACCCTGGCAGAAATCTAAAGATGGGAGACTCAGTTCAGTTCACCCTGCATCAAGGCGAAAGAGGATTGTATGCTCTGGACGTAGCGCTATGTCCCAACAAACCTTACAGCCATCCCATGCAACAAGAAAGACAAGAAAGACAAGAAAGACAAGAAAGACAAGAAAGAAAAGATAGAGATAAAGAACCAGATGTAGAAACAGACGAAGACCAAGAAAGGAAAGATAAAGAACCTACAGATGAAACAACCACAGATAAAGAAACAGATGAAGAAAGAGACCAAGAAAGTCACAGGTGCCGGTGCCCTACATGCCCACGCCCTAGTGAAATGGAGGAGTAAAGTAGAGAAAAGTAAAGAAAGAAGTTACCAGTTAAAGTTTTGACAAGTTTTGTTTGCAACGTTTAAGAAATGCGCCCACAAAAACTATTGTGAGAACTAAACTTTAAGGCTATGAACTTGCTATAGCCACAAACTCTCGCAGTGTAAATAGTTACACCAGTGGCACCACCACCAGGGCCAGCCTGTTTAGGGGCTTGGCTCGTCTGCAACCAGGAGGGCCCGTCCGTAGAAAAGGGCCTTGGCTCACCTGCGACCAGAGAGCACGCCTGTTTATGGGGCCTTGGCTCACCACCACAAAGAGGGTACCTGGTCAGCACCAACTGTGGAGGCCGCCTCTGCATCCTGCCAGAAGAGGCTGAAGGCGCGGATCCACCAGGCCAGGTATACCCTGAAACCACCAGCCCATGTAAGCCGCCTCTACATCCTGCCAGAAGTGGCTGAAGGCGCGGCCAACCTGAGAGGGTTTTGGGTGGGTTAACGGACTTGTGGGTGGAGGGTGGTGATGCATGATAACTGGTGATCTTAAAATGTTTTACCATGTTTTACTGTTTTATGCATTCTAAAATGTTGTCTTGCAGCCCGAGGACGTGCTGGTGATAACTAAGGGGGAATGTGGCGCCCCTGACCTGGTCAGGCACCACTGAGTACTGCACCCATGCTGGGGACAGTACAATACAGGTAATCCAGATGGCTGACAGGGGTGTGGAACACAGGCGCATAGTGATCAGGTCTCACACATGTACCTTTGAGAGGACCCCTGGGGATCCCAGGAGGGGGCAAGCCTTCACCTTCACTGGAATAGTGGAGGGGGTAGAGCCTCCATCTCCTCTCAAGGGGTGTGGTAAGAGAGTCTGGTTGCTAGGTGGCGTAGGCAAGAACAGGAGAGGAGGGGCAGTGAGTCAGTTAGAAGGAGAACTCCAGAGGGCTCAGTGAGGAGCAGACCTGTGGGGCTGATGCTGTCTAACAGCGCCCGCGCAGTGACTACAGACGGGGGAGAACGGTCAACTAGGAGTGCTGCCTGAAAGCCAGCTTCAGCTAGAGAGTGCACGGAGTGGGAAGTAAGGAGACTTCTAGAGAGCACCAGGCCCAACCGGGCGGCAGATCCCGAAGCGAGGATAGATTCACCTTTCCCTGCTAAACCTGCCGGTGTGGGGCTCTTACAGCCCACACCACAACAACCAAAAGCCGCAGCCACGTAACCGCAAGTAGGGCCCATAGGTCACAGGAGGCAAGAGGCTGGAGTGGCCTGGCCCGGGGAACAAGCACACGGCAAAACAAGAAGGGGAGAGAGGCTTGGAGCATCTTCCCTGGGTGACCCCCATAGGGACTCAAAGTCGGGGTCACCCCAAACCACCAAGGGCTAAGGAAGGCGAGTTTGTAGTCACCCTCATACAGTCAGCCGGAAGGATACCTGGTTCCCACCTGGTTCATCTCAGTTACGCCCGGGTTACTCACCCTGCCACCTGAAGTGAGTAAAAACCCTGAAAGACACTCTGCCTGTGTGTGGTCATTCTGCGACTTGTGGTACTACAGCTTTACAAAGGGCCCTGGGGCTTGCCTCACTCTCAGGAGGCTACTACACCCGACTGCACCCACCATCAGCCCCAGGCGTCCTCTAACCTGCAGTGGCGGTCCCCTCTGACCGCAAATCTGAGAGTGGCGTCACGATCAAAACCGAAGATTCCCTACCTGTGACCAGATCCAGACTAACCGTGGAGTCCCTGAAGGTATTGCACCGACACTGCATCAACGACACCTGCGGGGCTTCACAGTAGAGCTCCCGTGTTATGTGTTGGATGAATGTTTTGGTGGTGGTTACCGGTGACTTTTTCCGTATCCGAGATGAGCACCGCACCTCGGGTGAGGTGCAGTACCCGGTGGAGCCTGAAGCCCCAGGGGCGCCACACATGCTTCAGGTGACACTGTTCTATATGCAGCATAATACAATGGACTTTTAAAGTGAACCTGTCAGGTGCAATTGTGACACCCAGGGGGCAGAAGGTCCAGGTCAGGTCTCGTACCTGTTTACTCAACACCTGGCCGCTGCGGAGGTCTGGGATGTTGCGGTGGCCCGCCCAGTTTCGTGCCCCGAGGTGTACACCAGTAGAAGGGGGATGATGAGGTGGAGGTTAGGAATGTCATGACGCCACCTGAGGTATGTGGCCAGGGAATAGCCGCCGCTGCTGTCGCCATCCTCCGGGGCTGATGTTAGTAGCAGCCGGGATGGTATCGCTCCCCACAGGTGGAGCGATCCCCGGGGGAGGATGATGAGGGGAGTAGTAATGGCGGTGGCCGTGGGTGCAGCGGCGCCAGTAATAAAGTCCAGTTGGCTGCTGTGGTTCCAGGTGTCTTTACTCACAGTTGTTTAAAATGCCCAGTTGCTGCTGCAAAAACCCTTTTCACCGCTGTTATGGGCCCCGTGGACCTTGGATAAGTTGGAAGAAGCCAAAAGGTGTTTATAAAAAAAGTGTTCTTTGCAAGGGTTGTCCTTCCAGCAGTGAGAAACCCGGGCTGTGCGTTCCGCTACATGCCTAGGCCCCAGAAAAGAAGAAGAAGAAGAAGATGGTGGTGGTGTCGTGTCGCCAGAACTGATGTCCCGGGTAGACTGACTAGTGATGGGGTAGAAGTAAAAGCAACTTTACACAAAGTGGAACCCGCCCCCCAGGTGGTTGTCCTAGTGCCTGGGAAATTCCCATGCTTCGTGATGGCCAACCCACTGCCTATCCTAGTCCAGCTCCCCAGTGAGAATGCTCCTAAGCTGAATGTAAAGTGTAAATGTGGAACACCAGTGATTAACCCCCTCCTTACCCAAGGCGAATATCACACCCAAAACAAGGTGCAATACTCTGTGGCGACTGGAGCCGCAGGGGCGACACACAATATGCACCCATACCCATGAGAACTCTGGGTGCCTATGGCTAATCCCTGCCTAACTGTCCCTGTATCTAGTAGCATAAATAAAGAGATCTTTAGAGAAAGTATTTCTAAATATCCCATATGATATGTTATTTAGCGCGGGGACTAGTCGCAAAGTGTTAGTTCCTACCCTCATTCCGCCCTCTTAGCACACCCACAGGGGTATACTAACATGCTATGCAATACCCATGATCCAGCGTCATCATCGGCACTGACGCGCATACCTGTGTCCATTGCATCGCCTTAGAATGCTGCTTAGGATCAGTGCACATGATTAGAAGTCCCCGGACTTTCCATCTTGTGCACTACACCAGTTTGAAGCTGGGAAGTGTACACCTGGCTTCATAGCCCCCCATGACCGGAAGTCTGGGGACTTCCAATAATGCGTACTGAAATGAAAACCAGTGTCGACTGCAGTGACAGCAGAGAGGTGAGCGACCATGGCTCTGACGCTGCACATTCATTATGATGTAAGCACGTCCACACGGGCGTACTTACTTGCTAAGGGGACCAAGTAGCCAAGGGAAGTAACGCCCTTGCGACTAGTTTCTGCGCTCATTAGTGTATCATAAATGATCTTTGGATATACTTTTTCTAAAAATCCCTTTATCTATGCCACTATAGGCTGGGACAGATAGGCAGGTATTATAAATATGCACCCAGAACCGCTCTTGGTTCTGGGTGCATTCAGTACCTGACAGGTTCCCTTTAAGAAATGGTTTTGTGCTTAACACCAGATAATAGCTGCGACAACCTCCTCCAGCATTAACTATGCAATTATCACTTAGGCCAAATATAGCCATCTGTATATCCCAGTGCGCGATGTATGGACATGTAAGGGGTAGTCGGACCCCTGGTAGTGAAGGAGCTGTTTTTCCCCCCCTGAAGACGCCACAGTAGTATGGTGGCAAATTGTAAATGTTAATGGTAAAATGTTACCTGTTGTTGTAGTGATTAAACAGTTTCCCCACTAGGTGCCAGTGTAGAGCAGTGGTTCCCCTGGTAACAGTGGCAGGGAAGGAAGGGAGGTCTCTGAAGGCAGAGCAGTGTGCAGAGAGATGTGACTGGAGAGAGAAGTCTGAGGTGACGGGGCAGAGTGTGTGAGTAAAAAGTGGCAGGCAGCCAGAGTGAGTGCGCAGACAAAGAAGTGGAGGTACACGGGAACGCCCGAAGCAAGCAAGAGAAGTAGTTCCCCGGCAAAGAAGTGGAGAGGTGAGAACTTATCCGGAGCTGGTAGTCTGTGCTAGATCTGCCCTATAGTAAATCCGGGTTCAGTGTGCAGCTACTAGGGGGTTAACGCATGTCCCCTGCAGGCAAGGGAAAGTTACCGGGGAAAGAGGAAACCGTCAGCAAGAAGTGTAACCTATAAACCGATGTGACTTGATGCTGAAAGGTGTAAAGAGGAGTGGGAACTCATCCGGAACCGGTAGTGTGTGCTAGATCTGCCCTGCAGTAATTCAGGGTTCAGAGTACAGCTACTAGGGGGTTAACAAGTGTCCCCTGCAGGTGGAGAGTGACCGTCAGCAAAAAGGGGAAACCGTCAGGAAGGAACGTAATCTGTAACGTTAAAGTGAAGTACTGAAGTAACTTGCTGCTGAGAAGTGTAACAGAAAATGGAAGCCTCGTTCAATAAAATGTTTCTTAGTTTACCAGCTGCCTTTCAGTGGCTCTTTTCTGTAACTGATGAAGGGGCTGGCGAGCCGAGGGAAAACGGCGTCACGGAGAACTCAGGTACCGGCACGAACGCGTCCCTGCCACCCACACTCTGCCCCACAAACAACACCTCCGTTTTAACAGTGACGGCCGGGCCGGGGGTCAGCCTGCCGCCCCCTGGGCGGGAGACCGCGACTACAACCCCTGAGGCACCCCCTGCCCCCGTTACAGACAGGCCAGGAGTTTCGTGAGCTTAACTCCACAGCCCTATGGGCATCCAAGAGTCTGTCAAATTCAGGTTAGGAGACCATTGCCCTGTCTGTATTGTGGTCTGTACTTAGTCACATAGTTAATCAGGTTTTACAGAGACGCATGGTCCCTGCTTCCACTGCCACCCAAACCAACATATATTCTAATATATTCAAAATAACACAAACTAAAATGATTTCTTACCTGAGACTTTGACTGTCAAACACTCTGTTCAGGTCAGTGTCAATATATCGAACACATTTGTCCACAGCTTTTGGGTTGGTGATAAATGGCCTCACCTCCATACCCGGTCTGGTGATTTCTCCTCCATGTTTTAACCAGTGTTTAACTAGTAGGACTCCAGATAACTCATTTCCATGCGTGCCTCCAAAAATAGCGACTCTACGTATGGCAGAGACACTACTGCTGGCGGCCATGTTGACAGCTAAAACGTGTATATCAACAAAAAAGAAAAAAAAAAAAAAAAAAGTCAGTAGAGGTCAAATGAGAATGTACTTATACATTGTGTAGAATAAATACATTTTTCTTCTAATTTTCTATATGTTACATAAACCCCTGCCATGCATCGGGACAAGAGATGGTTTATTTAAATGGGGGGGGGGGGAACTAAACTATTTGCAATGCCGGGACATGGCAGGGATTATATAAAACCTAAATAAATAATCAAGTCAAACCAGGTGTGTAGTCCATGGATGGTGCTAATATTTTTTAGTATTGGGTCCTTGTGGGTGGGATGCGACCATGGCGCCATGACTTTATTGAGTGGCACGATGGTGGGCAATAGTGAGGAACAGGACGGTCATTCAACAGTAGTAGTACCAGGAACCATGGAGCAGTCCGCAGTAAAAGTGTGTTTTGAGGTAGAATGTGCCATACCTGCAAAGTTCAAGTGTTGTGTCCACAGTAATGATGTGTTTAAGATGGTGGTCGAGTTCCTAATATTAATTTAAGATATTAAAGTGATATTATATACGGTAGGAATGTATAGTGTAAGGTATTGTAATGTATAAGATATAGCAGAGATGAGAATGTTACTCTGTAGAGGTGTAGCAGTATTGATGATGTAATGTATGTGTATTGCTATAGTGTGTAATGTAGGATGCTTAATAAGGTATTAAAAGTCTTAGGGTATGTGCGCACACTGCAGTTTTGTTTCTCCAGCGAAAAACGCACACTGTGGCCAAACAAAACGCACCTCTGGACGAAAAAAAAAAAATGCATTAAAAAAAAACAAAAAACAAAAAAAAAAACGTATGAGTCTTTTGCCGTATTTTCGCCTGAGTTTGTTTTTTTTTTTTACCAAAACGCAGGGAAAAACGCAGAAAAGACATCACATGTTGCTTCTTTTTTCTCCAACCATAACTGCAGGCAAAAAAAAAAAAAAAAAAAAAAGTCACATATGGGAAGGTCACATATGCAGTTCAGGACCAAAAACTGTACCAAAAAGCAGCAAAAACAGCAGCGTGCGCACAACGCCTTTTAGTTATGCAGGTGATGGGATAGAACTGCCCAGCAACAAGCAGTTGACAGTTGGGACTTTGGGATTAGTCTATAAGAGAGGAGCTAGTACTAACCGTTTCTGTGGTAACGTCAGTTAGGGCCCAACCTGTAACAGGAAAAGACCTCTGGTCTGAGGAGCAGCAGAGCTGCATGTTGTGGGTGTCCTGAAGAGAGGGAGATCGTTATATAGGATAGTGTGACCGAGGAAGAATGAGAACAACTGAGGAAGAAAAGGAGGTGACCGAGACACAGAGTAATCTAGTGGAACCGGGTCAGCGTACTGACCAAAGGAATGAGTGACAGGGTACTGGAGCAAGACAAATAACGAAGGGAGTGTCTTGAGCAGGTATCCCCTAGGCATTTTCAGTAGCATGTAGCTCGGTCCAGCCATATGGGCAACATCCCTCTAAGAGGGATAATGCGGGCGTCACACGGGACGATCTATCGTGCGATTGCATGAGCGATCGTACCCACCCCCGTCGTTTGTGCGTCACGGGCAATTAGTTGCCTGTGGCGCACAAAGTCGTTAACCCCCCGTCACACGTACATACCTCCCGGACGACGTTCCGTGGGCGGCGAACATCCACTTCCTGAAGGGGGAGGGACGTTCGGCGTCACAGCGACATCACACAGCAGCCGGCCAATAGAAGCGGAGATGAGCGGGACATAAACATCCCACCCACCTCCTTCCTTCCGCATTGCCAGCGGGACGCAGGTAAGCTGTGTTCGTCGTTCCTGGGGTGTCACACGGAGCGACGTGTGCTGCCACGGGAACGATGAACAACCTGATGGACGATTTTTTTAAAGTGAGCGACGTGTCAACGATGAATGAGAAGGGGAGTATTTCAATGCTCGTTCACCGCTGTCACACGCTACGATATATCAGACGATGCCGGATGTGCGTCACTACCGACGTGACCCCGACGACATATCGCCCGATATATCGTACAGTGTGACGCCCGCATAAGACGTGAAACTGCTCGAGGAGGAGAATGACTTGAAAGGACTGATGTAGTTCCAGGCTGAATAGTGTTGGGAACAAAAGGACTTGGGGAGGTTGTAAGAACTGAAGTGAAGAATGTGTGCTTAATGATCCTCTGACACTGAAACTTATAAGATTTGTGTCCACCATCTAATGTACATTGTGGTTGCCAGGTTTATGCTCAGTGAAACTATATTTTTTATGAACTTGTGGTCTCTCTTAATGAACTGTGCACCATCTGGTCCTGGCTAGTTAAAACCACCAGAAACATGTGGCCTGCAAAGGCGTATCGCTTCCATCTGGAGTGCAACACCACACACCCAGCCAAGAGTTCCATTTTTATGTAGCATGCTGGGGTGCAGCAGAGGATTACCTCGCCTACGATTACCTCTCCGCGCCTAGTTACATGTGACAGAAATACTGTACATAACTGTTAGTAAAATACTGTTAAATAAGAAACATGGATCTGTGTCCATAAATCCATGGTGGCAAAATCTTGGTCTGCACAAGGGCCTAAGCACACGTATGGCTTGCACACACAAGGTTCACACACCCTACCAGGAAGGCCGCCACCGACCCCTTCCCCCTTGCTCTGTGGAAAGAACTGGGTTCTGGGCCAAAGAGAGAGGACTGCTGAGCAGAAGAAGTCCTTCGCCCGTGAAGACTACAATGACTACTACCAAGGCGCGCCCGTGCCCTTCCGCTCCCCCTTTACATAGGTTTGGCAGCCGCAGGCCCCACCCCAGTTACGGGCTAATGCCTGCTAACCACCGATGGATTCGGCCGCGTACTTAGAGTCCTCTCACAGGGAGTCCTGACAGATCATCTGATGCACAGAAAATCGGGGTACTAGCGCAACAAGGGGGATAGCACTTTCCCACTAAACGGTCCAGAAAATCCCAAGCGTGAGCCCTGAGAGCAAGCTCACCCAGTTAGCCATACTGGTGAGCGGGACCTGACTAGTTTTATACTTAAGGGACCAACCAGAAATTAGGTGCTAAGGCAAAGGTCACAGACTAACAGACAACAGCGATGGGCACGGGATCCAGGCGTGCTCCCTCCAAGCGGCAGCGGTGTCCAGAACTTTGGTTTACCACAGTTGTCGGTGTCAGTGTTATTGAACTGAGTGAGTACTCAAGTGACCCTTACCGTCCCAACGGCACCTCCCCGTCACCTTCATCGAGTCCCGGGGCATTCCCCCTACCCGTGGAGAGGTTAAACACTTGGCTGCCCACACCATCGCCACCGGGTACTCTCAATTGCAGCGGTGGTACTCCACCTTACCACGCACCACGGGTGGCGTCACGAACTTTCCACAACATCCCCTATAAATACTTCCCCTTTTTATCCGAGTGGCCACGCGACCCCGACCCCGGGTCCAGAGATCCCTCGAGCCACCGCGGATCCGGATCCGAGCAGCCCTGCTGCTGATGCGGGGGCGGCACAGATGCATGCCAGTAGCCATCTTTAGACGCTCCAGGAACAGATCAACTGATGTCATTAACGGTATAAAGAGAGAAGTATGGGCACTACAACCAAAGTGAGTGTGAAATGGCCAATCTCCACTTTTAACCAGCCTAAGGCCATGTGCGCACGTTGCGTAATTACATGCTTTTACGGTGCGTTCTGCACCGCAGCGTAAAAGCATGCATCCTGCGTCCCCAGCACAATCTATGTAGATTGTGTAAATTCCATCCACACGTTGCTTTTTAGAACGCAGCGTTTTGCATGCTGTCAAAACACTGCGTTCTAAAAAGTAATATGTCAATTGTTTTGTGCGTTCTGGATGCTTTCTCTACTCTGTCTATGGCCTCTTTCACACGTCCGTGAAAATCACGCACGTTTTTCATGGACGTGTCAAGGTGCATATTGCCCTCGGTGAGCCGTGTGTATGGCACACGTGTGTTCTCCACGTGTTATCCGTGGTAACACACGGAGAACGGGAACTTTCTACTCACCTGTCCCTGGCTTCGCTGTCCGTGGTGCTGATCTTCGGTCTCCGGTCCTGCCGACTCCCCGCTGCTGCTGCTTCCGGCCGCAGTGAAGTGAATATGCAATGAGCGGCGGTCGGAATCAAGTGCCAGCAGCAGCAGAGACTGCAGGGCTGGAGAAGGTGAGTAAAGTGTTTTTTTTTTTCCTCGCAGACAAATGTGTTTGTCACACGAAACACATCTGTGTGGTCTGTTTGTGTTACGTGTGACACGTTTGCGTTCCGTGTGACACCCGTGATGCCGGAGAAAAACGGACATGTCTACGTACACACGCTCCATGGCAGAAGATGCACGTGAACGCAGACCCATTGATTTCAATGGGTCTACGTGTGCCAGTGTCTCCGGTATGTGAGAAAACTTACCAAACACGTACCGGAGGCACGGACATGTGAAAGAGGCCTAAGGGAGAGGCAGTATCCAGAACACACGAATTCTGCAGGAATTCTGCAGACATCAAACTTTCAGAAGGCAGCTTTTCAGCTGCGTTCTGAATCGCACAAGCAGTGACTTTACGCTGCGGTGCAGAACGCACTTACGTGCTGTGCACATAGCCTTATAAAGGCTAACAGTCACCTCACCTCCTCCCTATTGGGCTTAAGCCCATCTAATTCCAAAACTCTTGTTATGCCTGCCTCCACCCAAGGGCCAGGATTGGGGCTCTGGCATTTTTTTCCCCTCTGGGTGATCCACTCCTGGTTTTGGCTAACAAATACTGAGGTACAAAATTCACCAAATACTCAACATGTGAACATAGCCTAATGCGGGCGTCACACGGGACGATAAATCGTGCGATCGCACCCGCCCCCGTCGTTTGTGTGTCATGGGCAATTAGTTGCCCGTGGCGCACAAAGTCGTTAACCCAGCATCACACGCACTTACCTCCCGGGAGACGTTGCTGTGGGCGGCGAACATCCTCTTCCTGAAGGGGGAGGGAGGTTCGGCGTCACAGCGACGTCACACGGCAGCCGGCCAATAGAAGCGGAGGGGCGGAGATGAGCAGGACGTAACATCCCGCCCACCTCCTTCCTTCCGTATTGCCGGCGGGACGCAGGTAAGCTGTGTTCATCGTTCCCGGAGTGTCACACGGAGCGATGTGTGCTGCCTCGGGAACAATGAACAACCTGACGTACGATTTTTTGAAACTAAGTGACGTGTTAACGATGAACGAGAAGGTGAGTATTTCTGCTCGTTCACCGTCGCACATGGCTGTCACACGCTACGATATATCAGACGATGCCGGATGTGCGTCACTACCGACGTGACCCAGATGACATATCGCCCGATATATCGTACCATGTGACGCCGGCATAAGACCTTGCATTTTTTGCACAACGAAAAGATGCCATGTCAAAAAAGTCATCATGGTAACTTAACTTTACAGATCACTTCTTAAACCAGTCATGCCTGTAAATTGTGGATATGGCTGGGTCTGTGAGCTCGTCTGTTAGGCCGGTTTCACACATCCGGCTTTTTGCCGTTTTACCGGATCCGGCGCTCTCCCGTACAGATAATACAGTACAATGACAGCGCTGTAACTTCCGGGTCACATGCGCCGGTCACATGACAGCATGTGACCGGCGCTTGTTGCTCTGTCATTGTACTGTATTAACTGTACGGAAGAGCGCCGGATCCGGCAAAACGGCAAAAAGCCGGATGTGTGAAACCGGCCTTATGTGGGTGAACTCAGGAGCTAGCATCAATTAAGTGATCATTCAGATGAGAGTATTATAAAGACGTGTGTTGCCTAAGTTAAAAAAAAATAGATATACTGATAGCACACTGGGCAATGCAATTTAATTGCGTTGCTCAGAAGATAATTTTTCACTTTGTGCAAAAAATTGGAGCATGCGCCATTGTCTTCTGTATATCAGATAAGATTTACCGTACCTATAGAAATCTATGGTGGCACAAAAAAGGGATCAATACATAAATTGGATCCCATACAGATCACCTGTATAGAAACAGATTTTTTCCAGATACTTTGCTATTTGTATAAATACGTATGCCTTAGACATGTGGATAAAAATTCTCTAAGTTTTCTGGATGAAAATCAGACAATTTTTCTTACGATCGTCTGATCCTGGCCTAAACCTCGCACATCTGCAAAACAGATGACTATGTGTCGGTGTGCTGTCCAAGCGTGGTCGGGTGCAAATCAAACAAATGTTAAAATATCAATCACTTACAATTATATATTAATCATGGTGAGCAGGCAGTGCTGTCCGTATATCCTACCTGCAGCAGCACGTGACGCACACAGTTCTCCTCCGGCTTTTACTCCTTCATTGCTTCTCAGCTTTATCTTGAAGTTACTTTCTTGCCCTTTGTACTTGATTTTCCAAGGGTCGATCCGACTGCGCGACTTTTCCACTGAACAATAACTTCCTTCAGAAATGAATATTGGACAATGGTTAAATAAAAACAACACACAGCGACACTACCCTAGTACAAGCGTCCTCCTGAGACGGGGGCGCCTGAACGTGCACACAGAGGAAGGATCCTGTAACACAGACCCCGGGGCAGTTTTTGCACAGTTATGAAACTTTACTCTCAACCAACTTTTCTGCAAGATTATTGAGGTCGAGAGACATCTCAGGCCACGAGTTCCTGTCGCTCATTTGTCTCATAAAAACAAAGAGAGAAAAGTAGAAGAAAGCAAGTCTTGTTTCACTTTCTACATCCCAGGCTCATAGCTAGGAAGCTCACTTATTTTCCAGACTGACAACCGCTGTGTCTGCTGCTTGTAAGATCTGTGTAATCTTTGCCTCATTAGGCTTCACCTGATCCCCCATACAGGAAAGCACCCCGAGAAGAAGACACCTACCTAATAGAAGAGTCTGAGGAAAGGATCTCACCAGAAAGTCTCCTACCCTCTGGGAAAGCCCTCAGATGTGCGAGCTCAGACCAGCGACTAATCTGCTGACTACACAGCTCCAGGACTTGAACTTGTCTCAGGTCACTGCTTAGATCAGATTCTTATACTTACCCATGAACCAGAAAACAGAAATGGCCTCTGATGAACCCATCCTTATATACTAGAAACTGAATCTGCAGCAGTTAATAGGTGGCTCACTACTTAGCTTTACTAGCCACATTGATATAACGTTCAGAAACAAGGCTTCTTTCAAATACCTAATGTTGACAATAGTGCCTCTGAGTTGCGCTATTGTGGTCCTCTCATCCCCATCACGTGACCCCTGGTCTCCGTGACCACTGAGATCTGGTGATGTCACGTCAACTTCCAGCTGATCCAACATCACCAAGGTTGGCCCCCATGGGCTGGGGGGGGTTTCACCGCTCGTCACAGCCCAGCATCACTCCTGCAGTGAAGAAGAGCGCGCGAGATGCTGGGCTGTGACGAGCGGTGAAACTCTGCCCACGGCCCAGTCACTCAGGGAGATGTCGGGTCAACTGGAAACTGTTGTGACATCACCGGATCTCAGAGGTCATGGAGCCCGGAGGTCACGTGATGGAAATGAGTGGACCGCAATAGTGTCGCTCAGAGGCACAATTGACTATGTACACATTTGAGATAAGCCTTGTTTCTGAACGTTATATCGATGTGGCTAGTAAAGCTAAGTAGTGAACCCCCTCTTTAATGTAGCAGTAGTTGCACATGCAGTTTCCAACATTTCTGAAGACTTTTATGTCCCACAACTGCCTTTTAAGGCCCTGTGCACACACTGCAGTTTTTGATGCATTTTTGTGCGTTTTTTTTTCCAAAATCTGCATGTTTTTCCTGAAGCCAGCAAAGTCTATGTAATTTCTAATGAGCTATGCGCACGCTGCATTTTTTTCCTTGCAGATTTAATGCAGAAAAAAATCTGCAGCATGTCAATTATTGGTCCAGATTTGTAGTGTTTTTTCACCTATTGACTTCAATGTTGTGATGGAAAAAAAACGCACATAAAATCTGCAGGTGTGTTCACACAGTGAGGGTTTGGTGCAGTTTTACCACTTTTATTAACACAAAAAAACCGCATGGCTAAATCAAGATGTGATGTCATCAGGAGCGCGACAATGTAAAATTAAATAGAAGAATAGTTGAAACATGAAATGACATCAATGACATTTTTATTTTTTAATAACTTAGCTTTATTGACTGTCTTTTCCATGTTGCATGCAAAAAAAATGCGCCCCCAAAAAATGCTGCAAAAACGCATAAAAAAACTCACCAAAAACGCACCTGTTTTCTGGTGTGTTTTCCTGCCACAAGGTGCAGATTTGGTGCAGAAATTTTCAGCACCAATTCTGCAGCATGCGCACATAGCCTTAGGAACCTCCTTCCTCCAGGGTGTCCTTACAGCACACCTAAGGTTTCAATGAAACTTGCCCCTTTTAGTGCCAAAGCCCCAGAAAGACATTCACATGCTCCAAAACACTTCATGTACATGTCGCGGGCGGAGGAGGGGACGCCGTGCTCTCCCAACTGCTCGGGTCCGGCTGGCACTGCGGCCTTCTGCCGCTGCTCGGTGGCTCGAGCGATGGGCCGGATCCCGGGGACTCGAGCGGCGCTCCTCGCCCGTGAGTGAAAGGGGGTTTTTGGGTGTGGGGATTGTTTATTGTCCGTGACGCCACCCACGGTTGTGGTGATTTGTTAACACCACCGCTGCTCTGTATGGGGATCCCGGGAAGGATGGTATGGAGCAGCCAGTTGTTGTGTTGCCCCTCCGTGGGTAGGGGTTGGTGATCCCGGGGCCCAGTGATGAAGTGGGTGATGCAGGGCTTGGTGGGCGCAGGGACGCGGGGGCAGCGCTGTGCCTTGCGGCACTGTGGTACTGACTCAGCCTGAGACGATGACACAGTTCTCGGTAAAACACACGGCTAGTAAGACGGTTCCCACGGACGGCTGCACTTGCTTTCCCCAGTAGGTGACGGTCCCTTTTTCCTGCACCTAAAGTGATGATGGTTGCGATGGGTTCCCACCGGTAACCCGCTCCCCGGCTTGGATATGGGCCGGAGGAGCCCTACTTTGCCCGCAGGCGCTGGCCCTGAGAAACTGGTGCCTTGGCGGTGGCGGTGTCTCTCCGTTACGGTTGGACTGTTGCCTTCAATCGGGACTTGGTTGTTAGGAGACAGACGTCCCCTTCACGGACGGATTTGGCAAATTATGGCGACTCCTAGCCTTGCCGGGATCCGAAAGGCCCCTGCCCTGGTGCTGACTGTTCTTCGTATACTGCTCCAGACCGCCGGGCCACTACCCGTCCGCGGTCCTTCCAGCAACCTCCGAGCAGTCCCCCTGCAGACTATCACCGCCGTCTGCTGACCTTGCTGTCACTGTCCGGGGCACACACCCGGACCAACTTCAGGCTTTCCTAACTGCTGCTCTTTACTTCTTCACTCAAGCTCCTCTACCACTTCGCTGTTTACTCCTTCACTTCCCTAGCTTGACTCTGTTCCTCACTCAACTCCAGTCTGGCTTCAACTGCCTGGTTCTTCCCGCCTCCAGGGCTGTGAACTCCTCGGTGGGCGGAGCCAACCGCCTGGCCCACCCCCTGGTGTGAACATCAGCCCCTGGAGGAAGGCAACAAGGATTTTGGGTTAGCTTAGATGTTCCTAACGGGTGTAGGGTGTGGTGGTGTTGTGACCTGTGACCCCTGGCTTGCCCAGGGCGTCACATTCCCCCTTAGCAAAATGCAGACCGTCCGCGGGCTGCCCGTCCAACACCGGTTTTATTTTCTGAAAAATATATAAAAATAAAACGGTAACATTTATACAAATCATGGCATCATCCCACAGCGGGAGGTTCATCTCTTAAACGTTACTAACGGTTTTACGGGTACAGTTTCCGCTCTCTCCCACCCAAGCAACCTGGCCCTGATGCTGCCCCTAAAGCCCAGGCAGCACCCCTTTACCCCAGTCCAGCACAAGTCACCCGAGCGGGATCTGTCCTTCCCCTCCAGAGGGTAGCCACCGGTTCCTGTGGTGGCTGGGCCCCAGCCTGCTCTGCTGAGGGCCCTCCCTCCAACCTGCCTCTCCGGAGGCGGCATTGCGGAAACGGTACGGTAAACCAACTATTTACATGCCACTAACGTTTGTGGTTGCCCTGCAAGTTCACGGGCTTGTCCATGAGCAGTTCCTCATGCAAATTTTTAAACGGTCCCCACGGGGACCACGGTGCCGGCCACGGCCGGTTTTCCTCTCAATCACGGTTGTAGACAATCTGATGAAACTTCGGTTATTATTTCTGCTTATCATTTTTCAACTTTTAAACTCTCAAACAAACACAACTCAGTGGTGGTCCCAACGGGGACTGTGCAACGGGGCTCCGCTGCCTTTACTCAGATTCTTCTGCTGAGGCGGACCCATCCTCTGCCACCAGCATATCAAACATGCACTGACATGCCTGCGGTGACAGGGGCACCCGGTACCCATTTCCACCAGTACACGGGGTATGGAAAACCATGGGGTCTCCCACATAGCGGGAACGGTCACTTGCCTCTTCAAACTCAGCAGCAGACCCGGGGCTGGGGTAGGAGTCGTCATCTCTTGTTCCTGCGTCAGGCGGGTTACCGCCAGCTGCCGCAGCCTCCTGGTGTCCAGCATCCAGCACATCAGATCCCTCTGTAGCAGCACGGGGCAGCAGGTCAGGCGAGTTTACACTGAGGCGCCCCAGGAGTAACGGCAAGGATGATGCATAGGTCGAGACTAGGCCGGGCCCATCAGCCACAGCGGCCGGTCCTGGTAGGACATAGGGACGTGGGTCACCAGTCGGTTCTGCTACATCTGTTCCCCCTCCGTACACCGGGGCAGTTGCAATCAGCATCTCCACCTCGTTAGTCCACTGCTCCATCATCCTGAAGATCTGATCCTGCTGACGTTGGTGGAATTGAATCACCCAGGCTTTCATCCAGGCCACGGCCCCGGACTCTGGGTCTGGCACAATCACCGCCGGAGCCTCCAACACATCTTTATCAAGGGGGCCCGGCTCCGGGGGCTTCTGGGGAAGCAGTGCAGGGCTGCCCCAGACGTCTGCAGCCAGTCGGTCCGCTTGGGCGGACGGGCAGGGTACCGCTACCGGTTGGGCAGGTAGCGGGCCTAGTGGCGGGGCGGCAGCAACTAACGCGGGTAGCGGGGGAGGCAGCAGGGTGAGCGGGTGTAGGCCGGGCCCCTCAGCCACGATGGCCGATCCCTCCGGAATACAGGGACGTGGGTCTCTTACCCGCTCCTCCACCTCGCATCTCCGCATAGCAGCCACCACGTCCGCCATGTCGGCCTCCCACTCCTCCAGGAGGAGCTGCATCCGGGCCTGCAGACGATGACTCAGCGGGGTAGTCCGGTTCTCTATCCACGCCGCTGTGTCGGGCGCGGGGGCCTCGCTGTTGTTGGCTGGAGCAAACATCTCAGTGGTCGCGCTTTCCAGGAACTGGCAACAAGATGGCCACAGGGTCCTGGCGTCCCTGCTTTTATAGCTGCGCTCACATGCAGCCAGCCGCCATCGTGTCCCCCTTAGCTTCTTTCCGGCCCCTCCTCTATCGGGGCGGGGTTTTGGCATTCGCGCCTCTGCTACTCGAGAAGACGCTCGAGCGGGAACTTTTCGCGCCAAAGATGGTGACTTCTGAATTTTTCCGGCCGGACACCTCCGGCGGTCACAAGGCGCACCTCTACCCAACGGCAGAGCGGTAAGATCCTGTTCATGACGCCAAGTTGTCGCGGGCGGAGGAGGGGACGCCGCGCTCTCCCTACTGCTCGGGTCCGGCTTGCACTGCGGCCTGCTGCCGCTGCTCGGTGGCTCGAGCGATGGGCCGGATCCCGGGGACTCGAGCGGCGCTCCTCGCCTGTGAGTGGAAGGGGGTTTTTGGGTGTGGGGATTGTTTATTGTCCGTGACGCCACCCACGGTTGTGGTGATTTGTTAACACCACCGCTGCTCTGTATGGGGATCCCGGGAAGGATGGTATGGAGCAGCCAGTTGTTGTGTTGCCCCTCCGTGGGTAGGGGTTGGTGATCCCGGGGCCCAGTGATGAAGTGGGTGATGCAGGGCTTGGTGGGCGCAGGGACGCGGGGGCAGCGCTGTGCCTTGCGGCACTGTGGTACTCACTCAGCCTGAGACGATGACACAGTTCTCGGTAAAACACACGGCTGGTAAGACGGTTCCCACGGACGGCTGCACTTGCTTTCCCCAGTAGGTGACAGTGACGGTTCCTTTTTCCTGCACCTAAAGTGATGATGGTTGCGATGGGTTCCCACCGGTAACCCGCTCCCCGGCTTGGATATGGGCCGGAGGAGCCCTACTTTGCCCGCAGGCGCTGGCCCTGAGAAACTGGTGCCTTGGCGGTGGCGGTGTCTCTCCGTTACGGTTGGACTGTTGCCTTCAATCGGGACTTGGTTGTTAGGAGACAGACGTCCCCTTCACTGACGGATTTGGCAAATTATGGCGACTCCTAGCCTTGCCGGGATCCGAAAGGCCCCTGCCCTGGTGCTGACTGTTCTTCGTATACTGCTCCAGACCGCCGGGCCACTACCCGTCCGCGATCCTTCCAGCAACCTCCGAACAGTCCCTCTGCAGACTATCACCGCCGTCTGCTGACCTTGCTGTCACTGTCCGGGGCACACACCCGGACCAACTTCAGGCTTTCCTAACTGCTGCTTTTTACTTCTTCACTCAAGCTCCTCTACCACTTCGCTGTTTACTCCTTCACTTCCCTAGCTTGACTCTGTTCCTCACTCAACTCCACTCTGGCTTCAACTGCCTGGTTCTTCCCGCCTCCAGGGCTGTGAACTCCTCGGTGGGCGGAGCCAACCGCCTGGCCCACCCCCTGGTGTGAACATCAGCCCCTGGAGGAAGGCAACAAGGATTTTGGGTTAGCTTAGATGTTCCTAACTGGGGTGTAGGGTGTGGTGGTGTTGTGACCTGTGACCCCTGGCTTGCCCAGGGCGTCACATACACAGGGAACTTTGGGAACCCATTATGTAATCATAGCTTCGTGCATCAAGGCAGGCCACTGTGGGTAGGGTCTTCGGCTCCGCCATGACTGTCCCTGTCCCCCACGTTGTGCTGATGCCCTCAATCTCTGAGCTCTCAGTGAAGGTCCTGAAGATCCTCTCCCTCTGCAAGTTAATTCCCAGGACGTTGAATCGGCTCCTGACCTAGGGTCCTGTACCCCGTCGTGCTCGGTAC
The DNA here is from genome assembly GCF_048569485.1 of Anomaloglossus baeobatrachus. NCBI lineage: Eukaryota > Metazoa > Chordata > Amphibia > Anura > Aromobatidae > Anomaloglossus > Anomaloglossus baeobatrachus. Next base: position 94,965,195 of record NC_134354.1, on the reverse strand, counting down.
CGGTCAGCTCTGTTGACCCCTCTTTGGTGCCTGCAGTCCCTCTGAGACCGCGTCTGTCACAACCCAGACCGACGTTCCTGCACCTAGTCACCAACTCTTCTGGTCCCGGACCACTGTCTGCGACCCAACCTTGGTCTAGCTCCCCGGGAGCTAACACTCCAGCTCCTCACACTTTGAGGGCTCTCCCTACACTGCCTTCCTCCCTCCCACCAATCTGCCTAACCCCTAGGTGGGTGGCCCTGTTCCAGCTAAACCAACCCACTGGTGTATCTGACAGGTCATGATGTGAGGTGTGGTTGGGATTTGTGGTGCTGATGGAGGTGACACCGGTTTTCCTAGGTATCTGGAACCAGGGGGGGTAGGTCCTGCACCCTGAAAGGATGCAGTTCCCTGTAGCACCCTGATGTATTCAGGAGTGCTACACATGCACAAATTTATATCAAGGTTCAATCTACGCAAGGGCCGCCACAGCACCATTTTCGCTAACGGTTGCTAGGAGATCAATGTGTGCAAGGCCCTGTCTTAGCCGCCATTTTCCTGAAGACTGCTAGGAGACCAATCTGCGCAGGGTCCGCCTCTGGAGCCATTTTCCTGAAGACTGCTTGGAGATCGATATGCACAAGCCTAACTCACGACTAGGACAGTGCTGGAGAAAGCTAAGTTTACAAGAAACATTAAATTAAACATTTACTCATTAAACAAAATATACAAAACGGATTTCTTGAGCGCAGGTATTATTTTAATCGGTGTAACAGCATCAATATGGCCGTCTTTAGTTAGCATAATTCTGCTGACAGGTTCTCTTTAATTTTGTAAAAGCCAATTTGTTTTTACAAAACAATTCCACTGCTGGCTGTCATTTAGAAGCAGTTTTTAGATGTGGATTTTTCAGCCAGAAACAAATCGGTACCATGTATCACTGCTGTGAATCCGCAGGAGCACCACTAGGTGGCAGCAGAAGTTCATCTTTTTCATTATTTTACATACCAGTGGCTTTGTGCCAGCAACAATATTTTGCCACTGGTTGTAGCTGAATAGCAGATATTTTATTATAAATTACACCGAATGAAATGTTAGGTTGTAGCTAGACAGCAACTTTTCCTGTTATTAGAAGGTCCAGAACTTGGCTCATACGGTCATGTTTGTTTCACAATACTTATCCAATATCCAGTGTGAGGCTGAGGACTGATTTTCTTGCAAAAGTGCGGCTCCCCAGGCAGGTTTACGTGGGCACTTGTGCAATAGAATCTAAGTAGGCTCCTTTTTTAGGGTTCGGTTCCACTTGCGATTTTCATGTGCGAGTGCAATCCGATAAAACATCTCATTGCACTCGCACCAGTGCAAACCTATGGGGCAGTGTCCATCTGCGATTGACTTCACATGCAACAGTGGAATGCAGAATGAACTGCAGCATGCTGCGTTTTGCAGCGAGTCTCAGCTCTCGCACCCCCATACAAGTCTAGGGGAGCGTAGGAAACCTCGCACTGTACTCACAGGTTATGCGACTGCAGTGCGATGCACACAGGCGGGGGAGAAGATGGGGAGAAAGTGCTCCCTTCCTCTTCTCCGAGGATGTGATACGATCGCAAGATCTCATCACAGTCGCATGACCCTCGGCTGACGCACGCAGCAGAGGGTCATTAGCATATCACATCCAGCGCTCTCTCTCAGAAGCAATACGCTAATAGAACTGAGACCTTAAATTGTGATTTATTTTTTTCTAAAAGATTTTTTTATTTTTCAGTCCATATTGTTATATAAAGGTTTGTTTACATATAGCTTTTTTATGGGGGGTTTTTACACAAGTTTTTTCTATATGGAAAAAAATGCATCAATTTACAGTAACAGTAAACAAATGTGATTTCTAAAATCTCAGTCACAAAACGCATTTTTTTCCTTATGTGTTTTGACTTGTGGTGCATTAACTGTCAGTATTTTTTTTCCAGTATTTTTTTTGTCTTCGAGATGAAAATTGTTTAGCATCAAAACCCACGTAAGAAAATTTGTGTAACTTCTGCTGCAATTTTCTAAAAAATTTTAATGCCGTAAAAAAAAAAAAAAAAGAAGCTGAACATGGTCTAAGGATTTGTTGTTTTTTTTCCCATACAAGCTGTAGTTTTTTGGGGTCCACATGAATTGCTGACTTAGGATGATTCATACAGTTAAACATGCAGAGACAACAAATATGTAACTATTTTTTAATTTCTTCATTATTTTTAGTTTATTTTTAGGTTTTTAGATTTTTTTCTTTGCCCTTGGAAAGGAGGGTCAATTATTTTTTTTTTCTTATATTTTGATTTGTTTTTGTTTTTTTTGTTTTTTTTTTATTTTTTACTAGTGGACTAGAACTTGAAATTCCTGGTGTAATACACTGCAAAACTGTATTATTGCGGTGTATTGTAAAATTACTGATCCCCTGGCTTCATATGTATACAAACATGGCAAACAAGAAGGCTTTCAGTAGGCTCCAAGCTGTCATGACCACGCCATTGACAGCCCACCATGACGTAGTGGGTGGTGGGTATTGTGAATGATATCTATTGTTTTCGCCTATCTCAACCGTTTAAATGCCTCTATCATAATTGACAAAGGGGTTGAACTTCTCCTATTAGCTATAATTGTAGCAGTTAAATGTTAAAATTGGTTGCAGACTGTGTAACACAGTTGGCACCTGCTCTGTTTGGAGTAGGCTCAGCTCCTGATTGCCTGCCTTTTTAAGATGGTGGAGCCTGTCTTCTAATGTCAGCTATAGCTTTTGCTGAACCGGTCTATGTGCTGTTTTTTTCCAGTTGCTGGTGATTTAATGTGTGCTACTTGGTGTGCTGTGGAAAGCCTCTCATCTAGTTATTTCCTCCCTGCTCTTTATTTCCTCCTTAATCATGTATTGTCTTATAGCTCCATGTGTGCTAAAGTTTTTGATTTCCCCTTTTGTCTATAACTGTGGCTTCAACCACTCCTGTCCTGGTCCTACCCTGTTATGGGGGGTATAAGATCAGAGATTGCCAGGAGCAGGGCAAGGAAGTCAGCCCAGACATCTTCAGCATTAGAAGTATCTCTGGGATAAAAAAGATAAAGTCCAGCTTACCACATCATCTGTCCCTCCTCGACTTGGGGCCCAGGATCCAGTCTCGCCATGGTTCCAAACAAGCCAAAGAAATTTTTTTTTTGATCTGGCTGTTAAAAACACAAGATTTTACAATCCAAAGAAAAAACTTTCAGGATCCAACTTTTAAATACATGAGGTTTCTCTAGTATAACGGAGAATGAAGTGAATCATATATTTCCAATTTTCATGAGTTTTTATAAATCTGTTGTTAACTGTCATCTCACTCCCACTATTCCACACGATAAGATCTTGTATTTGAAATTGGCATGGTGTATATTGTATAATGTATGTATCTATGTATATTTTCTCCATCTTGTATATTTTATCATCTGTAAATTGTTAACATTTTGTAAAGCATGCACTCTTGATAAATATATATCACGATTAGCACGAGCTCAGTGGAAACACCAATCTGATTAATTAGTACACTGGCAAACTTATGGATGGGAGAACATTTAAATCTGTCAGTTGGTGAGAGCGTTATCATGATTAAGAGTGCTGAACGCACTAGATCGCGCCACTCTTGTGATTTGTCTTGTTGTTTGATGCACTGCAACTGAATAAAAACAAAGAAACCTTGTGTGTTTAAGAGCGGATCCGGAAAGTTTTTTCTTTGGATCTCTGGGAATAGGGACAGCTTGGGCACCCTAGACTGAGGGCCAGTCTTGGAGCCCCGATCCCCCGTTATCCCCTCACACCCCATGACAAGCTCACCGTGTGCCGCCCCAGCAGCGGATCGAACCGCTCGGATCCAGGGGTGGTGTCCATTCGTGGCTCGAGGGTTTCCAGACCCGGGGGCGTAGGGGCCACACTCAAATGTAAGAGGGAGTATTTACAGGGGATTTGGTATAGTTCGTGACGACACCCGTGGTGTGCGGTAATTGGGAGTACCACCGCTGCCCTTGGGAGTACCCAGGGTGATGGAGTGTGGCAGCTAGGTGACGTTGCCCTCCACTGGTAGGAGTAGGCCCCGGGACTCTGGATAGTGATGTGGGGGTGCAGTGCAGGGGTCAGTCGGGTACTCACTCAGCAATGTAGCAGATGCTGACAACAGGGTAAACCAAGTCTCTGAACGCCGTTGCCTCTCGAGGGGAGCTCGTCCAGGTCCCATCCCCTGCAGTGCTTCGGGTGGTCTGTAACCTGCCTCCTGGCACAAAAGTTTTAGATTGTCCGTTGTGGTCCGGTAGCTTGGAGCTATCCGTGCCCCGCTCCCCACTGTGGCTAAGTGAAGGAGCCTGCTCTCAGGAGCTCACACTTGGGATTTCAGTCAGCTGCTTGCTAGGAAAGCCCTATCCCCCTCGTTGCGCTAGTGCCCCCGATCTCTGAGCTGGTGGGAACAGTCCATAAAGGCCCCGTTCTTCTCAGGTTAATTGACGGGTTGCCTGAAGCTTCTCCCCGACCTAGGGTCCGTGTACCCCGTCGTGCCTTCGGCCCCGGACCAGTTATAGGACCAGGTTGCCGGCCGTCGTCCTCGATGGGTTCCAGGCACCTAGCCCCAATCCCCTGCGACCGGGGGTCCAACTCCTCTAGGTCCTGACCACTGTCTGTGTCGCGGACGGAGGAGGGGACGCTGCGCTCTCCCCCTGCTCGGGTCCGGCTGCCGCTGCTGCTGCGGCCTCTGCTGCTCGGTGGCTCGAGCGATGGGCCGGATCCCGGGGACTCGAGCGGCGCTCCTCGCCCGTGAGTGAAAAGGGGATTGGTTTTGGGGATTTATTGTCCGTGACGCCACCCACGGTTGTGGTGATTGTGTGGACACCACCGCTGCTCTGTAAGGGGATCCCGGGAGCGGTGACAGGGAGCAGCAGAGTTGTTAGTTCTCCCCTCCGTGGGTAGGGGTTGGTTGTCCCGGGGCCCAGTGATGGGGTGGAGGATGAGGGATGGCAGGCCAGGTGCGGGGGCAGCGCTGTGCCTCACGGCACGGTGGTACTCACTCAGCCTGAGACGGTGACACAGTTCTCGGTAAAACACACGGCTGGAAAGACGGTTCCCACGGATGGCTGCTGTTGCTTTTCCCCGGTAGTTAACGGTGACTGTCTCTTTCCCTGCACCTTGTGTAATGTTGGTAGCGATGGGTTCCCACCGGTAACCCGCTCCCCGACTTGGATATGGGCCGCAGGAGCCCCTCTTTGCCCGCAGGCGCTGGCCCTGAGAAACTGGTGCTTTGGTGGTGGCGGTGTCTCTCTCATACGGTTGGACGGTTGCCTTCAATTGGGACTTAGTTGTTTGGAGACCCGGAGGTCCCCTTCACTGACGGATTTGGCAAATTCACGGCGACTTCTAGCCTTGCCGGGATCCGAAAGGCCCATGCCAATGGTGCTGGCTTCTCCTTGTGTACCGGTCCGGTACCGCCGGGCCACCACCCGTCCACGGTCCTTACGGCACCTCCGATAGGCCACTCCTGCAGACGGTCACCGCCGTCTGCTAACCTTGCTGTTTCTGTCCGGGGCCCACACCCAGACCAACTTCAGGCTGCTCTGTTACTACTTTCCTAGCTTCACTCCCACTCCTCTCACTTGCTCCTCTACCACCCAACTCCAACTTCAAAACTCATCTGCCTGGTTTTCCCGCCTCCAGGACTGTGAACTCCTCGGTGGGCGGAGCCGACCGCCTGGCCCACCCCCTGGTGTGGACATCAGTCCCTGGAGGAAGGCAACAAGGATTTCTGGTCTAGCTTAGGTGTACCTAACCGGGGTGTAGGGTGTGGTGATGTCATTACCTGTGACCCCTGGCTTGCCCAGGGTGTCACATTCCCCCTTAGCAAAATGCAGACCGTCCGCGGGCTGCCCGTCCAACACCGGTTTTATTTTTCTGAAAAAGATAAGAAAACAATACAAGTAGAAGAACATCATCCCAGAACGGGAGGCACTTTTCTTAAACGTTACGGTAACAGTTTCAAACGGTTACGGCTTCCGCTCTCTCCCACCCAAGTAACCTGGCCCTGATGCTGCCCCTAAGAAACAGGCAGCACCCCTTGACCCCAGTCCAGCACCAAGTTACCCGAGCGGGATCTGTCCTTTCCAGGGGACCCACGTCCATGGGGAGCCCCTGGAACCCCCAGAGGGTAGCCACCGGTTCCGGTAGTGGCTGGGCCCCAGCCTGCTCCACTGCGGGCCCTCCCTCCAATCTGCCTCTCCGGAGGCGGCAACGGTGGAAGCTGCAACAACTACATTATTTACAAGCCACTAACGTTTGTGGTTGCCCTGCAAGTTCACGGGCTTGTCCGTAAGGAGTCCCTTACGCAACCTTAAACGGTCCCCACAGGAACAACGGTACCGGCAACGACCGGGTCAATCACGGTTCAGTCAGATGACTTCCTCAGTTGATCACTTATCCTTCTCTCATAACTTTCAAAACCTTTAAAACTTTTAACACACATGTTGGTCCCAACGGGGACTGTGACAACTGCTGTCATCACTCAGAGTCCTCGACATCACCTGAGGGAGGGGGTGCGGCGCTCACACGGGCCTCCTGGCTGCCCCTTAACTTTGCATCCAGCGCAAACCACCCCCTCTCCCCACAGTGCTGGGTGTACTGAACCAAGTCGCCCGGCATCAGGTTACGATCGGGGTGCTCTTCTGGCAGGTGAGCATTAACATCCCGCCGGGCTATAAACACTTCGGCCTCCAGGCCCGGTTCATAGATGAATCCATAGCCCCGGCGGACATCAAACCGCCTCACCTGCCCCTCATACAGCGGGCCCCGGACACGGAAGGTCGCTTGTCTTAGGCTCTCCTTCTCCCGTATCGTATGGGCCACCATCTCCGCCTTCCTTCTTTCCCTCTCCTCGATTTCTAGGCCCAACGGTACCGGCTCCCTGTCCCAGTACGGCGCTGCTGCGAGTTCCGGTGCACGGGTCGGGCCCCGCGAGACCTTTTGGACGCTGCCCACTACTGGTGATCTGGGCGGCAGGTCCCGTGGTGACTTGGCCTTGGACGCCACCTTACAGCGGCAACCCGGCGCAACCTCAGCCGAGGTGTGGGGAATGGGCACAGGGGCTTTCCTCTGCTGGGCCTTCGGCACGGAGCGGGCTATCGGCTCCGGCTCGGGGAACTTCTCGGGGGACGCCTCCGGTTCAGGCTTCGGGGCTTTCCACGGCAGCACCTCCGGTTGGCTACAGGCTCCGGCTACAGGTCAGCCCGCCGGGGCGGGCATGCAGGGTATCGCTACCGGTTGCGGTGGCAGCGGGCCTAGTGGCGGGGTCACGGCTTCCGGGACGGGTGGCGAGGGAGGCAGCAGGGTGAGAGGGTTTAGACCGGGTCCCGCAGCCGCGATGACCAGCCCTTCAAGGGCATCGGGGCGTGGGTCACTCACCCTCCCTTCCGCAGTTTCCTCCTCGCGTCTCCGCACGGCCACTATGACCTCCGCCATGTCGGTCTCCCACTCCTCCATGAGGAGCTGCATTTTGACCTGAAGCCTCTGGTAGAGCTGCACGGTCCGGATCTCCACCCACGCCGCGGTTCCAGGCGCGGGGGCTACGGTGCTTCGGGACGGCATCCACATGTTGCTGGCGGCCTCTCCCAGGAACAAGATGGCTGCAGAGTCCTGGCGTCCCTGCCTTTATAGCCGCGGCTACATGCGACCAGTCGCCATTTCGTCCCCCTTAGCCTCTTTCCGGCTCCTCCTCTATCGGGGCGGGATCTTGGCCTTCGCGCCTCTACTACTCGAGGAGACGCTCGAGCGGGAACTTTTCGCGCCAAAGATGGCGGCTTCTGAAATTTTCTGGCCGGACACCTCCGGCGGTAACAAGGCGCACCTCTACCAGACGGCAGAGCGGTAAGATCCTGTTCGTGACGCCAAGTTGTCGCGGGCGGAGGAGGGGACGCTGCGCTCTCCCACTGCTCGGGTCCGGCTGCCGCTGCTGCTGCGGCCTCTGCTGCTCGGTGGCTCGAGCGATGGGCCGGATCCCGGGGACTCGAGCGGCGCTCCTCGCCCGTGAGTGTAAAGGGGATTGTTTTGGGGATTTATTGTCCGTGACACCACCCACGGTTGTGGTGATTGTGTGGACTCCACCGCTGCTCTGTATGGGGATCCCGGGAGCGGGGACAGAGAGCAGCAGAGTTGTTAGTTCTCCCCTCCGTGGGTAGGGGTTGGTTGTCCCGGGGCCCAGTGATGGGGTGGAGGATGAGGGATGGCAGGCCAGGTGCGGGGCCTGGTGAGGTGCAGGGTCGCGGGGGCAGCGCTGTGCCTCACGGCACGGTGGTACTCACTCAACCTGAGACGGTGACACAGTTTTCGGTAAAACACACGGCTGGAAAGACGGTTCCCACGGACGGCTGCTGTTGCTTTTCCCCGGTAGTTAACGGTGACTGTCTCTTTCCCTGCACCTTGTGTAATGTTGGTAGCGATGGGTTCCCACCGGTAACCCGCTCCCCCGACTTGGATATGGGCCGGAGGAGCCCCTCTTTGCCCGCAGGCGCTGGCCCTGAGAAACTGGTGCCTTGGCGGTGGCGGTGTCTCTCTCATACGGTTGGACAGTTGCCTTCAATCGGGACTTAGTTGTTTGGAGACCCGGAGGTCCCCTTCACTGACGGATTTGGCAAATTCACGGTGATTCCTAGCCTTGCCGGGATCCGAAAGGCCCCTGCCAATGGTGCTGGCTTCTCCTTGTGTACCGGTCCGGTACCGCCGGGCCACCACCCGTCCACGGTCCTTACGGCACCTCCGATAGGCCACTCCTGCAGACGGTCACCGCCGTCTGCTAACCTTGCTGTTTCTGTCCGGGGCCCACACCCGGACCAACTTCAGGCTGCTCTGTTACTACTTTCCTAGCTTCACTCCCACTCCTCTCACTTGCTCCTCTACCACCCAACTCCAACTTCAAAACTCATCTGCCTGGTTTTCCCGCCTCCAGGACTGTGACCTCCTCGGTGGGCGGAGCCAACCGCCTGGCCCACCCCCTGGTGTGGACATCAGCCCCTGGAGGAAGGCAACAAGGATTTCTGGTCTAGCTTAGGTGTACCTAACCGGGGTGTAGGGTGTGGTGATGTCATTACCTGTGACCCCTGGCTTGCCCAGTGAGCTGCTTGCTAGGAAAGCCCTATCCCCCTCGTTGCGCTAGTGCCCCCGATCTCTGAGCTGGTGGGAACAGTCCATAAAGGCCCCGTTCTTCTCAGGTTAATTGACGGGTTGCCTGAAGCTTCTCCCCGACCTAGGGTCCGTGTACCCCGTCGTGCCTTCAGCCCCGGACCAGTTATAGGACCAGGTTGCCGGCCGTCCTCCTCGATGGGTTCCAGGCACCTAGCCTCAATCCCCTGCGACCCGGGGTCCAACTCCTCTAGGTCCAGACCACTGTCTGCGACCTAGTTTTCCTCTCCCCTGGGAGCTCCAACTCCCAGCTTCCTCAGAGCTCCTCACAGCTCGAGGGTTATTACTCAACTCACTGACCTTGACACCTCCCTGTCTGACCCTTAGGTGGGCAGCCCTATTCCTGCTTAAGCAGCCCACTGGTGTTCCTGACAGGTGTGGTGCAAACTGTATCTAAGATTTGGGAATGCGGATGGAGGCAGCACTGCATTATAGAGACCCAGAACCATGGGGGTTGAATACTGCACGGGTAGGGCAGTTTGTGCAGTACCCTGTGATGACCTGAATAGTCCAGGGGCGTCACATTCGCATACAAGTATTACGTGTAGAGCCGATGTTGCTAGTGGAACTCTGAGCCACACTTGCCCAAGCTTCCTGGAAGCTAACACTGGGCCAGTTCCCAAATATTGCTCCAAGAACATTAAAGGGAACATGTCACCAGTTTTGGGGCCTATAAGCTGCGGTCACCACCAGTGGGCTCTTATATACAGCATTCTAACATGCTGTATATAAAAGCCCAGGCTGCTGTGTAGAACGTAAAAATCACTTTATAATACTCACCTAACGGTCGCTGCGGTGGAGTTGGGTCATATGGGCTTCTCTGGTGCCGGCGCCTCCTCTTTTGGCCATATTTGTCGTCCTTCTTCTGAAGCTGGGGTGCATGACACGTCCTACATCATCCACACTCGCCGGCATTGAGGTCCTGTACAGGCACACTTTGATCTGTTCTGAGCAGGGTAGATCAAAGTATTGTAGTGCGCCTGCGTGGGACCAGGAGTGTGTATGAAGTAGGATGCGTCATGCACACAGGCTTAAGGAGGAGGACGAAGATGGCCAAAAACGGAGGCACCGACACCGGAGAACAGAGCTGGCCATCTGACTAAGCCTACCGCAACGCGACTGTTAGAAAAATCACTTTATAATACTTACCTATTCTACACAGCGGCCTGGGCTCTTATATATATCATGTTAGAATGCTGTATATAAGAGCACATTGGTGGTGGCCGCAGCTTATAGGCCCCAAATCTGCTGACAGGTTCCCTTTAAGCCTGAAGTCATGGTGATGCTAAAATTCTGATTTTTCAATAGGATATCAAGATCCAAGTCAAATCACGTTAGACACATCAAGCGTTTATCGACATGTCGTATTATATACACACTTTGCAAGAAAAGTTTACAAGTTTTAAAATATGGCTTATGATTTTTAATCATTCACCAAAATAATAACAATAAAATACTCTTAGCAAACAGTAACAATAAAATCATACTTAAAGGGGCTGTCTTTCAGAAAAAAAAATACCCCCCCCCCACCCCCAAAACTGCATAAATCAGATATTTAGGAATGCAGCTTTAATAATACTGAAGGAAAATAAACAGTGGCTCCCTCTTGTGGTAAATGAAGAGATCTACAATTTAACTTCATGTGGTTATTGGAAGTTACAGTCCTTCTCTCCAAAAATACCTGTTCATAAAATGAGATTGGTCAATTAATTTAAATAAATAATTATAAAATAGTAATGATGGATCTTATCATGTAACAGATAGCAACATAGGACATTGTCTGAAGGTGATGCATGCAATAGTAGAAATCAGGGAGGCTTTATTCCAGTCAGATTTGCATTCCCTCAATTTCATGATACCTTATGACACCAATATGTAACATAGTTACACAGTAACCGGTTACTTCAGGTGACTTTTCAATATAAGCTGTCCTGTGTGTGTGTACACAAAGAATAACACTTATGCGGGCGTCACACGGGACGATCTATTGTGCGATCACACGAACGATCGTACCCGTCCCTGTCGTTTGTGCGTCACGGGCAATTAGTTGCCCATGTTGTACAAAGTCGTTAACCCCCCGTCACACGCACTTACCTCCCGGGCGACGTCGCTGTGGCTGTTCGCCCCTGAAGGGGGAGGGACGTTCGGCGTCACAGCGACGTCACACGGCAGCCGGCCAATAGAAGCGGAGGGGCGGAGATGAGCGGGACGTAAACATCCCGCCCACCTCCTTCCTTCCGCATTGCCGGCGGGACGCAGGTAAGCTGTGTTCATCATTCCCGGGGTGTCACACGGAGCGACGTGTGCTGCCACGGGAACAATGAACAACCGGACGGTCGATTTTTTGAAACTGAGTATTTCTGCTCATTCACTGTCGCACGTAGCTGTCACACGCTATGATATATCAGACGATGCCGGATGTGCGTCACTACCGACGTGACCCCGACGGCATATCACCCGATATATCGTACCGTGTGATGCCCACATTAATCTAGCCATTAGACGAGGATCTGCTGATAAGTCTTTGGCTTTGTGATCTTTTTTTGTTTCTATGGTAACAACTGTTACATCACATGAAAGCCTTTTGTGTCTAATATATGTGTTCAAAATGTTGTGCTTGTTGCTTATGGCAACAGTGTTCTACGTACGAGAGAAAGCAAAATGGCGAAGTCTAATGCGATATTCACAGCAACTGAGAGCAGAGGAGTAATAAAATTCTTGTTTCTACAAAGAAAGTCCGTGAAGGATATTCATGGTGATATGTCGCAGACATTGGGGGATCAATGCCCTTCATATTCCACAGTTAAGAACTGGGTTGCCAAATTTAAAACGGGCCACTTCAGCACCAATGATGAGGAATGTCCTGGACGACCGAGAGTGGTTGTTGTTCCGGAGATTGTCGATGCTGTGCACAACCTCATACTGGAGAATCGATGAATTTCAGCTAAAGCAATAGCAGACATCATGGGGAATTCCCGTGAACGTGTTTGTGTCCTTATCCATGAACATTTGGACATGAGGAAACTATCTGCAAAGTAGGTCCCCAAATCTTTGACAACAGATCAGAGAAGCATGCAAGTAAAAACTTACCAGTCCGTTTGGCAGCGTTTCCTAAATGATAAGAACTTCCTGAATTGACTGGTCACTATGGATGAGACCTGGATTTATTTGTATGACCCTGAAAACAAGGAGCAGTCAAAGGAGTGGAGGCACAGTGGTTCTCCTCATCCAAAGGAGCTCAGGGTGCAAAAATCAGCCACTAAGGTGATGGTGTCTGTGTTCTGGGATAAGGAGGGACTGCTGCTAGTGGGCTACCTTCAAAAGGGTTCCACCATCAATGCAAGGTATTACACTGAACTTTTGGACCAATTGAAGGTAGCTCTAAAGGCCAAAAGGCGCAGCAAGCTGTCCAAAGTAATCTTGTTCCTGCAAGACAACGCCTCTGCTTACACTGCACAAGCGACCACGGCAAAACTGGCAGAGCTGGGCTTACAGCTGGTTGACCACCCACCTTATTAACCAGATCTAGCTCCCTCTGACTACTATCTGTTTCCAAACCTGAAGAAACATCTCAAAGGTACCAAATTTCACACCATTTCTGATGCTATGGTTGCTACAGAGGCCTGATTTGAGGCACAACTGAAATCCTTCTTTTTGCTAGGCCTACAGAACTTGGAATACCGATGTAAGAAGTGTGGTGACATCAGTGGAGATTATGTGGAATAAATATAAAGTTTCATCATCCTATGTCGTTTCTTTCTGGGTAAAGCCAAAAGGGGGCTTTACACGCTATGACATCGCTAGCAATTGCTAGCGATGTCGAGCGCTAAAGCACCCGCTCCCGTCGTGCATGCAATATCGTGTGATCACTGCCATAGCGAACATTATGGCTACGGCAGCGTTACACGCACATACCTGGTCAGCGGCGTCGCTGTGACTGCCGAACAATCCCTCCCTCAAGGGGGAGAAGCGTTCGGCGCCACAGCGATGTCACTAAGCGGCCGGCCAATCAAAGCGGAGGGGCGGAGATGAGCGGGACATAACATCCCACCCACCTCCTTCCTTCCGCATTGCCGGTGGAGGCAGGTAAGGAGACGTTCGTCGCTCCTGCAGTGTCACACACAGCGATATGCGCTGCCGCAGGAGCGACGAACAACATTGATAATAACAATTAACGATTTTTTGTTTTAGGACGACCTCTCCATGGTGAACGATTTTCACCACTTTTGCGGTCGCTTAAGGTCGCACATACGTGTCACACGCTGCAATATCGTTAATGACGCTGGATGTGCGTCACAAACAACGTGACCCTGATGATAATTCATTAACGATATCGTAGCGTGTAAAGCCCGCTAAAGACTTATCAGCAGCCCCTCTTATATCTTTTATTTTGAATTTTCACTAGATTTCCCCTCTGCAGGCTCTCCCTGATATTCAGTTTTCTCTAAACTATTAGGTGGAGAGTAGCTGCTATGATGTCTCCCATACACAGTACATACAGAGATGAGGGATATCTGCACTTCTTTTTGCGACGTGTTCAAAAGTAGAGATGAGTGAACTTTTTGTTCATTGGCAGCAAACGAACCGGACCTCCATTGGTCTGAACTTGGCCCGAGGAGGTTCGGCATCACTGATTGGCAGTTTGAGTCTAAAGGGTGCTTTACACGCTGCGACATCACTAGCGATAGCAACCGCCCCCGTCATTGGTGCGATATGTGGTGATCGCTGACGTAGCGAACATTATCGCTACGGCAGCGTCACACCCACATACCCCAAAAGTAAGACAGTGTCTTACATTCTTTTTACCCCCAAAAGTCCCACTATATCTTACTTTCGGGTTATGTCTTATATTGGAAAAAAATCTCACAGCAATCACAGCAAGTCTCCATGCAATGTACCGTATGGGGACTTGCCGAGATTGCTGCACATGAGGGCACTGAGGCTGCGTGTTTTTGTATGTTGTCCGTGGTCCTGATGGACCACGGACAACATTACTGCAACATTTCTCGGTGGCCGAGCGTTTGGCTGAGCGTCCGACCGCCGGCATGTGACAGCTCTCAGCTGAGCGCTCGTGTGGCGCCCTGGGCAAGCCAGGACGTCACAAGCACTACATCAACACACCCCATACTCCCGGTCAGGCACACCAAAGTCAGACAAAAACCCTTGTTGCCTTCCTCCAGGGGCTGATGTTCACACCAGGGGGTGGGCCAGGTGGTTGGTCCCGCCCACCGAGGAGTTCACAGTCCTGGAGGCGGGAAAAGCAGGCAGATGGAGTTGGGAAGTGAAAGTGAGAGGAGTGGAGTAGCAGTTGAGGAGCCTGAAGTTGGTCCGGGTGTGTGGCCCGGACGGATCAGCAAGGTTGGCAGACGGTGGTGACCGTCTGCAGGAGTGGCCTATTGGAGCTAGCTGTAAGGACCATGGACAGGCGGTGGCCCGGCGGTACCGGACCGGTACGCAAAGAGAAGCCAGCACCATCCGGCAGGGGCTTACGGACCCCGACAAGGCTAGGAGTCGCCGTGAATTTGTCAAATCCGTTAGCGAAGGGAACCTCCTGGGTTTCCCAGCAGCCAAGTCCCGACAGAAGGCAACAGTCCAACCGAGAGAGGGAAACACAGTCACCGCCAAGGCTAAAGTTCCCAGGGCCAGAGCCTGTGGGCAAAAGGGGCTCCTTCAGCACCCATCCAAGCTGGGGAGCGGGTTACCCATTGGAACAGTACACACTACACAGGTGCAGGGAAAGGCAGTCACCATCAACCTGCCGGGAGGAGAAACACCGCAGCCGTCTCTGGGACCCGTCCATCCAGCCGTTTGTTTTACTGGAGACTCTGTGTACATCATTGGCTGAGTGAGTACCACCGTGCCGTGCGGCACAACGCTGCCCCCGCGACCCTGCACCTCACCAGGCCCTGTAACCCGCCTGCCTTCCATCCCTACCCCCTCACCGAGCCCCGGGGAAACCAACCCCCCTACCCACGGAGGGGAGAACTAACATCTAAGCTGCTCCCTGTCATAACTCCCGGGATCCCCGTCCAGAGCAGCGGTGGTGTCACAACCTCACCACGACCGTGGGTGGCGTCACGGACAATATCAAATCCCCACAATCAAACCCCCCTTTTCACTCACGGGCAAGGAACGCCGCTCGAGTCCCCGGGATCCGGCCCACCGCTCGAGCCACCACCGAGCAGCAGCCTCAGCAGCAGCAGCCGGACCCGAGCAGTGGGAGAGCGCAGCGTCCCCTCCTCCGCCCGTGACACTCGGCCGCCGGCATGTCAGGGCACTCAGCTGGGCGCTCGGCCGCCGGCATGTCAGGGCACTCAGCTGAGCGCTCGGCCGCCGGCGTGTCAGGGCGCTCGGCTGGGCGCCCGACCGCTGGCATGTGACGGCTCTCAGCTGGGCGCTCGGCCGCCGGCATGTCAGGACGCTCAGCTGGGCGCTCGGCCGCCAGCGTGTCAGGGCGCTCGGCTGGGCGCCCGACCGCCGGCATGTGACGGCTCTCAGCTGGGCGCTCGGCCGCCGGCATGTCAGGGCACTCAGCTGAGCGCTCGGCCGCCAGCGTGTCAGGGCGCTTGGCTGGGCGCCCGACCGCTGGCATGTGACGGCTCTCAGCTGGGCGCTCGGCCGCCGGCATGTCAGGGCGCTCAGCTGAGCGCTCGGCCGCCGGCATGTCAGGGCGCTCAGCTGAGCGCTCGGCCGCCGGCATGTCAGGGCGCTCAGCTGAGCGCTCGGCCGCCGGCATGTCAGGGCGCTCAGCTGGGCGCTCGGCCGCCGGCATGTCAGGGCACTCAGCTGGGCGCTCGGCCGGTACTGTAAAGAAGAAAAAAAAAAAAAATAACGCTTTCCGTTTACTATGTCTTACTTTCGGGGTACGTCTTACATTAGTCGACCCCCCCAAAACCCCCACTACGTCTTACTATCGGGGGTGTCTTACTATCGGGGAAACACGGTACCTGTTCTGCGACGTCGCTGTTGCTGCCGAATCCCTCCTTTAAGGGGGAGGTGTATTCGGTGTCACAGCGACATCACTAAACAGCCGTCCATTAGAAGAGGAGGGGCGGAGATTGAGCGTCCGGAACATGCCGCCCACCTCCTTCCTTCCTCATTGCCGGTGGACGCAGGTAAGGAGATGTTTGTCGCACATAGCGATGTGTGATGCCGCCGGAATGACGAACAACCTCGCTACTGACTAGACAACGAATTTTAGTATTTGAACAACGTATCAAATACCAACGATTTTTACCTCTTTTGCGATCGTTTAAGGTCGCTCCTAAGTGTTACACGCTGCGATGTCGCTAACAACGCCAAATGCGCGTCACAAACACTGTGACCCTGATGATATATCGATAGCGATGTCGCAGCGTGTAAATGGCCCTTTAGTCCATGTACAGCCAGCCATAACCAGATCACTTCCAGGGGACGGTGGGCATGCTTTTTCAAACTTTTTTTTTTTGTTGTTGTTGCACACTACATCCGATCATGCTGTTGTTAGCCCTAGTGTGCGCCATTCAAACACTATAAGCAGATTGCACAGGGCTGAGCACCAAGCGTACCTGAGCACAGTGTTCCTCGCGTGAGTTCATTTCGCATGTAAAGCATCTTAAGGCCAGAATCACACTTGCTAGTGCCTCACGTGTAACTCGCGCGAGTCTCTCATAGTAGAACCCAGCTTGGCCGCACACTATGCATACAGGAGCGTCTGAGCTGCATAGAGATACATGCAACTGACCCGCTCCTGTCAGGGTAGTGTGCGGCCAAGCCGGGTTCTGCCATGAGAGACTCGCGAGTTACACGCGAGGCACTAGCAAGTGTGATTCTGGCCTAACTCTGATCCCGAGACCTATTTTTTTATGTTGGTGTTCGGTTCAAAAACCGAACCTCGGGTTCACTCATCTCTATTCAAAAGGTAGTAGGAGAGATATGGTGGACATTGTACAATAGTACTCAGAAGTGTGACTGTGAATCCAGCTCTAGAATAACCTAAATCTCTCACTAACTACAGCAGGATCTGCCTCTTTTGTCTGCCTGTTATTAGTGTGCCCCACTCTGGGGAAATCTCTGGCAAGTCTGGGATGCGACAGTGACAATGCCTTATTGCTTGCAGATCCACTACTTGTATTTGAGTAAAATATACTTGCTTTAAGTGCTGTAGGGGTTAAGGACTTTTTCCTATCTGGCTGTCCTTTTGTAGCCTTAAGGGGCAGCTCTTTTGTGACCACTCCCCTTCGCTATAAAAAGTCATGTGTCTTACCATCTGATGCCAGTTATAGAATTTCATTCCTATGCTGACCACTTTAGAAGGAGCCTGTCTCTGAAAGAAGCTGATGAGTTGTGACAGTTGCAGCTGTGGTGCCTAGCTGTGTTGGAGGACCTTGGAGTGTTTTTTCCTTTATTTTCCCCTTGTTTGTCTCCCTTCCCTTGTGTTGTGTTATTGAAGTGGTGAGACTGGTGCTCTCGCTGGCCTTCTCACTAGCCAGCGAAGGCCTAGGCATGTGATCGGTGACTGGGGGAATGACTCATATTGGGACGTTAGGAAGGGCAGGGATTAGCCTCAGGTGAGCAGCAGGAGGTGACATTGCTCCCCTCTCCCTAGCGCCAGGGCTCACCATTGTATCATGTTCCTTGTGTACCCTGTGTGTTTCGGCACTTGGCGGGCATTCCCTTGTACCTGGTGGAACTCCAGTAGTCACTGCATGACACTGCCTCTGCTTGTTTCCCCTCCCCTGTAGAGTATAATAGAAGTTGTAAGCTGACACCACACCTTGTTAGCATGGGATCACAGCTGCTATACTCCACCCCCACACAAACCAACCACATAAAGACGAAAACACCAGAATTTGGAAATAAAAAGGCTGCAGTGTTTATTTTGGGTTACCAAATAAATGAATATTTATTAGAACTAAATCAATATCCATACCATTAAAATAGAATATTAATTATCATTAGAACCCCTGTCCACCCAGCAATGGCTGAGTGATCACTCACAGACAAACACTGCAACAATGACTCAAGAAAGGCAGTGCGGATGGGGTGATGGTCCTCAGGTGAATTCTTCTGGCAGACAGCTTGGGATCCGGAACGCAGGGGTTTAAATATCCGAGATGTGCCCACCAAAATGTGACATCTGCCAATCAGGACCCTGTAGTCAAACTGTCTGTTCATGTGCTCTTCTAGGAGAAAGATCAGGAAGGTTAGTACCAACAACATTCCCCCCTGACAAGGGGATCAAACCAACTATTATGAGAATAAGGGGAGAGGGGAATGGAAAGAATAACAGAAAGCATAGGATTATAATGAAATGAATAACACCCTAACTAATGAAGGTGGGAAGGAGGGAAAGAATAAAAAATAAGGGAAGGGGGAGAACATGATCTCCTGTGCCCCTTCACTAAACATTCACATGGGCTTAACCGGGGGTCACAACTACCAAGACCTACCCCCACACAGACCAACCAAATAAAACCAGAATTGGAAATAAAAAGGCAGCAGTGTTTATTTTGTGTTAGCAAATAAATGAATCGATAAATATTTATTAAAACAACTAAATCAATATCAATCCCATTAAAATATAATATTAAATATCCTGAGAAATATTGTCCACCTGGTATTGGCTGGGTGACTACCCAGAAGCCGCCACAGCCAATGAGACCCCGCCCACCTTCACTGACTTCTCAACCAAATTCTGGAAACAAAGGTTAAAAATGTGTATACCAATATTGGACAGGAACCTCTTTTGCTGAGAGCGCCATGAACGCCACATATTTTAAAATGTAATTCTGTGAGAGCCATAATCAGCAGGGGGAAGTGGCAGTTTTGGAACGGCTGAGAAGGTCCCACGAGGCAGGGTAGGTGATGATACGGTCACGAAGGAGGGGGTATTGCGGCTCAAGAGGGTCAATGTGCGGAGGGTCAGCGATACTGCTGCTGGCTCGTGGGGTGTCATGGCAGTGGGCGCCATTGATCTGCAGACGGGCTGCTTTGAATCTCCTGTAGTTGATGAGATCAGCTTCAAGAAAATGGCCACAGTGCATGCGCTGATAAACGCAATGGACCTCAAGAAAATGGCCGCGTAGTCCTATCTCCGCACGCACTGCTATTTTTTTTTAAGTCAATCTCGCCAACTGCGGGAGATTCAAAGCAGCCTGCAGTCCGCCGGCAGATCAATGGTGCTCGCTGCCGCGACACCCCATGAGCCCGCAAATCGCTGACCCTGTGCCACCACTGTCATCCCGGTAAGCAATATGCAGTTTGTAGGACGAACCCCCATTTTTCCCCCAGCTTTGGGGGGAAAAATGGCATCTTACAAACCAGAAAATATGGTATTTTTTTATTACAGATTTGTCTGCGAGCCAGATGCGGCCATCAAAAGAGCCACATCTGGCTCACGAGCCATAGGTTCCCAACCCCTGCTCTAGATCCACATACCTGTAGGAGGAACCACCAACAGACATTGAGATTTTAGCCTTACTCATTCAAGTGTTTCCTAATTTTATCCCTAAAACAGAGATGATGAGAAGACCATGCCAAATAGGGGACAATCTCCGAGAAACATAGGATTTAACCAGAAAACAATAATTTTAGGTTTAAAATTTTTGCTTTAATTTGGGTTAACAAAACCATTGTGCAAACGCGAGCCATAACATTACCGGTCACGGGTGTGTCACAGATGACACAGTCCTGTGGTGTCCAGCTATAGATGGTAACAGCGTTTGGCTGCGCAAACTGCTCTCTCACCTTCTATTATTCCTGCTTGGTGTATTTGGTATCTTATGAATCTCCTCAGCTTGGTTTTCATCCCTTTCCCTTTAGGACCCTGTGGAGTTCTTCACCCTTTCAGCTGTTTTTCATCAGCACTTCCCTTAAGGGTACTTTACACGCTGCGATATCGGTACCGATATCGCTAGCGAGCGTATCCGCCCCCGTCGGTTGTGTGTCACGGGCAAATTGCTGCCCGTGGCGCACAACATCACTAACACCCGTTACACGGACCTACCTTCCCTGCGACGTTGCTCTGGCCGGCGATCCGCCTCCTTTCTAAGGGGGCGGTTCATGCGGTGTCACAGTGACGTCACACAGCAGCCGTCCAATAGCAGAGGAGGGGCGGAGATGAGCGGCCGAAACTTGCCGCCCACCTCCTTCCTTCTTCATTGCCGTTGGAGGCAGGTAAGGAGATGTTCGTCGTTCCTGCGGTGTCACACATAGCGATGGAACGACGAACAACATCGTACCTGCAGCAGCAATGATATTTGGAAAAGGAGCGACGTGTCAACGAGCAACGATTTTTTATGTTTTTGCGCTCGTTGATCGTCGCTCCTTGGTGTCACACGCTGCGATGTCGCTAACGGTGCCGGGTGTGCGTCACTAACGACGTGACCCCGACGATATATCGTTAGCGATGTCGCAGCGTGTAAAGCACCCTTTAGTGTCTTTATATACACTCATTTCCCCTTATTCTGTGCTGGTGATAAGTCGAATAATCTCAACAAGTCTTCCATGCAAGCAGTCAGCTTGTATTTATCTGAAGAAACTTTGTTGCTGATGCAGTTCCTCTCCCTGAGTCATCTGGAGAGGTTATTTGTTTTCTTTCCCACTGTTTGTTATCCATGTGTTATCACTATGCCTTCTTTAGAGTTTAATATAAAATTAAGTTAAGTCTGATGTAAAGTTTATATCTATCAGAAGACTGTGTACCCAACCCCTAATTACAGGTTCATCCAATCCCAAACTGGTGGCTTCAGTTGCCGCCCCACTTCGAAATGAATGACAAGATAACTTAAAATCCTTAATACCCAAGAAATGCATACGACCTAGCACAGATGAAAACTGAAATCTTGTCAACTGAGAAGAGTCACAATGAATGAAGAAAGATCCTGCAACAAATGGCCTCAATTTAACAAAATTATTCAACAAAACAAAAGGACAATAGTTAAGGCCGCTTTACACGCTGCGACATCGCTAAAGCGATGTCGTTGGGGTCACGGAATTCATGACGCACATCCGGCCGCGTTAGCGATGTCGTTGCGTGTGACACCTATGTGCGATCGAAAATCATCGCAAACACGTGTAAAATCGCTAATTGTTGACATGCTCCCCTATTCCCAATTATCGTTTCTGCTGCAGGTACGATGTTGTTCGTGTTCCTGCGGCAGCACACATCACTATGTGTGACACTGCAGGAACGAGGAACCTCATCTTACCTGCGGCCGCCGGCAATGAGGAAGGAAGGACGTGGGCGGGATGTTACGTCCCGCTCATCTCCGCCCCTCCACATCGATTGGGTGGCCGCTTAGTGAAGTTGCTGTGACGCCGAACGAACCGGCCCCTTAGAAAGGAGGCGGTTCGCTGGTCACAGCGACGGCGCTAAGCAGGTAAGTAGTGTGACGGGTCCGTGCGATTTTGTGCGCCACGGGCAGCGATTTGTCCGTGACGCACAATTGATGGGGGCGGGTACACACGCTAGCGATCTCGCTAGCGAGATCGCAGCATGTAAAGCGGCCTTTAGGATCAGACAATTTATTAACTCTAATGTATGCATCTCTAGATAACTGAACAGACTTAGATCTCCTAATTGTAAAGAAGAGTGAACTATCATGAAAACCCACATCTGAAAGCAATAAGCAGCAAGAAGAAGACTTGTTAGAAGCACCCAATCTAAAAGTTATAAAAAAGGCTGTCGAAAAAATTGCTTCAGGCCTCCGTCACACATCCATGCCTCCGGTACATGTTTGCCATCTTTTACATGTACCGGAGACACGTACACACGGGAAACTAGGTAATCCCAATGGTTAGGAGACACGTAAGTATTTAGGAACGGAACGTGTGTCCGTTCCGTACTTATGTGTCTCCGTGAGTTCCATACGCTGACATGTCCGTGGTGCTCCGGCAGCACGGGTGTCACACGGCCTGCACACGTACCACACGAATGTAGTGTGGATGCGGTTCAGTGTGACACGCGCCGGAGAAACACATATGTCAGATTAAAAATAAAAAAAAACACACACTCACCTCCACGAGCCCTGCAGTCTCTGCCGTGGCTTTCACCTGCATCCGTCCCCCAGTGAATTTGAACAATGCATCTTCTTCACTGGGGACCGGACGCAGCGTCAGCGGGGCATGGCTAGTGCCGGATGCTGTCAATTCAGCACCACAGACAGCTCTGGAAGAATCAGGTAAGGCGGGGCTTTCCGTTCTCCGTGTGTTATTACGTATAACACACGGAGAACACGTACGTGCCATAAACACGGCACACGGGGAACAAACCACCCCTTTAACATGTACGTGACAAAAACATTACGTTTTGTCACGTAAGTGTGGCAGAGGCCTTAAAAAGCCAACATTCATGTGGAGATGAACAGACTGACGAGCATGACTCAATACGTTTTGACAGTAAATTAAAACTAATAGGTCTTCTACTGTCACAAGTAATCCTACCTTTTATAAAACCTTTGAGAACCTGTTTGACCTGAAACAAATTAAGAATAGGTCTCACATTGAACCCCTTTTGAAAAAATGAAACACCAGATTACCGAACAAGTTCCTCTTAAATAGACTATAATGCTGGAGAGAAGAAACAGGGTTAATGCCGTGCCGCTGCTGAAGTAATAGACTGTTGATTTAATCAAGTCTTCTTTATTTTACAGGTCTACGCGATTCAGAGATCAGAGCCTCCTTCATCAGGACAAAGGAAAAATCAACAAGGTACAGTTACATTGTTGATTTTTCCTTAGTCCTGATGAAGGAGGCTCTGACCTCTGAATCGCGTAGACCTGTAAAATAAAGAAAAATGTATTAAATCAACAGTCTATTACTTCGGCAGCAGCACGGCATTAGGCCGGTTTCAGACGTCAGTGTTTAATCAGGTACCAGTCACACGCATGGTTATTGTCATACGTGTGTCATACGTGTGACATCAGTGTTTGTATACGTGTGACAGGTCCCGGTCTGTGAAATTAAAAGATTTTTCATGTTTACCTGCTTTCTTCGGCTCTGCTGCCTCCCGTTCCTGACCGCCGCTCATTATATTCAACGATTCACCGCACTCAGGACCTGGAAGCCGGAGCAGCGCTGGGGACAGCGCTGGGTATAGCACCGCTGAGGACAGCATCACGGGGACAGGTGAGTATTCTGCAAGTGTCGCGGGCGGAGGAGGGGACGCTGCGCTCACCCACTGCTCGGGTCCGGCTGCTGCTGCTGCTGCTCGGTGGTGGCTCGAGCGGTGGGCCGGATCCCGGGGACTCAAGCGACGTTCCTCGCCCGTGAATGAAAGGGGGTGGTTTGGTTTAGGGATATTGTCCGTGACGCCACTCACGGTTGTGGTGAGGTTGTGACACCACCGCTGCTCTGGACGGGGATCCCGGGAGCGATGACCGGGAGCAGCTTGGATGTTGGTTCTCCCCTCCATGGGTAGGGGGGTTGGTTGTCCCGGGGCCCGGTGAGGGTTAGGGATGGCAGGCGGGTTACGGGGCCTGGTGAGGTGCAGGGTCGCGGGGGCAGCGCTGTGCCGCACGGTACAGTGGTACTCACTCAGCCAGTAATTCACACAGAGTCTCTGGTCAAACAAACGGCTGGATGGACGGGTCCCACAGGCGGCTGCGGTTGTTCTCCACCCGGCAGGTTGATGGTGACTGCCTTTCCCTGCACCTGTGTAGTGTGTACGGTTCCAATGGGTTCCCACCAGTAACCTGCTCCCCAGCTTGGATGGATGCTGAGGGAGCCCCTTTTGCCCGCAGGCTCTGGCCCTGGGAACTGTAGCCTTGGCGGTGACTGTGTTTCCCTTTACGGTGTGAGCTGTTGCCTTCAATCGGGTCTTGGCTGCTGGGAAACCCCGGAGGTTCCCTTTGTGAACGGATTTGACCAGTTTTACGGCGACTCCTAGCCTGGTCGGGGTCCGTAAGCCCTGCCGAATGGTGCTGGCTTCTCTTCACTCCCCGATCCGGTACCGGCGGGCCACCACCCGTCCCCGGTCCTTACGGTTCACTCCAATCAGCCTCTCCTGCAGATGGTCACCACCGTCTGCCAACCTTGCTGAGTGCCCGGGCCACACACCCGGACACGGTCAGTCTCCTCTCCTACCACTTCACTCTCCAAAACTAAACTCTAAACTGATCCCTTTTCCTGCCTCCAGGACTGTGAACTCCTCGGTGAGCGGGACCAACCGCCTGGCCCACCCCCTGGTGTGGACATCAGCCCCTGGAGGAAGGCAACAAGGATTTGTGTTTGGCTTAGGTGTGCCTAGCCGGGGTGTAGGGTGTGTTGGTGTAGTACCTGTAACGACCTGGCTTGTCCAGGGCACCACACAAGCACAATGACATCCAGGAGATCATTGGAGTTCCCAATGAACTCTGATGACATCATGATGACCCCCGCGACAACCGCGCTACAACTTCATGGGTTCATCCGAGTTTATTGGGAACTGTGATGAGTTCCCGATGCTGTCCCCGCGATGTTCCGGCTTCCAGGTTCTCACTACACACACACACACACACATATACATATATATATATATATATATATATATATATATATATATATATATATACATACACACACACACACACACACACACACACACACCTGTCCCCAGAGATGCGGTCCCCGGTACTGAAGTCCCCGCGATGCTCCGGCTTCCAGCTCCACAGGGCACTGAATATTCAGTGAGTATAATGAGCGGGGGTCAGGAGCGGGAGGCAGCAGAGCCGGAAACATCACTGGATAACAGGTAAATATAGAAAAAGTTTTTATTAAAAAGACCTGTGTTTTCTCTGGTATCTGTCACACTGATGTCACACGGATCACATCAGTGTGTGATCCGTGTGACACCCGTGCTGCCGGAGAAAAAACGGACATGCCTGCGTGTGTGCGTGTGAGGTCATGAGAGGTCATACGGTCCGTGTGAAAACACGGATGTGTGAGTAACAGCAAATAATAACATGGGTACGTGTGGCATCCGTGTTAAAAACGGATGTCACATGTACCTGAAACACGGACGTCTGAAACCAGCCTTCACCCTGTTTCTCCTCTCCAGCATTGACGTTTAACCCATGTGGGACTGCGACACCCGCCATTATCTCCGGCTTGCATAGGGGTTGTGACCTCTTAAGGTGAGTGTCTCTTTATGTACATCTCCCTATAATATCTGTCAAGACCCTATTAGAGCTCTTTTCCCTTCAGCTTTCATTCTTAAATAAACTAGGCAAAGGCAAACGAAACATTCAAGTTGCAGCTAATACCGGATTGATTGTATTCCTTACCAAATAGGCACCAAGATTTCCAAGCGATAAAATATCTCATGTCTTAAATGATACAGATTACTGTAAGTACCGCAAGGATAAATCCAAATTAAATCCCATATATGCTGAGCCACTCTATGCCTTCCTTGTCTGCCAACGGCACAAACTCCGGAAACCTCTCCATCTGACAATGTGAAAGAGAGTCAGAAATTACATTCTTTAAACTAGATAAATACCAAGTTTTTAGTCAAATATTATCCTTAAAACAACATAAAACCAAATACCTTAAAATATTTACTACTACCTCACATTTAGAAGACAAACAGTTGACTGCATATGTAAGGGTGGTCCAGTGCAGTAGCCGCGGTCGTGGGATCCTGTAGTCCTGCACCCTGGCCATCCACACAGAGAAGGGGGGACTATTGTGTTTGTCGGATTGGGGGACCTGGCTGGGTAAGAGGGGTGGTGTCTTGCGGGTCATACATTTGGAGCTGCTGTGTGTTGCTGATTGCTCATGCGACTCGGGTCCCTCCGGAGGTGGAAGTAAACATGGAGACAAACAGTTCTTTTTCTGGTTAACTTTTAGTTCAACAGTTCTAACTTTTCTGTTGAAACAGCGGGCACATTTTTGTAGTTCAATTTTAACAGACTTTACATAGGCGGAGAGCACAACTGCCCAATCAGTGCCTTTCAATGAGGTTCAGGTCAAGTTCAAGACCAGAACAGAATTTTATCTAAAGTCCAGCTGAACCCACAGAACCTAAATTTCCACCAATCCGCTCATCTCTAGTCACTACATTTAAATTTGTGGTGGTTGAATAAATTCATAAGCCAATCAGAGGGGGCAATTTAAAAAGAAAAATATTCAATGGAGAATCTAATTGGATTCTTACCTTGGAATGAGAGTCTTGGAGTTCATTTTTTTCAACATTCGTCCCCTTCAAACAGTAAATGGGAGTTGTCCAGCTTGGGCACAAAGGACCATCTACCCCACCTTTGAAGCTCAGGCTCACCAAGCTGAGGTTTCAGAAATGACACTCTTGGATCACTTCTTGGTTCTGAGTTCCAGTTAGCCTCCTAACCTGTAATCTGAGATCACAGATGTTATGGCCCTTTATGCAGTGTTAATCATGTGTATGGCAGACTTACCCTAATGTTATATCCCTATTATTACAATTTCCCTTACAATGGGAACTTATTGCAGCTACCATTAAGGAATGGTTTACCATTGTTAACTAAGCTCAACTGATGCATAAAACATAACAAAAAATTTGGATAAAATTTTGGATAAAAATTTATGAAAGTGAACCTGTCGGGTCCAATATGCACCCAAAACCACGAGCACTTCTGGGTGCATATTTCTAATCCCTACCTAACTGTCCCTGTATCTAGTAACATATATAAAGAGTATTTCTAAAGATCCTTTATGATTTGCTAATGAGTGCAGGGACTAGTCACAAGGGCAATATTTCCCCCAACTAGTCCGCCCTTTAGCATATTAGCACTCCCACAGGCGGTGACAGCAGATACTTTGATATTTTGCCTGGACGTCCATCTCTTGGCTTTTGAACACATGGACAGACTTAATTTCATATTCTTCCAACTGCCATGGCACTCACATAATGCAGTTTGGAAATTTTCATGGCTGAGAGACCACTATCAATGAGCTGGATGATGCTCGTTCTCTTTTCTTGGGAAATCTTCTTCATGGCTGATCCTCAATTCAAACCAGTGACCTTTCGCATGGACATCAACCTAATAACACAGTGAGCTATTAGGGAATTTGAGAACAGGCTGTAATTTGTAGTATACAAGAAGAAGAAAAAGATTTTTAAATATCAGGAGCAAAACTGTAACAATGCAGTGACCTGACACATCTACATAAATAATCACATGCTAAATAGTTGCAAGTCACATTTATGTATAATATAGCCAAGACGATTGTCTATAAAATGATTGTAGCTTCACCAGCAAAGCTGTAGTGGATGGAGAGATATGGAGCCTGAAAGTTCAAAACATTGTTACCCTTTTGCTTATCAGTATGTAGGTAGATTTTATAGATAGATATGTATATTTATTTATAAATTTGTGTCTATTGTGATGCAGTAAAGGGTATTGTGGTAGATGGGAGATTTATTCTGTAGCACCACTAAGGTCTCAGGTGCCACAAAATGTGAACGTGGAAACCCAAACCCCGGAATATCCGTGCTAGTCATCACACCAACACCCTCAGGCCACATACATAACCCCAATTTCAGACTGGGAGACTGCCTAGCAACAGGTAAATTATCGCATTTACAATCACAAAATTTTGTACAGACTTATGTTTGAGGTACTATGAGGTCGGTGGAGAGACAGACAGACAGACTAAAGGCCACTTTACACGCAACGACATCGCTAACAAGATGTCGTTGGGGTCACGAATTCGTGATGCACATCCGGCCTCGTTAGCGACGTCGTTGCGTGTGAAACGCACGAACGACCGTTAACGATCAAAATTACTTACCTTATTGTTGATCGTTGACATGTCGTTCAAATTCCAATTATCGTTGCTGTTGCAGGACGCAGGTTGTTCGTCGTTCCTGCGGCAGCACACATCGCTATGTGTGACACCGCAGGAGCGAGGAACATCACCGTACCTGTGGCCGCCGGCAATGAGGAAGGAAGGAGGTGGGCGGGAGGTACCGCCCACTCATCTCCACCCCTCCGCTTCTATTGGGCGGCCGCTTTGTGATGTCGCTGTGACGGCGCACGAACCAATGTTGTGAGCCACGGGCAGCGATTTGCCCGTGACGCACAACCGACGGGGGCAGGTGCTTTCACCAGCGACATCGCTAGCGATGTCGCTGTGTGTAAAGTGCCCTTAAGAGACAGACAGAGAGAGACAGGCAGGCACAGACAGACAGAGAAAGAGGCAGACAGAGGGACAGATAGACAGGGAAAGAGACAGAGACAAACAAACAAAAGAAGACAGGGAAATAGACAAACATACAGAGACAGACAGGGAAAAAGGCAGACAGACAGAGACAGACAGAAAAAGAGACAGACAGAGGCAGACCGGGAAAGAGACAAATCAAACAGACAGAGACAGACAGAGCAGACAGAGAAAAAAGGCAGACAGACAGGGAAAGACATACAGGGCAAGAGACAAACCCCAGACAGGGAAAGAGACAGACAGGGAAAGAGGCAGACAGGGAAAGAGACAGACTGTTACGTCACCACCGGAGTCCGCTCCAGCGACTTCTACTCCGATTGCCAGGCGACGCCGTGTTCCTGCCGTGGATGGTGCTGGTTATAGGAGAGGAGTCGATGCCAGCGGCACCGGTGGGCGCAGGCTCCGATCATCCACTGGGATGGGTTATCTTGGGATCTGCAGTACCACTAGCTGACTATAGGTGGCGTGGGTCTTCCAGCTGAAGTTGCCATCATTCAGCTACAGCCTATGGGAAGACACCACACCCTTCTTAATACCCCTCCTGTCTGCTGACCTCTGCCAGAGATAGTTCTGATTTCCTGGCTCCTGGTTCACCCTATTCTGTTTAGTGATTCCTGTGTGCTGACTTCTTCATGTTTTCTGACTACCCTCCTGCCTGCTGTTTGTGTACCTCGCTGCCTGATCTGGATTTGACCTCTGCTACGTTTTCTGATTACGTCCTTGCCTACCGATTCTGTCCCTGTTCTGCTATTCCTGGTTTGACCCTGCCTGACGACTACTCTCATCAGACTGTAGCCTTCCACAGGTAGTGATCTCCAGGGCCCTGTGTAATTCCAAATCCCTGTATAGGGATTAAAGGGTTTTAGGGTTCTGGGGGTCCTGCTTGGTGAGTGGCTTCCCTCTAGCCTGTCCATTACATTCCATCTGAGTCTGTGGATCCAGGCAGACAGATAGAAAGAGACAGAAAGAGACAGACAGGGAAAGAGACCGAGACAAACAGACAAACAGACAGGGAAAGAGGCAGACAGAGACAGACAGAAGCAGACAGGGAAAGAGACAGAGATATACAGACAAACAGACAGGGAAAGAGGCAGACAGAGACAGACAGAAGCAGACAGGGAAAGAGACAGAGATATACAGACAAACAGACAGGGAAAGAGGCAGACAGAGACAGACAGAAGCAGACAGGGAAAGAGACAGACAGACAGAGAGATAGAGAGACAGACAGAGACTGGGAGAGAGACAGAGAAACAGTTACTATCCTGGGCAATGCCGGGTGCTAAAGTTAGTATTTAATAAAACTAAAATCAACTTTCACATAATCTGCACATAGGAGTGCTCTTTCTACACTCCAGTGTAGGGAATAGGCTGTAAAAAACTTCGTGGGACAGTATTAGGCAAACTCGTGATGTAGATACAGTGAAAAGTGGCAATATGCAGATACCTGTCCTCTTGTGACGGAGCACAAGAAATCAGTCTCTCCTCTCCAATTCCATAGAAATACAGTATATTGTAAGCATTGGTGTTTCTCACTCTCTGAACATGAGTAGTTCATGTGACAAAATATGTTAGTGTTACAACACATTATCTGCATGTATCAATCATTCACATCACTAGACAGTGAATGCAACACATACCCTTAGCTATATCTCAGCTACTATATAATTAACCTTATAAATTATTCAAAGCAGGCAACATCTGATTATATATACGGCACAGCAGTGATGTAGCAAAGCTTCCACTGATCTCCATAGTATTTTAAAGGGAACCTGTCACCAGGTTTTATCCTTATAAGCTGCGGCCACCACCACTGAGCTCTTATACACAGCATTCAAGAATACTGTATATAAGAGACCAGGCTGCTCTGTAGAACATAAAAACACCTTTATAATACTCACCTAGGGGACCGTCTGGTCCGATGGATGTCGCTGCTCTAGATCCGGCGCCTCCTCCATCTTGTGCAATCGCCGTCCTCCTGCCCAGCCCCATGTGCATGATGCGTCCTGCGTCATTCACAGAGAGGCCTCTATTATGCTCCTGCGCATACGCACTTTGATCTGCCCACCTGAGGGGAGAACAAAGTACTGTAATGCGCAGGCTCGAGGAAAGGTCAAAGACCGCCCGTGCATGTGCACTAAAATACTTTGATCTGCCCTCAGCCGGGCAGATCAAAGTGCACCTGTGTAGGAGCACAATGGAGGCCTCAGTGGAAATGACCGCAGGACGTGCCATCTCTCTAGGTGAGTATTATAAAGGTCTTTTTTTATGTTCTACAGAATAGCCTGGGCTCTTATATACAGTATTCTGGAATGCTGTATATAAGACCCCACTGGTGGTGGCCGCAGCTCAAAAGGGAAAAAAAATGGTGACAGGTTCCCTTTAATGTGTGTATTAAAGCTACTACATTAACATCCATTATGTGCCGCCCCCGTGCCAGCAGCTGGCGCTGCTCGGATCCGGGCCTTCAGGGGTGATGGCTCGAGGGTCTCCGGGCCCGGTGGTCTCGCGGACACGCCGAATAAATGGGGGGACATATATGTACGGGCTGGGCCGTATTAACTTCGTGACACCACCCACGGTGCGTGGTGAGAGGGGACACCACCGCTGCTGTTACGGGGCACCCGGGGGAGATGATGTGCCTAAGGAACCGTGCCCGCAGACTCTGGCCCGTGGGATCTATGGGCCCTGGCAGTGACCTCTTATCCCTAATCGGTGGGCTGTTGTCTTCTAGGAGGGACTTTGGGTGAGACAGGACCTCTAGTCCTGGCCTCAATTGGTTAATTCACCAGCTCCAGTTGGTTCTGGTCCTGGCTTCAGGGTCCGAGTACCCCCCCTTTGTGCTCCGGTTTCCGGGTCGGTTCCCCGTGTCTGTACCGGCGGGCTACAACACTGTCCCGGTCCACCTCGGTTCCACTGAGCCGTCTTCCCATCTCCTGCTGACGGAGACCACCGTCTGCCTCCTAGCCAGTGGCACCAGGGCTCCTACCCTGGTACCGTTCAACTTGAACTTCACTGCTGGAGCTACACTTAGCTCCAGCCCACACTCCTCTCCAAACTGAACCTCAGACTCTCACTGACTGTTTTCCCGCTCTGGGCTGTCTGGACCCCTTGGTGGGCATGTCTCAACCGCCTGGTCACGCCCACTGGTGTGTCTCTTTTCCTAAGGGGGGTGACTAGGGTTTCTGGTTGGATGTGTGTTTCCTAGTGAGGGAAGGTGTAATGTGGGGGCCTAACAGTGACTACCTGGTTTTGCCAGGGCATCACAATTACAGTCCACATCTAAAGTGAAAATGGCAAACAAAGCAATCACTAGACCAACCGATGTTCTATGATGACCTTCTGAGCCCTATACAGTAAGATATGAAAGAACGTTTAGTGATTATATTGATTCCAGATGTACGGCCTGTCCGGAAATGGTAAAATCATGAAACTAGCATGTGACGGAATACTATTTTATGGCAAAATTAAATTGCAAATGATCTTGCAAGATTTAGCAAAAAGCGGCCACATACAGTATTCACAGGTGCTTGTGATTTAGTTTTATTTTTTGTTTAGAAACCATTACGGTTACGATGACATAGTCCAATGATGTTACTGCAACTTACATACAACCACAAGTCATCATGTAGATTTAAAGGCCATTGACATGGAAAAATTATGTTTCCATAGTATTTATCTTTTAGATAGTAAAATTGAAGTTTCCACTAATTCTTTATTCCGTCATTTTCAGATCCCGGATATGCAGTTTATAGCATGTTCCAAGCTTCAGATTTGTGTCTAGTGGGATTGACGCTCCCAGTAATATAGGCTGGACATACACTCTGTGTGTTTCCAAAGTGATGTGGACTTCATTAGATTCTATTGTGCACTTATTTCCACCTCAAGTGTTTTCCTCCTACTTTCTCTGCCCTCCCAGAGACTGCAGAAGCTTTCTCTCCTCTGGAGGTCTGTGTAAAAGTTAAATATCTGACAGCATTAGTTAAGACATGCCAGCGGGGAGCGTATAATTCCCCGTCCTCATTGGCGGCCCTGTGATGTGATTCACGGAGAGTTGATGGGTCGTCATGACAGTCAGGGATCACCTGATGGCCCCCATCACTGTTATGATGTACACTGTGTGCAGAATTATTAGGCAAATGAGTATTTTGATCACATGATACTTTTTATACATGTTGTCCTACTCCAAGCTGTATAAGCTTGAGAGCCAACTACCAATTAAGTGAATCAGGTGATGTGCATCTCTGTAATGAGGAGGGGTGTGGTGTAATGACATCAACACCCTATATAAGGTGTGCATAATTATTAGGCAACTTCCTTTCCTTTGGCAAAATGGGTCAGAAGAGAGATTTGACAGGCTCTGAAAAGTCCAAAATTGTGAGATGTCTTGCAGAGGGATGCAGCAGTCTTAAAATTACCAAACTTTTGAAGCATGATCACCGAACAATCAAGCGTTTCATGGCAAATAACCAACTGGGTCGCAAGAAGCGTGTTGGGCAAAAAAGTAACTGCCCATGAATTGAGGAAAATCAAGTGTGAAGCTGCCAAGATGCCATTTGCCACCAGTTTGGCCATATTTCAGAGCTGCAAGGTTACTGGAGTATCAAAAACACAAGGTGTGCCATACTCAGGGACATGGCCAAGGTAAGGAAGGCTGACAAACGACCACCTTTGAACAAGAACATAAGATAAAACGTCAAGACTGGGCCAAGAAATATCTTAAGACTCATTTATCATAGGTTTTATGGACTGATGAAATGAGAGTGACTCTGGATGGGCCAGATGGATGTGCCAGAGGCTGGATCAGTAAAGGGCAGAGAGCTCCAATCCGACTCAAACGCCAGCAAGGTGGAGGTGGGCACTGGTATGGGCTGGTATCATCAAAGATGAACTTGTGGGACCTTTTCGGGTTGAGGATGGAGTGAAGCTCAACTCCCATACCTACTGCCTTTTTCTGGAAGACAACTTCTTCAAGCAGTGGTACAGGAAGAAGTCGGTATCGTTCAAGAAAAACATGATTTTCATGCAGGACAATGCTCCATCACATGCATCCAACTACTCCACAGCATGGCTGGCCAGTAAAGGTCTAAAGCGGGCTTTACACGCTACGACATCGCTCTAGGGATCTCGTTGAGGTCACGGAATTTGTGACGCACATCCGGTCGCTTTAGCGATGCCGTTGCGTGTGACACCTATGAGCAGTTTTGCATCGTCGCAAAAACGTGCAAAATCGCTCATCGGTGACATGGGGGTCCATTCTCAAATATCGTTACTGCAGTAGTAACAAAGTTGTTCCTGCGGCAGCACACATTGCTCCGTGTGACACCGCAGGAACGAGGAAGCTCTCCTTACCTGCCTCCCGGCCACAATGTGGAAGGAAGGAGGTGGGCGGGATGTTCGTCCCGCTCACCTCCGCCCCTCCGCTTCTATTGGGTGGCGGTTTAGTGATGCTGCTGTGACGTCGCTGTGACGCTGAACGAACCGCCCCCTAAGAAAGGAGGCGGTTCGCTGGTCACAGCGACGTCGCAGGGAAGGTAAGTCAGTGTGACGGGTCCGGGCGATTTTGTGCGACACGGGCAGAGATTTGCCCGTGTCACACAACCGATGGGGGCGGGTACGTACGCTGGCGATATCGGTACCGATATCGCAGTGTGTAAATCTGCCTTAAAAGATGAAAAAATAATGACATGGCCCCCTTGTTCACCTGATCTGAACTCCATAGAGAACCTGTGGTCCCTCATAAAATGTGAGATCTACAGGGAGAGAAAACAGTACACCTCTCGGAACAATGTCTAGGAGGATGTGGTGGCTGCTGCACGCAATGTTGATCGTAAACAGATCAAGCAACTGACAGAATCTATGGATGGTAGGCTGTTGAGTGTCATCATAAAGAAAGGTGGCTATATTGGTCACTAATTTTTTGGGGTTTTGTTTTTGCATGTCAGAAATGTTTATTTCTAAATTTTGTGCAGTTATATTGATTTACCTTGTGAAAATATAGAAGTGAGATGGGAATATATTTGGTTTATTTTAAGTTGCCTAATAATTCTGCACAGTAATAGTTACTTGCACAAACAGATATCCTCCTAATACCCGCAACACACGTCCGTTTAATTTATACGTGTGCGGTACGTATTTGCACGTACCGGAGACACGTACACACGGAGACCCATGTTATTCAATGGTAGATGGCACACACACGTAAAATCACACGGAACGTGTGACCGTGTGGTAAGTACGTGTGTGCGCTTTTCTACACGGACGACATGTCCATTTTTGGCCGGCAGCACGCAGGCACGGACCCGCTTTAGTCTATGGGTCCGTGCCTGCACGTACCGCACACGGAGTATGTCCGTGTTCAGCACGTTTCGTACGTGTGCGTTTTTACACTAGCGATCTTATTTTTTTTTTTTTTTAAATTAAAGTCAGTATACTTACCTTTTTTTCTGCTGTTCTCAGTCATACTTACATTGGTGCTCGGCTCATATCGCTCCCCGATCACCAGCGCGGCGAGGAACAGCTGTGCAGAGAATACGCAGCAACAATTACTTTGAATATGCCGGCCACTCATTAATCAATCTCGTATTCCCTGCTTTCCCCACCCACAGATGCCTATGATTGGTTGCAGTCAGACACGCCCCCCACACTGCGTGACAGCTGTCTCACTGCACCCAATCACAGCAGCCGGTGGGCGTGTCTATACTGTGCAGTGAAATAAATAAATAAATAATTAAAAAAAAACGGCGTGCGGTCCCCCCCCAATTTTAATACCAGCCAGATAAAGCCATACGGCTGAAGGCTGGTATTCTCAGGATGGGGAGCCCCACGTTATGGGGAGCCCCCCAGCCTAATAATATCAGTCAGCAGCCGCCCAGAATTGCCGCATACATTATATGCGACAGTTCTGGGACTGTACCCGGCTCTTCCCGATTTGCCCTGGTGCGTTGGCAAATCGGGGTAATAAGGAGTTATTGGAAGCCCATAGCTGCCAATAAGTCCTAGATTAATCATGTCAGGCATCTCCCCGAGATACCTTCCGTGATTAATCTGTAAATTACAGTAAATAAACACACACACCCGAACAATCCTTTATTAGAAAAAAAAACACTAACAAATTGCCTTGTTCACCAATTTAATAAGCCCGAAAAAGCCCTCCATGTCCGGCGTACTCCAGGATGGTCCAGCGTCGCATCCAGCTCTGCTGCATGAAGGTGACCGGAGCTGCAGAATACACCACCGCTCCTGTCAGCTCCACGCAGCTAATGAAGGGAATAGCGCGATCAGCTGTATTCAGCGTTGGCCACGAGTAACCTCAGTGACAGCTCAGCTGATCGCGCTTTTCCCTTCATTAGCTGCGTGGAGCTGACAGGAGCGGCGGTGTCTTCTGCAGCTCTGGTCACCTTCATGCAGCAGAGCTGGAAGCGACGCTGGACCATCCTGGAGTACGCCGGACATGGAGGACTTTTTCGGGCTTATTAAATTGGTGAACAAGGCAATTTGTTAGTGGGTTTTTTTTCTAATAAAGGATTGTTCGGGTGTGTGTGTGTTTATTTACTGTAATTTACAGATTAATCATGGAAGGTATCTCGGGGAGACGCCTGACATGATTAATCTAGGACTTATTGGCAGCTATGGGCTTCCAATAACTCCTTATTACCCCGATTTGCCAACGCACCAGGGCAAATCGGGAAGAGCTGGGTACAGTCCCAGAACTGTCGCATATAATGTATGCGGCAATTCTGGGCGGCTACTGACTGATATTGTTAGGCTGGGGGGCTCCCCATAACGTGGGGCTCCCCATCCTGAGAATACCAGCCTTCAGCCGTATGGCTTTATCTGGCTGGTATTAAAATTGGGGAGGACCGCACGCCGTTTTTTTTTAATTATTTATTTATTTATTTTACTGCACAGTATAGACACGCCCACCGGCTGCTGTGATTGGGTGCAGTGAGACAGCTGTCACTCAGCGTGGGGGGCGTGTCTGACTGCAACCAATCACAGGCATCTGTGGGTGGGGAAAGCAGGGAATACGAGATTGATTAATGAGCGGCCGGCATATTCAAAGTAATTGTTGCCGCGTATTCTCTGCACAGCTGTTCCTCGCCGCACTGGTGATCGGGGAGCGGTAAGTATGAGAGAGGGCTGCTCACTTCAGTCACTCGGGGGATTAGCGGTCACTGGTGAATCCTTCACAGGTGACCGCTAATCAGTACGCGGCACACAGACAGAGCCGCGGCATGACAATGAAGTCGGGTGAAGTTCACCCGAGTTCATTCTCATCGCGCAACTCTGTCTGCTGTCAGCCGACATGTATCAACGACATTGTGCAACACACAAATGGACATTCCACACGGACATTCCACGTCCACATACACGGGCATTTTACACACAAACACAGACATTTTACACGTACACACGGCTCGCATACGCCATCACACAGATGCCATACGTACCGGAGAAACGCCCCAAAAAAACGGAACACGGACCCGAAAAACGGACCGTGTCACACGGACGTTTTTTTTGCGGAAGTGTGTTTTAGGCCTAAGATAGCCAAATCTAAAAAAACCCCACTCCAACTTCCATAAATATTAAGTTTTGATATTTATGAGTGTTTTGGGTTGATTGAGAACATAGTTGTTGATCAATAATAAAAAAATCCTCTAAAATACAACTTGCCTAATAATTCTGCACACAGTCTAGTTCCTGTGAACGCTGGCCGAGCACCAGCGTTCACAGGAAATCATCATTTGTGCTACGGTATACAGAGCAATGCATCGCTCTGAGCAGCACAAGTGATTGAAGTGTATCAGGTCTAGTAAAAACAAGAAAAATATAAAAAAAAGTTTTACAAAATATTAAAAAAATAACCCTCTTCCACAAAAGTTCAAATCACCCCTTTTATTCCATTGAAAATAAAACAAATAAATATAAAAATATTTATATTTGGTATCATCGTATTCAGAAATGTCCGATCTATCAAAATATAAAATAAATTAATGTGAATGGTAAAAGGTGTAACGAGAAAAAACTAAAAATGACAATTACATTTTTTTTGGTCACCACAGCATTGCAATAAAATACAATATGAGGATATCAAAACATTGTATAGCCCCAAAAATAGTATAATTGAAAACATCAGCTAAAGACGCAAAACATAAGCCATCAGTAAGCCCTAGATCCCAAAAATAAGAACACTACAGGGCTCTGAAAATGGCAACAAAAGCGCAATTCTTTTTTTTTTTTATATACAAATTTCTGCTTTTTTTACCACTTCAATAAAAAAACCCAACTATACATATTTGGCATTTATGAACTCGTACTGACCTGAGGAATCATACTGGCAGGTCCGTTTAACCATATCATGAACATGGTGAATAAAAAAAAAAAAATTGTGGAATTGCACTATTTTTGCAATCTGACCGCACTTGGATTTTTTTTTCCGTTTTCTAGTACAATATGAGGTAGAATGAATGGTGTGATTTAAAAGTATAACTTGTCCCACAAAATAACAAGCTCTCATGCAGCTATATTGACAGAAGAATAAAAAAGTTATGGCTCTTGGAAGAAAAGGAGGAAAAAACTAAAATATAAAACGGAAAATCGCCGGTTGGTGACAAGATTGAGTTGGGCACCGATGTGTGATATACGGAGTGGTCACATTGCTCCATACAACTTTGGTAATGGTTAATGGTTTAGAAATGTATTTACCCAACTTATCTTGGAGGCTTGGCACGTTTTTTTTTCACGTTTCTTAGATTAGAAGGCATGCTGCTTATGACACAGCTTTATTTTTCAGTCCAGTGGAATTACTGATGCATCAGTTTTACTGTATCTGTTGAGTAATCTGAGAATAATCAGGAGACAGACACATTGCTAGAGGTATTTTTTACGTCAAGGTGTGTCAGGAAACACAACAACATTAGCCATATAACAGGTTAGATGGGAATGGGGCTGATCCTTCCCCGTCACTCCGCCCGTGTGTTCTCCAGCTTTATCACATACACACTAGAGAGCTCCTCCAATAGAAGGTGCTAGCGATGGATTGCTCAACATGATAAACTGGATTCTTCGAGATCAGTATATTAAGTGCACGCTGCACAGTATTACAGGCTGACAAAATGACTTCTGAGGGCTCTACGCACTCTGACTGTGCCAACGATGCAGCTTCTCCCATTTCTAATTTTTCTCTTGTGCTTTCCAAGCCTATGGACTCAAACATTACAGTATGGTATGTATCTTTATTCACCTTCCATTAACCTCCTGAGCAGGTGATATTAGGGTTATAGGGGTAATTTTGTCTTGTAAATTATTACTGCAGCATTTAAAGAGGTTGCCCACTACTTTTACATTGATGGCATATCCTTAGGATAGGTCATCAATGTCAGATTGGCCAAGGTCGGCCGCCCCCACCGATCAGCTGCTCTTGGTGCTGCCACCGTCAGCAGGTGTCAGGAAAAAGCTGAGTTCTGGAGCTGTTCCGTCTTCTGTTAGTGGACGTGGCCAGGTACCACACATCAACTTCCTATTCAGATCAATAGATGGTGGATGTGCAGTACCCGGCCGCGGCCACTATGAGAAGATGGAGCAGCACAGGAACTGAGTATTTCCTGCCCTCTGCTGCCACAGCCAACACCAAGAACAGCTGATTGATGGGACTCCAGGGTGTCGGTCCTCGGCCAATCTGACCTTGATGACCTATTCTAAGGATAGGACATCAATGTAAAAGTAGTGGACAACCCCTTTAAGTAATTGGTATTGAAGTAAATTATCTAGTACAGCTGTCACTACAGAGATAAGGTATAAAAGGGGCAACGCTCTACCGGGAGCACAACCGACTATTATAATGTTCTGATCGGCCGGGGTCAAAGAGGTCGGACCCGAGCTAATCGAATATGCTGAGGATAAGATCATCAATGTTTACATGTTAGGGAACCTTTTACTGGTTTATACTATTTAATTGAAGAAGTAATGGGACTACTGGGGTCTTCCATAGTTTGTAGAGCTGACAATGTCTATTAACATTACAAGTTATGGCACTTAGTTGTGTCAAAAGGATAAAATTAAATGAAATGTTTTAAACCAATGTATCTTGTATCTATTTTAGGTTGAGCGCTTATTTGAACTGTTATTATTTTGTTTTTGTTGGGTTAATAGTTACATTTATTGGGGCAGGTATATCAATACTTTTATAGGATACATAAATTTATGCATGATCAAAAAAGATTGTTCTTGGCATGATAAATACCATATGTGACCCATTTCTCTTTTCTGCCTTACAGAACATATACATCAATATTTTATGTCAAAGATGGCACTTTATTAACCCCTTCCCAACAATGAATGTACAGATACATTCTACATTCTAAACTGTCACCGCAAATAAACGTAGCAGTACATCCAGGTGGTCGTGCAGGTAGAGGAGCTTTACCCACCGTAAACACCATAGGAACTGGACTTAAGGCCCCATCACACGCTCCGATATATCGTGCAATCGGATGACCGATCGCACCCGCCCCCGTTGGTTTTGCGTCATGGGCAATTAATTGCCCGTGA
Organism: Anomaloglossus baeobatrachus; assembly: GCF_048569485.1. Lineage (NCBI taxonomy): Eukaryota > Metazoa > Chordata > Amphibia > Anura > Aromobatidae > Anomaloglossus > Anomaloglossus baeobatrachus. The sequence continues at coordinate 94,925,297 of NC_134354.1, read as the reverse complement.
CACACAATGTCGTTAACCCCCGTCACACGTACTTACCTCCCTAATGACGTCGCTGTGGGGGGTGAACATCCTCTTCCTGAAGGGGGAGGGACGTGCGGCATCACAGCGACATCACACATTGGTCACCCAATAGAAGCGGATGGGCGGAGATGAGCGGCCAGAACATTCCGCCCACCTCCTTCCTTCCTCATTGCCGGCGGGACGCAAGTAAGCTGTAGTTCGTCATTCCCGGGGTGTCATACGTAGCGATGTGTGCTGCCTCGGGAACAACGAACAACCGGCGCGCAGAAGGAGGAACGACATTATGAAATTGAACGACGTGTCAACGAGCAACGATAAGGTGAGTATTTTTGCTTGTTAACAGTCGTTCGGAGCTGTCACACTCTATGACATCTCTAACGATGCCGGATGTGCATCACGAATTCCGTGACCCCGATGACATATCGTTATACATATCGTAACGTGTTACGGAGCCTTAAAAGGGGTATTCCCATCTCCAAAATCCTATCCCAATATGTAGTAGGTGTAGAAGTAATAATAATATTAGCAATTACCTCCAGTTAGAAATGTAGTATAGTTCTCCTGATAGAGCCATGTCTCTTACCTCAGGTGCAGGGCATTGCAGGACTTTAGGTATCCATGGTTATGACCACGCATATAGTCACAGATAGTTGCTAGTGGTCATAATAATCATGGTTATCAAAGGTCCTGCAATGCCCTGCACCTGAGGTACGAGACATGGCTCTATCAGGAGAACTATACTACATTTCTAACTGAAGGTAATTGTTAATATTATTATTATTATTATTATTATTATTATTATTATTACACCTACTACATATTGGGACAGGATCTTGCAGATGGAAATAACCCTTTAACCAAAAGCCAGTTCTGTTTCTGATGGTTTAACCCTCCAGATGCCGTGGTTAATATTGTGGCCCTCAAATTTGTTTCAAAAGTGAAGTGGCCACAAAAAAAACAGGCTTTATAAGTTTAATTGAAAAGAAAATTGTTGCTTAACTTTTAAGCCTTTTAATATCATAACAAAGAAAAGATAAAAAATTGCTGTTGACATACAATTGATATATGGTAAATGGTATATATATATTAACTATTTTGTGTTGTATCTACTTTAAGGTTATTTGACTCTCTGGTTTAATGGCATACAAATTCAGAGTTCAGAAATTGCTAATTTTTCATCAAATTACAGATACTTTTATAAGTAAATATAAATCCCATTGACTTAAACTAACCACTAACATAAAGTACAATGTGTCATGAAAAAAAGTCTTAGAATTACTGGGGTATGTAGTGGCAGACACAGACAGAAAAGGGTCCCTCTGCAAGAACAATATATGGGCCCTTTGCAGTCCAATAGTTTAACACTGTGTAAATACTCTCTATTCATCCTGCAGGGACGTGCTATCACTCACTGCCACAGCCGGGTCCTTCCATGCTGCCCGGTGTCCCTGCCTCTCCTGCATGTGGGTTTCTCTTTGTCCTGCCTCCCAGGGCCTGTGCGGTCTGCACAGAGCCTCCATGAGTGCTCCTAGGGCGTGCATGCTCCACTGCCCTCCTCTTATAGGGCCACTGCGCCACTCCTAGGAAGTGCCTTTCAGCCTATCGCTGGGAGGCACTGGGTATTTAAGGCAAGCTCCCACTAGGGGAGATGCCTGTTCAACACCTTCAGTCCTGTTAGTCACTTGTGTTCTGTCTAGTTAGTTGTCAGGGCACCCTGTCCCGTCTGGTCCCGTCCTGTTCCTGGTCCCAGCCTGTCCTGCCTATTGGCACCTGGTTCCAGTCCTGTTTCTGCCTGTACCTGGTCCCAGCCTGTCCTGCCTATTGGCACCTGGTTCCAGTCCTGTTCTTGCCTGTACCTGGTCCCAGCCCGCCCGTCCTGTTGGTACCTGTAACCAGTTTGTCCTGCCCTGTTGGTACTATAGACTCTGTCCTGTCTCCTCCTGTGTCCATCCCTCCCCTGGCGGTCAGCTGCCTCAGTCCCGCACTTTATCCCACAATATAGTAGGCCTGGTGCCTTCCTGTGGTCCAGTGGGTCCACTTCACCATCCCCGGAGGCGAGCATTACAAATAGGTCATCATAATGAACAATTTCACCTACTTTACAGGTAGAAATGGGCCCCCTGACCTCTTGGGCCCCTGTATGGCTGCACAGGCTGCACCAGTCATATATGTCTGCCACTGGGGATATGTAGAAAAATTCCAGTTATTATCACATAAAGTGACACTGATCAGATTTGAAAGATTTGGCCTGGTCAGTAAGGGGAAAACCGGCTTTGGTGGGAAGAGGTTAATTATATTGAAACAGATTACAATTCTTTTTAAAGCCTCTATTAATGTAAAGCTATCGGGCTAGGTCTAAAGACACTTTTTTTTAATGCATTTTCTTTTTTTTCTCTATTTTAGTCACTTTTATTTTATTTTCCAGGAGCTGTCAGTCTTCTGTTATTTCTTTCGCGTACACAACACTTTATCAGACACTTTATCAGCTATACTGTGCCAATAGATACAGATGTGTCCTTGTTTCTAAAGCCAACATATCCCTAGAAATATTTGCAGCATGTTAAACAAACACATAAAGTGAAATGAAAAAAAATAAAATTATGCCTACAGATTCCTTGCCAGATGTCATCCACCACCCACGGGCTCTCAAGTTACAAACATACAGTCACTATGTTTTCTTCTGGATGACGTGCGATCGTATAGAATTGGCATCACAGCAAATTGTATAAATTAGCATATTTCAAGAACAGCGTGAACACATCTGTGCATAGACAGATTTACCAATAAGACAAGGCTAAGGTTTTACTAATTCATGTTGTGGTATGAGAGGTTTCTTGCATAGTATTGCAGGTGACCTACTGGATTTACCTGTTTCATATGTTTTTCTAATAATTCCTTGTCCTGTGGTCGTAACTTTTCTTTAAGTCACCACTGAGTATTATTTATTTACATTTCTTAGTACAGAGAGAATAAAAAATATCTGATATGTTGCAAGCATGTGTCCCAAGAAAACCTGTGGAGGTCATTTTTATAAATATTTATTTTCAGGGAAATGATTTATATAAAAAAAGGGGCACAATTCATTATTACATTTACATTTGTTGTTTTTTTACTAAATTTTTTTAGTGTTTTGTGCCTTATTTATCTTTCCATTTGCACTACATTATATGTATTTGTAGCGCCCCACGGGTCCTGGCTACTCGTCACCGGGGAAGTGGTATTTTGGGGTTGCTGTGATTGGCCTGACCCGACTCGGTGGCCCCATCGCCTACATGAAAAGGGGGTGCAAGGGGGATGGCTTTTGCTTTGCAGCACCACCCGTGGTGCGCGACCAGGGGTTTGCTGCCATAGCGAGATGTTGCTCTCTCCTGGGGCTGATGTTACCACAGCTCAGATAGTTCAGCTCCCCACAGGTGCAGCGAGCCCCAGGGAGGACAGTGGCGATGGGTGGAAAGGGCTGCTGGCGCCGAAGAGCGCGGCGCCGGCGTCGGTAATAAGAGGCTGAGGCAGCGGTTGCGGGTCCAGGTCTTTTACTCACAGTTCTTAGGATGCTGCCCTAAGGGTACCGGTCACCGCCGTGCTGGGCCCCAGCCGATCCCGGATGAATCACAGGTCACCACCGGTGTTGGGGAGCGTGTGAGACATTCCTCCTTGCGCTTATAGAATCAGATCCCCGTGGCCTGAAGCTACTTGGGGACCCCAATGTTCTTGGCTTTAGATCCCGTCCCGTTTGCAGGCAGCGCCAAACAATTATGGGCCCGACCGTGGTCTTGACTCCTTTCTCTATATGCTGCTCATGCCCCGGTACTTCTGTGGTAGGCAATGGGACGTGAAATCCCCCTTATCTGGCAGATTCTGGTGGTGCAACGTGGAGTGTACACCACCCTAGGATTCTGCACCCTGACTGCGCCCGTCCCGAAGGGGCTGTTGGGGCTCACCCTCCGGCTACCATATTGCTCCTCTGTCTCACCAGACAGGTCTGCCCAGTCCTAATGGAGAGAGCTCTGAAGCATGCTCCTCCGCTGCCGTGGTCCTACGAGGCCATGATGTCTTGGAACTCTCCTTCTTTCCTTTCCGGGATAGCTCTGAAATACTCATCCCGGGCGGTCTTTCTGAGGGGAGCTGTGTAGCACACTCCTCAGCGACCTGGCTTATCCTGCATCTCAGACTGATCTGACGTGATTTCCTGTGTGTTCTGTAACTTCCCCAGTCAGCCCCCACCTTCCTGATGACTCATGATGACTGATGCCCAGGAAAAACACATTACTATGGTGACTACCTGTGTTGTGTAACTGCTGGCTGGCTGTGTTGTGTAAGCCATGAGCACAGGATGTTGTGTAAGCTATGAACACCAGTGGTTAACCTCTTTTTACCTGGCATAAGTACTGCACCTTAAGGCAGATACAATACCCTGTGGTTACTGAAGCCTCAGGAGGGCCACATATTCACCTCAATTTTTGTTTTTTGTGCTTCCATGTTCATCAATGAGGGCTAAGTTTAGGATTTTCAGATTTTTTGCCTAATTCATCACTTGGGGCTTTCTAGAATGTTTCAAACTTTGGTGAACATGTACTTCACCCCTAACCTGGAGGGATTTTATTTATGCTAAGTATTTTGACGCAATTTTTGCCCCAATCTGCGATAGTTACTCTTTATTTTTGTCTTTATTTAATTTTTGTATTTTTCACTTTGTGAAAAATTCATGAACCGCTTGCACCATTTTGCAGAATTTCACGCAAAAATTGACAATGAATTCCACAAAACAAAAAAGTCTATCTCATACATAAATGTGACTTGCAACTATGTAGCAAATAATTAGTTATGCAGATTCTTGTCATGTCACTGCATTGTTACTGTTTTGCTCCTTGTGTTTGAACATTTTGTTTTCTTCCTGTATACTGGAAATTACAACCTGTTCTCCCATTCCCTAATAGCTCAGTGAGTTATTAGGTCGCTTCCCAATTGAAAGGTCACTGGTTCGAATTGAGGAGCAGCCATGAAGGTTTCCCAAGAAAAAGAAACTGTATCATTCAGCTCATCAATAGCAGTCTCTTAGCCAAGAAAATTGCTAAACTGCATCATGTGAGTCCCTTTACTGGTGTAAGAATATGAAATGAAGTCCGTCCATCCAAGAGGTGGATGTCCAGGCCAGTCAACAAGTCAGCTCATCACAAGGTCTATTAGATTGGGCGCGATAAACACAGCAGTGGAGGTGGCCCGTATGTTTCATAATAGTGAGATCCCAGACCTCCATGCAGGCAAAATAGTGATGCTTATTATTCAAGTCTGGAATGGTTGCCTTAAAATGGTGAAGAAGCTTCAACTTCAATATTGCCATAAGACGCGTCGGCTCGTGTTTGCAAGTAAATATGAAAAGTGGACAGTAGAAGATTGGATATAGGTGATTTGGAGCAATGATACAAAAGTCAGTAGACTAGGCTCAGATGGGTGCAAATACTTCTGGAAGAATCAAGGTGAAAAAGGGGCTAACGGATCGAGAAATTGAAGAAACTGTCAAGTTTGGTGGAGGAAGCCTGATGATATGGGGATGTTTCACGGCCAATGGCTGAATACTTGACCATGATCAGGAATGCTGAGCTATATGTGAGTATTATACAAGACAAGTTACTTCGTACACTCAAGTACTATGGTTATGAAAAGGACGACATAGTGTTGCAGCAGAACAACAATCTGAAGCAAACGTCAAGATTGGGAAAGAAATGGTTCAGTGACAATGACCTAGAGATGCTGGATTGCTCCCCACAGTCCCCAGACCTCAACCCAAATGAACATTGGTGGGTAGAGTTGAAGAAAAAGCTGTATACATACCCAAGTGAGTCGACCAGTATGCGCCAACATTGAGAACGTGTAGAAGAGACTTGGGATCAGATTTCGGTCGACATATGCTTGAATCTGGTAGAGCACATGCCCAAAAGGATTCAGGCAGTGTTGGAAGTCATAGGTGCACTTACAAATTACAAACAAAATTACTAAAAATTAAAATTTAGATTTTTAGGTGAAGGAAGGCACAAATGCTGGGCTCCACACTCCTTCACCAATGAGACTCCGTGTACGGGTGTGACATGGGATAGGGTTCATAGCACTTACTGGTTTCTTCAGTCTAATGTCCACCACCTCGCCACCGGTCCTTGTCGTAGACAAAATAGTAACACAAGCAACACTAAAATTATCTTGGCAACCAAACTTGTTTAGTTTATTCTTCATACCTTTATGACAGAAATGGCCTTACTCCTCACAGTTCTGATTCTACTGTTCCCGGGGTACTCTTTCCCGACCTGTCCCTCGCTATCTTGGAACTCATCCTCAAGATGCCGGGTCTGTGTCTCTGTTCCCTCCAGCTTTCTCAACCTTCGTCTGCTTCTGCGCCCCTATGGCTCTCTAGTCGCCCGACTCTCTAAGCCCACCAGGGTAAGTCGTAGGCTCTGGACCTCCCGAGGTTACCTCAGAGATCCCTGACTGGCTCTGACGCTGTGGCTACGTCTTCACTTACTCTAAGCCCATCCAGAACTGGCACCCCATAATCCTGCACTACCAGCCAACACTCTTGCCACCTGTTATTCCTCATCTACCTCAACTTAACCCTGTCCTTTTTGATATCTAATCTACCACTGCTCCAGCTCACGCTACATTGGGAACCTACACTCCCATAGCAGCATTTACATATTAACACAAACTTATAACGATTAACATCATATATAATATGTTTAGTGTAAAACATCTTTCACAGTATAAGTAAACAACATACAGAATAAAACTGTAGGGGCAATACCACCTCTACACAGGAGCAAAACAGTAACAATGCAATGACGAGAAATGATACTGCATAACTAATCATATGTTAAATAGTTGCAAGTCACATTTATGTATGAGATAGACAAGATGATTGTCCATAAAATGAAGGTAGTTTCACGTTCAAAGCTGTAGTGGATGGTAAGATATGGAGCTTGAAAGTTAAAAGTTCAAAATATTGTTACCCTTTTGCTTGTCAGTGTATACAAATTTTTAAAAATTAATATAAATAAGCAGAAACTGCTAATTTCATTAAAGTAATAGCCCATTAAAAACATAAACTGAAAAACACATCAAAACACAGGAAACACAACAAAATGCATCAGAACTAGATATATTTTTGCAGTTTTGATGCATTTTCGGTGCATTTTCTGCATTTTAATGAGTTTTTCAACATTGTTTTTCTCATAGACTATTGAAATATGTTGATGAGCCTTTAGATAACCCAAAGGAGAATAAGATTCACAGAAATAATTCAAGTAGGTGTTTGTCTTGCTACATGTGAGAAATTTTTATCCCTTCTCAAAAGGTGACATACATGTATAATGATGACTGCAATACCAAGTGGTTAATCAGAGGGACTTTGTCACCCCATTTCGCTCCCACCCCCACTGCGAGTCAACACATTCTAATGTTTCCAATGTTTGGTTTTATAATTATCCGTAAAGGAGGGGTGCCCAATATTTTTGGTCTTACACAGTCCTGACAATAGCATTTCAGTGTTAGACCAGCATACAAGTTGATGCACGGCGACATCACACAGGAGGACTTCTTATCTCCACACCCAGACAGCTAATCATTTCACCTGGACTTTCTTATGTCCAATAACATGCCCTGGGGTAAGGGTATGTGAGCTGCCAGTCCCACCCATCTCTTTGACTGCTCGTAAACACAGACTTTGCCACACCCTATTAACCCTCTCCCCCACTAGATGTACTGAAACTTGCTTACAGGCTTACATCACTAAGGATAACCACTTCTGTGGTACATATTTCTCCTCCAAGACGTGCCCAGCCGCCATCTTACATACCCTTGTCACCTTCCTCCATCAAACACTGGATCCTTAACAGCGCGTCAGCATTGCTATGTAGCTCCCTGGGCTTATTCTCTACCTGGAGCTAAAGTTCTTAAGTGCCAAGAACCACCTGGTCACTCGAGCATTATATTCTTTCTTTTCCTAATTCATCTCAATATGGTAGAGTCTGACACTAACCTAAATTTCCTATCCAGTAGGTAGTATCTAAGTGTCCAACGCAAATTTCATGGCTGTACACTCCTTTTCAACAATGGAGTAATTATTTTCGCAGGAAGACAGTTTCCTACTCGGGTACATCATTGGGTGTTCTTCACCATTCATTCCTAGGACAATATGACACTTAACTTGACCATCTGGATTACAGATTTGTTATTGAAGTCCGGCGCTACCAACACAGGCTGTGTACACAGGTTCAGTTCTTGGAAGGTTTACCATAACAAAGTTCGGAATGAAGTGAGTGTAGCAGCCGACGATGCCCAAGTATTGCCTTGCCCAGATGGCTTCCCTAATCATGGCTGAATAAAACAATGTTATCCAGGTTGGCCGTTGAGTATTTCTTGTAGGGAGCTAGGATTCGGTCCATTGCACTCTGGAAGGTAGCTGGAGCACCTTACAACCCTAATGACATCCTGATATACTGGAAACTCCCAACCTGCATTGAAAAGGCTGCCTTCTTCCTGGCATCTTTGGAAAGGGGAACCTGCCAATACCCTTTTGTGAGGTCCAAGATGGTGATGTACCGGGTTGGCCCTAGCCTTTCAATGAGCTTATCTACGATATGTGTCAAACTTGGAAACCTTGCTCAGCTTCCAATAGTCATTGCAGAACTGCCATTCTTCATCCGGTTTTGGCACCAAGAAAATGGGACTGAACCAGCCACTCTTGGATTCCTCAATCCCTCCTCGGTCCAACATCCGCTTCACCTCCTTCAAGATTACCTCTTGTTGGGCCTAAGGAATCCGATATGTTGGCTTCAAACTCACTTGGACATGAGGTTCTGTGAGGATTTGATGTTCTATGACCAGAGTGCAACCTGGCAGTTCTGAGAAAAAGTCTCTGTTCCAATGAAGCAACTCTCGGTACTGCTGTTTTTGGGCAGTTGACAGCATCCATGGATTCCCCATGTCTTGATCAGATTGATGTGGTACACCTGGCAGGGCTTCCTTTTACCTGGTTGGTGGACTTTATAATTAACTTCGCCCATCTTTTTGATCACTTCATAGGGGCCATGCCATTTGGCCAGAAATTTGCTTTCAACTATGGGTATGAGCACCAGTACACGATCTCCTGGGCTGAACTGTATCACCCTTGCTGACTGATTGTACACCACCCTCGACTGGAACTCTTTTGCCTGGAGGAGGTGCTCTCTCATTATGGGCATAAATTAAGTAATTCTTTCTTGCATTTGAGCCGCATGCTCGATTATGCTCTAGTAGGAAGTAACCTCTAATTACCAGGTTGCATTTGCAATATACAGGAGACCACAATGGTGTCGGCCATACAACAGCTCAAAAGGTGAAAACCCCATAGAAGTTTGTGGGACTTCTCTGATAGAGAATAACAGGTACGGCATTAGACAGTCCTGCTCTCAGCCGTCCTTTTCACAGCCTTCTTCAGCATAGCATTCAAGGTTTTATTAAACCGCTCCATGAGTCCATCCATTTGCAGGTGGTATACTGGTCCTGATATGTGTGATCTGAATGGCTTTGCGGAATTCCCTCATTACCTTTAACATGAAAGGGATCACTTTCTCCATTAGAATGTCTTTTGGCAGTTCAGTTGGAGAAACTTTTAGTCCCAGCCAGCTTTAGTGTCATGATGCTACCAGTGATGCAGAGGCAAAGCTTCCTCACGTAGCGTCATCAGACAATACATGGTTTCAACTAGAGGTGCAACTGTACTGTCAGTCAAGCAGCAGCACCCACCTGCTATCAATCTGAAAGTTAGCTGCCTGGGAAGCTTTGTTCTCCTTTGCTGTTAACGTGGGACCAACCCTTTGGGCTATGTGCGCACTTTGCGTTTTTTTCATGCGTTTCTGCAGCGTTTTGAACTGCAGCGTTTTAATGCCAGAATGCATGCGTTTTGATTTTCAAGCAAAGTCTATGGGAAATCGTGATTTGTTGTGCGCACAATGCTGTTGAAAACGCAGCATTTCAGTTGTGGAAAATTTGGCAAAAACTCAGCGTTTAAAGAAGCAACATGTCAATTGTTTGTGCCATTTTGGCAGCGTTTTGCTAACATTAAAGTCAATGAGAACTTTCAAAACGCATTCTACATCAAAATGCTAGCGTTTTACATGCTTTTTTGACAAAATAAACACATGCGTTTTTGACTTTATAATAATGGCATGATATGTCTCTTTACACACACACATAGTCCAACAATTAAATTAATGAAAATCCATAATTTAACGTTATTTTATGCATATATATTAGAACACAGTTATTATTTTAATAAAATTAGCTATTTTGTGTATGATTTTACTCATAATAATAATAATAATTAATAATAATAATTTTATTCATTTATATAGCGCTATTAATTCCACAGCGCTTTACATACATTGGAAACACTGTCCCCATTGGGGCTCACAATCTAGAGTCCCTATCTGTATGTCTTTGGAGTGTGGGAGGAAACCGGAGAACCCGGAGGAAACCCACGCAGACACGGGGAGAACATACAAACTCCTTGCAGATGTTGTCCTTGGTGGGATTTAAACCCAGGACCCCAGCGCTGGAAGACTGCAGTGCTAACCACTGAGCCACCGTGTCGCTCATGATATTTGTTATCATTTTTTCCCGTTTTTTTTCATAGTGTTTGAATGTTTAAACTTTATTTAGTAGTGTATTTGTATTCAAAACGCATCTGACTTTAAGCAAGGAAAAAGCATGTAAAACGCGGTAAAAACGCAAGCGTATTTTTAGCGTTTTTGTGGTCAAAACCAAATTTGACAAAGACAATTTCTGCCAGAGGATGAGTTTAGAACTGCAATAAATTCAACGCAAACTGCGCACATAGCCTTAGGCTTTGTGCACATGTGACGCCCTGGACTAGTCAGGTCGTCCCAGGTAGTCACACTCAACACCACACCCCCTCCCGATTAGGTGACATCAGTCAAACTAAAAACCTTGTCACCACCCTCCAGGTTTGATGTCCACACCAGGGGGCGGAGCCAGGAGGTTGGTTCCGCCCACCGAGGAGTTCACAGGCCTGGAGCGGGAAAACAGACACACAAGTTCAAGTTGACAGTGCAGAGTAGTTTTGACAGTGAAGGAGGGAGGTTGAGTCCAAGGGCAGACCTGCCATAGACTACTCCGGTGGCTGGGTCGGAGCCCAGTCATGTTTGGCAAGGAGGCAGACGGTGGTGGCCGCCTGCAGGAGCTGGGATTACAGCCGGTGGAACCATAGGGACCGGGGTCGGGCGGTGGCCCGCCGGTACCAAACCGGGGAACCGATTGGAAACCGGTGCACCAGGAGGGGTACTCAGACCCAGACGAAGCCCCGAACCGACTGTGCCAAGTCGAATTAAATGATTGTGGACTGGACTTAAGGACCTATCCCAGACAAGTCCCGTTAGAAGATAACAGCCCAACCATACAAAGTAAAGCCACCGCCAAGGCATAGAAACCCAAAGGGCCAGCGTCTGCGGGCAAACGGGCTCCTACGGCATATACAAGTCGGAGAGCGGACTACCGGTGTCTAGGCATAGGAGTCAAACATTTACACACAGAGGTGCAGGAGAAAGGCGGAAACCACCAACCTATACCGGGAGAAGCTGCAGCCGGCTGCGGGCCCCGTTCATCACTCCGTTTGGTTTACCAGAGACTCGAGTGTATTGTGTCAGAGTAAGTACACCAGTGCCTTTGGGCCGCGCACCGCGCCGCACCGCACCGGCGTCCAACTCGCTCCCCCGCCTCAGCACCTCCCTCGGGCCCCGGGACCATCACTCCCCTACCCATGGAGGGGTCAACACCAAGCTGCGCAACACCGTCCCCGGAAGGCCTAGTCAATGGCAGCGGTGGTGTCCATCCATTCACCACAACCCGTGGGTGGCATCACGAACTTATAATCCAAACCAAACCACCGCAGCCCCGGCCGTGGAACTCCTCACCCAAGTCCCTGCGTGTAGCGCCAACTCCCTTGCAGAGCGACGTGACCCCCGGGTCCATGAGAGGCTCGAGCCACCACCCGCAGTACAAGCACGGATCCGAGCGGCTCGGCGCGCGAAGCCGAGCCCGCGGGGCGGTACACATAGACTCTTCTGGCGTCACGAACAGGATAGAACCGACCACTTACCTGTGGAAGTGTGCCTTGAAATTGGAGCCAGCGGCGTCCTGCTGAAAAACTGGAGAATCCGCCATCTTGGGCGTGAAAAGTTCCCGCCTGAGCTGTCTTCCCTGAACAGAAAGGGTGCAAAAGCGAAGCCCCACCCCCCGGGAGCGGAGCAGAGCAAAAAGCAAGTGAAGTGCTCGGAAAAGACCAAGGGGGGACAGAAAGAAGATGTCCGTGCCTACCGGAGACGGCGAAGGGGCGTCAACCGCAGGAGTGGCGGCGCCCGAAGACGGAAATGCGAGAGCCCCTGCTCCGGTCGCACGAGCGGAGGAGGCCGCGCGTCCAGCAGTCGCCCAGGTAATGCCGATCTCTCTGCCCTACGTGCCCGGCGCTGCCTAGTTACCCCAGTACGGTGGGAAGCCTGATACGTTACAGGCATTCCGAAAAAAGATATGCTTGGTTCTCGATCTGTATGCCATAACTGGCAGACAGCGTGCGGTGGTAGTGCTGGGGCAGCTGACCGGTGCGGCCGAGCAGGAGATGGAGACCTGGAGCAACGTGGACCGGGCCTCGGTGACCACCATTTTTGAAAAGTTCCAGACCGCCTTTGAGACCCACACCAAAGCCGAGCTACGGATGCAGTTCTACCACTGTCGGCAGCGACCCGCAGACAGTATCAGAGACTATTCCCTACGCCTGCAGACAGCCCTCCGGACCCTGAAGCGGGTGGATACCATCAACGAGGCCGACAGCAATAAGATGTTAGTGGAACAGTTTCTGTGGGGACTTGGGTCCGCTGAAGATCGCAAGCAGCTGCGGTTGTGGGCCCTGGAGCACCCTGAGCTGGACTTTGCAGTACTGAAAGAACGGGCCATAAAGGCCCTGCAACCCCTTGACGTTGGTGCCCCTGATGCGGCCCCTTGGCTGGCCGAATCGGCTCCCGTCTCGGTGGCGCCCCCGCTCCTGGCCCTGCCGGCCCCTGCAGCACCCACCGGGGCGAGAGACGAGCTGGCCGAGAAAGTACGACATATGAGTGAGGACCTCGCCCGGGTGATCGCCGCACTCAAGCTCCCTTGGATGCAGCGGAGGAAGAACACCGACCCACGGTACGGGCCACCTGTGTGCTACCGGTGCAACAAGCCTGGCCATTACTCTAGGCGATGCCCGTTAAATGAGCAACCCCTGAGGCCAAGGGCCAATCCTCAGGAGTAGACCCCCATGGCCCGGCTGATTGGAGAGACCGGTTTGCAGGAGGCCGCCCCATCATCTCCCTGGCAGTGGACGGCGTCCCGACCATGGCCCTGTTGGACACTGGATCGCAGGTAATCACTATGCCTTATTCATTGTACCAGCGATATCAGGCCGATAGTGAACTTGCCCTTCCCGATGATAGCATGACCATTATTGCGGCCAATGGGCTTCCTATGATCCAAGTGGGACTCAGGGAGGTCACCCTGACCGTGGGACGGACCCAGCTGAAACGCCAAGGGATGATTGTGGTGCTGAATGAGTCCAGTGACCGTAACCCAAAAGTGGTCCTAGGGACCAATGTGATTGAGCACTGTATGGGAGAGGTGTTGAGCTTGTTGCAGCAACTGACTGCCACTGCAGGAGGAGGTCGGCAGAGGGCCCTACAGTGTGATATCTGGGCCCTCCTGCATCGGCAACAAGTGAACCTGGAGAGATTGGTGGAGTGCGGGTGATGGACGCAACCCCTTTGGTGGTCCCAACCAAGGAGCGAAATGATGATTTGGTGTAGGGCAGCAGTAGGCCCCCCGGGACGGGATTACCTGGCGTTGGTGGAACCCTCGCCTTCGGAGCACTGGCCCACAGTAATGGTAGCCAGAGGGGTGATTGACGTCAAGAAGGGGAGAGCGCCTGTGAGAGTGCTGAACTGCGGGGAGGAAGAGGTTAGGCTCCCCCGCTATGCCACCATAGCTAAGCTGTTTACCATAGACCCCCACGCCATCCATGAGACCACCCCCACTACCCCTACACACAACTTGAGCAGTGACACCCCATCTACGCCACTAGAGGAGTGGTGTCGGGAGTTACATGTCGGCACTGAATCCACCCCGGTACACCACAAAGAAGGGGTATACAGGGTAGTACAGGAGTATGAGCAGGTTTTCAGCAAGCACCCGCTAGACTTCGGGAGGATTAAGGGGGTTCAACATCATATCCCCACAGGCACACATCCACCCATTAAAGAAAGGTATAGGCTGATACCACCAGCACATTATCAATGCGCCAAATACATGTTGAAGAACATGAAGGAGGCAGGGGTCATCCGGGATAGTTGTAGTCCCTGTGCAGCTCCATTGGTGCTGGTAAAGAAGAAAGATGGTACCATGAGAATGTGTGTGGATTACCGGAAGATCAATCAGATAACGCACAAAGATGCCTACTCACTCCCCTGCATTGAAGAGTCGCTGGCTGCACTAAAAACTGCTTATTATTTCTCTACCCTTGACCTTACCAGTGGATACTGGCAGGTGGCAGTTGCACCAGAAGACCGCGAGAAGACCGCATTTGCTACCCCCATGGGACTCTGCGAGTTCAACAGTATGCCGTTCGGGCTGTGCAATGCCCCGGGGACCTTCCAACGGCTCATGGAGTGTTGCTTGGGGCATCTCAACTTCGAGACTGTGCTATTGTATCTGGATGATGTGATTGTGTATTCCAAGACGTATGAGGCCCACCTGGGGCACCTGGCAGAAGTGTTCGCAGCCCTCTCCAAGTACGTGATGAAACTGAAGCCCTCTAAGTGCCATCTGCTGAAACCCAAAGTGCCATACCTCGGACATGTGGTGAGCGCAGAAGGTGTGGCCCCGGATCCGGAGAAGATTGTTGCTATCCAGAGCTGGCCACGACCGGCCACAGTGAGGGAGGTGAGTCAGTTCCTGGGCCTGGTGGGCTACTACCGCCGTTTCATCAAGGGGTACACGAAAATGGCCGCGCCCATGCAAGGTCTCCTCGAGGGACAGACCAAGAATGGGAGGGCCCCCGGTCCCCCGTTTGTGTGGGGCGAGAAACATGAGGAGTCTTTCCACCAGTTGAAGTCAGCCCTGACGGGAGAAGAAATCCTAGCCTACCCGGACTACAGCCTCCCGTTCGTCCTCTACACCGACGCCAGCAATGTGGGCCTGGGTGCGGTCCTGTCCCAGGTACAAGATGGGAAGGAAAAGGTGATCGCCTATGCTAGCAGAAAACTTCGGCCGACGGAAAGGAACCCCGAAAATTACAGCTCCTTCAAGCTTGAATTCTTAGCCCTCGTGTGGGCAATTACCGAAAGATTCAAGCATTACCTCGCGGCGGCGAAGTTAACTGCCTACACGGACAACAATCCGTTGACACACCTAGATACAGCCAAACTGGGCGCCCTGGAGCAGCGGTGGATGGCTCAATTGTCCAATTATGATTTCACTATCAAGTACAGGGCTGGCCGCAAGAACACTAATGCGGATGCGCTGTCTCGGATGCTGCACCTACCCGATGAAGGGGTGGAGGATGATGACCTTGAAGAAATTGAGCTACCCGCATTCCATCAGCCATGAGACGAGAAGCCCTGCGTTAACCAACAGCAGGTGAACCTTGTCCCGCTGCCCGGCCAGGGGTGGCAAGAAGCTCAGGACCAGGAACCTGCGGTCCAGCTGGTTAAAGTCATGATCGCGCAGGGCTCCTCCAGGATGGTTCCCACAGCCCCCTCAGAGGCTCAACGGCTGTGGAAAGAGAGAAACCGGCTGTACTTACATCAGGGGAAGCTGTATAGGGAAATGATCAATCCGAAGACCCATGAGAAGGTCCGCCAGGTGGTGGTTCCCCAAGCCAGTGTGCCCAGGGTCCTGCAGGCCTACCATGATGGCGCCGGACACTTCAGTTGGAAAAAGCTGGAGATGTTGCTGAGAGAGAGGTTCTATTGGAGTGGGATGCGGGAGTCTGTGGAGGCCTGGTGTCGAGAATGTGGCCCCTGCACACTGAGAAGGCGGGACGAAGCCAGCCAGAAGGCCCCTCTGCAGCCGATCGTCACTCACCAGCCATTGGAGTTGGTTGCCCTGGACCACGTCAAGCTCACGCCCAGCCAAAGCGGTTATACCTATGCCCTAACCATTGTAGACCACTACTTCAGGTTCATGGTGGTTGTCCCTGTAAAAGATTTGACGGGCTGTACTGCAGCTCGAGCCTTCCAGGCCTACTTCTGCCGACCGCACGGCTACCCGGAGAGGGTGCTCACAGACCAGGGCTTGGCCTTTGAAGCGGAGGTGTTCCAAGAGTTCTGTCACTTGTACGGGTGTAAGAAGATTCGGACTACGCCATACCATGCCCAGACTAATGGGATGTGTGAGAAAATGAATCACCTAGTCCTGAACCTCCTCAAGACACTACCGTTGGAAGAAAGGAACTTGTGGCCGGAGAAGTTGCCTGACCTGGTGGACATGTACAATAACATCCCCTGCAGTTTCACCAAGTGCACGCCCGCATATCTGATAAGAGCCTAACCGGGGCGGCTGCCCGTGGACCTAGAAATGGATATAGAAGCACCCAAAGCCCTTCCCTCCACTAACAACTGGGAAACCAAGCGGCAGATGCAGTACCGGCAGATCCAGGAGTATGTAGAAAGGAGAAAAAACAAAAAGCCAGCACCAAATGTGCACTACAGCACTAAACATTCCAAACTGTACTTATTATAAAAAAATTTTTGAGATTTTTGGCAAAAAATTGCAATTTCTTGAGCTGCTTCGCCACGTCACGGCAAATCTCATTTGAAGCAGTCCTACACTAAAATATTTTTATAAAATGTGCCATACGGCCTCACATATGAATAGTAGAACTGCTCTTAGCAGCACTCACCTGGTCTATTTCAATCCCGTACCCATGACTGAGTCATGGCTGTGGGCGGGACAGGTCCAAGCAAATGCTGCATGAAGTAAATAGCCTGTGGACAAAGCCTGATGACTTAATGTGAACAGTCACCAACCGCCAAAATCCAGACAGATGGAATACATCCCAAATTGGGGTGCATAGCAAGGTGGAGGTCAACCACCGACCAATTCAATGAAGAAAAAACAATAAGCCAGCACCAAATGTGCACTACAGCACTAAACATTCCAAACTGTACTTATTATAAAAAAAATTTTGAGATTTTTGGCAAAAAATTGCAATTTCTTGAGCTGCTTCGCCACGTCACGGCAAATCTCATTTGAAGCAGTCCTACACTAAAATATTTTTATAAAATGTGCCATACGGCCTCACATATAAATAGTAGAACTGCTCTTAGCAGCACTCACCTGGTCTATTTCAATCCCGTACCCATGACTGAGTCATGGCTGTGGGCGGGACAGGTCCAAGCAAATGCTGCATGAAGTAAATAGCCTGTGGACAAAGCCTGATGACTTAATGTGAACAGTCACCAACCGCCAAAATCCAGACAGATGGAATACATCCCAAATTGGGGTGCATAGCAAGGTGGAGGTCAACCACCGACCAATTCAATGAAGAAAAAACAAAAAGCCAGCACCAAATGTGCACTACAGCACTAAACATTCCAAACTGTACTTATTATAAAAAAAATTTTGAGATTTTTGGCAAAAAATTGCAATTTCTTGAGCTGCTTCGCCACGTCACGGCAAATCTCATTTGAAGCAGTCCTACACTAAAATATTTTTATAAAATGTGCCATACGGCCTCACATATGAATAGTAGAACTGCTCTTAGCAGCACTCACCTGGTCTATTTCAATCCCGTACCCATGACTGAGTCATGGCTGTGGGCGGGACAGGTCCAAGCAAATGCTGCATGAAGTAAATAGCCTGTGGACAAAGCCTGATGACTTAATGTGAACAGTCACCAACCGCCAAAATCCAGACAGATGGAATACATCCCAAATTGGGGTGCATAGCAAGGTGGAGGTCAACCACCGACCAATTCAATGAAGAAAAAACAATAAGCCAGCACCAAATGTGCACTACAGCACTAAACATTCCAAACTGTACTTATTATAAAAAAAATTTTGAGATTTTTGGCAAAAAATTGCAATTTCTTGAGCTGCTTCGCCACGTCACGGCAAATCTCATTTGAAGCAGTCCTACACTAAAATATTTTTATAAAATGTGCCATACGGCCTCACATATAAATAGTAGAACTGCTCTTAGCAGCACTCACCTGGTCTATTTCAATCCCGTACCCATGACTGAGTCATGGCTGTGGGCGGGACAGGTCCAAGCAAATGCTGCATGAAGTAAATAGCCTGTGGACAAAGCCTGATGACTTAATGTGAACAGTCACCAACCGCCAAAATCCAGACAGATGGAATACATCCCAAATTGGGGTGCATAGCAAGGTGGAGGTCAACCACCGACCAATTCAATGAAGAAAAAACAAAAAGCCAGCACCAAATGTGCACTACAGCACTAAACATTCCAAACTGTACTTATTATAAAAAAAATTTTGAGATTTTTGGCAAAAAATTGCAATTTCTTGAGCTGCTTCGCCACGTCACGGCAAATCTCATTTGAAGCAGTCCTACACTAAAATATTTTTATAAAATGTGCCATACGGCCTCACATATGAATAGTAGAACTGCTCTTAGCAGCACTCACCTGGTCTATTTCAATCCCGTACCCATGACTGAGTCATGGCTGTGGGCGGGACAGGTCCAAGCAAATGCTGCATGAAGTAATGTAGAAAGGAATCTGCGCCAGAGCCGAGAAAAGCAAGAGCAGCGCTTTAACAAGTGGGCTCTGGCTGCCCCCTTTGAACCCGGGGATGTGGTACTGAAGCACAAGAGGAGGACGCATAAGCTCGACGATCAATGGGAAAGGACCCCGTATGTCATACAGCCCACTGGATGGGAGAACGAGAAGACCTATCTGATCAGTCGTGACCAGGGGAAAACCACGGCTACCTTTTCCAGGGACCACCTGAAGAGATGCCCAGATCCCTTGAGGCTGGTGGATGAGGCTCCGGTCCCCGTGCCGAGCGGGGAAAAGAAGAAAGAGGTGATTCATACCGTAATGGGCGACTTCCCAGTGGACTGTCCTATGCAGAATGGCGCGGTAATTGTTCCCGTGATAATGTTCCCATAACCTGTGGAAGAGAGAGAGACGGAAACGCGAGCCACCCGACCAAGCGCCCAGGGATACACCTATACTGCGCCCCCGTAGGTCTCTACCTGCCATATCTGACACACGGAAGAGGGACTGGTTGTCCCCTCTGTCCCACTGCCTCCCACTGATAACACTGGGCCCAGATGGTCCACACACCCTAACCTAGATAGGCCCCCACTTAGGTACAGGGAAACTGCCATTTAGGGGTGCAATGTGTTGATTGCGTAAATAGCTGAATGAATGAATGAGCACTAATCACCCGAGGCTTTCACCTGATTTACCAGAAAGTTAAAGGCAGCGGAACCCGGCTGCCAATGTGGCACAGTCCCCGTTGGGACCCTATTGCCCGTCCCCGTTGGGACTTTGTTTTGCCCCATTTTACTTAAAGACAAGGCCGAGAACTGGCAGGCCACCCAAAAACTATTGGGCTTGTAAATAATACCTCCCTTAACCGGCCATCCGGTTTCACCGCCTCCGGAGAAGCAGACTGGAGGATGGGCCTGTGGGAAGCTGTTGGCCGAGGCCCGCCACCACTACAACCGGTGTCCATCCTCCAAGTCAGGGGTCCCCTGGATGTGGGGCCTCTGAAAGGACTGTGAAACCTGCACCCGTCCCGTTAAACACACCTGGGCCCGTTGCTGGACTGGGGAAAAGGGGTGCTGCCCACTTCTTAGGGGCAGCATCAAGGCTAGGCTGTTTGGGTGGGTGACTGGAGGACCCGGTTGCCGTATTAATAAAAATGTTTTATGTTCATAACGTTCAGTATGTGCCTCCCGTAAGGGAAGATCTGAAAAGCTAAAAGTTGAAAAGTTTGTACAAATGTTAGTATACTTGTACTATGTTCCCGTTTTTTTTCCTATTTTTCAGAAACAAAAATAAACCGGTGATGGACGGGCAGCCCGCGGACGGTCTGCATTAAACCAAGGGGGAATGTGACGCCCTGGACTAGTCAGGTCGTCCCAGGTAGTCACACACAACACCACACCCTCTCCCGATTAGGTGACATCAGTCAAACTAAAAACCTTGTCACCAGCCTTCAGGTTTGATGTTCACACCAGGGGGCGGAGCCAAGAGGTTGGCTCCACCCACCGAGGAGTTCACAGGCCTGGAGGCGGGAAAACAGACACACAAGTTCAAGTTGACAGTTCAGAGTAGTTTTGACAGTGAAGGAGGGAGGTTGAGTCCAAGGGCAGACGGTGGTGGCCGCCTGCAGGAGCTGGGATTACAGCCGGTGGAACCGTAGGGACCGGGGTCAGGCGGTGGCCCGCCGGTACTGAACCGGGGAACCGATTGGAAACCGGAGCACCAGGAGGGGTACTCAGACCCAGACGAAGCCCCGAGCCGATTGTGCCGAGTCGAATCAACTGATTGCGGACTGGACTTAAGGACCTATCCCACGCAAGTCCCGTTAGAAGACAATAGCCCAACCAAACAGGGTAAAGCCACCGCCAAGGCATAGAGAATCAAAGGGCCAGCATCTGCGGGCAAACGGGCTCCTACAGCATATACAAATCGGGGAGCGGACTACCGGTGTCTAGGCATAGGAGTCAAACATTTACACACAGAGGTGCAGGAAAAAGGCGGAAACCACCAACCTATACCGGGAGAAGCTGCAGCCGGCTGCGGGCCCCGTTCACCACTCTGTTTGGTTACCAGAGACTCAAGTGTATTGTGTCAGAGTGAGTACACCAGTGCCTTCGGGCCGCGCACCGCGCCGCACCGCACTGGCGTCCAACCCCCTCCCCCGCCTCAGCACCTCCCTCGGGCCCCCAGGACCCTCACTCCCCTACCCACGGAGTGGTCAACACCAAGCTGCGCAACACCGTCCCCGGGAGGCCTAGTCAACGGCAGCCGTGGTGTCCATCCATTCACCACAACCCGTGGGTGGCGTCACAAACTTACAATCCAAACCAAACCACCGTGACCCCGGCCGTGGAACTCCTCACCCAAGTCCTCGAGTGTAGCGCCAACCCCCTTGCAGAGCGACGTGACCCCCGGGTCCGTGAGAGGCTTGAGCCACCACCCGCAGTACTTGCACGGATCCGAGTGGCTCGGCGGTCGCAGCCGAGCCCGCGGGGCGGTACACACACTAGAAAGTGCCCTTTTTTTAAGAAAAATCCGGACCCTCTGAAAGAATCCTGCACCCGTGGTAAAAACCGCGTTAAAACCGCACCCGAATTTTTTACGCGGTTTGCCGCGGATTTACAGCAAGTTGGTCCCCGTGTATTTTTACCATTATCTATGGCAAAAACCGCAGGTACCTGCAGAAAAAGAGTGGTATGCTCATTAATTCCGCAGCAGAAAATCTGCGGGTAAATCCGCGGGTATAAAAAAATGCAGTGTGGACACAGCATTTTTTAAGACCCATAGGTTTTGCTGGGGAATTGACTGCAGCAATGTTAGACACATTTTCTGCAGCAAATCCGCGGTAAATCCACAGCGTGCGCACAGGGCCCTAAAAAGTAAAATGCAACTTCATGAATCAAATCAATTTAGTATTAACTAGAGAACGGAGAATTGATTGGAAGGACACCATCCATTGGCCAGGTCAGTAATCGGAGACCTCTGGAAGGGAGGCCTGCGAATGGGCAAGATACACAAACAACATGTCGACAATCCGGCTAATCAAAAGAGGAGCTGGTGATGCAGAGAAGTAAGGAAAATTGCAGGGCTCTTGTCCAGTGGTTACAGATTACTGACCTGGCCGAAGAACTGGAGTCCTGCGAACTGAGTCTCCCATCACTACTATCGACTGACCATTAGAATAATAGTTACCAGGTTATTTTTGCAAGCAACGTAATGAATACCGTAAAAACATGACGACTCTAGGAAGAAAGGAAAGTGAAAAAAAGGAAAATGGATGAGGTAGAAAGGATTTAAAGCAGAACTCTTAGAAGGTATAAATAAAGCTCATCCTAGATATGTCCATGATGTGCCCCTTGATATGATGGTAGAAAACAAAGTTCCAGCTCTTCTCCACCATCCACAGCTGAGGCCACAATCTCTTCCGCTGAGATCAGAGCTCGAGGACAGAATTACAGCAGAAATGTTATTAGCGCTCGTCTAGTACAGTATTATCGGAGGTATATTTTTATGTTCTTTTGGACAACCCCTCTAATAACATCTTATGCCCTGAGGTCACCATAATCTGTGCACTAGGTTCACAAACAAGAGATTGTATTATGTTTTTGTTAATTCTTCAAAGCAGCAAAGTCTCCACTTTATTCCTGCAAAACACATTTCCATCCGCCCAAATATATTACGGTACAAGAAGTAAATGGACCCAGAGCCGTAATAATATGTTCTCTGCCCATGTACCAATTTCTGAGAGTTCAAGATCAGTGCAGCTGTAAATGGAGGGGTGAAACATGAAACACTTTGTAATGAAACTTGCAGGATAAGGATCTTTTAGAGCTGGATTTATCATCTCACTCTCTGCTATAGGAGAAGGTAATAAATTAACTCTTTCATCACCGGAGTATATTTGCCTTCCTTCATGACGAAAGCAAAATGTCACCTTTTGAAATGATGAATTACTAAAGAAGAATACTTTTTTTTTTATTTCTTAATTCAGTGTCATAAGTAATTTTTTTTTTTGTTTGCATTAGGGCCGCCTATTACATTCCCTAATCGAAGTCCTTTTTGGCTACAAAACTTATCATAAAATAATCTCCAGCCTTCCAGTGCAACTGTGGTAATTACTGGAGGTCAAGAGTGTATGTAGCATAGGAAAAGTATCTTTATTTGGCCCCTTAAAGACAGAGACCCAATAAAAGAAGTTCCCCCTGTTCTTTAAGGATTAAAGGGAACCTGTCAGGTCCAAAATGCACCCAGAACCACGAGCAGTTCTGGGTGCATATTAGTAATTCCTGCCTAACTGCCCCTGTGTACACTAGCATAAATAAACAGATCTTTAGAAAAAAGTATTTCTATATATCATTTATTTTATGCTAATGAGGCCAGTGACTAGTCCCCTGGGTGTTACTTCCCTTGGCTAGTCGGCCCCCTTAGCATGTAAGCACACCCCTGTGGGCATGCTAACATGCTTAATGAATGCACAGCATCCATCAGAGGATAGTTGCGCTCACCTCTCTGCTGCCATCACGTCTGCATGATTTCGGCTTAGTGCACACTACGAAGCCGGGTGTAGAAATCCTGGCTTCAAACCCATTTAGTGAGCATGACCGAAAGTCTGGGATCATGCGCACTGAGTCGAAGTCCAGCAGCAGAGGTGAGTGAGATCATCCTCTGACACTGCGCATTCATTAGCATGTTAGCACACTCACAGGGGCGTGCTTACATGCTAAGGGGGTCAACTAGCCATGGGAAGTAGCGTCCTTGGGACTAGTCCCTGGCTTCATTAGCATATGAGAAAAGATCTTTAGAAATACTTTTTCTAAAGATCTCTTTATCGATGCTACTAGATACAGGGACATTTAGGCAGGGATTAGAAATATGCAGAATTGCTCGTGGTTCTGGGTGCGTATTTCACCTGACTGGTTCCATTTAAAGAATTAAGTAGAAGTAACAAGCAGGATGGAAAAGTGACCTGTATCAGGACCTCGGGCAGGGCGTTGGTCATTTATTTTCTCGCCAGGGGAGTCCACACTCTTTTTTTTAGTTCTGCTCCTGGAGAACGTGTTTAACTAAAATGAGGTTATTTCTATTTGCTCTAAAATATTCTGCCAGGACTGAACAGAAAACTTCATAAAGCAGGATTTCATGTCCTCCTCCCCTTTATATTCATTGTAAAAGCCTTAGTTTTCAACAAGCACGGCAATAAAATATTTGAGACTTTATAAAAATTGTATAGAGCTGAATGTGTTTTACCACATCACAGAGTAACAGAAGATAGTAGTAGTGATATAAAAATCCTATGATCTGATGTGAAGCAAAATGTGGGTAATATTCTCCGACAAACGATGTTCTGTAACCTTTGCTTCTGCAGAATAATCAGACCAAAGGTGCAGAGAGGAAAAGATTAATTTTAGAGTATAATAGAGGAAGGGGGTAGTGAATTCAATTTGGATTTTTCAGACAAAAAATTCTGGTATGTGAATGTACAGTCATGGCCAAAAGTTTTGAGAATGCTACAAATATTAATTTTTACAACGTCTACTGCTTAAGTTTTTCTAATGGCAATTTGCATATACTCCAGAATGTCATAAAGAGTGATCAGCTTAACAGCAATTACTTGCAAAGTCAATATTGGCTAAGAAAATGAACTTTAACCCCCAAAGCACATTTCAACATCATTGCATTCCTGCCTTAAAAGGAGCAGCTAACATTGTTTTAGTGATTGTTCCATTAACACAGGTGTGGGTGTTGATGAGGACAGGGCTGGCGATCAATCAGTCATGATTAAGTAAGAATGAGACCACTGGACACTTTAAAAGGAGGCTGGTGCTTGGTATCATTGTTTCTCTTCAGTTAACCATGGTTATCTCTAAAGAAACACGTGCAGCCATCATTGCTCTGCACAAAAATGGCCTAACAGGGAAGAGTATCGCAGCTACAAAGATTGCACCTCAGTCAACAATCTATCGCATCATCAAGAACTTCAAGGAGAGAGTTTCCATTGTTACCAAAAAGGCTCCAGGGCGCCCAAGAAGGACCAGCAAACGCCAGGACCGTATCTTAAAACTGTTTCAGCTGCGGGATCGGACTACCAGCAGTGCCGAGCTAGCCCAGCAATGGCAGCAGGCTGGTGTGAGTGCTTCTGCACGCACTGTGAGGTGGACACTGCTTGAGCAAGGCCTGGTTTCAAGGAGGGCAGCAAAGAAGCCACTTCTCTCCAGAAAAAACATCAGGGACCGACTGATATTCTGCAAAAGGTACAGGGAGTGGACTGCTGAGGACTGGGGTAAAGTCATTTTCTCAGATGAATCACCTTTTCGATTGTATGGAACATCTGGAAAACAGCTTATTAGGAGAAGAAGAGGTGAGCGCTACCACCAGTCTTGTCTCATGCCAACTGTTAAGCATCCTGAAACGATTCATGTGTGGGGTTGCTTCTCAGCCAAGGGAATCGGCTCACTCACAGTCTTGCCTAAAAACACAGCCATGAATAAAGAATGGTACCAGAATGTCCTCCAAGAGCAACTTCTCCCAACTGTCCAAGAGCAGTTTGGCGCCCAACAATGCCTTTTCCAGCATGATGGAGCACCTTGCCATAAAGCAAAGGTGATCACTAAATGGCTCATGGAACAAAACATAGAGATTTTGGGTCCATGGCCTGGAAACTCCCCAGATCTTAATCCCATTGAGAACTTGTGGGCAATCATCAAGAAACGGGTGGACAAACAAAAACCAACAAATTCTGGCAAAATGCAAGCATTGCTTATGCAAGAATGGACAGCTATCAGTCAGGATTTGGTCCAGAAGTTGATTGAGAGCATGCTAGGGAGAATTGCAGAGGTCCTGAAGAAGAAGGGTCAACACTGCAAATATTGACTTGCTGCATTAACTCATTCTAACTGTCAATATAACCTTTTGGTACTCATAATATGATTGCAATTATATTTCTGTATGTGATGTAAACATCAGACAAACACAATTAAAAACCAGAGGGCAACAGATCATGTGAAAATATAATTTTGGTGTCATTCTCAAAACTTTTGGCCATGACTGTAGCAGGACTATTTATTCCTATTTTTCCTGAAGGAAAGGCAAGATTCCCAGAATTGTTAACCCATGTAGAACACAAGCGTTTACTAACACAGACGTTCCGGGAGAACTTTATTCGGTGGTAGGACAGTGTTTCTAAAGCCTGCTTTACACGTTGCAATTTCGCATACGATTTCGTATGTGATTTGCAACGCCCCCATCGTATGTGTGGCACGTTCAATTTGTTGAACGTGCCGCACATACAAGTAACCCCCGTCACACGTACTTACCCGTCCATACGACCTCGCTGTGGGCGGCGAACGTCCACTTCCTGGAGTGGGAGGGACGTTCGGCGTCACAGCGACGTCACACGGCAGCCGGCCAATAGAAGGGGAGGGGCGGAGCTAAGCGGGACGTAAACATCCCGCCCACCTCCTTCCTTACGCATTGTGGGCTGGGAGCCGCAGGACGTAGGTAAGATCTGTTCATCGTTCCCGGGGTGTCACACACTGCGATGTGTGCTACCCCGGGTACGATGAACAATCTAACGTGCAATTCTAGAGACAGGTACGATGTGTATGCGATGAACGTTTTAAAGTTCAATCGCAATCGCACGTAGCTGTTACACACTGCAATGTACTTACAATGCCGGATGTGCGTCACTTACTACGTGACCCCGCCGACACATTGTAAGATACATTGCAGCGTGTAAAGCGGGCTTTAGTCCAGCACCTACTGGATTAAATTAGGATATGTCCCCAAGATGAGAATTTGGTGAATTTCTGTTTCTGCACCCAATAAGTAAATTAGTTTTCTTGTGTTTTTTTTATTGCATTTTTAGTGCATTTTTTATGCATTTTTATTAACACAGTTATGTGTGGATTACATGTGCTTTGAATTCACTTTCGCAGGCAAATGCACAAAAAAATACAAATAAGTCTACTCATAAAACTAAGCGTACTCACAAAAGAAATTTATATTTTGCAAATTACAAAAATGCACCATAGGTCAGTTTACACAGGGTAAAAGAAAGCATAATGGGCATGAGATTTCTACCAATCCAAGCCACTTAGTCATTTTTTTCACTCCATTTAATAATGAAGTAACTGCTTACAGTTTTTAAGCAAAAATAATAGCACAATATTCCAAAAGCATGTAGGCGTCTAATGAGCTTTTGAGATTTCCCATTGACTTGTATTGTAAAGTAAAAAGCACCTTATGAGTGGCACCGCTTACCATTTTTAGAAACCTGAAGTCGTTCTCACATAAAAATACATGTTCATTCTTCTGAGTGTTTTCTGAAAAAGTTTTTCACACTGATTCCATGGAGTTTTTGTGTTTTGTAGAACCCCTGTTCCCTGGCTGCAGTTTAAACAGAAAAACAAACTGTGCTTTAGGCCTCATTTTTGTAACTAAAAAAACAGTCTCCGTTTCTCAGTGTTTTGGAACCAGTTTTCATCCGTCGTGATCAGTTCTATAGATGTACACAATACATACACATACACTGTATTTTTCAGACTATAAAGGCCCCGTAATACACAGAGATAAATCTTTGGCAGATCTGTGGTTGCAGTGAAATCATGGACATATTGTTCCATTTGTACACAGCCACAAACCTGGCACTGATTGTCCACAATTTCACAGATCTACCACAGATCTACCACAGATCTACCACAGATCTACCACAGATCTACCACAGATCTACCACAGATCTACCACAGATCTACCACAGATCTACCACAGGTCTACCACAGATCTACCACAGGTCTACCACAGATCTACCACAGATCTACCACAGATCTGACACAGATTTATCTCTGTGTGTGACAGGGCCTTAAGATGCACCCCAAATTTAGAGGCACAAGATAGGAAAAAAACTTAATGTTAAAATTAGAGTCCGTCTTATAGACCAATTGTAAGTTGCAGGGGTGCCGTGGGGTCATAGGAAGTTGGCGACGGGACAAGTGGGGCAATGCTATGAGGAGGGGGTGTCATCGCTGTGTGAGGCAGATGCCATTGATCTCCCACCGACGAACACGATGGACCTCAGGAAGATGGCACCGGAGGTGGCGCAGGCACAGATTGAGATCTCAGCAATTTTCGTAAAGTTCATTGCGTCCTTCGCCAGGAGATCAAAGGCACTTGCTTGGCGCCGCCAGTAAATCCCCTTCTCCCAACCCAGGGTCCGCAGCATCTCCTCACTCGTGTCGCCACCAGCTTCCTGGGACCCCGCGCTCCACTGCCCCCGTGCTCCTCAGTAAACTACATTTGGCTTATAAGACGCACCCCCATTATCCCCTCATTTTTGGAGGAAAAAAAGTGTGTCTTATAATTGGAAAAATAAGGTATATTTATGTATAAGTGTCGCAGGCGGGGGCGCAGACCACGGCAGGGGAGGTTATCCGAGGCGCTCGGATCCAGGATCGTGGCTGTGGCTCATGCATCAGCCCGCCACCCAGAACTGTATAAAAGGGGTTATTTACAGGGGAGAGTTTGTCAGGGACGCCACCGGTGGGTTGCGGTGATGGTTGGTAACACCGCCGCTGCCTTTGTGTGGGATGCCGGGGGCTGATAGAACGGGGCAGCAGGATGATGTTGTTGCGGGCAGGGCCTGACTGACCACGTCACGGGAGGCTACCCGAGGTGCTCGGATCCGGGATCGTGGCTGGGGCTTGAGTGGCAGCCGGATCCAGGGCTCATGCAGCGGCCCCTCGCCCACAACAATAAAAAGGGTATTTAGAGGGGAAGAGTTTGTCAGTGACGCCACCCGTGGGTTGCGGTGATTTGTTGGTGGCACCACCGCTGCCTTTGTATGGGACGCCCGGGGCTGATGGAGCGGGGCAGCAAGATGGTATTCCCTCCACAGGTAGGGGAGGTGCCGTCCCGGGGCCCTGAGGATAGTGAGGGTGCAAGGAGCAGTCTTTTGGAAGGAACCGGATAGTACCGATGCACTCACTGTGGTAATAAAACACACAAAGTCCGTATTGTAAACCAAGGCCAGATGCCGAGAGCCTCTGGAGGGGTGTGCTTGGTCCCGCACACGAGCTGAAAGGGCAGGGGCCCTTCCTCCTGCACTTGTAGTTTCTTGTGTGTTGACTTAATCCGCATAAAACGGGAGAAGTCCGCTCCCTGTGGTTCCGTGTGCTTGGCAACTCTTGCCCGCGAAAACTGACCTGTGGGATCTCTGTGGGCTCTGGTGGATGCCCTATCCCCCACGTTGGGCTTCCGTTTCGCTCTCTGGGCTACTCATGGGACAAGATCTGGAACCTTGTTACCTGCTGGCTAATCGGTAAGGTGCTTGAAGCGGTCCTTGCCCTGGGGTCCAGGTGCCCCAACTGTGCACGGCCTCCGGACCGGTTCCCCGCTGTTGGCACCGGCGGGCTACAACCCTGCCCCGGTCCACTTGAGGTCTCCCGCAATCAGATCTTCGTCACCTGCGGCCCTGCTCTGCCGTCTGCCACCTAGTAAGTAGTCCGGTAGTCCAGGGGCTCCGACCCCTGACTCCGCTGTCACTCCACACTCCTCTCACATCAACTGTCAGACCCTAACTCCCACTTTAACTCAACTCCACTCTCGTGTTCCCTCCCCTGACACCTCAGGACCCCTAGGTGGGCGTCTCCATCTGCCTGGTCCCGCCCACTGGTGTGTCCCTATTGTCCATGGGGGTGACTAGGCTTTTGTGGCTGATGTTACCTATGTGTGGTGTTGTGTTGGTATGCCAAGGAGGATGGAGGCCTGCACCTGGAAGATTTAAGCAGTCTCTGTGACAACCTGGTTTTGCCAGGGTCTCACAGGTACACCTCCAAGGGTAGGGGAGGTGTAGTCCCGGGGCCCAGGTGCAGGTGGAGTGTAGTGCTGGGACGCAGTCTGCAGGCTGGACTGGATGATAAAGGTGTACTCACAGTTTTCAAATACGTCACACAAAGTTCAAGTAGTAAACCAAATGCCGGATACCAGTAGCCTCCAGAGGGGTGTGCTCGGGTCCTGCACACCGGTGAACAGAACAGGGGACCTTCCTCCTGCACTCTAGTTTGGTGTCTCGTGTGTTGACTATTCCGCATGAAACGGGAAAAGTCCACTCCCGGTGTCTTTGCTGTGGGAGCTGTGGCCCGCGAGATCTGATCCTTGGGGTCTTTGCAGCCATTTGCAGACGCCCTATCCCCCGCATTGGGCTTTCGTCTCGCTCTATCTGGGCTACTTGTGGGACAAGATCTGGAACCTTGTCCCCTTCTGGCTAATTGACACGGTGCTTGCAGCTGTCCTCGCCCTGGGGTCCAGGTACCCCGACTGTACATGGCCTCTGGACCAGATTCCCGCTGTCGGCACCGGCGGGCTACAACCCTGCCCCGGTCCACTTTAGGTCTCCCGCGACCCGATCTCCGTTGCCTGTGGCCCTGCTCTGCCGTCTGCCACCTAGTCAGCTCAGGTAGTCCGGTAGTCCGGGAGCTACAACCCCTGACTACCACTTCACTCCTCTCACTTCCTCTATCCAAGTTTATCTGACTTGTTCCTGTGTCTGACTCAGACTCCTCCACTCTACTGACGTGTTCCCTCCCCTGACACCTCAGAACCCCTAGGTGGGCGTCACCATCTGCCTGACCCCATCCACTGGTGTGTCCCTATTGTCCTTGGGGGGGGGGGGGTGACTAGGCTTTGTGGCTGGTGTTTGTACCTGTGTGGGGCTGTTTTGGTAGGACAAGGAGGAGAGAGTCCTGCATCTGAAAGATGGATGCAGTCTCCTGTGACAACCTGATTTTGTCAGGGCGTCACATAAGTTTAGCCAGCTTCTCCTGTTGAATGGCCTGTGAAAAATGTCCAGCATATGGATAGCATCTAAGTGTTGTTTGATTTTTTATGGACCTAAAGACTTATCTTAGCAAGTTTGATCCGTGACTCAGATCAAAATTGGACATGTCGCTGTGATTTTGTGCTGACTACTCAATCAATTGCCCTATAGACTGTGTGAACAAACCTATAAACTACAGTGGGGGAAATAAGTATTTGATCCCTTGCTGATTTTGTGTGCAAACCTCATCATCAACTACGAAAAACATCTGACTGCTGTGCTTGCCAACAAGGATTTTGCTACCAAGTATTAAGTCTTTTTTGCCAGAGGGATCAAATACTTATTTCTCTCTGCATAATGCAAATAAATTTATATTATTTATACAATGTGTGATTTTCTGCATTATATTTTGGATATTCTATCTCTCACTGTTAAAATTAACCTACCCTTAAAATTATAGACTGTTCATGTCTTTCTCAGTGGGCAAACTTACAAAATCAGCAAGGGATCAAATACTTATTTCCCCCACTGTATATTAGGTACAGGTCTTAAAAACATGAAAAACATGGCTATAATACATAAGTGGAAAACTGACATCAGAATGATCCCTAATTCACCCTTCCCCAGACCAGCGCTAGACTGGAGGGTGAGTAAAGTACACTACAAACTTCAGCTAGGATACAACGGTTTTCTGAAAACCCCTTGAAAAGGAACCTGTCACCAGTTTTTCGGCCTATAAGCTGCGGCCACCACCAGTGGGCTCTTATATACAGGATTCTAACATGCTGTATATAAGAGCCAAGGCCGCTGTGTAGAACATAAAAATCACTTTATAATACTCACCTAAATGGTCACTGCGGTGAAGTCAGGTCATATGGGCGTCTCCGCTCTCCGGTGCTGGCGTCCCCTCTTTCGGCCATCTTCGTCCTCCTTCTGAAGCCTGTGTGCATGACGTGTCCTATGTGTCATAAACACTCACCGCAGGACCTCAATGCCGACGAGTATTGATGGCGTAGGACAGGGCCGGACTGGGACTGAAATTCAGCCCTGGAACTCAAACCAAAGCAGCCCACATGCAAAAATCGCTTTCCAAAAAAATAACCATTTGCATTAGCATTGTGGTAAATTTAGCACCTCAATACATACTTGTACGCATGCAGCACCAGTACTGTAGCTGGAACTTGCCATAAAGATATGTGTAATTACCATAACAGAAAAGAGTCATGGTTTTAAATATTTTTTATTAAACGTATAGAATATACTAACATCATCCTTCTCAAAATAAAACAATTAAATATGTGCAGCATGTCATAAAGAAAAAAATTGACATAAAAATGTGCAATATACAAGGATTGTCCACTACTCAAGACATCCCATTCTCACTTAATATATTACCCCATGTAAAATAATATTCACCTATACTCGCCTCTGCTGATGGCCCTGTTTCAGACTGTTTCTGCTGATGCCTGTTTCACAGGCAGAGCATCGCACCCTCTCTCTCCCCCTTTCCACAGGCAGAGCATCGCACCGTCTCTCCCCCCCCTTCCCACAGGCAGAGCATCGCACCCTCTCTCTCCCCCCCCTTCCCACAGGCAGAGCATCGCACCCTCTCTCTCCCCCCCCTTCCCACAGGCAGAGCATCGCACCCTCTCTCTCCCCCCCCTTCCCACAGGCAGAGCATCACACCCTCTCTCTCCCCCCCCCTTCCCACAGGCAGAGCATTGCACCCTCTCCCCCCCCCCTTCCCACAGGCAGAGCATCGCACCCTCTCTCTCCCCCCCTTCCCACAGGCAGAGCATCGCACCCTCTCTCCCCCCCCTTCCCACAGGCAGAGCATCGCACCCTCTCTCTCCCCCCCCTTCCCACAGGCAGAGCATCGCACCCTCTCTCTCCCCCCCCCTTCCCACAGGCAGAGCATTGCACCCTCTCCCCCCCCCCTTCCCACAGGCAGAGCATCGCACCCTCTCTCTCCCCCCCTTCCCACAGGCAGAGCATCGCACCCTCTCTCCCCCCCCTTCCCACAGGCAGAGCATCGCACCCTCTCTCTCCCCCCCCTTCCCACAGGCAGAGCATCGCACCCTCTCTCTCCCCCCCTTCCCACAGGCAGAGCATCGCACCCTCTCTCCCCCCCCCTTCACACAGGCAGAGCATCGCACCCTCTCTCTCCCCCCCCTTCCCACAGGCAGAGCATCGCACCCTCTCTCTCCCCCCCCTTCCCACAGGCAGAGCATCGCACCCTCTCTCCCCACGGTCAGAGCATCGCACTTACTGCTGCACACTATTGCACCCAGAGACGGTGACCTACAATCCCTTTTTATTTCCCCCTGAGGCTCATACATGATAAGCTCCATCAGATATTACCTCCTGTTATATCACAAACGTCGGGGTAGAAAAACAGCAGAAACAGGGAAGATGGGAAACATCCTGCTGCTTGTACGGCAAACTGTGCACTGACTGCCGGGAACTACAGGCTCCTCCCACACAAGAGGCCGGTCACATGGGTGTGACGTCAGCAGAGGTCCCTCTGGCCACTGGGATCTAGCCTCTACCATAATACCGGCAGCGGCCAGCAGCATTGAAAATTGGTGGCGGGGGCCGCTCACCGGACCCCGCCGCTATAGTGGCGGCCGGCGGGTGGCGGCAGCCACAAAATAATTTTAAACAGCAGGCAGTGCGGGAGAGGCGGGGGGCGGCCCCCCCACCCCTCCACCGGCCAGCCCACCGGGAGACGTCCCGCCCCTCCCGCCTGTCAGTCCGGGCCTGGCGTAGGACACATCATGTACCCCGACTTCAGAAGAAGGAGGGCAAAGATGGCCGAAAGAGGAGGTGCCGGCACCAGAGAATGGAGACGCTCATATGACCCAACTCCACCGCAGTGACCGTTTAGGTAAGTATTATAAAGTCATTTTTACGTTCTACACAGCGGCCTGGGCTCTTATATACAGCATGTTAGAATGCTGTATATAAGAGCCCACTGGTGGTGGCCGCAGCTTATAGGTCCCAAATCTGGTGACTGGTTCCCTTTAAGAACCCGCAAACCTATGATAATACACAGTGCACCACATTTATGCCCAGTAAGAGGATCATGTGTGTACTGTACCTCCTAGAGATATAGCATATATGCGTCTTACAGGTTGAGAACCAAAATGCTAGGAGACATAGAATCCCCCTCACCGCAGGGTCACCAGAAAATAAAAGCTATGAGTGAAGACAATGAAGTTTAAGTTTCAACATTTCATTTTTATTAACCCTATAATAATCCATGGGCTCCTCTACTTCCCTTATGCGTCAGTTATGTAAGTGATCTTTTTTTAATGTTTGTTCCTAAAAACTAAACAAAAGTATGAACCTTATCTACAGTACCATTTGTAAATAATGTCATTGACTGAACACTACGTGTCAATGTTATTCCATAGCATGATAATAAATAGATTTCTTTCACAACCTTTAGGTAACTATAATGACCTGATAAATGATTCTATTAATGAACTTGTACTTTATTCTTATAGTGACAACAGCAAATGTGACAATACGGATTCCCCCTCCGATGATGTGACCTCCTGCCTGCTGAACGTGCACAGCACCAAGTAACTTCTTCTTACATATTGGTGACATTAAGGGTGAGACCACTCGGGGTGGCTGCATGCAACCGGATCTCCACCAACGCATAGTGGCCTTGGCCACATGATTTAGTCAGAAATTTCTGAAAAGAATGTTTTACAATGAAAACGTACATAACAACTCACTGTGGTTGCCCAAGTTAGCAATTGTGTCAGCAGTCATGTTCCGTTCTATATGTCTCCATATGTGCAGACAGGCGATGGTGTAACGTGGCTGCCACCCTCACAGCCGCCATTAGTGTTTGCAAGTGCCCTATTCTGTAGTACATGTTACAGTTTGAAGGAAATAAAACTTAAGAACTCATTTTTTGAATAAAAACTCATTTAAAGATAGTCATGGATGAAAGTGTTGGCATTCTTGAAATTGTTACAGAATGTTTTTGCAATTACATGTTTTATCACATACGTTGATTTCCTTTGTGTGTATTGGAACAACACAAAAAAAAAACAAAGGAGAAAAAAAAGCAAATTGGACATAAGCAAGTGATGCTCATTCAAACTCATCTGTGGCAAGTAACAGGTATGGGCAATATGAAAACCACACCTGAAACCAGCTAAAAAGGGGAGAAGTTGACTAAGTTTTTGTAGTGTGTGTCCATAGTCGGGACACAAATCACTTTTGGCCCTTATTTAGATTGAGGTCTGTTCTGAGCCATGGTAAGGTTTTAATACTAGATAGTGTTAGGTACCATCTCGATTTGGGTACACCTTGTCGTAGTCAAATGGCTTTACACTTTTTTGATCAAAAATAGTGTTTATTAAGTAACCTATGTTTATTTCTAAGCAATATTGCTTTTTACTTATTTACAGCAGGGAATATGTCCATATTATTTTTATCTTGGGTTTTGTTAACATAATTAAGAAGTTTACAACACATTGCATTGTAGTTAATCTCCATGGACGTGGAGGACAGAGAAAAATTAATGAAAGTTTGCAAAGCAGGAGAGCCCAGATGGTGGATAAACATCCCCAATCAATTTCCAAAGAAATTCAAGCTGTCCTGCAGCTCAGGGTGCATCAGGGTCAGCGCAAACTATCCATTGACATTTGAATTAAATTAAACACTATGGGAGGAGACCCAGGATGACCCCACTGCTGACATGGAGACATAAAAAAGCTAGACTGCAGTTTACCAAAATGTACAGGAGTAAGACTAAATCCTTCTGGGAAAATGTCTTATGGGCAGATGAGACCAAGATAGAGCTTTTAGCTAAAGCACATCATTCTACTATTTACTGAAAATGGAATGAGGCCTACAAAGAAAAGAACACAGTACCTACAATCAAATATGGTGGAGGTTCAAAGAGGTTTTGGGGTTGTTTTGCTGGCTCTGGCATGAGGTGCCTTGACTGTGGGCAATGCGACATAAAATCTAAAGATTACAAAAGGATTTTGGAAAGCAATGTAGTGCACAGTGTCAGAAACCTGGGAACGCATCCGAGTTCATGTGTTTTCCAGCAGGACAATGACCCAAGGTATACTTTAAGAAGCCACCAGAAATAGATGGAAACAAAGCGCTGAAGAGTTCTGAAGTGGCAGCAATGAGTCTGGATCTAAATCCCATTGAACACCTCAGGACAGATCTTAAAATTACTGTTTGGAGAACGCGCCTTCAAATATGAGACCTGGAGCAGTTTGCAAAAGAAGAGTAGTTCACAATTCCAGGTGAGAGGAGTAAGTAGCTTGTTGATGGTTATAGGAAGTGACTTATTGCAATTATTTATTCTGAAGGGTAAAGAGTGTGCAACCAAATATTAAGTTGAAGGTGCCAACAATTTTGTCTTATCCATTTTTGGAGTTTTGTGTGAAATTATGTTCATTTTGCCTTTTTATCCAGAGGATTTTTTTGTGTTGTTTCAATACACACACAAAGGAAATAAACATATCTATAACAAAGCATATTTAATTACGATAATTTTTTGGAAGAAATACATCATTTTCTGGAAAAATGTCAAGGGCGCCATCACTTTCAGCCATGACTGTATTTGGTAAGTTTAGAATGTTTGAAAGTGACCAAGCATCTTTTAAAAACTACCCCATCAATGTATAAGATTTATCCGCAGGCCATAATCAACACAAGAATAGATGATTTTGAAGCACCTCTGTGTTTGAAAAAGTTTGATTATTTTGATTTGATTTGACATTTGATTAATCTGATATCACTATGTTATTTAAAGGGAATATGTCAGCATGTTTTTACATACAGAAATAGTGCTATATCTGTATGGGTGATTGTCCCCTAATAAAAATGTTCCCTTATTTGTATTGATCAAATGTGCCCGTCATGAAAAATCCAGTGTAAAGACCATATGAAAATCAGCCTGCAGGTGCACAGAGGGCGTGTCAATGCACATTGAGGAGGAGTCAAATTGTAGTGGCATGCCCCCAGTTAGCTGTCAGTCTGATTTGCATATGGCTGATAGCTGCATGTCTCATGACAGGCACAGCAGATCTCTACAGAAAAAGATATTTTTATTAGGGGACCCGTTCCTATACAGCCGTACCACTACTTCCAAATGTTAAAAATATGCTGGAACGTTTCATTTAACTATCATGGGCTTAAAATTGGTCACCTTTTGGTTTTCTGCCTTTCACGTGTAAGATTATGTATATGTAAAAGGTTTTGCTATTAATTTTTCATTAAATATGCAATAAGTTTATTACAATTTGCACATAAGATTCTAAAAGTCTTTTTAATCTTTATAGTAAATGTGAACCCAACTTAATACATGAAAAACAAAGTCATAAAATATTGAAAGCAGTCACAGAAGGCGACATATTGTCACTGAACAGAGTTCTGGAAGAAATTGAGCAATTGTCTTTAGAATGTACAGATAAGCCTGCTCAAGGTAATACAAAGATGGTGAGACGACATTCTGCTCTATGTAATTGTGATTATCTTATTAGGACTCTTTTCGTGTTTTTTTATTTTCTTTTCATTAGCTCCACATATATGTATTTAATGGAAGGCCGTGACACATGACAGTGGCATCCGTCTCTCACTGAAATTCTTTGCAAAATGCGAAATACAAATGCAAAATGAGGACAGAGCTGGTTGCGCAGTGGTGTACTGGACTGAGGGTTATTGTAAGTTGTAGGCTTGTCGGAAGAGGTGGGTCTTCCAGTTCCTCTTGAAGCTTTTCACGGTAGGAGAGAGTCTGATATGCTGGGGTAGAGTATTCCAGAGTATGGGGGAGGCAAGGTAGAAATCTTGTATGCGACTGTGGGAACAGGAGATAAGAGAGGAGTAAAGAAGGAGATCTTGTGAGGATCTGAGGTTGCGTGCAGTTAGGTACCGGAAGACTAGGTCACAGATGTAAGGAGGAGACAGGTTGTGGATGGCTTTGTAGGTCATGGTTAATGTTTTAAACTAGAGTCTTTAAGCAATGGGAAGCCAGTGAAGGGATTGGCAGAGTGGCGAGGCTGGGGAATAGTGAGGGGAGAGGTGGATTAAGCGTTCAGGATAGATAGGAGGGGTGCAAGAGTGTTGGAAGGAAGGCCAGAGAGCAGGAGGTTGCAGTAGTCGAGGTGATGATGAGGGCATGTACTAATGTTTTTGCTGATTCTTGGTTAAGGAAAGCACGGAAAGCCAGTAAAGGAAATATATTATTACAAGGACTGAAATGTAAACCATAACCCTTCCAATGTAATAACAGGAGACCTGTGAAATAAGTTATAATAATGATCTCAAATACTTGTGCCTAAAGGGTGCTTTACACGCAACGATATCGTTAATGAGATATCGTTGGGGTCACGTCGTTAGTGACGCACATCCGGCGTCATTAGCGATATCATTGCGTGTTATACCTAGGAGCGACGATCACCGATCGCAAAAGCGTCGAATCATTGATCGTTGTCACGTCATCCATTTTTATAATATCGTTGGTAGTTCATGCCGCAGGTTGTTCGTCGTTCCTGCGGCAGCATACATCGCTACGTGTGACACCGCAGGAATGAGGAACAACCTCGTACCTGCGGCCGCCCGCAATGAGGAAGGAAGGAGGTGGGTGGGATGTTCGTTCCGCTCATCTCCGCCCCTCCGCTTCTATTGGGCGGCCGCTTAGTGACGTTGCTGTGACGCTGAACGAACCACCCCCCTTAGAAAGGAGGTGGTTCGCCGGCAACAGCGACGTCGCTAGGCAGGCAAGTCCCGTGTGACGGGTGTTAACGATGTTGTGCGCCACGGGCAGCGATTTGCCCGTGACGCACAACCGACGGGGGCGGGTACGCTCGCTAGTGTAACGCCCTGGCAAAACCAGGTAGTCACAGTTAGGGCCCCGCATAACACCTTCCCTCATTAGGAAACACACAGCCAACCATTAAACCCTAGTCACCCCCCCTTAGGGACAGTTAAGGCTGCTTTACATGGTACAACCGATTGTCCGATTTCACAATCGATCGTACCCGCCCCCGTCCTTTTTGCGTCATGGGCAAATCGCTGCCCGTGTCGCACAAAGTCAGTAACCCCCGTCACACATACTTACCTCTCGTGCGACCTTGCTGTGGGGGGCGAACGTCCACTTCCTGGAGTGGGAGGGACGTTCGGCGTCATAGCGACGTCACACGGCCGCCGGCCAATGGAAGCGGAGGGGCGGAGATGAGCGGGACGTAAACATCCCGCCCACCTCCTTCCTTCACATAGCCGGCGGCGGCCGCGTGACGCAGGTGAGCTGCTGTTCATCATTCCCGGGGTGTCACACGGAGCGACGTGTGCTACCCCGGAAACGATGAACAAATAAATTAAATGATATTATGGAACCTAGCGAGCAGTACACGACTCACGATTTGTGAGCGATACTGCGTCGCTAGGAGGTGTCACACAGGCCGACATCGCCAGCGATGCCGGATGTGCGTCACAAAAACCGTGACCCCAATGATCTATCGCACGATAGATTGTCTGGTGTAAAGCAGCCTTTAGACACACCAGTGGGCATTGCCAGGCAGTTGGTGCATGCCCACCCAGGGGTTTAGACAGCCCGGGGGTGGGAAAAACAGGCAGATCAGTTTTAGAGTTCAGTGAGAGTGGAGGTCAGGCCTGTGTGTCAGGCCTGAAGCTGACTGACAGGTACCAGGGTAGGAGCCCTGGTGCCACTGGCTAGGAGGCAGACGGTGGTCTCCGTCAACAGGAGACGGGAAGACGGCTCGGTGGAACCGAGGTGGACCGGGCCAGGGTTGGAGCCCGCCGGTACCGACACGGGGAACCGACCCGGAATCCGTAGCACAAAGGGGGTACTCAGACCCTGAAGCCAGGAACCAGAACCTACTGGAACTGGTTAATTAACCGATTGAGGCTCGGACTAGAGGTCCTGTCCCACCCAAAGTCCCTCATAGAAGACAACAGCCCATTGATTAGGGATAAGAGGTCACCGCCAAGGCCCATAGATCCCACGGGCCAGCGTCTGCGGGCACGGCTCCTTAGGCCACATCCAGCCGGGAGCGGACTCCTACATTTCATTCAAGGAAGTCTTTTTTACTTAAAATGGTGCAGGAAAAGGATAGAGACCACCAGCCGGGTGGGGGATCCCGAACACAGCCGGCCATGGCACCGGCCACCACCACCTTGGTTTACCAGAGACTTGTGTGTTTTCCTAACAGTGAGTACACCAGCACCCTCTGTGGTCGTCATTCCCGCTGCACCAGAGCCATCGGGTCCCGGGGCCACCATCCCTGCCCACGGAGGGGTTAACATCTTGCTGTACAACATCTCCCCTGGATGCCCCGTAACAGCAGCGGTGGTGTCCCACCTCACCACACACCGTGGGTGGCATCATGAACCTATTATGGCCTAGCCCGTACATCTACGGCCCCCATTTTATTCGGGGTGTCCACGAGACCCCCGGGTCCGGAGACCCTCGAGCCACCACCTCTGAAGGTCCGGATCCGAGCAGCGGCGGCTGCTGGCAGGGGCGCGGCACACTAGCGATATCGATAGCGATATTGCAGCGTGTAAAGTGCCCTTAAGGCCTATGATGGTATTGAACAGTGATCCTCAAACTTTCTAACATTGAGAGCCACATCCATCTCTGACAGAAGGTCATGAGCTACATCCTTCTCCCGCCTCCCTCACAGTAGTGTTATCCAGAGACCCCATTATTGGTATAACAGCTAAAGCTTTTACACAGAAATCACACTGAGACAGTAGACCAGGATCCAAGTGTTCTTACCTCCATTCTGATCTGATAATCGGTGTGGGACTACTCACAAAAGTCACCACCTGGAGATCTTCTCTTCATAGCGGTTTACTAGACCTGGTCATAACATACCAAGCTGGCAAACACCCGCAAGACACACATCTTGGGCCCACGAGCCACATGTGGCTCACGAGTCAAAGGTTGGGGACCCCAGGTATTGAGTATCAGGAACAAAATACTTCCCTGATTGGCAATCACCCTTTTTCTGATGAAAGTGTGCATTAAGCAATATGGTTTCCAAAAAGGATATATGGCCGAAATAAAGAATAGGAAAGTTACTAAGAAAGAAATAGAAGAGGAGAAAAAAAAGGAAAGGTGGGAGGAGGGGGGTTGAGAAGGGAAGTGTGGCGCCCTGGACAAGCCAGGGGCCACAGAGCACAACACCAACACACCCCACACTCCCGGCAGGCACACCGAAGTCAGACACAAAACCCTTGTTTCCTTCCTCCAGGGGCTGATGTCGTTGCCGGCACCGTTGTCCCCGTGGGGACTGTTTTACAAGTTGCATAAGGAACTCCTTATGGACAGGCCCGAGAACTAGCAGGGCAACCACAAACTAGTGGCATGTAAATAATGTTGTTGTGGCTTCCACCGTTACCGCCTCCGGAGAGGCAGATTGGAGGAAGGGCCCGCAGTGGAGCAGGCTGGGGCCCAGCCACCACCGGAACCGGTGGCAATCCTCTGGGGGTTTCAGGGGCTCCCCTTTTTCCCCTGAAAAGGACAGAACCCACTCGGGCAACTTGTGCAGGACTGGGGTCAAGGGGTGCTGCCTATTTGCTTAGGGGCAGCATCATGGCCAGGTTGCTTGGGTGGGAGAGAGCGGAAGCCGTAACCGTTTGCAACCGTTTAAGTATGAGTACCTCCCGATGTGGGAAGATGTTATTTTAATTGTATGTGTGTTACCGTTTAACCGTTTTTCATATTTTTCAGTTGTGAAAATAAAACCGGTGATGGATGGGCAGCCCGCGGACGGTCTGCATTTAACTAAGGGGGAATGTGGCGCCCTGGACAAGCCAGGGGCCACAGAGCACAACACCAACACACCCCACACTCCCGGCAGGCACACCGAAGTCAAACACAAAACCTTTGTTGCCTTCCTCCAGGGGCTGATGTTCACACCAGGGGGTGGGCCAGGCGGTTGGTCCCGCCCACCGAGGAGTTCACAGTCCTGGAGGCGGGAAAAGGAGCAGTTTAGTTTTGACAGTAAAAGTGAGAGGAAGGAGAAGTGGTAGTGGAGCAACTAACTGACAGCGTCCGGGTGTGTG
This sequence comes from Anomaloglossus baeobatrachus, assembly GCF_048569485.1. Classification (NCBI taxonomy): domain Eukaryota; kingdom Metazoa; phylum Chordata; class Amphibia; order Anura; family Aromobatidae; genus Anomaloglossus; species Anomaloglossus baeobatrachus. Next base: position 94,883,584 of record NC_134354.1, on the reverse strand, counting down.
GCCCGGGCGGGACAGCAAGGTTGGCAGACGGTGGTGACCGTCTGCAGGAGTGGCCTATCGGAGTTACCGTAAGGACCGTGGACGGGCGGTGGCCCGGCGGTACCGGACCGGTACACAAAGAGAAGCCAGCACCATCTGGCAGGGGCTTTCGGACCCCGGCAAGGCTAGGAGTCGCCGTGAATTTGCCGAATCCGTTAGTGAAGGGGACCTCCTGGATTTCCAAACAGTCAAGTCCCGACAGAAGGCAACAGTCCAACCAGAGGAGGGAGACACCGCCACCGCCAAGGCAACCGTTTCTCAGGGGCAGAGCCTGCGGGCAAGAAGGGGCTCCTCCAGCCCATATCCAAGCTGGGGAGCGGGTTACCGGTGGGAACCCATCAGAACTAACAACCGTACATAGGTGCAGGGAAAGGCAGTCACCATCAACCTGTCGGGAGAAACAACACCGCAGCCGTCTGTGGGACCCGTCCATCCAGCCGAGTGTTTTACCGAGAACTGTGTCATCATCATTGGGCTGAGTGAGTACCACCGTGCCGTGCGGCACAGCGCTGCCCCTGCGACCCTGCACCTCACCAGGCCCCGTAACCCGCCTGCCATCCATCCCTACACCATCACCGGGCCCCGGGACAACCAACCCCCTACCCACGGAGGGGAGAACTAACAACCAAGCTGCTCCCTGTCACTGCTCCCGGGATCCCCGTCCAGAGCAGCGGTGGTGTCACCATTATCACCACAACTGTGGGTGGCGTCACGGACAATAAATCCCCACAATCAACTCCCCTTTTCACTCACGGGCGAAGAACGCCGCTCAAGTCCCCGGGATCCGGCCCACCGCTCGAGCCACCACCGAGCAGCAGCAGCCGCGGCCGGACCCGAGCAGTGGGAGAGCGTGGCGTCCCCCCCTCCGCCGGCGACAGAAGCAGAGAACAGGATCAGAGGATCCCATAAATGAATCATGATGACCAAAGCTAAAAAATGCTCAGGTGTGATTTGAACTTACTCCTCGATGTAAAGACAGTTTGGAGGTTTGGTGAATCCTTGAAGAGAGGCCATGATCGCCAGTTCATAAGGATCCTATCATTTCTCTCAGAAGACTCTGCTGACGATTCCTACACATGTGCTATGAATTATACCATTTCCTGCCATACTAAGGAAGCAGTGTGTAGTGTGCCAATATTTGGATATTACCATGCGCCCTGCTGTCAAACAAAAATGTAGCAATCCTTTTTTTGGGAGCCTATAATCAGATAGAAAAGATAGGATGGAAATTATGAACGCTGTCTCCAGCGATTTGATGATATACTCTAAAGGCCCCTTCCTAGAAAATCCTTATTTTACTCCATCCCAACCAAGTGAGAAGCATAATGCCCATATCCTTTCCCACACAAGCATATTTTATGTTTATTGCACTCTCCGTGTTAAAGTCAGGCAGCACACAGACCAATGTTATTGAGCACTGCTGTGTAGATGGGATATAATTTTCACACAGATTAAGGTTACGTTCCCAGAAGACACCTAAAGATTTGACCGATCACTTCTGTTCCCCGCTTGGCATCTTTGGAAGCTTGAAGCGGTTAAAAGGCACTCAAAAGATTGAACATATGAAGTTGTTTTTACATTGCAAAGCATATGTTCACTATTTAGAGCGTTTTAGTGCTCAAGAGAATACACACCTGAAGAAGATAATAGGTTTGATTCATCACAGCTTTCACGCTAGAATTCTGGCATGAAACTCTTCTAAAAAGTAGTAACATTTAGTTGAACCTTTTAGCCTAAATTTTGTAACTTTTGGCATTTCACCCGTTTCTCCCAGCTCTGCCAAAATTGGCGGAACTGGGTCACGAATGGAGCATGGAACGTACAGAACACCACAGGTCGTCTAATTCATGAACGATCTGTAGCATTTCGTATGTCAGAAATCTCACTCCAGTACCTGATCGTAGGGAGATTTCTGGTGCAGAGTATGGAGGTGCACACCGCTGATTAGATAGTCAAGATTCATAAACAGGAGTCGACCTCTTCAAGGATCAAGGAGCGTATGACTCCACAACGACCCCTCATTAAGACAGGCGGGAACAATATTTTTCTTGATAAGGGTTTCCCAAACTCCAGCCCATAAGCTCCCCAACAGGTCATGTTTTCAGGATTTCCTTAGCATTGAACAGGTTGATGGAGTCATTATTAAAGCATCACCTGTGTAATACTAAAGAAATCAAGAAAACATGACCTGTTGGGGGCCGTGAGGACTGGATTTTGGGGAACACTGGTCTTGATGAAGCCCATTAGCCATTGTGTGCACATACCCTAATTATATGGAATTAGAGTGATGATGGAAAATGTTTGAGCTGCCCCGCTCCTGATTAAGAAGCCTATGCCCAATACATGTTCAAGTCGTGCTGAAGTTAAATACCATAGTTGAGGTTAAAAGAAATATTTTTTTGGATTTTTATATTTATTATAAAGTTATATAAGTTGCAAAAAAAAATAGTGTAAACTTTTGCATCCCATTCACTGAAAATAATATTAGATGTTGCATTTCAGATTTTCTCATGTACATACTGACATCAAAGGACACTGGCAAAACCTGCTTAATGAAAGCGTTACTGAACATAAATGGAAAAACTCCAAAGATCGTGCACATTTTGCTATCATTTGCAGAGAAAAAAGGTTTCCTGGACAAATTTATCAATGCTAAATATACAGAGGAGAATTACAAAGGTAATTAAAATCAACAAATCTGTATATTCCTTGGTGGCATTCTCATCAATAGTTCTAAGATCTTAGCTCAGCCATTGTAAAACAAAAAAATAAGAACTTGCCTTAGGGGGTTATTGACATCTTCACAGATAAATATTTGTCACGTTAGGTACGGGAAGTACCAAGCAAACGGCAAAAGGGAAGGGAAACCCTGTGTCTAGGGAGAGGGAAGGTGGTGACCCCTGACCAAACCTACTGCTGGTTCCTGGGGTCCCTCACCACCCTAGATAGGTTCCGAACCTATGCGCTGAGCCGGATACCTGATCCTAGGTATCTCTAGTGCTGGGCCCTAAATAGGGAACGGATGGGATGAGCTAATGTGCATGTTCGGCCAACTCTGCCAGTGGTGGTCGGTTGAGTAAGCAACAAATTGCATTCAAAAGAAAATTATTAATATCTCAAAAATGACTAAAAATGTTAATAGACAAGAAATTCCAAAAGTGCTTGATTTTACAAGCATTATTTAATATTACCCATCTCTGGAGATGTGCTTAATATATTGCATATTCATTCTAAGCTATTTGCAGAACTCCCATAGAAGTGAATATTAAGAACTGAATGTGAGCGGCCACCTCCTCATTTACAGAAGAACAAGACAGGGACTTGCTATAAAGATTATCACGGGTCCAAGAGGGAGGACCTAAAGATATCAGACATTATGGCATATCCTGTAGGAAAAGGAAATACTAGTTAGACACAACAAATAACAATTACAGCAAATGACTCCAATTAGTCACTCTGCCTCAACTGTAGTGTCTATTAGACCTTGGCGCGGATTTTAGACCCTTCCTCTATTACTCTCAATTCATCAAGACTGGTATAGCTCACAAATTTGATGCCTAATGAATTTCACGCTTCTGAGTGGTGTGCCCCTCCTAGTACAGCCAGGGAAAGGATGCACTTTTCGGGAATTGGGTAGGTGGGCTTGGCTATGCCCTTCCCTGCCTCGGCTTTTCCCCAGCTCCACCTGGGCAAAACAAGGCATACGTATGCCAGTCTTGATGAATCGGCCCATGCCCATATGTATTTGGTTGTTGACTGGAGCAGTATGACCCGTCACATACTAGGTGGCAATTCATATAGGAGTAGCTGATCCAAAGTAGCGTGAAAGCAGCACTTTTGTTGCACAACTCCATGTTTTGATGAATTGGACCCTTAGTGTCTCCTAAACAGTGTCCCAAGTACAGTATTAAAGTCTCAAATATTCAGTGTAACTATTTATTGTAATTGTCAGACTTGTTGGGCTGATAGGGAGCGTTCTATAGATTGTGCCCCCCAGAGAGCACCTTATACAGATCTAACCAGAATGTGCCCACTTTTACAGGGTGTGCCAGAAAAGATTCCCATAAATAGTGCTTGTCAGAGAGTATCCCGGTTTGCGAAATGGTGCTCTCAAATACAGTACAGTGTATTGTAGACCGTGCACCATATAAATAGAGATGAGTGGGCAGTACAATGCTCGTGAGCTCAATACTCATTAAGAGCAGTTGGATGTTCGGATGGGAGCGACTTGAGCACTCGAGTATATAAGGACGTCAAGACTTTCAGCATTTTTCTGGAAGATTTCCTGGAAAAACAACTTGAGTCGCTCATTGACTTCCGTTATACTGGGGTGCTCACTCATCACTAGTTACGAGTACTGAGCACCCGAGCATGGTAGTGCTCACTCATCACTAGTTACGAGTACTGAGCACCCGAGCATGGTAGTGCTCACTCATCACTAGTTACGAGTACTGAGCACCTGAGCATGGTGGTGCTCGATCATCACTAGTTACGAGTACCGAGCACCCGAGCATGGTAGTGCTCACTCATCTGTGTTCGTTACAAGTTCAGAGCACCCGAGCATGGTAGTGCTTGCTCATCACTAGTTACGAGTACTGAGCACCCGAATATGGTAGTTCTTGCTCGTTACTACATATAAAGTCTCAGCCAGAGAGTGACCCAAAAAAAATGTCAGAATGTGTGACCATATGCTATGCCATTCCAGAGTAATGGCACAGTAACGCTGCTCACTTCACAACTTGCATCTCAATCATCAGGATTTTGAAGTGGCAGTCCATATTTCAGGAAACTCAGGACATGCCAAGTACTAGCTACTGCTCCATTCTCATCTAGTATAAGAGAGAATGGACACAAGATATTGCTTCCTCATATTGGAAAGGGTTAAAGCTCACTACTTGAAGGTGTCTCCCTCCAATGGCTTCCGCCCTTGTATTTACACTCTCAGATTGATGTTCATAAATCATATCTATAACATAAGCGTCAGTGATTGCTTTTATACGTATAAGCTGGACAACATCCTATCTCAGTTGCTAGGGCTGTAGTTTTGGCAGCACATGGGTCCTGAGTTCAAATTCCACCAAGGACAACAACTGCAAGCAGTTTCTTTGTGTGGGTTTCCTCCAGGTACTCCAGTTTCCTTCCACACTTCAAAGACAGATAGGCAACTTAGATTGTGAGCCCCAATGGGAAAGGTGTCAAATTGATGTAACATGTTATGAGCAATCTCCACCCTTGTCTTCTAGGTCAGACCGCTTTGCACATAGCTATTGAAAGACGACAAAATAAGATTGTTAAGTATCTCCTGGATAAAGGAGCTAAAGTAAATGTACGAGCGCAAGGGCTGTTCTTTAACCCAAAGAGCAGAAATAATGGATTTTATTTTGGTGAGTAACACATTTAAGTGGCCACTAATGAAACCATTTGTAATTCCAGTAGACAATGGTTATCTATACGAAGTGTCGGATGTTGTGTTGGGGGCATGGTGGGTGTGCCGCCCCCGCATCAGCAGCCTGCCACTCGGATCTGGATCCGCGGTGGCTCGAGGGGTCTCCGGACCCGAGGGTAGGGGTCGCGTGGCCACTCAGAATAAAGGGGGTTACTTACAGGGGATTGTATGGACAGTTCGTGACGCATCCCGTGGTGCGTGGTAAGATGGGGATACCACCGCTGCGATTGGGAGTACCTGGTGGCGATGGTGTGGGCAGCCAGATGTTTAACCCCTCCACGGGTAGGGGGGATGCCCCGGGACTCGGTGTAGGTGACAGGGAGGTGCCGTTGGGATAGTCAGGGATCACTTAGGTACTCACTCAGTCCAAATAACGCTGACACTGACAACCGTGGTAAACCAAAGTGCTTAATATCACTGCAGCAGGGAGGGAGCATGCCTGGATCCCGTGCCCGTTGGTGTTGCTTGTTAGCCTGTGGCCTTTTCCATGGCACCTTCCTTCTATTTGGTCCCTCTAGTATAGAACTAATCGGGTCCCGCTCACCAGTGTGGCTAACTGGATGAGCTTGCTCTCAGGGATCACGCTTGGGATTTTCTGGACTATGTATTGGGAAAGTCCTATCCCCCTCGTTGCACTAGTACCCCAATTCTGGAGCGGGTGGAGAATGGATCTTGAAGGCTCCGTCCTCGTTGGGTAAATTGCCATGATGCCTGAGGCTCCTTCCTGACCTAGGGTCCACGTACCCCGTCGTGCCCTGGCCCCTGCCCGGTGATGGCACAAGGTCGCCGGCTGTCCTCCTCGACAGTCCATGCCCCTTGTCACGATCCCCTGCGACCGGGGTCCAGCTCCTACTAGGCCCAGACCAATGTCTGCCACCTAGTAGTCTCAAGGAGCTCAGGTCCTGACCTCACCTCTTGAGAGTCACCTCACTTCTGTCTGTCTCCTGACACTCCTGACCTCCCCTTAACCAACCCCCCAAGTGGGCGACCCTATTCCCTTCAGGCCAGCCACTGGTGTGTCTGGTGGGTGTGGTGCAGAGTGTTCCTAGGATTTTGATTAGCTTGTTCTTGGCAACACCAAAGGTGAGGGACCCGTAACCAAGGAGGAGGTGGATACTGTACAGGATTGCACAATACCCTGTGACGACCTGATAGGCCAGGGCGTCACATGGGCAATGACAAGTTTCACCTCCAGTCCAGGTGTAGAAGTCCAAATGTGGCTGTATGTATACTCCCATCAATATAACGGCATTAGTAATGTGAAGATTTGTTCAGTTTGTCACAAAAACAAAATGAACACTTGTCTATCTAGGCGTTAACTAAACCTTAACCATGCCATCCTGTAAACAGATCCTTAGACTAAAATCAAGAACTGCCTACATTTATAAATATAATACACAGATACCTGTACAGTAAAGGAATGACACGTGGCTTCCGAGCTCCACTATACACTGCTTACATCCAGTCATCCTAATGTACTATTTTATAAAAATATAAGCTGGCCTATAAGGTTACCTTTTTTTTCCTTTTAATTACATTGCAACCTTTTGTTATCATCTTTGCATGAGCAGGAGATAAGAAAGTTAAATAGCTAATTTGTGTAAAACCATAAGAAATAGATCCTAGTGCCCCCCAAAAATGGCTTCAGAATTCGTTCCATTTGGGTGTGCATTCTGCTGCATTATTGTGCCCCACCCCGAATGGCCTCCAGGGATTCTGGTACCTTGTTCGGCCAGGCTGACCTTACATTTACATTGTTTTCAGTCCAATGTGCATTTACCAGTCTTTTTTTTTTTCAGCAGTCATTGACGAGTTGTCACTAGAGTGAGGAAAAATAATGGAGGAGATGGATGTATGGTAGTTATTATTTGCCCATCTGCTGTACGTACTGCAGCCTCTATGTGATTAATGTGAACACAATAGAGGAGATTTATTGAGTAAATGTGTGGCGCCCTGGACAAGCCAGGATGTCACAGGTACAGCAACAACACACCCCACACCCCGGTTAGGAACACCAGAGTCACACACAAATCCTTGTTGCCTCCCTCCAGGGGCTGATGTCCACATCAGGTGGGGTGGAGCCAGGCGGTTGGCTCCACCCACCGAGGAGTTCACAGTCCTGGAGGCGGGAAAAGGAAAGGAGAACAGGGAGAGTTGAGTTTGAGAGTCGAGGGAAGTGGTAGTGGAGCAGACTGACCGTGTCCGGGTACGTGGCCCGGGCACAAACAGCAAGGTGGTGACCGTCTGCAGGCGAGGCCGATTGACGCACAACCGTAAGGATCGGGGATGGGGGGGTGGCCCGCCGGTACCGGACCGGGGAGCGAAGAGAAGCCAGCACCATTCGGCAGGGCCTATGGACCCCGACCAGGCTTGGAATCGCCGTTAAACCGGTCAAATCCGTCAGCGACGGGAACCTCCGGGGTTTCCCAGCAGCAAAGACCCGACTAAAGGCAACCGCTCAACCGTGAAGGGAAATACAGCTACCGCCACAGATAGAGTTCCCAGGGCCAGAGCCTGCGGGCAAAAGGGGCTCCTCTGGCAACTACACCGCTGGGGAGCGGGTCACCGGTGGGAAGCCTTCGGGCCGAAAACACATCAAAGGTGCAGGGAGAGACAGTCACCGCCAACCTACCGGGAGTGACCACCGCAGCCGTCTGTGGGACCCGTCCATCCAGCCATTTGTTTTACCAGATACTCCGTGTATGTTACTGGCTGAGTGAGTACCACCGTGCCGTCTGGCACTGCGCTGCCCACGTGACCCTGCACCTCCCCAACTCCTGCCATCCACCCTCCAGTCGCTATCACCGGGCTCCGGGACCACCAAACCCCCCCCTACCCACGGAGGGGAGAGAAACACCTCAGCTGCTCCCTGTCACCGCTCCCGGGATCCCCGTCGAGAGCAGCGGTGGTGTCCCATTATCACCACAAACCGTGGGTGGCGTCACGGACTGACTTCCCAAACCCAGAAATCATCCCCTTTCACTCACGGGCGAGGAGCGCCGCTCGAGTCCCCGGGATCCGGCCCACCGCTCGAGCCACCGAGCAGCAGCAGCGCCGGACCCGAGCGTGGTGAGCGCAGTGTCCCCTCCCCGCCCGCGACAACTGCACCAGAAACATTGGACAATTTGAAGTAGAAAACTACTGTACCTCAATAACTCCTTTAGGATATGTGCGCACTTTGCATTTTTACCTGCGTTTTTGCAACGTTTTGAACTGCAGTGTTTTAATGCCAAAATGCATGCGTTTTGATTTTCAAGCAAAGTCTATGGGAAATGGAGATTTCTTGTGCGCACTTTGTTGTTAAAAACGCTGCGTTTAATTTGCAAATTTTTAGGCAAAAACTCAGCGTTTAAAGAAGCAGCATGTCAATTGTTTTTGCCATTTGGGCAGCGTTTTGCTAACATTGAAGTCAATGAGAAGTTGCAATACGCAAGCAACATCAAAATTCTAGCGTTTTACATGCGTTTTTGACCAATTAATTGCATTCGTTTTTGGCAAAATATTAATGGCATGATATGTCCCTTTACACACCCACATATTCCGACAATTAATTTAAAGAAAATCCATAAATAAATGTAATTTTATGCATCATTATTATCACAAACTTATCATTTTAATAATAAAAAGCCATTTATTGATTGATAATAATCTGGATATTTCAAATCATTTTTTTCCGTTTTTTTCATACGGTAGTGTTTGAATGATTAAACTTTATTTAGTAGTGTCTTTGTATTCAAAACGCATCTGACTTTAAGCAATGAAAAAGCATGTAAATTGTGCTAAAAACGCGGATAGAACGCAGTAAATACGCACGCGTATTTATCGCGTTTTTGTGGTCAAAACCAACTTTGGCAGAAACCATTTCTGGCAGAGGATGCGTTTAGAACTGCAACTAGCTCGATGCAAAGTGCGCCCATAGTCTTAAATTGGGTGTGGATTAGTGGAAGGTGCATGCCCTAATGTGCGTCAATATTTCTGCTACATTTCCTGGCACAAAATGGGCCAATTGCCACAGTTCTAGAATGCTTATGTAGATATAATAAGTAGATTTCCACCACTGGTGGACACAGACAAAGAAGGGACCCTGTGCAAGAACAACATATGGGCCCATTGCTAAGAGCTGATCAAAATTCACAATCCCACCTTCTTTGGAGAGGCCCCCAGGGGCCCCCTAACCTCTTGGGCCCCTAGTTACACCAATGATATTTCCGCCTCGATCTACACAATACTACTAACATTGCTTCACAACAGTAATGGAATTGTAAATGCAAAAACGTAACCCTGAAAAATCACACATGAATGTGATCTACTTCTTTTATTACTGCAATCCTGTGAACAAATCTGTTCACGGGTTGTGAATTTAGTTGCTCTTTCTCCCTCTCTCCCAGCAAAAAGTCCCAGCAAATTGTCAAACACAAAACATTTGATTTATATATTTGGCAAATCTGCTTTGTATGAACAAATGCTTGCCTTCTTATGTTACTGAATATCCGAGTATTCCCATGTTGCTATGTGCGCACGTTGCGTATTTGCCTGCAGTTACGCTGCGTATTGCACTGCAGCATAACTGCATGCGTCCTGCGTCCCCAGCACAATCTATGAAGATTGTGCAAATTCCATCCGCACGTTGCGTTTTAGAACGCAGGGTATCAGCTGCTACCAAGACGCTGCATTCTAAAAAGAAACCAACATGTCACTTCTTTTGTGCGTTTTGGTTGCAATGTTGGTCTCTCTCTCTGTCTGTCTGTCGGTCTCTCTGTCGGTCGGTCTTTCTCTCCCTGTCGGTCTATCCATCTCCCACCCTCTCATACTCACCGATCACCGGCGCTGCACGGCTGTCACACTGCGGTGGCTTCTCCTGCTTTTGAAAATGCCGGCCGCTCATTATTCCATCTGGTATTCACTGCTACCCCACCCACCGGCGCCTATGATTGGTTGCATTCAGACGCGTTCCCATGCTGAGTGACAGCTGTCTCACTACAATCAATCAAAGCCGCCGGTGGTGCGGGTCTATGTAGTGCAGTAAAATAAATAAATAATTAATTAAAAAAAACCAGCGTGTGGTCCCCCCCAATTTTGATACCAGCCAAGATAAAGCCACACGGCTGAAGGCTGGTATTCTCAGGATGGGGAGCCCCAGATTATGGGGAGCCCCCCAGCCTAAAAATATCAGTCAGCAGCCGCCCGGAATTGCCGCATCGATTAGATGCGACAGTCCCGGGACTCTACCCGGCTCATCCAGAATTGCCCTGGTGCGGTGGCAATCTGGGTAATAAGGAGTTAATGGCAGCCCATAGCTGCCACTAAGTCCTACATTAATCATTGCCGGCGTCTATGAGACACCCCCAATGATTAACCTGTAAGTGAAAGTAAGTAAACACATACACCCAAAAAAATCCTTTATTGGAAATTAAAGACAAAAAAACACCCTCTTTCACTACTTTATTAAAATCCCCAAACATCCCTCCAGGTCCGGCGTAATCCTCACGAGGTCCTGCGTAATCCTCACCTGAAGGTCCCTCACTTCAATCACTCAGGAGATTTGCAGTCACCGATGAGTCCTTCACCTGTGATCGCAAATCAAGCCGCGGCACATGCACAGTCACAATGAAGTTGGGTGAAGTTCATCTGAGCTCATTCTGATCGCGCGGCTCTGGCTCACAGCCAGCCATGCTCTTTTTGACAGTGCAGTCCCACTCGGCTCTGCTGCAAGTCTATGGGGATGCAGCAGAGCCGAGTGGGACCGCACTGTCAAAAATGTGCATTCTGAATGCTTTTCAAGCATTCAGAACGCATGAATTCTGCAGGAATTCTGCAGTAACAATGCGTCTCAGAACGCATCTTTTCGGCTGTGTTCTGAGATGTACATGCAGTGACTAAACGCTGCAGAATAAAACGCAACGTGCGCACATAGCCTATAGCAAATCAACAGTATTTACCATAAATGTATAGTAGATGTAGGACTAATGGGACCTGCAACTGTTTCAAGGATAGGCCCTTCAATGGAGAGGTGGTCAGAATCCCAATTCGTTTGTTTAGGAATTCCAGACACTTCTCTACTGAATGCAACACAGACCTGTTCTCAATGGATGCAGTTTCCACTTATCAGACCTGCATCTACTACACATTTATGGAATATCCTGTGCTATGCCACAAAATTACAAGATGGGAAGACCCCTTCAATTCTTACCAGTTAGCCATTAACAACCTCTTGCAAAGACAAACTTTGACGCTGTTGAGAATAACCATACTCTTACAATTTTAGGTGAAACTCCTTTAGCTCTTGCAGCATGTACCAACCAACCAGGCGTGGTTAAACTGCTCATGGAAAATAGTGAGACCGATGTCACCATCCAGGACTCCTTTGGAAATACTGTGCTCCATGCACTGGTTACTGTAACAGAGAATGCAAAACCTCACAACACATTTATAATAAATATATATGATAAGATCATTCGCAGCTTTAAAAACAAGTTTTTAGAAACTATTAAAAATAATCAAGGCCTCACACCAATGCAACTAGCAGCCAAGACAGGGAAACTGGAGGTAAGAATTGCAATATGACCTTACAAATACGATTTATTTTGTAATTTATTTTTATCAACCAAATGTCTTTCAAAGAATGGTCCCACTTTTATTACGAATATCATTACATTTTTTCTATTGCATATATACATATTTTTCTGTTTCATTTTATTTATTCAGATGTTAAAATATATTCTAAGTAGAGAAATAAAGGATGAAGAAAACAGACTCTTGTCTAGAAAGTTCACAGACTGGGGCTATGGACCTGTGTCCTCTTCTCTTTATGACTTGCAAGACGTGGATACTTCTTCCCAAAATTCTATTCTTGAAATGGTCGTCTACAATATACACATTAAAGTAAGTGTTGTCACTGAAGCTCTTTTACACTGTCTGTAATTATAAATGCCATACCATGTCATGAACAGATTTTTATAGACTCAGACTAATAACAATGTAGATTTTTCCGAGGAATATAAATGTCACCCATGGTTAAATATATAACTCTAGGGTTTATCATCGGATGTGGTGAGTGTGTGTGATCTGTTGTGTGTGCTATCTGATGTGTGTGTGTATGCGATCTGATGTGTGGGTGTGCGATCTGATGTGTGGGTGTGCGATCTGATGTGTGGGTGTTATCTGATGTGTGGGTGTGCGATCTGATGTGTGTGGGTGTGCAATCTGATGTGTGTGGGTGTGCAATCTGATGTGTGGGTGTGCAATCTGATGTGTGGGTGTGCAATCTGATGTGTGGGTGTGTTATCTGATGTGTGGGTGTGCGACCTGATGTGTGTGGGTGTGCAATCTGATGTGTGGGTGTGCGATCTGAAATGTGGGTGTGTGATCTGATGTGTGAGTGTGCGATCTGATGTGTGGGTGTGTGATCTGATGTGTGGGTGTGTGATCTGATGTGTGGGTGTGTGATCTGATGTGTGGGTGTGCGATCTGATGTGTGGGTGTGCGATCTGATGTGTGGGTGTGTGATCTGATGTGTGGGTGTGTGATCTGATGTGTGGATGTGTGATCTGATGTGTGGGTGTGTGATCTGATGTGTGGGTGTGTGATCTGATGTGTGTGGATGTGTGATCTGATGTGTGTGGATGTGTGATCTGATGTGTGTGGATGTGTGAGCTGATGTGTGTGGATGTGTGAGCTGATGTGTGTGGATGTGTGATCTGATGTGTGTGGATGTGTGATCTGATGTGTGATCTGATGTGTGTCGGTGTGTGTGGATGTGTGCGCTGATGTGTGTGGGTGTGCGATCTGATGTGCGGCTGTGTGATCTGATGTGTGCGATCTGATGTGTGTGGATGTGTGATCTGATGTGTGTGGATGTGTGATCTGATGTGTGTGGATGTGTGATCTGATGTGTGATCTGATGTGTGTCGGTGTGTGTGGATGTGTGAGCTGATGTGTGTGGGTGTGCGATCTGATGTGCGGCTGTGTGATCTGATGTGTGCGATCTGATGTGTGTGGATGTGTGATCTGATGTGTGTGGATGTGTGATCTGATGTGTGTGGATGTGTGATCTGATGTGTGATCTGATGTGTGTCGGTGTGTGTGGATGTGTGAGCTGATGTGTGTCGGTGTGCGATCTGATGTGCGGCTGTGTGATCTGATGTGTGCGATCTGATGTGTGTGGGTGTGCATTGCACTGTAGGTCCTCCCGTTCGGCATCTGGTGAGTATGATTGCGGGGTCTTCTTTCTTCTCTCTTTTTTGGGTGTCTGCTTTCTATAATGAAGTGTCCTGCAGTATTCTTTAACTATTTTAGCTGCATGGACACTTCATTATTGAACCACGACTAGGTCTTATTTTCGGGGTACGGCTTATATTTAAACCTTCATCAAAAATGCTGAAAATTTCTGCTAGGGCTTATTTTTGGGAGAGGGCTTATTTTTGTAAAAACATGAGGTTCACTGTAGACAAATTTAAATTATGCATTTCAGCACTAATGTGGACACCATATGTTCTAGGAGAGTAAAACTAGAAGAGTCACTTGTAGAGAAGGATCTGGATGTACTTGTAGATCACAGACTAAATAACAGCTACCGTAGTAATGAAAATCCACGGCTTCTAAGGTCAGCAGGATATTGTCCAGTATTAAAAGATAATAGCAGAAAAAAGGAGGGGTGGGACTCAGCACCAATTCGGTATGATAAAACTTGGAATCTTTATTTCATGTTTTTCAGTTAAAATAGTCACAGGTCATCCAGGAAACGCCATGCGGCTTGACGTGTTTCGGACAGAAAAGGGGGAAATTTAAAACCAGTCCTTAATCATAAGCCTTAAGGCTTATAAGGCTTATGATTAAGGACTGGTTTTAAATTTCCCCCTTTTCTGTCCGAAACGTGTCAAGCTGCATGGCAAGCCGCATGGCGTTTTCTGGATGACCTGTGACTATTTTAACTCATGAAATAAAGATTCCAAGTTTTATCATATCGCATTGGTGCTGAGTCCCACCCCTCCTTTTTTCTGCTATTATCTTGGACTGCGGACCTGCCTGTCCGGGGGACTACGGGCATCCACCCCAGCCTGGAGGATATCATACGGGTGAGCTGAAATCTATATACTTTTCTCTCTACCTTGGCCCAGTATTAAAAGAGCCATTGTCTTGTGGGACAGGGACATAATACGACCACTTTACAAAGGATGTGTGACCCTTTCTGGACTATTCAGTTCATTTCTTAGCACCAGTTGATAGAAAGTATGCCCTAGAGCTAGTAAAGCTACAAAGAAGAGCCACAAAACTGACAAGTGGCATGGAAAATCTAGGTTATGAGGAAAGATTAATGGTTTAAAAGATTATTAGATTCATTTTTAGAAGAATATAACAAATACTTATGGACTTGTGTAAATGTTTGTTCTTAATGTTGACCCAGTTGATCAACTATTGGGATCAGGAGGAAAACTTTTTTTTTTTCAGAGCTGTTTGGTTTGAGCATTATGGCTGTACCTATATCCCATTCTCTTTATCCCTTCCCATACTTTGGTTGGACTTGACAGATATGTCTTTTGTCAACCATTTTAAATACCGTATATAACTATGAAGCAGTCAGCATTAGTACAAATAATTTGCACATATTATAAAATTAAACAAGCTTTTATTTTTTTTCCCTAGAATCGTCATGAATTGTTGGCTTTAGAGCCTCTAAATACTCTTCTTCAGATGAAGTGGACCAAGTTTGCAAGATACATGTTTTTAATGTCTTTTCTTTTTTTCTTTGCCTTCAATATTATTTTTACTTTCCTATTCTATCGACCACACGGCAATCAGGTACAGTGCACCGAGAGCGAACAGACTCTTTAGAATGACTAGAAGTCACACATGTGGGTTTGGTTTTAAATTTGTATTTTGTAAAAATGTGAAGACGACATAGCTGAAGACATTTTAAAGTGAACCTGTAAAATAAAAAAAACGCTATTAACTGCAGATATGAAGTTAATCTGCAGGTTCATAGCATTCTGAAGCTGCCCGCCACTGAGATTGAGAGCCTTGCTGCCAGGAGGCAATGAACTTTATTCCTTCTCGCAGCATCAGGCTTATGCCTTGTGCCCACAGGGTTTTTTTTTTCTTGCTTTTTTTAATTGATAAAAAGTAAGGAAAAAGCATCCCAGCAATGTCTATGAGAATTGTGAAGTGCTGTGCGCACATTGTTTCTTTCTTCCTTGCTTTTTTTTTGCTGAAAAAAGAAGCAGCGTGTCAATTGTTTCTGCTTTTTTTTCAGCTTTTTTCCCTATCTCAATAGATAAGAAGCATGAAAAAGAAGCAAAAAAGCAGCTTTTTTCCTGCCAAGACATGCTATTTTTGTGCTGAAAAAAAAGCACTGTGGGCACATAGCCTTACAGTTACTGGGGGGGTGCTGGCACGGTTCCAGTCACTGCTCTATGCATAGTGAGTGGTGGCTGCCTGCAACCGCCCCACCTGCCTTCGATCTATGACTAACTGGTCACTACTTTTTCAGTGACCTGCCTCCTCTAGCCGAAATTTCTTATAAGTGCCAGCATTGCTCTGGGCAACACCTGTGTATTTGATTGATTTCTCAGCTTCAGGATATCATTTGGAAGCTATTGCTCATGTTCATTCCCCATTCATTTGTTTGGTTTTGTAAAATTTCGACCACAGGAGGCTGATCACTGAAACAGCAGTGACCTGTTAGGCCGGGGCCACACGGGGCACTAGTGCGATGCTCGCATGACACTCGGCTTGCGCTGGCAGCACAGCAGGAGCCGAGTGTCATGCTAGTATCCATGCGACTGATGTCCGACTGTGCGAGCGGACCTCAGCTGCAAGGGCAGGCCAGCGCTGCAGGGGGCGGGCCGGCACGGAGGAGGGGAGGAAGGGATTTATCTCCCTCTCTCCTCTGTAGCCGGCTATTGCGAATCTCGCTCTGCATGCGCAGTACACCGGTGTACCGTGAGGGCAGTGCGATTTTTATCTCGCCCCATTCACTTGAATGGGTGCGAGAGAAAAGAGTCTCGCATTACACCCGCAGCATGCTGCAATTGTTTTCTCGGTCCGATTAGGGCTGAGAAAATAATCGCTCATGTGCGCTGACACACAGGCTAATATTGGTCTGAGGGAATGCGATGTTTTATCGCATTCCACTCGCACCGATTTTCTCGCCGTGTGGCTTAGGCCTTAAGGCCGCTTCACACGCTGCGATATCATGACCGATATCGCTAGAGTGCGTACCCACTCACATCGATTGTGCGACACGGGCAAATCGCTGCCCGTGGTGCACAACATCGCTCGGACCCGTCACACTACTTACCTGCCTAGCGACGTCGCTGTGACCGGCGAACCGCCTCCTTTCTAAGGGGGCGGTTCGTTCAGCATCACAGCAACGTCACTGAACCGCCGCCCAATAGAAGCGGAGGGGCGGAGATGAGCAGGACGTAACATCCCGCCCACCTCCTTCCTTCCTCATTGCGGGCGGACGCAGGTAAGGTGAGGTTCCTCGTTCCTGCGGTGTCACACATAGCGATGTGTGCTGCCGCATCAACGAGGAACTACATCGCTAGCTGCAGCAGCAGCGATAATCGAAAATAGGGGGGCATGTCACCGATGAGCGATTTTGAACGTTTTTGCGACGATTCAAAATCGCTCATAGGTGTCACACGCAACGACATCGCTAAAGCAGCCGGATGTGCGTCACCAATTCCGTGACCCCAACAAGATCGCTTGAGCGATGTCGCAGCGTGTAAAGCGGCCTTTAGTCGTAGACTGGAGAAAAGCAGAGGGTGGATAATACCCAGATGGAAAAATTACAAAATGGGTTTCTTAAACGGCATCATTTTAATCAGATTCAAAGCATCATTACAGCCATGGCTTTAGGTAAGAGTCCAAGATCCGGATGAGATGTCTTCTTTAAGAGGTTGTCCTTTTGGGTTATCCTCTGTAATTCTTCTTTTGATAACCATAATTGCCAGTGGTGTCAGCAATCAGACATTCGTGTAATGTTTTATCACTAGAGACAATTGAGTGCTCAGGTAAAATTCCACTCCTTAGGGTCGGTGCTCAGGTAGGTTTCCACTCTAAAGTAATAGCTACAAAGAAAACCACACGCCAAAACTGATGCAAGTACAGAATTATTTTATTATACTAGAAGATACAATCCACTGTACAATGTTTCGATCTATTAATAGGCCTTTATCAGACTGCAAAGAGAAGATGGCTTTCAAAGAGAAGGCTTATGTTGACAGCACTATGTTATAGCATATATTACTGGGCTACAGATTGCATCTTCTACATAATACAATAATTCTTAACATGCATCAATTTTGGAGTGCCGGGATCTTTGTAGCTATAACATGTCTGATGGTGGCTTATCTCCCCAAAAGAATGTTATTCTCCTATAAAGAAAAAGCATCTAAGCCCTTTTGTTTGTTCCCACTGTGACAAGCTCCTGATGTCAGCTGTATAAATGAAACTACCCAATCATTATTTAACCCCTTAATGTCGATAAATATAAAATACAGCAGTTGTTAGGGGGCCTTATTCCTAATTTTAAAACGAGATTGAGGGAATAAGTAAATAGCCCCCCCATGGCTGAAAATCCCACAGGTAGCAACTGTACATGAAAGCTGACACCCATTGGCATTGGCCCCGACTAAATATGGAGCCAATTGGAGTCAATTAAATGGCGATGTTAATCATGACATTGGAATCTAAGAGGTTAAAGGCCCCCTTTGGCCTGATCACCTGCCCTATGTTTGCAATCGCAAGTGCCGATTATTGCCATGGTACCCTCAGATCTAGGGATGGGAGAACCCGAACTGTAAGGTTCGGGGTCCGTATCGAACACATGGTGTTTGTGCACATGAGCACATGAGCCTGATCACGAGCTTTCCTAGGAAGCCCGTGTTACAGATCAGGTCCAGGGGCTGTAAAAAAAAAGCATGTTATTAAAAAACATTATGATTATACTTACAGGTCCCGCAACGCATCCTGCAAACTCTGTTTCCCAGCGCTTCTGCTTCCGTCCGATCATTACTGTGCCGCCCAGTAATCAGCACTGAGATACAGGGCCTTCCGTGATGTCATACCCATGTGACCAGTCACGTGTAAATGTTGTATTACCTCATTGGCTACAGACTGGTCACGTGAGTATGATGTCATCAAAAGTCCTGGTGCTCAATGATGCGAGTGTCATCGCATCACAGCGCACAATCTCCCGACAGCAGCGGGTCAGCTGCGTTTATTTCCATGCAGCTGAGGCGTTGCTGTCAGGAGAGTGGGGTGATGCAAAGCGAGACACAAGTGCAATCATCCCCTCACTGTCAGCCTGCTTCATTGCTATGTGCAGAATGATGTAGCAGACCTGACATGGGTCTCTGTGCTTCTCACTCTGTATAGACACTGTCTGTGCACAGTGATGAAGCAGAGTTTACTTTGCTGTCCCATTGGATTACGTCGAACTAAGGATGTTTTTATAATAAAGGTGGAGCCTCTAAATGTTTTTTTGTTTTATTACTAATAAAAAAAAATTCTCGGTGGTGTGTTTTTTTTTACTGTTTCCTAGAAATTCATGGTGGGCATGTATAATATGGCGTGACACCATGAATTTCGGGCTTAGTACCATCTGAGAATACAAACCTGGTATTAACCCCTTTATTACCCAGCAAGCCACCCGGCACCAGGGCCGCTGAACGAGTCGGGTAACGCGCCTGGAAAATAGCGCTAAGAAACAATGCACCATTTCCAGGGATGGCTGTGGGCTGCCGAGAATCCCAGCTGCCTGGCGATCAAAATATGGCGGGAGCCCACGCATTTCTTTTTTAATTATTTTTTTAAATAAATAAAAATAATTAATGGTCTTTCCTGTATTTTGATCACCAGCCAGGGTAAATCAGGCAGCAGGGGGTGGCAGCCTCTAGCTGTCTGCTTTATCTGTGCTGAGAATCAAAAATACTGTGGAGCACTACGTCATTTTTTTTTAATGATTTATTTATTTTTACAGTACTGTGATATCAGGCAATCACAGACCCGACACAGAGAATGTGTGGGCTCCTGCTGCATTTTCTATTGCTAGCTAAGGGTAATCCAAGCAGCTACTGGTCTGCTAACCCCCACTGCTTACTGTTACCTTTACTGGCAATGGAAAATCCAGGGAAGCCCTTCTTCTTCTTCTTTTTTTTTTTTTTTTTAAGTTTTTTGCAAAAAAAAATAAAAAATAAAAAAATGACATGGGTTTCACCATATTTTTGTATGCTAGCCATGTACAGTATGCAGGTAAGGTCTGCCCCCAACTTCCAGCTGCCTATTTGTACCTGGCTGGGAACCAAAACTATAGGGAAGCCCTTTTTTTAATTATTTCATGAATGTGTGCAGCATCTGAAGGATTAAAAAAAATCCCTGACAGCAGTTTTTAAGTATTTAAAAGGTGCATTTTTTTTTAAAATGGTATCAATTTTGGGCAGTTTTCAATATATAGGCCCCTCAAATTGCATTTAAGGGGAACCTGTCATCAGAAATTTTGCTTTAAACCTAAATGTTCCCCCCTCTGCAGCTCCTGGGCTGCATTCTAGCAAGGTTCCTGTTGGTTTTTTGCTCCCTTTTAGACCAAATATAATACTTTATAAAGGTGTACCTTTTGGGATGCAAATTTTCTAAATCGTCCATGGGGCGTGCTCTCTGGTGTTCGTTATGTCCATCCTGCCGATTTACGCCGTCCCCCAACGCAGCATTTCATACTTCCAGGATGCCGCCCAGTGAGCCCGTGGTCCGGCGCATGCGCAGTGCCACTGTAGCGGGACTGTGCACTGCGTGCACAGTGTGACCGCTGGTGCCGTTTGCGCAGGCACGAGAATGGGCGGCGCTGTGTTGTCATCGCAAGTGCCCGCGCTTTCCCCTCTGCCTCCAGCGTTCTGCGCAAGCGCTGGCCAGATGACCGCACGTCCCCTCTTTCCCATCAGCAGGAAATAGATGGGAGGATCGGAGCAGGACACCACCGGTTATGGCCAGCGCTTGCGCAGAACGCTGGAGGCAGAGAGGAAAGCGCGTGCACTAGATTATGGGTGGGCACTTGCAATGATAATCACAGCGCCGCCCATAATCTCGTTGGGGGACGTCGTAAATCGGCAGGATGGACATAACGGACACCAGAGAGCCCGCCCCCATGGACGATTTAGAAAATTTGCATCCCAAAAGTTACACCTTTATAAAGTATTATATTTGGTCTAAAAGGGAGCAAAAAACCAACAGGAACCTTGCTAGAATGCAACCCAGGAGCTGCAGAGGGGGAAACATTTAGGTTTAAAGCAAAATTTCTGATGACAGGTTCCCTTTAAATCTGAATAGGACCCTAAAGATACAGATTTTGTACAGCAAGACTAACTGGTTTAAATTGAATTGGTCAGCAGGTTTTTGCTATATAAGCTGAAGTCAGCATGCTATAGGGGTTGAAAAACAAAAAAATCAACTATGCCTCTCTTATCAAGTTCCAAGCTGTTATTTACTTAAACTAAAAGCTTTACGCATTATCAATTGGTGATTATCATTTCTGGGTTTATCTGGCATGTGCAGGGCAGTCCTACATGCTCCCTTCCAGTGATTGACACCTCATTGTCAAAGTATAATCTCTATAGAGCTGGGTGTGGATGGAAACAGCTCCCTGGGCTCAGCTATATGACTAAAGCTAAAAATTCTGATTGTGTCAGAATGGCTGCAGCCAGTAATCTAAGTGATACATTGTTGGATTCAGAATCTCCTTGCCTACATCATGCTGCTCTCAGATGAGGTAACAAAAACCTGCTGACAGATTCCTTTTAAGGATATAAAAATGGAAAGTTTCACAATTGCAAAAATTGTTACATTTTGACCAAAATTCTGATATTTTCACAGATAAACAAAAATATCAACCTAAATTCACCACTAACATGAAGTACAATGTATCATGAAAAAACAATTTCAGAAGCATTCCAGAGTTATAACCTCACAAAGTGACACTAGTGGTCAGAATTCCAAAATCTGACATGGATATTATGGTCAAAATTGGCTCTGTCACTAAGGGGTTCAATAAGTCAGGACTCTCGATATGCATTAGATGGCCGGACAGTATTCATCTAATTTATATGGTCAACTTTTATATTGGTGAAGACCCCTTATGATCTCATTCTAACAAAGGAAAGTTTGGAGATTAACTTTATTAGTAAATGCAAAGGTGCTGAAGAACAATTTGTTATATTGGTCTCAGTCTTCTTACACTTATGTTATGCATTTTTATTACCCATTTGCTTTATTTTCTACTTATGCCACCTGTAGATATAATATAGTTTAAAATAAATTATACTTATAGTGTTTCTCTTACAGCAGGGTCCGATCGCACTCAACTTATCTACTACAAGTGGGATCTTTCAGCTTATTGGCCATGTGTTTAATGTCATTTCCTCTGCAATCCTGATAATTCACGAGGTAAGGTACATTATCAACCAATGAGATCATGAAATCAGCTGTTGAAATACATAAAGTGGGGAAATGTTGTCTATTGCAGTTCTTGTCAATGATTTTTCATGGAAATAAGTATTCACATTTGTGATATGTGTCAATCATTGGTGGGGTGGGGTTGCATAGAACAGGAGGACTATATGACATGAGACAACTAGCCCTCAAGAAGTGATTATCTGCTATTAAAATACTTTTTTTCTTAAAACTTCAAGCAGTTCAGTAAGCGACACATATCTGTCCCAACATCATGCTGCTCTCAGATTACATAGCAAAAACCTGCTGACAGATTTCCTTTTAAGTAACTCTTTTTATTTTCTAGGGTGCAGCAATTCTCAGGCTGAAACCTTCTGACCTACAATCAGTAGTGTCTGATGCATGGTTCCATGTTCTATTGTAAGTCCTCCCTGTAATAATATTCTAATCTTTGAGCAAGGTGTATACATATATGTGTCTGGTAAACATCAAGACTTTATTCCTAAAGGTGATATTGGCATGAATTTATCAACAGATGTTGGTAACTACCCATCCAATAGACTCAGGCAAAGAAATCAACCATAGATGTCCAAAAATTAAGTGACGTGTAATAATGAGAAATTACACAGGGAAAAAGTATTGAACACACTTTCTGAAATATATTTAATACTTTGTACAAACGTTTTTGTTAGTGATGACAGCTTTAGGACACCTCCTGTATGTAGAAACTACTCACATGCATTGCTCAGGTGTGATTTTGGCCATTCTTCCACACAAATACTCTTAAAATCCTGAAGGACCTGTGGGCTCCTTCTGTGAACTCTGAGCTTTAGTTCCTTCTAATACATTTTCTGTTGGATTCAGGTCAGGTGATTGGCTCGGCCCTTCTAGCAGCTTTATTTTCTGTCTCTGAAACCACTTGAGAGTTTCCTTGACTGTGTGCTTGGGATCATTGTCTTGCTGAAACCTCGTTTCATCTCCACCCACCTGGTGGATGGCAGTACATTTTTAGAAAGAATATCTAGATACATTTTTCTATCCATCGTTCCTTCAATTATATGAAGTTTGCCAGTGCTGTATGTTGAAAAACATCCCCACACAATGATGTTAACAAACTGCAAAGTTCACTGTTGGTATGGTGTTTTGGTATAACTGGCAGTGCCTTTTTGGCCTCCAAACATGGTGTGTATTATGACATCCAAAGGGTTCAATTTTGGTTTCATCTGACCAGACTGTATTCTCCCAGTATTTTATAGGCTTGCCTTAATGTTATTAAGCAAACTTTAAACCTACTTAAATATCATTTTGTTCACCAATGGAGTCTTGCATGGTGAGTGTGCATACAGGCTATGGAGGTTAAGTGCATTACTTATTGTTTTCTTTGGAACAATTGAACCTTCTATTTCCAGGTTTTTCTGTGGCTCTTCAACAAATCTTTTGATAATTCTTTTCATACTTCAGTCTGAAATGTTGATTGTGGCCAGTTTATTGTGAAATTTGGTTTATTCTGATTTCATGTCAGTTAGTGAATAAAACATGCAAATATGTCTATTTAGATAGTGTATGTAAGCTTCTGGTTTCAACTGTGTATGTTATATTATATATACAGGTATTAGTGATCTACTGAAAATGACCATTTATTTAATATATGACAATTTATTTACTTTAGCTTTATACAAGCCATCCTGGTTATCCTAGCAACATTAACATATATTTCTGGAGTAGAAGAATATCTGACCTTCGTTGCCCTTGCTGTGGCACTTGGATGGACAAACATGTTGTTCTACACAAGAGGATTTCAGTCCCTTGGTATCTACAGTGTTATGATTCAGAGGGTAAATAGCATATCTTATTATTTTGTGTCTAGAAAAGTGTAACCTCAGTATTACCGGTAGTCCACAAGTACAGTGTATACATATTTTTTATGCACAAAATACAGTTATTGTAATAGAGTAGACAATGGGATGTTAGAAAGTCTGAACCTAACGAACCTAACTTGTTTTTTTTCACAGTAAAGGGTACTTTACACGCTGCGACATCGCTAGCGATCTCATTAGCGACGTGAAATTCTAGATCGCAAGTGCGATCTTTCGAGATCGCACATGCGTAAAATGACCTATGTGCGCTCTCGAAAGATCGCACTTGCGATCTAGAATTTCACATCGCTAATGAGATCGCTAGCAATGTTGCAGTGTGTAAAGTACCCTTTAGGCCATATGCCCACGGGACTATGTGCCCGCGGATATATCCGCAGGTATGTTCGCAGATTTCCCGCAGCTACTCCCCGGAATCCGCAGCTATCCATTGCTGCGGTAGTACAGCAAAATAGCTGCGGTAAACCTGCGGACATTCATGCGGCTTACCTTACCTTCTGCTGCACTTCAGACAAATGTAGACAACAGAATTATTTCTTAGGGCTTGCTTACAAGAGCATAGATTCTCTCATGTTATGCAATTGGATTGATTATTCAATTGACACTGACAGAGTTTGATCAGAGTGTCAACTTAGTGGGATCCGATTGTCTTGAATAACTACAGAATCTGGAGAACAAAGTTTCTCCATCTTCTCCATTTTGTGAGTTCACGGAAATCGGACTGCACTCAGATGTCATCCGAGTGGTTTGATGATTTCCACGCATCCATAGACCTCAATAGGTGCACGCCATCCAATTTTTGCTGCCAATCGTAGCATGCTGCAAATTTTTTTTATGCCGAATCGACATGAGAAAGAAAATGCTGATCGGCACTGCCCCAAGGTAAAACATTTGCTGATAAAACATTTGAAGAGTTGAGCGAGTAGAGAACTATTCGTACTCACTATGCAGTTAGCGAGTAATGTCCGCTACTCGCATATTCGTTATGAGTAGCGTGTGCAATGTAAGTCAATGGAAAATACTCACTAAGTAGCGAGTAACCCGAAAGTCGTACTTTTCATGCGAGTAGTGAATAGTACGGCTTTCGGGTTACTCGCTACTTAGCGAGTATTTCCCATTGACTTACATTGCTCTCGCTACTCGTAACGAATATGCGAGTAGCAGACAGTACTCACTAACAGCATAGTGAATACAAATAGTTCACTACTCGCTCAACTCTAATTGGATACCCTTCATCTGAGTGATACCCTCATGTGAATGCAGCCTTAGAGGCAATAAATATGTCTACTAGACTTACAAGTTCTACAGCATTATTCAGGTGCCAATATCCTCTGTAATCAGATCCTAATCACGGCTGTGATTCCACATGGGCCAAGTTGGCTATCTGTTATATTATTAGTAATGCATTAAAAAATGCTTTCTTATTGTTAATGGTTGGGCCATTATGCAACAGCCGCTAATAACAGTCAAGGAATTTGTCATGAATTTCTACTACAGCAAAAAGCCAATGCGACTTTTATGAATCCATTTTTTGGCACCTGTAACTCGACCACATACTATGAAACACAAGCATAAAAGCTGGAGTATACTAAGAGACAATTTATTATCATAGTTTTCTGGCGTGTAATTAGTACTTAGTTGCACCCCAGCACAATGGTGAACCTAATTCCATTAGCCTAGAAGAACAAAGGATTCCAACATCTCACCCTAAAGGCAGACATCAGAACCCTCTCCGGCTGCCTATATATTGTCACAGTGTCTGGCTTTAAATTCGTTGCGTGTCACGGTGGCATCTGACGCTGTTCACACTGCAGAGTGACACTCCACACTATGCCTTCTCTGGTGCTTCTAAGTTGCACAGACAGGCTCGGGCATCGACCAGCTATGTGCTCATTAGTGATCGGACTTGCAGGCGTTAATCTCTGCTAGCACGCTGGTTACCTCTTGGATCACATGTTGTGGAAGACCAATCACAGTTACTCCCTGCCTTTTTAAAATGGTGGAGTCTGTCTTCACATGCCGACTATTGCTTTTGCTAAACCGGTCTGTGTGCTGTTGTGTTCCAGTTGCTGGTGATCTAATGTGTGCTGCTTATTGTGCTGTGGAAATCCTCTCATCATCTGGTTATTTCCTCCCTGCTCTTTATCATTTACTAGCTGTAGTACTGGGGCGTTGCCCGGCATAGTAACTATCTCTCTTCGACTTTGTCTGTCTCTGTGTGTCTGTCTCTGTCTGTATCAGTTTCTCTGTCTGTCTCTGTATCAGTCTCTCTATCTCTGTGTCTCTCTTTCTGTGTCTGTCTGTCTCTATCTGTCTCGTTCCCAGTCTGTCTCCTTTCCCCGTCTGTGTCTTTCCCCGTCTGTGTCTTTCCCCGTCTGTGTCTTTCCCCGTCTGTCTTTCCAGGGCTTTGTCTTTCCAGGGCTGTGTCTTTCCAGGGCTGTCTCTTTGCACGGTTGTCTCTTTCCCCGTCTGTCTCTTTGCCCGGCTGTCTCTTACCAGGGCTTTCTCTTTGCCTGTTCCTTTCCAGGGCTGTCTCTTTCCCCTTCTGTCTCTTTCCCAGGCTGTCTCTTTGCCCGGCTGTCTCTTTGCAGGGCTGTCTCTTTCACCGTCTGTGTCTCTTTCCAGGTCTGTCTTTTTGCCCATCTGTCTCTTCCAGGTCTGTCTCTTTGCCTGGCTGTTTCTTTGCCCGTCTGTTTCTTTCCAGGGCTGTCTCTTTGCCCGTCTGTTTCTTTCCAGGGTTGTTTCTTTGCCCGTCTGTTTCTTTCCAGAGCTGTATCTTTGCCCGTCTGTCTCTTTCCAGGGCTGTCTCTTTACCCGGATGTCTCTTTGCCCGGCTGACTGTCTCTATCTCTCTCCCTGTCTGTCTGTCTTTTTCTGTATCTCACTCACACATAAGCTTCTTATACTAACAGTTTATTTTGTTCCTATAGCAAACAATGACAGTTGCTATTAATAGCCCGTATCTCCCAGCTCCATTCAGATTAATGGAGGCCTGATTTTTGAGAGTAACTGTAAAGCGCGGGGTTAATTTTAAATTTTTCCCGTCAAAACATAGTCTATGACATTCCCTGGGTCACATGGAATGTCTGTGTAAAATTTCATGTTTGTAAATGTGACGGTGCGGATTCCTTTAGCGGACATACACACATACACATACATACATACATACACTGAGCTTTATATATTAGATTGTGTTATATCTCCATGTGTGCTAGCTGTGTGATAGAGTTTTAATTTCTCCGTTTGTCTTTATCTGTGGGTTCAACAACTCCTGTCCTGGTCCTCCCCTGGGGTGGGGGAATAAGATCATGACTTGCCAGGAGCAGAGAAAGAAAGGCGGTTCAGATATCTTCAACATTAGAGGTATCTCTGGGATTAAGGACAGCTGGGGCCCCCCTTAGCCTGAGGGCCTGTCTAGGAGCCCCGGCTCCCAGTTATCCCATTAGACCCGTGACATATAAGCATTGAATTGCTAACTGATCAAAAGCAGCATGCATTACTAATATTTATTGCATTACTATGGCTAACTATGGTACTGTGCCCTGACATTTACAATGCCTACTGACTGCAGAGCACCAGAAAGAAAAAAACATACTGCAGGCCACTCTTCTGATGATAAATATGTATAATTATAAATGTACTTAAGAAACAACATGTATTTATTTCTTAGGTCATCTTGCATGATGTCTTGAAGTTTTTATTAGTGTATATTCTCTTTCTATTTGGATTTGGTGTAGGTAAGCAGCTCCATGTCTTTTCTTTTTATAATCTTATTAGTCCTTGACACGGAAGTTGAACAGCTATAGATGTATCATTGCTTATCTTTCATTTTGGCTCAACAAATCCCAAGGAGTGTGATAATCTGTTTTATGCCTAGCACACAAGGTGAGTAATACGGAGCGAGTGGAAAGCGATAAAAAAATCTCATTCCACACGGACCAATATTACTCTATGTGCCAGCACCCATGAGCGATTATTTTCTCAGCCCTAATCGGACCGAGAAAACAGTTGCAGCATTATGCGGGTGCAATGTGAGCTTGTTTCACTTGCACCCATTGAAGTCTATGGGGAGAGAGAAACATCGCATTGCTCTCGCGTTACACTGATGTAACGCAAGAGCAGTGCGATTCTCGCATCAGTCGGCAACGGAGAAGATAGGGAGATAAATCCCTCCCTCTCCTACGCAGCTCCGGCCTTCCCCCTGCAGCTGTGGTCTGATCGCACGATTCGACCACAGTCGCATGAACATTGCATGATACTCGGCTCCCGCTGTGCTGCGAGCGAGAGCTGAGTGTCATGCGAGGACTCGCACAATTCTCCGTACAGCCTATAAGAAAACTTGTATACAGTTTGATCCTTCAGTCGTATATAATTTAAAGGGAACCTTTCAACATAAAAATGCAGTGGAATCTTAATAGATTGATATATAGTGTTGTGTCTGAAAAAATGTAGTATAACCTGTGTTTTACTCATTTAGGCCCCCTTCACATGTCCATATTTCTGGTTCATGTACTGGAGACATGTTCACACGCATACTAAAGTCAATAGAGATCTTCACACCTCCATGTTGTCCCACGGACCGTGTCACTGTGGACCATCCATGTTTCCGTGTGCTCCACACAGAGATATGTCCATTTTTTGCTGGCAGCATGGGTCAGATACGGACAGCACACGGATGGCATCCGTGTGACACGTATCTGAAAAAACTGGATGATGCTAAAATGAATGGTTTTCTTGGTGTAAAAGATGTGGAAAGCTTACAAAATGATAAATTATAGACCAATAGATAAATACATAGCTATAGAGAGAGCTAGATAGCTTAAACAGTTATTTAGCACAGTTAATTAATAAATATACAAAAAAAAGTATGTGGGGCTCCCTCTAATTTTTATAACCAGCACAGGTACAGCAGCAGCTGCGGGTGTCAACCTTCAGCTGCCCCTTGGCTGGTTTTGAAAAATAGAGGGGATCCCAAGCTGTTTTTTCTTTTAATTATCTGAAAAACTAATTAAAGAAAAGGGTAGGGTTCCCCCATTTTTTAAAACCAGCCAAGGGACAGCAGACAACTGGGGGAAGATATTAGTAGGGTGGGAAAGGCCATGGTTACTTGCAGAGAGAGCTAGATTATTCAGGCTGCAGAGTTAACATAAGTGCAGGGCTAGAGGCTGCAGCCTGTAGCCGTGGGCTTCATCTGTGCTGGGTATCATAATACGGGGGGACCCTATGCCAAATGTCTTATTTATTTTTGTACCACAATACTGACCTGCAGACAGCGCCTGTGATTGGTTGCAGTCTGACACTGTCACAAAGGCTAGGGGACGTGTCTGCAACCAATCACAGACGCCAGGCCCGCCAGTGGGCGGGGAAAGCAGTGCATATGTAAGAGTCTAATGAGCAGCCCAGGAAGTGAATGAGAGGCTGAGGGAGCAGTGTACAGCCGTGATGGAGCCTCGGTAAATTGAAGCACTCGCTTCCTACTTATTTTCATTTTTCCTATTTTTTTAACTTCTTTTTATTAGATTTTAAAATACTATGACAAGTACTTTAAATACAATATTGATCCAACATTCCCAACCGCCCTCCCACCTCCCCTCCTTTATTTTTTTTAATTTCTCGAGTGCCGGATCCGGATCAACACCCGGGTATCTTTGAAACCGTGCGGATCTTGACTTTTACAGTCTGAGTCCACCGATCACTAGTTACAAGCATTGTTTATTGTGTTGTAACAATAAAAAGAAGCATTGTGATTTTGTTGAAAATGTATGTAAAAACAAAATATGTATGCGTGTGCGAATTTACATATACATATATAAAATAAATACCGTAATATATTTTTTCCTCTATAAATAGATATAGATAATCTGTCAGTAGGTGATATACACGAAATGTAAAACTTGATTTTGCTTTATTTCCCCAGCTCTTGCCTCACTAATTGAGCAATGCTCTGAAGGAAACGTGTGCAGCTCCTATACCAGTTTTGAAACCGCGACTGTGGAACTGTTCAGGCTTACCATCGGGCTGGGAGATTTGGATTTGCAACAGGATTCAAAACATCCAACTCTGTTTCTCCTTCTCCTGATAGTTTATGTCATCTTAACATTTGTGCTTCTCCTTAATATGTTAATTGCATTAATGAGTGAAACTGTTGATGCCATTTCTAAGGAAAGTGAACACATTTGGAGGCTTCAGGTGTGTGTATATAGCATATTTCTCTTTTATTTATTCAAATATTCAAAGCTATAGTGCTACAAAATTATCACATAGGATCAGGTTGAGTGCATAGTTATTAAACCTGTAGATAAGTTATTTCTTAAATAAAGTGGACCTGTCACCATGATTTCATCACCTACTCTGATAGCCGTGCATCAGGGACCCTGATTACAGCCATGCATCCCTTACTGGGCTGCTTAGTCTACTTTCGCACTTGCGTTGAACGGCATCCGTTGCATTGCGTTGTGTGACGGATGCAACGGAAGCATTGCATATAGTGGCACAACGGATGCAACGGATCGTACAAAATAACGCAACCCGTTATAGTTTTATTTTTTCTTGACTTTACACATCTGGGCATGCGCAGTTGTGTAGAGACGGTTGCGTTAACGGAATCTGTCAAATGACGGATTCTAACGGAATCTGCCACTATAGGCGTCCATTATAAAAACAACGGACACCGACGGAATCCTGAAGTTGCGTTTTTTTGACACTCCGCCAAGCGCAGAAAAACGCTACATGCAGCGTTCCATCCGCCAGGCGGATGCAACGCAGCGTCGGCTGACGGATGCAAAGCAAGGCCATCCGTTGATATCTGTAGCTAATAGAAGTCTATGAGGAATAAAACGGTTTCCTGCAACGGTTACCGTAATTCCTCAAGGCGGCGGATAGCAATGGATGCCATTCAACGCAAGTGTGAAAGCAGCCTAAAGGCCCCGTCACACACAGAGATAAATCTTTGGCAGATCTGTGGTTGTAGTGAAATCATGGACATATTGTTCCATTTGTACACAGCCACAAACCTGGCTCTGATTGTCCACAATTTCACTGCAACCACAGATCTACCACAGATCTACCACAGATCTACCACAGATCTACCACAGATCTACCACAGATCTACCACAGATCTACCACAGATCTACCACAGATCTACCACAGATCTACCACAGATCTGCCACAGATTTATCTCTGTGTGTGACAGGGCCTTTAGTGTGGTTTTGATAAAATCACAGATTAATTGGGGTGATTTTATCACTGTTGGACTAATAAACCTGCTGCTGTGTAGTCCACATTCATGAGCCTGGTATAGCCCCGCCAACATCAATGATTGTCCACTTTCTGAGGATGGGGAGCTGAGTGGTTTCTCTTGTTAATTTGTGAATGGTAGATCCTGTGTTATCTACGTTCCTATATAGAAAATTCAACAAGATGTTAATAGACATGCAAATGAAGAAAAAAAAATGAAAATAGATTTCTAAAACTCTCGATTTATACACACAGAAATACAGATCCTGGCCTGCTATCTGATCCACGCTGTGCAGTAGTTATCTAGGTGGGTCCCCGCCGGCTCTCCCCACCTGCTGGCAGTGACTGACAACTTTCTGCCTATACGCACACATAGGCAGAGACCTGGCAATCACTGTCAGCGGGCCGGGAGAAGCCGCCGGGGACAACTAGTACACAGCGCCAGTTCCTGGCAGCTAATAAAAATGTGATTTTCTCAAACGCCGCCGCTGTGATCATACAGCCAGGGGCTGATACATGGTGCTCACGGTTTGGGCAGTAACAACTGACAGGTCCCCAAAGTAAATCAGGATGTGATGTGATCAGGATGTGATGTTCTGGAGATAACATACTTTCAGCCTCACTAATTGCTTCATTATTTGTCTCACAATCTATGATCGTTTTGGCTGTGCGAGTCTTATCCCCTTGAAAGAAGTATGATCCCTGCCAAATCTGAGCCTGAGGATGGATGCTTGAGAGGGACAGTTGCAGCACATTCATAGTCATTGCAACATATAATCAATATTTTCAGCCAATTTTTTTTTTCTTTCAGAGAGCAAGAACTATATTGGAACTCGAAAAGAGGATGACCATTTATTTTAAAGATATCTTTAAGATCGGTGAAAAGTGCAAATTCTCTGAAAATGACATCAGGTTATGTTTAAGGTAATACAGAGAAATAGAAATCTAATTTTAAAGATCAGATTATCTGTCACGGCTGTATAAAAATGACAAAAAAATAATTTTGGAGCATGTTTGATTAATTTATTATTTTTGTGTCATTCTTCTGATATATTGATCAGAACTGTATAAATAAATGGGCTTTACTAGTTGAGGTGGGGGTTACACAATTTGACATTGTCCAATCAGTGCTGAGTTTGACATTTGCTGTAAATTTGACAAGCGGAATATTAACACCTAGCTGTCAATGTATTCAGAACTTTCCATATTTTACACTTCTATTTTTAAAAGCTTCACCCCTGGCCTAAAATAGTTCTGCACAGTACTGTATACAAGTGTGTGTATATGGATATATATTTACAGTATATCATAAAAGTGAGTACACCCCTCACATTTTTGTAAATATTTTATCTTTTCATGGGACAATACTGAAGATCTGACCCTGAGATACAATGTACAGTGGTCAGTGTATAGCTTGTATAACTGTGCATTTGACACACTTGGAAGAAAAAGAAATGGATTGCACATCCAAAATCATACATTGATCTAGTTACATACTAGAACGAGGTTCTTAGTTGTACATTCTGATCAGACTGTAAGAAGCCCACTGCCACGTCACAGCGAACCTCTGAGTGGGTCCCTAATATAAGCTTAATCAGAGCCATGGGGGCTCTGCCTTGCAGCATGGGTGTTGTGAGGCATCAGGTCACCTGCCCTACTGGTGCATTATCGCTGCTGCGGTGGGTGATGCACAGCGCCGCACTTTAAGGCTTAGATTAGGGATCCACTCAGAGGTTCGCCATGACTTGGCGTGGGCTTCATACAGTCTGAGCAGAATGTATAACTAAGAACCTCGTTGTAGTATTTAATTTTTGAGTAGCGGCTCTATATCAATGTAAGATCTTGAGATTTGCGATTCATGTCTTTTTCTTCCTCGTGTGTCATAACTGTAAATTTGGTGCCCTCTAAAGAACTCAACACACCGCCATTACTGTTTAAACCGCTAGCAATTAAAGTGAGTATGTCCCTAAGGCTGCTTTCACACATCCGGTTTTTGCAGTCAGGCACAATACGGTGAAATGTGAATAAAATGGATCCAGCACCAGATCAGTTTTATTCCTCATTGACTTGTATTAGCGCCGGATTGTGCCGGATGGCCTTGCGTTGCATGCAGCGTCTGCCGGATTCGGCGAAATTTCTTTGTCCGGCTGCTGGAAAGGAAACAGCATGCAACGTTTTTGGTCTCCGGCAAAAACCGGACCACGCCGGATCCGGCATGTTGTATAATGGAAGCCTATGGGCGCCAGATCCGTCGTCATCCGGCATATGACGGAATCCAACAACGGATCAGTTTTTTTGAACTGAGTATGCTCAGTATCACAAGGGATCCGTCAAAAAACAGAAGGAACGCATGGAAAAAACTGATGAGACGGATCCATTTTTTCGCCGGATCCATTGCATCAGTTTTTTGCCGGATCGTGCCTAACGGCGAAAAACGGATGTGTGAAAACAGCCTAAGTGAAAATAGCCAAATTGTGCCCATTTAGCCATTTTCCTTCCCTGATGTCATGTGAGTCATTAGTGTTACAAGGTCTCAGGTGTGAATGGGGAGCAAGTATGTTATATTTGGTGTTATCACTCACACACTCTCTCTTATAATGGTCAGTAGAAGATCAACATGGAACCTCATGGCAAATAATTCTCTGAGGATCTGAAAAAAAGAATTGTTGTTCTATATAAAGATATCCTAGGCTATAAGAATGTACATAAGATGTCTTAGGCTATAAGAATGCCAGCACCATGAAACTGAGCTGCAGCACGGTGGCCAAGACCATACAGCGGTTTAACAAGACCGATTCCACTCAGTACAGGCCTCATCATAGTTGACCAAACATGGCGAGTACACATGCTCAGCATCATAGCCGAATGTTGTCTTTCTTTGTCGCTCCTTATTGGGAGACCCAGACAATTGGGTGTATAGCTATGCCTCCGGAGGCCACACAAAGTATTACACTAAAAGTGTAAAGCCCCTCCCCTTCAGCCTATACACCCCCCGTGCTGCCACGGGCTCATCAGTTTTTATGCTTTGTGCGAAGGAGGTCAGACATGCACGCATAGCTCCACAGCTTAGTCAGCAGCAGCTGCTGACTATGTCGGATGGAAGAAAAGAGGGCCCATAACAGGGCCCCCAGGATGCTCCCTTCTCACCCCACTCTTGTCGGCGGTGTTGTTAAGGTTGAGGTATCCATTGCGGGTACGGAGGCTGGAGCCCACATGCTGCTTTCCTTCCCCATCCCTCAATTAGGGCTCTGGGTGAAGTGGGATCCTTTCGGTCTCCAGGCACAGGAGACCGTGCTCCATCCACAGCTCCTGAGGACCATGCTGGATAGGAGCCGAGTATCGTTCAGGGACATGGCCCTGCTACTTTGAGGTACTCTATGTCCCCGTGGGGACCGCGCACAGCAACACTCCAGCATTGCTGGGTGTGCTAGTGCACCGGGGACAGCAGCGCTGACTGCGTTTGTGCCATTACACACTTCAGCGTCGCTGAGTGTGTTCGTGTAGGGGGACTGCCGCGCTGACCGCCGCTGCCATGGTTATCACTGCGGCGCGGCTGGGACTGTTAGTGCGCCGGGGACTTCCGCGCCGACCGCGCTTATACGGCGGCCGCGCTTATAATCGAGTCCCCGGCTTTTGCGGCCTAGTCTCGTTTTCTTCCCGCCCCCAGCCCTGCCAATCAGGGGAAGGGCGGGACGCTGTACAGGACGGCAGCACTGAGGGCTGGAGCATGCTTTGCATACTCCACCCCCCTCACTCTGCACAGTGGGGCACCAGTTCCCGCACTTTTCTGGGTCACGCCCACGGCTCCCTCCTCTCCTCAGGACGCCGGCAGCCATTCCTCTCAGCTCTGCTAACGCTGGAGAGGAGAGACAAGCTCAGGGAGACCCAGGCAGGATTTCTTGTGCCCACACAACCGCTTTGCGCAGGCGGTAAGCAGCACCTGTGGTGCTGGCCCCACTAGTGCAGAAGTGTACTTATAGATTATATGATTATAGACTATACTTTACACTGTATGGTGCACTGTTGATTTTTGTCTATATACCCTCCTGTATTGCTCAGAGGAGACAACAGCATGTCGTCCACAAATAGCAAGGGTGCCAAAGCACAGACTTACTGTACTGCCTGTGCAGCATGTACGGCTATACTGCCGGCAGGTTCCACTGACCCTCATTGTGTGCAATGCTCGGCCCCTGTGGCACTTTCTCAGCCGGAGCCTCTGCTAAGGGTGGCCCAGGGAGAACCACCTGTTAACACTGTCCAGGTGACAGGGACGGAGTTTGCAGTTTTTACTGAAAGACTTTCTGAGACTATGGCTAAGATATTAGAAGCCTTGCAGTCCAGGCCGGCATCTCAAGCCAGGGGCACTGTGGAATCATTGCCCCCTGGTCCCCCTCAGTTGGAACAGCAATGTCCTCCCGGGGTGTCTCATGGATCCCAGGGTGAGGTCTCTGACACGGACCGCAGCCCCAGACCGATTAAGCGAGCTCGCTATGATATCCCCTCGACATCATCACAATGTTCAGGGTCTCAGCGAGAGGACTCTCTGTATGATGAAGCGGAGGTAGCTGATCAGGATTCTGATCCTGAAGCCGCTCTCAACCTTGATACTCCTGATGGGGACGCCATAGTGAATGATCTTATTGCGTCCATCAATGAAATGTTGGATATTTCTCCCTCAGCTCCTCCAGTGGAGGAGTCAGCCTCTCAGCAGGAGAAATTCCGTTTCAGGTTTCCCAAGCGTACAAAGAGTATGTTTCTGGACCACTCTGACTTCAGAGAGGCAGTCCAGAAACACCGAGCTTGTCCAGATAAGCGTTTTTCCAAGCGCCTTAAGGATACACGTTACCCTTTCCCCCCTGACGTGGTCAAGGGCTGGACTCAGTGTCCCAAGGTGGATCCTCCAATCTCCAGACTTGCGGCTAGATCCATAGTTGCAGTGGAAGATGGAGCTTCACTCAAGGATGCCACTGACAGACAGATGGAGCTCTGGTTGAAATCCATCTATGAAGCTATCGGCGCGTCTTTTGCTCCAGCATTCGCAGCCGTATGGGCACTCCAAGCTATCTCAGCTGGTCAGGCGCAAATTGACGCACTCACACGTACGTCTGCGCCGCAGGTGGCGTCCATAACCTCTCAAACGTCGGCATTTGCGTCCTACGCTATTAATGCTGTCCTGGACTCTGCGAGCCGTACGGCGGTTGCAGCCGACAATTCGGTGGCAATACGCAGGGCCTTGTGGCTGCGGGAATGGAAGGCAGATTCGGCTTCCAAAAAGTGCTTAACTGGATTGCCATTTTCTGGCGACCGTTTGTTTGGTGAGAGATTGGATGAAATCATCAAACAATCCAAGGGAAAGGAAACATCCTTACCCCAGGCCAAACCAAAAACACCCCAACAGAGGAGGGGACAGTCGAGGTTTCGGTCCTTTCGGGGTGCGGGCAGGTCCCAATTCTCCTCGTCCAAAAGGCCGCAGAAGGATCAGAGGAACTCCGACGCATGGCGGTCTAAATCACACCCTAAAAAGACCGCCGGAGGTGCCGCTACTAAGGCGGCTTCCTCATGACTTACGGCCTCCTCACACCGCATCCTCGGTCGGTGGCAGGCTCTCCCGCTTTTGCGACACCTGGCTGCCACAAGTAAAAGACCGTTGGGTGAGAGACATTTTGTCTCACGGTTACAGGATAGAGTTCAGCTCTCGTCCTCCGACTCGATTCTTCAGAACATCTCCGCCTCCCGAGCGAGCCGAGGCTCTTCTGCAGGCGGTGGGCATTCTGAAGGCAGAAGGAGTGGTGGTCCCGGTTCCTCTTCAGCAACAGGGTCACGGTTTCTACTCCAACCTGTTTGTGGTTCCAAAGAAGGACGGGTCCTTCCGTCCTGTTTTGGACCTAAAACTGCTCAACAAACACGTAAGGACCAGGCGGTTCCGGATGGAATCCCTCCGCTCCGTCATCGCCTCAATGTCCCAAGGAGATTTCCTAGCATCGATCGATATCAAGGATGCTTATCTCCACGTACCAATTGCTCCAGAGCATCAGCGCTTCTTGCGCTTCGCCATAGGAGACGAACACCTTCAGTTCGCGGCACTGCCGTTCGGCCTGGCGACAGCCCCAAGGGTTTTCACCAAGGTCATGGCTACAGTAGTTGCGGTCCTCCACTCTCAGGGTCACTCAGTGATACCTTACTTAGACGATCTGCTGGTCAAGGCACCCTCTCAAGAGGCATGCCAACACAGCCTCAACGTTACTCTGGAGATTCTCCAGAGTTTCGGGTGGATCATCAATTTTCCAAAGTCAAATCTGACACCGGTCCAATCGCTGACATATCTTGGCATGGAGTTTCATACTCTTCCAGCGATAGTGAAGCTTCCGCTGGACAAACAGCGTTCACTACAGACAGGGGTGCAATCTCTCCTTCAAGGTCGGTCACACCCCTTGAGGCGCCTCATGCACTTCCTGGGGAAGATGGTGGCAGCAATGGAAGCAGTCCCTTTCGCGCAGTTTCACCTGCGTCCACTTCAATGGGACATCCTACGCAAGTGGGACAGGATGCCGACGTCCCTAGACAGGAACGTCTCCCTCTCTCAGGCAACCAAAGCTTCCCTTCGGTGGTGGCTTCTTCCCACCTCATTATCGAAGGGGAAATCCTTCCTACCCCCATCCTGGGCGGTGGTCACGACGGACGCGAGTCTGTCAGGGTGGGGAGCAGTTTTTCTCCACCACAGGGCTCAGGGTACGTGGACTCAGCAAGAGTCCTCACTTCAGATCAATGTTCTGGAGATCAGGGCAGTGTATCTTGCCCTAAAAGCGTTCCAGCAGTGGCTGGAAGGCAAGCAGATCCGAATTCAGTCGGACAACTCCACAGCGGTGGCTTACATCAACCACCAAGGTGGGACACGCAGTCGGCAAGCCTTCCAGGAAGTCCGGCGGATTCTGCTGTGGGTGGAAGCCACAGCATCCACCATATCCGCAGTTCACATCCCGGGCGTAGAAAACTGGGAAGCAGACTTTCTCAGTCGCCAGGGCATGGACGCAGGGGAATGGTCCCTTCACCCGGACGTGTTTCAGATCTGTTGCCGCTGGGGGATGCCGGACGTCGACCTAATGGCGTCACGGTACAACAACAAGGTCCCAACATTCATGGCTCGATCTCAAGATCACAGAGCTCTGGCGGCAGACGCCTTAGTTCAGGATTGGTCACAGTTTCGGCTTCCTTATGTGTTTCCTCCTCTGGCACTGTTGCCCAGAGTGTTACGCAAGATAAGGGCCGACTGCCGCCGCGTCATCCTCGTCGCTCCAGACTGGCCGAGGAGGTCGTGGTACCCGGATCTGTGGCATCTCACGGTCGGCCAACCGTGGGCACTGCCAGACCGACCAGATTTGCTGTCTCAAGGGCCGTTTTTCCATCTGAATTCTGCGGCCCTCAACCTGACTGTGTGGCCATTGAGTCCTGGATCCTAGCGTCTTCAGGATTATCTCAAGAGGTCATTGCCACTATGAGACAGGCTAGGAAACCAACGTCCGCCAAGATCTACCACAGGACGTGGAAAATATTCCTGTCGTGGTGCTCTGCTCAGGGGTTTTCTCCCTGGCCATTTGCCTTGCCCACTTTTCTGTCCTTTCATCTCAATCAGGACATCTCCTTACCAGGGCCGTGGGAGCGTCCTGGGCCTTGCGACACCAGGCTACGGCTCAGCAGGTGTGTCAGGCAGCTACCTGGTCGAGCCTGCACACTTTCACGAAACACTATCAGGTGCAAACCTATGCTTCGGCAGATGCCAGCCTAGGTAGGCGAGTCCTTCAGGCGGCAGTTGCCCACCTGTAGGACGGAGCCGTTACGGCTCTATTATGAGGTATTATTTACCCACCCAGGGACTGCTTTTGGACGTCCCAATTGTCTGGGTCTCCCAATAAGGAGCGACAAAGAAGAAGGGAATTTTGTTTACTTACCGTAAATTCCTTTTCTTCTAGCTCCAATTGGGAGACCCTGCACCGCCCCTGTTTTTGTATACACATGTTGTTCATGTTAAATGGTTTCAGTTCTCCGATATTCCTTCGGATTGAATTTACTTTAAACCAGTTTATAATTTTTTCCTCCTTCGGGCTTTTGCACCAAAACTGATGAGCCCGTGGCAGCACGGGGGGTGTATAGGCTGAAGGGGAGGGGCTTTACACTTTTAGTGTAATACTTTGTGTGGCCTCCGGAGGAATAGCTATACACCCAATTGTCTGGGTCTACCAACTGGAGCTAGAAGAAAAGGAATTTACGGTAAGTAAACAAAATTCCCTTCTTTCAAAATAGACATATGAGTGCTGTCAGCATTGCTGCAGAGGACAAAGGGGGGGTGGGGTCAGCCTATCAGTGCTCAGACCATACGCAGCACACTACATCAAATTGGTCTGCATGGCTGTCATCCCAGAAGGAGGCCTCTTCAAAAGGTGATGCACAAAAAAGCCCACAAACAGTTTGCTGAAGACAAGCGGACTAAGGACATAGATTACTGGAACTATGACTTGGGGTCTGATGAGACCAAGATAAACTTATTTTGTTCAGATGGTGTCAAGCGTGTATGGTGACAACCTGGTGATGAGTACAAAGACAAGTGTGTCTTGCCTACAGTCAAGCATGGTGGTGGGAGTGTCATGGTTTGGGGCTGCAAAAGTGCTGCCGGCTGTGGAGAGTTACAGATTATTGAGAGAACCATGAATGCCAGCTTGTACTGTGACATACTGAAGCAGAGCATGATCACCTCCCTTCGGAAACTGGGCTGTAGGGCAGCATTCCAATATAATGACCTCAACCACACTTTCAAGATGACCACTGCCTTGCTAAATAAACTGAGGGTAAAGGTGCTGGATTGCCCAAGCATATCTACAGACCTAAACCCTTTCAAGCATCTATGGGGCATCCTCAAATGGAAGGTGGAGGATCGCAAGGTTTCACCAGCTCTGTGATGTCATCATGGAAGGGGGAAGAGAACTCCATGCCCAAGAGAGTTAAGGTTGTGCTTGAAAATAATGATGGCTACACAAAATATTGGCTTTCACTTAAAGGTCTTCTCACTTTTGTTGCCAGCGATTTAGACATTAATGGATGCGTGTTGAGTTATTTAGAGGGCACCAAATTTCTTACACAAACTACACACTAACTACTATATATTGTACCAAAGTGCCAGATCTATAGTGTTGCCCCATGAAAAGAGCTGAAACAACAAGCGCATCTCAATAAATTAGAATATAATTAAAAAGTTCATTTATTTCAGTAATTCAATTCAAAAATGGAAACACATATATTATATAGAGTCATTACACACAGAGCGATCTATTTCAAGTGTTTATTTCTGTTAATGTTGATGATTATGGCTTACAGCCAATGAAAACCCAAAAG
This sequence comes from Anomaloglossus baeobatrachus, assembly GCF_048569485.1. NCBI lineage: Eukaryota > Metazoa > Chordata > Amphibia > Anura > Aromobatidae > Anomaloglossus > Anomaloglossus baeobatrachus. The sequence continues at coordinate 94,843,162 of NC_134354.1, read as the reverse complement.
ACAATATCTCAGAAAATTAGAATAATTTCCACAAAACACGTTTAAAGGTTTCCTAAGCATTTTAAATGGTCCCTTAATCTGGTTCAGTAGGCTACACAATCATGGGGAAGACTGCTGACTTGACAGATGTCCAGAAGGTAGTCATTGACACATTCCACAAGGAGGGTAAGCCCCAAAAGGTCATTGATAAAGAAGCTGGCTGTTCACAGAGTGCTGTATGCAAGCATATTAATAGAAAGTTGAGTGGAAGAAAAAAGTGTGGTAGAAAAAGGTGCACAAGCAACCGGGATAACCACAGCATTGATAGGATTGTTAAGAAAAGGCAATTTAAAAATTTGGGGGAGATACGTCGCATTTTTTCATCCAGTATTGTTGTCAGAACTTTCTGACATTTGACTTCCCAGCAAAGTCTATGAGAAGTCAGATTTGCTATGCACACGTTGCAGTTTGTCAGCGATTTTTTTTTTTACAAAAGTTTGTGACAAAAAGAAGCAGCATGTTCATTCTTTCTTGCGTTTTTGTCAACATTTGTCATGAAAACGCAAGGAAAAACGCATGCTATCAAATTGGTGCGGCTTTGATGCGTTTGATGCTTTTTTGATGCGTTTTTGGCACCAAAAACGCACCTACATTACAAGTGTTTTTTTTTTTTTACATTTCCAGGCTCTCTGACAAGGTGCAGTTTTGGTTGCAGTTTGTGTGCAGAAAAAAGAGAATTTTGTTTACTTACCGTAAATTATTTTTCTTATAGTTCCGTAATGGGAGACCCAGACCATGGGTGTATAGCTTCTGCCTCCGGAGGACACACAAAGTACTACACTAAAAAGTGTAGCTCCTCCCTCCGAGCATATACACCCCCTGGATAACCAAATATAGCCAGTTTAGTGCAAAAGCTGAAGGAGAATAGCCACCCACAAGTAGATATAGAGCAAAACAACCGGAACAACCGGAGCCTCTGTCTACAACAACAGCCGGTGATAACACGTGGAACAAGAAACTGCCAACAGGCAACAGGGAGGGTGCTGGGTCTCCCATTACGGAACTATAAGAAAAAGAATTTACGGTAAGTAAACAAAATTCTCTTTTTCTTCATTGTTCCTATGGGAGACCCAGACCATGGGACGTCTCAAAGCAGTCCATGGGTGGGAAATAAACAGAAACTGAGAAGTAGGCGAAACCTAACTTCACAAATGGGCGACAGCCGCCTGAAGGATGCGTCTGCCCAAGCTCGCATCTGCCGAAGCATGAGCATGCACTTGGTAGTGCTTCGAAAAGGTGTGCAGACTAGACCAAGTGGCCGCCTGACAGACCTGCTGAGCCGTAGCCTGGTGCCTAAAAGCCCAAGAGGCACTGACAGCTCTGGTCGAGTGTGCCTTGATCCCCGGCGGGGGAGGCACTTGAGTACACTGGTAGGCATCAGAAATGGCCGACCTAATCCAACGAGCCAGAGTCGGTTTAGAAGCCGAGAGGCCCTTACGCCGACCTGTGGTCAGCACAAAAAGAGAGGTGCACCGCCTAAGAACAGCGGTGCGAGACACCTACATCCGCAGCGCCCGCACCAGATCTAAAGTATGCAACGCTTTTTCAAAGCGATGAACAGGAGCCGGACAAAAGGAAGGCAATGAAATGTCCTGGTTAAGGTGGAAAGGAGATACCACCTTAGGGAGAAAGTCCTGAGTCGGACGGAGAACCACCTTGTCTTGATGAAAAACCAAAAAAGGTGACTCCGAAGAGAGCGCAGCCAAATCAGAGACTCTCCTGAGGGAAGTTATGGCCACTAGAAAGACCACTTTCTGTGAAAGACGAGACAAAGAGACCTGCCTAAGGGGCTCAAAGGGGGGTTTCTGCAAGGCCGTGAGGACCAGATTAAGGTCCCAGGGATCCAAGGGCCGCCGGTAAGGCGGGGGATAGCCCTAGCTGCAGACCGGACTGTAGAAAGGACAGGAGGGTCGGCAAGGAAAAAGGCCAAGGAGCATGGCCGGAAGAGCGACACCAGGACAGGAAAATTCTCCAGGTCCTGTGATAGATTTTGGCCGAGGAAGACTTCCGAGCCCGAGTCATAGTTGAGATGACTTCAGGAGGAATACCAGAAGTCGTTAAGATCCAGGACTCAAGAGCCACGCCGTCAATCTGAGAGCCGCAGAATTCTGGCGGAAAAACGGACCTTGTGAGAGAAGGTCTGGACGGTCCGGGAGATGCCACGGCACCTCTACGGACAGATGGAGCAGGTCTGGGTACCAAGCTCGCCTGGGCCAGTCTGGAGCAATGAGGATGACCCGACGGCCCTCCATTCTGATCTTGCGCAGGACTCTGGGCAAGAGAGCTAGAGGGGGAAACACGTAGGACAGACGAAACTGGGACCAGTCTTGAACCAGAGCGTCCGCTGCAAAGGCCTGAGGATCGTGGGAGCGAGCCACGTAAACTGGGACCTTGTTGTTGTGCCGGGATGCCATTAGGTCCACGTCCGGAGCGCCCCACTTGCGGCAGATTGACCGAAAAACTGCCGGATGCAGGGACCACTCGCCGCTGTCCACGGTTTGACGGCTGAGATAATCTGCCTCCCAGTTTTCTACGCCTGGGATGTGGACTGCGGATATGGTGGACTTGGAGTCCTCCGTCCACTGAAGGATGCGTTGAACCTCCAACATTGCCAGGCGGCTGCGAGTCCTGCCCTGGTGATTGATGTAGGCAACCGCTGTTGCGTTGTCTGACTGGACTCGGATGTGCTTGCCCGCCAACAGGTGGTGAAAGGCTACGTGTCAGGTTTCCAGGTTTTCCAGTTCTCTTTTGAATGAGCTTGCCCTCGGTTAACATGGAGTTTACTGTTCTGTTGCCCTACTTCCTGTCCAGCTGCTTAAAAGGCCGCCTCTAAGCCTAGTCCAGTGCCTGAGTATACTGCTTGCTGTGTGCTCCTGCTTTGCTGCTGCTAATCCTGTTTGCCTTTGGATCCTCCTAAAGACTACCGACCGACAGACACTGGATCTTACCCGGTTTCTCAAGCTGTGCCCGGATTCCGTCTGCCATCTTCGGTCAGCACTCTGCCCGGTTCTCTCTGGTTCGTAACCACTCTGGACATTCATTCCGTACGGACACTCCTGGACTTTTACCGCTTGCCCCTTGTGTCCCGGCTGCTGCGCATTTAGACCTTCCGGGGTGATTGCCGGACAGTCCCTGTATAGGGGTTCGCTCTGGTGGTCTCCCTGGGGAAGTCCGGTGCGTGGCCCCGGGAATTCCCTTCGCTCCGTTTCGGGAAGGTATTGTGTGTATTTGTACCGCTGTGTTTTCCGTTGTGTATCTACCGTGGTTACATATTATAAAATATCTTGTACCAAGAACTCGTCTCTGATTGTCATTGCCCTACGCTATCGAAATCCTCAGAACATATATAAGTATTACACTACGAGAGCTAGGAGCACAGCTCTGATTTCCAGCACATTGATCGAGAGAGCTGATTCGGACGGAGTCCAAGTGCCCTGTGCTCGGTGGTGGAGATATACTGCTCCCCAGCCGGATAGACTGGCATCCGTGGTGAGGATCACCCAGGACGGGGCCAGGAAGGAGCGTCCCTGAGACAGAGAGAGGGGCCGAAGCCACCACTGAAGAGAGCCCCTGGTTTGTGGCGACAGAGCCACCAACCTGTGCAAGGAAGAAGTCCGCTTGTCCCAACAGCGGAGAATGTCCAGCTGCAGAGGACGCAGATGGAACTGGGCAAAGGGAACCGCTTCCATTGACGCCACCATCTGACCCAGCACCTGCATTAGGTGCCTGATGGAATGACGGCGGGGCCTCAGCCGAGAGCGCACCGCTAGATGGAGGGACTGCTGTTTGACTAAGGGCAGCTTGACAAGGTCGTCCAGGTAAGGAATCACTGCCAACCCCTGGAGGTGCAGAACCGCAACCACTGCTGCCATGACCTTGGTGAATACTCGAGGCGCCGTGGCTAACCAGAAGGGGAGAGCCACGAATTGGAAGTGTTCCTCTCCGATTGCAAAACGTAGCCAACGCTGGTGTGAAACTGCAATTGGCACATGCAGATAGGCATCTCTGATATCGATGGATGCCAGGAAATCTCCTTGGGTCATTGAGGCAATGACTGATCGCAGAGACTCCATGCGAAAATGCCGCACCTGAACATGCTTGTTGAGAAGCTTGAGATCCAGGATGGGCCGGAAGGAACCGTCCTTTTTGGGCACTAGGAAGAGATTTGAGTAGAAACCTCTGAACCGTTCCCGGGCGGGAACCGGTACAATTACTCCGTTGGCCTGCAAGGATGCCACAGCCTGAGAGAAGGCGGCGGCCTTGGAGCAGGGGGGAGTTGACAGAAAAAATCTGTTTGGCGGGCTGGAAGAGAATTCTATCCTGTAGTCGTGGGAGATGATATCCCGCACCCACTGATCGGAGACGTGTTGAAACCACACGTCGCCAAAGTGGGAGAGCCTGCCACCGACCAAGGACGTTGCTGGCTCGGCCAGATAGTCAAGAGGAGGCTGCCTTGGTGGCAGCAGCTCCTGCGGACTTCTGAGGACGCGGCTTCGTGCGCCAGTTGGGCTTCTGGTCCTTGGCTGAGTTAGCGGACGAGGCCGAGGGCTTAGAGGATGACCAGTTAGAGGAACAAAACCTCGACTGGTTCCTGCCCTGGACAGGTTTCCTGGTTTTAGTCTGTGGCAAGGAAGTACTCTTCTCGCCAGTAGCTTCCTTAATAATCTCATCCAGTTGTTCACCGAACAGCCTGGACCCAGCAAATGGGAGCCCAGCAAGGAACTTCTTTGAAGAAGCGTCTGCCTTCCACTCTCGAAGCCACAAGATCCTGCGGGTAGCGAGGGAATTAGCCGAAGCCACCGCAGTGCGGTGAGAAGCCTCCAGCATGGCAGACATGGCGTAGGATGAAAAGGCTGAAGCCTGGGAAGTAAAGGCAACCATTTCAGGCATAGAGTCCCTAGTGAGGGAATGCATCTCCTCCAGAGAAGCAGAGATGGCCTTGAGAGCCCACACTGCTGCAAAAGCTGGGGACAACGAGGCCCCTGCCGCCTCATATACAGATTTGGCCAGAAGGTCAACCTGGCGGTCAGTGGGATCCTTAAGTGAGGTGCCATCAGCCACTGAAACAACTGTCCGGGCTGAGAGTCTAGACACCGGAGGGTCTACCTTTGGTGATTGAGCCCACTCCTTGACCACCTCTGGTGGAAAGGGAAAACGGTCATCAGAACCACGCTTTGGGAAGCGTTTGTCAGGACAAGCCCTGGGCTTGGTCACAGTGGCCTGAAAACTGGAGTGGTTAAAGAACACACTCCTTGTTCTCTTAGGCAAGGTAAACTGGTGTTTTTCTGCCAGAGAGGGTTGCTCCTCTGATACTGGTGGATTGAGGTCCAGTACAGAATTAATGGACGCAATCAAATCACTAACATCTGCGTCACCCTCGGTGAGATCAATGGGGCACATGGAGGTAGCGTCCGAGCCCCCAGTAAAGACATCCTCCTCGTCCTGCGAGTCAGCTCGTGAATCAGAGCCGCGGGACGAGGAAGGAGAGGGGACCCTGCGTCTCCTTTTAGGAGGACGGGGTCAGGGAGCAGGTGAAGAATCCTCTGTGAGCTCTGCAGAGCGAGCCGTAGCAGCAGAGGCGCCCTGAGAAGGGGGCTGATGCATGCTCAGCAGAGTCCGGGACAACTCTCACATGGAGTCGGCAAAGGACTGGGAGATAGACTTAGAGAAGGATTCTACCCAAGCCGGGGGTTCAGCCACCGGGGCCGGAGCAGCCGGAGGGACCACTGGGGAGACTCCAGGCTGAGGCACCACCATGTTAGAGCAGGCGTCACAATGTGGATAAGTGCTCGGTTCATGCAGTACGAGCTTACATGCAGTGCATATAGAGTACAGCCTTGCAGCCTTGCTCCTAGTGTGAGACATGCTGCTGAGGTGGGGGCTCTGAGCCAGAATGACCCCCAGAGAGTGTATAAAAAGGTCCACAACCGGAGGTTGTGGCTTACCAGACCGTTTGTGTGCCCTCCGGATCCCACAGCTCGGACCCCCAGACAGATTAGCAGAGATGCTGCAGTCAGCGCCGATCGGTGTGAGAACGCTGATAAAATGGCGCCGGAGTGAGGAGAGGGGGCGGAGCCTAGTCAAAGAGCGGGATCCGGAGGGCCAAGGAGATATACAGGGGAGGGAAACATCTCCTCAGAGAGGAGTGTCCTCCCCTGTGCCGAACGGCCGGTGGGCGGAGCCGCACTGTCCCTCTGCATGACTGACATGCAGGGGCAGTGAAAACGAAACTAGGCCTCAGGCGAAGCCGGGGCCTAGATTTTACAATGCGGCCGGCGCGCAGGCACCCTCGGCGCGGTTCTCAGGTGAAAACCAGAGAACCGGCCGGAAAAGTCACAAAAGTTAAATAACACACTCTCCCCAACAATAAAGTACAAGGGACCCTCCAAATAACGTCTCAAATACTTAGCTTGTGAGACGCAGGGCCAGGTCCCTGAGGGATGAGTGCTCCGTCCGGCAGGATCCTGAAAGGGCTGCGGATGGAGACCGGTCTCCTGCAAGGCAGTGAGAACCGTGCTGGCTCCCACTTCAAGCCAGAGCCCGAGGGATGATGAAGGAGCGCGGTATGTAAGGCTCCAGCCTTGGAATCAACCTTAACAACACCACCGACACAGTGGGGTGAGAAGGGACATGCCGGGAGTCCAGGCTTGGACCCGCTTTTCTTCAAATTCTTTATCAAAAATCAAAAATCAGATGAGAATGCATGTGTGGATGTGTGCCTCCTGAACACAAAGCATTGAACTGACTATATTTGGTTATCCAGGGGGTGTATATGCTCGGAGGGAGGAGCTACACTTTTTAGTGTAGTACTTTGTGTGTCCTCCGGAGGCAGAAGCTATACACCCATGGTCTGGGTCTCCCATAGGAACGATGAAGAAAACTGCAACGTGTGCATGTAGCCTTAGGAGAAATGGCTGCAGCACTGGTTCTACGACCAAATCAATGCAATGACAAACTGTTAAGCCTGCTTTACACGTTGCAATTTCGCATACGATATCGTATGCGATTTGCAATGCCCCCACCGTATGTGTGGCACATTCAATTTGTTGAACGTGCCGCACAAACGATTAACCCCCCGTCACATGTACTTACCTTCCATACGACCTCGATGTGGGCGGCAAACGTCCACTTCCTGGAGTGGGAGGGACATTTGGCGTCACATGCAGCCGGCTAATAGAAGCGGAGGGGCGGAGCTGAGCGGGCCGTAAACATCCCCCCCACCTCCTTCCTTCCGCATTGTGGGCCGGGAGCCGCAGGACGCAGGTAAGATCTGTTCATCGTTCCCGGGGTGTCACACACTGCAATGTGTGCTACCCCGGGTACGATGAACAATCTGACGTGCAATTCTAGAGAAAGGTACGATGTGTATGCGATGCACGTTTTACCATTCAATCGCAATCGCAAGTACTTGTCACACACTACAATGTACCTTACAATGCCGGATGTGCGTCACTTACGTGACCCCGCCGACACATTGTAAGATATATTGTAGCGTGTAAAGCAGGCTTTAGTTTATCTAGAATGAAGATCAGAGAGCTATTATAAAATATGCCACGTGCACACCATAATCCCAGGAGTAGGACTGGTTAGGCTGCTTTCACACATCAGTTTTTTTCCATCAGACACAATCCGGCAAAAACATGAAAAAACGGATCTGACGTCTGTTGCCGCTGGATCCGTTTTTTCCCCCATAGACTTTCATTAGCGCCGGTTTGTGCCAGATGGCCTTGCGTTTCATCCGTTTTTTGCCGGATCTGGCAAAATGTACTTGTCCGGCGGCCGGATGAAACGTTGAAGTGAACATTTTTGTGTCCGGTAAAAAAAACGGATCGCGCCGGATCCGTCGCCGTACGACGTGTTTATTAATGGAAGCCTATGGACGCCGGATCTGGCAAAAAACGGATCCAGCTGCTGGATCCGTTTTTTTTGAACTGAGCATGCTCAGTATCACACCAGATCTATCAAAAAACTGAAGGAACTGATGAAAAAAACTGATGCAACTGATCCGTTTTTTCGCCGGATCCGTCGCATCAGTTTTTCGCCGGATCGTGCCTGATGCCAAAAAACTGATGTGTGAAAGCAGCCTTAGGTGTCCTTTTGTGAAAGCCCATATGGTCTAATCAGATTAGAAGGTGAATAGTGATACATTCTGTGGTGAAAAAGAAATTAGATGACACGTAACAAGGTTAAGGTGTCAGAAGGTGTCTACATCAGAAGGTATTTGCTCGACATTGGGCAACGAGGTACATGTTCAGCTATAGGTGTTCTACTGACCTCACACCATCGCTATCAGAGGCTATCATGGTGCAGAGGAAGACTTTAATGGAGACTGGAATTGAGGTGATCCACTTCAGGTATAAATCCTGCCTAGGTTTTAGATGCAATAATAGCAAGACATTGGTCAAGGGACTATGTTCGCAGTGCTATGAAGTGGCCTTCACGAGGAAACGTGAATGTGTCCCAGTAGTCATTTTTTACCGTGATAATGCCTGGCCACATGCTGCCTGTGCTACTGTGAGCAGCCTGGGTGGCCTACAACCTCTCTAATGGCGCACATCTTTGACATTATTGCTCGGCAATTGGGAAGTGAGTTGCCTGCAGCAGATCTTGATGATTTGCCCAAGTGCATATAGCATGGCAGCACATTCCTCAAACAACAAAGTGCAGGTATTTTTGCAAATGATGATTATACTTTAAGGGACTCTGTCAGCAGGTTTCGGCTATGTAATCTGAAGACAGCATGCTGTAAGAGTTAAAACAGAGATTCAGTCCTGCGTTTCTTATCACAAAGTTTGATTTTGTTTACCTGAAATGTTAGTTTAAGCCTCTTCGCTTTATCATTAGTGATTCTGCATGAGCTGTAGGCTGACTGGTGCCCCCTTTTGTGATTAGCAGATTCTGTCTATGAAAATGTACACTGATGTGGGCAGGGGCAGCCAGTAATCTAAGTGATATCTCATTGAATTTAAGGCCTCTTTGCCTACATCATGCTGCTCTCACATGAGGTAGCAAAAACCTGCTGACAGGATCCCTTTAATACATAGAGATGTTTTGGAAAAATTTGTTTCCAGTTTTTCATCATTTGCATATCCATAACATGTCTATAAATCCTGTGATTTCCATCACTCTGATGACTTTTCTTGCTCGGTGTTGCAATTTCAATGTTGAGGAATGTCCATATACACATATTTTATAAATATTATGACTTTTCATTAACAGAATTAACAAAGTTAAATGGACTGAATGGCACAGTCAAGTCACGTGCGTAACTGAAGATAATGAACTCTCACAATCAAACGGTAGGTCTCTTTGTGGTATCGCAGCAGTGAAACTCATTGGTCAACGTGGTTAATTGATAAATGCTAAAATATAAATAATAATAATAAGTTAGCGTTGTTAAGACCTTAGCTAAACGACTTGAATTAAAAGTAACATGACATCTGGTAAATAACGGTTACAACAAGTCATAGATAACGTACATATCAGAAAATCTCTGGAGAAAAGCTGTCCCCCTGCTGCAGTTTGATTTTATTAAAAAAAACAAGAACAAAAATGGTGCCCAGCTCACCTTGCCGTTGTCGAGTGCAGGTTCTTGGCCGCTGCTCCCAGTGTCTGGCATTGTCTGTAGCACTGATGTTGCGCTGACAGCACTGTAGCCAATGAGCTCAGTGACTGAGCGGGTCGGGCACAGCAATGGCCTCCGTTATTGGCTGCAGCGCTGTTAGCATGGACGGGTGAGAAAAGCACAGCTTGGGTTTTAGAACTAACTGTGCTGGTGGCCATAGGGGTTAAGACCCCGTTAGGCTGCTTTCACACTACGTTTTTTTTAACATGCGTCCTGAACGTTTTTTTAACGCTAAAACGGATCCAGTGCAAATGCGTTTTTCATTTTAATGCATTTGCAATGGACTCGCGTTCACATGTGTTTGCGTGCGTTATAGTCAGGATCCAGCGACTTGCAGTTTTTTAACTTTTTTCAAAAACGCTACTTGTAGCGTTTTTGAGCTGGGCAGAAAATTCTGCAAGCCGCTGGATCCTGAATAAACAGCACACAAACGCATGTGAACGCTGGCATGCTGATAGACAGGATCCTGCTTGGCCATGAACCAGCCTGGAGTGATAACAGTCTTTCCCTCTCTCTCCTCTCCTCTCTTTGCCTCTCTCCTTTCTTCTCCTCTCTCCTCTTTTCTCACTCTCTTCTTCATCTCTCACTCTCTCTCTCCTCTCTATCTTTCCTCTCGCTCTCCTCTCTTCTCCCCTCCCCTCTCTTGTCTCTCCCCTCTCTCTCCTCTCCTCTCTTTTCCTCTCTCTCTGTCTCTCCTCTCTTTTGCCCACAGCTGCATCTAAATTTCCAAGCTATCACGTTCAGTTCCCCTCACTCCCGATCACAACTTCAATGCCCGCACATAAACTTCAAGTGACAGGATCCAGTAAAATAACACATGCGTTTTTCTTTGCAAAAACAGGATCCGCTTTTGCAGCAAAAAAACGTTCATGACGCATGTTAAAAAAACGTAGTGTGAAAGCAGCCTTACATGAAACGGCATCGCTAACGAGATCTCGTTGGGGGTCACGGATTTCGTAACGCATATTTGGCCTTGTTAGCGACGTTGTTGCGTGTGACACGTACGAGCGACCGCTAACGATGCAAAGTACTTACCAAATTGTTGATTGTTCACACGTCATCCATTTCCCAAATGTCGTTGCTGCTATTAGATGCAGGTTGTTTGTCGTTCCTGAGGCAGCACACATCGCTACGTGTGACACCCCAGGAACAATGAACAACACTGTATCTGTGTCCTCCGGCAACGAGGTGGGCGTGTCTTTCATGCGGCTGCTCCCCCCCCTCCGCTTCTATTGGACGCCTGCCGTGTGACGTCGCTGTGAAGGTGCACGAACCGCCCCCTTAGAAAAGAGGCAACAGCGACGTCGCTTGGAAGATAAGTATGTGTGACGGGTACTAGCGATATTGTGCGCCACGGACAGCGATTTGCCCATGATGCACAAACGACAGCCCTTAAGGCTGTTTTATTGTTGTACTTTGTTGGTAATTAGCTCTTAATCACTTTTTTTTTTTCTTTTCAAGATGAAGAATTTGTCCTCTCTAGTACTTCGGCCAATGAGGAAGTGGATATATCTAAACGGAAAGAAGAAACTTCAATTATGTTTGAAAATGAAGAGCATGCATTCCTGGAAACAACACTTTAGGAGAATACAGATTCTACCCTTACTATAACACTACCATGTTGATCTAGAGGAACGGACCCCCCCCCCCATGAAGCAAATGCTAAATGTCCCATATTAGGGGAAAAATTCCTTCCAGATTCCACATATGGCAATCAGACTTGTTCCCTGGATCAACTCCCCATCACAGAATCTAGCGCCTATAACAAGTAATATATTTATCAAAAAAAGACATCCAGGCCTCCCTGAACTTTTTATGGCAGTTCCAAAATCTCACTGCTCTTACAGTAAAGAATCTGCGTGTGATTAGTCCTTCTTTCCTCTAGACGTAGAGGAGTCCCCCAGTCACTGCTGCAGACCGAGGTGTAAAAAGATCATTAGAGATCTCTGTACCGGCCAATACAATACATTGTATTAAGATCTCCGCTGAGCCTTCACCTTTCTACACGGGATACGGATGCAGAGCAGCTCATCACATCAGAGAATCATTATCATAGAAATATATTTTGTTTCATATTTTAGTTTATTGTAATAAAGAGCTGAGAACTCTTATTTGTCTACAAAGTGTAACCTCTACTATGGGGAGTCTGCGGACCGAAACCTCTGCTGGAGAGCGTCAGGTGCTAATGTGTCGCCCAGAGAAGGGGGTACTCGGTCCCGGGCGGTTGCAAACGGGAATGTCACTTCAGGCGGCCGTTGCCCGGTCCCGTGCACTGGGGATGCTTAATAAAAGGGGGTACTTACAAGGGATAATTAAGTTAATGTTCGTGACACCACCTACGGGTTGCGGTTAAGAATGGAGAACCGCCGCTGCTCAACGTGGGTACTCCCAGGGATGGTGGTAGTGGCAGCTATGGTGGTAGGCCCTCCGCAGGTAGGGCTGTGCCTGGGAGATGTATGGTGTATAATGATGGAGACCACACCAGCTTACCTTTTAACAGTCTCTACTCACATGGATCCTCGGCTTGCTGGTTCTGGTCCCAAGACTATCAGTGCCAATGTAGTGACCCAGGTTGCTCTGTCCCCGGCACTCTCTTTAGATTGAGTCCCCATAGCGTGGAGCATTTGGGAACCCCAACTGTCCCTTTTGGGGTACAGTCTCCTTCTCTGTATGGTGGGCAGTGCGGACCCTGCGGGGAGGTAAGTGTCCGAACCCCGATCCTAGTTTACTGCTGATGCCCTCGGATTATTTGGTTTGATGAATTTCGTGAAGGTCACCGGGCAGGTATTTATCAAACCGTTTGAAACTTGACCTAGGGCCCTGTGCCCTGTTCGTGCTCTGGTCCCAGCGATATCTCGATACTCGTCCTGGTGACCTCTCTCCTGTGCCCCCGGGGTCACCGTTACACAGACCCAGCTCAGGCACGTCCACACACCTCTCCTGTGTGCTCCCAACTCCTCTGACTGCCAGTCTGCCACTGACTGACTGATCCCACCCACTAGGCTGGCTATACCCAGGGACTCATCCCCTTACATGGTTAACCCTTTATGCCCAGTGTGGGGAGGAGAACTAGGATTTAGATGTGTGTTGGTGGAAAAGGCACTGGTACTCCAGGTCCCAGGGGGTAGGTCTTGCATCCCCTAGAGGATGCAGTTCCTTGTAGTGCCCTGAGTCTTTCAGGGGCACTACATTACCGAACCTGTCACCTCATTCATGCTGCCCACACCACAGACATTAATCCAGCGCTGCAGGTCATTGATGGGCTTCTTACTGTGGGAAATACCTGTCAATCACCTAGAGATGCCCCATTCAGCTCCTGCCTCCGCTGCCCCCATACAGTGCCTGCCACCACTGCCCCCATCCTGCGCCTGCCACTGCTGCCCCATCTAGCGCCTGCCATCATTGCCCCCATCTAGTGCCTGCCTCCGCTGCTCCTGTACAGTGCCTGTCACCATTGCCCCATCTAGCACCTGCCTCCATTCCTTCTGTACGGCGCCTGCCTCCACACAGTAACTGCCTCCATAGAGTGCCTGCCACCACTGCCTCATCTAGTGCCTGCCATCATTGCCCCCAGCTAGCGCCTGCCTCCGCTGCCCCCATACAGTGCCTGCCTCCGCTGCCCCCATACAGTGCCTGCCTCCGCTGCCCCCATACAGTGCCTGCCTCCGCTGCCCCCATACAGTGCCTGCCTCCGCTGCCCCCATACAGTGCCTGCTCCGTACAAATCCTGCCACCTCTGGCCCCATACAGCACCTGCTGCCCCCATTGACAGCCTGACCCCATATAGTGCTTGCCCCCACTGTCCCCTTATAGTGCCTGCCACCCCTACCCATATAGAGCCTGCCCGAGCTGCTCCCATACAGCACCAGTCACCACTGCCCCATACTGAGCCTGCCAGAAAGAAAGTACTACATAGATAAAATCACAAAGTGTTCGTGCTTCATAGCATGGGGCTATTAATGATAAAAGTCACCTCCTCTTCTGTACAGCGGCTGCTGCAATGCGCCATATATAGGGGTGTTTCAGCTGCAGCCAGCACACAGCAGCGACCCCGGCACAGCGCCGCAGGAGGAGCTCGGTCCCGCGCAGGCCCCCAAAAGGGGCGGAGCCTCTGCCCTCAGCAGGTATACGCCCCGCCCTCCTCAGCAGGGACACGCCCCGCCCTCCTCAGCAGGGACACGCCCCGCCCTCCTCAGCTGTGCTCGCGGCTTTGGCGGGAAGAGGGAAAAGTCGTCGCGTGACGAGAAGATGAAGAGGAGCCTCCCAGGTGGGGGGGGGCGCGCGTGTCACCGTGACGTGGGGGGTAGTCACGAGCTCATGACACGGACTGACCCCGCCCGGGATTAATCAGTAGATGGCAGATCCGCGGGTTGTGAACTCAGTGGTTTCATTTAGTTTAATGTTCCCTCACGTGGGATGAGGTGGCGCCATCATTTCTTTTATTCGCGGCCTTGTGCTGTGGTTTTCAGTCCCTCAAGGAGACGTGGCTCTGAAGATTTGATTTCTTGTGCTGTAACCTGCACCACAGGCTGCGCTTTATAGGAGTATAAAGATGGCGGAGGCTGGGCGCTGAATTGGGGTTGGGGTCGCCATGGTAACACATTAGCGCCCTGCAATCGTGTTGTGGGGGAAGAGGGGCGATGGGCAAATAATCCTCACCTGTGTGCAATGCCTAAATATTACAGCAGATTGATTGCGGCATTTAACTCCTTCAAGACCTTTGACGTTATGTACATGCTGGTCGGCTGGGGGCTCCCATATTATGACGTAAACTTATGTCATGGCGATGGTACAGGGGCTGGGCCCACACGATCATTGCCAGGATTATGGCGCAAGTCATAGCCAAGCTCTGGATGTTACAAGTAGGGATGTCCTGGCGCCGCCTCTGGCTGTTTAATCCCCCCTTAAAGCTAAATAGCAATTGCAGCATTTAGGGAGCGAGAGTGCGCTCCCAATACCACTCGATCGGCCCACGAGATGTGACCATGGGGGCCACAATCATTGCTTTAGCAACCCGAGGTTGTCATGAAAATCTCCGTGTCAGTCAGCTATGGCAAGTGCCTTAACCCTTTCACGACCGGCCGATTTTTCGCTTTCCGTTTTTTTTTTCGCCATTCTTTTTCTGAGAGACGTAACTTTTTTATTTTTCAGTCAATATGGTCATGTGAGGGCTCATTTTTTGCGGAACGAGCTGTACTTTTAAATGAAACCATCAGTTTTACCATATTGTGTACTAGAAAATGGCAAAAAAATTCCAAATGCTGAAAAATTGCAAAAAAAGTGCGATAGCACTATGGTTTTTGAGATATTTTATTCACTGTGTTCACTATATGGTAAAACTGATATGTGGGTGTGATGCCTCAGGTCAGTGCGAGTTCGTAGACACCAAACATGTATAGGTTTACTTTTATATAAGGGGTTAAAAAAAAATCGGAAGTTTGTCCGAAAAAAGTGGCGCACGTTTTACGCCATATTCCGTGACCCGTAGCGTTCTCATTTTTCGGGATCTTAGGCTCAATGACGGCTTATTTTTTGCGTCTCGAGCTGACGTTTTTAACGGTACCATTTTTGCGCAGATGCTACGTTTTGATCGCCTCTTATTGCATTTTGCGCAAAAGTTGTGGCGACAAAAAAACGTCGTTTTGGCGTTTGGAATTTTTTTGCCGCTACGCCGTTTACTAATCAGATTAATTGATTTTATATTTTGATAGATCGGGCGTTTCTGAACGCGGCGATACCAAATGTGTGTATATTTTTTATTTTTTTAACCCTTTAATTTTCAATGGGGCGAATGGGGGGTGATTTGAACTTTTAGGTTTTTTTGTTTTTTTTTAATTTTTTAAAACTTATTTTTTTACTTTTTTTTTTTATTTTACTAGTCCCCCTAGGGGGCTATTGCGATCAGCATTCCGATCGCTCTGCAGTATCTGCTGATCACAGCTGGAAGGCTGTAAACAGCAGATACGCTGTCTTTCTCTTTTGCTGTGCCCCGGGCACAGCGAAAGTGAAACCAATTCATGTGTAGTACAGGAGTCATCACATGACCCTGTACTACCATGACAACTATCGGGAGTCACGTGATCGCGTCACGTGACTTCCGGTTTCGGCGGTAAGTAAAAACTTTACCGCGATTGCGCTTATAATGGCGCTGTCATGTATTGACAGCGCCATATAAGGGGTTAATCGGCACGAGCAGATAACGATTCTGCTCGTGCCTAGCAGGCACACATCTCAGCTGTGAAAATCAGCTGAGATGTGTGCCGATCGCGGCATGCTGCCGCCGGAGGACCGCGGGCAGTAAGATTATGTCATTTAGGACGTAATTTTACGGCCCGCGGTCGTTAAGGGGTTAAAGGGAACCTGTCACCACTTTTTTGGCGTATAAGCTGCGGCCACCACCACCGGGCTCTTATATACAGCATTCTAACATGCTGTATATAAGAGCCCAGGCCGGGGGTATAACATAAAAAACACTTTATAATACTTACCTAACGGTCGCTCGGTTGGCCATATCGCTCGGTTGGCCATATGGGCGTCTCCTTTCTCCGTTGCCGGCGCTTCCTCTTTCAGCCATCTTCGTCATCCTTCTTTAGCCGCGGTGCATGACGCATCCGAAGTCATCCACACTCGCCGGCATTCAGGTCCTGAGCAGGGCAGGTCAAAGTATTGTAGTGCGCCTGCACAGGACCGGCGAGGGTGTATGACGTAGATGCGTCATGCACACAGGAGTCAAAAGGAGGACGGAGATGGCAGAAAGGGGAGGCGCCCCTGGACAACGGAGACGCCCATATGGCCAACCGAGCGACCGTTAGGTGAGTATTATAAAGTGTTTTTTATGTTCTCACAGCGGCCTGGGCTCTTATATACAGCATGTTAGAATGCTGTATATAAGAGCCCAGTGGTGGTGGACACAGTTTATACGCCAAAAGAGTGGTGACAGATTCCCTTTAAAGGGAACCTGTCATCAGTTGTTCCCTTATGAGCTGTGGCCACCACCAGTGATCTCTTATATACAATGTGACGCCCTGGCCTATCAGGTCGTCACAGGGTATTTTGCAATCTGCCCTTCTGCACGGTATCCAAATCCTCCTTGGTTACGGATCCCTGTCCTTCGGTGTTGCTAAGAGCAGAACCAGTCAAAACCCTAGGAACACTCTGCACCACACCCACCAGACACACCATTGGGGGGCCTGAAGGGAATAGGGCCACCCACTTGTGGGGTTGGTAGAGGAAAGTGTGAAGTGTCAGGAGCTGGGCTTCTGGTAAAATACTAGGTGGCAGACGTTAGTCTGGGCCTGATAGGAGCTGGAACCCCGGTCACAGGGGATCGTGTCAAGGGGCACGGATCTGCCGAGGAGGGCAGCCGGCGGCCTTGAGCCATCTCCGGGCAGGGGCCAGGGCACAACTGGGTACGTGGACCCTAGGCCGGGAAGTAGCTTCACGCAGCCCGGTAATTTACCCAACGAGGGTGAAGTCTTCAATATTCATCCTCCACCCGCTCCAAAATCGGGGTACTAGCGCAACGAGGGGATAGGACTTTCCCACACATAGTCCAGAAAATCCCAAGCGTGAACCCGGAGAACAAGCTCACTCTGTTAGTCATACGGGTGAGCGGGACCCGACTAGTTCCACACTAAAGGGTCCAAATAGTGAAGAAAGTGCCACGGAAAAGGTCACAGGCTAACAAGCAACACCAAGGGCACGGATCAAAGCATGCTCCCTCCCTGCTGCAGCGGTGCTCAGAATTCTGGTTTACAAGTTGTCGGTGCCAGTATTCTTGGACTGAGTACGTAAAAAACCCTTTCCTCCCCAACGGCATCTCTTCACTACCATCACCAGGCCCCGGGGCAAACCACCTACCCACGGAGGGGTTAAACTCCTTGCTGCCATACCACCGCCACCAGGCGCTCCCAACAGCAGCGGTGGTACTCCATCTTACCACGCACCGTGGATGGCGTCACGAACTTCTAATCCCCCTGTACATAGCCCTCCTTTTAAATTCGAGTGTCTGCACAACCCCCTCCCGGGTCCGGAGATCCCTCGGGCCACCGTGGTTCCAGATTCGAGCGGCTCGGCCGCTGACACGAGGGCGGTACAACAACATTCCAGAATACTGTATATAAGAGCAGATAAAGAAAGAGATTCAGCTCACCCGATCTATGTGGAGACTTGAATGAGAGACAGGTGCACAGAAGATAGCCGGCCAGGCTGAGGAATCCAAGCAGAGGAAAAGATTTTCCAGCATCCACGTCCAAGTAATATAGTAACATTTTCTCTTTATTGGATATACATTAAAATTACAGGAATCACATCCTGAGCATAAAAATCCCCATGGAGATGTGTGGTATGGTAGATGGTACGCGTTTCGAGCGTGCACCGCTCTTAGTCCCAATCCGTATATAAGAGCCCAGGCTGCTCTGTATAACGTAAACAATACGTGGGTGTCGCTGCTCTCGGTCCGGCACCTCCTCTCTACTTGCAATCGCCGCCGTCCTCCTGCCCAGCCCTGTGAGCATGACCCATCCTGCGTCATTCACAGAGAGGCCTCCATTGCAGTCCTGCGCAGGCACACATTAATCTGCCCGGCTGAGGGCAGAACAAAATACTGTAATGCGCAGGCACGAGGAAAGGTCAAAGACCGCCCGTGCATTTGCACTACAATACTTTCATCTGCCCTCATCCAGTGCTCAGAAACGCAATGGAGACCTGTCTGTTAGTGATGTGTCGGTCTCCAAAGATCCGGCTCCCTGCTGTGACCGACAGGAACCGGATTACCAGTGTGAGCCACTAGAATCTCTAAACGGCTCTTTTCGCCGCTGAAACTCCGCCCACCCGTGGCTAAACTCCGCCTACTCCTCAATCTAATTGGTCACTTGTAAGTGGCCGGGGTTTAGCCGCGAGTGGGCGGGGTTTTGGCGGCGTTACTATGATCTTAAATATGTGTTCACCTGGGGTGAACACATATTTAATAAGGAGCCGAGAACAATCTGAAAGATCTGGCTCTTTTTGGTGAGCGGAGCCATGGGAACCGGATCACCAAAAAGAGCCGTACTGCCCATCACTACTGTCTGTCAATGACGCAGGACATGTCATGGACATGGGGCTGGGCAGGAGGACGACGAAAGCACAAGATGGAGGAGGCGCCGGACCAAGAGCAGAGACACCCATCAGACCAGTCCGCCCCCTATGTGAATATAATAAAAGTGTTTTTTACATTACACAGAGCAGCCTGGGCTCTTATATACAGTAGAATGCTGTATATAAGTGCTCACTGGTGCTGGCCGCAGCTCATAAGGAAAAAAAACTGGTGACAGGTTCCCAACCAGGAGCAGGGATTAAGATTCTTGTGTCAGTGTTAAACTGGCAGGTTTAATGTATTGCAATGCTTCTGTGTAAGAGTAATAAAAAGAAATGTCCCATATAAGGAACTACTTTAAAAAAAAGTTGGGGAAAAAAAAGTAAAACAAAATTATTACATTTTTTTAAAAAATACCCCCCCAAAAAACAAAATAAAAAAACAAAAAAATCTACCAATAAACATTTATGTAAAACAAAAAAGTACACATTTGGTGTCACCGTGTCCAGAGCAACCCGATCTATAAAACTGTCATGCTAGTTAACCCCTTCAGTGACCACCGTAAAGAAATAAATAAAAAAAAGTAGCAAAAACTGTCTTTTCATCATACAGCTGAGAAAAAAAAAGTGGAATAAAACGCAATCAGAAAGTCATATATAAATAAACATGGTACCATTGAAAACGTCATCATGTCTCTCAAAATAATAATATTTATTCATTTATATAGCACTATTAATTCCACAGCGCTTTACATACAATGGCAACAGTCCCCATTGGGGCTCACAATCTAGAGTCAAATTCAAGTAGTTCCATCAGCGGAAAATAAAAAAGCTAAAGCTCTCAGAATTCAGCTTTGCAAAAACAATTTTTTATTCTAGAAAATTGTTTTTATGGTGTAAAAGCGGCAAAACATAAAAATCTATATAAATATATTGCTATATTCATACTGACGCAAGGAATAAAGCTATGTTATCACTTTTATTACCCGATGAATGGCATAAAAAAACAAAAAAAAAATAATTCCTGAAATGCTGTTTCTTCTTGATGTTGTTTCACAAAAAGCAGAATAGAAAAAAAATTCAAAAAAACCTGGGTCCTAAATGGTACCAATAAAAACTAAACTCATCCCGCAAATAACAAGCCCTCACATGACTTTGCAGAAAAATGTTAAAAATCTATAGCCTTCAAAATGTGGTGATGCAAAAACGTTTATTTTGTAAAAAAGCGTTTTTGTGTGATTAGTTGCCAAACCTAAAAAAAGATATAAGCCTGATATTGCTATAATCGTACTGACCCGAGGAATAAAGCCGCCTAATCACTTATACCACAAGGTGAACTACGTAAAAAAATTTCATTTTTCCTCCCGAAGATCACAGTATGGCACAATGTACGTACACTACAATGTATGGGCACTATAATGGCAGATTTGCAGTTTTCACTCAGCAACATTCATTGTTGCTTGTTTCTGAAATAATCATGGAGCAAAATCATCACTACACCCGTAGATCAATTCCCATATGGTGAAATTTCCAAAATGGCATCACTTGAGGGAGTTTCTGCTGTTCTGGTACTAAGGGGCTCTGTATATGGAGTCTGCAAACTATTGTATGAAAATTTGTTCTCCAAGAGTCAAATATCGTTCCATCCCTCCTGGCTAAGCAGTACTGTACAGCCGCATATGCGGTATTGCCAGCCTAAAATTGTGTGAGAAATGTTGGTGCTATTTTTACCCATTTTCCTATGTAAAAATGTAATATCTGGGGCTAAAACATATTTTTGTGCTAAAAATCTAATTAAAGTATTTTTTTTTTTATAAGACGCACCCCAAATTTAGAGATAAAAAAAGGTAAAAAAACATGGGGGCCGACTTATACTCTGGTGTTGTCTTACCAGAGGGGGGCAACAGTGGTGGTGAAGCGGGGTCACAGGAGGCAGAAGATTTGCTGGCAGCGGGTCCGTGGTGGCAGTGGCGGTCAGTGGTGGCAGCGTTGGGTCAGTAGTGGCAGTGAGGGGTTAGTGGTGGCAGCCGCGGCGGTGACGGGTCAGTGGTGGAGCAGGCCGCCGGTGCGGTGAGTGTCCCATTCTGTCCGCGGTCCCGGTTCAAGTGATGGTGCCCGGAGTGGCGCGTGCGTAGATGGAGCTCTCATCCAAGAGCTCCATCTGTACACGCGCTGACTCCCGGCGCCATCATTTGAAACTGGGACTGCGGAAACACAGGGACACCCGCCGCACAGCCCTCGCAGTCCGCACAGTCACCCGCCCACCCGCCCAGAGAAGCAGCTGGCTGCCGGGACAGAGAGGCAGCCGGCACCGACAGGCACCTGGTCGCCTGGACGCACTTGGCCGACCGCACACAGACCCGCACAGACAGCCCCACCGGTAAGCTATATTGGGATTTTAAGACGCATCCCCATTTGCCTTCCACATTTTTGGGAGAAAAAGTGTGTCTTATAATCTGAAAAATACGGTATTTCTTCACTGCCCTGTGGTATCTGTGATGTCAATATGATGCGTGTGGATCATTTCAGACCCGTTAGTGCACCTCAGAAGTAGGGTGGCTCTTCCCGGCTTCATTAGGGTCATTGTGCATGACCGGAAGTTAAGAAGACAGCTTATGTACTTATCTTCTGAACTACCGATCATTTTTCTTGGTAATTTTTAAATTTTATAGAAAATGAATGATGGACTTTGCCAACTACAACTTGTCCTGGATAAGGTAAGCCCTCATTTGGCCATGCTGACAGGAAAATAAGAAAACTATGACTCTTGGAACAAAGGGAGGAAAAAACGAAAGCGCAAACATGAATGAAAATTATCCCAGGAGTTAAACTGTTGCTGTATAAAAAATAGATGCAATGCGGCTGTCATATGGCTGTAAAAAACAGATACAAGGATGGCACATGGATGAAGGTTTTATTTCTGGATAATACATCCTTACAATTTTTGTCGTTCTTCCGCAGCTTGTCTTCCTGTGCCTATTTTCAATCAGAAGAAAAGGAACCGACAGCCGCTCACCTCAGTTCCTCAGATAACAGAGCTGACTTCTGATGGGACTCACCCTGTCCATGAAGGTTTTCATTTACCTTCTCTGCCAACAGGTGATTTGAGCTTTCACTGCACATACCAAAATTTTGTGAACAGAACACACTTTTAATGTTTGGATAAAAAAATAGCAATTCTCTAAAATGTTTTCTAATACAGTGGTACCTTGGTTTTAATTGATCTCGGTTATCGTTGGTTTCGGTTTTCGTTGATTTTTTTTCACTAAAAATTTGCCTCGGTTTTCGTTGATTGCTTCGGTTTTTGTCTGTTTTTGTCTTGATACCCTACTTATAAATTCCTTATAAAAATTTAACCATTAAATAAACCTTTACTGTCTTTGGCCATGTGGGCACGCTGCGGATTTTACCGCGGATTTGCCGCAGATTTGCTACAGAAAATGTGTCTAACATTTCTGCAGTCATTCCCCAGCAAAACCTATGGGTATAAAAAAAATGCTGTGCGTAAACTGCGTTTTTTTATACCTGCGGGTTTACGCGCGGATTTTCCGCTGCGGAATTAATGTGCATGTCATTTCTTTTGTGCAGGTCCCTGCGGTTTTGCCATTAATTATTGGTAAAAGCCCGCAGGGAAAAAACGCAGAAATTCCACACCGAAATCGCTGCAAAATCGCATTCGGATTTCGTTGCGGTTTTGGTGCGTTTTTTTTACCGCAGGTGTGGGATTCTTTCAGCGGGTCCGGTTTTTCCTTAAGAAAAAGTCAGTTTCTAGTGCGCACATGGGTTTTTAGTGATTTTCTCCACAGGATAGGTGATAATTTGGTGATTTCTGCTGATGATACAGCTGGGACCCCACCAATAATGAGAGGGGGCCCTAAGATTCTCAGATTATTATTTCTAAAATGTAAAATTAAATTATAAAAGAAATCTCCATATGGTTGTGTACATACTTACATATGTTAGGTCAGTTTTTCCCTTATCCAAAACAGCACCATGGAGAGAGAGGACCCCCCCACCCCAAAAATAAAGTAAAAGGAAATATCCTTTTGAAGCAGAAGTCTCAGATGTTTGGTACAATGTACAAAAATAGAAGTAGCAGTTTCTAAAGTGTTGCGTAAGACTGCTCTTTTTTGATGATGCAGGTCTCTTAAAAGACTTGTTAAAGAGGAAAGTTGAACTCTTTCTGAAAAAATCTTAGGAAGTGTTTGGCAGCAGCCTTGAAGCCCAATATTAATTGCCACATACACAGCAAGATCTCTTTGTGTGTGGCTCAACCAAGTTACACCCAGATTAAAAACAAGTGTCTAAGAAATGAACTACTAGCAAGCCTCCTAACTATTGTGAAGGCAACAGATTTCTGTTGACGCAGTCAGACTCATTGCACACATGTGCGCTTTCTCAAATTCAGCCACAAGAGCTCTTTGGCATAAAAAACTAGACGGGAACTTTCATTCTAAATCCAGACTTTGTGGCATCCCTTGTGAATGCAAATTTCTCTTTGGCTCAACCTTAGACAAGATTTTGGATTAAGTGTCATATTCAAAAAAGGGGTTCCCACTAACATTCATCCCGAAGTTCAGAATACCTTTTAGTCCATTTAGGAAGAACAGACAAATCATATCTCCATATTAAAGGTATCCTAACTGGAATGGGTCCAGGATAGAACTTTTCAGGGGATAGTTTTTTTTCTCACAGATCCTCAAAAGATGCAGGAGGCAATGACGCCAAGGCCCAGGTAGTTGGCAAACTAAAAGAATTTATTTCTGCCTGGGAAAATATATGCCATAGGGGGACAGAAAAAGGGAATTTTACAGCCCCCATTTCCTAAGGAGAAAACCGTATCTGTCCTTCAGAACAATTATAAATCTAAATCAATTTTTAGAAACAAAACACTTTCAAAATAGAGACATAGGGTCATCAGTAAAACTTATTTTCTGCGATACTTTATGGCTAATCTGGGCCTCCTGGACCCATATTATCATGTGCTGTAAATGTTCGGTCTTACTTTCAGTCTCTCAATGGCCCCAAAGTTGTTCACAAAAGTTGTGGCTGAAATGTTGGCTCACAACGGGGAAAAAGATATTTCTTTGTCGCTCCTTATTGGGAGACCCAGACAATTGGGTGTATAGCTATGCCTCCGGAGGCCACACAAAGTATTACACTAAAAGTGTAAAGCCCCTCCCCTTCAGCCTATACACCCCCCGTGCTGCCACGGGCTCATCAGTTTTTATGCTTTGTGCGAAGGAGGTCAGACATGCACGCATAGCTCCACAGCTTAGTCAGCAGCAGCTGCTGACTATGTCGGATGGAAGAAAAGAGGGCCCATAACAGGGCCCCCAGCATGCTCCCTTCTCACCCCACTCTTGTCGGCGGTGTTGTTAAGGTTGAGGTATCCATTGCGAGTACGGAGGCTGGAGCCCACATGCTGCTTTCCTTCCCCATCCCTCAATTAGGGCTCTGGGTGAAGTGGGATCCTTTCGGTCTCCAGGCACAGGAGACCGTGCTCCATCCACAGCTCCTGAGGACCATGCTGGATAGGAGCCGAGTATCGTTCAGGGACATGGCCCTGCTACTTTGAGGTACTCTGTGTCCCCGTGGGGACCGCGCACAGCAACACTCCAGCATTGCTGGGTGTGCTAGTGCACCGGGGACAGCAGCGCTGACTGCGTTTGTGCCATTACACACTTCAGCGTCGCTGAGTGTGTTCGTGTAGGGGGACTGCCGCGCTGACCGCCGCTGCCATGGTTATCACTGCGGCTCGGCTGGGACTGTTAGTGCGCCGGGGACTTCCGCGCCGACCGCGCTTATACGGCGGCCGCGCTTATAACTCGAGTCCCCGGCTTTTGCGGCCTAGTCTCGTTTTCTTCCCGCCCCCAGCCCTGCCAATCAGGGGAAGGGCGGGACGCTGTACAGGACGGCAGCACTGAGGGCTGGAGCATGCTTTGCATACTCCACCCCCCTCACTCTGCACAGTGGGGCACCAGTTCCCGCACTTTTCTGGGTCACGCCCACGGCTCCCTCCTCTCCTCAGGACGCCGGCAGCCATTCCTCTCAGCTCTGCTAACGCTGGAGAGGAGAGACAAGCTCAGGGAGACCCAGGCAGGATTTCTGGTGCCCACACAACCGCTTTGCGTTACACTGTATGGTGCACTGTTGATTTTTGTCTATATACCCTCCTGTATTGCTCAGAGGAGACAACAGCATGTCGTCCACAAATAGCAAGGGTGCCAAAGCACAGACTTACTATGCTGCCTGTGCAGCATGTACGGCTATACTGCCGGCAGGTTCCACTGACCCTCATTGTGTGCAATGCTCGGCACCTGTGGCACTTTCTCAGCCGGAGCCTCTGCTAAGGGTGGCCCAGGGAGAACCACCTGTTAACACTGTCCAGGTGACAGGGACGGAGTTTGCAGTTTTTACTGAAAGACTTTCTGAGACTATGGCTAAGATATTAGAAGCCTTGCAGTCCAGGCCGGCATCTCAAGCCAGGGGCACTGTGGAATCATTGCCCCCTGGTCCCTCTCAGTTGGAACAGCAATGTCCTCCCGGGGTGTCTCATGGATCCCAGGGTGAGGTCTCTGACACGGACCGCAGCCCCAGACCGATTAAGCGAGCTCGCTATGATATCCCCTCGACATCATCACAATGTTCAGGGTCTCAGCGAGAGAACTCTCTGTATGATGAAGCGGAGGTAGCTGATCAGGATTCTGATCCTGAAGCCGCTCTCAACCTTGATACTCCTGATGGGGACGCCATAGTGAATGATCTTATTGCGTCCATCAATGAAATGTTGGATATTTCTCCCTCAGCTCCTCCAGTGGAGGAGTCAGCCTCTCAGCAGGAGAAATTCCGTTTCAGGTTTCCCAAGCGTACAAAGAGTATGTTTCTGGACCACTCTGACTTCAGAGAGGCAGTCCAGAAACACCGAGCTTGTCCAGATAAGCGTTTTTCCAAGCGCCTTAAGGATACACGTTACCCTTTCCCCCCTGACGTGGTCAAGGGCTGGACTCAGTGTCCCAAGGTGGATCCTCCAATCTCCAGACTTGCGGCTAGATCCATAGTTGCAGTGGAAGATGGAGCTTCACTCAAGGATGCCACTGACAGACAGATGGAGCTCTGGTTGAAATCCATCTATGAAGCTATCGGCGCGATTTTTGCTCCAGCATTCGCAGCCGTATGGGCACTCCAAGCTATCTCAGCTGGTCAGGCGCAAATTGACGCACTCACACGTACGTCTGCGCCGCAGGTGGCGTCCATAACCTCTCAAACGTCGGAATTTGCGTCCTACGCTATTAATGCTGTCCTGGACTCTGCGAGCCGTACGGCGGTTGCAGCCGACAATTCGGTGGCAATACGCAGGGCCTTGTGGCTGCGGGAATGGAAGGCAGATTCGGCTTCCAAAAAGTGCTTAACTGGATTGCCATTTTCTGGCGACCGTTTGTTTGGTGAGAGATTGGATGAAATCATCAAACAATCCAAGGGAAAGGAAACATCCTTACCCCAGGCCAAACCAAAAACACCCCAACAGAGGAGGGGACAGTCGCGGTTTCGGTCCTTTCGGGGTGCGGGCAGGTCCCAATTCTCCTCGTCCAAAAGGCCGCAGAAGGATCAGAGGAACTCCGACGCATGGCGGTCTAAATCACGCCCTAAAAAGACCGCCGGAGGTGCCGCTACTAAGGCGGCTTCCTCATGACTTACGGCCTCCTCACACCGCATCCTCGGTCGGTGGCAGGCTCTCCCGCTTTTGCGACACCTGGCTGCCACAAGTAAAAGACCGTTGGGTGAGAGACATTTTGTCTCACGGTTACAGGATAGAGTTCAGCTCTCGTCCTCCGACTCGATTCTTCAGAACATCTCCGCCTCCCGAGCGAGCCAAGGCTCTTCTGCAGGCGGTGGGCATTCTGAAGGCAGAAGGAGTGGTGGTCCCGGTTCCTCTTCAGCAACAGGGTCACGGTTTCTACTCCAACCTGTTTGTGGTTCCAAAGAAGGACGGGTCCTTCCGTCCTGTTTTGGACCTAAAACTGCTCAACAAACACGTAAGGACCAGGCGGTTCCGGATGGAATCCCTCCGCTCCGTCATCGCCTCAATGTCCCAAGGAGATTTCCTAGCATCGATCGATATCAAGGATGCCTATCTCCACGTACCAATTGCTCCAGAGCATCAGCGCTTCTTGCGCTTCGCCATAGGAGACGAACACCTTCAATTCGCGGCACTGCCGTTCGGCCTGGCGATAGCCCCAAGGGTTTTCACCAAGGTCATGGCTACAGTAGTTGCGGTCCTCCACTCTCAGGGTCACTCAGTGATACCTTACTTAGACGATCTGCTGGTCAAGGCACCCTCTCAAGAGGCATGCCAACACAGCATCAACGTTACTCTGGAGATTCTCCAGAGTTTCGGGTGGATCATCAATTTTCCAAAGTCAAATCTGACACCGGTCCAATCGCTGACATATCTTGGCATGGAGTTTCATACTCTTCCAGCGATAGTGAAGCTTCCGCTGGACAAACAGCGTTCACTACAGACAGGGGTGCAATCTCTCCTTCAAGGTCGGTCACACCCCTTGAGGCGCCTCATGCACTTCCTGGGGAAGATGGTAGCAGCAATGGAAGCAGTCCCTTTCGCGCAGTTTCACCTGCGTCCACTTCAATGGGACATTCTACGCAAGTGGGACAGGATGCCGACGTCCCTAGACAGGAACGTCTCCCTCTCTCAGGCAACCAAAGCTTCCCTTCGGTGGTGGCTTCTTCCCACCTCATTATCGAAGGGGAAATCCTTCCTACCCCCATCCTGAGCGGTGGTCACGACGGACGCGAGTCTGTCAGGGTGGGGAGCAGTTTTTCTCCACCACAGGGCTCAGGGTACGTGGACTCAGCAAGAGTCCTCACTTCAGATCAATGTTCTGGAGATCAGGGCAGTGTATCTTGCCATAAAAGCGTTCCAGCAGTGGCTGGAAGGCAAGCAGATCCGAATTCAGTCGGACAACTCCACAGCGGTGGCTTACATCAACCACCAAGGTGGGACACGCAGTCGGCAAGCCTTCCAGGAAGTCCGGCGGATTCTGCTGTGGGTGGAAGCCACAGCATCCACCATATCCGCAGTTCACATCCCGGGCGTAGAAAACTGGGAAGCAGACTTTCTCAGTCGCCAGGGCATGGACGCAGGGGAATGGTCCCTTCACACGGACGTGTTTCAGGAGATCTGTTGCCGCTGGGGGATGCCGGACGTCGACCTAATGGCGTCACGGCACAACAACAAGGTCCCAACATTCATGGCTCGATCTCAAGATCACAGAGCTCTGGCGGCAGACGCCTTAGTTCAGGATTGGTCGCAGTTTCGGCTTCCTTATGTGTTTCCTCCTCTGGCACTGTTGCCCAGAGTGTTACGCAAGATCAGGGCCGACTGCCGCCGCGTCATCCTGGTCGCTCCAGACTGGCCGAGGAGGTCGTGGTACCCGGATCTGTGGCATCTCACGGTCGGCGAACCGTGGGCACTGCCAGACCGACCAGATTTGCTGTCTCAATGGCCGTTTTTCCATCTGAATTCTGCGGCCCTCAACCTGATTGTGTGGCCATTGAGTCCTGGATCCTAGCGTCTTCAGGATTATCTCAAGAGGTCATTGCCACTATGAGACAGGCTAGGAAACCAACGTCCGCCAAGATCTACCACAGGACGTGGAAAATATTCCTGTCGTGGTGCTCTGCTCAGGGATTTTCTCCCTGCCCATTTGCCTTGCCCACTTTTCATCTCAATCAGGACATCTCCTTACCCTCGTTTTCTCCTCATCCAGTTCACCAATGTGAAAAGGATTTGCACTTGTTAGATCTGGTGAGAGCACTCAGACTCTACATTTCTCGTACGGCGCCCCTGCGCCGCTCGGATGCACTCTTTGTCCTTGTCGCTGGCCAGCGTAAAGGGACACAAGCTTCCAAGTCAACCCTGGCTCGGTGGATCAAGGAACCAATTCTCGAAGCTTACCGTTCCTCGGGGCTTCCGGTTCCCTCAGGACTGAAGGCCCATTCTACCAGGGCCGTGGGAGCGTCCTGGGCCTTGCGACACCAGGCTACGGCTCAGCAGGTGTGTCAGGCAGCTACCTGGTCGAGTCTGCACACTTTCACGAAACACTATCAGGTGCATACCTATGCTTCGGCAGATGCCAGCCTAGGTAGGCGAGTCCTTCAGGCGGCAGTTGCCCACCTGTAGGACGGAGCCGTTACGGCTCTATTATGAGGTATTATTTACCCACCCAGGGACTGCTTTTGGACGTCCCAATTGTCTGGGTCTCCCAATGGAGCGACAAAGAAGAAGGGAATTTTGTTTACTTACCGTAAATTCCTTTTCTTCTAGCTCCAATTGGGAGACCCAGCACCCGCCCCTGTTTTTGTATACACATGTTGTTCATGTTAAATGGTTTCAGTTCTCCGATATGCCTTCGGATTGAATTTACTTTAAACCAGTTTATAATTTTTTCCTCCTTCGGGCTTTTGCACCAAAACTGATGAGCCCGTGGCAGCACGGGGGGTGTATAGGCTGAAGGGGAGGGGCTTTACACTTTTAGTGTAATACTTTGTGTGGCCTCCGGAGGCATAGCTATACACCCAATTGTCTGGGTCTCCCAATTGGAGCTAGAAGAAAAGGAATTTACGGTAAGTAAACAAAATTCCCTTCTTTATCTTCTATCTAGATGATTTTTTAATAGGAACAAAATCAAATACAGATTGTAAATGGGTAGTAGACCAAGTCTACTTTGGGTTTGGGGAGCTCAAACATAAGGCAGAATTCTCCAATGTTCATGGCCTCCAGATATAGAGACATAATCGTCAAACATGAAGGAGCTAGCAGTCATCAGTCTAACTCAATTAGACATTTTTCCCATGTTAAGGGGTCACCATGTAAAAATACTGTCGGACAACAGAACGGCAGTAGCTTATGTGAACAGACAAGGCTGTACAAGGTTGAAAAGCCTCATGAAAGAAGCAAGGGAGATAATGGCATTAGCCAAAGGAAATCTCAACCCCTTCCAGCAAGTTACTTAAAAAGTTACCTAAAAGGGAAAGAGAACTTTGAAGGGACTACCTTAGCTGTCACCAGATAAGCCAGGAGGATTGGTCCCTAAGCCTGTTAATATTCTGCGAAATCACTCTTCAGTGGGGGATGTCGTCAATAGAATTTTTTCCAAACACAAATGAAAAAGTCCAGAATTATTTTTTTTTTTTGGTCGATCCATTGGAATTCCCCTACGGGGTGGATGCTATCCACTACAACTGGCCCAGGAATTTAGTCTATGCCTTCCTTCCCATTGCATTCTGACAGTGCTCAGAAACATTCGGACAGATTAGGCAGAGGTGATACTAATAGCTCCCATCTGGCCCAAAAGGACTTCCCATGGCTGTGCCTAATGGCGGTAGGAGATCCTTGGGTCCTTCCAGAAATCCTAGACCTTCTGTTTCAGGGGAGAATCCTGCATCCCAATATGAGGGACCTTTATCTGACGGTGTGGTGTTTGAGCAGAAGCTCCAAGCACCCAGGAGGTTCTCAAAAAATCTGATCTCCACCCTAATGAATTGTAATTAGAAGGCAAACACTAACATTTATGCCAGAGTTTGGGACAAATTAAACATTTTTTAGGGCTTGATCCATTCAAAGACAACCTGGTTCCCTGGTCCAAATTTTTTATAGTTCCTGCAGAAGGGGCTTGAGAAGTGTCTTAAGTTAAACAACTATTAAGTCCGAGTTACAGCTCTAGGAGTCCTCTTAAACCCCAGGATGTAGATCATTCCTGGGTAATAAGATTCATTAAAGCAATAGGTCAGTCCAGCGTACTACGTAAACTACATACCCCACCCTGGGATCTCAACCTTGGGAGTCCCACCTTGGGAGTCCAGACAGCCCTGATGAGTTTTGAACTATTGCCAGAATGTCCAAAAGGGTACTAAGCTTTAAAACAGCCCTCTTGTTAGCTCGTACTTCAGCCAGAAGGGTTGATGAGCTGCAGACTCTTTCGGTAATCCAAACCTTTCACAAGCTCACAGAGTAATTTTGAGATATGACCCGGCCTTCCTTCCTAAGGTGTACTTATCCTTTCACAAGACCAAAAAATTAGCATTACCCTCATTCTGCAGCAACTTCAAGAATGAAAAGGAAAGGAAGTTCCACACACTGGATGTCAGGAGATGCCTTCTGCAGTACATAGCAGCAATGGCTAATTTCAAGAAATCTACCTCCCTAATTATTCTGTTTCAGAGTCCTGGTAGAGGGCAGGCAGCCATTAAAGGGTCCCTAGCCAGATGGGACCCCCTGGAAGCTTAAAACTGCACTCGGGGCTGTATTTTCGTCTTGGGCAGAGAGGGCTAACCCCTCTCTCTAGCAGACTTGTAGGGCAGTTACGTGGTCTTCACCATCCACCTTTTTTCTTAGACACTAAAGGTTGCATTTGGGTTCTGCTGACCTAGCTTTTGGGAGGTAAGTTCTGCAAGCGGAGGTCCCTCCCTTTGGGATTCCTCTGTATTCTCTCCCCATGGTGCTGTCCTGGGGAAGGGACAAATAATAATTACTTACCAGTAATTTGATTTTCTAGGGCTCAGGACAGCACTTTCCTTCTATCCTCCCTCCTTCTTTCTCTTGTACAGTTGTGTGTTCTATGTTTGACTCCCTGGTTGTGGCAGATCATAGTATCATAGTTTTTTAAGGTTGAAGGGAGACTCTAAGTCCATCTAGTTCAACCCGTAGCCTAACATGTTGATCCAGAGGAAGGCAAAAAAAAAAACAAAAAAAAACCCTGTGCATATGTATATGGGGGAGGAGGGTAGTAATTATACAGCAGTATATAATTTTTGGCTAACATGTATATATGTATGTATTAATCAAATTAACCAAATGGAGTACCTCTCATACTATGTAAACCTCTAAAGCTTATGGAGAAGCGCCACCTTTAAAAGCTGTGGGATTCCTGTCTTTGGAGTCAGATTCTCTCCATGGTGTTGTTGTTGTGGGTCCTAGAAAATAAAATTACTGGTAAGCAATTATTATTATCATGTTTCCATGAAAATATGTATATTATTTTTGGCTTGAAAATATGTGCTGGGGCTTTTTTTTTCTGGGGATGTCTTATATCTTGACGTCAGTGATTGGGTCGCCTGTTAATGAAAAGTGAATATCCACCCCCTCTGTGCAAGCGTCAGTAATTGGACTGCGTTAATTGCAAATGAATATTCACCCACTTCACCCGCCCATAATCATGCCCACTCCTGTGCAAGCTTCAGTGATTTGAACTTTGTTAATGAAAAAATTAATACTCACCCCCTTCCCTACCAATAGTCCCGCCCACCCCAATGCTGGTGTCAGTGATTGGAACTTGTGTTAACAAAAAAATGAATATTCAACCCCTTCTCCCGCCCACCCCTCTGCGCCGGCGTCAGTGATTCACTCAGACTGCTGTATTACTGCCCGTGGGTCGCAGCACAATGCTCGCAGAGGCCGGCAGCTCTTCTTAGGCTGCTTTCACACCTCCGGTTTCTGCAATGCGGCACAATCCGGCACTTTGCAGGAAAATCGCAACCGTTTTTTTTTTGCTGCCGGTTGCGTTTTTCCTGCATAGACTTTAATTAGTGCCGCATTGTGCCGCATGGCCTTGCGTTCCATCCGGTTTTTGCCGCATGTGGCAGATTTAGCCGATGCGGCGGCCGGATGGAACGTAGCCTGGCACGTTTTTTCGTGCGGCAAAAAAACCCGCATCGCGCCGCATCCGGCCGGCCGGCGCGGCGCATTTTTCAATGCATGCCTATGGCGGCCGGATGCGGCGCGATGCGGCAAAAACTGCATCCGGCCGCCGCATGCGGTTTTTGCCACTGCGCATGCTCAGTAGCATGCCGCAAGCGGCAAAAACCGGACGGGCCGCATGGGAAAAACTTTCACCGCATCCGTTGCATAGCTTGCACAGCCGGATTGAGCCGCACAGCTCAAGCCGGATGTGTGAAAGCAGCCTTACCAAAGCATGTCAGTGACTCGCCCACCCCAGGGCCTTAGGTGACTCGGTGTCGGGCCGGACTAGTCCGGGGTAGTCAGTGGTGGCGGGGCCCGATTCCGTGATCCTGGTGGAGTTAATTAATGTGGCGGCTGTAGGGGTGATGATTATAATAAAGTTTATGAAACATTCGTGACGCCACCTGTGGTAAATTGCAGCTCTTTAGGGCCGCAGCTGCTGGAAGGGACCTCCGGGGCTGATGTTATAGCAGCTGAGATGTTGCTTGCTCTTCACAGGTAGAGCGGGTACCTCGGGGCAACCTTTGGTACTTTGTAGGTTCTATGGTGTTTGTGGACAAGGTGCAGAATGAATCAGACGACACAGGGCTTGCAGTTAAGGTCTTTTACTCACTGTTTTCTGAGTCCAGGTGCTAGCAAACTGGTTGCCCACAGTATGCTGGGATCCACTGTCAGGTGCCTCCGCCGATCCCGGGTAGTTCAGAGGTCAATACCGGTGCACCCCTCCTGTGTCTCTTTCCTGATTGACTTCCTAGCCTTGACAGTTGTAGTTGTGCTGGTCTTGGCCTCCACCACA
The DNA here is from genome assembly GCF_048569485.1 of Anomaloglossus baeobatrachus. Taxonomy (NCBI): domain Eukaryota; kingdom Metazoa; phylum Chordata; class Amphibia; order Anura; family Aromobatidae; genus Anomaloglossus; species Anomaloglossus baeobatrachus. Next base: position 94,809,868 of record NC_134354.1, on the reverse strand, counting down.
GGGCTTGAACAAAGGGAGCTAACCGCAGTTGTATCTTGCCCCCTTCACAGGGGATCTGTGGCAGGTTGTGGCCCCAGGCGCTTGCAACCACCCCCGGGTCTTCGGTGTTATTTTTGAGGAATTGTCTTTCTTCCCTCAGTCTGGGGACTGTCCCTGAATGCAGCCAGATTCCTCCACCCGATCTTTCAGTGGAACAGGCCACGAGCCAATATGCCCTTCCGTGGCCCTGGGATCCTTTCTTTCTCGGTGTCACCCGGGCCTAACTAGACCCCAAGATCTCCACCAGGAACTTCCTTCTGTCACTTTCTCCTCAGACTTTACTCCTTCACTCTCCTGAGGTAACTACCTCCCTCTCCTTCTCCCTCTCACACTCTAGACTTGACTGACTCTACTGACTAGAACTTCCTGGTTCCCTTGTCTATTCACACTTGCTGACTCCTCCCACACACCCACTGACTAGGCCCCACCCACACTATTGGGAACAGAAATGGGACTTACGGCCCCATGAATACATCTATGGGGGTTGCTGCCACTATCCCTGACCCAGTGTGTGCCTACCAATTGCTGTGTGCAAGTTTAGTCTGTGGACCGGTAGGTGACCCCATTCTTACCCAGGATGGGACATCACACCTCTGGCTCAGGTGCAATATCTCTGTGGCGACAGAAGCCTCAGGGGCGCCACACTAGCGTGTATTTTGTATTCAGCTGCCACGCACAGTTGAGGAGAGCAGATGGCCAGTCCGAGGATTGTAGTGTGATCCTTGACCAGTAATACGTCTGACTGACTCACTGATGCCCACACAGAGGGCTGGGTGGGATTATGAGGGGAGTGGAAGAGGTGAATATTCATTCCATTAACTATCTGGCATGTGACTACATACACCAATAAAAGTTACATATACAGAAAGGGCTATTTCAGGATACTATTAGTATGATGATCCTGAACTAGGGCTTAATTTTGGAGAAAGAGGGTAGCTACAGCTTCAAGTACTTAAAATGACATGACCTTTGTTTGTAATTTTGTTATTATATTCTCATTCAGACTCTATTTGGGAAAGCCGAATCTCTCAGCTGCAAAATGCTGGTAAAAAACTGGAGTTTAGGTAAGCGGTTTATCCGTCTCTATGTATAATCCATATTCATTGAATTTTCTCATGAGTTATGCGGGCGTCACACGATGCGATCTATCGTGTGATCGCATGTGCGATCGTACTCGCCCCTGTCGTTTGTGCGTCACGGGCAAATCACTGCCCGTGTCGCACAAAGTCGTTTAGCCCCCGTCACATGTACTTACCTGCTGAGCAACGTCGCTGTGGGCGGTGAGCATCCACTTCCTGAAGTGGGATGGACGTTCGGCGTCACAGCGAAGTCACACAGCGGCCGGCCAATACAAGCAGAGGAGCGGAGATGAACGGGACGTAAACATCCCACCCACCTTCTTCCTTCAGCATTGCCGGCGGCTGCAGATAAGCTGCAGTTCATCGTTCCCGAGGTGTCACACGGAGCGATGTGTGCTACCCCGGGTACGATGAACAACTGGCGCAAAGTAAAATAAACAATTTTTTAAAAATAAAATAGTACACAATACACGATTTGTCACCGATTTGCGATTGCTTGTAGGTGTCACACGGGATGACGTCGCCAACGAAGCCGGATGTGCGTCACGAAAGCCGCAACCCCGACGACCTATCGCACGATAGACCGCCTTGTGTGACACCCGCATGAGAGTTATCCAGGATAAATTATTTAATTATAGGTTCACCTGGAAAATAAACGCACCAAAATTCGCCCTCCCCAAGTCCATTGATGTTATGGCCACAAAAGCAGATGACGGCTACAGCAAATCACTGCTCAGGAGTGATGTGGATGGCAATGAGCCCCTGAGTCCACTGATTGTCTACAGCGGTCCCATGCATTGTAGTCATGACATCAACGCTGCAGTCTGTTAACAAAAGACCAGAGCAGCAGAGGAAAGGTAGCACTGGACATGGGGTGGTTGATTGGTGTGTTTGTTATTTTCTATAACTTCAAGCCTATGCCCAAACAACAAAATGTTGCTTATTGTGTAAATGATGAGGTTCTTACAACCAAAATAAGTAATGTACAAACAAGCTGCTATTCGTATACTCTAAAAACACTGCTCAGAAAATTGTTCCTATTATGTAAAATGCGAAAAAAATGTTTATGTAGTCATTATGTTGTTTTCTGTAATAGTTTAATGCACTCTCAAGTTACAGATCAACAGATAAAAGAACAAATATCTGCCCTAGAGATGAAAATATGTTTACCAACCTCAGTAAAGCTTTAGTTTCTGGTCCTAAAAGGTATTATGGACAAACGGAGCGTGGGAAAGGCCAAAGTGTAAATGAGAAGCATCCTCCACAATCCCATCTACCAGTGCAGATCGCTCAGAAGACATCTGCATCACCTTACAAGAGGTCACATTATTCTTGTGCTGCTTCACCAGGAATAAAAGAGCAACAGCCCGCATATTTCTTTCAGAGTAATGCCAAACTGAACAAAGATAATGCATTTGCTGATATGCCGGAGGAAGAAATGATACAGGTACAAATACATTTCAATAGATAACACTTAATGGAACAAAAGAACATCTGCTCATAATGCCAGAAATTACCTTAAGATCCCTTATACACTTTAGACCGTTGGCTAGACCCTTCAGTATTATATGGGGGTGCCGTCCATCTGTTCGTCGAGGTAGATGTTGATCATGTTGGACTTTAGATGGCTGATCACAATGTTTCAATATTCTTTCTCATAGAGAAAGCAGGAACGCTCGGCCAAGGTAGCCCTCCTGTGTATAGGAGAGTCGGCTGATGGCCAAACGATCGGCCGAAGCATCATTCCCCTGACAGCCATGTAATGTGTATGACTGGCTTTGGTCTATCATAGACGTTTCCCACAAATATCATTTCTGGAACACTTATTTGGTATCCCATAATGTCTCATTAGTGGTTGTCCAACTGCTAGGCCCCAGTCCTGGTAACTGATGTTTTCATGAACAGAAATAGACAGGTCCACTTTAGTAACATTCCGTCAGTCTTATGTGAAGCACTTGCAGACATGGAAGTGTACGAGGGGCTGCTGATAAATCTTTGACTTTGTGATCTTTTTTTGTTTGCATAGTAATGAATGTTACATCACATGAAAGCCTTATGTGTCTAATATATGTTTTCAAAATGTTGTGTTTGTTGCTTATGGCAACAGTGTTCTACACACGCGGGAAAACACAATGGCAGAGTCTAATGCGATATTCACAGCAACTGAGAGCAGAGGAGGGATAAAATTCTTGTTTCTGCAAGGAAAGTCTTGCAAGGATATTCATGGTGATATGTCGCAGACATTGGGGGATCAATGTCCTTCATATTCCACAGCTAAGAAATGGGTTGCCAAAATGGGCCACTTCAGCACCAATGATGAGGAACGACGGAGAGTGGTTGTTGTTCCAGAGATTCTTAATGCTGTGCACAGCCTCATCCTGGAGAATCGACGGATTTTAGCTAAAGCAATAGCAGACATCATGGGGATTTCCCGTGACCGTGTTTGTGTCATTATCCATGAACATTTGGACATGAGGAAGCGATCTGCAAAGTGAGTCCCCAAATGTTTGATAACAGATCAGAGAAGCATGCGAGTGAAAACTTCCCGGTCCTTTTGTCAGTGTTTCCGGACTGATAAGAACTTCCTGGATCGACTGGTCACTATGGATGGCGTCTGTGTTCTGGGATAAGGAGGGCGTGCTGCTAGTAGACTACCTTCAAAAGGGTTCCACCATCAGTGCAAGGTATTACATTGAACTTTTGGACCAATTGAAGGCAGCTCTGAAGGCCAAAAGGCGCGGGAAGCTGTCCAAAGGAATCTTGTTCCTGCAAGACAACGTCTCCGCTCACACTACACAAGCGACCACGGCAAAACTGGCAGTGCAGGGCTTCCAGCTGGTTCGCCACCCACCTTATTCACCAGATCTAGCTCCCTCCAACGATCATCTGTTTCCAAACCTGAAGAAACACCTCAAGGGTACCAAATTTCACACCATTTCTGATGCCATGGCTGCTAAGGATGCCTGGTTTGAGGCACAACCAAAATCCTTCTCTTTACTTGGATACGAATGTAAGAAGTGTGTTGACATCAGTGGAAAGTATGTGGAATAAATGTAAAGTTTCATCATCCTATCTCGTTTCTTTCTGGGTAAAGCCAAAGACTTATCAGCAGCCCCTCGTATTTTCACAAACATTCTTCTGAATTGCTGGTGAAATGGGTAACTTACTACATAAAAAATAGTAAAAATAAATCCACCTGTGTGTCCCATTGCTGTCTGCCAGATTGTACTTGTAACTTTGAATATATAGGTTAGGAAATTACAAGGAATCTATGGATTGGAGTCACTTGGGAGCATGTTATATTTTTTTTATTGGCGTTCACACACTTTTAATTTCATGCTTATTCCTCCATCTAGTTTAGATCACAAATCTAATCTTGTTTGTACTACAGAGAATACATTGCTATTGTTAAAATATACTGTTACATTTCATGATACAGGAATTGTCTACCATATTCATGCAGCATGACATAAACAGAGCCTAGCTCTCTTCAGACTTATTTCCTTCTTTTAGCCCCTTTTCTGAGATTTGCTGTAGATATACGGCACAAGTCAGGAGCGAGTATATAGAGGGGCTCAGGATCTGAGCACTATTCCTGGCAGATGATGATTGTGCTATACAGCCGGCATCTGCCTTTAACAGCAATGGGGGAAGCTGAGTAATGCCCACTGCTGTTAACCCTTTAAATGCAACTGTCAAGCTCAAACAGCAGCATTTAAGGTACACAGATGAGGGGTGCGCCATTCCACACATCTTCCACTCCCCCACAAAACATTTGCAGAGCGCCTACATTGTCATGGGGTCTGCTGAAAGCCCCCGTGCCTGCTATGACGGTGCTTTTGTACAAGCCAAAAAAATAAAATGTCTTAAAAAGGTTAAATAAAGGTATTTGCTTTTCCCATATTTTTTTTCTTTTGCTCTGCTTCATGTTAACACTTTTTACTCTGACAAGACTTTGTTTTACATTATATGTATTCTGATATTTTCCATGTGTCATTGATTACATTGTGTCTTTAAAGGTAATACCTCTTTACCAAATGACTTTCAAAGAAAAAAGTAATTCTTTAAGAATGATATCTGCATCAATAGAGAGCATGAAATATTGGAGTCAGTACAGTGACAGAATCCCCCTGTTATTTGAAGTAATAGGTACGCGTCATTTGGACAATGTCTATATTATTACAGTCTGATGTACTAGAAACTGCTTATGATGTGGTTTGGCCAGTATCATTGGCTTGTAGCGACCTATAAGAACATGTTTTCACACTGTAAGGGCACATATTAATTATTATATTTAATTATATATCATATTTAGGTTTAAGCAGCAGAAAATATGGAAAAAAATATTAAAACCTCCCTAATAGTGTAAGTGGAAGTGGAGATATCAACAATTGACTGCTCTAGGGTAGAATAAGGAGGTATTAGGTCTAATATTGTTGTTTCCCTGCAGCTTTTGTATTATATAGATGTACCTATACATCACTCACATTATGCACACTTTTCAGTGCCCACATATCCACAATACTGCTGTGTCCACCGTACACGCACACCCAACTCTGCTGTATATACACACAGCTCTGCTACATCAACACACATCACTGCGGCATGCACACACACAGCTCTGCTACACTCTGTATACTGCATTTTGACGTTCATTTTAGGCATGTAACTGATCAAATCACTTTAAAAGTCCTTCAACTAGTCAGGACATGCTGGGCCAGGTATCTTTGGGTACTTTCACACTTGCGTTGGACGGCTTCCGTTGCTATCCGCAGCCTTGAGGAATTACGGTAACCGTTGCAGGAATCCGTTATATTCCTCATAGACTTCTATTAGCTACGGATAGCAACGAATGGTCTTGCATTGCATCCGTCCCGCGGCGCATCAGTTGTTTTGATGCTGACCACGAGTGACCGTCGGGCGGATGGAAAGCTGCATGTAGCGTTTTTCTGCACTTGGCGGAGTGTAAAAAAAACGCAACCTTCAGGAATCCGTTGGCGTCCGTTGTTTTTATAATGGATGCCTATGGTGGTGGATTCCGTTAGAATCCGTCATTTGACAGATTCCGTTAACGCAACCGTCTTTACACAACTGCGCATGCTCAGATGTGTAAAGTCAAGGAAAAAAAACCTATAACGGATTGCGTTATTTTGTACGATCCGTAGCATCCGTTGTGCCACTATATGCAACTCATCCGTCACACAACTCAATGCTACGGATGCCGTTCAACGCAAGTGTGAAAGTAGCCTTTCTCTTAGCCCTGCAGCAATCAGACCGATCAGTGTCCAGCAGAAGGAGAGGGAGCACTGTGCTGCTGCATATTGTAGTTCTCTTAGTGCTTGGGAAGGTCGAGGTGTCACAATTCTCCTTGATCATTGAAGTTGCATCCAGACCTTAAGATGCATAATTTTTTTAACCCCTTCACGACCGCGGGCAGTAAAATTACGTCCTATTTTAACGTGACTTAACGACCAGGGACGTAATTTTACTGCCTAAACTTCATTTGATTGCCGTGGCCATAGCAACGGCTTTCAAATGATGTCCCCTGCTGTTTCTTACAGCAGGGGACCTTTGCTTAACCCCAGGGGGGGCGGCATCGCCACCCCCTATCGACGATCGATGTCATTGGCTGTTCAAATCTGAACCGCCAACCACATCGATCGCACTAATTTCGGCAAAAATAATGCCCGAATTAGTGCGATACTGTGAGATACAGCTATGAGATGCCGCAGCTGCTGCAGCATATGATAGGTGGACCTCAAACATGCCGCCCCCAGCCCCTGCAGCACTGATTGGAGCGATCGTGCTATGACGCACAATCGCTCCAATCAGTGTGCAGTGGGGCGGTCTGATCTGCCGGTGGCCGCCCTCCCCAGGCCTGTGCTGGCCTGCGAGCCCTCCCCCAACATGTCTGCAGCGTGCAGTGGCTGGTACTTGTGGTACCACGCCACCGCTGCTCCTGCCGCCGCCGCCGTAGCTGAGGTCACCGCTGCTGCTGCACGTGAGTACTGTGCTCACTTTGCAGCCCGTGCGCGCTCCCGTGGTGCCCGTGTGCGCTCCCGTGTTAGCCCCTGCCCGTGCCCCCCTGCGATCTGCCCCCCCGACATCCCGATCTGCTCCCCCCCCCTTACCCCACCAGACATCCCGATCTGCTCCCCCCGCGATCTGACTGCCTCCCGCATTATCTCTATTCTGCTTCTGCAGCTCCCTCTCCGGTCTCCCCCTCTGCTCTCCCCCCACTCTGCTCACCCCCCCCCCCCCTCTGCTCTCCACCCCCCCTCTGCTCTCTACCCCCCCTCTGCTCTCTCCCGACGTCCTCTTGCCTGTCTTCACCGGCCTGATCACATCTGCCTCCATCGCTGGGTCCTTCCTGGGCATTCTGCTGATCTGCCTGCTGCTCCTGTAAAGCTGTCCATCTCTCTGCCATCTGTTCCTCTGCAGCTCTTCTGGTCAGTGATCCTCCTGCTAATCCTCTGGGTACTGTAAGTATAACTTTTTTTTTTCTGTATCTCCTGTCCATTTTTACACCTCATCCGTCCGTGCGTCCCGCTGAGCGCTGATCAGGGATGCAGATAACGGATCTGCATCCCTGCTCAATTTTTGGCGTGACTTTTTTTTCCGTATCCCCGACGCTTTTTGTATCGCATCCGTCTGTGCGACCCGCCAAGCGCTGATCAGGGATGCAGATAATGGATCTGCATCCCTGCTCAATTTTTGGCGTGACTTTTTTCCGTAACTGCGACGCTTTTTGTATGGCATCCGTACGTGCGTCCCACCAAGCGCTGATCAGGGATGCACATAACGTATCTGCATCCATGGTCAATTTTTGGCGTGACTTTTTTTTTTCCGTATCCCCGACGCTTTTTTTATCGCATCCGACCGTGCGTCCTGCAGCGGCCGATCAGTGCACTGCGTCTGTGCGTTTGAAAAGTCAAATGGCGCTCCTTCTCTTCTGAGCCCCGCCATTTGCCCAAACAATTACTTTCCACCACATATGAGGTATCTGCGTACTCAGGAAAAATTGCACAATACGTTTTATGGTGCATTTTTTTCCTGATAGCCTTGTGAAAAAAAAGCTACCTAGTTGAAGCAACCGTTTTGTGGTAAAAAAAAATTTTTTTCTTTTCACGGCTCAACGCTATAAACTTCTGTGAAGCCCCCAGGTGTTCAAAGTGCTCACAAACATCTAGAAAAATTATTTGAGGGCTCTAGTTTCCAAAATGGTGTCACTTGTGGGGGAGCTCCACTGTTTAGGCACCATAGGGGGTCTCCAAAGGTGACATGGCGTCCGCTAATGATTCCAACCAATTTTGCTGTCAAATGGCGCTCCTTCTCTTCTGAGCCCCGCCATGCGCCCAAACAATTACTTTCCACCACATATGAGGTATCTGCGTACTCAGGAGAAAATGCACAATACATTTTATGGTGCATTTTTCCTGATAGCCTTGTGAAAAAAAAGCTACCTAGTTGAAGCAACCGTTTTGTGGTAAAAAAAAAATTTTTTCTTTTCACGGCTCAACGCTATAAACTTCTGTGAAGCCCCCAGGTGTTCAAAGTGCTCACCAAACATCTAGAAAAATTATTTGAGGGCTCTAGTTTCCAAAATGGGGTGACTTGTGGGGGAGCTCCATTGTTTAGGCACCTCAGGGGGTCTTCAAACCCGACATGGCGTCCGCTAATGAGTGCAGCTAATTTTGCACTCAAAAATTCAATTGGCGCTCCTTGCCTTCCGAGCACTGCCGTGTGTCCAAACATTTGATTTCCACCACATATGAGGTATCTGCGTACTCAGGAGAAAATGCACAATACATTTTATGGTGCATTTTTTCCTGTTACCCTTGTGAAAAAAAAAAGCTACCTAGTTGAAGCAACCGTTTTGTGGTAAAAAAATTTTTTTTCTTTTCACGGCTCAACGCTATAAACTTCTGTGAAGCCCCCAGGGGTTCAAACTGCTCACCAAACATCTAGAAAAATGATTTGAGGGCTCTAGTTTCCAAAATGGGGTCACTTGTGGGGGAGCTCCATTGGTTAGGCACCTCAGGGGGTCTTCAAACCCGACATGGCGTCCGCTAATGAGTGCAGCTAATTTTGCGTTCAAAAATTCAAATGGCGCTCCTTCCCTTCCGAGCTCTGCCGTGCGCCCAAACAATTGATTTTTACCACATATGGGGTATCAGCGTACTCAGGAGAACATGCACAATAAATTGTAGAGAGAGTACTGTGGAAAAAAGAAGCGCAATAGGGTCTTACCCGAGTAATATCAGGGTTATACAGGTAAATCACACTCACCAGAAAGAGTTGTGAGAGTCACAACTACTATATGGGCATAGAATCCAGGCCACAGGCAGCAGCACCCAAAATGGCTGATAACAGAGAATAATGAAGTAGGGCTTGCAAAGCCGCGCCAGTGACTTGGTTTTTATCATAATTTCGGTTTTATATCATATATATGTTTGCACTATGTGATGTCCACTGGTTTGTGCATTTTTTTGTATTTTTTCCCGCCGATTTTTTTAAGAAAGAGGTTGGGTTCTGACGTCATCTTGACAGAATATATATAGATCTTGCAGCCCTCGTGTTTTAGCAGATTTGATGTACTTTTTTCCTGTGTGTCCTGAGGAAGGGAGCTGAGACTCCGGAAATGCGTCGACCTGAAGATGAAATAAAGGAACATTAATTCTCCATTGTCAGAGTGGTCACTGGCGCGGCTTTGCAAGCCCTACTTCATTATTCTCTGTTAATAAATTGTAGAGTGTACTTTCTCTTTTCTCCCTTGTAAAAATGAAAATTTTATGGCTAAAGTAACATTTTTGTGTTAAAAAGTAAAATTTTCATTTTTTCCTTCCACATTGCTTTGGTTCCTGTGAAGCACCTAAAGGGTTAATAAACTTATTGGATGTGGTTTTGAGCAGTGTGAGGGGTGCAGTTTTTAGAATGGGGTCACGTTTGGGTATTTTCTGTCACCTAGGCCTCTCAAAGTCACCTCAAATGTAATGTGGTCCCTAAAAAAAATTATTTTGTAAATTTTGTTGGAAAAATGAGAAATTGCTGATGACCTTTGACCCGTTCTAACTTCCTAACGAAAAAATAATTTGTTTCGAAAATTGCGCTGATGTAAAGTAGACAAGTGGGAAATGTTATTTAGTAACTATTTTGTGTGACATCTCTCAGATTTATGGGCATAAATTTTCAAAGTTTGAAAATTGCGAAATTTTCAAAATTTTCGCAAAATTTCCTAAATTTTCACAAATAAACGCAAAAAATATCGGCCTAAATTTACCACTGACATGAAGTACAATATGTCACGAAAAAACAATCTCAGAATCGCCAGGATCCGTTGAAGCGTTCCAGAGTTATAACCTGTCAAAGTGACACTGGTCAGAATTGCAAAAAATGGCCCGGTCATTAGGGTGTTTTAGTGGCCGGGGGTGAAGGGGTTAAGCAAGATTTGTTTTTCTTGCTAATAAGCAAGACTTATAGCTCAATAAATAACGTACGGTCTTTCTAAAATATAATATTGTGACCAAGTACCACATCCTCATCAGAGACCTCATCCAGAAATTGTATCTTTTATACCAGTTAGAACAGACTGCCAGGACCCCAACAAATCCTCCCCCTCCCCTTTAAGAGACACCACGACACAATTTTTCTTTGAAAACAAAACTTTTTATTTAACTTTTTCTTTGGAGAGTCAAAGGAAAACAATGCTCTCATCTTTTGGGATAAAATTATGGTCACAGCTCTCCAAAACAGGCGTTAAACCAGCCAAATATACCAGGGGTTTAGGTAAAGTACCGCCACTCGGCCGTCCGGTGCGGGTGTTTCACCTCCATTTCTCCTTAATTCCGACCCCTTCCGCTGCTGTGACTTGATAATACCAAACAACCGAAAAAACTCACATCTCCTTTCAACAAAAAACCTTAAAAAGAGGGGAGGGTGGGCGGGAAACTGGTCCGGGTCCTCAGAGAGAGTGGCCAGGAAAAACTCCCTTGATCCTGTGCAGCAAGCTGCAGAGGGAGGAACCAATGACGCTTCAGTGGGAGGAGTGACAAAGTCGAGAGGTCTCTTAAAGGGGGATCACCTATTTTTACAGGAGGGGGCCAGCAGTCAGGGGGCAGCATCCACATTCGGGCTGCAGTGCCCCACAGACTGCCAGGACCCCAACAAATCCTCCCCCTCCCCTTTAAGAGACACCACGACACAATTTTTCTTTGAAAACAAAACTTTTTATTTAACTTTTTCTTTGGAGAGTCAAAGGAAAACAATGCTCTCATCTTTTGGGATAAAATTATGGTCACAGCTCTCCAAAACAGGCGGTAAACCAGCCAAATATACCAGGGGTTTAGGTAAAGTACCGCCACTCGGCCGTCCGGTGCGGGTGTTTCACCTCCATTTCTCCTTAATTCCGACCCCTTCCGCCAAGGAGCAGCAAATCAACGAGCTGCGACCCCACCCACCATGGACTGGAGCGCTTGCACGACACCCTCACGGATTCCTGCCAAGAACAACTCCTGACCACTATCATTCAGATGCACTCCATCCGCACGCAGGTAAGCCGTATTATCACCCTCCAGCTGGTGATGGCGGACGACCACCCCGTTTTTGAACCGTATAAATTTTGAGATGCGCTGATTCAGCGTACGCCGGGTTCGTTCCATGGCGAAACCTTCCTTAGCGCCATGCCAAACAAGCCGCGGAATCACCTCGGACCAAACCAGCTTCATTTGAGGGAAGAAACAGGGGAATTTGTCCATATCAGACCGCATAAGGGTCAGTAACTCAGCCAACGGAAACGAAACCAGGTCGTTACCCCCGGCGTGTATCACCAAAACCACTGGGGAGGAGACCATCCTTGCTATCGTGACCACGTCTGGTAAAACTTGCGGCCAGGACAGGCCCCTGATACCTCTCCAGTTTACGTCGGTGTCAAGTAATCCCAAGGACCGGCCACCAGGTCGGGAGTCCGCTCTCAGAGCCGCCCAGTACACAAACGAATGACCTAGGATCCACACACTCGGACGGCTTGTATCTGAAAAGAAAACAATGTCAAACCACAGACAAAAACAGATGAACAGGTACCTTCACCCTTGCAATGCTCCCGCTAACCACATCCCGCAAGAGCGACTCATGAGCTCCCAAACCACACCGGCGTGCTCCAGTTACACCACCTAATCCAAGACGAAGGCCTGCTCTGCAGTGCCTGCGTTTAAGACCAGCTCAGGGCGAATGTATCTCATGAAGCACCTGGAACGCCATCTTCCAACCCGCTGGATTTCCGAATCTTGCATACCTGCCCGTGAAGCCTCCGTGGCAGCCCCGATATGGAAAGAATGAGTCCCGAATTCAGACGCTGGCAGGCCAAGATGGATCAGAATGCGCCGCAAAAAATTTAAAAACTGCCCCGCTAATAGGGGGGAACCGTCCTCATGTGTGAAAAATTGCGGCCCATCGGTTCTGATCGCTAGAAAAGACCTAACAAGAGCTCCAGGGCACACTGGGCCTGGGATAGAAAACAGGGGAAACCATGTTCCACTGCTTTCCTGATCCGTCTTAGATTTACGCAAGCGTACTCGCAACCCGTCGCCACATACTAAAACATCGTCCCGTCGTAAGCCACCAATGTCTCCCCGTGCCTTCGGTACAAGTTCCCCGACCCGAAGGGCCCCGAAAAATGCAGTTCCAAAAGCCGCAGCAAACAGAGTGAATTCGTATGAAGAATTACACAAAACCTTTGCCCCATTGATTAATTCAGCCAACAGTTGAAAAGAGATGGGCCTTCTACGATCAATCCTAATGTCACTTCTCCTCCAGCCCTTCAGGACTTGGTGCACTAAAAAGGACTTTGTAACATCTGGCCAGTTCCTGAGTTTAAAGTTAAACGCTATGCCCGATAGCCGGTTACGTGTAACCGCCCCGGATGCCCGCCGGTTGTGCAGGGACACCAAATACCTCAGTGTAAGCTGTAATAAAGTGTCGCCCGAAGGCGCACCAGAAATTTCCCCCACCGACTCGCACCAATCGTTCCATGCCTTACCATAGGCCCTCCAAGTCGACGGGGCCACTGAGGAATGGATCATCGGAATCAGCTGAGCGGGACATCCCACATCCCTGCTGGGCACACCAAACCTTGAACCTCCGCTGATGGATGCAACTCCCGGAATCTCTGAAATTGAAAACGCGACAGGGCGTCCGCCATGTTATTTTTGCAACCAGGAACATGCTTCGCTTTAAAACAAACGTTTATTGATAAGCATTTTAAAACTAAGAAACTGATCAGGCTGATGACTGGGGGGGAAGAGGCGGACAAGTGGTTGATGGCATGCACCACGCTGGCATTATCGCACCAAAATATGATCCGCTTATTCCTCAACGCCTCCCCCCAAATTTCGACCGCGACCGCTATAGGGAAAAGTTCAAGCAGGGTAAGGTTCCCGGTCCACGCCCACTGTACCCAGGTTTCCGGCCATTTTTCCGCACACCACTGAGTGCCAAAAATGACCCCGAATCCAACGGCTCCTGCAGCGTCCGAAAAAAGCTCTACCTCCGAGTTTGTCCGGTCCGCCTCTTGAAAGCAAGTGCGGCCGTTGTATGTGCTCAAAAAGTTTTGCCACACAAACAAGTCGTTCTTAAGGGATGTTGTTATTCGAATTCGATGGTGTGGAAGCCGTACCCCACAAGTAGCCAATGACAGGCGCCTGGAAAAAATCCTGCCCATGGGCATGACCTTGCAGGCAAAATTGAGTGAACCCAATAGTGACTGCATTTGTAACAAGGTGACTTTTCCCACTGAAATGACCGCCGAAATAAGGTCAAGCAGGCCTCGGATTTTTTCCGGGGGAAGCCTGAACTCCATAGCTTCGGTGTCAATGATTATACCCAGGAAAGACAAGACCGTGACAGGGCCAATGGTTTTTTCTTTTGAAAGAGGGACACCAAACCGTCCCATCAGGGACTGAAAACAGTCCAATACGGATTGGCACAACGGAGAGGCGGCGGGGCCGACGAATAAGAAATCGTCCAAATAGTGAGTTATCCCCTCGGAACCTGTCTCCCGGCGGGCAACCCATTCTAAAAAAGAGCTGAACATTTCAAAATACTGGCAAGAAATGGAACAACCCATGGGGAGACAGGTGTCGAAATAATACTCACCGTCCAGCATTGCACCCAGCAGGTGATGACAGTCCGGATGTACCGGCAAGAGGCGGAAGGCCGACTCTATGTCGGATTTTGCTAAGAGAGCACCCCTACCAGCAAGCCTGACCAATTCAACTGCCCTATCGAAAGACACATAATGAACCGACGAGTCTTCCTCAGGTATACCGTCATTCACCGATCTACCCTTGGGATAGGACAGGTGGTGAATGAGCCGGAATTGTCCATGTTCCTTTTTGGGAACCACCCCCAAGGGTGACACCCGCAGGTTACTGAAAGGTGGGGCCTTAAACGGACCTTGAAAACGCCCTAAGGCCACTTCCTTAACCAGTTTGGAACGGATGACTTCCGGGTTTTCCCTTGCTGATTTCAAATTGGGGGATGATGAGGGGAGCCTAGAAAAAAGGAAAGGTATGAAAAAACCGAACGAAAAACCGAATCTGATTTGGGCTGCAGCCCTTCTATTGGGGTACCTGCTTAGCCACGGCTCCATCATGGTGACGCTCACTGGGGTCACGGTGTTCCTGAGTCCCGGGTTTAGCCCCGTGGGCTTTTTGAGCGGGCTTGTTGCATTTGGAGGCAGTGTGAGGCCCCCCGCACACCGAGCACTCGTGCTTGTACTTGCACAGGGTGTGGTATTTACAGAATCCGTCGTTAAATAACCAACATGTTCCCGGGCGGCGGACGGCCACCGCGCCCGTGTGAGATCCGGGCACGGCAGCCCCCCCGGGAAAAGGCTGTATAACCCTCTGCGCCATCATCAGGCGGAGCCAAGAGTCAGTGGCCTTGACTCCCCAACCCAGGTGGGGCTGAAGGTCCAAACGGCGACGGAAGTCCTCATCGTACTTCCACCACGCCGAACCTCCATGGGCCTTGTACGAGCTGTAGATGCTGTCCATGTAAATAAACAATTCTGAGCACCTTTCCGGGTGCCGTTGACCCATAACACATCCCAGAACGGCGAACGCCTGCAACCATTTATTTACTGTCTTGGCGACCTTAGGCTTACGGTCATAAAACTTCTCGCCCGGCCGCCGTTCCCGATCAACCGAATGCTGGTCTGTCGATATTAATGACCAGATGTCGACGTAACTGTTGGCCCAAATCAACTCTTTCACCTGCACTTCAAGGTGGGAACCCAAGGGAGGGACCCCACAAAAAAGACCACCTTTGTAGAGGTCCGGACCAGGAGGGGTTACTTTTGACCCCTCTGGCACCTGTAACAATTTGGGGTTCACGAATATTTTTTGAACCTGAGCCGGGTCCCTAGGCGCAGCCCCGGTAGACCCAACCCCACTCCAGACCCCCACGTAAGGGTACTCACCGTGCGTCGAAGAAATTGTGTTTCCCATATCCTGGAACTGGTCCACGGATGTTGGACCCACATCGCCACGCTGCACAGTTGTAGCGGTTGGTGTTCTCCTTCTTCTGCGTGACCTCTCTGGGGATTCGTCTGAGGAAGAGGGGGAGCGCCAGCGCGAGGACCTGGAACGCCGACTACGCCGCCTAGACCTAGATCTGCCACGGCGACGGCTGCTGATACGTCGCCTGCTGCGCCTACGCGTGCGCTGCTCGTCAGATGATGATGATGATGAGGAAGCATGCCCACGTTGGCTGCCCGCACCACCCGCAATAGCCGTGGCCGGGGTCCCAGCACGTGACCGTGATATGTTCTGATACCCTCCGCTAATCACCCCCGCCCTCATCTGTAGGAGGCTATTCTGCAGGCCAAGTGGTGAACTGGCCCCCTCCCCCCTTACATAGGGAGCCAGTTGGTGAGGTACAATTACACTGGGAGGATTAAGCTGTGAGACTAAACCAGTGCCTAGTGGGGCAATAAGTAAAGGCTGGCTCAACTGTGATGGTGGCGGTGTGTGATCAGGTGGGGGCCACAGGACCAACTGTCCATCCACCTGTGGAATATTTATGGGCCCGTTTCCCCCCTCCCTTTGGGCTAGAGGTGCCGGCTCAAGCGGTGCTCTCATATCAGCAGAAGCACCGCTGGAACCAGAGGAACTCTGGCATGTATTATTTCCTCCCATTGCAACTAAGGGGAGGACGTTTGGAGCAATGCTGCTCAGGGCAATCGGATGGAAATCGGCTCCCCTTAACCCCGTGCAGCTGCCTGCTGCTTGTAACGAGGGGCCGCCGGCCTGCGCTGTCTCCCTGTCCCCTGGAGCGTCCCTCACAATGGCGCCGGCAGCCGAGCTAAGGATGGTGGGCGGGGGTAAGCGCTGGGAGCGCGAAGAGCTTTTCTTCGCGCTCCTTTTTGAATTCTGTGGCGGGCTCAAGCGGGCCGGCGGGCGGGTATGTCTCTTAGACCTCCGCTCGCTGGCACCGCTCGCTTGAACCTCGGCAGAGAGGAAGCTGCCCACAGGTAACAGCCCTGTGAGCCATCCGCTCCCCTCCCTGCCGATGCGCTCTCTCACCGCATCCATGAGCGGGTCCATCATACCGGCAGTCCAAACTGGTCCGGGTCCTCAGAGAGAGTGGCCAGGAAAAACTCCCTTGATCCTGTGCAGCAAGCTGCAGAGGGAGGAACCAATGACGCTTCAGTGGGAGGAGTGACAAAGTCGAGAGGTCTCTTAAAGGGGGATCACCTATTTTTACAGGAGGGGGCCAGCAGTCAGGGGGCAGCATCCACATTCGGGCTGCAGTGCCCCACATTGGGGTTTTTTTTCTAGGCCCTGATTGGAGAAGTTTGTGCTTTTTACAGAATACTATAACTTATGCTGTTTTTACTTTGGCTTTAAAAAAAGAAATACAGATGCAGAATATGACCAAGTCTGCACAGTGTAAATGTTTGCTGAGGCTACAGTATTCTGAGCTCCGTCGCCAGCTGTTTCCTAGGGTGGACACATCAGGAAGAAGTCAAACTCTGCCCTTGTGCAATACCCAGTTTTCTGTTCATGAGTTTGCAGTGAAACATAGGCTTGTTGTTTGGTAGCTTAAGATCACACAATGCAGATTATAACAGTATGTTGCATTTATTATATAAAGCCAAAACCAGGAGTGAATCCTAAACACAGAAAATTTACAATGGAAAGAGTTATCCTTTTCTTTTTTGGAGCATACAAAAATATATTTTTTTATTGAATAACATAACATGCAGTGGCGTTACTAGAGTTTGATGGGCCCCGATGCAAAGTTTGGACCTGGGACCCCCACATACTCCGACATCGGGGTACGGGATATTGACGCCGACACTTGGCTCTTTACCTCAGCACCCAGATTTCCCATGATCTGAAATCCCTCTTTCTATCAGCACCCAGCTTCCTATGTTCTGATACCCATCTTTCCCTCAGCACAAAACTTTCCCATCTCGTGCTTATATCTCTTGTATCTTTGTCCCCCTTGTATATAGTTCTCTAAATACAATAATGGCCCCCCCATATCATTCCATATGGTATAAATGGTCCTACATAACCCTTCATATATTAGAATGCACTCCCATAGTCCTCCATGTATTATAATGTATTTCCCATAGTCCTTCATTTATAAAGTAGTCCTCACAGCCCTCCAATTATAATAATGAAACTCCCATAGTCCTCCAAGTATTATAATTCACCCCATATTTCTCCATATATTATAATGCACCCCATAGTCCTCCATATATTATACTGGACCCCATAGTCCTCCATATATTATACTGCACCACATAGTCCTCCATATATTATACTGCACTACATAGTCCTCCATATATTATAATGCAGCCCTCATAGTCTTGCATATTATAATGCAGCCCCATAGTCCATGTATAAGGTAGCCCCCATAGTCCTCCATATATTATAATGGAGCCCCTATAGTCCTAAATGTATTATAATGCAGCCCCATAGACCTTCAAATTGTATTATGCAGCCCATAGTCATCCATGTATAATGCACCCCTATAGTCATGTATAAGGTGTTCTTCATGTTGTATTATGCAGCCCCATAGAGCGAGGGTCATGTATAAGGGGACTCATAGAGCTCCATGTATAATGCACCCCTATAGTCATGTATAAAGTGTTCTTCATGTTGTATTATGCAGCCCCATAGACCTCCATGTATAATACACCCTTATAGGCCCCTGGCCACTATGTACTCACTGATTAAAAAAAACCCAAACCAACGGTCAGCCTCCTCGCATCATGCACCCTGCGCTCTGCAGTCTCCGCACAGCAGTCGCACTGTAGTGACGTCACCGTGCTCTGCTGCACTGAGACGTCGAGTGCAGGCACAGAGGGAGAATGATGAAGCATGGAGCGGAGTGCTCTGCTCCAGCCTTAATCATTGCTGTGTACAATGATGGGTGAGGGCCCGTGAGCAAGGGGGGACCCGGTATTGCCCCTGGCACTGGGTTCCCCTGACTCACAAGCCCTATAGTGGCAATGTGGTCTGCCACAGAACAGTGCAGCTCCTCTCTCAAGGAGCTTCTCTGCAGGGCGGGCAACGGGCCGCTAAACCTTCCAGGCCCGGTCGCAATGTCAACCTCTGCAACCGCGGTCATTACGACCTGCATTTATGTGAAGACCTCACACTGTGTTTGTGCCTGCATTCATGTGACACTTTGCTCAGTATTTTGTATACGAGAGTTGAAAAAAGTCAATTAAGACGGCTGTTTCTCTAATCTATAGCGACCCTGGACTCTGCTGTCACCTCAGGTGACCACGGATCAAAACTCTTCCTTCTACGGGACGGCAAGAATTACATTCAATGCATATATTATGAAATTGTAAGTAATTCACTACTTTATTCTTTACATATTTTTTTTAGGTTTGAGTGTAAAATAAATCTCTCGATTGCACTGTAGTTGAGTCACAAATAATTTTCAGCTGACTATGATGGGCCAGCGATTACCAGTTATTTATTGCTTGGTAACAGTTATACACCTATGTTTATTTACTTACAATATACCTTTTTTATGGTTTTTAAGATCTCTGATTGCAGTCATATGAGAGTGAGGGGTACTTTGCACGCTGCGACATTGCAAGCCGATGCTGCGATGCCGAGCGCGATAGTCCCCGCCCCCGTCGCAGCTGCGATATCCTTGTGATAGCTGCCGTAGAGAACATTATCGCTACGGCAGCTTCACATGGACTCACCTGTTCTGGGACGTCGCTCTAGCCGGCGACCCGCCTCCTTATTGAGGGGGCGGATCGTACGGCGTCAGTGCGACGTCACACGGCAGGCGGCCAATAGGAGCGGAAGGGCGGAGATGAGCGGGATGTAAACATCCCGCCCACCTTCTCCCTTCTGCATATCCTACGGAAGCCGCGGTGACGCCGGTAGGAGATGTTCCTCGCTCCTGCGGCTTCACACACAGCGATGTGTGCTGCCGCAGGAGCGAGTAACAACATCGAACCATAGCGTCAGCGTAATTATGGATTACGCCGACACTACACCGATGATATGATTACGACGCTTTTGCGCTCGTTAATCGTATCATCTAGGCTTTACACACTACGATGTCGCCTGCGATGCCGGATGTGCGTCACTTTCAATTTGACCCCACCGACATCGCACCTGCGATGTCGTAGTGTGCAAAGTACCCCTAACTTTAAGTCTAATTCCAGTGAGTAAAAGTCTGTCCTGGTGATGTGATAGGCGCACTGGTTCGTTCCAGTACAGTTATTGCAGTTGTCTTTTAAAGGGAACCAACCAGCAGGATTTTTGTATTTAAAGTAATGCCAGTGCTATACTGGCACTAGATTGCTGAATCCAGGCATAGTTTTGTTCAGAGATTGGATGTTTTATTTCAGAAATATGTGCAAGTAAAGTAACTTCTATTTGATTGACAGGTGCAACAGGAAGGGAATATTTCAGTCAGATCTTGCTATCTATTCCCGCCCCGTCTGCTACAATATCGTCTGCTGCAGCTAATCGGTAAGATCAGCTGTTCTCCAGTCCTATTGTGACCGCGCGCACTCCCGCGGTCACAACAAGATCTGAAGTAGCGAGGGCACATGCGCCGCCCTCTTAGGCACAAGACTAGGTAATGCGGGCTTCAGAAACATGGCATCGGAGATAAGCGCTATGCGCAGGCGCCAACTCCGACGCCGTGTTACTGAATAGAAACATTTGCATAGAGCCAGAGATAGGGAGGAATAGGCGGCGGGTGGGGGGAATCCATGTGCATAACCCACCCGGATATTATCAGCAGAGGTGCAACTGTCAGTCAAAAAGATGATGAATTTTTAAACTTCACAAACTTGGATTTCACAGCCTAAACATCCGAGCTGCCCATGTACAGCCTGTGCCTGATACTGCCAGTCCTGCACTGGCTGCGCCTTATATACCACAATCCTGATGTTTGGTTCCCTTTAATGCGCCAAGCTGCATGTGTCCATCATATAAATACCTATTTTCCATCCAAAGAGATAATTTGTAATCGGGAGGGAGAAGAGACTGCCAACCAGATTACCAGCAGCTCAAATCATTCATGAAAAACGAGAGGACAAAGAGTTAAATGCTGAGACAGAATTCATTTATTGAAGTGAAAAATACAATAAAGTACAATCATGCATGAGAACATGAGAAATAAGAATAGGAGGAGGGATCAGGCATTAATTATTTTATTATTTAATAAAAGGTTAAATTTATATATATTTAATAAAATTAAAATAAATATATACAAAACATTAAATAGAAAAATAATAAGACAAAAGAGGGGAAAACTAATTTCCCATAGCATCTTATATTTAAACCCGATCCTGGTAGTTGAAACATAAAGGCATATTATTCATAAACTGTATTTTTGTAACTTTCTTTATTTGATATGTGTGTTTCTTTTTCTTGTTTGGTACTCAAGTAATGTGAACAATTAGTATGTTAATTAGTAACACTTTAAGAACCTTGTAGTACCTGCTTACCAGCATCATGATTAAGGTGATTTTTTTTTCACCTGAAACGCGTAGCGCTGGTCATGCTATCTGTTTTCCTTGCGTGTTGAAATAAATTTGAAGTCTTTTTCACCTGAAGAGCTGGATTCCTTCCCCTTTATTTGGATTATTTTGGGTCGTGTCAGTGCCTGTTCGTACTCCAGGAAAGACGATAAGAGGAGTGGGTGCACACACGGTGAGCTGAATATCTTATATATGGACAAAATACACCAATATAAGGTGACAGGATTGGGTAATTGCAAGACAAAGAGAAACAACACAACCAGGCGCCTGGCCAGTTAAAGAGCCCGCTCACCGGTGCTGCATGCAGAGAAAGTCGCTTTCTTCTTCCTACTGATGAAGTGGTAGGTGATCCCATAGGCTGTGATACGTGCTTTGGGGTACACCACTTCGAACCCTGGGCCTTGTTCCTATTTAAAGAAGTTGTCCAGGTACCAAAACTAATTTTTTTTTTTCTGATAAATCTTGCTAATATGTGCCCCTCAACACATCTATTATGTTTTTTCAGCAAAATTACCCTTTATTGTGCACTAGGAGCACATGCTCATTGCTGGCTCCAGCTCTGATGGGGTTAATCTCTCCTCTGACTTCCTGTGTTCAGTTCCTACAAGTACCAGAATTCTTTGTGGCTCTAGGGCGGTGTCTAGCTTATCTAACACACCCCCCTCAGCTCTCCACCCAAAGCCTCCTCCCTGCCTCTTCCCTGTGTGGATGCACTGAGAGAAATCACACAGAGACATCCGAAGCTGCCAGCTCTGCACACAACCAGGGGAAGAAAGTGTGTGTGAGTGTGTGTGTGAGTGTGTGTGTGAGTGTGTACAGAAATGATTATTAGCCGGCGCAAAAAAAAATAAGGGGGGGAAAAAAAAGTGACGGGGTGATGAGATTGCTTTTTTCCCCTCTTGCCTAGTCTGTGTGTCGTCTGTATCATCCGCAAACCGCATATGACCGGATCCTGTGGATTAAATGTGCAGCGCATGCAACCGTTATTTTACCGGATCCTTCTGCAGCGGGACTTTATCGGCCGGCGCTGGCATCAGCTGACTCCTGATCTCACAGCCCGCACACTCTGCAATGGCTGCAGGTGGGCTCATTCACATGACCGTTCCGTTTGTCCTGGTCAGTTTCTGTTTTTTTGCGGCCCCACAGACAGGACCATCTTTTCAATGTCTTTTGTGTAGGATCGGATGGTACATGGTAGCACTTCCATGTGCATCCGATCCTACAAAAAAAAACACATCGGATGCCGTATGTCCGCTCCGTTATTATGGAACATGTCCTATTCTGTTCTGTAATAACGAACCGTGACTCAATACAAGTCAATGGGTCCGCAAAATTCACGGAAGCACTTCCATGTGACTTCCGTTGGGTGCCCGTGCAGTCAGTGTCCCGCTCCAGCCCCAGCCCCGCGGCTGCCCGCTCAGCAGTGTCAGCAGCGGCCCGCACTGCAGTGTCAGCAGCCGCGGGGATGACAAGCACTACCGTCAGGAGGTTAGTAAGTTCATTACATACGGTGATGAAGTCTTGCCCTCCTGACGTCAGCGGTCGTCACTGCATTCTATGCCCGCCGCTTGTCACATCACCTCTCGCTGTTGACCCGAGACTGTGACTAGTGGTGACGTCACGGGCCGCTCGCGATACTTTGTGAAGGCGGCGGTCATTGAACTCGGTGACAGCGCTGCTGTCAGGAGTTCAGCGATCATTGCAGGTAATATACCTCGCTAACCTCCTGATAGCAGCACTCGTCATGCCCTGCAGTGACCTCGGCTGACCTATTGATGTTAGCTCAGGTCACTGCACGGCTCTCCCAGCAAATAGGGAACATTCTGTTCTTCATTGACTGGGACATTGACTATGGTATGGATCATCGTGGGACCCCCTTGTATTACACCAGACCTGGATTTGTTTTTCTTTGTAATAAATTGGTGAAAGAGGGAATGTGTTGGGGAGTGTTTTTTCCAATAAAAATGTGTTTGTTGTCTATTTTTTTTTTTTTATTACTGCCTGGGTTGGTGATGTCGGGTATCTGATACACGCCTGACATTACTAACTCCAGGGCTTGATGCCAGGTGACATTACACATCTGGTATTAACCCCATATATAACACCGTTTGCCACCGCACCAGGGCAACGGGATGAGCTGGCGCGAAGCACCAGGACTGGCACATCTAATGGATGTGCTACTTCTGGGGCGGCTGCAGCCTGCTATTTTTAGGCTGGGGAGTGTCCAATAACGGTGAACCTCCCTAGTCTGAGAATACCAGACCACAGCTGTCCGCTTTACCTTGGCTGGTGATCCAATTTCGGGGGACCCCGTGTTTTTTGTTTTAAATTATTTAGTTAATTTAAAATAACAGTGTGGGGGGGCCTCTGTTTTGGATTACCAGCCAAGGTGAAGCTGCCAGCTGTGGTTTGCAGGCTGCAGCCGTTTGCTTTACCCTAGCTGGCTACAAAAGATAGGGGGACCGCATGTCATTTTTTTTATTTATTTATTTTTTGGCTAAATACAAGACTAAGCACCTTAGTGCCACATGAAAGTCACTAAAGGGTGCACGCTTAGAATATGCAGGGGGGTAGGACATTATATATGTCTTTCTTATCTATCTATCCAGCCCTCCATTCATTCATTCATTCATTCATTCATTCATTCATTCATTCATCCCTCTGTCTCTATATCTATCTATCCATCTCTATATCTACTCATCTATTTATCTTTCTTGCTGCTTCCGTTTTTTGCGGTCCGCAAAAAAAACCGGAAGGCACGCAGATGTCACACGGATGCCACTAGGATGCATCCGTGAAAAAAAAAGACCGTTTTTTGTGGCCCGCAAAAACGGAACGGTCATGTGAATGTAGCTTTAACAGCAGTCACTGCCTGCTGCCGATCACATGTGACCGTGTGCGGGCTGTGTGTGCGGGCTGTGTGTACAGGAGTTCAGCTGAGTTCAGATCAGCTGACTCAAGTGTCGGCCGATCAGGCTGGGGCCACACGGGGATTACTGCGTTCCCTTCGCATTACACTCGGCTCACGCTCAGTACAGCAGAGCTGAGTGTCATGCATGTGTCCCTGCGACTGAGGTCCGACTGTGCGAGCAGACCTCAGCTGCGGGGGGGCGGTCCGGCACTCGAGGGGTGGGCCAGCACTGAGGAGTGGTGGGAGGGATTTCTCTCCCTCTCTCCTCCGTAGTCCACCGATGTACCGCAAGTGCAGTGCGATTTTTCTCTCACCACATACACTTGAATGGGTAAAAGAGAGAGTCTTGCATTACAGTTGTAGCATGCTGCGATTGTTTTCTCGGTCCAATTAGGGCGGAGAAAATAATCGCCCATGTGCGCTGACACACAGGCTAATATTGGTCCGAGTGGAATGCGATGTTTTATCGCACTCCACTCGCACTGTGTTTCTCGCCGTGTGGCTTAGACCTTACTTGTTCTATGTCCCCCTGCATCCATCGCAGCGTGTGCAGGCTGGAGTTCAGCTGCATTCAGATCAGCTGACTCCAGTGCTGGACTGAACTCCGCTGACCTCACAGCCCGTACACGCTGCAATGGATGCAGGGGGACACAGAACAAGTAATCGGCCGACACTGGAGTCATCTGATTACTTGGGATGAATTGAGCAGTAAAATGCTCTGGTGCTCGATGGGCGAAGTCCATGTCGATTTTTTTTAAAAAAAATCATTAAAAATAAAAAAAACAAAAAAATCACATTGTTTGTGGGCTCCCGCTGCATTTTCTATTGCTAAGGGTAACCCAAGCAGCTACTGGCTGCTAACGCCCGCTGCTTGGTGTTACTTTCACTGGCAATAGAAATCCAGGGAAGCATTTTTTTTATTATTATAAAGGTTTTTGCCTGAAAACTTTTTTAAAAAAATGACGTGGGCTTCGCCATATTTTTGTATGCTAGCCAGGTACAGCAGGCAGCTACGGGCTGCCCCCATCCCCCAGCTGCCTAATTGTACCCAGCTGGGAACCAAAAATATAGAGAAGCCCTTTCTTTTTTTTTTATTTCATGAATTTCATGATATAATTAAAAAAAAAAAAAAAAAAGACGTGGGCTTCGCCGAATTTTTGAGTCCAGCCAGGTACAACTAGGCAGCTGGGGATTGGAATCCGCAGTGCAGGGTGCCCCAGCTTTCTGGGCACCCCCTCTGCGAATTGCAGTCCGCAGCCACCCCAGAAAATGGCGCTTTCATAGAAGCGCCATCTTCTGGCGCTGTATCCAACTCTTCCAGCTGCCCTGGTGGCTCCCTGGGTAATAATGGGGTTAGGGCTAGCTTTAAATTATAAGCTGGCCCTAAGCCCAAAATTCATGGGGTCACGCCAATATTAGAAATGGCCACCATGAATTTATAGTACAGATTAAAAAAACACAAAACACAGAAAAATATTTTTATTAGAAATAAAACACAACACAATTAGTGACTCCATCTTTATTGAAATAAAGAACCCCCCTCCGCAGTAATCCTGGGTCAAGGGTCCCGCGCCGTCCAATCCGGATCCAATATCATCTGATCGGTTTGCTGGAAGGCAAAGCGATCAGATGATGTCAGGTTAAAGGACATGAATCACACGACACAGCAGCTGATAGTATAAAAGCCGGTTATACAATCAGCTGATGCATCAGTAAAAAAAAAAAATACTCACTTATGTGCTGATTACCGACAGCTCCTGGAGCGATCGGACGGGAGTCTGATCCCGTCAGATCGCTGCCGGTAATCAGCTGATGAAGTCTTCTGATGGCATCAGCTGATAGCCAGCCGGGCGCTAAAAAGATGGCGTCACCGCGAGACTACGATCAGCTGATGCGTCAGGTGACCGCATCAGGTGATCAGCGCCAGGTCCTGCAGGCATCGGACATGCCCGGAGAGTCTGCATACAGCCGGAGCGGCGGTCCTGGGAGAGGAGCTGGGAGCGGACATGGTACCGGGAGTCTGCAGACAGGTGAATATGACATTTTTTTTTCTATTGTTCACTTTTGATTTAGCAGCTGCCTCCATCTGCCGCCCGTAGATTGCGCTGCACGGGAGCTGACATGGCACCGGACGGGAGATGGAAGTGGTGGTGATGGTACCGGGAGGATTCACGCTTCTGTGTTTAATGACAGAAGGAATCCTCTTCCTGTACACGTCACTTTACTACCCACCCCTTGCGTTTATAGCTGCGTTTTTAGTCATAGAAACGCACTACAACGCAGCTATATTTGCAAATTGTGTTTTTCATTGCGTTTTTGAACATCTCATTCAACTCAATGGGTGTAAAACGCAGTGAAAAAACACAAAAATAATTGACATGCTGCGTTTTTGTGGGCACCACAAAAATGCAGCAGAAAAAAATGCTGTGTGCAGACAGCAAAAATGAAAACTCAGACTTTGCTGAGGAAGCGAAGTCATGCAGTTTTCTGAGCAAAAACGAAGCGAAAAACGCACTGTGTGAACTTACCCTTAGTTGGTGACATGCAGCACCGCAGGTGACAGAGCAGAGCAAGTTGGTGACATGCTCTGCTCTGACACATAGTGTGCTGCATGTCACTAACTGTATCCACTCTGGGACTTGTTGTGCAGGTGACTGGATGATACATGTCACTAACTTGCTCCACTCTGTGACTTCTGCTGCATTGTACCAACTGTATACACTCTCACCTGAACAAGTCTCAGAGTGGGGCAGTTAGTGACATGTAGCATCCGGTCACCTGCACAAAAAGTCCCACAGTGGAGACAGATAGTGCCATATAGCACACTATGTGTCAGAGCAGAGCATGTCACTGTCTCCACTCTGGGACTTGTTGGGCAGGTGACCGGATGCTACATGTCACTAACTGTCTCCACTCTGGGACTTGTTGTGCAGGTGAGAGTGTATACAGTTGGTACAATGCAGCAGGAGTCACAGAGTGGAGACAGTTAGTGACATGTAGCATCCGGTCACCTGCACAACAAGTCCCAGAGTGGAGACAGTGACATGCTCTGCTCTGACACATAGTGTGCTATATGTCACTATCTGTCTCCACTCTGGGACTTGTTGTGCAGGTGACCGGATGATACATGTCACTAACTGCCCCACTCTGTGACTTCTGCTGCATAGTACCAACTGTATACACTCTCACCTGCACAACAAGTCCCAGAGTGGAGACAGTGACATGTTCTGCTCTGACACATAGTGTGCTGCATGTCACTAACTGCCCCACTCTGGGACTTGTTGTGCAGGTGAGAATGTATACAGTTGGTACTATGCAGCAGAAGTCACACAGTGGGGCAGTTAGTGACATGTATCATCCGGTCACCTGCACAACAAGTCCCAGAGTGGAGACAGTGACATGCTCTGCTCTGACACATAGTGTGCTATATGTCACTATCTGTCTCCACTCTGGGACTTGTTGTGCAGGTGACAGAGTGGAGCAGATTGGTCCCATGCAGCGTCCGGTCACCTGTGCTGCTGGTAGGATTATATGATCACACTGCCGACACCGCCCGCTCTCCTGACAGCTGAGCACAGCGGGCGGGTGGACAGTGTGATCACATACTTGCGTGACAGGGGGGATTTCAGTGGAGGAAACCCCCCCTGTACTCCACACTGGAGCCCGTACCTCCCACAGCTGACGGATGGTAAGCGCGCGCTCTGCCTTCACCGCTCCACACTAAAGCTCCCCTCGATGCTGGGCTGTGACGTGCGGTAGTCACCGCCCACAGCCCAGTCAATCAGTGTGAGTGGCGCCGGCATCCTCTGACGTACCCGTCTAGTTTGAGAGCCCAGAAATGCCGGGACGTCAGAGGATGCTGGCGGCCACAGCTCCAGGGGGTCATGTGACAGGCACTGAGCGTGCAGGATAGCGCCGCTCAGTGCCAGAACTGGAAATACAAGCCAATGGAGAAGATGCATATAATGGTAAGTGACACTCATTGGGAAAATAAAAGAAATGGGTGAACCACCCCTTTAAGTAATTACCTTTTTGAGCATTGCTCTCCTCTACATCTAACCACTTCCCTGAGCTGCATGCAATACTTGCGCACATGATTTGTATCATTGCTGTTTATAATTTCTCAGCATGCAGCTTCGGTGCATGGTTCTTGAACTGGCCAGGCGCCTGGTTGTGGGGTTTCTCTTTGTCCTGCAATTACCCAATCCTGCCACCTTATATTGGTGTTTTTGTAATTGTACATGCAGGTTGCAGGACTTTTTTCCAGGACTTCCTTCTTTTAATGCCAGATCCCTCCTTCTGTTCTTATTCCTCATGTTCTCATCATACACGATTGCACTTTATTGTATTTTTCACTTCAATAAATGAATTCTATCTCAGCATTTAACTCTTTCTTCTCTGGTTTTTCATGTGTCTATCATATGACCGGACTAGTGACTGTAAAATATAAAAATATTCAGGTGCCGGTCACGGGCCCAGAGTTCTCAGGAAACTCCGGCTAATGATCGGAGTCCGACAACTCGGGAAGTAAAAATAAAATAGAAATAAAAATAATGCTAGCGTGCTATACTTACCGAGTCTCCGACATGGCTGTGACTGTTTCTGTGTCTCTCACTCTTCTTCCGGGGCTGCTCATTGTTACCCATCCATATTTACTGCTTCCCCCGCTCACCAGCAGTCCTGACGTCTGTGATTGGTTGTAGTCAGATGTGCACCAACCTGTGTGACAGCGTCTAACTGCAACTAATCAAAGACCCTGTCTGCGGGTCACTATCGTATACGTGACGTAAAAAAAGAAATAAATTGACGTAAGGTCCCCCCGTATTATCATACCCAGCACAGATAAAGCATATAGCTACAGGCTGCAGCCCCCAGCCGTCCGCTTATCTCGGCTGTGTATCAAAATAAGAGGAACCGCATGTGGGTTTTTTTCTTTTCTATTATTTAAATAGACAATTGAAAACAACAGGGTGTGGTCTGCAGCCTGCAGCCACCCAGTATTGTTGCATCCATTAGATGTGTCAATCCCGGAACTTTACCTGGCTCTTCCTGATTGACCTGGTGTGGTGGCAATCGGGGTAAAATAGGGTTAATAACAGCCAACAGCTGCCACTAAGCCTTAGACTAATAATGGGAAGCGTCTATGAGAACTCCCCCCATTACTAATCTGTAAGTGAATAGAAATAATCACAAAGACCGAAAAAATCCTTTATTTGAAATAAAATACAAAAAACACCCTCTTTAACCAGTTTATTAACCCCCAAAACACCCAGGTCTGACGTAATCCACACGAGGCCCCACGACGATTTCAGCCCTGCTACACCTGAAGTGATAGTGGGTGGCCATAGATTGTGACTGCCCACTGTGAGCTTCAGGCAGACAGTGAGCCGCGTGATGAGCAGTGACGTCACTCAGATTATTTGCGGTCACAGCTGGAGGTTCCTCTATTTTAATACTCAGCCAAAATAAGTACACAGCTGGGGGCTGCAGCCTGTAGCCGTATGATTTATCTGTGCTGGGTATCATAATACTGGGGAACCCTACGCCAATTTTGTTTTTATTTATTTTTATTACATGATAATGACCCGCAGACAGGGTTGTGATCACAAGCAGTCAGACGCTGTCACACAGGGTGGGGGCTCGTCTGACTGCAACCAATCACAGACGCCAGGACGACCGGTGGGCAAGGAAAACAGTGAATATGCATGAAGGTAAATAAGCAGCTCCGGAAGAAGAGTGAGCAGCCCAGTAGTAGCTACAGCCATGCCGGAGACTTGGTAAGTATAGCTTGCTTGCTCTAATCCCCCTATCCCTTCTACCACCATTTATGAGCGCCGGATTCTGGTCCCCATAGACTTATATGGGGACCGGCGTCTGGCCAGATATCTGGGATCAATTCCGGGCTGGAGACGATTTTTTTTTTTTTTAGTCCACTTATTCTTTCTGATCCTGAATATCTGCGTGTTCGCCCATCACTAGACAGGACAGATTCCTTGAAGTTGAAAACTGCGAGGTATTGATACCAAAATACATTGAAATATTGTGTACCATTTCAATAGACAAATAATAACCTTGATTTGCTGAAAGGCTGATGCTCCTTTAAATATTTCCTACACTAGGAATTTCTTAGCTGTGATTGTACACAATTTCTAATATGGCAAGTCCTGTGGACTGTGAGTAGACATGCAAGCACCTTACTGCCCTATTCATAAAGGGGGCATTGGTAATAGGGTGACATTACCATTGTTTCTCTGTCATAAGTGAGTAGAGGATCATTCCAGGCTGATATTAAAGGTGTTTTCCATTGCTATCATACTGATACCTAACCTTACAATAGGACATCAATATCTGCTCAGTAGAGACGCAGCACTCTGTTACGCCGTTACTGTCGTTCCCGCACTGTCCTGTCCCCCTCCCCCGGCAGAGACTCTGTCACACTCCCCAATCCCCACCTCCCAGATTGAATGGTGACCTCCATCGATCTATTTGCACATAAATCTAATATATAAAGCTGAGTGTGTGTGTGTGTGTGTGTGTGTGTGTGTGTATGTCGGCTAAAGGAATCCGCACCGTCACATTTAAAATCAAGAAATTTTGCACACACGCCTCATGTGACCCAGGGAATGTCGTAGATTATGTTTTGACAGAAAAATTTAACCCCGTGCTTTACAGTTAGTCTCTAAAATCCTGCCGCCATTAAACTGAATGGAGGTGGGAGCTATAGGTTATTAATAGCAACTGTCAGTGGTTGCTATAGGAACAAAATAAACTGTTAGTTGAAGCTTATGCGTGAGGTTATATGATGTCGGTGGAGAGACGGATAGAGACAGAAAAAGACAGACAGACAGAGACACAGACAGAGACAGATGGGGAAAGAGACAGACAGACAGCCCTGGAAAGACACAGACCGGGCAAAGACACAGCCCGGGCAAAGAGACAGACCGGGCAAAGAGACAGATCGGGCAAAGAGACAGACGGGCAAAGAGACAGACCAAGACAGATGGAAAATAGACAGACGGGGAAAGAGACAGACAGACAAACACACATAGAGACAGAGATAGAGAGAGACAGCGAGACACAGAGATGGAGGCCCATAGACTGATACAAATACAGACAGAGATAGAAATAGTCAGACGGAGACATAGACACAGACAGACAAGGAAAGAGACAGACAGAGAGACTGGGAGAGAGACAGTTACTATCCCGGGCAACGCCGGGTACTACAGCTAGTTTGTCATAAGTATAAAAATGCTGGAAAAGCACTTGAGGCAAATATTCACTGCTGTGATTTAAGGCATTGTATTCAAAGTTGTTTGAGAGTTTGCATCTTTAAGGTCCAGTCACACTAAGCAACTTACCAGCGATCCCAACAACGATAGGGATCGCTGGTAAGTTGCTAGGAGGTTGCTGGTGAGCTGTCACACTGCGACGCTCCAGCGATCCCACCAGCAACCTGACCTGGCAGGGATCGCTGGAGCGTGGCTACATGAGTTGCTGGTGAGCTCACCAGCAACCAGTGACCAGCCCCCAGTCTCCTAGTTACAGCACACATCAGGTTAATTAACCCGATGTGTGCTGCAGCTAAATGTGCACAGAGCAGGGAGCAGCGCACACTGAGCACTGGCTCCTTGCTCTCCTAGTTACAGCACACATCGGGTTAATTAACCCGATGTGTCCTGCAGCTACATGTGCACAGAGCAGGAGCCGGCAGCACAGGCAGTGAGAGCGGAGGAGGCTGGTATCAAAGGTAAATATCGGGTAACC
This sequence comes from Anomaloglossus baeobatrachus, assembly GCF_048569485.1. Taxonomy (NCBI): domain Eukaryota; kingdom Metazoa; phylum Chordata; class Amphibia; order Anura; family Aromobatidae; genus Anomaloglossus; species Anomaloglossus baeobatrachus. The sequence continues at coordinate 94,778,040 of NC_134354.1, read as the reverse complement.
AAGGACAGGGCTTCTTGGTTACCCGATGTTTATATTAGTTACCAGCCTCAGCAGAAGCCGGCCCCTGCTGCCTGCACATTTAGTTGTTGCTGTCTCGCTGTCACACACAGCGATCTGTGCTTCACAGCAGGACAGCAACAACTAAAAAATGGCCCAGGACATTCAGCAACAACCAACGACCTCACAGCAGGGGCCAGGTTGTTGCTGGATGTCACACACAGCAACATCGCTAGCAACGTCACAAAAGTTGTTCGTTACCAGCGATGTTGCTAGCGATGTTGCTTAGTGTGACGGGGCCTTTAGGCTTCTCTCAGAGGGAAGATTTGTGGCATGCTCTACTTATGTGAGTGGGGATGGCAGAAATCCATGTACTTGAAGCAGAAACTGTGAACGGACGCTATAATGCTTTTATTCTGCTATAAATGGCAGCTTCCATCCTGCTGATGGTTCTGTGGAGCAAAATGTTGAGAATCTGTAATTCCACAATCCCGACTGGATTTTATTGGGTCAATAATGTAAGTGACTCCTCATTAGTGTAGTGCACAAGTTCAGGTAGCTTGTAAATAGCAATGAAATAATGAACTTACATATGTGGAATCCTCTCAGGATTTATTGTTTTGTAGGCACCTTATATTACACTGCATGATATATAGTAAGATGCTTGTGAAGTAACAAATCATTTAAAGATTCAACATACGGTATCTAAGTAAGCGTGAGCCCTTCTTATCTTAATTGCAACAAATAAATGAGAAGCTTTTTTTAAACGCATAGTAAGAATTTCATATTCTAGTAACCTCCTTGTCTAAGGGGTACTTTGCACATTGCGACATCGCTACTGCGATATCGTCGGGGTCAAATCGAAAGTGATGCACATCCGGCGCCAGTAACGACGTCGCAACGTGTAAAGCCTAGGAGAGAAGATGAACGAGCATGAAACAGTCAAAAATCGCTGATCTGTGTCAATTCGTTCATTTTCATAATGTCGGTGCGTCCGCAGGTACGATGTTGTTTGTCGTTCCTGCAGCTCCACACATCGCTTTGTGTGAAGCCGCAGGACCGACAAACACACCTTACCTGCGCCCACTGTCCACCGGCAATGCGGAAGGGAGAAGGTGGGCGGGATGTTTACATCCCGCTCATCTCCGCCCCTTTGCTTCTATTGGCCGGCCACTTAGTGACATCGCGGTGACGTCGCTGTGACGTCACACGGCCCGCCCCCTTAGGAAGGAGGCGGGTCACCGGCCAGAGCGACGTCGCAGGGCAGGTAAGTGCGTGTGAAGCTGCCGTAGCGATAATGTTCGCTACGGCAGCTATCACAAGATATCGCATGTGCGACGAGGGCGGGTACTATCGCGCTCGGCATCGCTATCATCGGCTAGCGATGTCGCAGCGTGCAAAGTACCCCTTAAATAACGGCTCAACATACTGTACTCTAATGTTAAATATAATGTATTCTTACCTACCATTTCCACACCGCTACAACCAGAACAGGATGTACAGAGAACGACTGTACAATTCTATTCAAGTCAAATGGATATGTGACCGCTGCAGCCAATCGTTGGTTAGATATCTGTCGCTGCCGGAAGTAGAATCTAAGATGAAATGTACAGCATTGACTCATTCCATAGAAATGCACATGTTCATTTTGTATCAATATGTTTCTACTCAGGACCGGGACTTGCCAAGACTAATCAGAGGCCGAATTCATAGAGCAATGGGGAATTATGACCAGAAAAAAAATATATTTAAGTGCGTGTCTGTAAGAGCGGCCACCATGGCAGAGCAGCAGGCCTTCATGGAATATATCATCGCTGCTGATAAAGAGATGGAGAAGTGCGTTGTAAGTCTGGAAGACACTAAATGAGATGTAGACTTGTCAGAGAATGTTCAATCTGATGAATACAGATTATTATACAATGTTATTTTGTTTTTACAATATAAATTTAAAGTTTAACATGTAATTCCCACACTATATTCAGACGTTGTCATGTATATTCTATCTCAAATGAGTTATTTATATCAATAAAAATGCTACTTCTGTTAAATACCCATTTCTATGTAATTAATTTTCTATATATAACACTTGTCTTCTGTAGATCTCCTCCATTTTACATGGTATGTTTCAATCAAGTCTCCTCTGCAGATAGCATTATAAGGCTGGAGTCACACTTACGATTGACCCACACTTAACTCATGCGAGTCTCACAGTCCATCAACCGATACAACAGCTTCATATATTTCTATGCAGCTGAGATGCTCCTGTCCAGAGAGTAGCAGGCCGTGCTGGGTGATGCGATGCAAGATTCGCGCGAGTCACATGTGAGTCAATCGCAAGTGTGACTCCGGCCTAATAACCATTCACTTTGTAAGATATATCTATAATTGGGCTAAAGTAATGGGTACAAATTCTTCCTGCGGTGAGACAAAAGCCCCATGTGTGTCAGTTTAGAAATGGTTTGCACATATATAAGATTTATCTATAAAATGTATAATTTTATTGTACAAACGTAGGACAATAATGAATAAAAAAAACACTTAAAAGGCCACTAGGCTACATATACTACTTATTTGTATCCAAAATAAGGTGACCACCTACTCTCCTCTGCCAGAAAAATAACAAATTACAAGGAACCTTGCATAATAAACTGGTCACATATCATAAAAATAATGTACGCATGGAATAAAGTGCTTATACTGAATAATATGTAAACAATCAAATGATGTCTTATGTAAATACCTATATATAAAATAGAGAAAACAATGAATAGATGATCATATAGAAGTAAATATAAAGTGCACAATTCCTTGAGAAATTACACCTGAAATAATAGTGTGTGTAAAGAGATAAAAGACCTGAAAGAGGACAAGTGACTCAGATTTACAAGCATCATAAGACCTGTAACGGAAAAGCAGAGGTGGGATGAGGACAAACCCCATGATATCACAACTAAATCTGTGGCTTTCTCAGGGGTAGAGTTCCCCTGAGGAGCATTCATTTCGTATGTGTCATGAACACCACTACCACTGCTACCAATTTGTCACGAACACAACTTGCTCCTGACTCGCATGCCTCGGATGTGACTGTAAAGGAGGACTCCCCTTCCCGCTCACTTGTCCACTCACCTATCACAGTAGGCCAACAATGAGCTAAGTGCACCCAACAGAAAATCCCACATCCACTCCAAACTTTATGCTGTCACCACCTGCCATTTTACCAGGCCAGCAAAACGCCAGCACTGGGCAACCCACTGCTACTCGTGCACACCAAGATTTTCCAAGCTCTTGGACAGTTTACTACTTATACTTTGGCTACAATAAAGTTCTTTTCTCTCCTCAAGATCGTTGGTACTGTCGAGCAATGAAGAACAAGCTTATTACATTTTATATTTAAGCACTGTACTTTTTGTATATTAAAAACGGTTACAAAAAGTGAAATAACAAAAGGACATACCTACAGAAACAGTCAAATGAAAAGGATACGGTAAATTAAGAAACCTTAAGGCTGCTTTACACACAATGATATCGCTAGCGATCTCGTTAGCAATGTGACACGCCCAGATCATTGTTACGATTTGCCGAGATTGCTCATAGGTCGTTTTGTTGCGGTCACACGTACACATCTCACAAACGACGCTACATCGTTCAGCGATATATTGTTTGACCAAGGTGGTCGTGTGGATGTTGTTCGTCGTCGGCAGGGTCTCAAACGTAGCAATATTTCTGCTGCGTTCCAAACGACGAACAAAATTTTGAAACTGAACGACGTGTCAACGACCAACGATATTCACCCTATTTGCGATCGTTCGGAGTTGCATGTAGGTGTCACACGCAACAACGTCGCTAACGATGCCGGAAGTGCATCACGAAAACCGTGACCCCGACGACATATCATCAGATGAATCGTAGCGGGTAGCGCCGCCTTTACACAATTTCAGCAGGAGACTTCTCTGTGGGGAAGATGCCGCCGAAAAGGCTGAGGTACAGAATGACTTTACTGATTTTCAGTAGAGGAGATATTATAAAAGTTCTCGGCAGACCCCTCACTCCTCCAACAAGTAGACGGCTGATTATATTTGATTTTAATCTAGTTTTAGCCCTTATTTCTGCTGTGGGTCCTATTTCTCTCCAGGAACCTCCTAAAGGAACAATATCGGCGTCATCTTATCGAGCATCCTTCATAGATTTTATACATACCACACATAAATGTGATATCTAGTGTATATATAATACAGTGAGATATTGCATTACAGTTTAATTTTACCCGCAGATGCGAATATGCTCCCCGATCATGGATTTATCCATGGATTGTGTCAAACTAGATTAATGGTACAAATTTTTTTACCGTGTTTTCTCTCGCAATACACATGGAGCATCTGCACAGTATGAAAACATTGATGCCCCTGCGTTTATCACCTATGCACCAATGGGGCATGTAGGCACACATCTGACATCAAATGGTTATCCAACATTGACAGGTACCTGTTAATTACTCTGTATACACACTCCATGTCTGGTCTTCATCAGAGAACCTGCTTCAATTACTTCTTTACAGTGTAGGGGGAGGGGTGCAGGCAGTGATCAAATGCTCCCAACCTTTGCTATCTCATAACTCTGCTTATGGCATGTGATAGGTTGGTATCAATTAATTGGTTGTGCCCTTTTTACTAGCAGTTTTCCATTTACTCTTTTCATAATAAACACAAAATCATTAAACACAAAGTGAAGGGCCTAGGAAGAAAAATAAATTGACACAATCTTCATGCAGCAATATAATGAAAAGACGATACACTTTAAGAAGAAAAAAAAATCTGGGCCCACTGAAAATGTTGAAAAAAACCGGCGTCCATGATGCATCCTACGTCATACACACAGGCCAGTATTGCAGTCCTGAGCAGGGCACATCAAAGTGCGCCTGTGCAGAACCTCAATGCCGGCAAGTGTGTTTGACGTAGACGCGTCATGCACGTCGGCTTCAGAAGGAGGAAGACCAAGATGGCCGAAAGGGAAGGCGTCGGTACCGGAGAACGGCGCCACCCATCCAACTGTTGTGCACTGGAGCGACCTTCTAGGTGAGTATTATAAAGTGTTATTTATGTTCTACCCAGCGGCCTGGGCTCTTATATACAGCATGTTAGAATGCTGTATATAAGAGCCCAGTGGTGGTGGCCGCAGATTATAGGCCCAAAAACTGGTGACAGATTCCCTTTAAGCAAAATACATAGTTGAATGCACAGAGTAGGCTGAAAACACAATGTGCAATAATGCAACGGGGATATCATGTAAATGAACATCAAAAACAACTATGGCTCAGCCTTAAGGTACCGTCACACATAATGAGATCGCTAGCGAGATCGCAGCTGAGTCACGTTTTTTGTGACGCAGTAACGATCCCGTTAGCGATCTTGTTATGTGTGACACCTACCAGCGATCAGGCTCCTGCTGTGAGATCGCTAGTCGTTGCAGAATGGGCCAGGCCATTTTCTTCAAAGGCGATGTCCTGCTGGGCAGCACACATCGCTGTGTTTGACACTGTGTGACAGGGTCACAGTGACTGCTGAGATCGTTATACAGGTCGCTACTGCGACCTGTATTGTTCCTGCATCGCTGGTAAGATCTGACTGTGTGACATCTCACCTGCGACCTCCCAGCAACTTACCAGCGATTCCTATCAGGTCGCATCGTTTTCGGGATTGCTGGTAAGTCGTTGTGTGTGACTGGGCCTTTAGCCATGCTGCTGTCCTTGAACCGTCAATCTTCAGGAGTGCATCACCCCCTGGGAAGCAGGAATCTGAGGCAGAGGAGCGGTGCGCTCTTTAATTGCAACAATGAGATAATCCTCTTTCAGCACTAAAACGTAATAAAGTATTCTGAAAATTAACATTCCAAAATTAATATATTTATAATACCGAGTGTAAAGTCTACTGCTGGGCACTAAATGTAACACAGTTTGCAAGCTTTTTCTAGCTTGTCCCCTTAAATGTTAGATTAATGGTGGGACGAAATAACCAGTAAGGGAGGTCATTATTGGCTTTATGAAGATCAGGAAATCCGTTGGTGTGGAGAACGTCTAATCCCAGCCACAGCAAGCGAGGGCTGCTGAGCGTGCGAGGGTTGCAGTAAAGCCCCAGGGGAAGTTAAGTGTATAGTTTAAACACAATATCCAAGTTGTGATAACTGAGTAATTGTGATTTGTGTCAGGTGACTTGTTTGTAGCAGTTAGGGGTACTTTACACGTTGCGAAATCACTAGCATCGGCTAGCGGTGCCGAGCGCGATAGCACCCGCCCCCGTCGCACATGCGATATGTGGTGAACATTATTGCTACGGCAGCGTCACACACACATACCTGCTCGGCGACGTTGCTGTGACTGCCGAACTATCCCTCCTTCAAGGGGGAGGTTCGTTCAGCGTCACAGCGACGTCACTAAATAGAAGCGGAGGGGCGGAGATGAGCGGGACATAACATCCCGCCCACCTTCTCCCTTCCGCATTGCCGTTGGGACGCAGGTAAGGAGATGTTTGTCGCTCCTGCGGGTTTACACACAGCGATGTGTGGAGCTGCAGGAACGACAAACAACATCGTACCTGCGGTTGACCCGACATTATGAAAATGACCGATGCTACACAGATCACCGATTTTTGATCTTTTATTATCGTTTATTGGCGCATCTAGGATTTACACGTTGCGATGTCATTACCGGCAACGGATGTGCGTCACTAACAACGTAACCCTGACGATATTTAGGAAGCTATGTCGCAGTGTGTAAAGCCCCCCTTAGTTTCTTACCTTCAATGAGAACAAAAAACGGTATTTTGAATAAAAAGTACTTTATTAGTGTGACAAAATCAATGAAAAATATATTTTAGTTACCAGTTTATAACATCATAATCCAAACATCTGAGTATAAATAAAAAGCAAAAATCAAGAGAGACATTTTTTTTGTTCTTATTTTTGGGAGACACTAAAAAGGAACATGACTTGAATAGTTTATTCTTTACAAATATCCACTGAACTGTCGCAAACAGACAAATACAGAATCGAAATAGTATTTTACAGAATGTACAACATCTTCAGCTAATAAACATCCCTGGTACATAACAATTTGTTCAATTGATCTTTTTTTATATAAAGGCACAGGATGGTTAGGTGGCAACTTTTCCTCCATAGATGTAAATCTCTGTCTGTCTGTCACAGTCATCAGTTGTGACATCTAAGATATCAACAAATCAGCTCAGTAGTGATTATATTATACCGCTCAATGGTTAAATACATAAGATTCGCTACGGCATACAGAAGCAGCCAGCAGAAGAGAACTGATTTTCTTTGACTTTCCATGCCCTCCTCACTGTAAAAATTGTATATGTAGTAATAACGCAATATCTAATAGACCATTTAAATAACATATATATATATTAAAAGGGGAAAGGTGAAGCTGGATATGGGATTTTTTGTGTAATACTGAATCAAATTCTGTATAGGAAGCCAGCAGAAGAAAATATACAATAAAAGAAAAGCAGACTGGGCATTGAAAATTCCTACACTACTTGAAAATAAGCGGCATTAATCTCCAGCCCCTGAATTCTCTTTATATTATGATAAATATTAATATATACAGTTAAACTGGTTTTAGGACACCATCAAATGGACCACAAAGGTGCTGAATTAACGTGTTTCCTAGATTACTTGACAATCGTAGAAAAGTATGCAAAGTTCATTTGTAAGGGTTAGGGAACTTGGTCTTGTGAAATTCTGCAATTCCACAATATTACAGTTCTGTACTGGATTATTAAGAGCCAGGAAATTTACAGCATTTTAGAGAAATTATTGATTTGATTTTAAGTCCATATATGGAAATGGGGCAAATCTGCATTAGAGTGCAAAAAACTTTGCTTTATGGACCTGAAGGTTCAATTTTTCCTTTTCCATACCTTATAATTACTATAATAATCTTTATTAACGCCAACATATTCTGCTGAACTTCACATTTCAGAGGAAACGTAGAAACAAAATCAGTCATCAAATATTAAAAAACTACTAATTCAAATGAGGAATTAAGGATTTAAAGGGAACCTGTCAGCAGATTTGGGGCCTATAAGCTGCGGTCACCACTAGTGGGCTGCTATATACAGCATGTTAGAATGCTTGAATATAAGAGCCCAGGCCGCTGTGTAGAATGTAAAAATCCCTTTATAATACTTACCTAAATGATCGCTGCGGTGGAGTTGGGTCATATGGGCGTCTCCGTTCTCCAGTGCCGGCATCTCCTCTTTTGGCCATCTTTGTCGTCCTTCTTCTGAAGCTGGAGTGCGTGACATGTCCTATGTCATCCACACTCGCCGGCATTGAGGTCCTACGCAGGCACACTTTGATGTGCCCTGAGCAGGGCAGATCAAAGTATTGTAGTGCGCCTGCGCAGGACCGGCGAGTGTGTATGACATAGGACGCATCATGCACACAGGCTTCAGAAGGAGGATGAAGATGGCAGAAAGAGAAGGCGCCGACACCGGAGAGCGGAGACACCCATATGACCCAACTCTACCGCAGCGACCATTTAGGTAAGTATTATAAAGTGAATTTTACATTCTACACAGTGGCCTGGGCTCTTATATACAGTATTCTGGAATGCTGTATATAAGAGCCTACTGGTGGTGGCCGCAGCTTATAGGCCCCAAATCTGCTGACAGGTTCCCTTTAAGGGAAACTAAGTGAAGAACATCATGCATGCAGTGTGTGCGCGCATGTGTGTGTCCTATGAGTGTGCACGTATGTGAGTGTGCGCGCGTATGTGTGGGTGCGTATATATGTGTGTGTGTGTGTGCGTACGCCTATGTGGGTGGGCGTATGTGTGGGTGCGTATATGCGTGTGTGTGCGTACGCCTATGTGGGTATATGTGTGGGTGGGCATATATGTGTGTGTGTGCGCGTATGTGTGGGTGCGCACTTGGAGTGTGGTGCTCAAAATATTAGGGCTCAGAAAACAGAAGAAGACTCAGTTTATGTACTTCAGTGGAAGGCTACAGAAAATATAAAGTCAAGGTTCATGTTAATCAGCATATTACACCTCCATATAACCTCAAAGTTGTACAGAGCTGTAATATGGAGCTTAAAATGTAATCTTTGTTTTAATTTTCATTTCATAAGTCAATAGTACACATAAAAATAAGCAACTTTTCATAGAGCTCAGAGAAATTTACTTCTTTCTCCTCCTGGATTGAGCATTCTCAATTTATGGCTAAAATCCCTAAATCTGTATTCAGTGAAGACAGATTTTCACAATTCTGAGATAGAAGAGGACAGTTGCTGCTTTTAAAGATCTATGGAGGGAGAGGGGTTAGAGGCAGAGACATTCTGCTGAAACAACAGTTATGGAAAATCTTTAGTCATGGAAAACATATTTTACCTGTGAATTGAGAAATTTGAAAATGAAAAATCAGTCTAGGAGGATAAAGCTGCAGATTTCTCTAAAAAGATATATTTTATTTAAATCCTATTTTGATGTGTGCTATTGATTTATAGAAAACAATTTCAAAGAGAGTTACTTTTGAAAGATTTCCATATCTCTATGTACTAAAGTATAGAAAAACTTTTTAAGTCTTATGCTGTATGAATCGATACATGCTCTGTTGGATGGGTGTATTTCTGTACTACGGCACCATATGGAGCACTCTATGGCGGTTCATGTTTTTCCAGCTCTGTCACACAGAGACTCTATGTGCAATTACTATTACTATAGTTAAAAGGGCTTAGTTGGGTATTTACTTTACGATTGGTGACTGTAATGCAGTAAAGTGTTTTCTCTTCAGCCACAATGTATATGCACAATGTATACAGCAATGCTACTGAGTGCAGCGGGTGACTATCTCTATCAGTCTTCTAAAGGCCACTTCACACATAACGAGATCGCTAACGACCTCGTTGCTACATCACAGTTTCTGTGACGAAACGACTTCACCAGCGATCTCGTTATGTTTGACACGTACCAATGATCCGCCCCTTGCTGTGAGATCGTTGGTCGTTGCTGAATGTCTTGGGCCATTTTTGGCTCGTTGGAGTCCTGCTGGGCAGCATGTATCTGTATGTTTGACACCTACCAACGATCTCGTTAACGACCTACATGAGAACTTAAAGTGTGACACTTAGGCGTGTAGTTGTGTCACCTTTTCCGCGCCCCCTCTGCACCGATTGGTTGGCGCTGAGAACAGTAAGCAAACACTCGGGAACGAAGGAGGGATCAATCCGGGTGCAGATGCAGCTTCGAGCCGAAAAGCAAGCAAGCAACCGGGAACAAAGTACGAATGAATCCGGGTGGAGTCGCAGGTTCTATCCTCAAAGCAAGGCTCAAAAATGGACAAAGGATGAAGCGATACAAAGTTGCCTTCTAGGCCGGCCGCCTAATCAGAACGCAGTATTGGCCACCAATCGGAGCGGAGGGGTGTGGAAAAGGCGAACCATATGCACGCCTACGTGGCTTACAGCGTCAAACACTACGCCCCTATTCGAGATTGGAATCGTTACATCCTACGTCATACACACAGGCCAGTATTGCAGTCCTGAGCAGGGCACATCAAAGTGCGCCTGTGCAGAACCTCAATGCCGGCAAGTGTGTTTGACGTAGACGCGTCATGCACGTCGGCTTCAGAAGGAGGAAGACCAAGATGGCCGAAAGGGAAGGTGTCAGTCCCGGAGAACGGCGCCACCCATCCAACTGTTGTGCACTGGAGCGACCTTCTAGGTGAGTATTCTAAAGTGTTATTTATGTTCTACCCAGCGGCCTAGGCTCTTATATACAGCATGTTAGAATGCTGTATATAAGAGCCCAGTGGTGGTGGCCGCAGATTATAGGCCCTAAAACTGGTGACAGATTCCCTTTAAGCAAAATACATAGTTGAATGCACAGAGTAGGCTGAAAACACAATGTGCAATAATGCAACGGGGATATCATGTAAATGAACATCAAAAACAACTATGGCTCAGCCTTAAGGTACCGTCACACATAATGAGATCGCTAGCGAGATCGCAGCTGAGTCACGGTTTCTGTGACGCAGTAGCGATCCCGTTAGTGATCTCGTTATGTGTGACATCTACCAGCGATCAGGCCCCTGCTGTGAGATCTCTAGTCGTTGCAGAATGGGCCAGGCCATTTTCTTCAAAGGCGATGTCCTGCTGGGCAGGACACATCGCTGTGTTTGACACTGTGTGACAGGGTCACAGTGACGGCTGAGATCGTTATACAGGTCGCTACTGTGACCTGTATTGTTCCTGCATCGCTGGTAAGGTCTGACTGTGTGACATCTCTCCTGCGACCTCCCAACGACTTACCTGCAATCCCTATCAGGTCGCATCGTTTTCGGGATTGCTGGTAAGTCGTTGTGTGTGACTGGGCCTTTAGCCATGCTGCTGTCCTTGAACCGTCAATCTTCAGGAGTGCATCACCCCCTGGGAAGCAGGAATCTGAGGTAGAGGAGCGATGCGGTCTTTAATTGCAACAATGAGATAATCCTCTTTCAGCACTAAAACGTAATAAAGTATTCTGAAAATTAACATTCCAAAATTAATACATTTATAATACCGAGTGTAAAGTCTACTGCTGGGCGCTAAATGTAACACAGTTTGCAAGCTTTTTCTAGCTTGTCCCCTTAAATGTTAGATTAATGGTGGGACGAAATAACCAGTAAGGGAGGTCATTATTGGCTTTATGAAGATCAGGAAATCCGTTGGTGTGGAGAACGTCTAATCCCAGCCACAGCAAGCGAGGGCTGCTGAGCGTGCGAGGGTTGCAGTAAAGCCCCAGGGGAAGTTAAGTGTATAGTTTAAACACAATATCCAAGTTGTGATAACTGAGTAATTGTGATTTGTGTCAGGTGACTTGTTTGTAGCAGTTAGGGGTACTTTACACGTTGCGAAATCACTAGCATCGGCTAGCGGTGCCGAGCGCGATAGCACCCGCCCCCGTCGCACATGCGATATGTGGTGAACATTATTGCTACGGCAGCGTCACACACACATACCTGCTCGGCAACGTTGCTGTGACTGCCGAACTATCCCTCCTTCAAGGGGGAGGTTCGTTCAGCGTCACAGCGACGTCACTAAATAGAAGCGGAGGGGCGGAGATGAGCGGGACATAACATCCCGCCCACCTTCTCCCTTCCGCATTGCCGTTGGGACGCAGGTAAGGAGATGTTTGTCGCTCCTGCGGGTTTACACACAGCGATGTGTGGAGCTGCAGGAACGACAAACAACATCGTACCTGCGGTTGACCCGACATTATGAAAATGACCGATGCTACACAGATCACCGATTTTTGATCTTTTATTATCGTTTATTGGCGCATCTAGGATTTACACGTTGCGATGTCATTACCGGCAACGGATGTGCGTCACTAACAACGTAACCCTGACGATATTTAGGAAGCTATGTCGCAGTGTGTAAAGCCCCCCTTAGTTTCTTACCTTCAATGAGAACAAAAAACGGTATTTTGAATAAAAAGTACTTTATTAGTGTGACAAAATCAATGAAAAATATATTTTAGTTACCAGTTTATAACATCATAATCCAAACATCTGAGTATAAATAAAAAGCAAAAATCAAGAGAGACATTTTTTTTGTTCTTATTTTTGGGAGACACTAAAAAGGAACATGACTTGAATAGTTTATTCTTTACAAATATCCACTGAACTGTCGCAAACAGACAAATACAGAATCGAAATAGTATTTTACAGAATGTACAACATCTTCAGCTAATAAACATCCCTGGTACATAACAATTTGTTCAATTGATCTTTTTTTATATAAAGGCACAGGATGGTTAGGTGGCAACTTTTCCTCCATAGATGTAAATCTCTGTCTGTCTGTCACAGTCATCAGTTGTGACATCTAAGATATCAACAAATCAGCTCAGTAGTGATTATATTATACCGCTCAATGGTTAAATACATAAGATTCGCTACGGCATACAGAAGCAGCCAGCAGAAGAGAACTGATTTTCTTTGACTTTCCATGCCCTCCTCACTGTAAAAATTGTATATGTAGTAATAACGCAATATCTAATAGACCATTTAAATAACATATATATATATTAAAAGGGGAAAGGTGAAGCTGGATATGGGATTTTTTGTGTAATACTGAATCAAATTCTGTATAGGAAGCCAGCAGAAGAAAATATACAATAAAAGAAAAGCAGACTGGGCATTGAAAATTCCTACACTACTTGAAAATAAGCGGCATTAATCTCCAGCCCCTGAATTCTCTTTATATTATGATAAATATTAATATATACAGTTAAACTGGTTTTAGGACACCATCAAATGGACCACAAAGGTGCTGAATTAACGTGTTTCCTAGATTACTTGACAATCGTAGAAAAGTATGCAAAGTTCATTTGTAAGGGTTAGGGAACTTGGTCTTGTGAAATTCTGCAATTCCACAATATTACAGTTCTGTACTGGATTATTAAGAGCCAGGAAATTTACAGCATTTTAGAGAAATTATTGATTTGATTTTAAGTCCATATATGGAAATGGGGCAAATCTGCATTAGAGTGCAAAAAACTTTGCTTTATGGACCTGAAGGTTCAATTTTTCCTTTTCCATACCTTATAATTACTATAATAATCTTTATTAACGCCAACATATTCTGCTGAACTTCACATTTCAGAGGAAACGTAGAAACAAAATCAGTCATCAAATATTAAAAAACTACTAATTCAAATGAGGAATTAAGGATTTAAAGGGAACCTGTCAGCAGATTTGGGGCCTATAAGCTGCGGTCACCACTAGTGGGCTGCTATATACAGCATGTTAGAATGCTTGAATATAAGAGCCCAGGCCGCTGTGTAGAATGTAAAAATCCCTTTATAATACTTACCTAAATGATCGCTGCGGTGGAGTTGGGTCATATGGGCGTCTCCGTTCTCCAGTGCCGGCATCTCCTCTTTTGGCCATCTTTGTCGTCCTTCTTCTGAAGCTGGAGTGCGTGACATGTCCTATGTCATCCACACTCGCCGGCATTGAGGTCCTACGCAGGCACACTTTGATGTGCCCTGAGCAGGGCAGATCAAAGTATTGTAGTGCGCCTGCGCAGGACCGGCGAGTGTGTATGACATAGGACGCATCATGCACACAGGCTTCAGAAGGAGGATGAAGATGGCAGAAAGAGAAGGCGCCGACACCGGAGAGCGGAGACACCCATATGACCCAACTCTACCGCAGCGACCATTTAGGTAAGTATTATAAAGTGAATTTTACATTCTACACAGTGGCCTGGGCTCTTATATACAGTATTCTGGAATGCTGTATATAAGAGCCTACTGGTGGTGGCCGCAGCTTATAGGCCCCAAATCTGCTGACAGGTTCCCTTTAAGGGAAACTAAGTGAAGAACATCATGCATGCAGTGTGTGCGCGCATGTGTGTGTCCTATGAGTGTGCACGTATGTGAGTGTGCGCGCGTATGTGTGGGTGCGTATATATGTGTGTGTGTGTGTGCGTACGCCTATGTGGGTGGGCGTATGTGTGGGTGCGTATATGCGTGTGTGTGCGTACGCCTATGTGGGTATATGTGTGGGTGGGCATATATGTGTGTGTGTGCGCGTATGTGTGGGTGCGCACTTGGAGTGTGGTGCTCAAAATATTAGGGCTCAGAAAACAGAAGAAGACTCAGTTTATGTACTTCAGTGGAAGGCTACAGAAAATATAAAGTCAAGGTTCATGTTAATCAGCATATTACACCTCCATATAACCTCAAAGTTGTACAGAGCTGTAATATGGAGCTTAAAATGTAATCTTTGTTTTAATTTTCATTTCATAAGTCAATAGTACACATAAAAATAAGCAACTTTTCATAGAGCTCAGAGAAATTTACTTCTTTCTCCTCCTGGATTGAGCATTCTCAATTTATGGCTAAAATCCCTAAATCTGTATTCAGTGAAGACAGATTTTCACAATTCTGAGATAGAAGAGGACAGTTGCTGCTTTTAAAGATCTATGGAGGGAGAGGGGTTAGAGGCAGAGACATTCTGCTGAAACAACAGTTATGGAAAATCTTTAGTCATGGAAAACATATTTTACCTGTGAATTGAGAAATTTGAAAATGAAAAATCAGTCTAGGAGGATAAAGCTGCAGATTTCTCTAAAAAGATATATTTTATTTAAATCCTATTTTGATGTGTGCTATTGATTTATAGAAAACAATTTCAAAGAGAGTTACTTTTGAAAGATTTCCATATCTCTATGTACTAAAGTATAGAAAAACTTTTTAAGTCTTATGCTGTATGAATCGATACATGCTCTGTTGGATGGGTGTATTTCTGTACTACGGCACCATATGGAGCACTCTATGGCGGTTCATGTTTTTCCAGCTCTGTCACACAGAGACTCTATGTGCAATTACTATTACTATAGTTAAAAGGGCTTAGTTGGGTATTTACTTTACGATTGGTGACTGTAATGCAGTAAAGTGTTTTCTCTTCAGCCACAATGTATATGCACAATGTATACAGCAATGCTACTGAGTGCAGCGGGTGACTATCTCTATCAGTCTTCTAAAGGCCACTTCACACATAACGAGATCGCTAACGACCTCGTTGCTACATCACAGTTTCTGTGACGAAACGACTTCACCAGCGATCTCGTTATGTTTGACACGTACCAATGATCCGCCCCTTGCTGTGAGATCGTTGGTCGTTGCTGAATGTCTTGGGCCATTTTTGGCTCGTTGGAGTCCTGCTGGGCAGCATGTATCTGTATGTTTGACACCTACCAACGATCTCGTTAACGACCTACATGAGAACTTAAAGTGTGACACTTAGGCGTGTAGTTGTGTCACCTTTTCCGCGCCCCCTCTGCACCGATTGGTTGGCGCTGAGAACAGTAAGCAAACACTCGGGAACGAAGGAGGGATCAATCCGGGTGCAGATGCAGCTTCGAGCCGAAAAGCAAGCAAGCAACCGGGAACAAAGTACGAATGAATCCGGGTGGAGTCGCAGGTTCTATCCTCAAAGCAAGGCTCAAAAATGGACAAAGGATGAAGCGATACAAAGTTGCCTTCTAGGCCGGCCGCCTAATCAGAACGCAGTATTGGCCACCAATCGGAGCGGAGGGGTGTGGAAAAGGCGAACCATATGCACGCCTACGTGGCTTACAGCGTCAAACACTACGCCCCTATTCGAGATTGGAATCGTTACATAGCTGCTGTGTGACAGGGTCCCAAAGACCAACGAGATCGTTATACAGGTCGCTGCATCGTTACTAAAGTCGTTGGGAAAATGACTGTGTGACATCTCACCAACAATCTCACCAACGATTTAACAACGATCCGGAAACTGTGACATAGTAACGATCTTGTTAACGTCTCGTTATGTGTGACTGGACCTTTAGACTGAATGGAGCAGTGATCATGTGGCCAAGTCAATCAATCCTATATGTAGTGAAAAAGAATTAGGAATGATGACCCCTATACTAGTGACCGAAAGGGGTCCCAGCTGTGGATTAGCAATCATTTTTTTTTCATAATGGTGAAGTGGATGGTAAAACTTCAAAGGGACAAATCTTCATTCATCCATGCAATGTATCAGCTACAAATAGGGATTTTCCTGCATGTTTGACAGTGTGCCTGTAGCTGGGGGGATAAAGAAGGTTTTCCATTTGCTCTACTTAATGATTTATATACAAGGGACAAGCAGATCAAGCTTGCTTCATCATATTTTGCAAAACCCAGTTTTGTAGCTTTTTTTGTCTTGTATCTGAGGTTTATGTTGAGTGCTATTTATAAAGCCTCATATTTCACAATAAAACATATTTCACTAAAGAGGATGCAGAAAAAAAAGGAGACAGGCACATATAGGGTGAAACAGTATAGGGTAGAGCACTGGTGGAGTAAGATAGAAAATGTCTCCTGTGCAGGAACAACATATGGGTCCTTTGCAACCCAAGAGCTCATCAAAATGCTCAATTCCACCTGCTTGGAAGGTGAAAATGGCCCCTCTTACCTCTTGGGCCCCTGCGCAGCTGCACAGGTTGCACCAATGATATGTCCACCCCTGGGGTAGAGAAAGTTAGGGGAAGGTGAGAGGTGGTCACCTGACCAGGTTTATCTTGTCACAACCCCATTATATACCCATACAGAATACAGCTGCTGCAGTCACACCCGCAGATAGAAGAAAATCTGCAAATATATTAAGGAAAAAAAGGAGAGGAACGTTTACTAATGGTTCCACTCCGTAGAAGAATTTAATAGTAGCATTATTACGTGTTACCATTACGTACAAAAATAGACAACATAGATAGAAAAAAAATCGTCCCACTTTTCTGGATGAGAATGGGACCGATTTTTATACGATGTTGTGACTCCAGCCCTTGTGAGGACAAGCTTGTGAAACCTCCATCACTTTTGGGGGGGTTCTTTTGGAAAAACAGATGGTAAAAACTGACTCAAGGATCAAACCTTAAAAATCTAACTGATAAAAATCAGTCCGTTTTTTGCGTATGACAAAAATTATGGATGTCTGAGTCAGAGTTTACAGTTCCCAGTCACCACTCAAGCAATTGCTGGCCATACACGTTCAATAAATATTAACTGAGCATTGCAATATATTGTTGGAGTTAAAAAACTAATATAACTTACTAGTTTTTCCCCTATTAAAAAATAATGAGACTCAAGCATGGTTAATAATAGTAATAATAATAATAATAATAATTATGGGGAGGTTGTGATACAAATCAGTGTCCAGCTACTTGTGTATGGCAGGTTTTAAAAATTGGGGACAGTACAAAACGCCATCCTTGATGAAGATTCCCCTGGAATAAGGAGCCCTAAATTCATTAAGGGGTTCATCTTTCGGCTGCAGTCTGCCAGTGTCAGAAATGTACTGCAGGGAACACTTAGTACATTTCTATTCAAACTGTCTCTCCAGGGAGGAAGGAGATGAAGTCTAGCGCCACCTATTGAAATAGCAATCCTAAAATCAAAAGTGGCTCTTTAACAAGCCTTTTCATATGACTTAATACTGCTATACACGTTGCAATTTCGCATACGATATCGTATGCGATTTGCAACGCCCCCATCATATGTGCGGCACGTTCAATTTGGCGAACGTCCACTTGCTGGATTGGGAGGGACGTTCGGCGTCACATCGACGTCACACGGCAGCCGGCCAATAGAAGTGGAGGGGCGGAGCTGAGCGGGACGTAAACATCCCGCCCACCTCCTTCCTTCCGCATTGTCAGCTGGGAGCCGCAGGACGCAGGTAAGATCTGTTCATCGTTCCCGGGGTGTCACACACTGCGATGTCTGCTGCCTCGGGAACATTGAACAATCTGCCGTTCAATTTTAGAGAAAGGTACGATGTGTATGCGATGAACGGATTTTCGTTCAATCGCAATCGCACGTAGCAGTTACACACTGCAATGTAACTTACGATGCCGGATGTGCGTCACTTACGACGTGACCCCGCCGACATATTGTAAGATACATTGCAGCGTGTAAAGCGGGCTTTAGGATTTATACCAGATCAAAACCTCAATTCCCATACTTTACACTGACACTGACGAGGGGCAATCACCTGAAACACCGTGTCTGCAAATTGGGGTTCTGATCTGGTACAAATCCTAACACATAAGAAAAGGCTTTAAAGGGCCACTTTTGACTTTTAGGATTGCTACTTCCAATAGGTGGCGCTAGCGTTCATCTCCTTCCTCCCTGGTGAGACAACTTGTAAATTTCCCGAGGGGCCTCACTGGCAGCCAGACTGGCTTGTCAGTTTTCCGCAAAGAGAAAAGTTTTCCCCTTACATTTCTATTGTAATTTATGCCACTTACGTAATGTAAATTCTGCTGAATTTGCTGCGCTCAGCCATGCCCTTCCCTCTAAGAGCTGCTCACTTCTTGAAAAGATGGCAGAGCGGACGTAAAAATGCCAAATTTGTTTTGCACATCTATAATTTATGCAAAGATTGTGCAACATTTCAAACAATTTTACACAAGATTAATATCAAAAGCTGCTTGATTAATTGGCCCCATAAGAATATAGATGGAAGCACTAAAACGAACGGCTTCCCTCATATTTACAGTATATACTGTATACTGTAATTGTGGAGAAGTGATGATGATGTAGAGTCAGCGGCTCAGCAGAACTCTGAAAACATTACATGTATCTCCTCCGCTCACGCACCGCTACGTTCGTCTGCAATCAAATTGGAGATATTTACTCGAACTAAAATGACTTTTAAGAAGTGACTTTTCTTTCCCTTATATTTGCAGTATATGCAGACTTTTTGCATTGTGATATAAGTACATGGTGCCCTGGATTAATTTATTCATATCACGCTGACTGTAAAAATAAACATCCTATGTGCTGACTATAACTAGTGTTAATAAAAAATGGAGTTATTGAATAGTGCCTATTCTCTCATTGTGTCTGAGCATGTATAAGATAATAACGACCAGCTTGTATAATTGTATATTATTATGATTGGAATGGCTGAGTGATCATATCATAACACTGCGGAGCTGGTGGGCCACGCCAAGCTATAAACACAGGGGCAATTTATGGCATTCTAAATCCTGTCCATGAGGACAGCACACAGAGGTCATTATGACTCCCATCAATGCATCATACAGATTACAGCACCTGGAGGGAGTAAAATTCTTTAAATATGCCATTAAAGAGGACCTTTCACCAAATGTATTATGTTGAACTAGTCTTTGTGTAATAAGCACTGCAGTTTTTAATTTTGCTTCTCTATTGCAGAGATATTAACAATAAAAGTATTTGACACTTAAGGGGGCTTTACACGCTGCGACATCGCTAATGCGGAGTCGTTGGGGTCACGGAATTTGTGACGCACATCCGGCCGCATTAGCGATGTTGCTGCGTGTGACACCGATGAGCGATTTTGCATCGTTGCAAAAACGTGCAAAATCGCTCATCGGTGACATAGGGGTCCATTCTCGATTATCGTTACTGCAGCAGTAACGATGTAGTTCGTCGTTCCTGCGGCAGCACACATCGCTCCATGTGACACCGCAGGAACGAGGAACCTCACCTTACCTGCCTCCCGGCCGCTATGAGGAAGGAAGGAGGTGGGAGGGATGTTCCGGCCACTGATCTCCACCCCTCTGCTTCTATTGGGCGGCCGCTCGGTGACGTCGCTGTGACGCCGCACGGACCGCCCCCTTAGAAAGGAGGCAGTTCGCTGGTCACAGCGACGTCGCCGGGCAGGTAAGTATGTGTGACGGGTCTGCGCGATGTTGTGCGGCACGGGCAGCGATTTGCCCGTGTCGCACAACAGATGGGGGCGGGTACCCACGCTAGCGATATCGGGACCGATATCGCAGCGTGTAAAGTAGCCTTTAGGCAATTAATTTTTTTAAAGTCCAAGTGGGCATTACCAGAGAGATTTTACTGGGGGCGTGTACTTCTGACTCTATTGGACGCTGACCAATCACAAGCAGGCAACAATACACTGGGGAAAGAAGAACACACCCCCACAATAGCACTGACCGCCTGCTCTCCCGTACTGCAGAGTGATGACAGTGCTGGAGCACAGCACACCCGAGTGTGACTCACTGACAGAATTTAAAAGGGATCCTGCCAGGTCCCCTCTGCCCTCCAACCCAGCAGCAGTAGACATACCCGTATGTCTAAATTCCCTCTCTACCCAGCCCTGTAGTATAATGTTATTTACTAATATGAATAAATTTGTGCTGTATGTGAGGTCTGTGAGGATGCTGTGTAACAGCTTCATTTCTATATTGATTTTTCCTTCTGAAGCCCATGAGGGATCTTTTTCACCTACACAGACTTGCTGACATGATTCTAAGGAGTTTGTGCGATTCCTCCTTTGAGGCTTTGTTAGGATATGTGGAGGGGTTGGATCCAGCACCAATTCCAAAAATAGGGTAAAGAAAATATTTTCCTTTATTGATACATATTAAAATCCTTGTATGAAGACCGCAGATGGAAAGTTCAGTTCATAGGTAGTCTAAACGCGTTTCAGACTTCATAATAAAAACAAAACAAAGTCCTTAATCATAACTTTGTTTTGTTTTTATTATGAAGTCCGAAACGCGTTAAGACTACCTATGAACTGAACTTTCCATCTGCGGTCTTCATACAAGGATTTTAATATGTATCAATAAGGAAAATAATTGCTTTACCCTATTTTTGGAATTGGTGCTGGATCCAACCCCTCCTCCTTTCCGTTCTTCATTATATGCTGGTTTGGACTTACCAGCGGATCTCGTGCACCCCTGGGATCCTGCAGTATTGGGTGTCAGGTGAGCTGGTTTTTCTTTGCACACTACTTTGTAAGGATATGTGCCAACAATCAGGACTCACTGCGTCCTGGATGCAGCGAGTTTCCTCCACAGGAGAACGCAGGAGACTGCAGCTGCTTGTACCCACGATCAGGGTTCACTCCGCTGCGGGCTCCTCGCTGTGTTCTCCGTACGGAGGACGCATGAAAATCCGCAGCAAACAATTGACGTGCTGCAGTCTGGAAAGGTCAGTGTTTGTTGCGGAAAAAACAAGCACAGTGGGCACGGGATTTCTAGAAAGCCCATTCACTGTGCTTGTACTGTACAACGCAGCGTTTTGGACGCAGCTAATGCATGCTGCATCTAAAATGCCGCAAACACTGATCGCGAGCACAGACCCTAACTCTTCCCATCCACTGCAAATTCCGTGATGGGTACCATCTGTGCACAGCCTGTGTTTGAAGTTATCAGCCCTGGTTATCTCGCTACAGAGTCTGCATGATTTCCTCCCTCCCAGCTCCCCTGGTGCATAACATCCCTTCCTATCTCACTACATGGTTTGCATGATTTCCCCCCATTGGGGACTTACCCCCCTCCCCAATACCTGTTGCTGCTGTGTACACTCTCCTCTTCCTCCTCACTCCTCTAGTACTAAAAGAAGGGCACACCAGGCACAACTAAGTGCAGTGTGCTGTCAAATCAATGTGCAAAAAAAGCTGCAAAGCCTGCTATGTAAAGGAGTGGCACAGAGTCTACGGCAGAAAGGTGGAACATTTTTAATAAAATCTTTTCAGAAAGCTTAGTACTTATAAAGCAAATGAACAATAAGAAAATCAGTGCAAATGTGTACATGTCTGTTTGTTTGAAATCATTTTCAAAACCCTATAAAAGAAATGTAAGATCCTCGTTTATTAGTCTGTACAAAAAGCATGTGTTACTTTGGTGGAAACAATATACAGTTACATATATAGGCCATTGATTTGAACTAGATCTGTGATTATTAGAAATTCTAAAGTCCCCATAGATTGAAAATTCTGTTACTTTTTGTGTATAGTGGTGATATTGCCCAAATCGTTACTTTTCAGGTTTCCAGAATAGTTTGAAACCTTGTGACTGACCACTGATTAGATGTTATGAATAGCATTGAAATATGATACACAAGGTCCTACATGTGATACAGTAAGTTATAATCAATAGTCTCCGATTACCGGCTTCCAGCACAGAATTGCTCATTATTGGGCAGGAGCTAATTGGGAGGTAGCCATTAGGAAAGAAATTAGCATACAGAAAGACAGAAGCAGTGGGAAAACTAAGAAAATCAGTGTCAAGTAATGTTACTTAATCCCAAGCTAATATTTTGTCATGCTTCAGGAAGACGATCAATGCAAAATCAATCTGATCTATATGTTCCGCTGCACGGCCGCAGAGAAGTGCTCCAATACCTTTGTCTATTCATCATCCGTGGACAGGAACTTTGCTTGCAAAAAAATAAAATACTATAAAATAGTGGGAATCGGGGTCGGAGATATGTGTTCTTTTGGTGCATATTTAGAGAAGAATGGCAAAAACACAGATAACATGACCCCAACGATCGCAAGCATGTATCCCCATCCGATCTGACAGGTTCCTGCATAGTATATACTCGAGTTCTCACAGTACTTCTTCACAGTAGCTGCGTTGAGGCCGAAGGGATAGACCAAGAGTCCAGATGCCATGATGAACACTGTAAACACAAAACAGAGAGAAGCAAAGTGATTGGTATGTAGTATTCATAAAATACATGATCAATTAAATTGGATACAATTTTGTTTTTTTTTATAATAGAGGTCCAAATCCACTGAACAGACATTGATTTAAAGGGACCAGCAGATTTGGGACCTATAGGCTGTGGCCACCAACAGTGGCTCTTATATACAGGATTGTAACATGCTGTATATAAGAGCCCAGGCCGCTGTGTAGAACATAAAAACACTTTATAATACTCACCTAAACAGTTGCTGCGGTGGAGTTGGGTTTTCCGGGACCGCCGCTTCCTCTTTCGTCCATCTTTGTCATCCTCCTTCTGAAGCCTGTGTGCATGACGCGTCCTATGTCATCCACACTTGCTGGCATTGAGGTCCTGCGCAGGCGCACTACAATATTTTGATCTGTCCCGCTCAGTGCCGGCGAGTGTGGATCACGTAGGACGCGTCATGCACACAGGCTTCAGAAGGAGGATGACAAAGATGTCCAAAAGAGGAAGCATCGGCACCGGAGAACAGAGACGCCCATATGACGCAAGTCCACCACAGCGACCCTTTAGCTTAGTATTATAAAGTGATTTTTACGTTCTACACAGCGGCCTGGGCTCTTATATACAGCATGTTAGAATGCTGTATATAAGAGCCCACTGGTGGTGACCGCAGCTTATAGGCCCCAATCTGCTGACAGGTTCCCTATACTGACTACTAGCAGCCACCACTAGAGGGAGTTTATCGCATATTTTGTATCCAGTCAATATGCTCCAAGGGAAAAAATAGGGGAGATTTGTCAGTCTAAAAGTGCCAGAAATCTGGAATAATTTGTGCAAAGAAACTCTTTTATAACCTGCATCTTATTTATTGTGTGTTTTAGACACTTTGGGGGGAATTAATCAAGACACCTTTTACCCATAAGCTTTGATCCATTCTTGATTAAGATGCACCAAATTCCTTAAAGGGGTTATCCACTACAATGACAACCCCTTCTCATTCCATTGTTTTGCCACGGTAAAATAAAAAATCTTATACTCACCTCCTGTGCTTGCGCCGTTCCAGTGGTGTCAGGGCTCGTCTTCCCGGGGCTCACGTGTGGTTGTGACGTCACGCGAGCCCCACTTTCAACACCACTGGCTTCCCTCTCTCCACCTTCAGACAAATGAGTAATCGACAGAAACTCAGTGACCAGCCACAGATATCACTTAAAATTGATTATTTATTTGTCCAAAGGTGGGGAGAGAGAAGCCGGTGGTGATCGGGTGCTGGGCTCGTGTGATATAATAAGGTCACGCGATGTCCCGGGAATGTGAGCACCAACGCCATTGGTACGGTGCAGGCACGGGTGGTGAGTATAAGATTTTTTTATTTTTCTGGAGCCAAACATGGGGAATAAGAAGGGGATATTCTAATAGTCGACAACCCCTTTAAGAGGTGTATTTGGTGTATCGTTCACCAGCCTCCACAACAGAGTTAGAAATGTGCTCTGGTCTCCATACCACTATAATTCATGGCACTTTTGAAGTGTATATTATAGTTAAAGAAATCCTTCAGCAGGTTTTCGCTATGTAATGAAAGAGCGTCATAATGTAGGGACTAAGAACCTCATTTTCTTGATATATTACTTACTTGGCTAAGCATTGCTGTTTCAATAAAATCAATGTTTTATCAGCTGGAAATTATCACCATAGGAATAGGTTTCTCGTGCCTAATAGTCAAATATTCTATGTAAGCTCGCACCACTACTGATTAGCAGCTTTCTGCCTATGCACAGCGTGCACAAACAGAAAGTTGCCAATCAGTGGTGGCAGCAGGGCTATATACAGCTCAGCACTGTAAGCTTTTGTAGGTCTGGAGCAGAGAAAACAGTAATTATAATACACCTGGGCAGCATGGTAGCTCAGTGGTTAGCACTGTTGCTCCTGGGTTTAAATACCACTGAGAACAACATCTGCAGGGAGTTTGTATGGTCTTCCTGTGTTTGCGTGGGTTTCCTCCAGGTGCTTCAGTTTCCCCCCACAATCTGAAGACAATCTGTCAATGGGGACAGTGATGTTGATGTCTGGAAAGCGCTGGGGAATTAATGGTGCTTGTATGAGCAAATAAAATAAACTGCTGCACCCAGTAACATAAGTGACACATCTCTGGATTCAGGGTCGATACCTGTACATCATACTGCTCTCAGATTACATAGGAATAACCAGCGATGCTCCGGCTTCCAGGTCCTCAGTGTGGTGAATATAATCAATGAATCAAGAGCCGAAGAAAACAGCGCTGAATACAGGTGAATATAGAAAATCTTTTTATTTTAAAGACCCGTGTTTTCTCCGGTACGTGTCACACTGATGTCACACGGATCACATCAGTGTCCGATCCGTGTGCTGCTGGAGAAAAAACGGATATGTCTCCGTGTGTGCATGCAGGGCCACTCGCACGCACACACGGAGTGTGAAAACACGGCCGTGCGAGTAACTCCAGAGAATAACATGGGTACATGTGGCATCCGTGTTAAAAACTGATGTCACATGTACCTGAAACACGGACGTCGGAAAGGGGCCTAATGCAAAACCCCTAACTCTTCGATGCAGGTCCCATCAATGGTCCCCACCAATCAGCAAGTTATCCCTTATCCAATGAACTTATATTTACTGGAAAAAACCATTAACTGTTCGATAACACGTTTAATCCAAGATTTATATTAAACATCACTCGTCCCAATTTCAAATTCAGATTTCTGTTACATTTTCTCAGTAACACAAATAATAATAATAATTTTATTTCTGTAGCGCCAACATATTCCGCAGCGCTTTACAATGCAGAGGTTCATATAGAAACAAACATAAGTAACAGTTATAGAAGATACAATAATTAAAACAAAAAATAAAGACAACCCTGCTCATAAGAGCTTACAATCTACAAAGGGGTGAGATGGGGGTGACACAAGGTTCAAGTGCTTATTTCCAAATATCCACAAGGTGGCAGTGAGGAACAAGAAATTTGGAGACATACAAGTTTTTACTACTTGTTTTTTTTTTTGTTAATTGCATCAGTAGATTAGTGACTTGTATCTATGCTCTTGTGTTTTAATGTCATTTGCTGTAGTATCCGTCTATTCTAACATTTACAATTTGCGACATGCAGTGTTAATAGGTGATAGGGGTCTGTAGATGGAACGCTAGAACAGATTCTCAGGCATTTGTACCGATATTTGGATCTTAGTACGCCGCATTGTATGCAACAGTCTGCAAAGTAGATGGTTACACCCCCAAACTCAGCAATTATATTTATACAGAGCATTGTTTGTGCTTCAGTATTAGGTTGTATAGCTTGAATAAAAATGTAATATAATGTATTAAACACATTTTTTTCCACCATGAAGTGCAGTTAATTCATGAGCCGTGCAAATAAGGCTACTTTCACACTTGCATTCAGCGGAGTCCCTCACTATGGAGAATAGCGCAGTCCGTTAACGCACTGCGCTATTCTCCATAGACTTGTATGGACGACGCACTGTAACGCAAGTGTCAGCTTTGCATCCGCCGGACGACGCAGCGTCGTTATTTCACTGCGCATGCTCTTTTTTTTTTAAATCACAAACTTTATTTTGTCTCTCGGTGGCTGAACGTTCAGCTGAGCGCCCGCCCGCCGGCATGTGAGAGCTCTCAGCTGAGCGCCCGCCCGCCGGCATGTGAGAGCGCTCAGCTGAGCGCCCGACCGCCGGCATGTGAGAGCGCTCAGCTGAGCGCCTACCCACCGGCATGTGAGAGCTCTCAGCTGAGCGCCCGCCGCCGGCATGTGAGAGCGCTCAGCTGAGCGCCCGACCGCCGGCATGTGAGAGCTCTCAGCTGAGCGCCCGCCCGCCGGCATGTGAGAGCGCTCAGCTGAGCGCCCGACCGCCTGCATGTGAGAGCGCTCAGCTGAGCGCCTACCCACCGGCATGTGAGAGCTCTCAGCTGAGCGCCCGCCGCCGGCATGTGAGAGCGCTCAGCTGATCGTTCACAATAGTCTGCTGCCGGTAAA
This sequence comes from Anomaloglossus baeobatrachus, assembly GCF_048569485.1. Lineage (NCBI taxonomy): Eukaryota > Metazoa > Chordata > Amphibia > Anura > Aromobatidae > Anomaloglossus > Anomaloglossus baeobatrachus. The sequence continues at coordinate 94,751,038 of NC_134354.1, read as the reverse complement.
ACTGTAAAGAAGAAAAAAAAAGCTTCTGTTGTTTTGTACGATCCGTTGCATCCGTCACACAGCGCAATGCTACGGAAACCGTCCAACGCAAGTGTGAAAGTATCTTAAATTAACAGGTGGCTACAACATTTCTCATCATATGTTTTGGTATTGCTGTACTGCTGCCCGTTCAGTATCAGAGGTTGCACCCGTGTCCGAGAGATATATGACGCACACAAGCATTGTATATGCGGACTCATTCAACACTTATTTCACTTTCTTGCCACCATCTTGTTCGTCTTCTCCTCTCATCTGTCCAGAGCTTTAATTTATCATTTTGGGATTTGGAACCCTCCAGCCAGAGATTATTGGGGTAAGTTCACACTGGTTTTTTTTAATGTGGATTTTGAAGCATATTCACTCCAAAATCCACATCAAAAACCTCTTCAAATGCTTTTTTATGTAGATTTTGGTGCAGACCTGCTTCAAAAAACTTGTAAAAAAATCTGTTTAAAGAGTTAATTGTGGAGCTGATTCTGCTTAAAAAATCCACATAAAAAACAATGAATAGTGTCCTATTGATTTCAAAGGGAAAACTCCTATAGGGCACATTGTGCTGTTTTCAATTTTTTATTTTTCATGGAAAAAAATGCGTGTCAAAAAGTTCTGAGGAGTGTGAGGGGAACCAGGTTGTGGCAGGTGGGCTCACAAAATAGGATAAAATGAGGTCAATATGACCCCATGCAGATTGGTACAACTAGAGATTTTTTTCATGATAGCAGACAAGGGTTAATAGATACTCAAAAGACTGACTATATGAACAGCAAGGTGTTTTTCTATTGCAATGCATATGTCCATTATTTTAGTGTTTAGTCCTTTTTAAGGGGGGTTATGGAGTGTTCCCACCTGAGAAGATGTCACATGAATGACGGTGACAGCCAAGTGGCCACCATCTCTACACTGTGGCTCCATTGCCATTTAGTAGTCACCTCGCTAGAAATCAGGCCAGTTCTGTCTGGCTATGTGGACAGGACTGAGGAAGGCCCTCTTGCAAATAAAATAGGAAATATTTCAGCATAAAAGGCAATGAGAAACTGAAAAATTAGGATTTTACTACAAATAAGAACAGAGGACCAATATACAATTTAGGGGCTGCAGATTTTTTAGGAAAAACATGAGCCAAAAACATCACTATGGACGTAATATGGATAACACCAGGATAACATACCAACTATCTATAGGTGTCCCCCAAGGTTTAGTTCCAGGACCCCTGCTGTTCTCCATTTACACCTTCGGCCTGGGACAGCTCATAAGGCCCAGTCACACTAAACAACTTACCAGCGATCCCAACAACGATCCAACCTGATAGGGATCGCTGGTAAGTTGCTAGGAGGTTGCTGGTGAGATGTCACACTGCGACGCTCCAGCGATCCCACCAGCAACCTGACCTGGCAGGGATCGCTGGAGCGTGGCTACACGAGTTGCTGGTGAGCTCACCAGCAACCAGTGTCCAGCCCCCAGCCAGCAGCGCCGTGTGGAAGATGCTGCACTTGGTAACTAAGGTAAATATCGGGTAACCAACCCGATATTTACCTTGGTTACCAGCGCACGCAGCTGCACGTGCAGAGAGCGGGGAACAGCGCACACTGCTTAGCGCTGGCTCTCTGCTCTCCTAGTTACAGCACACATCGGGTTAATTACCCGATGTGTACTCTGCTACACGTGCAAGGAGCAGGAGCCGGCACTGACAGTGAGAGCGGAGGAGGCTGGTAACGAAGGTAAATATCGGGTAACCAAGGACAGGGCTTCTTGGTTACCCGATGTTTACTGTGGTTACCAGCCTCCGCAGAAGCCGGCTCCTGCTGCCTGCACATTTAGTTGTTGCTGTCTCGCTGTCACACACAGCGATCTGTGCTTCACAGCGGGACAGCAACAACTAAAAAATGGCCCAGGACATTCAGCAACAACCAACGACCTCACAGCAGGGGCCGGGTTGTTGCTGGATGTCACACTAAGCAACATCACTAGCAACATCGCTGCTACGTCACAAAAGTTGTTTGTTACCAGCGATATTGCTAGCGATGTTGCTTAGTGTGACGGGGCCTATAGAGTTCCATAGCTTCCAGTATCATCTTTCGGCTGATGATACAGAGATCAGGTGGCTCGGTGGTTAGCACTGCAGTCTTTTAGCACTGGGGTCCCGGGTTCAAATCCCACCAAGGACAACATCTGCAACAAGTTTGTATGTTCTCCCTGTGTTTGCTGGGGTTTCCACTGACACACCAAAGATATACTGATATTGACTTTAGATTGTGAGCCCCAATGGGGACAGTGTTGATAATGTATGTAAAGCGCTGTGGAATTATTGGCGCTATATAAATCAATAAATATTATTATCTACCCTGGTAGCATCTCCTTACTAACCAAAATCCCACAATGTCTGTCTGACATTTCATCCTTCTTTACTGTTTCATTTTTAAAACTGAAATCATCATCTTTTCCCCATCTCACTCTACCAGACCTATCCATTAAAGTCAATGGCTGCTCACTCTCCCCAGTCCCGCACGCTCACTGCCTGGAAGTAACCCTCGACCCTGCTCTCTCCTTCAAGCCACATATCCAAGCACTTTCCATCTCCTGCCAACTGCAACTCAAAAATATTACCTTGGATCCGTACATTCCTTGACCAAGAATGTAAAAAAACACTAGTGCGTGCCCTCATCATCTCTCGCCTTGACTACTGCAACCTACTGCTTTCTGGCCTTGTTTCTAACACTCTTGCACCCCTACAACCTATCCTAAACTCTGCTGCCCAATTAATCCACCTGTCCTCCTGATATTCCCCGGACTCTCCTCTCTGCCAATGTCTTCACTGGCTTCCCATTGCCCAAAGACTCAGTTTCAAAACACTAACCATCACATACAAAGCCATCCTCAACCTGTCTCCTCTATACATCTGTGACCTAGTCTCCCGGTACTTACCTGCACACAAACTCTGATCCTGACAAGATCTCCTTCTCTCCCCTCTTATCTACTCCTCCCACAATTGCATACGAGATTTCCCCCGTTCCTCCCTCATACTCTGAAACCCTCTACTCCAACATATCAGACTCTCACCCACCTTGGAAACCTTCAAAAGTAACCTGAAGATCCACTTTTTCCTACAAGCCTACAACCTGCAGTAACCCTCAGTCTAATATAATGCAGCCTGACCAGCTCTACCATCACCTACTGTATCCTCACCCATCTCCTGTAGACTGTGAACCCTCGGGGGCAGGGTCCACTCTAGTCCTGTACCAGTTTGGCCTTGTATTGGTCATGACTAGAGATGATCGAATACCTCAAATATTTGGCTTCGCGAATATTTGCCGAATAGGTCGCCGCTATTCGACTATTTGCGAATATTCAATGCGCAATGTAAGTCTATGGGAAACCCAAATAACAACTATTTGTAACTATTCAGGCTTCCCATAGACTTACATTGCGCATCGAATATTCGCATAGCGATAACTTATTCGTTGGATATTCGCGAAGCCGAATATTTGAGGTATTCGATCATCCCTATTCATGACTATTGTACTTGTCTATGTATGCCCCTTTTCATACGTAAAGCACCATGGAATAAATGGCGCTATAATAAATAATTCCTGTACACTTGTGTGAATGGTGCCCTATCGCTGATACGGGGCCACTGTTTTGAGCCATTTCTCTGTAGATGAGATGAGAAGTGTCTGTGTAACGTGTCCATTCTCCACAATGGCTTCTGCTCAGCACATCCCAGACAAGCAACAAGGAATCTGCCACATTCTTGGCCATTCCCCAGTAAATAGAAGTGTTTGCCAATAGTCTGTGCCTTCATCTGGAACAAGTTACAACGAGGCACAAACAGAGGCAGTTGTACTGCGGCATATTTCACCTGTCATCACAATCACATCATCCTCATATTAATTATTAGATCTGTCATTTTCTGCTGTCATCAGTGTTTGCACTTGTACGATGCCGGAGTTCAAAGCAAAGCAAATATAGTAAGACGGCCGCCATCGCTTTAATGTGGCCACAGTATGATCCTTCAGGAACCCGAGAGACATGAGGAACGTTCATCTGAACCTGACAGTGGCCACACAGACAGCCCCAGCCGGCAACCAACGTCGGAGCTATAGTCTCTCTATATCACGGGACAACACTATAACATTTATATCAGGAAACAAAACCTACAATATTTATCACATTGACCCAAAAATCTGTTGTTGAACTTTAATCTCTTAAAGGGAATCTATGATTAGGTTTATGTTACCCAATCTGAGAGCAGCATGTTGTAGGGATAGAGACGCTGATTCCAGCGATGTGTCACTTAGGGCCCCTTCACATTGTGTTTTTACCTACGCTCAGTGGTCCCGTCGGAGCTTCCATCCGAACACCCCCACAAAATGGTGCAAAGATTGTGAAACATGGCGAAAATGGTGCAAGACGGAGCACACACTGACTCCGCCTGCTCCATTACAGTCAACGGCCCGATCGGCGCAAGAGTCCAAAACCCATTTTGGGGGTGTTCGGACCTAAGCTCCGACGGGACCACTGAACGTAGGCCTTACTGGGCTGCTTGCTGCATTTTTGATAAAGTCCCTCTATCAAATTTACTAGTTCTTCAGAAGACCTCAGGCTGCTATGTCAACCATAAGGCACCCAGCGATGGCATTGACATGGTGAAGCCTGTTATATGCCGGTCATACTTGACAGCAGCATTTCACAGATTAAACTCATGTGATCGGAGCTAGCTGCGATCTCATCACCTACTTTGGGGGTCGGCCATGGAGCAGGCAGAGCTCCATACAGAAATATTGCACAACCGCTATACAACCGCCATACAAGTACAGCCGCAATCAAGGGGTTAACATTATGCAATTTATAATTACAGAGATAAAATGAAGTTGTAGGGCTATGAGCATATGGGAATAGACAGTCAGACTTAAAGGGTTATTCCCTTCTCCAAGATCCTAACCCAATATGTAGTAGGTGTAGTAATAATAATAATATTAGCAAATACCTCCAATTAGAAATGTAGTATAGTTCTTCTGATTCACCATGTCTCTAACCTCATGTTCAGGGCATTGCAGGACCTTAAGTATCCATAGTTATGACAACTAGCAATTAACTAAGTGACTATATGCGTGGCGGTAACCATGGATACATAAGGTCCTGCAATGCCCTGCACATTATGTAAGCAATACAGTAAATCAGGAGAACTATACTACATTTCTAATTGGAGGTATTTGCTAATATTCTTCTTATTACACCTACTACATATTGGGGATAGGACTTGGAGATGGAAATAACCCTTTAAACTGTTTTATTTTCGCCCTATTAATCATATTAATATATCTAATGGGTAGATCATAACACCAGTATTCAGCAGTGCTAGTGGCATCATAAAGCTGAAGGAAAAAGGAGGAATCCAATCCAGGGGCAGGTCAAGGTTATCTGCCTCCTTGGGCAGACAAGGCAAATTGTGCCCCTTCCTCCTATGCACTGTCCAGTTGAGTATCCGTCACTTGGTGGTCTGTGTCTTCTGGATACTGTCCCTGCAGAATTTGTCTCCATACACAGTATCCCACCATAAAGTGCCTCTATATACTGTGTCTACTTGAAAGTGGCCAATAGACAAAGCCCTAGCTGGAGGCCGCGGATTGCTAGGCATGTTTTATTGAAACACAAAAAAAGAGGAGGTTACAGTTTACCAAATATATTAAATTATTACAAAACAAACATAATTAGACAAAGCATATACTGGATTCAGAACAATCAATCTCACGCATGGATGGATCTGGAACTACATTATAATAACTATGCATCTCTACGCCATCTTATTTTACGCCATTTGCAAAATACTAACCTTCCTCTCCCTGTACACCCCACCCTGGCCTCTACAATCGCGATCTGGAAAAACCTTAAGGGAAATAAAAATAAACTGGACACTACTAAATTTGAACGGATAAAAGAGTTTCCTCTTACATTCCTGGCCTATATAGCCAGAGAAAATATTCCCACAAATTGGAGAAAACAGGGTCCAAAAAAGTTAAAAGATTTATATAATGAAATAGACTTCATCACCTTCTTGGATATCAAGATAAAATATAATATCTCAGATAATTATTGCTTTACGATCCACCATAAAAAACCTACTAGCCTTCAAACATCCAATTCCAGAAATTGTTAGCATGCTATACAGTAACATGGAAAATAAGCAAATATGGAGCGCTAGGAGCATTTACAACAACTTCAACGAAGATATTAGTTTTAAAAAAATGGACTACATGATTAAATGGGAACATAGTTTAAAGAAACAATTTTCTGAAAGGGAATGGGAAAAAGCCCTAAAAGCGACTTATAACTCAAACATTTGTGCTACACTGCACGAATCCTACTATAAACTCCTGAGCCATTGGTACTACTCCCCCTCAAGAATAAGCAAATGCAACAAAAACTTGTCTCCTCTCTGTTGGAGGGGGTGCAACCAAATAGGCGATATACTCCATATTTTCTGGAAATGCCCAATGGTTAAAACTTTATGGTCTGAAGTTTTTAAATTGCTGAACCGAATTACAAAATCGAATATCTCTATTTCTCCACATATGGCCCTGTTGTCTCTAGGAACTGAAAATATCGATCCATCCCATGTTTCCATCGCCATTCAACACTTTTTAATTACTAAAAATCTAATATCAGCAAAATGGAAAACGAAAGAATGCCCAAATATTAATGAAATCATTAACATACTATCCACCCATCATAAGTATGAAGAAAGACATGCAATTATAAACAATACATTTTCCTCCTACCACAACCGCTGGAGTCCATGGATCAGTGACACAATTGGCATTTCCTGATTTAAAGGCAACCTTTCTCCAATGATATTTTAATCTAAGATTTGAATTTTAATTCCCCCCTGTCCCCTTGCTGATTTCCCTTTCTTTCCTTTTCTTTCCTTTTCTCCCTTTTCTGTTTTCTCTTCTTTTCTTTAAAAGGCCCAATAGAGTTAAGAGTTATATTATGTATTTTAAACAATTGTTTGTTAATATTAATAAGCGATCATAATAATATTTTACATAAACTAAATAAGCAGGAATGTTTCCCCAACCTCCTTCCCTATTACCCACTTACCTCATTCTTCCCCTGGTTTATCCCCTAATAAAATATTCTTACCCCTCTCATCCCTCCAATCTTTTCCTTTTCCCTCATATAAAATAAAATTATAAGCATTTATACTATATGAGATATTGAAGCCGGGTGCGAAACGTACGTCGGGGTAAGAGACTGGCGGCATGCTGACTTAACATACTCAGGTAACTTTGTACTTGTGGTTGATTGATCTGTTCAGGGGGTCGGCCGGCTTAGCGGTTACACGGCAGTGAGTGCATTCCCCATTTGGGGTTGCTCTTAGCCACAGGCGGCCGGTATGACGTGGTACAATGGCAATGGTACTGTCTCCATGTGGGATTAGTGTCTAGCCACGATCTTGAACAGATCCGTCATCCACTCGTTACTGGGTTGCTTTGCACTGAACGTATACATCTTTGGATTTATTGTGACGATTGATTTCTATAGGCAGCAATGTACACAATGTGGTCCCTGTGTTCATTATTAGTTTGATAAAGGCTGAATGGGATTTATTGGAGAAATGTAATGATTTTGATACCCACAGCACATACGGATTTAACGTGTCAGGGAGCAAATCTGCAAATGCTGCTAAGCACATGTCACTTTTTCTCATTATAGACTTTTTCTATGTGCACTATTATTATGCTGCTATATTCTCTGTTTTTTTGCTGCAATCATCTTTTTTAATCGTGTGTTTATTTATGAAATAAAGATTATTAATCATTATTTGGGACGTTTGAGCTCCTTCTTTGAAAAAATGTTATACGGAAAATATTTTTTCACAGTGTTGTTATAGTTATATAATGGGAGTGTCCGGTTACATAAAGACCTCGCTTGTGTTAATTATATGAGATATATGTATTGAAAGTTTGAAGTCAATTCATGAATATTGTTAAAAATACTTTCTTCATGTAATAAAACATTATTGAAAACTAAGCCCTAGCCGGAGAGCGCCCCCACCCCCCTCGTACATAGTTTCCCACGGAGCGGCAAATAGGAAGTCCATGCCCGTACGCCCTTAGACTTTACATACAAGGATGAGTCTCATCACTGTCAATGGGTAAATTACGAAGTCGTTGTGAAAAGAATCAACTTAGTTATCTTCTTGTTATTAAAAACTGTCTTCAGTTTCAAGAACAAAGGAACTTCTAATTTTCTTTCTTTCTGCTCATTGTCTCTCTGAAGCTGTAGAGTTAAAGCTGCCTCTGCTTGCAGCATTGGACAGAGCACAGTTGCGGGCAGCAGCTCAGCAATACAGCCGGTCTGAGCTGTGAATTGATCAGGAGCACACCACAGCCCGGTAAACAAGCAGCCGGAAGGCAGGGGAGCGGTGGGCTTCTGATTAGACAACGTCTTTATTATATTATATGTAAAGCTCACATTGCTAATTCCAGTGATGGGGGGAGGGGTGTGATAAGGTAATGGGAACATACAATAAGTAAGATTTAATGTACTGTTGCCAAGAGCTTGGTTTTAATTACAGTAGTGAACTGCTTTGAAAAAAAGTCACACATAGTTTGGTCTCTTTAATGAGAACCCCCCATCCCCCCCTAAACTGCATCTACTTCATGCTCTGTCAGGGCATATGGTTGATATATAGTGTCTTGCAAAAGTATTCAGCCCCCTTTAACTTTTCAAACTTTTCCCACATTTCAGGCTTCAAACATAAAGATAAAAATTTTAATGTTTTGGTGAAAAATCAACAACAAGTGGGACAATTATGAAGTAGAACAAAATTTATTGCTTATTTTAAACTTTAAAAAAAAAAGAAAATTGGGGCGTGCAATATTATTTGTCCCCTTTAATACTTTGTAGCGCCACCTTTTGCTGTGATTACAGCTGCAAGTCACTTGGGAAATGTGTCTATCAGTTTTGCACATCGAGAGACTGAAATTCTTGCTCATTCTTCCTTTGCAAACAGCTGGAGCTGAGTGAGGTTGGATGGAGAGTGTTTGTGAACAGCAGTTTTCAGCTCTTTCCACAGACTCTCGATTGGATTCAGGTCTGGACTGTGACTTGGCCATTCTAACACCTGGATACGTTTATTTGTGAACCATTCCATTGTAGATTTTGCTTTATGTTTGGGATCATTGTCTTGTTGGAAGACAAATCTCCGTCCCAGTCTCAGCCTTTTTGCAGACTCCAACAGGTTTTCTTTAAGAATGGTTCTGTATTTGGCTCCATCCATCTTCCCATCAATTTTAACCATCTTCCCTGTCCCTGCTGAAGAAAAGCAGGCTCAAACCATGATGCTGCCACCACCATGTTTGACAGTGGGGATGGTGTGTTCAGGGTGATGAGCTGTGTTGCTATAACGCCAAACATATCATTTGGCATTGTGCCCAAAAAGTTCGATTTTGGTTTCATCTGACCAGAGAACCTTCTTCCACATGTTTGGTGTCTCCAGGTGGTTTTTGGCAAACTTTAAACAACACTTGTTATGGATATCTTTGAGAAATGGCTTTCTTCTTGCCACTCTCCCATAAAGGCCAGATTTGTGCAGTGTACGACTGATTGTTGTCCTATGGACAGACTCTTCCACCTCAGCTGTAGATCTCTGCAGTTCATCCAAAGTCATCATGGGCCTCTTGGCTGCATCTCTGATCAGTCTTTTCCTTGTTTGAGATGAAAGTTTGGATGGACGGCCAGGTCTTGGTAGATTTCCAGTGATATGATGCTCCTTCCATTTCAATATGATCGCTTGCACACTGCTCCTTGGGATGTTTGAAGTTTTGGAAATCTTTTTGTAACCAAATCAGGCTTTAAACCTCTCCACAACAGTATCACGGACCTGCCTGTTGTGTTCCTTGGTCTTCATAATGCCATCTATGTTTTAAACAGAACAGTGAGACTATCACAGAGCAGGAGCATTTATACGGAGTTCTTGATTACACACAGGGGCTTATATTTATCATCAGTCACTTAGAACAACATTGGATCATTCAGAGATCCTCAATGAACTTCTGGAGTGAGTTTGCTGCACTGAAAGTAAAGGAGCCTAATAATATTGCACGCCCCAATTTTCAGTTATTTATTTTTAACAAAAGTTTAAAATAAGCAATAAATTTCGTTCAACTTCACAATTGTGTCCCACTTGTTGTTGATTCTTTACCATAACATTAAAATTTTTATCTTTATGTTTGAAGCCTGAAATGTGGGAAAAGGTTGAAAAATTCAACGGGGCCCGAATACTTTCGCAAAGCACTGTATATATGTGGTCTTTTACTTGAGATCTATCAATTATAAGTAGTACCCTGCTTTGTGCTGATGAGGGGCAAAAACTCAAAACACTAGTGTCTATAGATGGGTCTCTTGACTTGGCATGTATACGTAACTTTGCAGAAGTGTACTGTATATAGTGAAATATTCAACTTGAATCCTTACCTGCAACGGGGACAAGGGGGCATCCACTACGGGTAGAGGAAAGGAGGTGTAATCATAATCACAGATGCAGATTCTTTACTGTAAGAGCAGTGAGACTATGGAACCCTCTGCCATATAATGTTGTAATAGTTAATTCACTAATAAAATTTAAAAGAGTCCTGGATGCCTTTCTTGAAAGATATAACATTACTGGCTAAGTGCAATAGATTCTGTGATGGGGCGTTGCTCCAGGGAACTAGTCTGATTGCCGTATGTGGAGTCGGGAAGGAATTTTTTCCCCTAATGTGGAGATTACTGTCTGCCACTTGGGATTTTTTGCCTTTCTCTGGATCAACATGTAAGGTTAAGTCATGAGTTGAACTTGATGGACTTAAGTCTACCTTCAACCTTAAACACTATGAAGCTATATACTATGCCTAGTGGGGGCCTAAGAACTTGCACTACCCACCATATATTTAGGTTAGGCAACTTTTTAGCTGCCAAGTAACTATGGTTTGGATACGGTCTTTAGTGCCCGGACTGGAGGCAGGTTTTCTTACCCAAACTCAACAGCCTCAGGGCATTGTAGCTGGTCATATATCACACATGTAAAATGGCCATAAGGGTGAGGATTTGGGCCCCAATTCCTAATTGATAATGTGATAAATGCATACACAGGTTCACATGTCCCATGAGGAATAAAATCAGGGCCAAAATGATCTAAGGTCCATAACAGCAATGGACGCTGCCTCTAAAATATACAAAAATAGCAATACAAATTTTTACATGGAGAGATGAACCGTAAAAAAAAGTAGCATGGCCTTAACATGACACCATTATTAAAGGGGGAAGATATTGGTGAGTAGATCTTTACAGCATGTCTTTCTTCTCTTTTCTATTATTCTAGGTAGCTGCAGAAAGAATCAATATGATTTAATATTCTGTGATGTTCCTAAGGTGAGTGTATTTCATCACTGGCAAGGTTACAAAAGGTGGCGGCAATTCATCTGAATGGAAAAAGATATAACTAGTAACTACACAATCACAAATATCCAAATAAATCTCAGTGTGACACAGCCTGAGACGCGGGGACAAGCATCTTGTCAGGAGATGGAGCCGAGGATTGAAACCGCTCCAATTATTGCACAACTGGAATACAAAACCAGTAAAACGGTGCGCCGCAATAACATTGGAGCCAATGCTGCAGGCCAGTAAATCAGCACATAGCACGGTGTCATACGGCATAATCTGGGGCAAAACCAGAGGGAAGTGCAAATCCCCCCCTAGCATGTTATCAGAGGCTATGCTGCACGCAGGCGCTTCTGGCTCCAATCAGAAAGCAGCATCAATACTTTTAACCAAACATCCATCATATAAGTATATAATATATTTCATATGTTCTAAACATTTTTTTTAATTATTCCCAATTCTCCAACTAGTGCCTTAAGTTTGGGCAAGCCATATGGGAGATTATCCAGGGGACCAAGTTCTACGGGACTACCCGCCCCACTGTAGCATGTTTTTGGGAGAAACCATGCGGCGGTGAGTGAGATAAGTAAAGCAGCCGCTGCTGATCTGACATTTCGGTCGGTGCCGCTGTGCACCAGGGTCACAGTCGTCTCGCTGCTGTAAGAGGTTATGTCTGAGGCCTGGTGAGACTCTGCTATTTAAATGTGGTTTTCTTTACTTTGGCATAAAGAGGGTTAATGTCAGTTTGCTTTGTAGCAGCCTCAGACTCCTGATTAGGTGCTTCTGGTTTGGGCCACTCCCAGTTCCTTTATATACCCTCTGCTACCAGCAGAGGGTGACGGTTATTCTTGATTCATCTGGATTCTGGTCTTGGAGGAAGAAGGAGCTGCTGAAACCCTCTCTTGGAACTGCTGGTGTGGCTGCATTCTTGGTGCTGACTGCAGCAGTCTGCTGTGGTGTTTTACCCTGTCTCTTTTGCCGTTGTGTTGTTTCAGTGCAGCGGTGAGGCTAGCATCTGCCACCTGCCCACTCCCTAGCCAGGGACTATTGTAGGGTCATCTCCGGGCTTCAGGCTCTGGCTCGGTGACAGCTGAGGCACCTGTATAGGGACTGGCTAGGAGTGCAGGGTACAGCGGCAGGTGAGGAGGGGCCCATCTTCCCTCTCACTAGCAATAGGGCCCACCATTGTTAAAGTGTCCCCAGTGTACCCCTTGTTTGTCATTGAATATAACATTTAGTTCTCTTTTTGGCCTCATGCCGGACCTCCCCTAGTTCAAGTGTGACAACCAGGTACTGATGCAGAGTGCACAGTCAGGATGAACTTGATATTAGCTGCTGCTCTCTGCGCAGACAGTGATCGAGATAACAAAGCTCTCAATATCATAAAGTGAGCCTTGTCTTCTTGGTCGCCGCCTATACAGAGCGCAACAGCTGATGACAAACGCATCAAAACTGCTCCTGTCTCCATCTGAGATGACAAAGGCTGCACTGCGCTCTCCCACAGATCCATGACTCTCTTCTCACTTTTTGAGAGAAATGAGATAGAGACCAACTGGGTAAGCTGTCATACATGTAAAAGTGTCCTTTGTAGTAAGAAAAAAATACTATAATAATTTTTACGAGTTTACATAAGTTTTCTAAGTTTAACTACGGTTACAGTTACAAATAGGGTTAGGACCACGGGCAAACACTAAGGTTAGTGGTAGGTTAGTGGTTAGTTGTAGAGGGTATGGTTAGGTTAGGGTAAAAATCATACATAAAAAAACAACAAAATATAATAGAATTAAAAAATATAACAACGTATGACTTTATTTTTAAAATATTGTGTTGGATTTCACCAAAAATAACTGGAATCTGATGCAGAGTGCAGCAGTAAAGATGAGCTTGTTATTGGCTGCTGCTCTCTGCGTAGAGAAAATTAGGCTACTTAGAGAAAATATAAATACTTATTTAAATCCAATGTCTGAACATGTATACTATTCAGGATTTTATTTTATTAATAGGGGCATTAGATTGAAGAATATAACATTTATATTATGAACATTAACTTCAGGAGCAACTTCTCCAAAAGATCTAGGAGCAATTTAGTGAGGAACAATACTTATTCAAGCATTATTGATGCCATGTCACAGGGCAAAAGTGACAACTAAGTTGCTTGGTGAATAGAACATTGAAATTTTGGGACCACGGCCAGTAAAATCCTCCGATCTAAATCCCATTGATAAGCTTTGGTCAATCCTCAAAAATTGGATGGGCAAACAAAACCAGAAAAATTGTGACAAACTCCAAGCACTGATTAGGTAAGAAACGGTCATCAGTAAGGATGAGTGAACCTGAACGGCAAAGTTTGACGTTTATGCCGGACACTTAGTATATGGGGCTCAAACTCGAACACGGACTTCTCACAGATGCCCGTGGTCGAGTTCGAATGCTGAATACAGTTTGTTGAAAGGCTACATATCATGCAATGTTTGGCTTTACACACACCTGCTGGCACAACGTCGTTAGACTCTGTTCACACCACAGGGTTTGACAAGCAGCCTGAGGCTTCTGGATTGTTCAGCCTGACCCGGGCATCGGCTGGTTCAGGTTCACTGGTCATCAGCTTTGCAGGAGTTAATTCCTTCCAGACTTGTGAGCAAGACCTAAGAGCTCCGGTTGCCAAATTACCACGTGCAGCTCTCTCATCCCTTTTAAAGCACAGCTTTCTTCCTTTATGTACCGATGATAGCTTTAGCATAAGCTCCAGCGATCCCGGTCTTGGTGTTTCTCCTGTTTATGGTGATCCGTGTTACGCTTTTGAGTGGTGTGAGTGTTCCCTGTTGTGCATTACTGCCTCCCCATTTTTGTTGTTCCTGGTACACATATTGTCTCTCCTGTGTGTTTTGAGTGCTGTGTGTACGAGTTTCCATTCTCCCTTATCCGTGTCATTTTGTGGGGTTTTGTGTTTTCTGGCTTGCTCCAAGGGTGTGGTATTGGAGGAGTAAGATCAGGGCTTGGACAGGAGTTAAGGTCACACTAGGGACTCTGACCTGGCTACCATCAAGCCTATTTCCGAGATAAGGGACAGCGCATGGTCTCAAGTCTGAGGGCCAGTCTAGGGGCCCCTGTCCTGTCATTACATATCCCGTGACACTACAGCACAGCCAATCAACAAGCTTTCAGCATGGCAAAGATGCCTGGACGTTTCTGGGAACAAAATTAAAAAAACAAATGAAGTGGTGTGCTCACCTTTTTTGATAACCAGTGCAGGTAAAGCAGACAGCTGTAGGCTTCAGCCCTCAGCTTTCTGCTTTACCTTACCTTTATCAAAAATAGGAAGGGAAACCCATGTCATTTTTTAAAATTATTTATAAATAGATTATTTTAAAAAACGGTGTAGGGTTCCCCCTGTTTTTCATAACCAGCCAAGGTAAAGAAGACAGCTGGGGGCTGATATTATCAGATTGGGAAGGCCCATTGTTATTTGACTCTTTCCAGCCTAAAAATAGCAGCCGGCAGCCGCCCCAAAAGTGGACATTTATTACACTCTATCCACATTTGTTTTCAGGGAAATTGTCCTGCCCTTACCCCCATTATGCTTCCTTTTGCAGCCCTTTAACCCTTACTATGATCAATTTACAACACAAACATTCAGGTCCCCCATTGTATTATATGGGGTCTGGATAGCGAACTGAACTTTTAACTAAAGCTTGAAAAAACAAATTCACATTCATATTTACTAAAATCTGCCTGGTGTAAGAGTTACTAATTTTTGGGGGGACTAAAGCATTTTTAAGATATCCAAAAGAGTAGAATGAGGAAATAATCATAATCTCATTATTATTTATCCATCACGCTGCAGCGGGCGAATGACACTGTTATTTTTTTGACAGCAACAGTATTTAACAAAAATGACTCCAATCTCCTTATCAAAAACCATCAGCTCCATTCATCACATGGAAACAATAAACGTCAAGTTCCCCTTCACCTGCGACGTAGCGTGCGCCCACCCCATGATGATCAACCAAGGGTTCAGTGGCGATCATGGCGTCTTCTGAAATTGAATTGAAGGGCAGCAAATAATATAGAATATACGGCGTCAGGATCAAAGGGAAAGATTCCTATTTATCAAGTGCTGCGGGCTGGAGAATCTCATTATGGCCGGTGGTAGTGCAGCCTTTGCCAGTAGATCATGTAAAAGTGATCAGTACCTTATCCTCAATCCACGCTTTGGCTGCTGACATGTCATTTATCAGCATCAGGAGGCTAGTGGTAGGAATTTATTTTCCCTGTCCGTCTCCTCCTACCCTTGACGTTTCTATTTATTACAGATCTGGTGAGGGTCTCATGCCAGGATGTTCATCGCCCATTGCAAAAAAAAATAAAAAAAATAAAAATGAGCAAAAAATGCCCAATGTGCATTTGAGCTTATTATGAAACCTCTGGCCAAAAAAATGGCTTGTCAGTCGTTGCCTGAGATCACCACAAAGCATGTCTATTATCACGGTACTTTCATTAGAAGGTAATGTTCGTTTTAATGCATCAGAACCCAAAAAGTAATAGACTGTAATGATGTCTCCTGATTACACTGGGGCTGCTATACAGGAGGCTGTAAATTAGCTCAGCCGGTGACTGTAATAGCGTTATCAAAAAGGGATAAGGTCAGAAATCAGAGCATTATCTCCGCAATTTAATATACCCCCGTATACGACTCAGTGGCAGGCACAGACAGCCGTAGGCCCATCTGTACGTTTATATATATATATATATATATATATACTGTATATATATATATATATATATATATATATATATATACTGTGTGTGTATATATATATATATATATATATATATATATATATATATATATTAGTACAGACCAAAAGTTTGGACACACCTTCTCATTCAAAGAGTTTTTTTTATTTTCATGACTCTGAAAATTGTAGATTAACATTGAAGGCATCAATAGTATTAACAGATGTGGAATGAAATACTTAACAAAAAAATGTGAAACAACTGATATGTCTTATATTCTAGGTTCTTCAAAGTAGCCACCTTTTGCTTTGATTACTGCTTTGCACACTCTTGGCATTCTCTTGATGAGCTTCAAGAGGTAGTCACCGGAAATGGTTTTCCAACAGTCTTGAAGGAGTTCCCAGAGATGCTTAGCATTTGTTGGCCCCTTTTGCCTTCACTCTGCAGTCCAGCTCACCCCAAACCATCTCGATTGGGTTCAGGTCTGGTGACTGTGGAGGCCAGGTCATCTGGTGTAGCACCCCATCACTCTTCTTCTTAGTCAAATAGCCCTTACACAGCCTAGAGGTGTGTTTGGGGTCATTGTCCTGTTGAAAAGTAAATGATGGTCCAACTAAACGCAAACTGGATGGAATAGCATGCCGCTGAAAGATGCTGTTGTAGCCATGCTGGTTCAGTATGCCTTCAATTTTGAATAAATCCCCAACAGTGTCACCAGCAAAGCACCTCCACACCATCACACCTCCTCCTCCATGCTTCACGGTGGGAACCAAGCATGTAGAGTCCATCTGTTCACCTTTTCTGCGTCGCACAAAGACATGGTGGTTGTATCCAAAGATCTCAAATTCGGACTCATCAGACCAAAGCACAGATTTCCACTGGTCTAATGTCCATTCCTTGTGTTATTTAGCCCAAACAAGTCTCTTCTGCGTGTTGCCTGTTCTTAGCAGTGGTTTCCTAGCAGCTATTTTACCATGAAGGCCTGCTGCACAAAGTCTCCTCCACAGTTGTTCTAGAGATGTGTTTGCTGCTAGAACTCTGTGACATTGACCTGGTCTCTAATCTGAGCTGCTGTTAACCTGCGATTTCTGAGGCTGGTGACTCAGATAAACTTATCCTCCGCAGCAGAGGTGACTCTTGGTCTTCCTTTCCTGGGGCGGTCCTCATGTTAGCCAGTTTCTTTATAGCTTTTGATGTTTTTTGCCACTGCACTTGGGGACTTTTTCAAAGTTTTCCCAATTTTTCAGACTGACTGACATTTCTTAAAGTAATGATGGCCACTCATTTTTCTTTACTTAGCTGCTTTTTTCTTGCCATAATACAAATTCTAACAGTCTATTCAGTAGGACTATCAGCTGTGTATCCACCAGACTTCTGCACAACACAACTGATGGTCCCAACCCCATTTATAAGGCAAGAAATCCCACTTATTAAACCTGACAGGGCACACCTGTGAAGTGAAAACCATTTCCGGTGACTACCTCTTGAATCTTATCAAGAGAATGCCAAGACTGTGCAAAGCAGTAATCAAAGCAAAAGGTGGCTACTTTGAAGAACCTAGAATATAAGACATATTTTCAGTTGTTTCACACTTTTTTGTTACGTATTTAATTCCATATGTGTTAATTCATAGTTTTGATGCCTTCAATGTGAATCTACAATTTTCAGAGTCATGAAAATAAAGAAAACTCTTTGAATAAGAAGGTGTGTCCAAACTTTTGGTCTGTACTGTATATATATACACAAGAGCGCAGCAGCCCCCCTCTTAAAGGGAATCTGTCACAAGGTTTTTGCCACCTTATTTGAGAGCAGTATAATGTAGGGGCAGAAATCCTAATTCCAATGATATGTCACTTACTGGTCTGTTTAGTGTAGTTTGATAAAATCACTGATTAATCGGCAGTAGATTATCATTAGAGGACTACTTGGCATGCTGCCAGGTAGTCCAGCATATTCATGCGCTCTGTATAACTGCTAGATCTGCAGCAGAGAAAACATTGATTTTATCAAAATGACAGCAAACAGCTCAGTAAGTGACATATAGCTGTAATCAGGGTCTCTGTCTATACATTATGGTGCTCTCAGATGGGGGAGCAAAAACTTGATGACAGATTCCCTTTAAAGAGGAGCTGTCATCTTCCCTGACGTGACAGTTTAGGTCTGAAAGAGATTGCCCACTACTTTTACATTTATGGCTTATCCTTAGTATAGGTCATCAATATCTGATCCACCTGGGTCCAACACCTGGTACACCCGCCGATCAGCTGTAATTAGTGTCGACCTCGGTAACGCTTAGTTCTAGAGCTGTCCCATCTTCTGATAATAGTCGCGGCCGAGTTCTGCACATCCATCTCCCATTGATATCAATAGGAAGCAGGTACCCGGCCATGGCCACTATCAGTTGATGGGGCAGCTCCGGAAATGAACATTTCCGGCCAGTATTGAAACCAAAAACAGCTGCCTGGCAGGGTGCAGGGTATTGGACCCCAGCCGATTAGACATTGATGACATATCATAAGGGTAAGCCATCAATGTAAAAGTACTGAACAACCTCTTTAAGGCCCTGTAAGCAAGCTGCGGATTTTACAGCGGAATTGCCGCAGATTTCGCTGAAGGAATGCTGCAGAAAATGGGGATAAAAAATGCTGTACGCACACTGCGTTTTTTTTTGTCCCTGCGGGTTTTGCTGCGGAATTTCCGCTGCTGAATTAATGTGCATATACAGTATATATATATATATATATATATATATATGTAAAAAAAAATTTAAATGACGGTTGCTCTTTAAGATATATAGTACTGTATTATTAGAATAGACCCAGTTTTGGAGGCACATGGGATTAGGCTTCTTTTTTGCAAGGCATTTCTCTTAAATTGCACATGACTCATCTGCTTTTTCAGCAACAGCAAAAAATAGAGAAATGTATGGAGGGCAATGACGCATAATGTAAATTAAGATCCTGCCAGTATAAACAAATCACTCTTTTATTTTTGTGCAAATGTGTCGCGAGAATAAAAAAATATACATATATAAAACCATAAATACATTTCTCTGCAATTTCTGGAAAGAGACCAAAATATACGACAGAAGTAAAAATAGTTGCAGCGACTAGCTCAACATAAAATCTCCCAAACGGATGTAAAAATGTCCTATAAAACATGCGCTCCTCTGTCTGGTGGGGACCCGTGACTCCCCGATTTGCATTTATATTGAATCATTCATCTATTTAATATGTTAAACCATTAAAGGGACATAAGAATGTGAAGAGGGCACCTCCAAGGCATAAAGTCATTTCATACATCTCCTATAATGAAGACCTGTACCTGATTATTAGGTACAAAGGATAAGATAAGTGGTCACCAATAACAATCAGGTACAGATGAGATACATCAACAAAGACCCTTCACAGTTTTACAACATTTCCGGATCATTTCCATAACAATTGTCCATGGCATCTAGTGATTGACTTCAAAATTCAAAGTTATCACTTATCCACAACAAGGGAGTTGATAACTTTCAGATTGGTGCGAGTTCAACCATGGTCCCCCAGTTTCATAGAGAATGAATGGTTCAGAAGGGGATTTCAGTGCCACGCTGTAGACTATTCAGACAGGTGGGACTCCGGTTTGCACATGCGCCGGTGCTTCTCAGTCTTCACTGCAGTGTGTTCAATAAAACGGCGCCGGAGATTGTGATACGCGCATGCGCGTACTCCGGCGCCATTTTAATTAAGACCTGAGTACTGTGGCAATTGCGTACGCACCACCCACAACAGTAATGGTGGTGCGCGCAATATTCAAATAAAGACAAGGGGGCAATCCAGATGATGCCGGAAAAGGAGGAATAAACTTGAAGATACGACCCACAATGACCCGCTCATGTTAAACACATCAAAGTGCAGTGCATTTCTGCAACTTTGATCAAAGATACTTAATCAACCAAGCATCACATCTTTCTACAACAGGTATGCCTGTATTCAGCATCTTAGTGCCAGTATGGCACTGCCTCTACCACATATACAGTAGCAAAATCCTGCTGGTTGGAACTCTTTAAGGCTAGTTTCACACTTGCGTTGGACGAAATCCGCTGGGTCCATTGCTGCGTCGTTTTGACGCATCCGTTATTTTTGTGGTGTCAACGGATGCAACGGATCCGTTATTTCACAGTAATCCGTTAGCTGATTCCTGTGAAATAACGGACCGTTGCATTCGTTTGGCGTCCGTTAGGCGTCTGTCTAACGGAATCCGTCGGCTCTGTTTTTTTTTTTTCTTTTTTCATTTTTTTTCATTCTGGGCATGCTCAGTAGAAATTAGCGGAATCCAGCAGCGGATTCCGTTGTTAAGAACTTTACAACGGAATCCGCTACCATAAGGAAACATTAAAAATGTTAACGGAAGCAACGGAATCCGCTGGTCGGCGTCATTTTGACGCAAGCATTTAATGTTACATTCAGCATTGCTTCCGCTCGGTGGAAGCAACGAAGCGTCGTCCAACGGAAGCAACGCAGGTCCTTTTGGCACAATCCGTCATCAATGCAAGTCTATGGGAAACAGCGGAATCCGTTACCGGATTCCGCTGTTTCCCAAGACAGTGGATTGCGCCAAAAAAAAAATAACGCAAGTGTGAAAGTACCCTAAGTGTAAATACTAGGTCTGGATATTTAAAGGCAATTTGTTTAAGATTAGAACCAGGTTGGTTTTAGGGCTCGGTACTAGGCTGTAGGACTATTTTGTGTCTTCTGTAATTGAGGCTTCTGAAGATCAGCTATCTATTTTGTCATCATTTATTATACTAGTAAAGCTTATCCTTGATGGTGGCAGAGAAGGTACAACGAGGTCCCTAGCAAACGAAGGCAACCAAATAGGAACAGCTGCTCTGACAACTTAGTATGGCAACTAAAATTTGCATGAGGATCTAAAAGTCACCATCCTAAATTAACTTCGGCAATATAATATTTGAGACTGGCAAGATCAGCATGGGTTATTTCCACAGAGAATAACAGAAGTCACAATGTAACAGGCCATCTTGGTGTTGGGATCCCCATACTCCCAGATCAACAGTATCTGTTCAGTTCTCTTGCAGCACATCCAGAGGAGAAAAAAAGCATTACACAGGGTCTACTGAAGTACCTCGACTTTCTACGTAATAAAATGAACATGTTAGATCAACATCATGTCAACCAGGTACGGTTCATGACTAGAGATGATCGAGTACCCAACTATTTGTACTCTCTATATTAATAACAAGTACTGTCTAATACTCACGTATTCATTTCGAATAGTGTCTGCAATGCAAGTCAATGGGGGAATACTCGCAAAGTAACGAGTAACCCGAATTCCGCACTATTCGCTACTCGCATGAATAGTACGGCATTCAGGTTACTCTTTACTTTGTCAGTTTCTCCCCATTGACTTGCATTGCACACACGATTCTGAATGAATACACGAGTATTAAACAGTACTCGTTATGAGTATAGCGAGTACGAATAGTTAGGAACTCGCTCAACTATATTCATGACCAAAATGGTTGTTAACATGAGCAAAGCATATCATTTGGCTTCTAAAGCTTTAAACTTAGGAGTCATATGTGTCCAAGGATTTTTTTTTAGATTGGAGTCCAGTCTAGTTTGGTCTTGCGTTGTCCACCTTGGCATCATCAGTGAGGACTGTACCTGGCATGTTTCCGCCAATAAGACATCACATTGACCGACGTAGAGCAGTGTAAAGGTGGCGTTTGAGATTTAATGGGTAAGTACTAGTAAATATTATTATTTTACTCCATTGCCCTTGTAACACTACATGAGTTATATATTGCGAACATTGGACTTTGCACGTTACCTATTATGTACCCCAAAAATGTATAAAGCCCTTTCTCACAGCATTGAAATATGGAAAATATTCTGGACAGGTCGCCATCAATGTCTTATTTTCCGAAGTTTCCAGGATATAAGCAAAAACATCATATATGTTCTGTTAACAGATAGAAGACAACACATTTTACCGCTGAGTTAAAGATGTTCTCTGCAGAACAATAACTCTCATCTGCTGGCAGCTAAAAGCCAAGGAAACAGCTGGACAGCAGTGATAACGTATCTGCAGGCCCTTACATCTTGTCCCTTTGATAAATCTACAAGAGGCATAGTCTGTGAAGGGAAGCGGAACATTGATGTCATTTTCCCAGTGTCTTGGAGGAGTCTGATGCTGAGAATGTAAGAAGTGACCATCGCTTCTCATATAGGCAACACGCCGCCTACTGCGAGGCCGATCTGACGGGAGCCATTCTCCACGGTGGGAGAGATAAGTGACAGTTAAATCGGCAGCTTACACTTCAAGAGCCGGTTGTTACAGATGGGATCTCCTGGTGAAACATTGATTTTCTTTACATTGTTGCTTTTGCTATTTGGAGATTACTGGTCAGGGATTCACAATGACTGAACGTTGCAGAAAGAGCTTAGAGGAAAGCAGCAAATGGGAGCGAAAAGAGGTCAATCAAAGTTTTCCAGACAAAAACAAGTATTTGCCCTTTAATAGACAACAATACAGTAAAGGATGACAATCAGTGACAGCACTATATCGGATTACCCTGTCTGCCCTTCCCGCCATATGTGTGTACTGCAATTCTAATAATCTAACAGGCCTCGCGAGTTCCCATTCTTTCTCTTCCATTATAGTAACAAAAAATGGAACTCATTATGGAAATGGATCCTTCCAGTGGGTTACCAAAACAAAAATAGGGCCTGCACACCTTTAGTATTAATATACAGGTGCACAATTACACTATCTGGCCAATATACAGACACTGTATCAGATGGTACGCAGCATTTTTTGATCAAAGAGCATATTTGTGCACCTGTACATTAAATTAACACTAAAGGTGTGTTGGCCCCATTTTTTGTATTATTTATTGGGGGGAGGAGAGGTGGTCCCCTCCAGGGTTCAGCACCTTTACCTATACATCCTTCCCAGGAAAAATTTTAATTGCAAATGTGATGCCCCTGACCTAATCAGGGTGTCACAGGGAACTGCACTCCTTTCTCTTATGGTGAAGAACTTCATGGTTCTGGGATCCTAACCTTTGGTATTGCTTCCATCAGCATTCAAATCCTAACCACACCTCACACCACACCCTGTCAGTACACCAATGAGTGGTCTACCTGGAAAAGGGCCACCCGCCTAGGGGTCAGATAGACTGGTGGGAGGGACATAGTCAGTCGAGTGGTAGCTCTTAGAGAGTGAGGAGCTGAGGGAGTTGTAGCTCCCTGGGAGACTTTGGTTAGGTCGCAGTTGGTGGTCTGGGACCGGAGGAATCGCAGGGTATTGGAGAAAGGTGTTCAGACTTAGTTTTGGAGAACGGTCGGCACTGGAAAATCTAGTAACCGGACTGGTACCGAACACGGCGGGGTACTGGACCCTAGATCAGGGAGTAGCTTCACGCAACCTGATAATTAACCTGTGGAGGATAGTCTCTTTATGAACTTTCCCCAAAAGCTCAGAGATCGAAGGCACCAACACAACGAGGGGGATAGGGCTTTCCAGCTTTATGCAGCCCACTGAAATCCCCAGTGTCAGCTATTGAGAGCACAGCTCCTCTGTTTAATCATAGGGAGAAGGACCCCGACAACTTCAGGCCGAGGGGTCACTCAGAAACGTCTAAATATAGTGCATGGAGGCAGGTCCAGAACCATCAGCAATACCAACGGGGATGGATTCTCGGACGAGCTCCCCCCCGAGTGGCAGCGGCACCCAGAGAACTTGGTTTACTCCTGTGTCAGAGTCTGCTTAATGGTCGCACCAACATCCACACGGCCTGAGTGAGTATGCTGCTGTCCCCTGAATCTGCCCGCCTGGCCTGCACCACGCTCCCCTACATCTCCACCATCCAGAGTCCTGGGGCATACCCTACCCGTGGAGGAAACGTCATCTGGCTGCCCTGCTCCATCTACCCCGGGTACTCCCATCGGCAGCGGCGGTACTCCCCTTACCGCGAACTACAGGTGGCATCACGAACACTAACCTTCCCTGTAAATAGTTCCCCTTTTATTTTCAAGTGGCCATAAGCCCCCGGGTCCGGAGACCTTTGAGCCATAGCAACCCCGGATCCGAGCAGTCCGACTGCTGCAGGGGCAGTACACAAGCCATGCATGGTTTGTGTTCACTTTCCAGTTCAGATGACTCTTGGAGAGTAGAGATGAGCGAACCTGAGGTTCGGTGTTCGATGTTCGTACCGAACAAAGACTTAACAAAATAACCCTCAAAGTTTGGGTTAGGAGTTCAGGTGCTTTATGTATGCTAACCACTCACGCTGTGCTGGGGTTTGCTCTATGCTGGGCCCAGTGCGAGCCACTTACAGTGACTGAATGGCTCACACTGGGGGTAACAACAGCATGATCAGATGTAGTGTGCACCAAACAACAAAAAAAAAATGGAAAAACCCCAACCACTCACCCCCAGAAGTGATCTGTTTATGGCTGGCTGCATGTTGGCGGAGACCCGAACTGCCCAATGAATGACTTCATTGGGGTTCAGGTCAAGGCTAGATCCCAAACCGAACTTTACCTAAAGTCTAGCTGAACCCCCTGAACCGAACGTCCACGGGTCCTTTTCATCTCTAATTGAGAGGTAGGACATCAGTGTTAGGGACCATCCATATTTAGGTACACCTTGAGGTAGTTGGACGGTTTTTGCACTCTTTGATCAAAAATGCTAACCAAGTAATTTACATTGGGTTGTCATCAGTGTCAGACTGGATAACACAAGACCCACCAGAGAAAATCATTCTTGGGTCCCACCATCCAGTAATATAGGAATAAGACAGGAAACATGCTGCAACAAAAAGGAGAACAGCACTGTGTACATTAAAGGGGATGTCTACTACTAGGACAACCTCTTCTGATTGCACGTTTCCCCAAGGTAAAATAATAAAGCCTATACTCACCTTACGTACCGTCACCTTTCCAGCGGTGTCCAGGATTGTGTTGTCAGGGCTCATATGGGGCTGTGGGGTTGTGCCGTCAGGTGCGTCCCACATCCAATCAGCGCCAATATCCTTCTTACTGCCTTTGGACCAAACAAACAATCAGTAGGAAGTGAGCCTAGCTGGGGAAACGTGGAATGAAAGAGGTTGTCTTAGTAGTGGACAATCCCTTTAAAATAAAGCATTTTTTTTGCCAAGAGATGCAGATTTGGTGCTGAAATTTTTACACCATATTCCTACACCCATTCTACACCCTCCCACATGCTGTTTTGATGCAGTTTTTTTGCCAGGAAATGTAGATTGGGTGCATGAATATGGTGTAAAAATTTCATTACCAAATTTGCATCTCTTGGCCCCAAAATGTAAAAAAAATTTTTTTTTGTCTGCCAGGAGCTGCAAATTTGGTGCTGAAATCTGGGGCAGACATTTCAGCACCAAATTTGAACCTCCTGGCAGAAACTGCACAAAAACGGCATCGAAAACTTTTTTTTTGCATTTTTGAGCCAAGAAATGTACATTTGGTGATGAAATTTTCTCACCATATTCATGCACACAAACTCCACCTCCTGGCAAAAAAAATACATCAAAACCACATGTGGTATGATGCGGTAGTGATGTGATTTTTTTTTTTTTTTGCCAGGTGTAGATTGGGTGCAGAAATATGGTGAAAATTATGGTGTACTTCATTCTTATTTTCTTTGTTTTTCCTTAATTTTTTTATTTCCCGAGTTGCCAGATCAGCACCCGGAATCCTGGGCCCGGGTTTGGCACTGAAACCGTGCTGATCCGGACTTTTACAGTTCGGGTCCACCCATCATTAGTCATGACTGGTTTCATGTGCTTGTCCGCTGTCTGCCATTTATATGCCCAAACTACTGTTCTGTAAATTGAATCAAAGTAGTGCATGATGCGATTGATTGGTCTGTGTGACAAATCAGCCATAAACAATGGCACATTGGCTATAATGGGTGCGTGTGCTCTCCATGTGTAGTACAGCATACGTCCATACGACAAACTCCTCGTATATGCCCTAAAACAGGGGTGGGCAATTAAATTTCTCATGGGGCCGCATGAGAACTTGGGATCCTTTTAAAGGGCCGGACTGATATACTTAACTTAATTCTACCCAATACTGTATATATATATATATATATATATATATATATATACACACACACACTAAATCACTATATACTGCACCAGTAATACATTGCAGCACTATATACTACACCTGTAATACATTACATCACTATATACTGCCCCTGTAATACATTACATCACTATATACTGCCATTGTAATACATTACATCACTATATACTGCCCCTGTAATACATTACAGCACTATATAATGCCCCTGTAATACATTACATCACTATATACTGCCCCTGTAATACTTCACTATATACTGCCCCTGTAATACACTACATCACTATATACTAACCCTGTAATACACTACATCGCTATATACTGCCCCTGTAATACACTACAGCACTATATACTGTCCCTGTAATGCATTACAGCACTATATACTGACCCTGTAATGCATTACAGCACTATATACTGACCCTGTAATGCATTACAGCACTATATACTGCCCCTGTAATGCATTACAGCACTATATACTGCCCCTGGAATGCATTACAGCACTATATACTGCCCCTGTAATGCATTACAGCACTATATACTGCCCCTGTAATGCATTACAGCACTATATAATGCCCCTGTAATGCATTACAGCACTATATACTGCCCCTGGAATGCATTACAGCACTATATACTGCCCCTGTAATGCATTACAGCACTATATACTGCACCTGTAATGCATTACAGCACTATATACTGCAACTGTAATGCATTACAGCACTATATACTGCCCCTGTAATACATTACAGCACTATATATGTTAGGGCCAGATGGACGGGCAGACCCGGGAGGTTCCACTGGGCCGAACTCCCCGATGAGGGAAAGGAGTCCGGTAGCCGGAGCACTTTAGGTAGCAGGACAGTCCGTGCACTGGAACACAATGGAGAAGTCCCTGGGACCACGAGGTCACTGATGGTGGTCCGGGTGACGGAGCTCAGGTTCGGAAGCCGTGATGATGTCTGGCGGGGTCCGGAACCGTTGGAGCGAGATGACGGGTCACCGCAGGGAACCGAGATGGTACGGACTGTCAGGATGGCAGATGGGCAGCGTTCGGGGTTCGAGATACAGCAGGACCGGATGGCGTTGCAGGATCGGCTCTAGAAGACAGAGAGGTAAGTATCTCACAGAACACAAGGAGACCTGACTCCTAGCTTGGGAAAACACGAAGAACAGGCCCCGCTCCCTTGGACATTAACCCCCTTTATACCCTGTACCTGTATGCATCATTTCCTGTCAGTGGACACTGGCCCTTTAAGAAAGGGTCAGTGACCGCGCGCGCGCCCTAATGCGCATGCGCGCGGCCCGGGTGCCAGAAGCCAGGGCAGGAAGCTGAGAGGAGGACGCAGCAGAGCCGGCCAGGGACTGGGAAGCCGACGGGCGCCGGGAGCGGGAACCCGGAGGCTTGGGAAGCGTGGGCACAGGAGGCTGGAGAGCGGGGAGCGTGGCAGGTGAGCCGGGGAGCGGAGCAGAGGACCCGGGGAGCGTGACAATATACTGCCCCTGTAAAACGACATCATTACATTCCCATATAGTACATCACTACACCCAAATATTACACCAGTTACCCCCCCCTCCCCATCCCCCTACCCCTCAGGTTATTAGTGACCACTCACCTCTATCTCCTCAGGCACCTCCGTATGGGTCCCCCGCTGAGCTGCTTCTTCCCTGGTATGGGCCCTGGCTGCGTCACTGTTGTTCTTGTACGGCCCCTGCACCTGCCGCTGCGTCTCCCTGTCCAAGGAACCGGCTGGTGCCTCTTTTCCTGCTGGGCGGGAACTTTTCAAATGACACACACGCGCTGTACTGCTGACATCAGGGCGCGCGTGTTTCACAGAGAAAGCTGCCGAAGGGAACAGAGGACAGATCCTGAAGCTCCGCACAGTGTAGCAGCGGAACGCAGGAATCTGTCCTCTGTTCCCTGCACGGCAGCGTTTTCTGTGACACACGCGCGCCCTGATGTCATCAGTACAGCACGCGTGTGTCATTTGAAAAGTTCCTGCCTGGCAGGAAAAGCAGCACCACGTCTCTCCATCTCTGATCTAATGGGTGGGCCGGTCATAGACAGTATGCGGGCAGGATGTGGCCCGCGGGCTGCCCCTTGCCCAGGTCTGCCCTAAAAGGTAGAGATTCGCTATAAGAATGTCATTGATACAAAAATACTGCACAATTCAAGCACCTGTTGACTTATGATTTAATATGCCATAGGTGACCTCGGCTTGTACTTGGGGGTGATAATTTAAATAATTGTTCATAACCATGAAGACATCATTATACAAAAGACGCAGGAATTTGACACACTCTATTGATCCGGAGCGCAATTTAAGACAAGACGATAAAGCAGAAGAATTCTGAAAGATACTGTAGCAGAGGCGTAAAAGGCGACATTAGCATTCAGGGCAGGACTGCAGTGAACGACTGTCTGATCACAGATCTGCAAATGTAGAGTGAATGGAGATGAATGTTGCAGGCAATATGTATTGTCTAAGGGTGTGTAGTAGACTGCGTCTGGGTGTCCGCCTCCAGTAAGCATATACACTGGACCCTTGGATTACGGGCATAATTGGTTCCGGGAGTGCGCTCTTAAACCAAGTTACTCTTATATCAAAGAAAATTTTCCCATAGGAAATAATTGAAACGGAAACAACTCGTTCCACAACCCAAATATATTTACAGTATTTATACAAACTTATTACAGTAATACAATATAATGTACTGTATTCATATAAAATTATTACAGTACACTAATACAAAATGCTGTACAGTAAAAGCATATAAAGCAAATTGAACTGTACGTTAGCTTACAATAGAATTGTTGGTGTGTGAGACGTACAGTATAAGCAATGTGCTGCACTGGTTAGCAGAAAGAAAGTACATTACTGTATCCACAAATGCAAATTGATAGAAATGCTATATAGTATATACTGTACTGTGCAATGGTATACTGTATACAGTAAACAGTACATATGGACAGAAAGTTACCTCCAGAACAGGGCAGAGCGCGGTGAAAGGACAGAACTGGAAGTGTGCATGGTGGCAATTTGCTCTTATTACAAAGCATTGCTCTTAAACCAAGTTACAATTTTTTAAAAAGCTTTGCTTCTCTTGCAAAACGCTCTTAAACCAAGTTACTTTTAAACCGAGGTTCCACTGTACCTCCAAAAATGGTGACTATTTTGTGTGCTATAAATATCTGGGTAAAGGGCATAACAATTAAAAGTTTAAAAATTGTGTTTCATAAACGCTAAAAACATCAAGCAAAATTTACCACTGACAAGAAGTACAACATGTCACGAAAAAATACGATCTCAGAATCATTGGGATAAGTTGAAGGATTCCAGAGTTATCACTTCAAAAAGTGACACTGGTCAGAATTCGCCATCTTGGATCTCCTCATACCTAACCGACCGGACTTTCAGCGTCTCCCACTCTCACACCACTTCCTCATCTCACCCCCTATCTGTTGGTGTCCCCCAAGGTTCACAGAGACTCCGTTTGCACCATTATAGCCAGTGGCGCAGACATCCGATTCCCGTTTTCAGAGGGGTTTCGGACGGAATCCCTGACGGGACCACTGAACAGGGCGAAGAACACAGTGTTAAAGCACCCTAATTGTGATTAAACATGGGGCCTGCATATACAGTGGGGAAAATAAGTATTTGATACACTGCAAATTTTCCCACCTACAAAGAAAGAAGAGGTCTGCAATTTTTATAGTAGATACACTTGAACTGTGAGAGACAAAATCCCCCCCAAAAAAAATCCAGAAAATCACATAGTATGATTTTTAAATAATTAATTTGCATGAAATAAGTACAAGGTGGCCATAAAATAACCTAAGGTGTTTGGAGCCGTGTACAGACTGACCCAGTGGACATTATTGGCAGAAAATTGGTATGTATGCTATTCAAGGCATGGGGAAATGGAAGGCATCTTTAAAAAAAATTATACTAAAACTCCCCACCAGGTGAAAAAGTGGCGCTGTACAGTGAGCGATTGGCCCAAAAACCATGTGCCGATAATTGGAGATGTCACAATTGTTTCACAGACTAGCATAACTGTTCAATATGGCCGCCATCATGCATGGTGATCATGTTCATCCTATGCAGAACATGCTTAACTCCTGTGTGTAACATGTCTGGTGAGATGCTATGCACTTACAAAATGATGTGGTCTTTGAGGTCAGCCAGGATGTTGACATTTCTTCAATAAACACGCTCTTTCATGTGTCCCCACTACCAGAAATCACAAGGATTGAAATTAGGCGCACGCGTTGGCCATGCGTTAGGGAAGGAGCTGTTCACAATCCTGTCATCGGGCAAATGTGCACGTAGAACGTTCTTCACACGAATTGTGATGTGAGCAGGTGCTCCATCATGCATGAAGGTGGTCATCTGAAGACACTGCCGCTGTTGGAGTTGCAGAACGACCACGGTTTCCAGCATTATCTGGTATCTCACTGCTGTCATGGAACAGGTAGCAACTCCAGTAAGCCTCACTTCTTTGTAAAAGAACAATCTAAGAATAAATGATGAGGTGAAGCCACATCAAACGTTACCTTTGGCAAATGCAGCAGAACCCCCTCGACCGCATGCAGATTTTCAGTAGCCCATATGCGACAGTTTTGTGTGTTCACTGTACCATTCAGGTAAAAATGCGCTTTCTCTCACCACAGAACATTCCATGGCCAATTGCCCTCCACTTCCACTCTCACCAGAAACACAAATGCAAATGTCATGCGGGTATCATTGTCACGAGGAAGAAGTTGTCGATTATGAGTAATTTTGTATGCGTAAGCCCGCAAGACCTTTCGTAGAACTTTAGACACTATGCTGTACGGGAGCCCCAATTGCCTGAAAACACTGCGTGCATTGCTGATCCCGGCAGGGTTGTTCGTGCGCTGTTCCACGACGGCAGTGGCAATGTCCTACACATCCTCTCTGCTTACCGGTTGCCCTGGTTGAACAGTCAGTAACCCTGTTGCCTCAAAACGTGTCATCATCTGTCTCAGCGAATTGACAGCCATTGGACCGCTGTGTGTGTGAAGGTCTTTCAAACGACAAAAGGCTCTCAGTGCAGCCTAAGCATTCCTGGCATTTTCATAAAACAACCGCACTAACAGCGCACAATCCGGCAAAGAGACAGGCATCTTGCAGACGCTGTACAGTGAGCATTGAAAGGCACGCTCACTGTACAGCGTCACTTTTTCACCTGGCGGTAAGTTTTGGTATAAAAAAAAATTTAAGATGCCTACCGTTTCCCTATGCCTTGAAAGGTATGCATACAAATTTTCAGCCAATTCTGTCCACTGGGTCAGTCTGCACACGGCTCCAAACACCTTATGTTATTTTATGACCACCTTGTATTTGATACAATAGAAAAACAGAACTTAATATTTGTTACAGAAACCTTTGTTTGCAATTACAGAAGTCACACTTTTACTGTAGTTCTTGATCAAGTTTGCATACACTGCAGCAGGGATTTTGACCCACTCCCATACAGATTTTCTCCAGATCTTTCAGGTTTTGGGGCTGTCGCTGGGCAACATTGAGTTTCAGGTCCCTTGAAAGATTTTCTGTTGGGTTCAGGTCTGGAGACTATCTATGCCACTCCAGGACTTTGAAATGCTTCTGACAAAGCCACTCCTTAGTTGCCCTGGCTGTGTGTTTCGGATCATTGTCATGCTGGAAAACCCAGCAATGACCCATCTTCAATGCTCTTACTGAGGACTGGAGGTTGTTGGTCAAAATCTCATGATACATGACCCCATCCATCCTCCCTTCAATATGGTGAAGTCATCCTGTTCCCTTTGCAGAAAAGCACCCCCAAAGTATGATGTTTCCACCCCCATGCTTCATGGTTGGGATTATATTCCTGGGGTGTTAATCAACCTTCTTCCTCCAAACACAGTGAGTGGAGTTAATGCCAAAAAGTTCTATTTTGGTCTCATCTGACCACGTGACCTTCTACTATGCCTCCTCTGGATCATCCAGATGGTCATTGGCAAACTTCAAACAGGCTTGGATATGTGCTGGCTTGAGCAGAGGGAGCTTGTGTGCCCTGCAGGATATTAATCCATGATGGCGTAGTCTTATGAATGGTAATCTTTGAGACTGTGGCTCCAGCTCTCTTCTGGTCAATGTCCTGGTCCTTCCTTGTAGTTCTGGCCTAATTGACAGTCATCTTGTGTTTCTCCCATTTTCTAATAATTGCACCAACAGTTGTTTCCTTCTCAAAAAGCTACTTGCCAATTGTGCTGTATCCCATACTAGCCTTGTGCAGGTCTACAATTTTGTCTCTGGTGTCCTTAGACAGCTCATTGGGGGGAGGTTGGAGTGGAATTGATTGAGTGTGTGGACTTACACACTCAGTGTAAAGGCCCATTTACACACAACGATATCGCTAACGAGATATCGTCGGGGTCACGGTGTTGGTGACGCACATCCGGCCTCGTTAGCGATGTCATTGTGTGTGACACCTTTTTGTGATCAGTAACGATCGCAAAAAAGTGTCAAATCGTTAATCGTGTACACGTCGTTCATTTTAAAAAAAATTGTTCCTTGTTTGGAACGCAGGTTGTTTGTCGTTCCTGCGGCAGCACACATCGCTATGTGTGACACCACAGGAACGAGGAACAACATCGTACCTGCGGCCGCCGGCAATGAGGGATAAAGGAGGTGGGCAGGATGTTCCGGCCGCTCATCTCCGCCCCTCCGCTTCTATTGGGTGGCCGCTTAGTGACGCCGCTGTGACGCCGAACGAACCTCCCTCTTAAAGGAGAGATTGTTTGGCGGCCACAGCGACGTTGGTGAACAGGTAATTACGTGTGATTCTGCTGTAGCGATATTGTTCGCTATGGCAGCGATCACCCCGTGACGCGTCACCGACGTGGGCGAGTGCTATCGCTCGCGACATCGCTATCGATGTTGCAGCGTTTAAAGCCCGCTTAAGTCTACGAGAACCTCGTGCTGAGTTTCATATACTTAACACTGACTAGTGACTTCCAGTCCACCCAGTCAAAACTCCTGTCAATTAATACAGAAGAGGAGCGGAACGGTGTTGGTAACAGCAAAAGATCTGGCAAGTATTTTACTACACACGGGAAACAGATTACTAATACTGTAGTAAATAAAAAACGGAGAAGTGCTTTAAATTAAAGAAATCTTAGCTACTTTCCAAGGTACCATTTGTGTGTTATGTACTGATCATCTTGTTTGATGAGTACCAGATAGAAGTGTCATCTCAGCTCTAACCATGGGCAGAGTTACAGAATTCCTCCCTTTTGTACACTGTCACCACTGACAATGAGCGGAGCTAGGACCCTTAAAACAATGAGTGTAGTCTATTCTTCTGCCTAATGAAGCCTGATGCTATTATCAGGGAATATGGATGAATCGGAGACAAATCCCTTTGATTTATAGATACTCACACCATTTTAATGTATCACACCCCCAAAAAGCTTAGAATTATGGTGTGAACATAGCAGTGCATGCCTAATAGGAAATTAGGTAGAGCTGGATTGTATATATCATGATAGCAGATGCTCGAAATTATAGAACTTGTTTCTATATATCTTGTGAAAAAGACATTTGAAGGCTTTAAAAGCAGGTTGGATGCAGTGAAAATAATGAACCACTATCATAAGCCTTCATTGGGAATTCAACAGTGACATGTCCCTTACTTTTGGTGGCACATATCCTATAGTTGTGTCCAATACATTTCACGTTGAGGTTGATATTTGTGATTTTCATTTCTTATCATTCAAAGTCTTATCTATATATTTTCAGATTTACCGGAAAAGCATAATAAACAAAAATGCACCAAATTGAAAAAGCAATTAAACTGTTACACTGGGAGAGGACTCCCAGCGAGCGACACAACACAATGGGAAAACCAGGGAAACAATAGAATAGAAGACACTGGTGCTAGGGAGAGGGGTGGATAGATCATCTCTTAAAATTTACCTGAGGCTGATCCCTGCACTCCCTAGTCGGGTCCTTCTGTGACGCCCCTGACTATCAGGGTGTCACAGGGAACTGCACTTTCCTATCTCTTAGTGCAGAACTCACCCTCCATGGTTCTCGGATCCTAACTACTGGTATTGCTTCCATCAGCACTCAAATCCTAACTACACCTCACACCACACCCTGTCAGGCACACCAGTGGGTGGTCTAGCTGGAAAAGGGCCACCCGCCTAGGGGTCAGGCAGACTGGTGGGAGGGACATAGAGAGTTCAGCAGTAGCTCCCAAAGAGTGAGGAGCTGGTAGTAGCAGCTCCCTGGAGTGGAGTAGTAGCCCTCAGAGAGTGAGGAGCTGAGGGAGTTGTAGCTCCCTGTGTGACCTTGGTTGGGTCGCTGACAGTGGTCTGGGACCAGAGGAGTCAGAGATCCGGTCGCAGGGTATTGGAGGAGGTGTAGCAGCCTTAGTTTTGGAGAACGGTCAGCACCATAAGTCCAGTAACCGGACCGATACAGAGCACAGCGGGGTCCAGGACCCTACATGAGGGAGTAGCTTCAGGCAACCTGATAATTCACCTGTGGAGGATAGTCTCTTTATGAACTTTCCCTAAGAGCTCAGAGATCGAAGGCATCAACATAACGAGGGGGATAGGGCTTTCCAGATTATGCAGCCCACTGAAATCCCAAGTGTCAGCTATCGAGAGCACAGCTCCACTATTTCAATATATGGAGCGGGACCCTGACAGCTTCAGGCCGAAGGGTCACTCAGGAACATCTACACAATTGTGCATGGAGGCAGGCTATGGACCACTAAGCAATACCAGTGGGAACGGACACCCGGATGGGCTCCCTAGAGTGGCAGCGGCACCCAGAGATTTGGTTTACATCTGTGTCGGAGTCTGCTTATTGGCCGCACTAACAACTGCACTGCCTGAGTGAGTACACTTGCCTCCCTGGGTCCTGACCTGCCCAAATCACCTCCACCATCCCATTCACCATCCCTACGGAGCCCCGGGGCTTTCCCTACCCGTGGAGGGCTCAACATCTCTCTGCCCCGCTCCATCCACCCCGGGTACTCCCATCGGCAGGGGCGGTACTCCCTTACCTCACACCATGGGTGGCGTCACAAACTGTCCCATTGTAAATATTTCCCCCTTTTATTTGAGTGGCCGCCGAACACCGGGTCCGGTGACCCTCGAATCACAGCAATAACCCCCGGATCCGAGCAGTCTGACTGCGCCGTTGCGTGCCTAGGCCATCGCTCGCCCTGAAATCACCCAGACTAATGAAGGCCAGTGAGACGCTAGTCTCGCCAATACTATAAGAAAACACAAGGAAGGTAAGACAAACAGTTGGGGAAAGACACAACAAGTGTCAACAACACTACACAACAAGTGTAGACACAACAAGTTACACACTAACTATTGGCACTGTTTGAAAAATCACGTGATGCTTCTCTAATTTGTGTAATTAACACCACCTGTAACTTACCTGTGGCACCTAACAGGTGTTGGCAAAAACTACAGTACTGGCCAAAAGTATTGGCACCCCTGCAATTCTGTCAGATAATACTCAGTTTCTTCTTGAAAATGAGAAAATGATTGCAATCACAAATTCTTTGGTATTTTTATTTTCTTTTAATTTGTTTTTAATGAAAAAAAAAGAAAATTGTCATAAAGCCAAATTGGATATAATTCCACAACAAACATAAAAAGGGGGTGGACAAAAGTATTGGCACTGTTTGAAAAATCATGTGATGCTTCTGTAATTTGTGTAATTAACAGCACCTGTAACTTACCTGTGGCACCTAACAGGTGTTGGCAATAACTAAATCACACTTTCAGCCAGTTGACATGGATTAAAGTTGACTCAACCTCTGTCCTGTGTCCTTGTGTGTACCACATTGAGCATGGAGAAAAGAAAGAAGACCAAAGAACTGTCTGAGGACTTGAGAATCCAAATTGTGAGGAAGCATGAGCAATTTCAAGGCTACAAGTCCATCTCCAAAGAGCTAAAAGTTCCTGTGTCTACGGTGCGCTGTGTCATCGAGAAGTTTAAAGCCCATGGCACTGTGGCTAACCTCCCTAGATGTGGAAGGAAAAGAAAAATTGACGAGAGATTTCAACACAAGATTGTGCGGATGGTGGATAAAGAACCTCGACTAACATCCAAACAACTTCAAGCTGCCCTGCAGTCCGAGGGTACAACAGTGTCAACCCGTACTATCCGTCGGCGTCTGAATGAAAAGGGATTGTATGGTAGGATACCCAGGAAGACCCCACTTCTTACCCCGAGACATAAAAAAGCCAGGCTGGAGTTTGCCAAAACTTACCTGAGAAAGCTAAAACGTTTTGGAAGAATGTTCTCTGGTCAGATGAGACAAAAGTAGAGCTTTTTGGGAAAAGCCATCAACATAGAGTTTACAGGAAAAAAAAAAGAGGCATTCAAAGAAAAGAACACGGTCCCTACAAAACAAACATGGCGGAGGTTCCCTGATGTTTTAGGGTTGCTTTGCTGCCTCTGGCACTGGACTGCTTGACTGTGTGCATGCCATTATAAAGTCTGAAGACTACCAACAAATTTTGCAGCATAATGTAGGACCCAGTGTGAGAAAGCTAGGTTTTCCTCAGAGGTCATGGGTCTTCCAGCAGGACAATGACCCAAAACACACTTCAAAAAGCACTAGAAAATGGTTTGATAGAAAGCACTGGAGACTACTAAAGTGGCCAGCAATGAGTCCAGACCTGAATCCCATAGAACACCTGTGGAGACATCTCAAAATGGCAGTTTGGAGAAGGCACCCTTCAAATCTCAGGGACCTGGAGCAGTTTTCCAAAGAAGAATGGTCTAAAATTCCAGCAGAGCATTGTAAGAAACTCATTGATGGTTACCGGAAGCGGTTGTTCGCAGTTATTTTGGCTAAAGGTTGTGCAACCAAGTATTAGGCTATAGCCGGCGTCACACGGGATGATCTATCGTGCGATCGCACGAGCGATCGTACCCGCCCCCGTCGTTTGTGCGTCACGGGCAATTAGTTGCCCGTGACGCACAAAGTCGTTTTTCCCCGTCACACGCACTTACCTGCTGAGCGACGTTGCTGTGGCCGGCGAACATCCACTTCCTGGAGTGGGAGGGATGTTCGGCGTCACAGCGACGTCACACAGCGGCCGGCCAATAGAAGCGGAGGGGTGGAGATGAGCAGGACGTAACATCCCGCCCACCTCCTTCCTTCTGCATTGCTGGCGGGACGCAAGTAAGCTGTGTTCGTCGTTCCCGAGGTGTCCCACGGAGCGACGTGTGCTGCCTCGGGAACGATGAACAACCAGAGCACAGAAGGAGCACCGACATTTTGAAAATGAACGACGTGTCAACGAGCAACGATAAGGTGAGTATTTTTGGTGTCACACGGTACGATATGTCTAACGATGCCGTATGTGCGTCACTAACGACGTGACCGCGACGACATATCGCGCGATATATCGTACCATGTGACGCCGGCATAAGGGTGCCAATACTTTTGTCTGGCCCATTTTTGAAGTTTTGTGTGAAATGATCAATGATTTGATTTGATTTTTGTTTCATTCTATTTTGTGTTTTTTCATAGCAAGCAAATTAAATGAAGTTAATAATACCAAAGAATTTGTGATTGCAATCATTTTCAAGAAGAAGCTGAGTATTATCTGACAGAATTGCAGGGGTGCCAATACTTTTGGCAAGCACTGTATCACCACATTTATCTCTTAAGTGTAAGCCACACACAGGTTAGAACAGAATACACTAAGAATCTACACATCCATTTGTACGGTGGAGATTGTATGGAACCATAACAGGTTTGTGTGCTTGAGCCGTCATCCATCTGCCGATTTACCATGACTATCAAATATGTATGAAATCTAAAATCAAACAACTTTCCCAAAACACTATTGTGCCCTGTAAAACAGATCTGTAAAATTTCACAATACAAATTACATACATTACTAATTAGACCTTATATACCTGATGAGAATGGTGTAGTTACTTTGAAAATCCAGGTCACCTCTGCTCAATAAGGCTTCATGAAAGCTTAATTTAATCTCTGGCCATCTCGCCACATTGGCAGCTCCTCAGGGTCTCTCCTCCTTGCTGAGCTCTCACGCTGCTCAGTACAAGCTGCAGCTGTCAGTAAGGCTGGGTGAGTGCAGATTAAATATACTTGAACAAATGAAGTATTTCACTCTATAGCTGGACTTATAAAAGGCTTATTGTAATATTAGGATTATATAACCATTCTGACCTGGATTTTCCAACACCAGCGTCAGGTCAAAGAAATATATTTATAATGTATGCAATTTCTATTGTGAGTCCTGTTGACAGATCTGCTTTTAAATTTTACACAATTGTGAAGGTTTTTTTTCTTTTCACTTAATAATAAAAATAATAAAATTAATTTAATGCAGAAATAATTTATAAGGCGTTGGCCACTATTTTTTATCAATAGCCTATCTTTAGGATAGGCTATCAATATCTGTCACATATGGCACCCACGCCGATCAGCTGTTATCGGCCGAAAGTTCTGAGCAGCTCCGTCAAAACTATAGTGGCGGGGTTGGATCTGCAGTTTCCAGCCGCGGCCACTATAGAAATGATAGCACTATTGTGTCCTGGTAGTATCCGGGACCTATCGGCTTGTGTCGGTGACAGCTGATCGGCATGGATGCCATATGTTGTACCCACACTAATGAGATATTGATGGCCTATCCTAATGAAAAGCCATCAAGGAAAAGTAGAAGCTAACTCCTTAAGGCAATAAGGATGACTGAAGATCATTGAGAATAATCCAGCAGCACTTAAGCTGGGTTCACACTAAACGACAGCGACAACGACGTCGCTGTTACGTCACCATTTTCGGTGACGTAACAGCGACCTTGTAAGTCGCTGTTATGATCGCTGCTTAGCTGTCAAACACAGCAGAAGCAGCGATCATAAGGTCGCTGTGCTACATGTTCAGAGAGCAGGGAGCCGCGCTTAGCGCTGGCTCCTTGCTCTCCTGCAGCACACATCGGGTTAATTAACCCGATGTGTGCTGCAGCTACATGTCAGTGCAGAGAGCAGGGAGCCGCGCGCACTGCTTAGCGCTGGCTCCTTGCTCTCCTTGCTACAGTATACATCGGGTTAATTACCCGATGCATACTGCAGCCACATGTCACAGTGCAGGAGCCGGCGCTGGCAGCAAGAGCGGAGGCTGGTAACCAGCGTAAACATCGGGTAACCAGGGAACGGTCTTCCCTTGGTTACCCGATGTTTACGCTGGTTACAGCTTACCGCAGCTGCCAGTGCCGGCTCCTGATCGCTTCATTTCGTCGCTCTCTCGCTGTCACACACAGCGATGTGTGTGTCACAGCGGGAGAGTGACGACCAAAAAATGAAGCTGGACATTCAGCAACGACCGGCGACCTCACAGCAGGGGCCAGGTCGTTGCTGGATGTCACACACAGCGACAGCGACGGGACGTCGCTGCAACGTCACAGAAAATGGTGACGTAGCAGCGACGTCGTTGTCGTCGTCGTTATGTGTGACACCAGCTTTAAGTACAAACTTCCAGACGTGCATTCATTTATATGCAGAACTAGTCACTTGGCATGAGTGAAGTTAACTTAGTAGACACATATAAAGGAGTGACGAAAGGAAAGGAAATAAACACTCGAAGTCTGTGAACCTTCTACTATACAAGTCCTATTGAAATGTGTCAGAGTTTAATTAGCCGCTTCCATTCCCAATCTACATTGAACGGAGGTTAATGAAATGGCACAGTGACGTCTATTGTAATAGACTGGAGAATACCAGTCAGAAGGATTAATCTGGGGCACACTGTACTTATAGACTGTGTCACGTTCCTTTACTCTGAGAAAATATTAACACCTTCTATGCAGTATTTTTCTGCTCAAAGAAAGGAGAGAACTTTGAGTCCACAAGACATATGAAAAGAAATCTTATTCTGAATTTATTAAAAACATGATTATAGTTCAATATATGATCAAGGCAAATATTAGTGTTTTCAGAGGACCATACACTAACCATATATATGGGCAGAAGTACTAAGTGTTAGAAGACTTTATATATATAGATATATATATATATATATATATATATATATATATATATATATATATATATATATATATATGACATACCTCTTTCAAAGAGTTTTCTTTATTTTCAGGACTCTAAAAATTGTAGATTTACATTGGAGACATCAACACTATGAATTAAAACATGTGGAATGAAATACTTAAAAAAGTGTGAAACAATGTCTTATATGTCTTATATTCTAGGTTCTTCAAAGTAACCACCTTTTGCTTTGATTACTACTTTGCACACTTTTGGCATTGTCTTGATGAGCTTCAAGAGGTAGTCACCGGAAATGGTTTTCCAACAGTCTTGAAGGAGTTCCCAGAGATGCCTAGCACTTGTTGGCCCTTTTGCCTTCACTCTGTGGTCCAGCTCACCCCAAACCATCTCGATTGGGTTCAGGTCTGGTGACTGTGGAGACCAGGTCATCTGGCGTAGCACACCATCACTCTCCTTCTTGGTCAAATGGCCCTTACACAGCCTGGAGGTATGTTTGGGGTCATTGTCCTGTTGAAAAATAAATGATGGTCCAACTAAACGCAAACCGGATGGAATAGCATGCCGCTGCAAGATGCTGTGGTAGCCATGCTGGTTCTGTATGCCTTCAATTTTGAATAAATCCCTAACAGTGTCACCAGCAAAGCACCCCCACACCATCACACCTCCTCCTCCATGCTTCACGGTGGGAACCAGCCATGTAGACTCCATCCGTTCACCTTCTCTACGAAGACACGATGGTTGGATCCAAAGATCTCAAATTTGGACTCATCAGACCAAAGCACAGATTTCCACTGGTCTAATGTCCATTGATTATGTTCTTTAGCCCAAACAAGTCTCTTCTGCTTGTTTCCTGTCCTTAGAAGTGGTTTCCTAGCAGCTATTTTACCATGAAGGCCTGCTGCACAAAGTCTCCTCTTAACAGTGGTTCTAGAGATGAGAAGGTGTGTTCAAACTTTTGGTCTATACTGTACATACACACTACAGTTCAAAAGTTTAGGGTCACTTAGATATTTCCTTATTTTTGAAAGAAAAGCACATTTTTTTTCAATGAAGCTCACATTAAATTAAACAGAAATACACTCTATACATTGTTAATGTGGTAAATTACTATTTTAGCTGCAAACGTCTGTTTTTGAATGCAATATCTACATATTTGAATAGAGGCCCATTTCCAACAACCACCACTCCAGTGTTCTAATGGTAGAATAGTACAATGAGATTGCCGTGACGAGGCTACTGGGCAGATATGAGAATGGCCATTCTGATATGCTAAACACCTCAAAAAATATTTAGTATTTTTTTTTGCTTTTTTGTGTTTTTTTTTAGTTTCAAGCTTTGGAATGTTAGTCTTTCTTTTTTTTCTGTATTTAATGTGTGTGGATCATGTCCATTTGACTGAGCCTGCTTCCCTCATTAGACACAGGCGTTTTTAACTTTTTAACCTTTAATGGTGGGTCTCTCTTTTCCCAAATATATGTGATTTTTAAACCCTGAGAGAGGTGGTAATATAGAGTAGGACCTAGTACAATGAAGTTGCCGTGATGTGGCTACTGGCCAGGTATGAGAATGGCCATTCTGATATTCTAAACGCCTCAAAAAATATTTAGTATTTTTTTTTTCGCTGACATATGTGTCTGATGAATGAAATGTTTATTTGCTGTTCTACCTTTGTGTCCAGTAGTAGCTGTTTTATTTGTTGAATCCCAAGGACTTTTATGAAATCAATGAGCAATCAATGTGTGAACGCTATCTAATTCCTTCCTGAGACTGTGAATCCTCACAATTGGTGTTTGAATGTAGACCAGAAGTCCCAAAGAGCACAGATGATTAGAGGTTAATGACTGAATCTCCAGGGAAAAGGTAGCTACGACATTGCAAACACAGTCTATAAGCATGGAGGAGCTCGTTAAGCAACTGGTTCAGCAGCATCAGGCATAACAAGAAACTAAAATTCCTGACAAAGCAGTTACAGCATCAGCAGCACTTACAGAATCAGCAGCAGATGGCTCTCTTGGCAGAAGCTGTCCAGGCCAGGGAGACAGCACCTCTCACCAGCCAAAGTGAGGGAACCCTTGTGAGGAGGACAGTATGGAAGGCCTTGCAGAAATTGACTCTGGAGGACAACATCGAAGCTTTCCTGACTATCGTTGAGAGGGTGGCAGGCAGAGAGAAACTGACTCCAGAATAAAAGAGGTTCTAGCTCCATACCTTACTGGGGAACCACAGAAAGCATACTATGACCTTGCCAAGGTGTACGACAAGCTGAAATTGATGTTATTGTACTGTTGGGCATAACCATGGTAGGTAGGGAACAACCGGTACACCTCTGGCACTATCAAAGAGGAAAACCTCTTTGGTCCCAGATGTTCGACTTGTTACACGTCGTGCAAAAATGGCTGCAGCCCGAGACCTCCTCTCCAGTACAGATGATGGAGAGAGTGGTAGAGGCCCAATTTATTAATGCACTACTGAAAAATGTGCAAAGCTGAGTTGTGCAAGGAGTTCTTCAGAATGCAGATGACCTTCCGAGCCTCTTGGAAAGATATTTAAGTAAGGAGAACTTCTTGAGGAATCAAGGTAGCCTGAAATCAGCTTTTTGGGATACGCAAAAGAAGGGGTCCAAATCCACATCTGAGGGGTGCACAAAGACCCAGGAGGGCTTAGAGCCTGGTTCAAAGGGTACATCTCGTACCGTTATCTGTTGAAGGTGTCAAGCCCCGGGTCATATATCAGCAGTTTGTCTTTTTACCTGTGAGCCAATAGACTGCTCTGTCGGCTGGTGCAACTCTTTATCTCCTCTGCCGACAGCGCTATTCCTCATCATGGAGAGGGACCTCAGCTGCGCCAGGTGACTGAACAGTGTGACTGTGTGAAATCCAGAACTCCGGGAGCTTGATGACTCTAGTAAGTGACACACTCCCACATGTGCTAGTCCCTGGGGAAGAGGTGGGGGTAAGGTGCATTTATGGTGATGTGAAGTATAATCCCTTTCCCAGATTAACATAGACTAGACTATAACACATATTGTAAAAGCAATCATTTTTATTATTGAATTATTTTTTTTTTTAAATTTTATCATCAGTAATTATATTTCACCCTTATATACCCTTTTTTTTTTCCTACACGTTCACATTCACACACTTACTGCTTCATTTTGATTACAGTTCTTTATCTTCACTATCCCCGTTTTCCATTACACCCACCACATTCATGTATTCATCATAATTCACATCACATCATTTAATCATTCTTACTATATCCACAGCGTTTGTTTCTTTAACTATTCACTCCCACTCACTATTTTTCACTGATAATCACTTTTTGTTAAAGAATTTCCTTATCTGCCTATCCTACGTGGTAGTTTAGTCAGGGTATTCATGCCTGACATGTGTCATTACTCTGGTCATGTGACCATATGGGGATTCCTATGCTATTCTTCTGTATTGTATACAATTGGCCATCTCTCCGGTGTAACACTGTACCCTCCCTAGGACATGGCGTTGCACAGCCGAACGCACATATGTCCTCAGGTCTCCCTACATATAATAGCTCTAATACGGTTATACTAGTGGAGCGCTGTATTTCCGGGTTCAGCGTTCCACTGTGGAACGCATTCATGTCTGTGACACTTACGCTAGCCCTTACGCGCATGCGTCTTTCTACAATGCTTCCCAGACACAGAATAACCATTTACTCTGACGCCGCTTCCTGCCGCGAGAGCGCGCCTATCTATAGCGTGACCCCGCGGCCGGAAATTACGTCAGACGCCGCACGGCCGTGCATGTGGCATCAATTGGCACCATACACTCTTTATAAGAGCACAATATCCTACACTATTCCCTTGATAAAGACAGTGAAACGCGCGTTGGGGAGCTTCCCTGCGGTCCCTGGTATGTAACTATTCAATACTGTTCATGTTGTGATGTGTCAATGCATACTATAACACTATAGGAGTTGTTTACATAATTCCCCTATGGTTTCCCGTATATGTAATACGTTCAGCATATCATGTCATCTATATTGATGTATTATGCATATGTGGTTCACATTTGAATCCTTTTCTATAATGTGTAGTGTACTGGGCACCTATATTTATCTATCACTATTTCTTATATTAATTTATTTGAATTAACTTATGCTGTATATATTTATCCTGATGAATTTTTCTATGCTGAGCGTACTTTTTTTTATTTATTGAATACCTTGTCTATTTAACGTTGGATTTTCGTATGGTAAATCATTGTGTGTGTGGAGATAATTTATGTGGACTAGTTCAGGTTCTATTTTTAATGCAATTAGTAACTATTTATTTATCTACTAAGCATTTGGCACTTTATGTACGTCTTTAGACTGAATTCAGTAATAAACAACCTATATTAATTAACCTGACCTACTCCACATCCCTCCCCACTTCATATGTCCTGCTGGTATTTTATGTATTGACTACCTGTATACCTTATTCCTATTTTTCAATTTCTGTCAGGTGACCAACTCAGGGTTATTGTTTCATTGTGTACTTTCTTTATCCCATCTATTTTCTTGTTTACTTCTTTTCTTTTTTTTTTTTTTAAA
Organism: Anomaloglossus baeobatrachus; assembly: GCF_048569485.1. Classification (NCBI taxonomy): domain Eukaryota; kingdom Metazoa; phylum Chordata; class Amphibia; order Anura; family Aromobatidae; genus Anomaloglossus; species Anomaloglossus baeobatrachus. The sequence continues at coordinate 94,706,082 of NC_134354.1, read as the reverse complement.
AAAATTTCAATAATAAAAATTATTGCTTTTACAATATGTGTTTCAGTATCCTTTTTGTAGGCTTCAATATATTTCTGTGTACTGGAACCACTAATATGTTTTCTTGCATATTGAGATAGAATAGACTGTGTTTATGTGTCCCACGAAGTGGGCGTGGTCAAGAAATTGTTGCATGCGATTGTTATCGGACGTGACTTTCCATTGCTCTGGGACTGCTGTAGCACCTAGCAGTCCGGTATGCTGCTAGGAGGCGGGTGTGTTAACAAGGTCACATGATGTAAACAACGAATTTCATTTCACTCTACTGGTTAGAAAGGAGGATGTGGAAACATCCCCTGGAGACCCAATATCCCTAACCTGGAGGAGTCCCAGGACAACTTTGGAACAGCCCAGCTCAGAGACTTCAAGTTAAGAGGTACCATAGAAAATTGCAAATGTGGTAAATGATGTTACCCATAAGCCGATAGTCATTGTCCACAAGTGGTCATACATAATGATCTGTTGTGTCAAGGGACCAAAGTGTGGACAAGTAAAAGAGCGCTCCCTTAGGGCAAAATCCAGGGAATATAATCAGTTGGCTTGTGTGAGACAATTTAAGCCTGGTGATTGAATACTTCAGGGCCCACAGGGGAGAACAAGTTGCTTTTCTATCAACTTATAAAGTCATTGCCACTGCTAAAGGTGAACAGGTCAACTATAACATATACCAACCAGGGAAAAAGGAAACCCTTTCACATATATTAGGACTACGTGCTAGAAACCCCTTGCTTATTGGCCCAGCCAGAAATTAAAATTCCACATCTCAAAGTGCCAGAAAACTTTTCATCTTTCCAAAGTCAACATGGCCAAAAAATGCTACTCAAAATTAGAGGCAGGTTCTTAGAGTTACTAGGTCACCCTCGTGTAATCAAGCATAAGCCTCCCACTTAGGTCATTTTAAAGCCCTGTAGGCTCTGTGTGTTGGCAGATGGTGCCTAGCCCTCAGCTTTGGGCGGGGGAGGGGGTATGTAGCACAGCCGTGGAGTACTGGGTTAAATCCTAGCACTGCAAGTCTTGATTACATGCCCCTGACTAGCTTTGACTAAGAACCAGTTCATGTGTTCACCTGGGTGGGAGCTGTGCACAGACTGGAATACATATATTGTGCCGGAAGCTACAGAAGCTTAGGATGAAGGGGACACCAAGACTCCTTGTTTATGGAAAGTTTGCTCAAGGAAAATGGACTGTAAACTGTTCGGTTGAGCTTGCACTGGCATACATGCGCCTGCTAAATGAACTGTTTATTTGCTGTTATACCTCTGTGCTAAGAGGAGGCTGTTTAGTTTGTTGAATCACTGGGAGTTTCATGAAATCAATAAAACTGCATGTAAGAACCAATCATATTGCCTTTGTGAATGGTACCTAATGCCTACCTGACAGCGTGAACCCTATAGTGGCTAAAACGTGATGGGAACCTGGCCTTGTAATAAAGCACATTACTCCAGCCCTATCTCACAGTGCCTAAGTGGGTTACACAGCAAACTGCAATGTAAGTAAGCAAAACCTTTTGTTTTCTAGAAGATAATAAAATGGAGAAATATATTCCATGTACCGATTAATCATCATAATAATAGTTTTTACATCACATCACCTCTTGCAAGAACTTTTTCCAGCGGGCAATGGCTTTTTAACCATCCTGCCTGTAAGACTGTCATTTCCCTCACAGTCGTAATCACAGCTATGACACGGATGACACTGCCTTGATTTCATGGCTACTGATAAATTGGTGTCACCAGCAGTTCGCATTTTACATAGAATCTTGTAAATCAGCCTGAACATTATTTACTGAGCGCTGGTAGAAAGATCAATGACAAGGTTTCTATCCGCTGTTATTCAGGGTTAGGGAGAGAGGGACCATGCCTATCTGTTAATTAGTAGGTGAGTATAAAAAGAAACCCAGCACCCCATACCTTCACTTGAACTGCAACTTGACCTCTGACAACATGCCAAAAATCCACCTTGTGATCAAAGCCTTGATTATCAAGAGGCTGAAGACCAGATCCACTGCAGAGGTGGCTGGCACATTTAATGTGTCTCAGCATCAAGTACAAAGAATTAAAAAAAGATTTGAAGAGACTGGAAATGTTTTTGACAAGCCCAGGTCTGGCAGATCCCGCAAGACAACTGCTCAGGAGGAACGTTTGTTGGTTAGAAAATCCAAAGCCAGCCCCTCTTCTACTGCAGCAGAGCTCCAGAAGGCCTGGTCACTTCAAGTCCCTGTGTCAACTAGAACAATTTGTAGGATTCTGTCTTGAAATGGCCTCCATGGTCGAATCAGTGCCCAGAAGCCAGCACTAAACAAAATGCAATTAAAAAACCGTGTGGCATTTGCCAAGTCACACAGCCTGTTAAACAGATGGACACTGGAAAAGTGCCAGAAGGTGGATTTCTCTGATGAATCTTCAGTTGAATTATACCACAGCCGCCGCAAATACTGCTGGAGACCTACTGGAGCCAGTATAGATCCAGAAAACAGTTAAGTTTGGTGGTGGAAAGATCATGGTCTGGGGTTACATTCAGTATGGGGTGTGCGAAACATTTGCAAGGTGGAAGGCAATATCTATAGCCTAAAATATCAAGAAGTATTAGCTACCTCTTACATTCCCAATCATAAAAGGGGTCAAATTCTGCAGCAGGATGGTGCTCCATCTCTACAACAAAGTTCCTCCTGGCAAAGAAGATCAAGGTGCTCAAGGACTGGCCAGCCCAGTCACCAGACAGGAACATTATTATTATTATTATTATTATTATTATTATTTATTATTATAGCGCCATCAATTCCATGGCGCTTTACATGGGAAAGGGGTGTACATAATAGGGACAAGTACAATAATCATAAACAATACAAGACACAAACAGGTACAGGAGGAGAGAGGTCCCTGCCCGCGAGGGCTCACGGTCTACAAGGGATAGGTGAGGATACAGTAGGGCATGATGGGGTGGGATGAAAGAGGAAGCTTGGAAGACAACACCAAAGAATCTAGATGAACTCTGGGAGGCATGTAAGACTGCATTCCTTGCTATTCCTGATGACTTCATCAATAAATTGTATGAATCATTGTTGAACCGCATGGTGGCATTCCTTCAAGCCCATGGAAGTCACACAAAATGTGAAATATGGCTCTAATAGCACCACAACTTCATTCATGTTATACAACATATCTTTGTATTAGAAGTTAATTATTTGTTTGAATTTCACATTACTTTCTGTGGGCGACAAAACTTTTGTCTTGCCAAAATCTGACCTTTCTGTGTTCATTAAATGATCAATATTTCAGCTTTGCAGCAACTTTATTTTCAGAACCTAAACCAATTTTGGGAGGGTTTCAACTTTCAAAAGAGTAATTTATGAAACCAATGGATGAATTTAAAGTCAGGTTATAAGCTTTTATTTACATAATATGGAGAAGCGACAGAACACCCCGCCCCCGTCAATTAATTATTCAAATACACAGACTCAAAAACCTGCAGATCATGAATGCCGAGTCTGTTTTTTTTCTAAGAATCTACTCCACCAACTGGGAAATTGTTTGGCATGTGGTAATATCATTTATACCAAAAGCAGTGAATAATATTTTTAGTCATATTGGACTGCTATTATTTTGAACACTACTGTATGTACAGTCATGGCCAAAAGTTTTGAGAATGACACCAAAATTATATTTTCACATGATCTGTTGCCCTCTGGTTTTTAATTGTGTTTGTCTGATGTTTACATCACATACAGAAATATAATTGCAATCATATTCTGAGTACCAAAAGGTTATATTGACAGTTAGAATGAGTTAATGCAGCAAGTGAATATTTGCAGTGTTGGCCCTTCTTCTTCAGGAGCTCTGCAATTCTCCCTGGCATGCTCTCAATCAACTTCTGGATCAAATCCTGACTGATAGCTGTCCATTCTTGCATAAGCAATGCTTGCATTTTGCCAGAATTTGTTGGTTTTTGTTTGTCCACCCGTCTCTTGATGATTGCCCACAAGTTGTCAATGGGATTAAGATCTGGGGAGTTTCCTGGCCATGGACCCAAAATCTCTATGTTTTGTTCCATGAGCCATTTAGTGATCACCTTTGCTTTATGGCAAGGTGCTCCATCATGCTGGAAAAGGCATTGTTGGGCGCCAAACTGCTCTTGGACAGTTGGGAGAAGTTGCTCTTGGAGGACATTCTGGTACCATTCTTTATTCATGGCTGTGTTTTTAGGCAAGACTGTGAGTGAGCCGATTCCCTTGGCTGAGAAGCAACCCCACACATGAATGGTTTCAGGATGCTTAGCAGTTGGCATGAGACAAGACTGGTGGTAGCGCTCACCTCTTCTTCTCCTAATAAGCTGTTTTCCAGATGTCCCAAACAATCGAAAAGGGGATTCATCTGAGAAAATGACTTTACTCCAGTCCTCAGCAGTCCACTCCCTGTACCTTTTGCAGAATATCAGTCGGTCCCTGATGTTTTTTCTGGAGAGAAGTGGCTTCTTTGCTGCCCTCCTTGAAACCAGACCTTGCTCAAGCAGTCTCCGCCTCACAGTGCGTGCAGAAGCACTCACACCAGCCTGCTGCCATTGCTGAGCTAGCTCAGCACTGCTGGTAGTCCAATCCCGCAGCTGAAACAGTTTTAAGATACGGTCCTGGCGTTTGCTGGTCCTTCTTGGGCGCCCTGGAGCCTTTTTGGCAACAATGGAAGCTCTCTCCTTGAAGTTCTTGATGATGCGATAGATTGTTGACTGAGGTGTAATCTTTGTAGCTGCGATAATCTTCCCTGTTAGGCCATTTTTGTGCAGAGCAATGATGGCTGCACATGTTTTTTTAGAGATGGTTAACTGAAGAGAAACAATGATACCAAGCACCAGCCTCTTTTAAAGTGTCCAGTGGTGTCATTCTTACTTAATCATGACTGATTGATCGCCAGCCCTGTCCTCATCAACACCCACACCTGTGTTAATGGAACAATCACTAAAACAATGTTAGCTGCTCCTTTTAAGGCAGTAATGCAATGATGTTGAAATGTGTTTTGGGGGTTAAAGTTCATTTTCTTAGCCAATATTGACTTTGCAAGTAATTGCTGTTAAGCTGATCACTCTTTATGACATTCTGGAATATATGCAAATTGCCATTAGAAAAACTTAAGCAGTAGACTTTGTAAAAATTAATATTTGTAGCATTCTCAAAACTTTTGCCCATGACTGTACATGTTCAGAATCACACTGGAGCTCTGGTAGTAAAAATGCGTGAAGTATGAGCATTTTTTAGTGAGTTTTTGATGCTTTTTTTCAAATTTATTTGAATGAGTGAAAAACGCTGCAAAAACGCTGAAAGAATTTACGTGCTAAAGATTTCACGCTGCTTGAAATCTGCAAGGAAAAAATGAGCAGCATTTCAGACATCTCATTCACTTTGCTTGTACAGTAAAATGATGAGTCTTTCATGGCAAAATGCAGCAAAAAGACAACTTGTGAACATACACTAAAGGCGGCTTTACACGCTGCGATATCGTGACCGATATCGCCAGCGTGCGTACCCGCCCCCATCGGTTGTGCGACACGGGCAAATCGCTGCCCGTGTTGCACAACATCGCCCGGACCCGTCACACTACTTACCTGCCCTGCGACGTCACTGTGACCGGCGAACCGCCTCCTTTCTAAGGGGGAGGTTCGTTCAGCGTCACAGCGACGTCACAGCAGCGTCACTGAACTGCCGCCCAATAGAAGCGGAGGGGCGGAGATGAGTGGGACGAACATCCCGCCCACCTCCTTCCCTCCGCATTGGGGCCGGGAGGCAGGTAAGGAGAGCTTCCTCGTTCCTGCGGTGTCACACGGAGCGATGTGTGCTGCCGCAGGAACGAGGAACAACTTTGTTACTGCTGCAGTAACGATATTTGAGAATGGACCCCCATGTCACCGATGAGCGATTTTGCACGTTTTTTGCGACGATGCAAAATCGCTCATAGGTGTCACACGCAACGGCATTGCTAAAGCGACCGGGTGTGCATCCCAAATTCCGTGACCCCAACGAGATCACTTGAGCGATGTCGTAGCGTGTAAAGCCCGCTTTAGTCTACATTTCCACGTATCATCTTCAATAGAGACCTCCGCAGTGGAAGCCGCACATTTCACCCTTTATATTGCTCTCGTGACTCTAGAATGGGTCTTAAACCAAATATATATAAGTAAAAGCTGGTAATAAGGCGCTACTTAGCTAGTAAAATCTCAATCCAAGAGGAAAGAAAGAAGGACACTTTTTTGCTGCAGAACGCTCAATTCTAGGAGTCCATATTTAGTACGTATTCCGATTCTCGCAACACACAGCCCAAGCACCGCTATATCGTAATGATAATCACTATTTATATGGCAGACTGACTAGTTCTGAATTATTTTAGTTTATATTGAGTACATTTTCCATTGAGGCCATAATTAAGAGGAAAGTACATTTCTAGGCAAGTAATAAAAAGCTTCAGGCACAGAAGGAACGCTTAATAAACATGGACCTGATGTCCCTTTGCGGCTCATTTAGGATAAAAATGATGCTGGATAAGGAAGTACTGCCTGGGAAACTGGAAATATAATAGATCTGTTACTTTATCTTTGGGCATACAGAAAAGTATCCAAAGCTAGCCATTAACTGGGGTTTATGGGACAAGTCCAAGGATAATAATATACATCTAGGCCTTACAAGCCACAGTGGCCAGTGTCCTATACTCAGTGTGATATACTTATCATATCTGCTCTCCACCTAATTATACTGTTGGAATCCATGCCAGCTATAGTCTGTTATGTGCTGGTCTGTGAGGTGTGGTGTCCCAGACCATCTTTGGTGAAAGTTGTGCTTTTCCCTTGGTGAGGTTGTTGAGTATACCCCTGTTTTGCACTTCCTTCCTGCTCTTGTTTTCCTCCTGAATCTCTTATTGTCTTATCCTGTGTGCGGGCTATGTGACAGAGTTTTTGTTTTTCCCTTGTCTGTCTTTACCTGTGATTTCAACACACTCCTGTCCCATCCCTCCCTGGGGTGGAGAGAGAGGAGAAATTAGATCAGGACTGGCAAGGACCATGGCCAGAAAGGAGACTCAGTCCTCCACACCATTATAAGTATCCTTGAGTATAAGGATAGCGTAGGGTTCCCTAGCTTGATGGACAGCTAGGGAAGGCACTGTCCCAGTATGACTGACAATTACATGGTACAGCAATTACAAGAACTGGTCAGCAGACCAATCAAGAGTTGGGTTAGATAGATATTCTCAGCATCCTGCGCAAAGTATTTCCTGTCACCAGTGTCAGTTATTGTATACATTTTTGGATACAACCTCGTTGCCCTTTTGTATTCCTATTGATGTATTTCTAAAGGATTCTTCTGATTTACCCCATGTTATTCCTTCACTGGTTTGACCCTTATACTGCCTCACTCCTCTCTGGTTAATATTCTATATGGTGACCTCTTTTTACCCTTACTATGTATTTATATCATATTTTTTTCTTTATCATCACTTGTTTGGTTTTTATATTGTCTCCCTTCTCCTGTCAGCAGCCAATTCACGGACACAATCTAAGAGTCCGTGCAGAGAAGAACATATCCATGTATGGGGCCTAAGGGACAAAAAACAAGAGTCCCTAGACCAGTGTTTCTCAACTCCAGTCCTCAAGACTCACCAAGAGATCATGTTTTCAGGTTTTCCTTAATCAGGTTTTCAGGATTTTCTTAATGTTGCACAGGTGATGGAATTATTCCCTGTCTAAAATTGAGGAAAACCTGAAAACATGATATGTTGGTGGGTCTTGAGGACTGGAGTTGAGAAACACTGCCCTAGACCATGCTAAGCTAGCACGAAATCTGACTATTGCAACAAGACAACCCTTTTGCACATGAAAGAGAGGATAGTCTGTTCATACTCCTCCGGCAGACAACGCCTATCCATGTATTATGCGGTAAACCATTCAAATGAATGTCGGCATGTAGTATTACATAATCACACTACCTTTGCAGTTGGACACCACTGCTGCTCTCTCGTGTGGTGGCCTACAATTTGTGTCTGGTCATTTCAACAAAATATTCTTTTCAGGTTACAAGACCAGTACCCACAAGTATCTACCTTTCTTTTGAAGTCCACGCTGTCAAACATTTCCAGCCCTTCTCTCTGTAAGTGGAGATTTTGTATTCCCATCCAGGCCCTCCCTGTCAGTTCTTTGATCACTTTGCAATCTCAACTTTCACATTTTCTAGCCTGTAACATCTCCACTCTCATTATGGTCCACTTTAACATCCCTACTGATTATCCACTCTCCCCATTTGTCACTGATCTTTTATTTCTAACCTCCTCTCTCAGTTTTTCACAACTTACTAAAGGCCCCGTCACACTAAGCAAAATCGCTAGCAACATCGCTGCTAACGAACAACTTTTGTGACGTAGCAGCGATGTTGCTAGTGATGTCGCTGTGTGTGACATCCAGCAACAACCTGGCCCCTGCTGTGAGGTCGTTGGTTGTTGCTGAATGTCCTGGGCCATTTTTTAGTTGTTGCTGTCCCGCTGTGAAACACAGATCGCTGTGTGTGACAGCGAGACAGCAACAACTAAATGTGCAGGCAGCAGGAGCCGGCTTCTGCTGAGGCTGGTAACCACAGTAAACATCGGGTAACCAAGAAGCCCTGTCCTTGGTTACCCGATATTTACCTTCGTTACCAGCCTCCGCCGCTCTCACTGTCAGTGCCGGCTCCTGCTCTGTGCACATGTAGCTGCAGGACACATCGGGTTAATTAACCCAATGTGTACTGTAACTAGGAGAGCAAGGAGCCAGCGCTAAGCGGTGTGCGCTGCTCCCTGCTCTGTGCACATGTAGCTGCGTGCGCTGGTAACCAAGGTAAATATCAGGTTGGTTACCCGATATTTACCTTAGTTACCAAGCGCAGCATCTTCCACGCGGCGCTGGGGGCTGGTCACTGGTTGCTGGTGAGCTCACCAGCAACTCGTGTAGCGACGCTCCAGCGATCCCTGCCAGGTCAGGTTGCTGTTGGGATCGCTGGAGCGTCGCAGTGTGACATCTCACCAGCAACCTCCTAGCAACTTACCAGCGATCCCTATCGTTGTTGGGATCGCTGGTAAGTTGTTTAGTGTGACTGGACCTTAACTCTCCTACACATGAAGACGGGAATACGCTGGACCTGATGTTCTCCTGACTCTGCTCAATGCATGATTTTACTAACGCCCCTCTCTGACCACAACCTCCTTTCATTAACTGTCAAGAACTGTCTCTCCACTTAGAACATCCCCACTTACCACACTTATAGGAATATACATGCCATTAATACCCAGATACTTATGAAGTACTCGCGTCATCATTTGCCCCAATCGCCTCCCTCTCATGTCCTCCTGACTCTGCTGTGAAACATTATAATGAAATAGTGCAAAGTGTCCTGTCTGAATCTACACCTCCTTCTCACAGAAAAAATTGGCACAGATGTTGGCAACCCTGGCACATGCTGCAAACAAGTTTTCTCCAGCAGTGCTGCAGGTGCACCGAACGTTTGTGGAGAAAGTCCAAAGACAAAGATTTCAGCCATTATAGGTTTATGTTCAAAACATACAAGTCTGCCTACAGCTCTCCAAACAAGCTAACTTTAACACCCTCATCAACTCACTATCCAACAATTCTAAATAACGGCCATTTTTCATTCCCTCCTTAGTCCAAGAGCAAGGCCCCAACAATACCTCAGTGTAACAATCTTGGCAATTATTTCAAAGAAAAAATTGACCATATCCAACAGGAATTTTTTCTCCCAATCTCCTAATATCATGCATTCTGTTTCCTCCTCCATTTCATTTTCTGTGTTCGAACCAGTCCCAGAAGAAGAAGTTACCAAGCTCCTCACATCTGCTCACCCTACTAACTGCACAACAGACCCTATTCCCTCATATCTCCTTCAGTCCCTTTCTCTGGTTGTCGCCATTGCAACCTCTCTCTCTCATCCAGTTTTTTCCATCTTCCTTCAAACACACCAGCATACACACATTACTTACCCCCCCCTACCCATCTATAATCTTCCCTTCATATCTAAACTTATGGAATGTTTGGTCCACTACCTTCAAATCCATTTCCTCTCAGATAACTATTTTTGACCCTTTAAAATTCCTTTTTCGCTCGTTGCACTCTACTGAACCTGCCCTTACTAAAGTCTCTAACCTTGTGCCAGTCATTGCACTGGTGGCCCATCTGCTACAAAGTCCAATATCAAAAACATCCCTCTCACCCGCAAAGCTTTCCACAGTTCTACCCCGCCCTATATCTCCTCCTTCATCTATCCAACACATTACCCATGCACTCCATTCTGCTAATGATCTAAGACCTCATCCATCCTCTATAATCCAAACATCCCACTCCTGTGTGACGCCCCTGGACTATCAGGTCGTTACAGGGTATTGTACAATCTGCCCTCCCGTACAATATCCAAATCCTTCTTGGTTTAGGGTTCCTAACTAAATGGTATTGCCAACAGCAGCTAATTAAAATCCTAGAAAAACTCTGCACCATACCCACCAGACACACCAGTGGACGGCCTGAGTGGAATAGGGTCGCCCAGTTGGGGGGTTGGTTAAGGGGAGGTCAGAAGTGTCAGGAGTGAGGAGAATGAGTTTGGAAGTGAAGGAGAGAAGAGGTCAGGAGCAGGGCTCCGGAGTTGAGACCTAGGTGGCAAATGGTGGTCTGGGCCTAGAAGGAGCTGGACCCCTGGTCGCAGGGGATCGTGGCAAGGGACACGGAACTGTCAAGGAGGACAGCCGGCAGCCTTGCACCATCACCTGGGCTGGGACCAGAGCACAACAGGGTACGTGGACCCTAGGTCAGGGAGTAGCTTCAGGCAACCTGACAATTGACCTGACGAGGACGGAGCCTTCAAGATCTGCTCTCCACCCACTCCAGAATCGGGGTACTAGCACAATGAGGGGGATAGGACTTTCCACTAAAACGGTCCAGGAAATCCCAAGTGTGAACCCTGAGAGCAAGCTCCCTTACGCAGCCAGAGTACGGAGTGGGACCCGATTCAAATAATTCCCAATACCCACAGTTTTAAGTGTGCTCTATAAATGAATTTCTTTACACTGGCTATCATCTCACCTCACTATTCCCATTTTGCCCTTACAAAATTTTCTTCCAAATCAGGTTCCTTATATCCTTTGTTTACATCCTCTATGCACTTATGCACATACTGGCTGGTGACTGATTCATGCAACAGTATGTGAATCTCCTATTTCTTATATTGACGGCCGGACCAGACAATACAAGCACTTTTTACCATTTACTTTTTATAGACAGAAGAAAGAAACCTAATGGGCGGCACTATGGAGTGACTTTCCAAAAATGAATCAAGATATTTAGAAGTAAAGTGATTTGGAGATTGTCTATACAACACCGTATATATAAATTCAGATCAAGTTGCTTGAAAGTACAGCAACGATTTATAACTACTTGTTTCCATTTGCTACAGCTTTAGATGTAAATGGAGAAAAAGACATAAATAATAATAAAATTTAGTACCTAATAAGTAAATGTTATAAAGTGATTACACTTTATTGCATACATAAACTGTGAATAGAGGTTAAAAAAATAGAGTTTCACATACTAAAGAGTTAAACATTCTTCTTCTACAACAAAAAAGTACTGAATAGGAAATCATTACCTTAAAGATAATCTCCTTTTATTGTCCAGCGGGACAGCATTAATTGTCGGTAACACATGCTGAACTATTGGAAAATGTACAGGATTTGCATATATTTTCCCACTGGTAAGCACTGTCCTCGCTCTTCTTTGTTCTTAATGCCAGTGATAAATAGCAACTTGCTGACCTATTCTGTGATGTGCAGTTCTACAATTGTATTTATCTGTGCATATTAATAATTTATACAATGTATAAAATGACAAATCTGTGTAATTAGCTTGGTAAAATGATTTGCCTAGATAAAAAAAATCAAAAGACTCTGAAATAATTGATTCATCTAATGCATGCTGATGGCCAACAAACTGCAAAGTACATTGCAGATTTTATAAACAAAGAATGCTGAAAATGTGTGCTCATCTCTAGTGATGGGCGGACTCTCAGATAACCGGGACCGGCGGGTCTAAGCAGGTTTAAAAAAAAAAACCCGGTTCCAGCCTGGGATTGATCCCGGGTATCTGCCGGAAGTCGGTCCCCATGTAAGTCTATGGGGACCAGAATCTGGCATTTAAAAATGTTGGTAGAAGGGATAGGGGACTATGAGCAGGTGTTTCATGCTTACCGAGTCTCAGGCGCAGCTGTAACTGCTTCCAGGATGCTCACTCACTTCCAGGGCTGCTAATTTACCTTCATGCATATGCACTGCTTCCCCCCCACCGGCATGTGATTGGTTGCAGTCAGAAGCGCCCCCACTCTGAGTGACAGTATGTCTGATGCTTTAAAATACAGATAATGTGTGTGTCTATTGTGGTATAAAAATAAATAAATAAAATATTTGGCGTAGGGTCCCCACTGTCATGGGTATGTACTGACAGAACAGGGCCTCTTAAGCTGGCCCTCAGACTCGAGACCCTGCACTGTCCCTTATCTCGGAAATAAGCTTGATGGTAGCCAGGTCCGAGCAACCTGCATGACCCAGACTCTTACTCTCCCGCCCTGGGAGCGGGCCAGAAACCCAGTAACAAAATCCCACAGAAAAGATATGGACAAGGGAGAATGAAACCTCGTATGAGATTCTAGATCTTGAGAATAGATCAGGATGTCATCGAGGTAAATAACAACAAATTTACCTAACAAATGAGCAAACGCATCACTGATGAAATGTTAAAAGGCAGCCGGCGCATTGGTTAACCCAAAGGGCATTCCCAAATTTTCATAATGATCCTCTGGTGCATTGAAAGCTGTATTCCACTCCTCACCCTCCCGGACCCTGATAAGTTTGCAGGCCCTCCTAAAGTCGAGCTAAAAGAACCATTTAGCTCCAGAGATCTGATTAAAAAGGTTCGGGATGAGGGGCATAGGATATGGATCAAAATCCAAACATGGTCGCAGCCCACCACTTTTCTTCTTATAAAAAAAATAAACCGGCTGCGACTGGCGAGGAGGAAGGCCTAATGTGGCCCTTGGTCAAGTTCTCAGTAATGTATTCTCTGATAGCAAGCCTCTCAAGTCGAGATAAATTGTACAACCTGCACTTGGGCAACCTAGCCCCAGGCTTCAATCTAATCGTGTAGTCGTACGGTCTGTGCGGAGGTAACGCCTGACAACCCTTTTCTGAGAATACATCCTGGTACTCTGACAATGTCTCTGGAATACTAGGAGAGACAATCGCTACACAGGACCCTAGGCAGTGGGCCTTACAGTACGGGATCCATTGTATAAGCTCTCCAGTCCACTACAGGGTTGTTAAAAGTGAGACACAGGAACCCCAGCACGATAGGTGCGGGCAGCTTTCTGAGCACCTGGCATGTGAACAAATCTATATGGAGGACCTCAAGGAGGAGTTTCATCTCATGGATATACTCCTTGAAGGACCCCTGGGACAGGGGAGATGAATCAATTGCCATTATTTGCATGGGACTGGTTAAGCTGTCCATCCTTAATTCTACAGAATGAGCAAAACCCTCATCAATGATATTGATCCCCGCTCCACTGTCTAGGAAAACGTTAATGGCGATCTCCTGATCCCCAATTACTACCCTAGCAGGCAAAAGACACTGGGTGGTCAATATGGAGGATAAGTGTTGGCCCAGGAAGGAATCCCCCAATCTCCCTGAGCCTAGCAGTTTTCTGGCTGCCGCCCCTTTTATGGGCGGACATGTATTTACGTAGTGCCCCTCTTACCACAGAAAAAGCATGCCCCACCAGGATGCGGAGAAAGGTGGTGTCCCTCAGCTACATGGGTTCACCCGAGGTCTCTGTGGGGGGAGGGAGAAGTATACAAGGCACTCCTAAGATGATTTGAAGAAATATTTATTCATGTTCGTAACAAAACGTTTCCTATGTGGACCTTCCTCAGTAGCACATGTATGAGGGAACACGCTGTGTGGGCTGTCAGACGTGGAATTCACCGCTGTATGGGGGCTGCCATCATGGCAGCCCCCATACAGCGGTGGATTCCGCGTGTTCCCTTTCCTAGACAGTGGAGCGGGGATCAATATCATTGATGAGGGTTTTGCCCATTCTGTAGAATTAAGGATGGACAACTTAACCAGTCCCATGCAAATAATGGCAATTGATTAATCTCCCCTGTCTTAGGGGTCCTTCAAGGAGTATATCCATGAGATGAAACTCCTCCATGATGGCAGCCCCCATACAGCGGTGGATTCCGCGTCTGACAGCCCACACAGCGTGTTCCCTCACACATGTGCTACTGAGGAAGGTCCACATAGGACCGAAAATATTTTGTTACGCACATGAATAAATATTTCTTCAAATCATCTTAGGAGTGCCTTGTATACTTCTCACTGTTTGGCTTTGGAACCTGAAGTGCACCCCAATATCTCCTAGACGCATATATAGGAAGTGCCATTCTCTTCTTGCTATCTGTGGGGGGAAGGGACTAATTTATTTTTCGGCTGAGGGGCCCAATAGGCATGGGTCTTCCCAGCCTGAGAATATCGGCCCCCAGCTGTCATGCTTTATTATGGCTGGGTATCAAAATTGGGACTGCTCGCTATTTTTTTAAACTATTTATTTAAATAATTTAAACAAAAAAAAAAAAAAAAAAGCTGCATGTGGTTCCTCTTATTTTGATACACAGCCAAGATAGGTGCATGGCTGGGGGCTGCAGCCTGTAGCCATATAATACAGGGGGACCCTATTCCAATGGTTTCATTTATTTATTTATTTTTACACCACGATAGTGACCCACAGACAGTGCCTGTGATTGGTTGCAGTCAGACGCAGTCACACAGGCTGGGGGCGTATCTGACTGCAACAAATCACAGATGCCGGGACACCCGGTGGATAGGGAAAGCAGTACATATGGATGGGCAATAATGAGTGGCCCCGGAAAAAGAATGAGCGGCTGTGGGAGCAGTTGTAGCCGCACCAGAGCCTTGGTAACTATGAAGTGTTTGCTTTATTCTTATTTTGCTTATTTTTCCTTTATTTGTTTTATTTTTTTTATTTCCAGAGTGCCGGATCTGGATTTTTAGCTGGTTCCCTGAGAAATCTGGGCCCGACAATAAGGTATGTTTGAAACCGCGCAAATCTGGACTTTTTGAGTCCAGGTCCACCCATCACTACTCATCTCTAATCATAATCATTCTTTTGATTCTCTGCATATTCTTAAATCATGCCTGTTCTTATTTTTCATACAAGTACAGAAGATACAGTTAGGGCCAAATATTCTCTCATAGCATGCTATAATTGTAGGAGAAAAAAAACATAGTCAGCACCTCCAGATATTATACATTAATCTATCACTGTTCATCAAAATTTTCAAAACTACATGAGGTTCCTAGTTAAAATTTTGAGCAAAGTGTACAAGCTCACTGCCTTGTCACGTTGACCTCTGCAGTGGCTTCCTGCTCTATTAGGTGTATCAGTAAATGGTAACCACTGACCTCTCTCATTGTGATCGACTATCATGGGAAGGTAAGAGAAAAGGGGTACTCTTGGTGTATGGTTGATAGAAAAATAAGCCCCATGAGAGCTGACAGACCATTATGGTAATTAAAGGGGTATTCCCATCTCCAAAATCCTATTCCAATATGTAGTAGGTGTAATAATAAGAATATTAGCAAATACATCCAATTAGAAATGTAGTATAGTTTTTCTGAAATGCTGTCACTTAATGTGCAGGGCATTGCAGTAGCTTAGGTATCCAAGGTTACAGCGACGAATATAGGGACAGTTAGTTGCTAGTGGTCGAAACCATGGATATCTAAGCTACTGCCATGCTTGCACATGAGGTAAGTGACATCGTTTATCAGGAGAACTATACTACATTTCTAATTGGATGTATTTGCTAATATTCTTATTATTACATCAGTCGCGAGCGGAGGAGGGGACGCTGTGCTCTCCCACTGCTCGGGTCCGGCTGTTGCTGCTGCTGCTGCTCGGTGGTGGCTCGAGCGGTGGGCCGGATCCCGGGGACTCGAGCGGCGTTCCTCGCCCGTGAGTGAAAGGCGGTGGTTTGGGTTTAGGGATATTGTCCGTGACGCCACCCACGGTTTGTGGTGAGAATGGTGACACCACCGCTGCTCTGGACGGGGATCCCGGGAGCGATGACAGGGAGCAGCTTGGATGTTGGTTCTTCCCTCCGTGCGTAGAGGGTTGGTTGTCCCGGGGCCTGGTGAGGGAGGTAGGGATGGATGGCAGGCAGGTTACGGGTCCTGGTGAGGTGCGGGGGCAGCGCTGTGCCGCACGGCACGGTGGTACTCACTCAGCCAATGATCAATGCAAAGTCTCCGGTAAAACAAACGGCTGGATGGACGGGTCCCACAGACGGCTGCGGTGTTTCTCCTCCCGGCAGGTTGATGGTGACTGCCTTTCCCTGCACCTGTGTTGTGTTACGGTTCCAATGGCTTCCCACCGGTAACCCGCTCCCCAGCTTGGATGGATGCTGAAGGAGCCCCTTTTGCCCGCAGGCTCTGGCCCTGGGAACTGTAGCCTTGGCGGTGACTGTGTTTCCCTCTACGGTGTGAGCTGTTGCCTTCAATCGGGTCTTGACTGCTGGGAAACCCCGGAGGTTCCCTTCGCTAACGGATTTGACCAGTTTTACGGCGACTCCTAGCCTGGTCGGGGTCCGTAAGCCCTGCCGGATGGTGCTGGCTTCTCTTTACTCTCCGATCCAGTACCGCCGGGCCACCGCCCGTCCACGGTCCTTGCGGTTTGCTCCAATTAGCCTCTTCTGCAGACGGTCACCACCGTCTGCCAACCTTGCTGTACCGTCCGGGCCACACACCCGGACGCCGTCAGACTGCTCCTCTACCACTTTACTTCCTCACTCCTCAAATTTCAAAACTCATCTCCCTTCTTTTCCCGCCTCCAGGACTGTGAACTCCTCGGTGGGCGGGGCCAACCGCCTGGCCCACCCCCTGGTGTTGACATCAGCCCCTGGAGGAAGGCAACAAGGATTTTATGTTTGACTTCGGTGTGCCTAACCGGGGTGTGGGGTGTGTTGGTGTAGTTCTGTGACTACCTGGCTTGTCCAGGGCACCACACATCCACTACATATTGGAATAGGATCTTGGAGATGGGACTACCCCTTTAAGCTACTTTCTGTTCTGTTAATGGGTTTTAATATTGTTCAATTAGGCCAAGTGCCCACACTGGCCGTAAGCCAATTCATCTCAGGGTCCCAAACACTTCCTTTCCAGTCTTGTGTTCAACAAAGGACACCATCACCAGTGTCAGACAATCAATCAGAACAGGTAGCACAGATAAAGCAGAGCCATATGTGTCCATAAACACAGGATCAGTATTAGTATAGAAAATTGGTATATTTCAGCAGAGACGCAGTTAATAAACAGGTAACCAAGCTGGTATATTTCAGCAGGGCAATGGTTAAATGCAGCAATGTAATGAAGAAGTAAATGAAGTCTTGTATGATTCGTAAAATAATAATTAATCAAATGAATGCAATGAAGTATAAGCAAATTGGAGAATCACTCAAATAAATGTGTTACCTTGATTACAGTGGCCAGGTGTGAACAGTTGTGAAAAGTTGGCAACTTGCTGAGAGATTTGTGTGGAGAGCACATAAGTTGTTCTGGCAGCGTGAAGCTAATGGCCTTCAATACTCAAGCACCTGGCCTCTGCCAAAGCCAGCTTTAAAAAGCCTAGGGTGATGATGTCAGTGGAATTTTGTGGGTTACCTGAGGAACCTGGCGTGGACTACTGCAAAAGAAAGCAGCCATAGGAGAAAAGAGTCAAACTTGGCACTTGTGAGTAACACTACAGTTGTATTGAAGACATGAAGGGAGCTGAGGAAGCCTATCCCAGTGAGAACCCAACTGATCTAGAATGTATCTCCTTTTCCATGGAAGATGATTAATGACTTGCCTTGTTGTACAACATTTTATTTATCTTGATGTCGGACGTATTCTGACTGTTATGCTATATATCAGTGCTGCAGCTTCGCCACAACCAAGGTGCTGCCGAAAATACAACAACAGATTTCAAACTGACAGCAGTCCCACAAGAATATTCTCAGAAGTCAAAATTGTCACGATTCCTCCGCTCAGGACGTCTTGGAGGCAATGAGTGACTGCTTGCGGTTCTATGGAATGCTGAGATATCCGTGTGTTGAGTGACAGCTGAGTAGTCCAATCTGATACTGGGAGGTGCTGGGTTTCTTCAGGAGCTCCCTGGTTTTTTTGTGATTGCCCAGCTACTTAGCTGAGCAGTTAATCACAGAACACTGCCAGTCATAGCATTTTGCTCAGTGGTGCTTGGTAGTCTAGTTATCTGTGTGCTGTATTTTGATCTATAGCTGCCAGACCTTGGACCTCATCTGGCCTTCCATTTGCCTTTGCTCTGATCCGCTATCCTTGAGGTATTTCAACTACGGATCTCGACCTGACTACGCCTCTGTCTATCCTCTTAATCCTTGACTTCTCTTCTTGTATCTGACCCTGGAACGTTTGACTATGCTGTATCACGACTTGTCCGTGTGTTGACTAGCGTCACAGAAACTTTGTCTATTCATTGTATCAGAGGTAAGGTGTTTGAAAAGCTGAAAAAGTGATTCTGTAGCATCACTTACGGTGTATATTGTGTATAAGAACAGTTTCAAAAGCTTTCCTCTTACTTTTGTAAATCCTTTTAGCACACCTTTTGGAATATATATTTGAGAATACAAAGCCATTTCACATCATTCTCATAAATCTGATTTTATGGAAATAATATGGTAATGCAATTGTTTTTTTACAGGTTATATCTTTTCTACATAGACACTTATTTTCAACTTGGCATTTCCCTGCAGTAAATCAAGCAACACAGTAATGTCATTCCACACAAACCTTGAAGGGAATTTATTAGCACAAAATGACTGTTCAAACCAAGTACTGGTACTCGATGCACACTAAGCGTGATCAATCCGTTCAGTGCATCTTAACACATACAACTTTCAACGTTCAGCTATGCCAAAGAAGCACTGAGTGTTTGTGCTTGGTTTGAACAGTCAAACTGGACTGATAGACTTCTAACAACTTAAAAGAGAGAGAACGAACACATACACAGTACATTCTGCTGGGTCTGCTTGCTCCTTAAACAGATTGCACTACAAAGGTACACGACTATATATATATATATATATATATATATATATATATATATAATTATCCTATGTATGCAATGGACACCGCAAAGTGTATAATACAATTATAAGTGGTCATTAAAGGAAACCAATCACCAAGATTTTCATATATAACCTAAAGCCAGTGCTATACTGGCACTATCAGGCTGATTCTATACTTACCTTTAGTGGTCACCTCAGATGTATAGGTTTTGAAATCCAAGAAAGTAAAGTTTATAAAATTGGCAGCTTCTTGAGTGACAGCAGCTGAGGATCAGATAATATCTGGGGTGGTATTCATAGTTATACCCTCCCCCTGTTAGAATTTGCATAAGTATTATACAATCGTTTCCCTTTTTCACTTGCAGGACCTGTTTGAGGTCATACCTATGTTACCACAAGGGGCGGGGCCTCAGCCAACAAAACTGATACTACAAAGCAACATTTTTCTGTTGGCTGAGGCCCTGCCCTTTCTGGTCACATGGGTATGACTTCACACAGGTCCTGCAAGTGAAAAAGTGAATTGATAGTATAATACTTACCGTATACTAATTCTAACAGGGGGAGGGGATAATTATGAATACCCCCCAGATATTTATCTGATCCTCAGCTGCGGTCACTCAAGAAGCTGCCGATTTTATATCAGTTACTTTCTTGGATTCCAAAACCTAAACATCCGAGCTAACCACTACAGGTATGTATAGAATCAGCCTGATAGTGCCAGTATAGCACTGGCTTTAGCTTATATACGAAAATCCTGGTGATTAGTTCCCTTTAAGGGTGTAGCGCTAGCAGGATTTTAATGTGGTGCCCGTTTAGGCTATGCTTCTTGTTGTGATGCACGTTCTGTTCCTCATGCACCAGGATGCAGATGCGACAGCTTCCTTTGCACCCTTCTCTACATCAAACATGACTGTTCTGGAGGGGAAAATGTTAATACATTCTTATTGACCAAATGGTATTGAAGAATTGCCAAAATCTTGACACTTAAAATAGATAATTTCTGAGATTAGTAGGAATTTATCATCTGTGTCCGCACAAGGACACTATGCAGTTTCCCAATTTCATCCTTCATTTCACTGGCAGATGTTCTTAGCTAAGAAATTCTGTCACTTAGAATTATCAGTTAGCAATGGAGAAAATATCTGTTATATGACAGTCTGCTCCCAAACGGCTCAGCTTCAGAGAGAGACTCTACAGCCATCATGAGATGTTTATTAATATAGTTCTATAAGATACCGTGTTTCCCCGAAAATAAGTGTACCGCCCCACGCTCGGCCTCAGCCGAGCCGCTCGGATCCAGGCTCGTTGGTGGGTGGCTTGAGCGCCTCCGGACCCGGGGTCACTTCGCTCTGAAAGGATGCTGGCGCTACGTAGGGGTGTGGTAGGTAGGTGTACGGCCGGAGCCGTGTTTGAGTTCGTGACGCCACCCACGGGATGTGGTGAAGGTGTGGACACCACCGCTGCAGTTACGGGGCACCCGGGGGAGATGGTTATGCAGCAAGATGTTAAACCCTCCGTGGGCAGGGATGATGGCCCCGGGACCCGTTGGGGGGAGCTGGGCGGTGCCGGGTGTAGCTCACCAGCTCCCCGGGCTCCAGGTCACGGTCCGGGTGACCCTTCGGAAGGTGAGAGTTGACGTCCCGCTGGGATACGAATATCTCTGCCTCCAGGTCCGGTTCAAAGATGAACCACAATCCACGCCGGGGGTCAAACTGCCGGACTTGGCCTTCGTAGGTCGGGCCCCGTACCCGATAAGTGGCACTGCGAAAATTCTCCTTCTCCCTGATGGTCCAGGCCAGCACCTCTGCCTTCTGCTGCTCTCGTGCCGCAATCTCCCGACCCAGCTGGCGCTGCTGCCGCTCAAAATATGGAGTGTCTGCCTGCTCCCTTTGCGCGGGGGTTAGGCCCAGCCGGAGCTCCCCCGTGCCGGCTACGACCGGCACCTGCTGCACTGGGGAACCCTGCTGTGTCATGGCCTGCTGTGCTGCCTTGCAGCTGCAACCCCGCGACGCCTCAGCCGAGGCCTGGTTTGTGGGAGCGGCCAGCTTTACCTGCCGGGCCCTCTTCCGGTCTGCATCCACCTCCATCTTGGCCGGGCGGACTGTCGGGGCCTGGATCTCTTTGGGCACGGCCACTTCCGGGACTGGCGGGTCCACACAGGGAACGGGCATCTTCCGGGGGTGAATCTTCCACGGGAGTGGGATGGGCGCTGACTGGGTGTCCTCGGGCTGCTTCCACGGGCGGGTCCTCGCGGGAGGATTGTAAGGGCACCGGTGTCGGGGGCAGCGGACCGAGCAATGGAGCGGCGGCAGCCGGTACGGGCGGTGAGGGAGGCAACATAGAGGGCAGGGGCAGACCTGGTCCCTCAGCCGCGACGGCCGGTCCCTCGGGGACACAGGGGCGTGGGTCGCTTACCCGCTCCTCCAAAATTACCTCCACTTCACGTACCCGCATGGCCGCAGCTATCTCCTCCATCTCGGCCACCCACCACTCCATCAGGAGGCGCACCTGGGCCTGCCGATGGTGGCACATCAATGTCGTCCGGGCTTCCACCCACGCCGCTGTTTTGGGCACGGGCTCTGGTGCTGCAGGCTTGCGGAACTGGTCAGCCATTGCGCCTTCATGGGGTCTAGGAACCAGAAGTGTGGCAGGGTCCTGGAGTCCCTGCCCTTTATCAGCTCGGTCACATGTCACTGAATCTTCACCCGCCTCCCCTTGGTCTTTTTGCGGCACTCCCTTTTTCTGCTGGGCAGTTTCGCTTTCCGACTGCGTGCTTTGCTGCACGGCCATGTTCCCAGGGGGCGGGGCTTCGGATTTTCACGCCCTTTCTGCGGGGAAGAAGACTCTTGCGGGAATCTTCGCGACAAAAGATGGCGGATTCTGAAAATTTTCAACGGGTCACCGCTGACTTCAACTTCAAGGCGCACTTCACTAGGTAAGCAATTATCCTGTTTGTGACGCCAGAAGTGTCGATGTGTACCACCCCGCGCTCCCGGCCGCAGCCAAGCCGCTCGGATTCGGGCTCGTTGGTGGGTGGCTTGAGTGCCTCCGGATCCGGGTCACTTCACTCTGAAAGGATGCTGGCGCTACGTAGGGGGGTGGTAGATAGGTGTACCGCCGGAGCCATGTTTGAGTTTGTGACGCCACCCACGGGATGTGGTGAAGGTGTAGACACCACCGCTGCAGTTACTGGGCACCTGGGGGAGATGGTTATGCAGCAAGATGTTAAATCCTCCGTGGGCAGGGATGATGGCCCCGGGACCCGTTGGGGGGGGGGGCTGGGCAGTGCAGGGCGGTGCGCAGCCGGATGGCACTGTGGTACTCACTGTTATTGACAAACATAAGTCTCTGGTAAACAAAGTTGATGGTGGTCGGTGCCCGCAGCCGGCTGCGTCTGGTCCCCCACCCGGTTCGGTGGTCTTTGCCTTTCTCCCGCACCGTGTAGTGTGTATGTAGACTGCCTTCGCTTCAGCGACGGGAGTCCGCTCACCGGCGGTATGTGTTTCGGGAAAGCCCGTTTGCCCGCAGACGCTGGCCCGTGGGATCTCTCTGCCTGTGCGGTGGCTTTCTATCCCCCTCGGTGGGCTGTTGTCTTCAGTCAGGACTTGGGTGGGAAAGGACCTATAGTCCAGACCTCAATCAGTGAATTAACTCAGTCCAGTGGCTTCTGGACCTCGTTTCAGGGTCTGAGTACCCCCCTGTGTGCTCCGGTTTCCAGTCGGTTCCCCGGGTCAGTACCGGTGGGCCACTACCCTGTCCCGGTCCACCATGGTTCCACCTGGCCATTTTCCCGACTCCTGCAGGCTAAGGCCACTGTTTGCCTCCTAGCCGCGAGGTACCAGGGCTACGACCCTGGCACCTGTCAGTTCCCGCTGCAGACCTGTCACCACAGGCCTGCTGCACTTGAACTCTCCAACTACAAACTTCAACGACTCCACTGTACTGTCCTGAACTGTTTCCTGCCTCAGGCCCTCTGAACTCCTCGGTGGGCATGCCAACCGCCTGGCTCCGCCCCCCTGGTGTGTCCATTAAGCTCTGAGGGAGGTGACTAGGGTTTATGTGGTTTGACTGATGTTACCTGGCGTGCGACTGGTGTTGTGCGGGGCGCTATTTGTGACTACCTGGCTAGTCCATGGCGTCACTTAAGTCCTAGCAGGAATTTTCAGCCGTTTCGGAGTAAGGATTAAATATAATCCCTACCCCAAAAATAAGCCCTAGTTGTGGTTCAGTAATGAAGTTCCATGCAGCTAAAAAAGTTAAAGAATACTACAAGACAATTCATTAAAGAAAGCAGACACCCCCAAATGAGAGAGAAAATAGACCCCACAATTGTACTCACCAGACCTCGAACGGGACACTGTGGAAAGCAAGGACCTGTGGTGGAATGTATCGAGGACCTGCAAAGGACTGCACACACAAATTTGGTGATAGCATACTGGGACACAGTAGAGGAGAGGACCTGTAGTGGAACGCATCAAGAACTTGTGGTGAAATGCATCGATACTTTACACCACAGGTCTTTGATGCGTTCCACAGCATTCCCCTGCCAGTCGGAAGCAGTACAGTATCACCGGATGTTTTTGTGTGTGAGTACCGGCTGGAAGCAGGGGAGGACCACTGTGGAGCAAAAAAGAACCTGATGGGAGTGTCCACTGTGGAATGGAGGAGGACCTGGGAGCGACACAGATGTCTGGGGTCTGGCAAGTATGATTCTCTTGGGGTGTGTCTGCCTTTTTTGGCAAGTAAACTTTCCTCCAACCTGTGCTTCCCTGAAAATAAACCCTAGCTCGAAAATAAGCCCAAGCACATTTTTTGAGGCAAAAAATAATATGACAGTGTCTTATTTTTGGGGAAATGCGGTAACTGGGCAGAATTAAGAAAATGTTCTCGGTGCCAAAATTTTTCTTTTTTTCCACCTATTTGTTTATCATTTATATAATGATATGCCAGTATATTGGAAAACTAGATGGTTTCATGAATATGCATAATCGCCTTAGGCACAAAAAACAACTGAAAACCTAGGATGTTGAAAAAATTACCGTAAATGAAGAATACATGTAAATGCCCCTCACATTGTGTGTTATTACACTGAATATTTATGGATGGTCTTTATTATTTCATTACTTTGTGATCTTATAGTAACTACAATGCCTGACTTATCCGGAAACAGTTAAGAGCTACAACTTGTACTATACCCCAGAGCTGCATTCATAATTCTGTAGGCTGCTGTCAATGTCAAAAAGCTTGTTGCTTTCCATAATGCAGTTGGAGATTTCAGCTCTGGTATTCACCGTTATGATACAAGTTTTAAGTCAGAACTTGATAACTAGTATAGCTTATCATGCTTCTAAAATTGGGATTGGCCTATAAGAAATTGTTATCCATATCTAACCTTCAGTAACGGTAGAAATAAAAATTATTATTAATCTCTAATATTATCAATAATACTATGGGCTTTCGATTCTGAATTAAGGTTTTGTTCTCAACTATGGGCCGCTTTACACGCTACGACATCGCTAAAACAATCTCGTTGGGGTCACGGAATTTGTGACGCACATACGGCCGCGTTAGCGATGTCGTTGCGTGTGACACCTATGAGCGATTTTGAATCGTTGCAAAAACATTCAAAATTGCTAATCGGTAACATGGGGATCCATTCCCAATTATCGTTGCAGCTGCAGGTACGATGTTGTTCGTCGTTCCTGCGGCAGCACACATCGCTATATGTGACACCGCAGCAACGAGGAACCTCACCTTACCTGCGTCCGCCGGCAATGAGGAAGGAAGGAGGTGGGCGGGATGTTATGTCCTGCTCATCTCCGCCCCTCCGCTTCTATTGGTCAGCTGCTTAGTGACGTCACAGTGACGTCACGGTGACGCCAATCGCACCTCCCCCTTGAGGGAGGGATTGTTCGGCGGTCACAGCGACATCGCTGACAAGGTATGTGCGTGTGACGCTGCCGTAGCGATAATGTTCGCTACGGCAGCGATCACCACATATCGGCCGTACGATGGGGGCGGGTGCTATCGTGCTCGACATCGCCAGCAAATGCTAGCGATGTCGTAGCGTGTAAAGCGGCCCTATCTTTCTTAGAAATGCTCCATACTTTTTTTTTTTTTTGTCCTATACTCACCACACACACACAGACGGACAGACACACAGTACAAGAGATGAGCCTTCCATAACAACTTGGTTGCACTCTTTGCAAAGGATATTGGTTTTGTACGTGAGTGTGTCATATGGGCACTAGATCCTGGGATGGGACGTTCATCCAGAGAACTAGTCTGATTGCATTATGTGGTATCAGGAAGGAATTTCTACCCAAATATGGAGCAATTAGCATCTACCCATTAGGTTTTTGCCTTCCTCTAAATCACATATGTTAATCTCTGGCTTGTGGACCAAATTTGGCAAGCAGGCTGCTTTTAATTGACCCGCGATGCCAGGCGCCCATTATTCTGTATGGAGAACTATGTGGAGCCCATTATTTTGCATGAAGGGCTATGCGGGGCCCATTATTCTATATGAGACATATGTGGGGCCGTTGTTCTCTATGGAGGTCTATGTGCAGCCCATAAACCTGTGTGGAGGACTATATGGGGCCCATTATTCTGTATGGAGGACTATATGGGGCCCATTATTCTGCATGGAAGACTATGTGGGGCCCATTATTCTGTATGGCGGACTATGTGGGGTCCATTATTCTGTATGGAGGAGTATGTGGGGTCCATTATTCTGTATGGAGGACTATTTGAGGCTCATTAATCTGTATGTAGGACTATATGGGGCCCATTATCCTGTATGGAGGAGTATGTGGAGCTCATTATTCTGTATATGACTATGTAAGGTCCATTAATCTGTATGGAGGACCAGATGGGGGCCATTATTGTGTACGAAGAATTATGTGAGACTCATTACTCTTGATGGAGGGCTATGTGGGGCCCATTATTCTGTGTGGAAGGCTATGTGGTGCCCATTATTCTTTATGGAGGACTATGTGGGGCCCATTATTGTGCATGGGGGACCATGTAGAGTTTGTGATTAGGTTGGCCCATTGTAGCACCGGTGTCCTTGTAGAGATGCCGACTTACTCATGCCCCAGCTGGATTGTATCCTCCCTTGCTGCCCTACGGCCGTCCATATGTGCTCCTGCTCTCCTCTTCCTAAGGCCTGTGCTTGCAGCACAGGATACTCGAGAGTGTGCATAGGGCATGTGCACGCACACCAGCCCTCCTCATTTCCCAGAAGTGCCTCTTAACCTATGGATCAGAGGCGATATATCTTTAAGGCACCCTCCCATCAGGGGAGGTGCTTGCGCAACCTCCTAGTTAGTTATTTTTACAGTCTACTAGCTAGTTGTTAGGTCCCATGCTCCTGTCCTGTCATAAATACCTGTGTCCGTCTCCCCAAATCTATCTGTCCCTGCTGTTCCCACCATTCCTGTCCTTACCCACCTGCCTGACTCCGAAGCCCTAGGGGTCAGCTGCCACAGTCCCAGTCACTGCCCTGGAAGCATCGCGGCAGGCGCTTAGTTAAGCCCCTCCCACTAAATTGTAAGCCCAGGGGCTCCCTGTGGTCCAGTGGGTCCACTCCCGCCTCAGCAGCACCAGAGGAGAGCGTTACACCCATGACTTTGTCCATATTTTTAACTTTAGCCCTCTATATATCAGAGTTTGACATCCCTGCTCAATATATTACACATAAGCCCATCGAGTTCAACCTATAGCTTACCTTCAACCTAACAAAAAATAAAACTATATGTGCCGTATTGAGTTAGTAGAGTTGATGATAAAATATATAACACCATAGTACCGGCATACAAAAAATTCACACAATCCACACCAACAGACACTTTATTTCCATAAGTCAGTGTATGGTGCCCTGCTATGTCTATGTGGACATAGACATAGACATCTTCCAGCAATTCTAAGCACAGGTATTGTTTCTTTCAGCAAAGAACAGTTTTGCTTTTTGTGACCCACCCGGGATATTCACACCTCTATAGCCCCTACATGCAGCAATGTTACTACCATACCCCACGACTTACTAGTACATGTAAGTTGTTGGTTTTATTCTCTGAAATTACCGTACCCTGTATAACGTCTTGTTACAGCCCAGAAATACAAACCTGTGTGTAATCTATATTTGCTTTCCCTCTCTCAGTGTTTTAGGAATCTTTTTTTCTGGAAGCTTTTCCATTAACGTGTAACTCAGAAAATAAGTGTCAAATCACTTTCTGCCGCACGATCAGACTCAATATCCGTTTCTCCAGGATAGATTGTTTTCTCAGCATATCAAAATTCTCATTTACCTAATCTAGCTCTAGTGCTGTCTGCTTATTAAGTAGTATCACCGGCTCCGACCACAATGTGTACAAAATGCAAATCATCCCCCTCATACTTTCAATCCTTTTTAATAGTCATAAAAGTTTTCCTATAAGAATAGTTTTTTTTTCGGTTATACAAACCTGACAATGGTTCATGCAAAACCCATCAAGACAGAAACACAGACCTTGTGAATGCTACGCTGCCCCATACATAGACAGCAGAAGCAGAACTGGTGGATCCCAATGCTCTAATCAAAGTGTGACTCTGTCACATGGTGTTTGGCTCAAAACGCGCTATGTATCATGGCAGCATCAGACGCTCCTCACACTAAAGACTCTGACACTCAACACAATGGTTTCTCTAGTGCTTCTGAGTAGCACAGGCAGACTTGGGCATGGCCAGCTGTGTGCTCATTAGTGATTGGTCTAGTAGGAGTTAATCTCTGTTAGCCTGCTTGTTACCTCTGGGATCGCATGTTGTGGGAGACCTATCACAATTACTCCCCACCTTTTTTAAGATGGTGGAAACTGCCTTCCCATGCCGACTATAGCTTTTGCTACACCAGTCCGTGTGCTGTTGTGATTCAGTTGCTGGTGAAATATTGAGTGTTGCTTGGTGTGCTTTGGAAATCCTCTCATCATCTGCTTATTTCCTCCTTGCTCTTTATTTCCTTCTTATCATATATTGTCTTATACCTCTGTGTGTCCTTGCTGTGTAAGTTTTGGTTTCTCCGTTTGTCTATTTTTGTGGGTTCTACCACTTCTGCCTTGGCCTTCCCCTGGGCTGAGGGAGAGGGAGTATTAGAACAGGGCAAGGATGGCAGACCAGACATCTTCACCATTAGAAGTATCTCTTGGATAAGGGACAGCTAGGGCCCCCTAGCTGAGGGTCAGTCTATGAGCCCCAGTCCCCTGTTATCCCTGACTACTTTGTGACACTCTACACTGAAGGTTATGTCTGTAAAATAGCAATATGTAAGAATTTAAAATTTAACTTTTACTCAGTTAATATAATAAAATGTGGAAGATTCCTTTTGGTAAGTAAAGAAAAACACAAAAAACACACTCTTCTGAATAAGGGAAAAAAACACGACAATATAAACAAAAAATCATCTCTCTCTGTACGGGGAAAGGGAATAAATGCAAGGTATGAGCTACAGGCTCGTACCTAATAGACAATATAAACATCATACACAAACAGTCTCACACATTTCGTTGTATATGGGGGTTCTCATCAGGGTCCTTGGAGGCCGATTTCCGGTCCTTGGTACACATAGGAGGCAATCCGGTCCACGAGAGCCTTACCTTAATCCTATGGATGCTCACTTTTGCCCTGTGATTCCCCATTAACTCCTGTCCTTACAATGGCAGTCCACAGCCGGCCCTATTAATAACTGTCACTTAGCAAACATTTTAGCCGTTCCGACGCGTTTCCTCTACTCTAGCTTAATCAGGGGAACATTGCCCCCTGATATTTACGTCAAATTGTCTGCCAGCGTATTATTACAATACTCCAGCTGCTAAACACAATATTAGGCCATGTGCGCACTAGAAAGTGACTTTTTCTCAAGGAAAAACCGGACCCTCTGAAAGAATCCAGCACCTGAGGTAAAAAAAACGCACCAAAACTGCAAAGAAATTCGCATGCAGTTTTACAGCAGTTTGGTGTGTTTTTGGTGCGGATTTGCCACAGATTTACCGCAGATTTTCCTCAGATTGTTCCCTGCGGATGTTTATCATTATCTATGGCAAAAACCGCAGGTACCTGCAGAAAAGAAGTGACATGCACATTAATTCTGCAGCGGAAAATCTGCGGGTAAATCCTTAAGTATAAAAAAAACGCAGTGTGCGCACAGCATTTTTTTTTATACCCATAGGTTTTGCTGGGGATTGACTGTAGACACATTTTCTGCAGCAAATCTGCGGCAAATGCGCGGTAAAATCCGCAGCGCGCGCACATAGCCTTAGGTGTTTGTTATTTCAGGATATCTGTGACACATTCTTGTAAATTCATCAAACATAATCTTGCTATACCATTGCCATTTTCCGGCCGGTTTGAGTACTCGTTGGCCACCTGTAGTTCTACTTTTACCGTTATAGCATACGCTGTAAATTTTATGTCATTAATGTTCCAGCCTCGGTCAGACTTTAGCACAACGATATAATGTTCATTACTGAATGCACGCTGCCGCTACTATGGCTGAATAAAACAGTTGGTGGCTTCATGATTAGGAAACCTACGGACGATGCTTTAGATTTCTGTGAAAGTGCTTGATCCTTCTTAATAGTATGAAGCCATCAGGGAAATATCAGACAAACTGAAGAGCGGATTGTACAGTCGAGCGCCGGAGATCTTTTTCTGAAAGGTATTAAATCGCAAAATAATGTTTACCGAAGGAAAAGTGCCTCTTATAACCAGCGAATAATCCAACTCTACACAAGTGCCCCGTGATGATCGATTTCACAAAGAAAACATACCGGAGAGTCTATTCTACTTTGTTCACTAGGGGAAAAAAATAATCTACATTTATCAAGCAATTTTGTCTGTCATTTTATAGTGTAGGAAAAACTTTGGTAAAGTCATGGAGTAAAATAAAGAATGACATCTAGATGTCAAGCGAGGTGAGGGGACGTAGCAAGCGAACGGTGAATGGGTAGGGGAACCCTTTGTCTAGGGAAAGTGAAGGTGGTGACCCCTGACGAAATCTATTGCTGGTCTCTGAGGTCGGTCACCGCCCTAGATAGGCTCTGCACCTATGCTCCGAGCCGGATACCTGACCCTAGGTATCCCTAGTGCTGGGCCCTAAATAGAGAATGGATGATCTGTAAGTCTGCCCATCACTATTCAGTAGTGATTGTTGCATGCGTGTGCTTGCAGTATGGAAGAAAAAAAAGGGCTGATGACCAGCAAAATGAGGCCGGTAGCCCAAGCACTGCAGTCCCTAGGAATTTGTCTGGGGACCAGAGAAAGTGACTTTGTGGACTGGAGGTTCCACACCCCTGCTCTAAAGTATGTGCTCTTTGTCTAGGAAACCAGTCACCTCTGATAGTCTGCAGAGGTGGCCGGTTAAGGCAAGGAGCAGTACATAGAGGAACAGTGAGAGGATTTTTAATAAGAGATGAATTGCAAAGATGCTTGTCTTTACAGGCATTTTAATATTCACCCATTTAATAAACATGAGAGAACCCCTTTTAAAAGGAAAGTGTCATGTGAAAAAACCTGCAGATATGAAGTTAATCTGTACTAGAGCCGGCTGTCAGTCAGTGTCGGGGGTGCGGTTACTGAGCAGTGACTGAATCCGCTGGAACCTGAACGCTACCGGGAGGAATAAAGGTAATGTCCTCCTGGCAGTGGGGCTCTAATTGCAGGTTCAAAACGCTATTAACATGCAGATTAGCCCCATACCTGCAGGTTAATAGCATTTTTTTCACATGACAGTTCCCTTTAAGTAGGTGAGAGAATAAGAACACTAAGGGGCACTTTGCACACTACGACATCGCAAGCCGATGCTTGCGATGCCGAGCACTATAGTTCCCGCCCCCGTCGCAGCAGCGATATCTTGTGATAGCAGCCGTAGCAAACATTATCGCTATGGCAGCTTCACATGGACTCACCTGCCCTGCGACGTCGATCTGGCCGGCGACCCGTCTCCTTATTAAGGGGGCGGGTCGTGCGGCGTCACACGGCAGGCGGCCAATAGAAGCGGAGGGGCGGAGATGAGCGTGACTTAAACATCCCGCCCACCTTCTTCCTTCCTCATTGCAGGTGGGACGCAGGTAAGGAGATATTCCTCGCTCCTGCGGCTTCATACACAGCGATGTGTGCTGCCGCAGGAACGAGGAACAACATCATACCTGTCGCTGCAGCTAAATTATGGAAATGACCGACACTACACAGATCACCGATTTACGACGCTTTTGCGATCGTTTATCGGTGATTCTAGGCTTTACACGTTGCGACGTCGTTGTTTGTCACTTTCGATTTGACCCCGACGAGATCGCAGTAGCGATTTCGCAACGTGCAAAGTACCCCTTAGACCTGCTTTTCTACAGCAAAGATAGAAGCTATAACTCGATACTTACTACATGACAAATAAATTCTTCTAGATTTAATTGAGGCAAAAACAGAATTACATTGTAAATCTTATCGCTTGAAGTAACTGAATCTAAGACATAGTAAGAACCATTCACAAGAGAAAATGGGAATCTACCATAAAGTAAAGTAATAGAGATAATAGTAAGATGCAATATATGTATTGTCTGTAACAATAGGATTTAGCCGTGTATGAGGCGTCTGTGCCACACGTCAGTGTGATGGCCACCATGCAAATGACTAAATGGTTTCAGCAAACACAATGACATAATCCTCAGTGAAGTGCCTGAACCATTTCCACACATTATCACAGAGGGATAAAACATACTGCCAGTACTGCAGAGCTCCTGATTCCAGACACTTAAACATGTCATACAGGAGGCGCCATAAAAACGGATTTCTGGGTTCACAATATAAATAAACTAAGAGTTCTTCTTGGCTTCTAAATCCCATGAAATTGCTCTCCTCGCCTGTGTGAAGTGGCCATTTAAAAGCGTTTAATTGCTGATGACTGTTGTAAAGTAGCACTATTATTGTCTACTGCTGGGGAGACGTGTTATCAGCAAATCATCACGGTCCAATGCCGAGAACCCACATACTATGCCGAGAACTTCTCTCGACAAATAGTGCTTCACTCCATAGTAACAGATGGTCTGGATGCAGTCGGCGTCCTACTTCCAGATCCCTCCTGTTCTGTCTTTTTCATATGCACCATTTTACGTCTTCCTTCCACCCCAACAGGCTGTTACTATAGTGAAGGCTGAGACATCATTGGCGTAACCCATGTACGCTGAACTGTAACCCATGGATAATTAAGATGTTGATTGAGAAAGTCGTAATTGTATTATTACTAGTAGCAGATCTCCAACTGGCACAAACCACAACTCCCTCATATCCTGGGAGCAACAAACTGATTGACTACATTACAGACATTATTTGGTGTTCATCATCCATGAAAATGTTGAACTACAAGTAGCCACAAACATGCAAGTGTATTGCACTGCTGACATGGACTGTCCAATAGTCCCCTACATGATTGTCTTGATGACTATGGGATAGTGGGGAACCAGGGCTCCTAAGCTGTCCCTCAAGTTAGGAGGGCCCTATGCTATCAATAATCTCATGGATACTCCAGATGGTGGAGAGGCCTGAGTTTCCTTCCTGGCCCTGCTCTTGACTAGTTCTGTTCTGATTCCTCCTTCCCCTCCATGCAGGGAGGGATGAAAGAGAAAAAGAGAGACAAGGGAAAACCAAAACTTACACAGCATGCATACCCAAAGGTACTGACAATAAGAGGTTTAGGAGGAAAAACAAGAGCTGAAAGGAAGCTGCAAAACAACAGGGGAAAACTCCACAACTGCACCAAGCAAATTTTCACCAGTAAGTTTGGGACACCACACCTCGCAGACCACCATAGAATAAACTATAAGTGGCATGGGTGGAAGATTTCAACCAGCATAAATAGGAGAGAAGCAGATGTGATAGGCCTCCCCGCAACATGTGACCAAAGGAGCAAGCAAACCAGCAGAGTAACTCTTACTAGTCTGCCTATGAATCAGCACACAGCAGGTCAACGCCCGAGACTGCCTGTGTAGATCCCATGTACTAGAGAAACCATCAGGCAGAGTGTCAGATGCCAGTGACAGTCAGCAAAGTTAGACCAAAACTCCGTACAACAATGACACCAGTTCTCGTGATCAGAGGAAGTACCACATGGGACACAGAGCTATCAGACACTTGATGTATCCTACCATTATGCTCTGCACAACTCCTTCACCTAGCTGGTTGTCCTGCTGTTTCTAACACACATCCCATGGCACGCTGCTCCTTGAAGTTTCTGCTTTTCCTAATCTCTCCACATTAAAGACAGCAGCAGAGAGGTAATGAGGTGGTAAATAGTATTTCAGAGAGTGGAGGGGGAAGGCATTTTGCTATTATGAGAATATAGATATTGTTTTTCACCTTTTTTTTACATTAATCACTATGTATGTCCCACATAGATGGTATATTTTCTTTAAATACATCTTCCTATAATACTGTGTTATACTCTATGACTTAGGGCTCGCTCATATTAGTGTTTATGCTGGACGAAAGCAATGTTAGCCAATGAGGCAGAGCAGATCTGTGAGTTTTTTCTCATGCTCATTCGCAGCGACAGGCAATGGAGAAGATGGAGAGTTTTATGCGAAAGAATTAGATCACAATGAATGAAGCTCAGGTCACACTCGGAGCAGAGTTTAAGCTGAGTGCCATTAGCATATAGGATTGATTCTCTCGCATTGAATGTTATACGCTAGTGTGACCTCGGCATAAGGGTGATATCAACCCTGGAAACACCTCCTCTCCGCAAGTCAGTCTCCGTAAGGAGAATAGAGCTCCCTTTAGACCCTGTCTTAGCCTTTCATACAACCAGATCAGATCTCATACTTTGCACTGACGACGGACAACCATCCCGCAACACCGTGTCTGCAAATTGAGGTTCTGATCTGGCATAAAGTCATATGACAAGGCTCAATAAAGGGTCACTTGACTTTTAAGATTGCTACCTCCAATAGGTGGCACTAGAGTTTGTCTACTTCCTTAATGAAGAGACAATTTTCATACACCTTCAGCATGTGGAATTTTCATCCCATGGAATAAAACTTTATGTTTTTATCTTACGGATGTGCTAACTTGTACCTTCTTCGCATTTGAATCATAGTGTCAGTCAGCTTTTTGGATTGGCACCAGCAGCAATACAGGCAGGATTTCTCAATATTGAAAGGTGAGTCTGTTCTTCCAACCTTTTTTGGATGAAGACAGAGTGACCTTGGACACATAGACCTCACACTCATCCTGTATTACTGGAAGGAACACTCCTCACAATCAGTCTGAATGGAGGAACACATCTCATATTTAGCCTGTTCTACTGGTAGTGAAACACCTCACATTCGGCCTGTTTTACTGGGAGGGACAACTCTCACATTCAGCCTGTATTACTAGGAGGACACTCCTCACATTCAGCCTGTATTACTATGAGGGACACACCTCACATTCAGCCTGTATTACTGGTAAGGACACCCCTCACATTCAGCCTGTATTACTAAGAGGGACACACCTCACATTCAGCCTGTTTTACTGGTAGGGACACATCTCACATTCAGCCTGTATTACTAGGAGGGAAACACCTCACATTCAGCCTGTATTACAGTGAGAGACACTCCTCACATTCAGCCTATATTACTGTGAGGGACACTCCTCACATTCAGCCTATAGTACTGGGAGGGACAATCCTCACATTTAGCCTATATTACTGGGAGGGATACTCCTCCCATTCAGCCTATATTACTGTGAGGGACACTCCTCACATTCAGCCTGCATTTCTGGGAGGGCCACAACAAAAGTCTAAAAATAATAGCAGGTTGTATACGGTATATCCTAAAAATGAAAGAAGGGATGGCGATTGCAACCTGAAATTTTCTGTAGTTTTTTTTTATATATCAGCCACTCACATATGTAAAAAACTTTTTTTCTACGTCTAAGTTGTTGATAACCTATAAGGCTACGTTTACATCTACACTATTTTTTCATAAAACAACAAAAACCATGACAGATACTTCATGGTCAATGGTGTTCACTTGGTACTGCTAATGTCCACGATGTGACGGATCTGTCCCTGGCATGAATTCCATATGTCTTTTCTGATTTTTATCATATATTGCCCTTTTAATGATATATTGACCACAGATAGAAGATCTGACATATTTACACTCAAGGAGTCAGTCTGGTGAATGCTGCCCTTTATTTTTCATGGTATCCTTGTAGGTAAAATGAAATGTAATAATCCACCCATGATTGCACATCAGGACGCTGTTAGGCTCTATTGTTTACATGGGTAGACGGCTCGCTAAGTCTCCTTTTAGTTACCTGGGGGAGGATTTTAAGGTCCATTTGAGCTGTATTTGCTTCTAGCTGAATAAAGAAGAAGGTGAAGCCCCATGTACAAAGCATGGTCTGGAGGATTCAGTCTGGGGCTCGCAGTAGCAGATGCATCCAAGAAATGCAATGATGCATTAAATAAAACTATTTCATAAAGAATTAAGTCGGAAGGTAAATGATAAAACAGAATTGTCTCTATTTTCCCTGCTGTGAGTTCACACAGTTGGAACTGATGTTTCCACAGTCTGAGAATGGCATTGTAAGAGAATACTAAAGAGTGGCTGGTGATTTGCTATTTAATGCTCGCTGCTTGGTTTTCGGTTAGATATTGTATAAATCACCCCGGAGCGAAGAATTTTCATAGACAATAAAATCATCTTCCAGCTCGCTATCCGGTCTAGTGCTGAAAATAATAAGCACATCTGTCGGGCAAGCACACAATGCCGGTGTACCGAAACATCAGGAAAAGGCCGCTGTCTGCGAAAGAGAGATTAGAAAGGCTGTCGCCAGAAAATTAGAAGATATGTATTATGCTGGGACTTGCAGTTCATCTACCGCAGAGCACTGTGGGTGGGCATTTAACAGCGTAGGACCGACATTTAAAATACTACAACATAGTAATAATTCAGGAGAAATCCTTGAGAGACAATTTGAATATTTCCTAGAGGGGCGTGGCAGCTATAAGTCCCCTTACTGGCAGCCAGACTGGCTTGCAAAGTCTCCTT
Organism: Anomaloglossus baeobatrachus; assembly: GCF_048569485.1. Taxonomy (NCBI): domain Eukaryota; kingdom Metazoa; phylum Chordata; class Amphibia; order Anura; family Aromobatidae; genus Anomaloglossus; species Anomaloglossus baeobatrachus. Next base: position 94,669,760 of record NC_134354.1, on the reverse strand, counting down.
AAGGATAATAGTGTTCCCCCGTGGTCCACCTGTGTCGCCCGTGGATAAGGGGTACTCAGATCCGGGCCATGAGGTCACTTCTGTGGGTATCACGGTGGCGTGACCCGGTCTGTGATCCCAGGCTCCACAGTAAAAAGGGGTTAGGTAAGGGAGATTGTTTGTGACGCCAAGTTGTCGCGGGCGGAGGAGAAGACGCTGCGCTCTCCCACTGCTCGGGTCCGGCTGCCCGGTGGGCTGGACCCCGGGGACTCGGGCGGCGCTCCTCGCCCGTGAGTGAAAAGGGGGATGATTGGTTGTGTGGGTTTTGATTATGGATATTGTCCGTGACGCCACCCACGGTTGTGGTGATTTTGGTGACACCACCGCTGCTCTGAATGGGGATCCCGGGAGCGGTGACAGGGAGCAGCTGAGTTATTTCTCCCCTCCGTGGGTAGGGGGTTGGTTGTCCCGGGGCCCGGTGATGGGGTAGGTAGGGATGATGGCAGGCGGGTTGCGGGGCCTGGTGAGGTGCAGGGTCGCAGGGGCAGCGCTGTGCACGGGGGTACTCACTCAGGCTGAGACGATGACACAGTTCTCGGTAAAACACACGGCTGGATGGACGGGTCCCCCAGACGGCTGCGGTTGTTTCTTCCCCGTAGGTTAGTGATGACTGTCTCTCCCTGCACCTATGTTCTATGTTGATTCCGATGGGTTCCCACCGGTAACCCGCTCCCCGACTTGGATGTGGGCTGGAGGAGTCCCTTTTGCCCGCAGGCGCTGGCCCTGGGAAACGGTTGCCCTTGGCGGTGGCGGTGTCTCCCCTTCACGGTTGGACGGTTGCCTTCTGTCGGGACTTGACTGTTTGGAAACCCAGGAGGTCCCCTTCACTAACTGATTCGGCAAATTCACGGCGACTCCTAGCCTTGCCGGGGTCCGAAAAGCCCCTGCCAATGGTGCTGGCTTCTCCTTGTGTACCGGTCCGGTACCGCCGGGCCACCGCCCGCCCACAGTCCTTACGGCAAACTCCGATAGGCCACTCCTGCAGACGGTCACTACCGTCTGCCAACCTTGCTGCTCCGTCCGGGCCACACACCCGGACTCACTTCAGTCTGCTCTCTTGCCACTTCACTACTGCTCACTTTCCCTCCTTCCACTTTCACTGTCAAAACTCAACTCCTCACTCCTTCACTTCCCTAGCTTAACTGAACTTCCTTTTCCTGTCTCCAGGACTGTGAACTCCTCGGTGGGCGGAGACCAACCGCCTGGCTCCGCCCCCTGGTGTGGACATCAGCCCCTGGAGGAAGGCAACAAGGGTTTTGTGTCTGGCTTAGATGTGCCTAACCGGGGTGTAGGGTGTGGTGGTGTAGTTACCTGTGGCCCCTGGCTTGTCCAGGGGGCCACACACCCACATAGCTTCCCATGAGCCAGACCAGACACCCCATACTTTGCACTGACGAGGGGCAAGCACCCCGAAACACCGTGTCTGCAAATTGGGATTCTGGTCTGGCATAAAATCCTAAATCATATGCAAAGGATTGTTAAAAATCCACTTCTGACTTTTAGGATCGCTACTTCCAATAGGTGGCGCTGCGCTAGAGTTTCTCTCCTTTCCTGGAGAGACAATTAGAAATATAATATGTGATTCTTGCCTTACGTCACATCACGGACCTCCAACTGAGACAAATGGCTTGCACTTGTGATATTAACACTGCTATATCCCGCGATTATTGAAATGAAGGCAGCTGACATGACCTGCAGCGCTCAGCACGAGGTCATGTACTGCAATGACTTATACTGGATAAGCTGTTCATTGTGGCGCCACCTTGTGGTCACACCATATACGGCAATTTTACATGTAAGCGCTAATAATCTAAGATTTCATCTGATTTTGTTAAAAATCAGTCTAACTTTACCTATTCTGATATGTCAAGGGTTTTTCTGGAGAGTTCCAATGATAGAATGGTTCCCTCCATTAAGGGGCCATTGATGGTTCCACACACCCCATAGGTGTTAGGTTCCTTTGACATTGCGTTTCAGTGGCTCCGTCGGGGCATACGTCCAAAATTGCACCATTTTTGGGTGTATACTCTTTTTGCAGGCGGATGCCCATAGTCTGCTACGTCTGGGCATCCGCCTGCAGAAAGCATATACACCCGAAAATGGTGCAAGACAGAGCATACGCATGATCTGTCTGCTCCATTATACTCAATGGCCCTGTCGGCGCATACGTCCGAAACACGTTTTGTGGGAGGAGGGGCGGGATTTTGGACGTATGCCCCGACGAAGCCACTGAAACGCAATTTGAAAGGGGGCCTTATATTTTGATGTTGATTTGGCTCATTAAAGAGGTTGTCCACTACTTTAACACTGATGGCCTATCCTTAGTATCAGCTTAGAGGAACCACTAGTCACAGGCAAGGTTGAAATTATTAAATTATTAGGAGAGCAAGGTTTGAAGTCAGACCTAAAAGCAAAGGGGCCCAAAAATGTCCCTTTTGCCCATATACGAAAACGAATACAGTCAGGGATTTTGTATTAGAGCCAATGAGGTTAAAGTGTCATTTGAAGCCAATCAGACTTGGTGCCGCATGCAAACAGGAAATTAATGGAGAGGTGTCCACTTAGGTTTGTGACTCTCTATTAAAAAGGTTGTACACTACTTTTACAGGGATGGCCTATCCTTAGGATAGCTCACCAACGTCTGATCAGCCAGGGTATGATCAGCTGGGGTGCCGATCAGCTGTTCTCAGTGACGGCGGCGGTAGAATGCAGCCGAAAAATGTTCAGTTCCGGCGCTGCTCCGATAGTGGACACAGCAGGGTACTGCACATCTGCTTCCTATTGATTTGGGCAGGAGGTACAGTACCGGGCTGCGTCCAATATCAGAAGATGGAGCAGCTCTGAAATTAAAGGTGGCTTTACACGCTATGAGATCGATAAAGCGATCTCGCTGGGGTCACGGAATTTGTGACGCACATCCGGCTGCTTTAGCGATGTCGTTGTGTGTGACACCTATGAGCGATTTTGAATTGTCGCAAAAACGTTCAAAATCGCTTATCGGTGACATGCTCCCCTATTCCCAATTATCGTTGCTGCTGCAGTAACGATGTTGTCTGTCGTTCCTGCGGCAGCACACATGCTATGTGTGACGCCGCTGGAATGACAAACATCTCCTTACCTGTGTCCACCGGAAAAGGAGGAAGGAAGGAGATGGACGGGATGTTCCGGCCGCTCATCTCCTCCCCTCCTTTTCTATTGGACGGCGGTTCAGTGATGCTGCTGTGACGCTGAATGAACCGCCCCCTTAGAAAGGAGGTGGTTTGCCGGTCACAGCGACGTCGCTGCACAGGTATATAAAAGCGATAATTTTCGCTACGGCAGCGATCAGCACATATCGTTACAACGACGGGGGCGGGTGCTAACGCGCTCGACATCGCTAGTAATTGCTAGCGATGTCGTAGCGTGTAAAGCTGCCCTAAGCATTTCTGGCCGCCTGCTGCCGCCGCAGGATCTGGTAACAGCTGATCGGTGGGGGTGCCGGGGGTCAGACCCCAGCCAATCAGACATTGATGGCCTATACTAAAGGCCGCTTTACACGCTGCGATATCGGTACCGATATCGCTAGCGTGGGTACCCGCCCCCATCTGTTGTGCGACACGGGCAAATCGCTGCCCGTGCCGCACAACATCGCCCAGACCTGTCACACATACTTACCTGCCCCGCAACGTCGCTGTGACCGGCGAACCGCCTCCTTTGTAAGGGGGCGGTTCGTTCAGCATCACAACGACGTCACAGCAGCATCACTGAACCACCGCCCAATAGAAGCGGAGGGGCGGAGATGAGCGGGACGTAACATCCCACCCACCTCCTTCCTTCGCATTGTGGCCGGGAGGCAGGTAAGGAGTGCTTCCTCGTTCCTGCGGCGTCACACGGAGCAATGCGTGCTGCCGCAGGAACGAGGAACAACTTTGCTACTGCTGCAGTAACGATATTTGAGAATGGACCCCCATGTCACCGATGAGCGATTTTGCACGTTTTTGCGACGATGCAAAATCGCTCATAGGTGTCACACGCAACAGCATCGCTAATGCGGCCGGATGTGCATCACCAATTCCGTGACCCCAACGACTTCGCATTAGCGATATCGTAGCGTGTAAAGCCCCCTTAAGGATAGGCAGTAGTGGACAACCCCTTTAAGGCGAACCACCACCCTGGGACATAAAGTGACTATAAATTTCTCATGTATTGTCACCATGCTGCACTGGTTCATCAAAGTTATGCACTAAAGTAAACAGAAACCCCCTGACTGGAGCTGAGCCATTAGGTCTTGTTCACACTTTTTTTTTCCATGCCTTTTTTAAAGCTTAAGGCTTTGTACGCACTTTGCTTTTTTCATGCGTTTCCGCAGCGTTTTGAGCTGCAGCATTTTAATTCAAAAATGCATGCATTTTGATTTTCAAGCAAAGTCTATGGGAAATAGGGATTTCTTGTGCGCACAATGCTGTTCAAAACGCAGCGTTTCAGCTGCAGAAAATGTGTCAAAATCTCTGTGTTTAAAGAAGCAACATGTCAGTTGTTTCTGCCATTTTGGCAGAGTTTTGCTAACATTAGAGTCAATGAGAAGTTTCAAAACGCAATCTACATCAATATCCTAGCGTTTTACATGCTTTTTTGACAAATTAAATGCATGCGTTTTTAACATTATATCAAGGGCATGATATGTCCCTTTAGGCCTGCAACACACATCCGTGTTTGGTACATTTATGCACGTACCGGAGACACGTTGACCAATGTTACCCTATGGTAGATGGCACACACACGTGTCTGCATTTTCCCACACAGCCGGCATGTCCATTTTTGGCGGTCAGCACGCAGGCACGGACCCGCTAAAGTCAATGGGTCCGACGTGCAGTCCCCCCCAATTTTGATACCAGCCAGGGTAAAGCCATATGGCTGAAGGCTGGTATTCTCAGGATGGGGAGCTCCACGTTATGGGGAGCCCCGCAGCCTAAAAATATCAGCCAGCAGCCACCCAGAATTGCCGCATCCATTAGATGCGATAGTTCTGGAACTCTACCCGGCTCTTCCCGATTTGCCATGGTGCGTTGGCAATCGGGGTAATAAGGAGTTAATGGCAGCCCATAGCTGCCACTAAGTCCTAGATTAATCATTGCAGGCGTCTATGAGACACCCCCAGTGATTAACCTGTAATATAAAGTTAATAAACACACACAACGAAATATCCTTTATTTGCAATAAAAAACACTAACAAATACCCTTGTTCACCACTTAATTAAGCCCCAAAAACCCATCCATGTCCGGCGTAATCCACGGAGGTCCCGCGTCGCTTCCAGCTCTGCTACATGAAGGTGGCAGGAGCTGCAGAAGAACACCGTCGCTCCTGCCAGCTCCACGCAGCAACTAAGGTGAGTAGCGCGATCAGCGATGATCTCACTCAGGTTACTCGCGGCCACCGCTGGATCCTCCAACTGTGACAGCAAGTCGCCCGAGTGACAGCGATGAAGTCACAGGTGAGTTGCGGTCTCGGGGGGAGGACTCCAGCTGGCCGCGGGTAGCCTGAGTGACGGCAGTGCAAATCGCGCTGCTCACTTCAGTCACTCAGGGGATTAGCGGTCACCGGTGCGTCCTTCACTGGTGACCGTTAATCAGTACGCGACACCCAGACAGAGCCGCGGTATGACAATAAAGTCGGGTGAAGTTCACCCGAGTTCATACTCATCGCGCAGCTCTGTCTGCTGTCAGCTGACATGTAGCAACGACATTGAGCATCACACACGGATCATTTCACACGGACATTACACGTACGCATACACAGCCATTCCACACGCACACACGGCTAGCATACGCCATCACACGGATGTCATACGTACCGGAGAAATGCCCATAATAAACGGAACACGGACCCGAAAAACGGAACGTGTGACACGTACGTTTTTTATGCGGAAGTGTGTTTTAGGCCTTACACACACACATAGTCCGACAATTAACTTTACATTATTGATTTTCATAAATTTATTTTATACATAAATATTAGCACACAGTTATCATTTTAATAAAATCAGCTATTTTGTGTGTTATTTTAATCATGATATTTGTTATCATTTTTTTCCCTTTTTTTCATAGTGTTTGAATGTTTCAACTTTATTTAGCAGTTTATTTGTCTTCAAAACGCATCTGACTTTAAGCAATGAAAAAGCATGTAATTCACGGTAAAAACAAGGCCAAAACGCGGTAAAAACGCAAGCATATTTTTAGCGTTTTTGAGGTCAAAACCAAATTTGACAAAGACAATTTCTGCCAGAGGATGCGTTTAGAACTGCAAGAAACTCAACGCAAAGTGCGCACATAGCCTAAAAATGCTTCACAAATTAGCACCCGCTGCTTATTTTTTCCTTGCAGATTTGAATCAATGTGTTTTTTTCAAATCTGTAGTATGAAAATTCTTTCAATGTGCAGCCAATTCAAATAAATCGGGAATAAACGCAAGTGAAAAAAACATCAAAAATGCATGGAGAAATTATTTAGTTGCAGAAAAATTTGCTGCAAATACTCACCGTGTGTACATAGCTTTAGGATATAAGCACATGTGGAGATTTTTTTTGCGTTTTTTTCATGCATTTTTCCTTGCAGATCTTAATTAATAAAAAGCAAGGAAAAAGCATCTCAGCAAAGTCTATGAGAGTCCTGACTTGCTGTGCACACGCTGCTTCTTTTTTCCTTGACGATTTTGTTGCTGAAAATAGAAGCAGCATGTCAATTGTTTCTGTGGTTTTTTTCTGTGTTTCTATAATCCCCTGCAATGCCTTATCACTATAGTAGATAATAGCGCTGCACTTTGACTCACACATTGTGCATACAGCATGGCGTGTGAGGCTCTCCGTAGATCAGTAACCCGGGGTCATCATGGCAGCGATCGGGTTTCTGTGATCGCATTACAGGGACCCAATTGCTAGGGAGAAGTAAGTTACATAGTTACTTAGGTTGAAAAAAGACCTACGTACATCTAGTTCAACATTCCTCCACCAGTTCTACATTTTGTCCCTAAGTCACTTATAACCGACAATGTTGTGTGCACTGAGGAAATCATCCAGCCCTTTTTTAAAAGCTGTTATAGTATCTGCCATTACTACCTCTTGTGGTAGGGCATTCCACAGTCTGACTGCTCTAACTGTAAAGAACCCTTTCCTATTTAGCTGCCAAAATCGCTTTACTTCCATTCGCGTATGCCCTTTGGTCCTTAGTATTTAGTAAGTGATTCCTCTTCCCATCTACTGAAGCTGCGATCGCACGGATAGCTTCATTCAGGGGGTTAAACTGCCGGGACAAGCACAGGCACTACTCTGAACAGTGAGAGCCGGGCCCTGGCTGTAACATCAGCTGTAGATCCGGCGGCGATTGAAGGGGTACAGCACCTGAACCCTCACGATCGCCATAGCTAAAAAAGCACCAAAAGAAGCTGGAAAAAACACAAGTCAAAAAACATGCAAGTGGAATAAAAAAAAATGTGTACTGTAATTTTTCAGCGGCTTTTTTCCTGCCAAAAAGAAAAGAAGTGTGCCGCCCCTGGAGCAGACAAACTGCTCAGATCCGGGGCTGCCGTGGCTTGAGGGTCTCCGGACCCGGGGCTTGCGGCCACTTCAAATGTAAAAGGGGGGGTATTTACAAGGGATAATTTGTGACGCCACCCGTGGTTTGCGGTAAGGGGAGTACCGCTGCTGCCGATGGGAGTAACCGGGGGAGATGGAGTGGGGCAGCCAGATGGCGATACCTCCACGGGTAGAGGAGACCCCGGAACTCTGGAGATAGGTGGCGGATAGCATTGTGCAGGTTATGCAGGCAGGTAGGACGTAGGGGGAGCAGTGTACTCACTCACGCTGTGTGGATGTGGCGCATCCCCCCCTTCGTTGTGTTGATGCCTTCGATCTCTGAGCTCTTGGGGAAAGTTCATAAAGAGACTATCCTCCACAGGTGAATTATCAGGTTGTGTGAAGCTACTCCCTGATCTAGGGTCCTGTACCCCGCCGTGCTCGGTACCTATCCGGTTACAGGACTTTCCGGTGCCGACCGTTCTCCAAAACTAAGTCAGTGCACCCTTTTCCAATACCCTGCGACCAGGTCTCCGACTCCTCTGGTCCCAGACCACCGTCTGCGACCCAACCAAGGTCACACAGGGAGCTCCAACTCTCTCAGCTGCTCACTCTCTGAGGGCTACTGCTGAACTGGCTTCCTCCCTCCCACCAGTCTACCTGGCCCCTAGGCGGGTGGCCCTTTTCCAGCTAGACCACCCACTGGTGTGCCTGACAGGGTGTGGTGTGAGGTGTGGTTAGGAATTGACGGCTGATGGAAGCAATACCAGTGTGTAGGAACCCAGAACCATGGAGGGTGAGTTCTGCACCATAAGAGACAGGAGTGCAGTTGCCGGTGACACTCTGATAGAGTCAGGGGCGTCACAGAAGCACACAAAAAAGCAACGTGTGCACAGAGCCTCATTGTCCTTCCCCAGGCCATGTCGCTCCCATGTGAATCTCATCACACTGCCAACAGAAAGCCACCGGACATCATTCTGAATAATTATCCCCTCGCTCTGTATACTATTGATCCAGTAATATTTTAAAGGTGGACGGTCAATAAAGTATTTATATGTCATTTTTTCTATTACATGATAAAAGGGTAAATGAATTTGTTTCCCTTGCTATGACAACACATCAATCAATATGCCATTCCATTTTCCTGCCACCCTGGGCATGTAATTTCCACAGCAGCACATGCATTTGTCAATGTGTTTATAGAAATATCAGAAAGCAGCAGGCGGTCCTCAGCCCCCACATTCACGGTGACAGTAATGAATCTCTCAGCCCCATCACGTGGCGTCCCACAAGCTCAGGTGTTTGATTGCAATGGGGAAATTAACCCTTTCAAGACAAAGTTGGGACAAATTTATTTATTTTTGTTGCATACATAGAATTAGAATTTCCTTTTTTGATTTGTCATTGAGGATTTTTTTTTTCAGACAGTCTTAATAAAATAATCTGTGAGTCACGGTGAAATATTTTTGGGCTGCTGGTGAAAGACGGTTACAGTAGTGGATGTATTAGACGCATTGCATTAGGAAGAAGTGCTGTAGTTCAAGGTTGAAAAAAGTGTTGGGGTAAAAATATAGTAACTGCTGCTTTAAAAGTAGGCTATCTGCACAAAAAAAGACTGTTCAAACCCATTGTGTGGCACAGCAACGTCCCACCAAGTTGTTTTCAATTTATCTCCGGAGATATATGCTAAACAACTAGTGTGAAGGTCCTCTGACCTACACAGCAATGCTAGAAGTGCCCCAAGCTTGGTTTTATCATGGGGTGTGATGAGGTAACTTGGAATAGGGGTGGCTAAACTAGGGCTAATGGAGCCCTAGCTGTCCTTATCCCAGAGGTACTTTTGATGGTGAAGAGATCTGAGCCGCCAGCCTAACCCTAGCTCCTTTATAGCCCTGGTGTATACCCCTTTTTCCCCACTTCCGGGAAGGGCTGTGACAGGAGTGGTTTATCCCACACAAATAGACAGACAGGAAAAAACTAAATTCAAACTCATTATACAAACACAAGGAGGCAAGACAATACAAGCTCAGGAGATAATAAATAATCAGGGAGAAAATAAACTAACAATGAGCAAATGAGGATATAACCACAACACACCAAATAATGCACAGAAGATCACCAGAGGAAGATCACAACAGCACAAGGACTGGAATTTGCTATAATCGGCATGGAGGAACAGGCTCAACCATCTTTTAAAGGGTGGAGACGGCTGTGATAGGCCTCCAGTAACCTGTGACCCTAGCAGCAATCCACAGGCCAGCAGAAATTAACTCCTGCTAGACTGATCACTAGTAAGCACACAACTGGTTGACGTCCCAGTCTAAAGGAGCAACTCAAAAGCAGTAGGTGGCGTGACAGACTCTGCAGTGTGAACAGGGTGAAAAGTTGCCATAACTCCTGGTGAGTTGGAACTGAACACTGTGTGGCAGATTTGATCAGTCTTTTTGTGCTGACAGACTCCTTCTCATGGTACTGGAAATCCCACAGAAATTAAAGAGGTTATCCACTACTTTTACATTGATGGCCTATTCTTAGGATAGGTCATCAATGTCTGATCGGCCGGGATACGACGCCCCGGACCCCCACACTCCCACCAATCAGCTGTTACCAGTGCTGGTGGCGGCAGCAGGAAATGGGAGGTGAATGTGTAGTCCCCAGCCACTGCTGCTATCAGAAGACGGGGCAGCTCCGGGAATGAGCACCGAGAACTGCTGATCGTTGGATGTGAGGGGCGTTGGACTTTAATGACCTATTACAAGGATAGTCGATCAATGTAAAAGTAGTGTACAACCTCTTTAATGGAGAGAGTCACAAACCTATGTAAGTCGGACAGGCTTTGAATGACCCTTGTGACACAGTTCAATCTCATTGGCTTTAATACAAAATCTCTGACAGTATTTATTTTCTATAGGTCAGGTAAAGAGAAAACCGGTTTAAATGCCGCGCTAAAAACCACTGATGCTGTAGATGAAAAAGATTTCCTTTATTTCATAATGCAATGAATTATGAAATAAAGGAAATCTTTTTCATCTACAGCATCAGTGGTTTTTAGCGCGGCATTTAAACCGGTTTTCTCTTTACCTGACCTATATTTTATATACTGCATTCCGGGGCCGCTGCTAAACCGCAAAAAGGCACTCACATGCGATCATAAGGAGTTGTGACTTGCACAACCCTACCAGGTGAGTGTACCTCTTTCTGTCTTTCTACCCTCATACCGGGTAAGACCCTATTGCACTTTTTCCCCCTACAGCTCTACAAGTATTTATCTTCTGATATGGGCTAAAGGGACCTTTTTGGGCCACCTCGCTTTTGGATGTGACTGCAAACCTTGCACACTCAATAATTTCACCCCTGCCTGTGACTAGTGTGTCCTCTTAGCGAAAGAGCGAAAGAGTTGACACATACTAATGAAGTCAATGAGCCCAACTAGAGATAGACCTGTCTTCAAAGTGTGTTACCCTTATATTTCCATGGCACACAGCTTGGATGAAACCACGCCTGTGACCCAAGAATAAAGCATCCTCTGATCTTTTCAACCTCATAAGTTTTCCTACTCTGAAAAGCCAATGGGCAGTTGCTTCTTTTGCCTTACCTATAGTCTGTCTCTCAACTGGAGGATGTTCTTTAACCAAATATCATGGAAAGGGAACCAAAGGCAGTGACTTTTCTTCCCGTGTCCAGTCTTGATTTTCTCATTATACGCTGGCCAAGGAAAAGTTGTCAGTTGACGCCCAACCTGGCACCCAGTATCCAAGTCCGCCTACCCCCGATAACTACCCCCTAAGGAAATTATTATTAAAGGATAAAGATATTAGAAATCACTTGTTTAAATTATTTTCTATACATTTATGAGATACAGCTTCACTGTAAGAAAAAATGGAGGGTCCATATATATATAATATATATATAATTGCCCCATTAATGGTAATTCCCATCAGCACCTGCTTCCTCTGATCCCAGGGTTATTAGTGACCACAGTACAGGGAAGTAATGATGTTGTGACAGTACTAAGCAGTGGTAAGTGGTGCCGTTAACACTCCCCCAGCTTCCAATCAATCATCCCCCGCCGTCCTCACTGGCATCTGAATAAGAAGCAGCCAGAATTCTTATCTTCTATCTCAAGATTAACGACAGAGCCAAAATGCTGTTTATTCCCTCCAGTATGGGGTAAAGCAAATGCAATGATCAGATTCTCTGTGCTTAGCTGGCACTTTGTAGAGGAATATACATGAATTATATTTGTCATTCCAAAATAGAGCGTCAGATCACAGATGGTTTCCTGCGTAGAATAATTTGTTTATGGAGCATAAATAATTTGGAGACTTTCATAGACTTTCTATCACTTCTATATTTTACAATTCAATTGTATTTTTCCACCCCTATAAATTGTGTTAGTGCAAATTAACACAACCATAAAACTACATATGGTGAAATAATGAGTAATTCTGCAGTCACACTGTATTCTGAGACTGTACGGCCATTTTTCATCAAAAATAGTAGAAATATGACAACAGTGCAAAGAAGAGAAGTGTTATTTCACTATGACAACCCTAGCTAGGATATCTTCTCATCAGACAAGTCCCTGATCATAGTGGGGATGTCTTCCTGGAAGTTGGAACCAGCTATGAGTGTCCAATATGGTATTACCGGGAAGCCATTTACAGTAAATAAGTGTTAATACTTAGTTCTTTTGGTTGTGGCTCATGGAGGCAGATCCCAAATGAGGTGCCCCGGGTCATCCTGTCAGTCTGTCCATTAGTCTCTTGATGGTACCCTGAGGAAAATTATATTTTGACACCCAATCTGGAGTAAAAACTGAGCCAAAACATAGCAGAAAACTGGACCCCTCTATCGGAAATAATGGTTTTGGAAACACCATGTAATTTAGCGATATGAGAAATGAACATTGTAGCTAATTAGGCTTTTATCAGTAGGCAACTTTAGAAGTGGGACGAAATGAACTATTTTGCTGAAACGGCCCACCACCATCCACATAACAGTATTACCGCCTGAATTAGGAAAATCATCAATAAAGTCAATAGACAAGGGGGTCCACAGCGGTGACAGAATTTCCTTAGGCAGCAGATAAACCGCTGGAGCTTGACGAGAGGTTTTAGCCGTGGCACAAACTCTGCAACAACGAACATACTCATCAACAGTTTTACTAGCATTCTGCCAAGAAAATGACTTAGAAAAAGATCTTCAAGTGTCAGAAGAACCCAGATGTCTAACCAAAATGGAATCAAGACCCTCATCAAGAAGATCCATGCGTAAAGAGCATGGTACATACAGTTTGCCAACAGGCAAGTCCTCTGGTGAAGTGTCCAGAACATCCTGAATACACTGTAGGATATCTATCCCCAGAACACCCACCACCACCCCTCACTAAGAATCTTGACAGGATTTTTGTCCCTCAACACTGGAACAAAACTTTAAGACAGAGTCAGCTTTAACATTCTTAGATCCAGGGAGAAAAGTCACCAAGAAATCAAACCAAGTAAAGGAAAGAGCTCACCGGGCCGGTCGTGTGTTTAAACATTTAGCAGCATCAGCATACAATAGATTTTATCACTGGTGAAGACTGTTACCTTATGTATAGCCCCATCCAAAGAGTGTCTCAATTCCTCAAAGGCAGTTTTGACTGCCAAGAGTTCACTGTCACCAATGTCATACAGAGCATTGAAGAAGGAAAAATAAAAAACTTACTTTATCGAAACTTACCTATCACATCTGCTCCCCTCCTATTTATACTGTGGAAATCCTTCTACCCATGCCAGCTATAGTTTATTTTATGTTGGTCTGTGAGGTGTGGTGTCCCAGTGTAACGCCTGCATGGAACCACAGACTCAGACTGCCTGTAGCGGACAGGCTAGAGGAAAGCCGCTCACAAAGCAGGACCCTGAGAACCCTGAAACCCTTTAACCCCTATACAGGGATTTGGAATTACACGGGGCCCTGGAGATCACTACTTGTAGTAGGCTCCAGTGCGATGAGAGTAGTCGTCAGGCAGAGTCAAACCAGGAAATGCAGAACAGGGACAAAACCAGGCAGACAAGGATGTAATCTGGTAACCAGGCAGAGGTCGAATACGGGTCGGGTAGCAAGGTCCAAAAACGGCAGGCAGGAGGGTAGTCAGAGAATAGGCAGAGGTCAAAACACAGGGATCACTATAGAGAACAGAGTGGGAACCAGGAATTCAGAACTAGCTCTGGCAGTAAGCAGCAAACAGGAGGGAGAATTAGATGGGTGTGGTGTCTTCCCATTGGCTGTAGCTGAATGGTGGTAAATTCAGCTGGAAGACACATGCCACCTACAGTCAGCCAGTGGTACTGCAGATCCCAGGGAAACCCAACCTAGTGGATGAGTGGAGCCAGCGCCTACAAGAGCCACTGGCACGACTCCTCTCCTATCACCAGCACTATCCACAGCGAGAACATGGCGCCGCCTGGTGATCGAAGCAGAAGTCGCAGGAGCGGACTCTAGTGGGGACGTGACACCCAGACTCTCTCTGGTGAAAGTTGGATTTAGTGGTGCTTTTTGGTTGGTGTTGTTGTGGAGTGTACCCGTGTTTTAGACTTCCTTCCTGCTCTTGTTTTCATCCTGAATCTCTGTGTGTGTGCATGTTGTGTGACAGAGTTTTGATTTTTCCCTTGTCTGTCTTTTTGTGTGGTTTCAACACAATCCTGTCACCTTTCGCCCTGAGAGTGGGGAATTAGATCAGGACTGGTCAGGAGGAGGGCCAGGAAGGAGACTCAGGCCTCTCCACCATCAGGAGTATCCCTGAGATAGAATAGGGCCCCCCTAGCTTGACGCACAGCTTAGCAGCCTTGGTTACCCTCTATCCCAAATTTATCATGACAAGTGCATACTAGACTGTGAGCCAAATCCATCAATATCAATAGGTTTGGCTAACATTAATCTAACGTCTATGGGGGCCTTAACACTTAGCAATTAGTAATGACAAATTTAAGCTACACAGGATTTAAGATGCTATGATCTTGTAGGACCTCTCTAGGACACAATTGCATTTGATGACATCGCTGAAATACCGAAATGATATAGATTATAATGCCACTAACATGATACAGCATGTGCCCTTTGAGGGGTCAGAATGGATTGTGATGGCACAGAAAGAGTATGATGGATACATCACAAGGGGTGTCTGCCGTAATATCATTTCTGCTCCTACACGCCAGTAAAGACCAAGATTACTATCAATAAAACAAAGTTTTCAGCAGAGTGTCCTCACTTGGACTCAAGCTGCTTTGTGAAAATCATCCTTCTACATAGAGGAAGCTATCATTAGACGCGCTTGTGGTGTAAAATTAGTGTAGTGTAAAATTAAATATGATGGAGCACAATGATTCTGCATTAGAATCTCGCATAGTTTTGATTATATTTTCTTTGTTGCTGTGATGTTCACTCTCCTATGTGCCCAGTGAGAAGAATTAATCTTTGACTCGTAAATCCATCCTTCACACAAATAATGGAAGCAGGTGCTAATGTAATAAACAACAGTTACCATTAAACTGTGGAGATAGTTTTGGTTTTTTACCATTTTTTTCATCTTATAAATATAAACCTTCCAAAAATAAACTCTATAGCTATGTGCGCACATACGGTATTTGGTGCAGAATTTTTCTGCATCAAATCTGCACCTTCTGGCAGAAACACGAACCAAAAAATGCGTTCACTTTTGTTGCGTTCTTGTGCCATGCGTTTTTTTTCCTTGATGAAGTCAACGAGTGGAAAACGCTGGCAAAAAAATGCACCAACATCCTGTAGATTAATTTCTGCACCAAATCTGCAAGGAAAAATTAAGCAACATGTGCAGCTGTCATGCGGTGTGATGCTCCTTACACACCAGGTGTCATGGCGACTTCGGACTCTGTTCACACTGCAGAGTTTGACACTCCACCTGGTGTTTCTGGATTGATTAGTGAGAGCCGGGCGTCGACCAGTTTTGTGTTCGCTGATTACCGGTCTGGCATGAGTTAATTCATGCTAGTCTGTGAATTGATGCTGGGGTCACAGGTTACTGTAGACTTATCACAGCTGCCACCGCCCTTTAAAAGATGGTGGACCCTGCTCTTCCCTGCCGGGGTGGGGGTGAGCAGCTATAAGATCAGGGTTTTTCAGGAGTTTAGGTTACACTGGAGGTCTAGACCTCACCACCATCAGGCATACCTCTGGGATGAGGGACACTTAGGGGTTCCCCTAGCCTGTGGATCAGTTCAGGAGTCCAGATTCCTAGTCACACTTCAGAATTCTCATTGACTTTCCTGGCAGAACGGACATACAAATAAGCATTCAGATTTGGGACAAATCTGCATCAACGCTACATAAAAAAATCCATCAAAAACGGACCATGCGCACACAGTCTTAATTCGTCCAGAACACAACCTGCTCAAAGTATACTCGTGGACTTTCCATCCATATCCAAAGCTAGCATGGTATACTGAGATAGAAACCTATTCATGGCTTCATTTAGGGTTCCATCTGAAGCAAAATTGGGTTGTGTCCCCAATAGATAGACTTCAATTATCAAAGGGAATCCAAAACATACAAAAAGCTACAAATAGGAGGTATAGGCAATGATTACCATGTCTAACACATGACAAAAAAGTCATCAGAATATCCATACAGACATTCTATTGAGCAGACGCTCTGACCCATGTTTCGCCTTGCTTGATCAGGGGAAAATGGACAGGAAGAGTTTGCAATATACAGTGCCTACAAGTAGTCTTCAACCCCCTGTAGATTTAGCAGGTTTGATAAGATGCAAATAAGTTAGAGCCTGCAAACTTCAAACAAGAGCAGGATTTATTAACAGATGCATAAATCTTACAAACCAACAAGTTATGTTGCTCAGTTAAATTTTAATAAATTTTCAACATAAAAGTGTGGGTCAATTATTATTCAACCCCTAGGTTTAATATTTTGTGGAATAACCCTTGTTTGCAATTACAGCTAATAATCGTCTTTTATAAGACCTGATCAGGCCGGCACAGGTCTCTGGAGTGGCCCACTCCTCCATGCAGATCTTCTCCAAGTTATCTAGGTTCTTTGGGTGTCTCATGTGGACTTTAATCTTGAGCTCCTTCCACAAGTTTTCAATTGAGTTAAGGTCAGAAGACTGACTAGGCCACTGCAACACCTTGATTTTTTCCCTCTTGAACCAGGCCTTGGTTTTCTTGGCTGTGTGCTTTGGGTCGTTGTCTTGTTGGAAGATGAAATGACGACCCATCTTAAGATCCTTGATGGAGGAGCGTAGGTTCTTGGCCAAAATCTCCAGGTAGGCCGTGCTATCCATCTTCCCATGGATGCGGACCAGATGGCCAGGCCCCTTGGCTGAGAAACAGCCCCACAGCATGATGCTGCCACCACCATGCTTGACTGTAGGGATGATATTCTTGGGGTCGTATGCAGTGCCATCCAGTCTCCAAACGTCACGTGTGTGGTTGGCACCAAAGATCTCGATCTTGGTCTCATCAGACAAGAGAACCTTGAACCAGTCTGTCTCAGAGTCCTCCAAGTGATCATGAGCAAACTGTAGACGAGCCTTGACATGGCACTTTGAAAGTAAAGGTACCTTACGGGCTCGTCTGGAACGGAGACCATTGCGGTGGAGTACGTTACTTATGGTATTGCCTGAAACCAATGTCCCCACTGCCATGAGATCTTCCCGGAGCTCCTTCCTTGTTGTCCTTGGGTTAGCCTTGACTCTTCGGACAAGCCTGGCCTCGGCACGGGTGGAAACTTTCAAAGGCTGTCCAGGCCGTGGAAAGCTAATAGTAGTTCCATAAGCCTTCCACTTCCGGATGATGCTCCCAACAGTGGAGACAGGTAGGCCCAACTCCTTGGAAAGGGTTTTGTACCCCTTGCCAGCCTTGTGACCCTCCACGACCTTGTCTCTGATGGCCTTGGAATGCTCCTTTGTCTTTCCCATGTTGACCATGTATGAGTGCTGTTCACAAGTTTGGGTAGGGTCTTAATTAGTCATAAAAGGCTGGAAAAAGAGATAATTAATCCAAACATGTGAAGCTCATTGTTCTTTGTGCCTGAAATACTTCTTAATACTTTAGGGGAACCAAACAGAATTCTGGTGGATTGAGGGGTTGAATAATAAATGACCCTCTGAATAAACTTTTCACAATTTAAAAAAAAAAAAAGAAAAAGAAATAACATTCTTTTTTGCTGCAGTGCATTTCACACTTCCAGGCTGATCTACAGTCCAAATGTCACAATGCCAAGTTAATTCCGAATGTGTAAACCTGCTAAATCTGCAGGGGGTTGAATACTACTTGTAGGCACTGTATATAATTATATACACACACTACAGTTCAAAAGTTTAGGGTCACTTAGATATTTCCTTATTTTTGAAAGAAAAGCACATTTTTTTTTCAATGAAGCTAACATTAAACAGAAATACACTATACATTGTTGATGTGGTAAATGACTATTCTAGCTGCAAATGTCTGGTTTTTAATGCAATATCTACACAGGTGTATAAGGGGCCCATTTCCAGCAACCACCACTCCAGCGTTCTAATGGTACATTGTGTTTGCTAAAGGCCCCTTTACACATTGAGACTTTCTAGCGATCCCACCAGCGATCCCAACCTGGCCGGGATCGCTACAAAGTCTCTGGTGAGTCGCTGGTGAGCTGTCAAACAGGCAGACCTGGCCAACGACGCACAAGCGATCCGGACCTGCAGAACGACCTAGCTAGTCATTGTAAATTGCTTAGTAAAGCAGCTTTTTGAAAGGGAAGTCGCTAACAAAGTCGCTGTAAAGGCCCCTTTACACACTGAAACTTTCTAGCGATGCATGCTGCACAGCGGGAAACAAAGGACCAAAGAATGGTCCTGAGAGATGTGTAGTGATCAGCAACCTCACAGCAGGGGCCAGGTCGATGATGTGTTTCACACACTGCAATGTCGCTGGGGAGGTCGCTATTACGTCACAAAACCGGTGACGTTACAGCGATGTCGTTTGTAATGTTGCAGTGTGTAAAGCCATCTTTACTGTTTTAGAAGGCTAATGGATGTTTAGAATTCCCTTGAAAACCCTTGTGCAACTATGTTTGCACAGCTGAAAACAGTTTTGCTGATTAGAGAAGCTATAAAACTGACTTTCCTTTGAGCTAGTTGAGAATCTGGAGCATAACATTTGTTGGTTCCACTATACTCTCAAAATGTCTAGAAAAAGAGAACTTTCAAGTGAAACTCGACAGACTATTCTTGTTCTTAGAAATGAAGGATAATCCATGCGAGAAATTGCCAAGAAACTGACGATTTCATACAACAGTGTGTATTAGCCAGTCTCAGATATGGCTTTTCTTTGCCACTCTGCCCTAAAGGCCAGCATCCCAGAGTCGCCTCTTCACTGTAGACGTTGACACTGGCATTTTGCGGGTACCATTTAATGAAGCTGCCAGTTGAGAACCTGTGAGGCGTCGATTTCTCAAACTGGAGACTCCAATGTACTTGTTGCTCAGTTGTGCAGCGCGGCCTCCCACTTCTCTTTCTACTCTGGTTACAGCCTGTTTGTGCACTCCTCTGAAGGGAGTAGTACACACCGTTATAGGAAATCTTCAGTTTCTTGGCAATTTCTCGCATGGATTATCCTTCATTTCTAAGAACAAGAATAGACTGTCAAGTTTCACATGAAAGTTCTCTTTTTCTGGCCAGTTTGAGAGTTTAATGGAACCAACAAATGTTATGCTCCAGATTCTCAACTAGCTCAAAGGAAGGTCAGTTTTATAGCTTCTCTAATCAGCAAAACTGTTTTCAGCTGTGCAATCATACTTGCACAAGGGTTTTCAAGGGATTGCTAAACATCCATTAGCCTTCTAACACAGTTATCAAACACAATGTACCATTAGAACACTGGAGTGGTGGTTGTTGGAAATGGGCCTCTATACACCTTTGTAGATATTGCATTAAAAACCAGACGTTTGCAGCTAGAATAGTCATTTACCACATCAACAATGTATAGAGTGTATTTCTGTTTAATTTAATGTTAGCTTCATTGAAAAAAAATTTGCTTTTCTTTAAAAAATAAGGAAATATGTAAGTAACCCTAAACTTCTTAACTGTAGTGTTTTTATATATATATATATATATATATATATATATATATATATATATATATATATCTCCTTTGTAACCCTTTAGTGTTTTTTTTTATTTAACTCTCTTAGTTTTATGAGATAAGATCAGTTAGCATATATTTTTGTTGTACACATTTTTCAGGGGTTTAGTGTAATATAATGTATTATAAGGGCAGACAGCTTGATTCCAGCAATGTGTCCCTTACTCAGTACCTTGGTATAATTTCAATATAATCAGTAATTTATCAGCAAGAGATCATCCCTGCAGGACTAAGGGGTACTTTGCACGCTGCGACATCGCAAGCAGATGCTGCGATGCCGAGAGCGATAGTCCCCGCCCCCGTCGCAGCTGCGATATCCTTGTGATAGCTGCCATTGCGAACATTTCACATGGACTAACCTGTCCTGGGACGGCTCTGGCCAGCGACCCGCCTCCTTATTAAGGGGGCGGGTCGTACGGTGTCACTGCGACGTCACACGGCAGGCGGCCGATAGGAGCGGAGGGGTGGAGATGAGCGGGATGTAAACATCCCGCCCACCTTCTCCCTTTCGCATATCCTACGGAAGCCGCGGTGACGCCGGTAGGAGATGTTCCTCGCTCCTGCGGCTTCACACACAGCGATGTGTGCTGCTGCTGGAGCGAGGAACAACATCGGACCATCGCTCAGCGTAATTATGGATTACGCCGACGCTACACCGATGATACGATTACGACGCTTTTGCGCTCGTTAATTGTATCATCTAGGCTTTACACACTACGATGTCGCCTGCGATGCCGGATGTGCGTCACTTTCAATTTGACTCCACCAACATCGCACCTGCGATGTCGTAGTGTGCAAAGTACCCCTAAGTGTCATGTGCCAGTCAGTCCAGCTAATCTGTGTATTCCCACCCACGCAGTGATTGGCAGCTTGCTGACAATGCCATATACACAGGAAGCTGCCAATCTGCTGCCAATTTGGGTGAGTTTATGCTCAGCATTGATAGCACTGACACATACAGTTAGGTCCAGAAATATTTGGACAGTGACACAAGTTTTGTTATTTTAGCTGTTTACAAAAACATGTTCAGAAATACAATTATATATATATATATATATAATATGGGCTGAAAGTGCACACTCCCAGCTGCAATATGAGAGTTTTCACATCCAAATCAGAGAAAGGGTTTAGGAATCATAGCTCTGTAATGCATAGCCTCCTCTTTTTCAAGGGACCAAAAGTAATTGGACAAGGGACTCTAAGGGCTGCAATTAACTCTGAAGGCGTCTCCCTCGTTAACCTGTAATCAATGAAGTAGTTAAAAGGTCTGGGGTTGATTACAGGTGTGTGGTTTTGCATTTGGAAGCTGTTGCTGTGACCAGACAACATGCGGTCTAAAGAACTCTCAATTCAGGTGAAGCAGAACATCCTGAGGCTGAAAAAAAAGAAAAAATCCATCAGAGAGATAGCAGACATGCTTGGAGTAGAAAAATCAACAGTCGGGTACATTCTGAGAAAAAAGGAATTGACTGGTGAGCTTGGGAACTCAAAAAGGCCTGGGCGTCCACGGATGACAACAGTGGTGGATGATCGCCGCATACTTTCTTTGGTGAAGAAGAACCCGTTCACAACATCAACTGAAGTCCAGAACACTCTCAGTGAAGTAGGTGTATCTGTCTCTAAGTCAACAGTAAAGAGAAGACTCCATGAAAGTAAATACAAAGGGTTCACATCTAGATGCAAACCATTCATCAATTCCAAAAATAGACAGGCAGAGTTAAATTTGCTGAAAAACACCTCATGAAGCCAGCTCAGTTCTGGAAAAGTATTCTATGGACAGATGAGACCAAGATCAACCTGTACCAGAATGATGGGAAGAAAAAAGTTTGGAGAAGAAAGGGAACGGCACATGATCCAAGGCACATCACATCCTCTGTAAAACATGGTGGAGGCAACGTGATGGCATGGGCATGCATGGCTTTCAATGGCACTGAGTCACTTGTGTTTATTGATGACATAACAGCAGACAAGAGTAGCCGGATGAATTCTGAAGTGTACCGGGATATACTTTCAGCCCAGATTCAGCCAAATGCCGCAAAGTTGATCGGACGGTGCTTCATAGTACAGATGGACAATGACCCCAAGCATACAGCCAAAGCTACCCAGGAGTTCATGAGTGCAAAAAAGTGGAACATTCTGCAATGGCCAAGTCAATCACCAGATCTTAACCCAATTGAGCATGCATTTCACTTGCTCAAATCCAGACTTAAGACGGAAAGACCCACAAACAAGCAAGACCTGAAGGCTGCGGCTGTAAAGGCCTGGCAAAGCATTAAGAAGGAGGAAACCCAGCGTTTGGTGATGTCCATGGGTTCCAGACTTAAGGCAGTGATTGCCTCCAAAGGATTCGCAACAAAATATTGAAAATAAAAATATTTTGTTTGGGTTTGGTTTATTTGTCCAATTACTTTTGACCTCCTAAAATGTGGAGTGTTTGTAAAGAAATGTGTACAATTCCTACAATTTCTATCAGATATTTTTGTTCAAACCTTCAAATTAAACGTTACAATCTGCACTTGAATTCTGTTGTAGAGGTTTCATTTCAAATCAAATGTGGTGGC
Source organism: Anomaloglossus baeobatrachus (assembly GCF_048569485.1). Taxonomy (NCBI): domain Eukaryota; kingdom Metazoa; phylum Chordata; class Amphibia; order Anura; family Aromobatidae; genus Anomaloglossus; species Anomaloglossus baeobatrachus. The sequence continues at coordinate 94,647,455 of NC_134354.1, read as the reverse complement.
ATGCAGAGCCCAACTCGCGAAAATTGTGTCACTGTCCAAATATTTCTGGACCTAACTGTATAAAGCAGAGAAAATAGGGATTCTATCAAAACTACAACAAGCAGCTCCGTAAGTGACAAATTCCTGAAATCAGGTTCTTGTCTGCTATATTATGCTGCTCTCAGATTAGTGTCCCTTTAAAATGGAACTTAAAAGCACAAACAGAGTCCAAAGTTGCAATATCCGAGCCCGAACCCGGAGCCTCGAGCCCCAGGTTCGTGTGTCTCTTTTCAGGATTTTGCCCATAAGCTTTAAAAGAAACCTGTCAAATCCCTTATATCCTCTAACTCAGCAGCATTCAACCTAACAAGCCCTGTACTGTATAATGCTATTAACTCAGATGAATGTGTAAAAAAACGGCTTATAACCCTCGTTGTCCCTCTGCTAATTAGCGCCTTGACTAGTCAAAGGGGCGTTAGTTTCCCTGACTAGTCAGCCCTGTTTCCATGTTAACACACCCCTCTGGGCATGATTATATGATTTCCACAAGCCGGCATCACCACCAGCTACTAGAAATATGGCACATGCACGTAGCTCATTCGAGAAGTCAGCGCACCTCAGAAGCCAGGTGTATGCTTGCCGGCTTCATTTAGGCGCACTGAACAAACGTGTTTCAGGCGCAGGTCCTTATTCATTGTATACAATGTACAATGAATAAGGACCCGTGTCCGAAACACGTTTGTTGTTCATAGGCTATCCACCATGGATTATTTTTTGGATTTTATGTCTTGATGTTACAAGTTTTTTTATGACAATTTTGAAATATAAAGGATGAGTTTTTAAGAAGTCAATGTGACGGTGTGTTCCTTCCCCCCCTCAGCCTGTATTCATGTACTCTATGCTATATAGGGTCATGTAGGTTGCTTTGCTGTTTTTGTTCTTCTAAGCTGAGGGTGACTCCAATAGACAGGCCTGTGGGAGACAATGAAGCCATGAGCTTCTGGAGACTTCTCCATAATCAGCCACATACTCAAAAGTGGATGTGAACCCTTCCTCTCCAGGGGTGGATCCACAGGCATTGGAGAACACACTCTTGGTGGATGAGTCAGTTGAGTTGATGGTGCGCTGAGGTTCAAGCAGCTGGGATCTTTGCTGAGACAAGAACCTGGCGCCCGTGTGTGGATTTATGGAAGCTGTCACGTGGGATTGGGTTGTGTCCCTCATCTGTTGGATCCATTGACTTCTTCCAAGGATTACTTCTACATGTTCTCTGGCGTCGGAATGCCGGATTGCGCCCCCGGAACTTTGAGGCATCATTGTGGACTCTAAAGAACAATATTGATGTTGGATGTTCTATGCTCCCTGCCTCATTAAAATTTGTTGGATTGTTCATCGACCTAGTGTCCCTGTCTGCTCTGTCGCATACCCCATCACAGTCTTCGATTACTGCATATTCCTATTCCTCTTGTGTTATTGAGGACACCCAGTTTCCAGTGTAACGGACGTCTTCTCCTGCTGGTGAGCTGACCCCTTTCCTCTTGTATAAAATGGAAAGAGAGTCGAGTAATGTGGGGAAACAACGCCCCATCAACTAGTCAAGGCCCTAATTAGGTAGGAAAGGCGCACTTTAAAAGTAATTTTTTTAAACATTCATATTAGTGAGTAGCGTTATACAGGGCTGGTTATGGAGGGGATTTGTGCATACAGGTATCAATGCAGCTGGGTTGGAGGGCATAGGAGACCTGACAGGTTCTCCTTAACACTAGAAGCCCCAGAAATTTCGAGCTCCCCCCTGAAGTCCCGAAAGAGGGTCAAATGACCAAATACAATAAACTGAATAGAACTAACTAGAAACTAAATGGCTAAACTGAATGGAAAATAACAACCTCCTGTGGTGCGACAGTAATGGCCTTAATTACAGAACAAAAGACGGTGATTATAGGATGTTAGCTAAAATCCTTCAGGTCATTCGACCCGTCTCTGGGTTCCAAAGGTAGAAATGTTAAATGACCCCTCTCTGGGACTTCTAGTGTTAAGTTGTACCATTGGCTTTAAAAGGAGATTAAAAAAGATGTCAAGGAGACGAAACATGATGCATCTAAACCTGTGACTGAGATATGTTACAAAAGTGACATAGTAGACACAAAAAAAGATTTACATAGATTTACAGTATGTCATGAGAAGTACTGGAAGAACAAGATGATGTGTCTAGAATTTGGTAACTTATGTGATGCTTGGCACTGATTTTCCGAAGCCTTTTTGTCTTCTTTTGTTTAAACTCATGCTCTGAAACATGCAGTATCGTCTTTAAAAAAAAAAGAAAGAAAGAAAACCCATGCCCTCCCAAGCATCAATCCTTTCCTTTACTACCCTAATTAGTGAGCCTGCTGTTAGGATTTGCCTCTGGGACATCCGATAGATTTGCCACAAAGTTGCCTAAGGAGCGTTTTGGCATGTTCAACTCTTCAGATTCTTTGTATGAGGAATCATCAAAAAGCAGAGAAGCAACCCATCCAGGCATTTCATTACACGCAAAGCATCCTCCCTGCCAACACAGCGGCAGCTCCAGGGAATCCTGAAACCCGTGGACACTTGCTAGGAGAATTCACTGTTTTGCAGACAAAGCTTCCTCTGAAAATCTAAAATTGCTTGAAATCCTCATTGAGCATTGATGCGATTGTCACATCTGCCGGAAGCATTGCTTCAAAGTTGTTCAGAGACACGTCACCTGAAGATGGTGGCTCCTGTAATTATGCTGCAGCAAGGCCGCCTAGGAGACTAGCAGCAAATCACTAAGAAATCCCCTCATTAGCCACATTCAACTCTTCATTAATAATACAAAAAGGAAATCAAACCCTCTTCTTTTAAGGTGGCTTTACACACTGCAACATCGCAAACGACATCGCTGTAACGTCACCGGTTTTGTGACGTTATAGCGACCTCCCCAGCGACATTGCAGTGTGTGAAACACATCAGCGACCTGGCCCCTGCTGTGAAGTTGCTGATCGCTACAAATCGTTCAGGACCATTCTTTGGTCCTTTGTTTCCCGCTGTGCAGCAAAGTCTCAGTGTGTAAAGGGGACTATACAGCGACTTCGTTAGCGACTTCCCTTTCAAGAAGCTGCTTTACAACGTCCCCAATGACTACCTAGGTCGCTCTGCAGGTCCGGATCGCTGTTGCATCGTTGGCCAGGTCTGCCTAATTGACAGCTCACCAGAGACTTTGTAGCGATCCCGGCCAGGTTGGGATCGCTGGTGGGATCACTAGAAAGTCTCAGTGTCTAAAGGGGCCTTTACAGTCAGAGTGTCCACACAATACCAATATGTCCTATTCTTATAAGACAATTATTTTTCTTAATGAAGACATTCTAATTTTATCAGACTATAGGATATATCACAGGTCATAAGATGTGTTTTAGGCTTTTTACCATTGGAGTTCAAAAGCGTGAAAATTTAGTATCAAACATATATGCAAAGTTAGAACACATTGGATGTGTACAGTATGGGGTCTCCCGACACTCCTCCGACAGATAAGGGAGACAAGGTTGTGGCTGTTGAAAATTAATGCAGACCTGTCACTAAATTTCACAATTGAAATTACATATCTCTTCTACTTGACGAGTCTACTGTATTTGCTTTGAAAATTAATGTCACAATGGCTGTAAAATCCTTAACAAAAATGTTATTTAATCTACACCCACCTAACCTGATTGACAACTCCTCAGTGTTCCCCCTTCCTGCTGAGTCCTCACACTGCTCAGTAGAAGCTGCAGCTGTCAGTCAGGCTGGGTGGGAAGAGACTGGATACTCTTGGACTCATGAGCCATTTCATTCTACAGCTGCACTAAAATTCTCATCGTAAAGGGAACCTGTCACCAGGTTTAAGTCTCTCAACAAATGCCACAACCTTTATCTGCTGCTATGCATTCCACAAAGCTTTACATTGTCTCCTGTATACCGCCAAAATACCATTTGATTTGGTTTATTTGATTTGGCTGTTTTAAGGCCTCTTGCACATGTATGTGCAAAACACACATGTTTTGCATGGTACGTGGTGTATGTGCATATGTGTGTGCGTGTGTCCGTGTTTGTGTTCAGCGTGTGCAGTCAGTGTGCTATCTGTGTGACATCCTGATAGCACACTGACAACAGGAACTTCTATACTTACTTGTCCGTGGTGCTGCTGTCTCCGCCGTTGCTGCTTTCGGTCCTCAATGCAGTGAATATGCAATGATTATAATGAGCAGGGGTTGGAAGAAAGTGACAGCAGCGGTAGAGACAGCAGCGCTGGATACAGGTAAATATAGAAAATAATTTTATTTCAAAGACATGTGTTTTATGCACTAAGTGTCACACTGATGACACCCGTGCTGAGAAAAACGGACAAGTCGCCATGGAGCACACGGACCCACTTATGCGCCACATGGACACACAGTTCGTATGAAGACTTGGACATGTGCGCAGACCCATTGATTTTAATGTGTGCAAGTGTATTCGTGTCTCTGATACAGTGGGTACGGAAAGTATTCAGACCCCTTGAAATTTTTCACTCTTTGTTTCATTGCAGCCATTTGGTAAATTCAAAAAGTTCACTTTTTTCCTCATTAATGTACACTCTGCTTCCCATCTTGACAGAAAAAAACAGAAATGTTGAATTTTTTTGCAAATTAATAAACAAGAAAAACTGAAATATCACATGGTCATAAGTATTCAGATGCTTTGCTCAGACACTCATATTTAAGTCACATGCTGTCCATTTCTATGTGATCCTCCTTGACATGGTTCTACTCCTTCATTGGAGTCCTGCGGTGTTTAATTAAACTGATAGGACTTTATTTGGAAAGGCACACACCTCTCAATATAAGACCTCATAGCTCACAGTGCATGTCAGACCAAATGAGAATCATGAGGTCAAACGAACTGCCCAAGAAGCTCAGAGACAAAATTGTGGCAAGGCACAGATCTGGTCAAGGTTACAAAAGAGTTCCTGCAGTACTCAAGGTTCCTAAGAGCACAGTGGCCTCCATAATCCTTAAATGTAAGAGGTTTGGGACCACCAGAACTTTTCCTAGACCTAGCCATCTAGCCAAATTGAGCGATCGTGGGAGAAGAGCCTTGGTGAGAGAGGTAAAGAAGAGCCCCAAGATCACTGTGGCTGAGCTCCAGAGATGCAGTAGGGAGATGTGAGAAAGTTCCACAAAGTAAACTATCACTGCAGCCCTCCACTATTCGGGCCTTTATGGTAGAGTGGTCCGACGGAAGCCTCTCCTCAGTGCAAGACATATGAAAGCCTGCATAGAGTTTGCAAAAAAAGGCATGAAGGACTTCCAGACTATGAGAAATAAGATTCTCTGGTCTGATGAGATGCAGATAGAACTTTTTGGTGATAATTCTGAGCGGTATGTGTGGAGAAACCCAGGCTCTGTTCGTCACCTGCACAATACAATCCCAACAGTGAAACATAGTGGAGGCAGCATCATGCTATGGGGATGTTTTTCAGCTGCAGGGACAGGACGACTGGTTGCAATTGAAGGAAAGATGAATACGGCCAAGTACAAAGATATCCTAGAAGAAAACCTCTTCCGAGTGCTCTTGGACCTCAGACTTGGCCAAAGGTTGACCTTCCAACAAGGCAATGACCCTAAGCACACAACTAAAATAACAAAGGAGTGGCTTCAGAACAACTCTGTGACCATTCTTGACTGGCCCAGCCCTAGCCCTGACCTAAACCCAACTGAGCATCTCTAGAGAGTCCTGAAAATGGATGTCCACCAACGTTCACCATCCAAACTGACGGAACTGGAAAGGAACTGGAGGAAGATTGGCAGAGGATCCCTAATACAGGTGTGAAAAACTTGTTGCATCATTCCCAAGAAGACTCATGGCTGTACTAGCTCAAAAGGGTGCTTCTACTCAATACTGAGCAAAGGGTCTGAATACTTATGACCCCCCAGGTAATTACCACACTCCTGGCCTGCTTTGTATCCATGTATTCATTTAGTATATAAACCCGGTCTGTTGTAGAGCATAGGTTACTTATGATTAAGAACTCCTTTTGTTTTTAATATGAAGTCCGAAACACGTAAAGGCTATATATGACTTGAATTCTCCATCTGCGGTCTTCACATGTTTTTTAAGATGTACCAATAAAGAAAAAAAAATGTATCTTATCTGGAATTGGTGCTGGATCCAAACCTTCCATTCCTTCGGTCTGATATCAGTATGTGCCCACTATGATGCCATGCAGGGACACCCCATAGACCAGACCAGATTCACAGCATCATATGCAGGAGGCATCTATTAATGTATTTTTTCAACCAAACCCTTCATGTAAAAGCAAATGTTTATCCAAAAATCCTGTATTCACACTTTTTATTTATGCACTTGAAAAAAAAGTTACAGATTTTTGTAGATCTTGTTGGATTAAAAATTATAAAAAAAAAATCCGCCACTCTTAGGCCTCATGCACTTATTGAGTGTTTAGTTTTTTTACCTCAGTATTTGTAGGCCAAACCAAGAGTGGGTAAAAAAATGCAAAAACAGTGCACATGTTTCTATTATACTTTTCCTCTGATTGTTCCACTCCTGATTTTGGCTACAAATACTGAGGCAAAAAAAAAGTCCCCAAATACTTAGTGTGCACGTGGCCTAAGGGGCACTTTGCACACTGCGACATCGCAGGCCGATGCTGCGATGCCGAGTGCGATAGTCCCCGCCCCCGTCGCAGCAGCGATATGTGGTGATAGCTGGCGTAGCGAACATTATCGCTACGCCAGCTTCATACACACACTCACCTGCCGTGCGACGTCCCTGTGGCCGGCGACCCGCCTCCTTGTTAAGGGGGCGGGTCGTGCGGCGTCACTGCGACGTCACACGGCAGGCGGCCAATCGGAGCGGAGGGGCGGAGATGAGCAGGATGTAAACATCCTGCCCACCTCCTTCCTTCCGCATATCCTACGGAAGCCGCGGTGACGCCGGTAGGAGATGTTCCTCGCTCCTGCGGCTTCACACACAGCGATGTGTGCTGCCGCAGGAGCGAGGAACAACATCGGACCGTCGCGTCAGCGTAATTATGAATTACGCCGACGCTGCACCGATGATACGATTACGACGCTTTTGCGCTCGTTAATCGTATCATCTAGGCTTTACACACTGCGATGTCGCATGCGATGCCGGATGTGCGTCACTTTCAATTTGACCCCACCGACATCGCACCTGCGATGTCGCAGTGTGCAAAGTGCCCCTTAGACCAAGTGTGTGGATCTGGCCTTATGCACATCACTTTACCACCTGATGAAAAGGGACTTGAGATTGTTCTGACTTTCAATACAGCATGGCGTCAATTCACGTTAGAACAAGCGACAAACGCTGACTACCATATGTCTTCTTCACCGTATAAGACTCAGGTGTAAGTTATGAGATGTTTTCTAGATGATCACACCGCGCCGCTCGCTGCCACATACAAATTGCTCTTTCTCTGTAAAATCCAATTTCCGCTGGGGAAGACAATTTCCAGAATTTCAGCCATAAAACATTGAGGCTTTTAGTCACCGCTTCTCTGACATTTAGTGGAGAAATAGCATTTTACACTTTCTGACAAATCTGCGCACTTGGGGAAATCTGATTCAACATCAATATGATTTCTCCAAGACATAATATCACAGGAGATAGAAATAGACTCGGATTACACACAGGAGCGTATAAGATGGACGATCTGTAAACTGTTCAGTTAATTCTGGGGTCGTCCTTTATACATATAAAATATCAGAATCGTGAAGGCGTTAAACTTTGGTCAAGTGCAATCGGATGAAACTTGATCATTCCCGTCTATGGGTTCGCGGAAAAAACTGGATGCGGTCAGAATTTCACAGACTGACAGAATGGTGAAGACGTATTTTTTTTTAGTCTTCACCTCCAAGAAAATGGATCACACTCTGATCAAACTCTGATTAGCATAATCGGACCATTTTTTTCGGATGTTGTGTGAACCCGGCCTAAAGTTGCAAGTTTTTGCCTTCGACTACTTTTTCTTATATATACTCAAAACACTTGATGGACTTGTGTCTTTTTCTTTGTAAAAATGGGAAGTTTTATATGGTGTTGCACCACCCCGAGTTCCTTGCAGTGTCCGTGGTAACAGGATTGAAGTCCTGATGGTTCAGGAGACGACTCTGGTAGGCACATGAGGTGCAACTATTTAGAAAGAGCACAAGTTCGTGCTGGCTGCTGCCAGTCCTGCAGCCATGGTCCATTTTTAATACTAGGGAGCGTAAAACAGGGTCCATGCACCGGGTGCACAAATTATAAAACTTCCAAATCAGGTTACTTATTTGGGTAATTATCATTTTCAACATTTTCAAACATTACTTATCATTTTCAACAAAAATAACAAACTCAGTATAAAACATAACATTGTAACAAGATAGCCGGGTTCCGCTATCATTTTACTATTTTTCCATCTTGCATGGCATGCCTGCTAATCTCCAGGACATACCAGCCCCGCTCTCCACAATGCCGGCAGTATGAAACCATATCTCCTGGCTTCAGGTTTCGGTCAGGGTGCCCGTTTGGGAGGTGTTTTGCGACATCCCTCCTGGAGACAAACACCAGAGCCGTAACGCCCGACTCAGAGATGAACCCTCACCCCTTGATAGGGTGAAAACACTCCACCAGGCCCCGGTACCGCGGCCCTCTGACCCAGAACGTAGCCTTTCTCAGGTGCTCCTCTCTATGCATGCGTTTGGACACACCTTCTTATTCAAAGAGTTTTCTTTATTTTCATGACTCTGAAAATTGTAGATTCACATTGAAGGCATCAAGACTATGAATTAACAGATGTGGAATGAAATACTTAACAAAAAAGTGTGAAACAACTGAAAATATGTCTTATATTCTAGGTTCTTCAAAGTAGGCACCTTTTGCTTAGATTACTGCTTTGCACACTCTTGGCATTCTCTTGATGAGCTTCAAAAGGTAGTCACCGGAAATGGTTTTCACTTCACAGGTGTGCCCTGTCAGGTTTAATAAGTGGGATTTCTTGCCTTATAAATGGGGTTGGGACCATCAGTTGTGTTGTGCAGAAGTCTGGTGGATACACAACTGATAGTCCTACTGAATAGACCGTTAGAATTTGTATTATGGCAAGAAAAAAGCAGCTAAGTAAAGAAAAACGAGTGGCCATCATTACTTTAAGAAATGAAGGTCAGTCAGTCTGAAAAATTGGGAAAACTTTGAAAGTGTCCCCAAGTGCATTGGCAAAAACCATCAAATGCTACAAAGAAACTGGCTAATATGAGGACTTCCCCAGGAAAGGAAGACAAAGAGTTACCTCTGCTGCGGAGGATAAGTTTATCCGAGTCACCAGCCTCAGAAATCGCAGGTTAACAGCAGCTCAGATTAGAGACCAGGTCAATGCCACACAGAGTTCTAGCAGCAGACACATCTCTAGAACAACTGTTAAGAGGAGATTTTGTGCAGCAGGCATGAAAATAAAGAAAACTCTTTGAATGAGAAGGTGTGTTCAAACTTTTGGTCTGTACTGTAGTTAGCTGCACTTTTCATTACAGTATGCGCTGAAAAGATTTTTTTTTTGCCAACAGAGTACTGACAAACTCATCGAAAATCCCCAAACTTATTTTACTGTGTTGTGCTGACAACCTGAGGTCTGATACATCTGTTCAAAGAAGAGATATCAGCTGATTGACTGCTGCTGTGGGATGCCATGATCAATTGATTTACAACATGAAAGAAGGTTGACAGAATACTTATGTTGTTTATTAAAGGGAATCTGTCAGCAGGTTTTTGCTATATAAGCTAATTTTGCAAGGGTTAACACAGAGAATTCAGGGATGCCTGTGTTGTCAAAGTCCGATCTGTTGCTTATTTGCTTTGTTTGTTTAAGCAGCAGGACTTACCATTGCTCGTACTTATCAATGCCCCCTCCTTTTGATCGACACCTCACGGTCAATGTACAATCTCTATAGCGAGCCTGCTGGGGGCGGGGGCAGCTCTTTCAGCTCTGCTACAAGGATAAAACTAAGCAAACATTCTGAGTGTGTCAGACCAGTTGGACCCAGTAATCTAAGTGATACATCATTGGATTCAGGGTCTCTTTACCTGCATCAGATAAGGTAGCAAAAACCTGCTGACACATTCCCTTTAATTCCAATTTGCTCTCCGAAACTGCGATTTATCAAATGAGCACAATGTGAAAAAGGAATGTCACAGGTGACTAGAGGATACAGGGGTACATACGCTGGCCCTAAGTCTGGGACCCCTGCGCTCACCCTCACCCTGGACCTTACCTAGCCTCAGGGCAAGATGGGAAGGAGGTGACGTGGGGTCAGCAGCACCGCGCTTGCGCAGAACGAAGGATGCCGACGGGGAAAGCTCGGTCCCGCGATTATGGGCGGTTGCTTGGTAATAAACATCACAGCACCGCCCATAATCTAAAGCCTGCGCGCACGTCACCAGCGGTGACACTGGGCACAGTGCTCATCCACGAGAGATGAGCACTGGGCATGCGCGGGGACCTGTGGAGCACTGGGCGGCGTCCACAGCTATGGAAAGGAGTGATGGGGGACGGCCTAAAGCAGCAGGAGGCAGAATAACGGACGCCAGGCAGCCCGCCCCCGTGTCACATTTACAGAATCCAAATCCAAAAAGGTACCACTTTATAAACTCTGTATTTTGGTCAGAAAGGGGGCACAATAATAACAGGGACCTTTCTAGAATGCAGCCCAGGAGCTGCAGAGGGGGAATCTTTTAGGTTTTAGGGGAAATTTCTGCTGACAGGTTCCCTTTAAGAGAGACCAGGTTGCCTGTCAGACTCTCCAATGTGAACAGAGTCTGATGCTGTAGAAATAATCGGCGTGTGCGGATCCAGACAGCACATGACAAGGAAGTAGTTAAGCACGGCAGCCAATCAGGTTGCTGCTTTTATTTTCTAAAAGTCCTCTGTAAAAATTGAAGGTGGAATCTGACTCGTTGCACCAATCCCGATAACTTTAGGGAAAATGAAATTCATTAGACGTTTTATTCAAATCTCCTACTTTATATGTAAATGACTGCAGCTTTCTTTCTCTTAACCCTGACACAAAGGCTTATGTCCTACATACGGGGAAGAAATTCTCCACTTCAAGAAAAAGAGCTGAAAGACTTATAGATATTAGGGGGAAAATTTCCCAGGCTTTCTAGACGGATGTAAAAATGAGGGACGGCTAATCATACGCTGTCATATCGAGACGTGCTCTTTGTGTGAGCTGCGAGAGATGAAATCCTAAGAACGTTTTTTGAAGTTGCACTCGAGGGTATATACAAAGCCGCGCTCGCTCCGGCTTTATTATGCCTGCCAACAGAGTGTCGGGGCGTTCTTACAAAGCTGCGCTCTGCACGAGCATCCAAGAGTAATTCAGACCATTAAATGCCTGAGCAGAGTTAGCCATCTGCTGCGGGTCTGTGCAGAGCACCTCTCCGTAAGTCAGTGCAGAATAGAGAGCCATAAATACATATAAAAGCCGCCTGTGCGACTGGCTGCTAAGTCATTGTCACAGTCATTACATTTTATGTGCCACCAGGCTCTGGGCTCTGTTTGTATTATTTTCCTCTTAACCGGTGCAATGATCTGCGGCAGCTGTGTGCGGAGCAGAGGACGAAGCCACTTTCCCCGGATAAACATGAGATGCTTTAGTCTTCTGTGAACTATATATACATCCACATCTGCGGTGTATAAAATTGTGCAATAGTGTCTGGCCTGGAAACATATGTTTAGCATTCAGAATAATAGACCTGCTCTCAGAAGGCAGCTCCTGTTCTTTCATCTTTGAAACATAAAATATAAAATGTATATACAGATGTGCCCTATTCATTTGACGTATCCTGGGATGTGTGGCACAAGACGACAAGCTTTCGGGGGAAAAAAATTTGAGATACTTTGGAGGGAGTTGTTTATGCTATAGGTTTCCATGTGTGGCCACCCAGCGGTGGTTATGTGAACTGCAGCTTATCTAGGGTTTTGCTAGAATGTCAGGACAATTTATCCAACTTGAATTCTGAAAAAATTGTGCAAAGATAAAAGTGAACACTTCTACATTAACCGCTCATTATATTCCACTGATGGAAAATGTCATGATCCTGGACTGGCATTCCCCGCTCTCGAGTTTCCTAGACCCGGCCTGGTCATGTCAGGGGTTAACTCCCATCAGCCTCGTTCTGGTTTCAGGAGACACTATATCTGGTCGCTGCACTTACATTCCTGTGCTGGTTATAGTTTTGCTCTGCAGCCTGTGACTGGCTCTGGTGAGATTTACTGTTTGATTTGACTCCTTGTTACCATGCCCTGACCTGTACCCTCCCCCATTTGTCTGTCTGTCCCAGTCCCTGACTTCCCGCTCTTGTCAGATGTTTACCCATCCTGGTTCTTCCTCCTTAACGTGTTTGTGTCTCCTCACCCTCCGGTTTTGTCTTCTATTCCCTGTGCCCTTAGGGATTCCCTCTGCATAATAGATCTCCTGGCATTCGACCTAGATTCTGTTTTCTGACCTGTTCTTGGTCCTCCCTTTGCAGTGACTTGACTTTCCTGGCTTGACCCTGACTGTTTGACTACTCTATTGCCCCCTGGTGGTTCACCTGTCAACTGCCTGCTGAAGTTACTCTGCTGTACTTTAGGTGCCTTTGTGTAACAGAGTTACTTTGACTCTCCTTCACTACTCTGCTGCCACCTAGTGGGGAATACGCTGTACTACGTCTTACTAGCCCTTTGTACAGAGTGACAAAAAAGATTTGCATTCCTTCTATCGGCCCCATCATCAATATCGCATATTTTACTTACCACACATAAACAGCCAATGTAATAGAAGAATGCTTTTGAAAAAGGAAAAAATCTCCTTAGTCTTGTTCTTGGTTGGTTATGAACCCAAAGCCCCATTGTTAAGTACAGAGCTACCAAGCTGAGATGACATGTATGATAAGCTATATGGACACTTTAACAGTTGCCGTCAACACTTTCTCAGAAATACCGAGGACATATTACTGGATTACAAAACAAATTTGCTATTCAATTTAAGGAGTGGTCCTCGAAACCCGTTTATTGCTACCATACAATGAGGAGGCAGTGCTGGGCAGGGAATAGAGCTGGAGTAACAGAGGCTTCAGATCTACAGCCTCATTTGCATATCAATTAAAACGCTGACTTCTCAGTAACGGACGAAGGGACTGGCCATGTAAAGCCATTGCTGGAATTGTCGTTGAAAGAGCTACAGTACAGACCAAAAGTTTGGACACACCTCATTCAAAGAGTTTTCTTTATTTTTAGGACTCTGAAAAATGTAGATTCACATTGAAGGCATCAAAACTATGAAATAAAACATGTGGAATGAAATACTTAAAAAACTGTGAAACAGCTGAAAATACGTCTTATATTCTAGCTTCTTCAAAATAGCCACCTTTTGCTTTCATTACTACTTTGCACACTCTTGGCATTCTCTTGATGAGCTTCAAGAGGTAGTCACCGGAAATGGTTTTCCAACAGTCTTGAAGGAGTTCCCAGAGATGCTTAGCACTTGTTGGCCCCTTTTGCCTTCACTCTGCGGTGCAGCTCATCCCAAACCATCTCGATTGGGTTCAGGTCTGGTGACTGTGGAGGCCAGGTCATCTGGTGTAGCACCCCATCACTCTCCTTCTTAGTGAAATAGCCCTTACACAGCCTGGAGGTGTGTTTGGGGTCATTGTCCTGTTGAAAAAATAAATGATGGTTCAACTAAACGCAAACCGGATGGAATAGCATGCCGCTGCAAGATGCTGTGGTAGGCATGCTGGTTCTGTATGCCTTCAATTTTTAATAAATCCCCATCAGTGTCACCAGCAAAGCACCCCCACACCGTCACACCTCCTCCTCCATGCTTAACGGTGGGAACCAGGCATGTAGAGTCCATCCGTTCGTTTTTTCTACAAAGACACGGTGGTTGGATCCAAAGATCTCAAATTTGGACTCATCAGACCAAAGCACAGATTTCCACTGGTCTAATGTCCATTCCTTGTGTTCTTTAGCCCAAACAAGTCTCTTCTGCTTGTTGCCTGTACTTAGCAGTGGTTTCCTAGCAGCTATTTTACCATGAAGGCCTGCTGCACAAAGTCTCTTCTTAATAGTTGTTCTAGAGATGAGAAGGTGTGTCCAAACTTTTGGTCTGTACTGTACATGTGCATATAAATAAATGGTTTGGAGGGTGAATACTGCTGATGGAATCCCTTTAATTTAGTTACATGCTGCTTTTGTTAATGCAGAATCTGGGTGAAAATTGGCTTTTGTTGCATGTTTTTTTAAGTTCCCTAACATGCCAATCTCTGCTGTGGTAACACACCTTTTTGGTGCGGACTTTACTCATTTATTTAATTTTGGACCCTATATCCGGAGATTATAAAGCTGACTTGGCATTGCGGTATTCTGCAACAAAAATTCTCCATAAAATGCATGAATGAGTGCAGATTTTAGAGGTCTAAGAGGAAAGCTATTCTTTGCAGAGACTGACACACCAATCCGGCATGCCACTAGTGAGGAGACTTTAAAGAGAACCTGTCACCAGGATTTTCCCCTATAAGCTGCGGCCACCACCAGTGACCCCTTATATACAGCATTCTAGAATACTGTATATAAGAGTCCAGACCGCTGTGTAGAACGTAACAAACTTTTATTATACTCACCTAGGGGGCGGTCCAGTCCAATGGGTGTCACTGCTCTCCTGTCCGGCACCTCCTCTCAACGGCGATCTCCTTCATCTGAGGCCCGTGTGCATGACGCGTCCAACGTCATCCACACTGGCCGGCATTGAGGACCTGCGCAGGCGCACTTTGATCTGTCTTGCTCATGGCAGACCAAAGCATTGTAGTGCGCATACACGGGCGGTCTTTGACCTTTCCTCGGGCCTGCGCATTACAGTAGTTGAATCTGTCCTCAGCATCGCAGATCAAAATCTGCCTGCGCAGGAGTGCAATGCTGGTCTGAGCTGGGTAGAAAGAGTGTGGAGATTGCAGCAGGCATGAGGAAAGGTTAAAGACCACCTGCGCATGCGCACTACAATACTATGATATGCCCTGAGCAGCGCTCCAATACCAGCTTAGGCTGGATAGAAGAAGGACGGAAATTGCAGCAGAGAGGAGGAGCCAGACCAGAGAGCAGCGACACCCACTGGACCGAACCGCCCCAGGTGAGTATAATTAAAGTGTTTTTTACGTTCTACAGTGGTCTGGGCTCTTATATACTGTATTCTAGAATGCTGCATATAAGGGCTCACTGGTGGTGGCCGCCGCTTATAGTCACCAAATCTGGTGACAGGTTCCCTGTAAGCTGCTCCTCTGGGAAATATGCAAATTGTCTCTTCATCTAGGAAGTAGATGAACTCTAGTGCCATCTATTGGAGGTATCAATCCAAAAAGTCAAAAGTGACCCTTTAACGAGCCAGATTATATGACTTTGGATTTATGCTAGATCAGAACTTCAATTTACAGACACAGTGTGTCGGGGTGACTGCCCCTCGTCAGTGCCAAGTATGAGATCTGATCAATAATTGGCACTAGAATTCATCTACGTCTTCCCTGAAGAGACAATTTGTGCATTTTAGATGCAGAAATGCTGCATATTCCAGTTTAGTAATCTAAGTATAGGCAATGTGTGAATTCTTGCTTTGGAGAACTTCATTCCTCTATGTATGGACTGCCAATAATACATCATCCATCTACAGTAGTGACTGCTAGTGATGAGCGAGTATGCTTGTCACTACTCGGTACTCGCACGAGTATCACTGTACTCGGGCTACTCGGCGGGTACAGAGTAATTTCGCGATACTTGTGCTGTACTCGTGGTCTTCATCCCTGCATGTTGGCGCTCTTTTGAGAGCCAGCCCTCATGCAGGGATTGGCTTGCAGACCACTGCAATGCCACAGCCCTGTTAGTTGTGGAATTGCAGTGATTGGCCGGCCCGCACAGCGTGACCGAGCCTTTATGCCGGCGGGCGCGCTGTGCTCTGCACACAGCCATCTCATATTCCCTGTTTTCCCCGCCCACAGGCGCCTATGATTGGTTGCAGTGAGACACGCCCCCACGCTGAGTGACAGGTGTCTCACTGCACCCAATCACAGCAGCCGGTGGGCGTGTCTATACTGTGCAGTAAAATAAATAAATAAATAATTAAAAAAACCAGCGTGCGGTTCCCCCCAATTTTAATACCAGCCAGATAAAGCCATACAGCTGAAGGCTGGTATCTCAGGATGGGGAGCCCCACGTTATGGGGAGACCCCAGCCTAACAATATCAGTCAGCAGCCGCCCAGAATTGCCGCATACTTTAGATGCGACAGTTCTGGGACTGTACCCGGCTCTTCCCGATTTACCCTAGTGCGTTGGCAAATCGGGGTAATAAGGAGTTAATGGCAGCCCATAGCTGCCACTAAATCCTAGATTAATCATGTCAGGCGTCTCCCCGAGATTCCTTCCATGATTAATCTGTAAATTACAGTTAAAAAACACACACACCCGAACAATCCTTTATAAGAAATAAAAAACACTAACAAATTCCCTCATCACCAATTTTTTAACCCCGACAAAGCCCTCCATGTCCGGCGTAATCCACGGACCTCCAGCGTCGCTTCCAGCTCTGCTGCATGCAGGTGACAGGAGCTGCAGAATACACCGCCGCTCCTGTCAGCTTCACACAGCAACTGAGGTGAGTAGCGCGATCAGCTGCTGTCAGTCAGGTAACTCACGGCCACCGCTGGATCCAGCGGTGGCCGCGATTAACCTCAGTGACAGCTCAGCTGATCGCGATACTCACCTCAGTTGCTGCGTGGAGCTGACCGGTGCGGCGGTGAGTAGCGCGATCAGCTGAGCTGTCACTGAGGCTACCCGCGGCCACCGCTGCATCCACCGCTGGATCCACCGCTGGATCCAGGTAACCTCAGTGACAGCTCAGCTGATCGCGCGGCTGTCTTCAGTTGCTGTGTGAAGCTGACAGGAGCGGCGGTGTGTTCTGCAGCTCCTGTCACCTTCATGCAGCACAGCTGGAGGACTGTGGATTACGCCGGACATGGAGGGTTTGTTTAATTATTTATTTCACTGCACAGTATACACACACCCACCGGCTGCTGTGTTAGGGTGCAGTGAGACACCTGTCACTCAGCGTGGGGGCATGTCTCACTGCAACCAATCATAGGCGCCGAAAAGCAGGAAAGCAGGGAATACGAGATTGATTAATAAGCGACCGGCCTTTTCAAAAGAGGAAAAGCCGCCGGAGTTTAGTGAACAGCTGTGCAGCGCCCCCACGCTGAGTGACAGGTGTCTCACTGCACCCAATCACAGCAGCCGGTGGGCGTGTCTATACTGTGCAGTAAAATAAATAAATAATTAAAAAAACCAGCGTGCGGTTCCCCCCAATTTTAATACCAGCCAGATAAAGCCATACAGCTGAAGGCTGGTATTCTCAGGATGGGGAGCCCCACGTTATGGGGAGACCCCAGCCTAACAATATCAGTCAGCAGCCGCCCAGAATTGCCGCATACTTTAGATGCGACAGTTCTGGGACTGTACCCGGCTCTTCCCGATTTACCCTAGTGCGTTGGCAAATCGGAGTAATAAGGAGTTAATGGCAGCCCATAGCTGCCACTAAATCCTAGAGTAATCATGTCAGGCGTCTCCCCGAGATTCCTTCCATGATTAATCTGTAAATTACAGTTAAAAAACACACACACCCGAACAATCCTTTATTAGAAATAAAAAACACTAACAAATTCCCTCATCACCAATTTATTAACCCCGACAAAGCCCTCCATGTCCGGCGTAATCCACGGACCTCCAGCGTCGCTTCCAGCTCTGCTGCATGCAGGTGACAGGAGCTGCAGAATACACCGCCGCTCCTGTCAGCTTCACACAGCAACTGAGGTGAGTAGCGCGATCAGCTGCTGTCAGTCAGGTAACTCACGGCCACCGCTGGATCCAGCGGTGGCCGTGATTAACCTCAGTGACAGCTCAGCTGATCGCGATACTCACCTCAGTTGCTGCGTGGAGCTGACCGGTGCGGCGGTGAGTAGCGCGATCAGCTGAGCTGTCACTGAGGCTACCCGCGGCCACAGCTGCATCCACCGCTGGATCCACCGCTGGATCCAGGTAACCTCAGTGACAGCTCAGCTGATCGCGCGGCTGTCTTCAGTTGCTGTGTGAAGCTGACAGGAGCGGCGGTGTGTTCTGCAGCTCCTGTCACCTTCATGCAGCACAGCTGGAGGACTGTGGATTACGCCGGACATGGAGGGTTTGTTTAATTATTTATTTCACTGCACAGTATACACACACCCACCGGCTGCTGTGTTAGGGTGCAGTGAGACACCTGTCACTCAGCGTGGGGGCATGTCTCACTGCAACCAATCATAGGCGCCGAAAAGCAGGAAAGCAGGGAATACGAGATTGATTAATGAGCGACCGGCCTTTTCAAAAGAGGAAAAGCCGCCGGAGTTTAGTGAACAGCTGTGCAGCGCCCCCACGCTGAGTGACAGGTGTCTCACTGCACCCAATCACAGCAGCCGGTGGGCGTGTCTATACTGTGCAGTAAAATAAATAAATAAATAATTAAAAAAACCAGCGTGCGGTTCCCCCCAATTTTAATACCAGCCAGATAAAGCCATACAGCTGAAGGCTGGTATTCTCAGGATGGGGAGCCCCACGTTATGGGGAGACCCCAGCCTAACAATATCAGTCAGCAGCCGCCCAGAATTGCCGCATACTTTAGATGCGACAGTTCTGGGACTGTACCCGGCTCTTCCCGATTTACCCTAGTGCGTTGGCAAATCGGGGTAATAAGGAGTTAATGGCAGCCCATAGCTGCCACTAAATCCTAGATTAATCATGTCAGGCGTCTCCCCGAGATTCCTTCCATGATTAATCTGTAAATTACAGTTAAAAAACACACACACCCGAACAATCCTTTATTAGAAATAAAAAACACTAACAAATTCCCTCATCACCAATTAACCCCGACAAAGCCCTCCATGTCCGGCGTAATCCACGGACCACCAGCGTCGCTTCCAGCTCTGCTGCATGCAGGTGACAGGAGCTGCAGAATACACCGCCGCTCCTGTCAGCTTCACACAGCAACTGAGGTGAGTAGCGCGATCAGCTGCTGTCAGTCAGGTAACTCACGGCCACCGCTGGATCCAGCGGTGGCCGCGATTAACCTCAGTGACAGCTCAGCTGATCGCGATACTCACCTCAGTTGCTGCGTGGAGCTGACCGGTGCGGCGGTGAGTAGCGCGATCAGCTGAGCTGTCACTGAGGCTACCCGCGGCCACCGCTGCATCCACCGCTGGATCCACCGCTGGATCCAGGTAACCTCAGTGACAGCTCAGCTGATCGCGCGGCTGTCTTCAGTTGCTGTGTGAAGCTGACAGGAGCGGCGGTGTGTTCTGCAGCTCCTGTCACCTTCATGCAGCACAGCTGGAGGACTGTGGATTACGCCGGACATGGAGGGTTTCTTTAATTATTTATTTCACTGCACAGTATACACACACCCACCGGCTGCTGTGTTAGGGTGCAGTGAGACACCTGTCACTCAGCGTGGGGGCGTGTCTCACTGCAACCAATCATAGGCGCCGAAAAGCAGGAAAGCAGGGAATACGAGATTGATTAATGAGCGACCAGCCTTTTCAAAAAAGGAAAAGCCGCCGGAGTTTAGTGAACAGCTGTGCAGCGCCGCGGCAGTGATCGGGGAACGGTAAGTATAAGAGAGGGGGGAGACTGACCGACAGACTGTGAGGGGGGGACAGACAAGACAGAGAGAGACCGACAGACAGACAGAGAGAGACAGACAGAGCGAGACCGACCGACCGACTGAGGGAGATAGAATGAAAAATAAAATGACCGACATCGCTAGTAAAAAGCACAAAACGTGCGTTTTGGACATCGGAGTGCCACACAATGTTTTTACGTAAAATCTTTCATGTAATCTCCAAAAGTAACATACACCAGCTCTATCTCACTATTGGGTATGTGCCCTTAACATTTCCGCCATGAAAATTTGGTGTCATTTTGGAAGGTTTTCTGGTGAGTCCGTAAAAATGGTGTAAAACTCGGACAAAATTGTTCACAGCTGTGACTTTTGAGTGATAAATGCTTCAAGGGGTCTTCCCCATGCTGTTGCCATGTCATTTGAGAACTCTTCTGAGACTTTTGTGACATTTTTAGGGTTTCTACATGCTGCCGGGGGTCATTTCATAAAAATACTCGGGTCTCCCATAGGATAACATTGGGCTCGGTGCTCGGGCCGAGTACACGAGTATCTTGGGATGCTTGGCCCGAGCCTCGAGCACCCGAGCTTTTTGGTACTCGCTCATCACTAGTGACTGCATATAAACTGTCGGTAGTGGTGGGCGTATTGCCACAACTGCTTCTACCCACTGGTGGGACCCTGTGCAGGAACAGTAAATGGGACCTTTGCCATCCGATAACTCATGATAATGCACAATTCCTCCTTGGAGGTAAAAATTGGCCCCCCCTCACCAATGATATGTCCACCCCTAAGAAACCCCTCTATTACTATGTAATATAATATCTCCATACACTGTAAAATCAGCATAACAAACAGGCACTGAATGGGTTTGGCTTTTTAGCCGTAGAAAAAAATGCACAAAAATGAGACACACACAGAAACCACAGGAATAAGAACCAAAACAGTCATTATGGCTATTTTATGCTCCATAACTAGCAATATCTCAAGGAGCCTGTAAGCGCGGGCTAATGCTTCCCCTGGAGCACAGAAGCCTGCTTCATGTCAGATGTCAAAACCATGCAGAATAAGCATCTGCAATCCACTGTAATCAATGTGACGTGCCCCGTACAACACGCAGTTAAAAGAGAAACGCACCATTCTACGGGGACTGAGACTCCGATCGATACCGCGGGCTCGTGAATGGGGATTTGTATCCCTTGTACATCTATAAAGTTATCAATCACTATGTTAAACACAGAAAGGTCAACTACCTCTCTGTATGGAGAAACGCGCCACGCTCCATTGTGCAGCTGGGGCTGTGCGCTTTGTATTAGTGTGTGAAATGGGCGGGTTCATCCAGGATTTTAAAATTGGTGACCTCCTATTAGGATAAAACACATCTGCTCCACTTATAGTCATTTCAGAATGTGTGTGAACATAAGGAATAACACTATATGTGTCCATTATACTTATGTTATCCACTTATATAGCGCCATTAATTTCCACAGCGCTTTATAGACATAATCACTGGTGTAGCGCTCAGTCCCGGTGCGGCACCCCCCATGCCCCCACTCCCAGGCCGTGGCTGAGGCACAGCTATCCTCACCTGCCCGCCAGTTCCATGTGCCCTGTTCCTGCCCCGGGGTCTGCCGCGGCCTCCTCCGGCTTCCCGGCCACACACAGGTCTTCTGAGAGTGCCCATAGGGTGCGTACGCGCCAATCCCTTTCTTGAAAAGCCGGCATCCCATTACCCGGTAGTGATCCTTGAGGTCAGCTATTACCCTAGTACTTCAGCCTGCCTCCCTTTAGGGGAGGTGCATGAGCAACGATGCCTATCACTAGTGCGTTACTAGTTTTCAGGTCCCATACGTGTTAGGGCGCGTTCACACCTGCGTTGTGCGGCATCCGTTACAATGCGTTGTGTGACGGATGCCTTGCAAATAGTGTGATAATAAAGGCAACGGATTCCTGCGAAATAACGCGTTGCGTTAAGTTTTCTAGGCAACTACCGCACTCATCATCATCATCACACACATCCCGGCACTACCGCCCCCATTATCACCACACACGCAGGCACTACCGCACTCATCATCATCACACACACCCCGGCACTACGGCACCCATCATCATCACACACATCCCGGCACTAACGCCCCCATCATCATCACCGCACACGCCGGCACTACCGCCCCCGTCATCATCACCGCACACGCAGGCACTACCGCCCCCATCATCATCACACACATCCCAGCACTACCGCCCCCATCATCATCACACACACCCCGGCACTACTGCACTCATCATCATCACACACGCAGGCACTACCGCACCCATCATCACCGCACACGCAGGCACTACCGCACCCATCATCACCGCACACACACAGGCATTGCCTCAGTGACATTCCCGCTGACAGCGCGACTCCCTTCAGTTTCTGCGTGGAGCTCACAGGAGCGGCGATGTTCTACTGCCGCTCCTGTCAGCTTCACGTAGCAGAGCTGGATGCGACGCGAGACCTCGTGTGGATTATGCCGGACCTGGAGTGGTATTTGGAGATTTTAATAAAGTGGTGAAAGAGGGTGGGTTTTTTGTCTTTTATTCCAAATAAAGGATTTTTTCAGGTGTATGTGTTTATTTACTTTCATTTACAGGTTAATCATGGAATGTGTCTCATAGACACCTGCCATGATTAACCTAGGACTTAGTGGCAGCTATGGGCTGCCATTAACTCCTTATTACCTCGATTGCCACCGGACCAGGGCAATTCGGGATGAGCCAGGTAGAGTCTCGGGACTGTCGCATCTAATGCATGCGGCAATTCCGGGCGGCTGCTGACTGATATTTTTAGGCTGGGGGGGCTTCCCATAACGTGGGGCTCCCCATGCTGAGAATACCAGCCTTCAGCCATGTGGCTTTACCTTGGCTGGTATCAAAATTGGGGGGACAGCACGTCGTTTTTTTTAATTATGTATTTATTTATTGTACTGCACGATATAGACCCACCCACCGGCGGCTGTGATTGGTTGCAGTGAGACAGCTGTCACTCAGCGTGGGGGCGTGTCTGACTGCAACCAATCATAGTTACTGATGGGCGGGGAAAGCAGTGAATACTAGATGGAATAATAAGCGGCCGGTATTTTCAAAAGCAGGAGAAGCAAAATAACGACTCAGCGTCGTCCAGCGGATGCAACGCACACACTTGCGTTACAATGCGTCGTCTATACAAGTCTATGGAGAATAGCGCAGTGCGTTAATGGACTACGCTATTCTCCATAGCGGTGGATTGCACTGAACGCAAGTGTGAAAGCGCCCTTACTGTGTCTGACGCTGCTCCCTTTTGTTTTTTACCAGTGACTCATTCCTGCTAACTTGTGTCTCATTCCAGAGTTTGTTACCATCTTTACCTCCATGCTGCCATGTCTGAGCTACTACCTCCATTCTGCCACATCCGAGCCACTACCTCCATGATGCCACGTCCGAGCCACGACTTCCGTGCTGCCACATCCGAGCTACAACCTCCGTACTGCTACGTCCGTCAGAGCTGACTCTACTGGTCCTGGCTGTTATGTATTTAGACCCCCTGGGGATGCGCCTGACAATCCCTGTATAAGGGTTAGCTCCAGGTTAGCTCCTCCAGGGGAGTTCGGTGTACAGCCCATTGGGTCTTCTCCCGGACGCTCGCTGTGCCTTGGCAATGATAACAACTGTCCCCATTGGACAAGCTACATTCCGTATCAGTATGTCTTTGGAGTGTGGTAGAAAACAAGGTAATTAAGAGGAAACCCACCCAAACACAAGGAAAACATATGTGGCGCCCCTGAATATATCAGGGTGCCACAGGGAACTACATCCTGTCACCCAAGGTGCAGGACCTACCCTCCATGGTTCCAGGTTCCTAAGAAATCGGTGTCACTACCATCAGCCCAACAGATCCCAATCAACACCTCACATCATGACCTGTCAGACACACCAGTTGGTAGGTCTAGCTAGAAAAGGACCACCCACATGGGGGTCAGGCAGATTGGTGGGAGGGAAGTACAAGAGTCGCATGAGAGCCCTCAAAAAGAGAGAGGAGCTGGGGAGAGTGATCTCCTGGGGAGCTAGACCGAGGTTGGGTCGCAGACGGTGGTCCGGGACCAGAGGAGTCTGGGACCGGTAGCAGTGACATTGGAAAAGGGTGCAACAGACATAGTCTAGGAGTACTGTCGGCATCAGAAAACCCAAAAGAACTGACCGGTACCGAGCACGACGGGGTACAGGACCCTAGATCAGGAACCCATTTAACGTCCTGATAATTAACCTTGGAGGGAGAGTATCTTCACAAAATTCCCTAAGAGCTCAGAGATTGAAGCCATCAGCACACCGTGGGGAATAGGGTTTTCCAGTAAAGCAGCCCACTGAAATCCCAAGTGCCAGCCATCAAGAGCACAGCTACACTACAACTATAGTGAGCGGGGTCCCAACAGTTTCAAGCAAAGGGACCACAAACAGACAACTAAATTGTGCACAGAGGTGGGCTCCGAATTACCAAGTGACACCGGTGGGAGCGGATACCTGGAAGGGCTCCCTGCAGTGACTGTGGTACACAGAGGATTTGGTTTACCTTCGGTGTGAGTGTCTACTTTATAATCTTCATCCTGCACCACGACTACCCACAGTGAGTACCCTGGTTCCCCTGCACCCTGCGCGCCCAAATAGCCACCAAAGACCCTGAGCCCGGGGCTTTCCCTACCTGTGGAGGGACTAACATCTGGCTGCTTAACTCCATCTGCCCCGATACTCCTAACAGCAGCGCCGGTACTCCCATTACCGCAACCCACAGGTGGCGTCACGAACTTCTCCCCTGTAAATAACCCCCTTTTATGGATCAAAGTGTCTGCCAACCCGGGACCGGGCCCCTCGAGCCACCACGATCCCGGATCCGAGCAGCCCGACTAACACTGGGAAGGTACAAATACATTGCAAATATTGTCTGTGGTGGGATTTGAAATAAGGCCCCAACACTGCAAAGCAACAGTGCCTCCCATATGTTGTATGGTGGCATTACAAAGCAGTTCTGAGCAGTGCAGCTGTAAATCCTGCTCTGGTAGAGATAAAACCCTTACTAGAGAGCAGAGGCACTGGTCTGTGTTTCTCTGTTACACTCCTCTTGCTCTGCACATCTCTCTTACTCCCCCTCTATTCTCAATAGGCGGCTGTAATCTGATCCTTCAGTTAGCTGCAGCCAATCTTGTTTTGAACAGGACAGATTTTAAAAAAAAAAAATTGGAGTAAAATACAAGGTTGGACATAGAAAGAGTGGCTTATTAATGGAGAAATACTGCATATTTTAAAGCATTTTATACCTCCTTGTACTATTAATTTTATTGACAAATCAGTGACTATTTAAAGGTCAATGAAAGGTTCTTTTGGGGGTAATAATTGTCTGTGCTCAAGGCTTCAGTTGATACAATGCACTTATTAATTCAGACATTTTAGGGTCTAAAGCCTGCTTTACACGAGACGATAGATTGTGCGATAGCACAATCGATCGTATTCGCCCCCGTCGTTTTTGCGTCACGGGCAATTAGTTGCCCATCATGGCACACAAACTCGTTTAACCCCCGTCACACGTACTTACCTTCCGCACGACCTCGATGTGGGCGACGAATGTCCACTTCCTGGAGTGGGTGGGACGTTCGGTGTCACAGCGACGTCACACGGCAGGCGGCCAATGGAAGCGGAGGGGCGGAGATGAGCAGGACGTAAACATCCCGCCCACCTCCTTCCTTCACATAGCCGGCGGCCGCGGCGTGATGCAGGTGAGCTGCTGTTCATCGTTCCCGGGGTGTCACACGGAGCGGCGTGTGCTACCACGGAAACGATGAACAACTAAATTAAACGATATTATGGAATCTAGCGAGCAGTACACGACTCACGATTTGTGAGCGATACTGCGTCGCTAGGAGGTGTCGCACAGGCCGGCATCGCCAGCGATGCCGGATGTGCGTCACAAAAAACGTGACCCCGACGATCTATCGCACGATAGATCTTCTGGTGTAAAGCAGCTTTAACGAGCAGCGATCTCACAGCAGGGGCCAGATCGCTGCTCAGTGTCACACACAGCGAGATCCCTAATGAGGTCACTGCTGCGTCACAAAAACCGTGACTCAGCAGCGATCTCAGTAGCGATATCGCTGTGTGTGAAGTACCCCTGAGAACTGCTCTTTTGTCTAGAAACAGCGCCACTCTTGTCCATGGGCTGTGTCTGGTATTGCAGGTCAGCTCTTTTCACTCTCTAAAATTACTAGATTTGGAGCATTCTCAATCAATAATAGATTTCTTAAGGGAGGAGATGCTGCGTAGAGAAAACGTGTATTTATATGATACTGCCAAGAGGGTCAGCAATATTCTAATGAGATAAATAGTGGAGGTAAGCAATGAAACCATCGCAAATAGCTGCTCATTGTTAAGTCTTAAAGGGGTAGGACAGCTTCTGTCAATGTAACTTATTTTTTGTATAGTAAAAAAATATAACATTTTCCAAATAATTGCAAGACTCATTGGACATACAGAATAGGGACCAAACTGTGTCTTTGGCGTCTTTTACACGTCCGTGAAAATCACGCACGTTTTTCACGGACGTGTCAGAGGTGCGTATTGCCCTCGGTGTGCCGTGTGTATGGCACACATGTGTTCTCCGTGTGTTATCCGTGATAACACACTTAGAACGGGAACTTTCTGCTCACCTGTCCCTGGCGTCGCTGTCCGTGGCGCTGATCTTCGGTCTCCGGTCCTGCCGACTCCCCGCCGCTGCTGCTTCCAGCCGCAGTGAAGTGAATATTCAATGAGCATAATGAGCGGCGGTCGGAAGCAAGTGACAGCAGCGGGAGAGGCAGCAGGGCAGGAGAAGGTGAGTAAAGTTTTATTTTTTTTTTCTCACAGACATATGTCTTTTCTCCGGTGTGTGTCACACAGAACACCTCCGTGTGGTCCGTTTGCATTCTGTGTGACACCCGTGATGCCGGAGAGAAAACGGACAAGTCGGCGTGAGAAACACACGGACACACGTAAGTACGGAACGGACACATGCGCAAATGCTTACGTGTGTCCAAAACCATAGGAAGACATAGGTCTACGTGTGTACGTGTCTCCGGCACATGAGAAAAATGCCAAACACGTACCGGAGGCAAGTACAGTACTGACCAAAAGTTTGGACACACCTTCTTGTCGAGTCTAGAACAACTATTAAGAGGAGACTTTGTGCAGCAGGCCTTCATGGTAAAATAGCTGCTAGGAAACCACTGCTAAGGACAGGCAACAAGCAGAAGAGACTTGTTTGGGCTAAAGAACACAAGGAATGGACATTAGACCAGTGGAAATCTGTGCTTTGTTTTGATGAGTCCAAATATAAGATCTTTGGATCCAACCACCATGTCTTTGTAGAAAAGGTGAACGGATGGACTCTACATGCCTGGTTCCCACCGTGAAGCATGGAGGAGGAGGTGTGATGGTGTGGGGGTGCTTTGCTGATGACACTGTTGGGGATTTATTCAAAATTAAAGGCCTACAGAACCAGCATGCCTACCACAGCATCTTGCAGCGGCATGCTATTCCATCTGGTTTGCGTTTAGTTGGACCATCATTTATTTTTCAACAGGACAATGACCCCAAACACACCTCTAGGCTGTGTAAGGGCTATTTGACTAAGAAGGAGAGTGATGGGGTGCTACGCCAGATGACCTGGCCTCCGCAATCACCAGACCTGAACCTAATCGAGATGGTTTGGGGTGAGCTGGACTGCAGAGTGAAGGCAAAAGGGCCAACAAGTGCTAACCATCTCTGGGAACTCCTTCAAGACTGTTGGAAAACCATTTCCGGTGACTACCTCTTGAAGCTCATCAAGAGAATGCCAAGCGTGTGCAAAGCAGTAATCAAAGCAAAAGGTGGCTACTTTGAAGAACCTAGAATATAAGACATATTTTCAGTTGTTTCACGCTTTTTTGTTAAGTATTTCATTCCACATGTTTTCATTCATAGTTTTGATGTCTTCAATGTGAATCTACAATTTTCAGAGTCCTGAAAATAAAGAAAACTCTTTGAATGAGAAGGTGTGTCCAAACTTTTGGTCTGTACTGTACATGTGAAAGAGGCTCCTATAGACTGATAGCAAGTAGAGGTCCCACAGATTGAGGAATTCATATAAAAAAGTACAGTGTATATTCATTACATAAGAAAAGGCTTTATTTGATGATCCGGTGACAACACACAACCAAAGTCCCTGCTAGAAAGATGTAGGGCGATCAGCACTTGCAGCCTCATTACATCAGATGATATAATACACGAATCTAGGGAACAGAACATGAAGTCACTCGTTTGCGTAAGATTCCAAATTAGAATGTTCTATCAACAGGAAGCGTCAGATAAACACTAGTGTATACAGCGAGGAAGGGATAAGATGTATACACCCAGCAGTTTATAAATGTCAACGTCCAACGCTTAAAAAACTGTAATTAACTGTTGTGTTTCTAGGTAGAGATACCTATGATGTGAGTGTATATAACCCTGAGCAGAATAGTAAGGAGTCATATTACTGATCTATACTGAGCTGCACCACACATTTATCAGACTCTTAAATTGACCACCTTGAGTCTGTTGTGTTTAAAGAGAACCTGTCACCAGAATTTTACAGCCCAAACTAATGGCATGTTTATAAAGATGCTTTAATGTTGATTAAAATCCTTACCCTTTTTGTAGAAATCTGTTTTGCTGTTTGAGAAAAATCCAGAGGTGAAATTTTATGCTAAAGAGCCGTGTGCATTAAAGTGCTATAACATACATACAAACATATTTACAGGTCATTAGGATGGGGTATAAATTCCTGATAACAGGTTCTCTTTAAAGAGAGCTCTTATATACAGCAATCCAGAATACTGTATATAAGATCCCAGGCCGCTGTGTAGAAAGTAAAAAACAGCTTTATTATATTCACCTAGGGGGCGGTCGGGTCCAATGGATATTGTTGCTCGTTGGTCCGGCGCCTCTTCTCTGCGGTGATCACCATCCTCCTTTTTCTGAGGCCTGTGTGCATGGTGCGTCCTACGTCATGCATACTAACCTTCATTGAGGTCCTGTGCAGGCGCACTTTGATCTGCCCTATTGAGGGCAGGTCAAAGTAGTGTAGTGCATATGCAAGGACCGTCTTTAACCTTTCCTCACCCCTGCACATTACAGTACTTTGATCTGTCCTCAGCAGGGGAGAGAGAAGTGGGCTGGGTAGAAGGAGGATGGAGAACGCAGCAAGGGGAGGCGCCGGACTGGAGAGCAGCGACACCCATTGGACTGGACCGCTCCTTAGGTGAGTATTATAAAAGTGTTTTTATGTTCTACACAGCGGCCTGGACTCTAAAGGCGGCGTTACACGCTACGATTTATCTGACGATATGTCGTCGGGGTCACGGATTCCGTGCCGCACATCCGGCATCATTAGCGACGTTCTTGCGTGTGACACCTACGTGCAACTCCGAACGATCGCAAATAGGTTGAAAATCGTTCATCGTTGACACGTCGTTCACTTTCAAAATATTGTTCATCGTTTGGAACGTAGCAGACATATTGATACTTTTGGCACCCTGCCAACGTCGAACAACATCCACACGACCGCCTTGGTCAAACAATATATCGTTGAACGATTTTGCGTAGCTTGTGAGATTGTTACGTGTGACCGCTAATAAACAACCTATGTGCAATCTCGGCAAATCGTAACTACGATCTGGGCGTGTCACTTTGCTAACGAGATCGTCAGATAAATCGTAGCGTGTAACGGGGCCTTTATATACAGTATTCTGGAATGCTGTATATAAGAGCCCAGGTGGCTGCAGCTTATAGTGGCCAAATCTGGTGATAGGTTCCCTTTAAGCTGTACATTTTCAACCATCACTACCTGCTTGTCCGCCTCCAATAAGCATATACTCCCGAAAATGGTGTACGACAGAGCACACGCTGACTCAGTCTGCACCATTATAGTCACTGGTCACGTTTTGCGAGGATGGAAACCCTGATCGGACCACTGAATGGGGAGAGGAACGCAGTGTGAAAATGACCTAGGACATGTCTATATCAGGAGAAATATATTACATTTCTAATTGGAGGTATTTACTAATATAATTCTTACACCTACTACAATTTGGGATAGGATCTTGGAGATAGGAATACTCCTGTAAGTATTGGCATAGTTGAAAAATAGAGTATAAATGCTTAGAATACAAAAAAAACAACAACAATAGCATTGCACGGAAATCAGAAAGCAAAATACACGACCACTGCTTGGTAAGGATATAAGCATATGTATTAAAATGCCAACAGAGGTGAAGCTAGCAATGAACATGGAGTAACCTCTCCATTTTTACTGTATCTTCTGCACAAGGATGAGTCAATAAAAAGGGACAAAATTGTTTCAGGAGGCATGAAATTCAGTTATAAGCCACGCTCCATTTAGCATCAGAAGATAATCAGGTACCTGAGGTGCTCGGAGGATACAAAGGAGGAACCACTGGGAGGGGTGATGTTCCTTCCATAGATCATGAGAACATTGCTATGGTATTAACACTCCTTGAAAGGTCCCTGTAGGAACAATGCATTTACAAGAAGTGCTAGCATCACTGTCAAGTAAGTCGTCCTCCTGGGAGAGGAGGAACAGGCCATGCATTAAATTCCGCTTTCTCCACGGTTTTCATTTGTTCTTCACTGCTGGCCAATAAAGCACTGGAAGGGTTAAGCACTAAGATAATTGAACTATCATCCCAACTCAGGAGTCTCCTCACATCGTGGTGTACTTCTAATATAAATTGCTCTCTGCAAGTCACCAAGAACATATGCATCAATTACATTTACGGTGCTGAATGGCTTGTTATAGAGGCAGGCTTAAGTACAACTGAAGGCTAATACACATTTAACCTATGGCAGGCAGTCTGCCCACTAGGAGCCTTGCCAGGCCGCCTTCCTAATATAAGGAGCTGTCGGGTGGCCCTTGTGTCTTCTACAAATAATGCCATGTTGTGTAGGGCTGGCACCGTTCTTGTGTGAAAACTGAGAGGCTGTAGCTACCTATAGCTCGAATGATAGGGTAAAGAAACCTGTGATGCTACCTGTCACTGGTCTGAATGCCACTGCTCCACTGACTCTGGTATTGGTTTACTTTTGTTTCTGCAACTTTCCATTTCGGAGATTTGGCCCTGTGCCGCCCCCGTGCCAGCAGCCAAGCTGCTCGGATCTGTGTTCTCAGTGGCTCGAGGGTCTCTGGACCCGGGGGTCGTGTGGCCACTCAAATGAAGGGGGGGGTGTATTTACAAGGGAGGTTATAGAGTTTGTGACGCCACCCGTGGTATGTGGTAATTAGGAGTACCACCGCTGCAGTTGGGAGTACCCAGGGATGATGGAAGAAGGCAGCCAGGTGTTGTCACCCTCCCCGGGTAGGGGGAATACCCTGGGGCTCGGTGATGGTAGGGGAGTGCCATTGGGTGCAATGGGGTCACTTGCGTACTGACTCAGTCCATTAAGCTGACACCGACAACTGGATAAACCAAAGGTCTGGATACCGCTGCCACTGAGGGGAGCTTAGTTCGGGTCCCGTCCCCACTGGCGCTGCCTGGTGATCCGTGACCTGCCTCCTGGCCCTAAGTTTACTTCTCTTTTGGTCCCGGTAGTGTGAAACTTGCCGGGTCCCGCTCCCCATTATGGCTAAGTGCAGGAGCTTACTCTCAGGGTTCACGCTTGGGATTTCCTGGACCGTTTTTAGTGGAAAGTCCTATCCCCCTCTTTGCGCTAGTTCCCCGATTCTGGAGCGGGTGGGAACAGCTCTTGAAGACTCCGTTCTCCTTGGGTAAATTGTCAGGTTGCCTGAAGCTACTCCCTGACCTAGGATCCACGTAACCCGTCGTGCCTTGGTCCCAGCCCAGTGATGGTGCAAGGCCGCCGGCTGTCCTCCCCGACAGATCCGTGCCCCTTGCCACGATCCCCTGCGACCGAGGATCCAGCTCCTATAGGCCCAGACCACCGTCTGCCACCTAGATAGCTTCCTAGGAGCCCTGCTCCTGACCTCCTCTCTCCTTCACTTCCAAACTCTTTCTCTCTACTTCTGACACTCCTGACCTCCCCTCTCCAACCCTCCCAGGTGGACGACTCTATTTCACTCAAGCCGCCCACTGGTGTGTTTGGGTGTGGTGCAAGGTGTACCTAGGGTTTTGATTAGCTGATGTAGGCAACACCATATAGTTAGGGATCCAAAACCAAGAAGGAGGTGGATACTGCACGGGAGGGAAGATTGTGAAATACCCTGTGACGACCTGATAGTCCAGGCGCGTCACAGCCCCCTCTTTCTTGTATGTAAATCTAGTCTCATTAGCTAAAGGGGCGTGATTATCAGCTCCTCTCTGTGGGACTCTTCATGGAGGATCACGCCCACTTGGCTAACAAGACTAGACAATTGTACATTAAGAAGGGGCAGTCAACGATAGATGGAAAGTGTCAGATCACTGTGAGTGTCGCGGGCGGCGGGGCGCTGCGCTCGCTAACGCTCGGGTCCGGCGCTGCAGCTGCTGCTCGGTGGCTGGAGCGGTGGGCCGGATCCAGGGACTCGAGCCGAGCGACGCTCCTCGCCTGTGAGTGAAAGGGGGGTGGTTTGTTTGGGGATTTAGTCCGTGACGCCACCCACGGGTTGTGGTGAAGATGGGCACCGCTGCTGGTGACGAGGAGCGATGGTAGGGAGCAGCTGGGATGTTGTTTTCCCCCTCCGTGGGTAGGGGTTGGTGGTCCCGGGGCCCGGTGGTGTGACTGGGAGGCAGGGTTGGTGAGGTGCAGGGTGGTAGGGACAGCGCGGCGCGGTGCCAGATGGCACAGGTGTACTCACTCAGCAATGGATGCACAAAGTCTCCGGTAAACCAAATGGCTGGATGGACGGGTCCCGCAGCCGCCTGCAGTGTCTCTCTCCCCGGACAGGTGATGGTAGCTGTCTTTCCCTGCACCTTTGTGTACTGTGATGACTCCAATGGCTTCCCACTGGTAGTCCGCTCCCCGGTGTATAGATACCGGAGGAGCCCGTTTTGCCCGCAGGCGCTGGCCCTCGGATTTCTAGCCGGTGACGGTGGCTGTATATCCTCATGGTGTGAGTGGTTGCCTTCAATCGGGACTTAGTTGTTAGGGAACCCCAGGGGTTCCTGTCACATTCGGATTTGACTATTGACGGCGGCTCCAAGCCTGGTCGGGGTTCGATGGCCCTGCCTGTGTGCTTAGCTTCACTCCGTTTCCTGGTCCGGTACCGGTGGGCCACCGCCCACAGTCCCACAGCTCTGCGGAGTTCCACCAACTCCTGCAGACGGCCACCACCGTCTGCCAACCTTGCTGTCAGTGCCTGGGCTCCGACCCAGACACCTCAAGTGTTTACTCCTCTCACTTCCACTTCCAAGACTGAACTCCCACTTTTCCCGCCTCCAGGCCTGTGAACTTCTCGGTGGGGGGGCCAACCGCCTGGCTCCGCCCCACCTGGTGTGGACATCAAACCCTGGAGGGAGGCAACAAGGGTTTTTGTCTGACTAATGTAACTGTCTGGGGGGTGGGGGTGTGTGTGTGTTTTGACTGTGGCTACCTGGCTAGTCCAGGGCACCACATGAGCCCAACTACTGTATTCGTACCCTAAAATGTTTGAAATTCTTATGAAAAGGAATCCTATAGGGTTAAACTGCAGGCAAGCAATGTTAGGCTATGTGCCCACGTTGCGTTTTTACTTGCGTTTCCGCAGCGTTTTCATCTGCAGCGTTTTAATGCCAAAATGCATGCGTTTTGATTTCCCGGCAAAGTCTATGAGAAATAGGGATTTCTTGTGCACACAATGCTGTTCAAAACGCTGCCTTTAATTTGCATATTTTTGGGCAAAAACTCAGCATTTAAAGACGCAGCACGTCAATTGTTTTTGCCATTTTGGCAGCGTTTTGATATCATTAGAGTCAATGAGGAGATGCAAAACGCATTCTACATCAATATCCTAGCGTTTTACATGCTTTTTGGATGCAGAAAACATGCGTTTTTGACAATTTAATTGCTTGCTTTTTTGACATTATATTAAAGGCATGATATGTCCCTTTACACACACACATAATCCGACAATTAAAATTAAGAAAAACATTAATTTAACGTTATTTTATACATAAATATTAAACATTTATCATTTTAAAAAAATCAGCTATTTTGTTTATGATTATAATATTGATATTTGTTATCATTTTTTTCCCCATTTTTTCATTGTGTTTGAATGTTAAAACTTTATTTAGCAGTGTATTTGTCATCAAAACGCATCTGACTTTAAGCAATGAAAAAGCATGTAAATCGCGGTAAAACCGAGACAAAAACACGGTAAAAGCGCAAGCGTATTTATAGTTTTTGTGGTCAAAAGCAACTTTGGCAAATACCATTTCTGCCAAAGGGTGCATTTAGAACTGCAACTACCTCGATGCAACGTGGGCACATAGCCTTATAAAGCTAAACAAAACGAAAGAAATGAGCTGGAACATATGTTGGTATAAGTGCAATGCATAGCTGCACATTCACACTTAGGTTCTGTCTGTTAAATGGCCGCAGTGTGGACATGCATCTACACATTGCACTGATATGAACATATCCTCTGGCTCGATCTTTTGAATTTACTTTAGTTTTTTGTACTTTGTACATACAGGTGCTCTCCTTTTTTGGGGTGGGTATTTTGTCTGTAGAACTATCTATAGACAGGTGTCTGAACAGTGGGATCTTCTAAGACCTGCTCTGCCCCCCATCTACTTTTAGGTCTGGTGACACACAGTGAGGCGAACTGCAAGAGTTGCGGTCCGTCACGATTGGGTACACCTGGTCGTGTTGAAATGGCTTTTACACTTTTTTTTTATCAAAATAGTGTCAATCAAGTACCCTAGTCCCGAGGCATGCATACAGCTGCCTCTCATAGTATGGCGAGTAATGACTGTAGCCGCTCCATGCATGCCTCTATAACTGAAAGCTGGCAGCTACTGGGAGAAAATAAGTAGATATTCTCCCTGCAGCTGCTCTTTCAGATGGGGCAGCATTTTATCACTATTTACCTGCAGATTAACCTTATATCAGAAAATAAATAGCATTTTAAAGGTTGTTTTGACCTATTTATCATGAGTTTTATATACCTTTTGTGGCTCGTTAGATAAGGGAGCATAGCTTAGAGAAATGGGATGTGGCATAGAGGCAATAGGCGTACCTACAAATGAACCAATGTGAGCCAAAAAGTAGGAGATTAGGAGCCAAAAAGTAGTGCCTGAAAAAGACGCCTCGTGCTCATACCCTACATGCCGCACTTAGGCTATGTTCACACAGGGCGTTTTTGGTGCGTTTTTTTTTTTATATAATTTTTGCCTTGGTTTTTTGCAAATCCATGCTAATAAAACACTGCCTTCACAGTCCCAGCAAAGTCTGAGGTTCCTGATATCTCATGCACACACACAACACCTGTGTTTTTTTCCTGATTGTTTTGTGAACCACCTTGGTTTTTGAAAGAATAAGGCTATGTGCGCACGTTGCGTACTGGCCGTGCAGAAATTTCTGCAGCGATTTGAACAGCACACGTGCGCTTCAAATCGCTGCAGAAACAAAAGCCGATTCCATGCGCTCTGCATGTAGCCCCTCCGAGTCCCTCCCATAGACAGAGCGGGGGCTGCAGGCAGAGCGCAGGAAAGAAGTGACATGTCACTTCTTAGAACGTGCGCTCCGGGCAGCAGCCGAAGCGCTGCGCTCTAATACGCCACGTGCGCACGTCTCCTACATAATCTTCATAGATTATGCAGGGGACGCAGGACGCATGCAGTTACACTGCGGTGCAGATCACAGTGTAACTGCATGCAAATACACAACGTGCGCACATAGCCTGAGCGGGTCAATTCTTTCAGTGTTTTTACGGCGGTTTTTTATCCATACAAATCAAGGAGTAAGTGAAAAACTGTTGTTAAAAAACGCAACAAAACCGCTGGTTATTTCATGGCAAAACCTGAGGTTTTACTGCACAAAAAAAGTAAATTGCAGCCAGTACATGTGCGTCTTTTCCAGCTTTTACGCCTTTATTACATTAGCAGTCTCATTTATACTTTAGTCTGATGTGTTTTGCTTTGCTTTAAAAATAGAAACAGAAAATTACAATGAGATCCACAACAGACACATTCTGAAATAAGTCCAATAAAGTAAAAATAAAAACAAATCCTATTTTAATTTACTTAATTATAGTCGGTGGTTTACGCTTCCATGGTTAATGGGTAAGAAGGAGCAAACATAAAAGTCCTGACCTCACCCATCACTTGCTGCACAGAAAGGAAATCCAGTGTCTTCCTTTGGGAGGGGACATCGTCTATATCGGGACTTTCACGTAGACATTGAGGATGTGCTGTGCGCTACAGAAGGGTAAGACATTTGTTTTGGCTACAAAGATTCCTGTAGGATTCATTTAATTATGGAACCAAACTAAATAGGGACATATTCACCAGCGAGAAATCAACAACGCGCCATAGTGGGAACTTTATTTTTAAACTGCAAAATTTAAAGAAACTGCATAAATAGCAATACCCTCCTGTGGTGGTCTTATCGGAGTGACTCCATGTACACACAGCACCTAAACTAGAGGTTAGGAGCGGTGTCAGGGGTATTATAAACCATAATTGGTTGACTAGAATCAGAAGATTGCAAGCAATTAGTGATGAGCGGGCACTACCATGCTCAGGTGCTCGGTACTCGTAACTTGTGATGAACGGGCACTACCATGCTCGTGTGCTCGGTACCCATAACTAGTGATGCGTGGGCACTACCATGCTCGGGTGCTCTGTACTCGTAACTAGTGATGAGTGAGCACTACCATGCTCGGTACTCGTAACTAGTGATGAGTGAGCACTACCATGCTTGGTACCCATAACTAGTGATGCGTGGGCACTACCATGCTCGGGTGCTCGGTACTCGTACCTAGTGATGAGCGGGCACTACCATGCTCCGGTGATCGGTCCTTGTAACTAGTGATGAGCGGGCACTACCATGCTGTGGTGCTCGGTACTCGTAACTTATGATGAGTGAGCACTACCATGCTCGGGTGTTCAGTACTCGTAACTAGTAATGAATGAGCTCTACCATGCTCTGGTACTCGGTACTGATAACCAGTGATGAGTGAGCACTGCCATACTTGTGTGCTCTGTACTCATAACAAGCAGTTGGATGCCTTCATGGGCACGGCTCGAGTATCCGAGTATAATGGAAGTCAATGAGAGACTCGAGCATTTTCCCAGGAAATCTTTTGGAAAAATGCTCTAGTTGACCATTGACTTTCATTATACTCAAGTCGCAACGATCTGACCAATAACTGCTCATTACAAGTACCGAGCAGCCGAGCATGGTAGTGTTCGCTCATCCTTAGTTACGATCACCGAGCACTCGAGCATGGTAGTGCGAGCTCATCACTAGTTACAAGCACCCGAGCATGTTAGCATGGTAGTGCCCGCTCATTACTAGTTATGAGCACCGAGCATTGTAATACTCGCTCATTACTAGTTACGAGTACCGAGCACCGAGCATGGTAGTGTTCGCTCATCCTAAGTTACGATCACCGAGCACTCGAGCATGGTAGTGCGAGCTCATCACTAGTTACAAGCACCCGAGCATGTTAGCATGGTAGTGCCCACTCATTACTAGTTACGAGTTCCGAGCACCGAGCATGGTAGTGCCCGCTCATCACTAGTTGCTTGCAATCTTCTGATTCTGGACAACAACTTACCGTCAACCACTACCGTCAGACATCACAACAGCCAATGAGGGTATTAAATTAAAAAAGGGATTGCCATAAACAATTGGAGCAGATTAATGCAACTGTTTCCCATAGCAAGCAATCACAGTGCAGTTTTGATTTCACAAGAGCAGTTTAAGACATGGAAGCTGAGTTCTGATTAGTTGTTATTTGCCAAAATAGGCTGTTTTTCATTCAGAAAGCATCAACCCACCTAATCAAAACCTAACCTAAGGGGATGTGCACAAACAGGTTTTAGACACCAGTGCAGCCACCAAGCTTGCTATCGGAAGATGCAAAGCGGGTAAAAGACTGAACATGTACGAGTTATTTTTACAGTTACAGGGAATCTGCAGCAGGTTTTTGCCATCTAATCTGAGAGCAGCATAACGTAGGGGCAGAGATCCTGATTCCTGTGGTGTCACTTACTGGGATGCTTACTGTAGTTTTAATAAAATCACTGATTAATCAGCAGGAGATTATCATTAGAGGACTACTTGGCGTGCTGCAGGTAGTCCAGCATATTCATGAGCTCTGTATAACTGCTAGATCTGCAGCAGAGAACACATTGCTTTTATCAAAATGACAGCAAACAGCTCAGTAAGTGACACATCGCTGGAATCAGGGTCTCTGTCTCTACATTATGCTGCTCTCAGATGGGGGAGCAAAAACCTGGTGACCGATTCCTTTTAAATGCATATATTCATTCTTTTAATCATTTATTGAATGCTTTCTCAGGTGAATTACGAAGCATACCCTCATGAAAAAGACACCATGTGCACACACCCTGAGGCCATGGGGCAGTTTTGGAATTTGATGCAATTACTGGTGAAGCAAGTAGATGTGATGTGCTTTATCTATTCTTGATGTAAAATTGCAGTAACTCTCAGTAAATTGAGGCAGGAATATGCAAACCACCAGCACATTGGAATAATTCCAATCATTAGGTAATTGCTAGTTGAGCAGATCCCACTGAATTAGAAAGCCCTCTGGACATCTCTAATGTCACCCAGTCTGACTCAACATTGTTACAGGAAAAAATAAAATTGAAAGTTGAATTCACACACTGTGTCCACGTGATTTGTGTCATTTTTTTTGGAGGTGCTTTTTTTTTTTTTAAATAAGTGCTACAAGCTTTTCAATAAGGCTTAATATAGGACATTGCATTAAAAAAAACATACAAAATGTAATGAGAACTTCACCAAAAACACCTGTAAAAATTGCTATTCTAAAACACTTGAAAATTTAGAAGTTTTAAACAAGCATTTAAAAACTCTGGAATCCCAAATTGTGTTTTTTATGCAGTTTAAAACAGGTATTCCTATCTCTAAGATCCTACCCCAATATGTTCTAGGCGTATTAATAGATAATATTAGCAAATGCCTCCAATTTAGAAATGTAGTATAGTTCTTCTGATTCACTTACCTCATGTACAGGGCATTGCAGGACCTTAAGGCTACTTTACACACTGCGATATCGGTCCCGATAGCGCTAGTGTGGGTACCCGCCCCCATCTGTTGCGCAACACGGGTAAATCGCTGCCCGTGGCGCACAACAGCCGTCACACATACTTACCTGTCCGGCGACGTCGCTGTGACGGGCAAACCGCCTCCTTTCTAAGGGGGCGGTCCGTGCGGCGTCACAGCGACGTCACTGAAGCGTCACTAAACCGCCGCCCAATAGCAGCGGAGGGGCGGAGCTGAGCGGGACGTAACATCCCGCCCACCTCCTTCCTTCCGCATAGCAGCCGGGAGGCAGGTAAGGGGAGCTTCCTCGTTCCTGCGGCGTCACACGCAGCGATGTGTGCTGCCGCAGGAACGAGGAACAACTTCGTTACTGCTGCAGTAACGATTTTTAAGAATGGACCCCCATGTCGCCGATTAGCGATTTTGCACGTTTTTGCAATGATGCAAAATCGCTTATCGGTGTCACACGCAACGGCATCGCTAATGCGGCCGGATGTGCGTCACAAATTCCGTGACCCCAACGACTCCGCATTAGCGATGTCGCAACGTGTAAAGCCCGCTTTAGGTATCCAAGGTTACGACAACGCATATAGTCACAGTTAGTTACTTGGTAGTGGTCATAGTGAATCAGAAGAACTATACTACATTTCTAATTGGAGGTATTTGCTAATTTTATTATTATAGTAAATTATTATTACTATTATTATACCTACTACATAATGGGGTAGGATCTTGGAGGTGGGAAGAACCCTTTAAATGAGATGGCCATGCAGAGAAATTTCCCTGTATACCTCATGCCACTAGTTGGTGATGTGACGGCTTGTGTATGTGAATTGCATTGCTACAGTCACATGCCCACTAGACTATCCCCTGCTTCGTTCAATGGTCTATTAAGAGAAGCAGATAAGAGTAATCGGTACGTGACCACAACTAAGCAAATCGAATACACACATAGTCAGGTGAACGGCCACTTGCATGAGGAATACAGGGAAATCTGGACAGTGTAGTGTGCATAACACACATTATCATGATTCAATAATCTGCAGTCTCAGTCTGCTGTGACTGCAGACTTCTCGGACCACGAAACCACTTTACACCACGTGCACACATTGAGTATTTGGTGAGTTTTTTACCTCAGTATTTGTAAGTCAAACCCAGGAGTGGGTGATAAATACAGCAGTGGTGCCCGTGTTTCTATTATACTTTTCCTCTGATTGTTCCACTCCTGGTTTTGGCTACAAATACTGAAGTAAAAAATTCACCAAATACTAAAGGCCCCGCTACACGAGTCGATTTATCGTGCGATTGCACCCGCCCCCATCGTTTGTGAGTTACGGGCAATTTGTTGCCCGTGTCGCACAAAGTCGGTCACCCCCTTCACACGTGCTTACCTCCCAAATGACCTCGCTGTGGGCGGCGAACATCCTCTTCCTGAAGGGGGAGGGGCGTTCGGCGTCACAGTGACGTCACACAGCGGCCTCCCAATAGAAGCGGAGGGGCGGAGATGAGCGGGACGTAACATCCCGCCCACCTCCTTCCTTCCGCATTGCTGGCGGGACGCAGGTAAGCTGTGTTAATCGTTCCCGAGGTGTCACACGGAGCGATGTGTGCTGCCTTGGGAACGACGAACAACCTGCATCCAGGAATGTGACCGATATTTTGAAAATGAACGATGTGTCAACGAGCAACGATAAGGTGAGTATTTTTGCTCGTTAACAGTTGCTCGTAGCTGTCACACGCTACGATATATCAAATGATGCCGGATGTGCGTCACGGAATCCGTGACTCCGACGTATCGTAGCATGTAACGGGGCCTTAAGGTAAATAACTCACCAAATACTGAGGTAAATTACTCACCAAATACTGAGGTAAATTACTCACCAAATACTGAGGTAAATTACTCACCAAATACTGAGGTAAATTACTCACCAAATACTGAGGTAAAAAACTCAAAATACTCAATGTGTGCACGTGGCCTTAAGGTGCAGTATTCTGGCCATCTTCCGGGGAATTTTATATTATCTAAACTTATTTATTTTTAGGTAAAAATTATTTTTGGAAAAAGTTTTAATTAAAAATTTAAGACCTACAGCCTCCAAATATCACAGTACATAAACTGCAGAATGAGATAACAGTAATCTCGTTCTGACAGCAGAGATTGTGACACTTATCTATCTTTTCCTTAAAAGGAACCTGTCACCAGATTTGGCAACTATAACCTGCTGCCACCACCAGTGAGCCCTTATATATGGTATTCCAGAATACTGTATATAAGAGTCCAGGCCTCGCTGTATAACATAAAAAACTCCTTTATTATACTCACCTAGGGGTCTGGTCTGATGGGCGTCACTGACCTCGGTCCGGTGCCTCCTACATCTTGTTTGATCACTATCCTTCTGAGGCCCGTGTGGATGACTCATCCAAAGTCATCCACACAAAGGCCGGCATTGCAGTCCTGTGCAGGCGCACTGTGAGCTGCGCTGCTGAGGGTAGGGGAGTACTGTAATGTGCAGGAGCGAGGAAAGCTCAAAGACTGCCTGTGTATGAGCACTACAGTACTTTGATCTGCGCAGCTGAGGGCAAATCAACGTGAGTCTGCGCAGGACTGCAATGCCGGCTAGTGTGCATGACATAGAATGCGTCATTCACACGAGCCTCAGAAGAAGGAGGATAGAGATCAAACAAGATGGAGAGGTGCCAGACCGGAGAAGCGACACCCATTGGACCAGACCAACCCATAGGTGAGTATTATAAAGGTATTTTTTACGTCATACAGAGTGGCCTGAGCTCTTATATACAGTATTCTGGAATGCTGTATATATGAGATCACTGGTGGTGGCTGCAGCTCCTAAGGGAAATACCTGGTGACAGGTTCCCTTTAAAGGGGTCAGAAAAGTATAAAGTCACTCTATATGACTGCAGCCTGTCAAATCTTGACAGTGTGCTATGTGCACACTGTCATGATTCCCTTGTATTTACTGCAGTGTGCGATACACTACAGGGCTCATAGGCCTTTGTCAGATCAGAAAACACCATCCTTTTGCTTTGGTGCAGACAAGCTTGTGCTGCCATATAGATTCAGCATGAATTCTGGGCATCATTCATCTACACCAAGCTGTTGTATAGACTCATAAAATGCTGACAAATCATACTGGAACCCCGGCGTAATGACTGCATAGATTATGGGTCATTAAGAAATAACTCTGTAAGGTTAGTGAAGCATGGCGACTTTTTAATAAATACTCCGCACTGGATTATATCCCTGAAAAATCCCAGGGAGAGAAAGATTATATACTGCTTCTTCTTCTCCATCAGTCTGGAGTCTGACTGCGTCTCGGAGACGTGCTGGGCCATGATGACTATTTTGTGCTAAGATCTACATTTATCTTGCCCTGTTGGTCTATTTTACTGTTGTGTTAATGTTTTGGGGGTCTTTTTGTGCATTACTTTTCCATTTCTATGCACAAAGAACATTAGGAGGCTTCAATAAAATGATTATCTCCACTATACTGTAGATTGTTTTTCATTCAGTAATGCAACCGTTCTGTACAGTAAGTAGATCAGACGTGTCCGGAGTGATACCCAGCAGCATTTCAGCTAGGAATGGTGGTCTCTGAATAAGCTTCACTCACTCTTATCCTTAGGGGTGAGAGCAATTACAATAGACTGGGTAACGCAAGCACATACAGTCTTCCATGAGCTGACCAGACACAACATTTTCACATGGTAGCAAATTTAGTCTAGTAACGAGAGTGAGGGTATGTGCGCACGTTGCTTTTTACCTGCTTTTTACCTGCTTTTTTGCTGCTTTTTCTTCTGCGCTGTTTAATGCCAAAATGCATGTGTTCTTCTATTCAAGCAAAGTCTATGGGAATTTGGGTTTCTTGTTCACACTATGTTGTTCAAAATGCTGCCTTTTTGTGGCAGAACTTTGGTCAAAAACTCAGCTTTGCAGTGCAAAACCCAAATGGCAAAAACAATTGACATGTTGCTTCTTTGAAAAGCTGAGTTTTTGACCAAAGTTCTGCCACAAAAAGGCAGCATTTTGAACAACATAGTGTGAACAAGAAACCCAAATTCCCATAGACTTTGCTTGAATAGAAGAACACATCCATTTTGGCATTAAACAGCGCAGAAGAAAAAGCAGCAAAAAAGCAGGTAAAAAGCAACGTGCGCACATACCCTAAGCGTCTTTTATAAAGAAGACTAAAAGGTTACCAGATATACTATATATAACATATATTGTCATGGCAATGTTAAAAAAAAATAATAAAACCAGTTAGTACTTACCCTCACCATGTCCCAAGCTGCATCTCCACTGCTTTTCCAGAGATTGTGTACAAGTTGGAGCCATGTCACATCAACAGCGCTGC
Source organism: Anomaloglossus baeobatrachus (assembly GCF_048569485.1). Classification (NCBI taxonomy): domain Eukaryota; kingdom Metazoa; phylum Chordata; class Amphibia; order Anura; family Aromobatidae; genus Anomaloglossus; species Anomaloglossus baeobatrachus. The sequence goes on along the minus strand of NC_134354.1, from coordinate 94,604,094 downwards.
AGCCAATCATTAAGCTCTGCGGTAGATGACACAAGTACAATGATCAGCTGCAGTGCTGTTGCTGTGACATTGTCAAGAAAAAATTCCATAGTTTTTAGGAAATCTCCTTTTTAACAGTGAATGTCTGCGGTAATCTCAAATTAATAGTCACTGAGTGCCGGTGGAGAAATCCATACCACACAGATTAGCTGGTATGAATTCCTTCTCAGTGAAGGTGCACATGTGACGTGCTTTATTTTACAAGCCTTTTTTTATAGAACAGTAATGGGTTAATCTTTTAGTAAAATTCCTAAGTATGCCATTGGCTATATTAAAGCATATGCAGAAAATCTGTGATGTTTGTCTATTTTTTGGACTTCCCCTCCAGCCCCTCCTGTGTTCCAACTCCATATCTTGCAGTGTTTTTGGCACGTAGCACCTCAGCCATAAATTTGAACTTGCGCAGATAGCCATTCTTTGTTATCAACATCTGCATTCCGTTCCTTTGTCTTCAGCTGCTGACCTTGGTATACACATACTTGCTTTCCTCATAACAGCAGTAATCAGAAAACATGCTCTTCTTTCGTACTCATTTACTTATATAAAAAAGAAAGTTTGGTTAGAATATATATATATATACATATATAAATACACATATACATTCTCACAGTAAAAAGCATACAGAAAAATATTTTGTATTCTCACAACATCACTTTAGTCTATACACAATCACGGGAGCAGCAGCGGTGATGTCATATTTAAATTTGGAGATTACTTGAACACAAAACAATTAATTTGTAAAAAAAAAAATTAAAAAGGGGAAACCCCTTTAATTCTTCAGTTCTCCATAACTCTTCAGCTCTCCTATGCATAACAGACACACAGGCAAACACATCAGGATAAGCAATGGCAGGACCAATGCATACTGGGTAAAGAGGAAATGGATGTTCCAGCTCCTATAGTGCTGGCAGAGTGCTGATTAAGAGGAACCAGCTACTCAAAAAGAGCAGATGGCAATTCAAAGAGCAGGAATGGAGATTAAAAAGCAGATAGATAAATAAATTAAAGAGCAGATTAATAAATAACTTATCAAGAAAAGCGGACTCTCCACTCAATATGTTAAAGGGGTTGTGCCACATTAGAAAAACGTGGCTGCTCACGTTCATAAACAGTGCTGCACTTGTGCACAATTGTAAAGGTTAATCAAGTGATTGCGGCTAAACAGCAATACTAATCACATCCTATAGACAGGGGTATTCCCTGTAACAAGGCAATTACCCCCTTGCACCTTGTATATGCCAAAATTGAGTCATAGATGCACAGTATGACACAGGCAGAAGAGGGTCCCTGTGCAAGAACAATATAAGGGTCTTTTCAGCCCAACTGTTCATCACGATGGACAATTCCACCTACTTTGGAGGTAGTTGTGGTCCAAATCACCTCTTGGGCTTCTGTATGGCTGCACCGATAGTATATCGGTCCCTTGTGTGATATATTGGCATATGTGAACTGCACTTGTCAGCAAATAAATCTGCCACATGTACAGTGCCTATAGTAAGTTACCAGGATGAAAGGACCTGAAGGCTTATACAGTGTTAACCCGAAAATTAGAAAGGGTCCCCTAGGAGAATGGAGACCCTGTGAAATTGTCCAGTTTTCTCTCCTTCCCCCTAATACCAGTCCTGCATACCAGCCTGTCTCCTGTTCAGTTCTTTTGGGCTATGACGTTTTTGCACTTCTCAAAAACGCTGCGTTTTAGGCCGCAAAAAACACACCAAAACGCAGAGGTAAAAACGCACCACATTTTACCGCATTTTTGGCTGCGTTTTGCTGTGTTTTTGATCACTGCGTTTTGCTGCATTTTTCCAATGCACTGCATGAGTGAAAAACGCAGTAAAACGCAGGAAAGAATTGACATGTCCATTTTTTTTTAGCTCAAAAACGCAGCTGAAAAAAAAAGTTGTGTGCGGACAGCAAAAATGAATAGTCATAGACTTTGCTGGGGAAGCAAAGTTATGCAGCTTTGAGTCCCAAAACGCACCCGAAAAAAACACAAAAACGCCGCGAACAACGCTCAGTGTCCACATAGCCTTAGACTCCTGCAATTATGGGACCTTTGGTCACATGACTATGAAGTCATCAAAGGTCCTTAAACAATCTTAACCTCAAAAAACAACTGCTGGGATCCTGAAGAGAGTGGGGGTGCTGAGAAATTGCACAGTGTGACTCCCCCTAGCGCCGGCCCTGACTATACCTAGGGCTTATTTTTGGAGTAGGGCTCATACTTCAAGCATACGTAAGAGAAGCAGCCAGCTCAGCTAGGAAGCAAGTGCATGAATTCGACACGGCATCACTGGTTGCAAACAAGGGGAAAACATTCAGCACTCCAGTAAAATTGTAGAAAGAACTTCTTTATTCAAAATTAATTTAAAATCACTTAAAATCCAGCATCAAGGACAGGAATATGTGCAATGATGCGTTGCGAGCACGTACTGCGCTCTTAATCATAGCATCAATATTATATTTCAAGCATACCCCACAAATTCTGTACAATCATGCTAGGGCTTATTTTCAGAGTAGGTCTTATTTTCGGGGAAACGCGGTATATATTGTTTGCCAAATCTGCAGTTACAATCATTTACCCCGGAAGGAGATTTCCAAGAAATATGTCCATATTGAGAGCTGCGTAATGAAGTGATTCTGCGGCTTACTCCTCGCTATACATTTCTGTAACAAAAGCAGATTGTTGAGCTGAAGCCTCTACATGTTGATAATATTAATGAGTGCTGACATTTAATTAAATGCTTCCATGTTTTGTAGCAGGTGGAGAGAAATTTATATCATCCACCTCTAGGAAGCGGCACTCAACTCCAAATGTATCATTTCCTGAGCCTCTAAAAAATGCTGGGGAGGGACAATATATCACTAATTGCTACACTAATTGCCGTATGAGGATTTGATCACTTTCTGGCTGAATTAACTACGTCCACAAATTCATTGTTAGGATGAACGACATTGCGGAACCTATGTTTATGTTTTTTAACGCTTCCTCCTATTTTCATGGTCATACTGTAATTTTTATTTTTCCTAGCTGCCTCGAAGGAATAGTCATTTTAGTCATTTTACAATTTCTTTTGTCAACCTGTCAAGTCGTTCCATCAAACACAATGTGACAAGCTCCGAGCTGTGCTGACACCAGTAGTCACAGCCTGTCCCCAGAGTTACCATAGACCCTACTGGTCTGTGAGCTTTTTATAGGTAACGTGTGTCCTATGATTTCTCTATATAATATGTGTACAGCTATATATATATATATATATATATATATATATATATATATATATATATCTCCACAGTATACATATAGATATACAGTATATATATATATATATATATATATATACACATATACATACATACACATATATATATATACATACATACACATATATATATATCCACAGTATACATATAGATATACAGTATATATATATATATATATATATACACATATACATACATACACATATATATATATATATACATACATACACATATATATATATATCCACAGTATACATATAGATATACAGTGTATATATATATATATATATATATATATATATGTATACATACAAATATATATATATATATATATATCCACAGTATACATATAGATATACAGTATATTTACAGTATATATATATATATATATATATATATATATATATATATATATATATATATATATATATATATATATATATATATATATATGTGTGTTATGCTACTATTCTAATTATATAATAAATTATATACTATCACTAAGAACATTCCATTGTGCAGGGAGTATTGGCTTTGCCTTTCCCGGCCCTGGCTCAATGTACAAGCTCTGACCTCAATTCATCCATAATCATCTCTCTCATTAACCAAATGGAAATGGTAATTTACAGAGCTACTTAGTGTTAGAGCTTTTAAGGTCACAAATATCCGGTACACACATCATTCTGAAAGCCAACGGTGGAGTCCGACCCATTATCCTGATCAAAACCACCAGTAAATATTCCGCTGTCGATACTCAAGTGCTCAGCCATTCTTTTATATAGAACAAGCTATTTTTTCGAGAAAAAAAAATAAATGCAAAGTGCTACACTCATATATTCCAAGATGTGTCTCATTTACTTCAGTGAAGTGAAAGAGTGCCAGAATCAGCAAGACCCAGGATCTGGCAGACTGTGTTTGGCAGGTTGTTAAGTTCTTAATATCCGGGAAATGCTTGGGTCCAGTAAGAGATCATTTAGAGGACAGACGTAATGGCACAGTCTGGTTAGAGAATCTGCAGAATGATGAGTGTATGGCTAGGCTGAATGTACCATTAGGGGGCAGATGACTGAAATAACAGTGTAATATGGCACAAACAATAGGAACTACATAATGTTGTGTAGATTAGATAGATAGATAGATAGATAATAGATAGATAGATAGATAGATAATGGATAGATAGACAGATAGATAGGTAGATACAGTATATACACATTGCATAGTGGTATATAGTGTGGGACTGATGGACACAGGGCAGTAGAACTGGTGCAAACTTTTAAAGAGGTATGATTTTTTTTTTTTTGCTTTAAGTACCAGTAACAAATCGAGCCCTGGACCTCTAGGTGAATGTCACTTTGAACTGTATTAATGTCAACATGACACCGATATGGTTGGATCTGTGGTTGAGCTGGGAACCTTGAGCTCTGGGGCATGGGATCACAGGATTCCTGTTTCATTTGTGGTAGATCAGGGAGCTAAAGGCTCTAGGGCACAGGATCATAGGATTCCTGCCTCATCCATTGTAGAACAGGGAGCTGTGGGCTCTGGGCATGGGATCAAAGGATTCCTACCTCACCTTTGGTAGAGAAGGTAGATGTAGGCTCTGGGACACGGGATCATAGGACTCCTGAGTCATCAATTGTAGAGCAGGGAGCTGTAGGCTCTGGTAGAAGATGGAGCTATACGGTCTGGAGTACAGGATCATAGGATTTCTGTCTCATCTGTGGCAGAGCAGAGAGCTGTGGGCTCTTGGGCATGGGATCATATGATATCTTTGTCATCTGTGGTAGAGCAGGGAAACGTGGGCTCTGGGGCACGGGATTTGAGGATACCTGTCTAATCTGTGGTAGAGCATGGAGCTGTAGGCTCTGGTAGACCAGGGAGCTATAGGCTCTGGGGCACAGGATCATAGGATTCCTGCCTCACCATTTTCCCTACTGTATATCTTTGGGCTTGTTCATACAAGCGTATTATACAGACATCACACTTAAGCGGGCTTTACACGCTGCGATCTCGCTAGCGAGATCGCAAGCAATCGTACCCGCCCCTGTCGGTTGTGTGACACAGGCAAATCGCTGCCCGTTGCCCCACAACCTCGCTTAACCCCATCACACGCACTTACCTGCCCTGTGACGTCGCCTTGGCCGGCGAACCGCTTCCTGTGTAAGGGGGCAGTTCCGTGCGGCGTCACAGCGACATCACATGGCAGGCATCCAATAGAAGTGGAGGAGTGGAGATGAGCGGACGTAACATCCCGCCCACCTCCTTCCTTCCGCATTGCCGGCGGCCGCAGATAAGTAGATGTTCGTCGCTCTTGTGGTGTCACACATAGCGATTGTGGTGACGCAGGAACGAGGAACATCATCGCTAATAAACAGAAAAGGATTTTTGTTTCAGGACGACCTCTCCTTGGTGAACGATTTTGACCGCTTTTGCGATCGTTTAAGGTCGCTCATAAGTGTCACACACTGCGATATCGTTAATGACGCCGGATGTGCGTCACAAACACCATGACCCGACGATATATCATTAGCGATATCGTAGCGTGTAAAGCCCGCCAGCACTCTGACCAATGTTATTGAATAGCGCTGTACAAATGACATTTTTATTCATACGCGTCATGTGCCTGTGTCATAAAATATCGCAGCATGCACTTTTCTCTTTATTTTGGTATATGGATGAAGATTATCTGAGCTTTCTAAAAGAAAATCAGATGACTTTTCATAATCTCGTCCTGAACCCCAACCTATGGCTTACAAGACGTCCGTGTCCTGGCCCATATGCATAATATCATCACTGCAGTGCGGGCCCGTTCTGTGTGAAGTAGAGGACTCGGTGAATATACACTTTATTTTTTTTGTGTGTGGAGCTGTATAAAGGAGGCATTATTACTTTTGGAGGGATCATTCAGTTGGAATCTTTACTTTTTTTTAGAGGGCACTAAGAGGGAGTTAATATCTTCTAAAGGGGGCATTATTTGTTTAAGGGTTAATTATAGGCACTCCACGCTACATCACAACATATTCAACTGGAAAATACTGTAAGTGATGCAGAAAATAATACAATTCTTGAGAGAGAGAGAGAGACAGGAGGAGAGAGAGAGAGAGAGGAAGAGAGAGAGAGAAAGAGAGAAAGAGAGAGATAAGAGAGAGAGAAGAGAGAGATAAGAAAGAGAGAAGAGAGAGAGAGAGAAGAGAAAGAGAAAAGTGAGAGAGAGGAGAGAGAGAGGAGAGAGAGGAGAGAGAGGAGAGAGAAGAGAGAGAGAGAAGAGAGAGTGAGAGAGAAGAGAGAGAGGAGAGAGAGAAGAGAAAGAGAGAGAGAGGAGAGAGGAGAGAGAGGAGAGAGAGGAGAGAGAGAGGAGAGAGAGAGGAGAGAGAAGAGAGAGAGAGAAGAGAAAGAGAGAGGAGAGAGAGAGAGGAGAGAGAGAGGAGAGAGAGAGAGGAGAGAGAGGAGAGAGTAGAGAGAGAGAAGAGAAAGAGAGAGAAAGAGAGAAGTGAGAGAGAGGAGAGAGAGAGGAGAGAGAGGAGAGAGAGAGGAGAGAGAAGAGAGAGAAGAGAGAGAAGAGAGAGTGAGAGAGAAGAGAGAGAGGAGAGAGAGAAAGAGAAAGAGAGGAGAGAGGAGAGAGAGGAGAGAGAGAGGAGAGAGAAGAGAGAGAGAAGAGAAAGAGAGAAGTGAGAGAGAGGAGAGAGAGAGGAGAGAGAGGAGAGAGAGAGGAGAGAGAGAGGAGAGAGAAGAGAGAGAAGAGAGAGTGAGAGAGAAGAGAGAGAGGAGAGAGAGAGAGAAGAGAAAGAGAGAGAGAGGAGAGAGGAGAGAGAGGAGAGGAGAGAGGAGAGAGAAGAGAGAGAGAGAAGAGAAAGAGAGAGGAGAGAGGGAGGAGAGAGAGAGAGGAGAGAGAGGAGAGAGGAGAGAGAGAGAGAGGAGAGAGAGAGGAGAGAGAGAGAGAGAGGAGAGAGAGAGAGAGGAGAGAGAGAGGAGAGGGAGAGAGGAGAGAGAGAGAGGAGAGAGAGGAGAGAGAGAGAGGAGAGGAGAGAGAGAGAAGAGAGAGAAGAGAGAATAGAGAGAGAGAAAAAAAAAAATTGCCGAATCCGGATCGTGCACCCGGAATCCCGCGGTCCGGGTCGGACTCGGATCTGCCGCTCAAACCGCGTGGATCTGGATTTTGCCGGTCCGGGTCCCGCTCAACACTACTTCTGACCAATTCTGCTCACATGGTACAGATGGGCCTTATAGACCACCACAGCTGCCGATTACACGTTTACCATATGGCATATCCATATTATATATACTGTATATGTGTGATACTGTCTCCATGGTTTGCCAGGGACCGATACTGCTCCATTGCATGCCATGTGACAGAATATGCTTCTTCTACAACCTAGATCTTCACTTGCTGAGGTCCACAAGAAATGTGGATTGTGCTGTATTTACAAAAAAAAACATTCCCATGTGGTGGACCAAAAATATGCATGGATTCCCCGGCATACTGGGAGCGCTTCATATCTGCTGATTTACTACAGATTTTTAACCTTTTCCAAACTGAAGGAAGAAATCTATGACAAATACGAGGCAATATTCACATGCAACGTACTTATTATCTTGTTTTGTATAAAACCACCCCTGTGCGAACATGACAATACCAAAGGTCTTAATGTACATTGTATTCCCATCTCCAAGATCTCCAAGATCCTATCCCAATATGCAGTAGGTGTAATAATAATAATATAAGCAAATACCTAAATTAGTATGGATCTGATTAGCTATGTAGCTTACCTCATGTTTAGGGCATTGCAGGACCTTAAGGGTACTTTACACGGTGCGACATCGCTAGCATTTGCTGGCAATGTCGAGCTTGATAGCAACCCGTCCCCGTCGTACGGCCCGATATGTGATGATCGCTGCCGTAGCGAACATTATCGCTACGACAGCTTCACACGCACTTACCTGCTCTGTGACCGGCGATCCGCCTCCTTTCTAAGGGGGGCGGTTCGTTCAGCGTCACAGCAACGTCATAGCAGCATCACTGAACCGCCGCCCAATAGAAAAGGAGGGGGGAGGAGATGAGCGGCCGGGACATGCCGCCCACCTCCTTCCTTCCTCCTTTTTCTGGTGGACGGAGGTAAGGAGATGTTTGTCATTCCAGCGGCGTCACACATAGCGATGTGTGCTGCCGCAGGAACGACAAACAACATCGTACCTGCAGCAGCACCGATATTATGGAAATGAACAACGTGTCAACAAGCAACGATTTTGCACGTTTTTGTGATCGTTGATCGTCGCTCCTTGGTGTCACACGCTGTGATGTCGCTACCGGCGACGGATGTGCGTCACTAACGTGACCCCGATGATATATCAACACCGATGTCGCAGCGTGTAAAGTACCCCTAAGTATCCATGGTTACGACCATGCATATAGTCACAGTTAGTAAGTTAGCTGCTTGTGGTCATAACCATGGATACCTAAGCTGCAATGCCCTGCACATGAGGTAAGATACATAATGAACCAGGAGAACTAATCTACATTTCTAATTGGAGGTATTTGTATAATATTATTATTATATTATTATTATGCTTAATACATAATGGGATAGGATTTGGAGATGGGAATAACCCTTTAAAACCAAAGCATCAGTGGATTTCATGGCATGGGAGGAGAATTAGAAATAAAAGCTTTCTTTATTATTAATCTCTTTATATTCTTGTCTTTTCTAGTTCAGATGGAAAATACTGCACTAAAATGGAGGTTGTGACCTGCGCCTTAAAATCTTATATAGTTGATAAGAGATGACATTTTTTTAGGCTGATCTACAAGGTGGATGTCACATTCACCTTCCTGAATGTAGAGGACCAGTAGCAGCTTTTGGACTGAGTCTCTCATAGGGTTCTCTACATTTAAATGCGTTTTGTTTCTCTTGGCACTGAAGTAGTTAAGTATCAGTTTTTCTCTTGTAGCCTTCCAAGCAGCTCTTGGCTGAGCGTTTTCAGCTGCAGTTACTTTGTAGTCATGCCCTTGAGGGTTAAATAGTGGTGTATCCCAGCAATCCCTGCTGAACATACAAAGTCTTTTTGTGCCCTGGCTGCCTTGGAGGAAGGTTCTGCAGTTGACGTTCTGTGCTCAGACAATATCCTTTTGTTTGTCTTTACTTCCCTGGTGTGGTGTTAGTGCAGTGGTGAGGTCTAGTGAACCTCACCTGCCCCTCACTAGTCAGGGCTACTATAGGGTCTTCTGAGGGTCTTAGGTTCCTGTTAAGCGACAGTTGCGGAGATTGTATAGTAACTGGCTAGGAGAGGAGGGACAGCTTCAGCTGAGGTTAAGAGGTGCCCCACCAACCCCTCTGACTAGTTCCAGGGCCTCCGTTGGTTTTTGTGTTCCCTGTACCACCCTTTTCTTGTGTTTTTTGTTGTGCATCAGATGCACGTAGGTCTGAATGCACCTCACCACGCTTCCTACACCTGGCAAGCGTGACAGTGGACCACAACAACTGGAATTTAATGATAATCTCCTCCTGATAAAACAGTAATTTTATTGAAACAGCCTAGTAAGTGGCACATCACTGGAATCAGGGTCACTCCCCCTACATCATGCTGCTGTCATATTACATTACAAAAACCTGCTGACAGTTTTCCTATAAATAAATGTACACAACTTTACCTTCTATTCCAACATCTGCTCCCCATGTGCCATGTTCAGAATATTTGTAGGTCATAAAATTCACCTCAAACTAAAAATACTTTTTGCAACACAGCAAAACCCATCCTAAGATCTGTAGGTGTCAAGAAGAGGAAATGTTGTGAGTAAGATGTCGGCTCTTGAAATCCCGTCACTGCGAGCCAAGACGAGTGTTTTTTGTTGTGAGTGAGAATTCTGATGATATGAAATATGGATACAAGTATACAAGTGCTGTATATAAGCAAACCCATTAATAGTGCTCCAAATGTTAGGAGACTACAAGTCCCAGCATATCATGGCATTTCTTCAGATGAGAGCCATTGTATGTACATGCGAGAAATAATATGATTCACATTGAGATTTTTTTCGGGGCATCAATCAGATGGATGGTTACCTGCTGCCGTCTGCATGTATCCTGCGAGCGTACATAGCCGTCTTTCACACAAGCCGCTGGGAAGAAACAAGGTGACGATGGCGAGCAGACAGCTCATAACCAGGAGAGCACAACCTCCGCAGCAGAGCACAGCGCTTGTCTGGAATGACAAAGACAGAGACGTGATTTCATTATTAACGCTCATTAATGCAATGGATATATAGTCACAGATTTCCCCATCATGTTAGGACAATACACTCCTGCATAATCCTGTCCATTACCTGCCAGCGGAGTTGTAACGTCACCGCTCATCTTCAATGTGGATCTGAGCAGTGGGGTTTAACGCCTTTACAAATTCTGACTTTCCCAGTTTCTTTAATCAGTCAATAATGGAAACTGATACTTTGCAGATTATTAAAGGGGATCTGTCAGCAGGTTTTTGCTATGTAAGCTGAAGACAGCATGCTGTATGGGTTAAAACATAGAATTCAGGGATACCTGTCTTGTCACAGTCCAATCTGTTGTTTAGTTGCTACGTTTGTTTAAGCAGCAGGACATCATTCCTAGGACTACAATGTCACGCGCATGGTAGTCTGGCACACCCTCTCCTTTAATTAACACCTCACTGTTGCCTTGCTGCTGGCTGTTGGGTTCTCATAAAATTGGCCATTTTTGTGTGCGAAGTATCTCAATTTTTGAATGTTTTTTCACAGCAGTATTGCATGTCTATATTCCTATATTCATTGTTCCACATATCTTGGGCATCACGGTGGCTCAGTGGTTAGCACTACAGTCTTACAACGCTGGGGTCCTGAGTTTAAATCTCACCAAGGATACTATCTGTAAGGAGTTTGTATGTTCTGCCCGAGTTTGCGTGGTTTTCCTCCCACACTCCAAATGCATACAGATAGGATTCTAGATTATGAGCCCCAATGGGGACAGTGTTCCTGAGGTATGTAAAGCGCTGTGGAATTAATAGTGCTATATAAATGAATACATTTTATATATCTTAGCACTATAGAGTGCAGCTTTCTTCTTTTTGTTAGTATGTTTCACGTTCCGTCAGCACCTGTTCACATTACAAAGTTAGGATGTGCCGTCTGTTTATTAGAACACTGATAGTGAGACACTTGATGAAAAAAAAAAATGCTGAAAAACATGGATGAAATGAGCCTTAGGCCCCTTTCACACGTCAGTGATTCTGGGACGTTTGTGCTTTTTTTTAAACGTACCAGAATCACTGACATACGCAGACCCATTATAATGAATGTGTCTGCTCACACATCAGTGATTTTTCACTGCACGTGTCTCCGTGCGGCGTACCCGTGTGTGCGTGATTGACGCACGGAGACATGTCCATTTTTTTCTGGCATCACTGATGTCCCACGGACCACGCAGTGGTGTGGTCCGTGAAACACGTGCCAGAAAAAAACATGCATTTAAAATAATAAACATTTTTACTCACCCGGCTTCAGCCGCGCTCTCTGCAGCCCGTTCTCCCTGCTGCTTCTAATCCGGCTGATTACTGTCGCGCATATTAATGATGCACGACACAGCCGACCCGGAAGCAGCTGCTGCAGGGGTCAGCGCCGGCCGGATGCTGCACCGCGGGAGGATTCAGCACCATGGAGAGCGGGAGCGCGCACAGGTGAGTTGATTTCTAAGTGCAATCACGGGCCACGGAGAACGGAGCCCGGATTGCACTTAGACAACCCACGTGTGCCATGATTCACGGCACACGCAGGGACATGTGCGTGTTTTACACGCCAGTGAAAAAGTCTGTGTTTTTCACTGATGTGTGTGAAACGGGCCTAACTCACCCGGCTTCAGCCGCGCTCTCTGCAGCCCGTGCAGCCTGCTGCTTCTAAGCCGGCTCATTACTGTCGCGCATATTAATGATGCACGACACAGCCGACCCGGAAGCAGCTGCTGCGGGGGTCAGCGCCGGCCGGATGCTGCACCGCGGGAGCGATCAGGACCATGGAGAGCGGGAGCGCGCGACAGGTAACTTAATCTCTAAGTGCAATCACGGGCCACGGAGAACGGAGCCCGGATTGCACTTAGACAACCCACGTGTGCTGAGATTCACGGCACACGCAGGGACATGTGCGTGTTTTACACGCCACTGAAAAACGTCTGTGTTTTTCACTGACGTGTGAAACGGGCCTTAGGCCCCCTTCACACTTTCCGTGAAAAACACGCACGTGTGTTACGGGCCGTTTTTTCGGGTCCGTATCCCGTTTTTGTGTCCGTTTTTATGGTCCGTGTGGCATCTGTGTGAATTGCGTATGCTAGCCGGTGTTTTGTGTGCAGAACGTCCGTGTGTGCGTGTGGAATTAACGTGTATGTGTACGTGGAATGTCCGTGTGTGTGATGCACAATGTCGTTTATAAATGTTGGCTGACAGCCGACAGAGTTGCCGCGATGAGAATGAACTCGGGTGAACTTCACCCGACTTCATCCTCATACCACGGCTCTGTCTGTGTCGTGTACTGATTAGCGGTCACCGGTGAAGGATTCACCGGTGACCGCTAATCCCCGAGTGACTGAAGTTTCCCCCCCTCTCTCATACTCACCGATCCCCGATCACCGCGCGGCGCTGACGGGATTCACACTGCTGCGGCGGCTTTTACTATTTTTGAAAAAAGCCGGCCGCTCATTAAACAATCTCGTATTGCCTACTTTCCTGCTTTTCGGCGCCTATGATTGGTTGCAGTGAGACACGCCCCCACACTGAGTGACAGCTGTCTCACTGCACCCAATCACAGCAGCCGGTGGGCGTGTCTATACTGTGCAGTAAAATAAATAATTTAAAAAAAACGGCATGCGGTCCCCTGCCAATTTCAATACCAGCCAGATAAAGCCATACGGCTGAAGGCTGGTATTCTCAGGATGGGGAGCCCCACGTTATGGGGAGCCCCCCACCCTAACAATATCAGTCAACAGCCGCCCAGAATTGCCGCATACATTAGATGCGACAGTTCTGGGACTGTACCCGGCTCTTCCCGATTTGCCCTGGTGCTTTGGCAAATCGGGTAATAAGGAGTTAATGGCAGCCCATAGCTGCCACTAAATCCTAGATTAATCATGTCAGGCGTCTCCCCGAGATTCCTTTCATGATTAATCTGTAAATTACAGTAAATAAACACACACACCCGAAAAAATCCTTTATTAGAAATAAAAAACACAAACACATTCCCTCATCACCAATTTAATCAGCCCGAAAAAGCCCTCCATGTCCGGCGGAATCCAGGATGGTCCAGCGTCGCATCCACTGGATCCAGTGACAGCGGGTAACCTCAGTGACAGCTCAGCTGATCGCGCGGCACTCTTCATTGCTGCGTGGAGCTGACAGGAGCGGCTGTGTCTGCTGCAGCTCCTGTCACCTCCATGCAGCACAGCTGGATGCGACGCTGGACCATCCTGGATTCCGCCGGACATGGAGGGCTTTTTCGGGCTGATTAAATTGGTGATGAGGGAATGTTTGTGTTTTTTATTTCTAATAAAGGATTTTTCGGGTGTGGTGTTTATTTACTGTAATTTACAGATTAATCATGAAAGGAATCTCGGGGAGACGCCTGACATGATTAATCTAGGATTTAGTGGCAGCTATGGGCTGCCATTAACTCCTTATTACCCCGATTTGCCAAAGCACCAGGGCAAATCGGGAAGAGCCGGGTACAGTCCCAGAACTGTCGCATCTAATGTATGCGGCAATTCTGGGCGGCTGCTGACTGATATTGTTAGGGTGGGGGGCTCCCCATAACGTGGAGCTCCCCATCCTGAGAATACCAGCCTTCAGCCGTATGGCTTTATCTGGCTGGTATTGAAATTGGGGGGGACCGCACGCCGTTTTTTTTTAATTATTTATTTATTTTTATTTTACTGCACAGTATAGACACGCCCCACCGGCTGCTGTGATTGGGTGCAGTGAGACAGCTGTCACTCAGCGTGGGGGCGTGTCTCACTGCAACCAATCATAGGCGCCGGTGGGCGGGAAAGCAGGGATTACGAGATTGTTTAATGAGCGGCCGGTTTTTTTCAAAATAGTAAAAGCCGCCGCAGCAGTGTGAATGCCGTGCAGTGCCGCGCCGGTGATCAGGGAACGGTAAGTATGAGAGAGGGGGGGGAAACTGACCGACAGACTGTGAGAGAGGGACAGACAGACAGAGACCGACAGAGAGACAGAGAGACCGACCGACGGACCTTAGGGAGATTGACCGACATACACAGAAATAGAAAGAATGGCCGACATCACTAGAAATAATAACAACAACGAACACGGACTATAGGTAGATGCATACGTGTTTACTAACGTGTGTGCACATACCCATAGACTTTCATTGTGTCCACGTGTCCGTGCAAAACGCAAACACATACGGATCACGGACACGCACACACGGACATAATGAAATAACGCACGTGTGACCACAATCAGAGATTAACATTGGTGCATGTTTGTTCGTGTCTCCGGTATATACGGAAACGGAAAAAACACGCACGTGTTTCACGGACGTGTGAAGGGGGGCCTTAAGCTGCATAAAAATGTCAATGAAGATTGACTTTGCCGGTTTACGCACAATCCAAATTACTTTAAAACCTCATAGAACAACTGCACAGAATATTCTCTTTCTATATTTCTAAGATAAAAAGTTATGAACCAGTAATAAAATTAGTAATTAAAAAAAAAAAGATGAAAAAATGTATTGTAGTAGCAACTGTTCCAGGAGTATCTGCACACAGTAAAATAAATGTATAATTAAACAATCACCAATGCCCTATTATATACAGTGGAACCTTGGATTACGAGCATAATTGGTTCCAGGATTGCGCTCTTAAACCAAGTTACTCTTATATCAAAGCGAATTTTCTCATAGGAAAAAATTGATATGCAGACAATTTGTTACACAACCGAAAAATATTTACAGTATTTATACAAACTTATTACAGTAATACAATATAATGTCCTGTATTCATATAAAATTATTACAGTACACTAATACAAAATGCTGTACAGTAAAAGCATATAAAACAAATTAAACTGCACGTTATCTTAGAATAGAATTGTGGTGTGCGAGAGGTACAGTAAAGAGAGAAAAAATGATGTATAAATATGACAACCTTTATTCTAGTACAATACAAAAAACATACCCCAAAACTATTCTCCCCAAAATAAGGGCAGAACTAAGGCTGCTTTCACACTTGCGTTGGACGGCTTCCGTTGCTATCCGCAGCTGTCACGCTGTACTCTAAGGCTAAGTTCACACTTCAGTTGTTTTCAATCCGTCAGGTCCGTCAGCAACGGATCAGTTGTTTTTTAGATGTCAACTGATGCAACTGATGTGTTTTTCACAGGATTCCTTTCACAGGAATCCTGTGAAAAAACTGATCCGTTGCGTCCGTTACATCCGCTGTGCATCCGTTTTTTGACGGATCAGTCATGATCAGTTTGTGTTTGGGACAGCCCAGTGGGCGTGCCAAACATGCTGGGCATGCTCAGTAGAGCATGGCGGAATCCAGCGCTGGATTCCGTCGTAAGACGGATTACGACGGAATCCAGCACCATAGACATACATTGCAAGTGTGGCGGATGGCGACGGATTCCTGCGCGGCGCGTTAATTTTGACGGCCCGAAAAACGTTACATTCTGCGTTGCTCCCCGCTCGGCGGTCAGTCAAAAACGACGGACCGCGACGCAGCGGATGCAACGCAGGGTCATCAGTCGCAATCCGTCACTAATAGAAGTCTATGGGGAAATACTGGATTCCTGCAAAATATTTTGCAGGATTCCGTAATTCCTCAAGGCTACGGATTGTGACTGATGCAAAACAACTGAAGTGTGAACTTAGCCTAAGATGTACAATAGCAGTACAGCGCAGTAATGTGGAACTGAGAGGATTCCTGAAACTATCTGAGAAGGTAGTTAGCTGGTAAACCACTAGGGGGCGTAAAAGTGGAGGAAACGTATGAGCAGGGAATTCCCTAGCAGAGGTAATACTAGTCAAGCTCACCAGATGGCAGTAGAATCGTCAGAAAGCCGTGTCACAACATGAGGTCTTGTAAGTACACAAGGGCAAAGTCTAAACATAGTCAGAGGGAAGCAAACAGTCAGTAGCCGAGAAATCAGAACTCAGAAGCGAGGGAGAATGGGAAGACAAGAACAGAATCCAGGTAAACAGATAAGGAACGAACAGGGAGACAGCGGGAGAGACACTGATGGAAACAGACAACAGAGGAGGTTAACAGGTCAGGTGAACACGGAGGTCAGGAGGGGGCAGGGCAGACAACAGGTCACTCAAGAGCAGAACACAGCAGAGCCAGAAGTATCACTGGCAAAGTCCAAGAGAAACAGTGCCCTAATAAAGCAGCCTGACCTCCAGAACGAGGCAGAAAGGATTAACCCCTAACGTGACCTGCATCAGAAGGGAAACTAAAAAAAAGGCTCAGCTCCAGCTGAGCCAGGAGTCAATCATGACAGCAGCCTTGAGGAATTACGGTAACCGTTGCAGGAATCCGTTATATTCCTCATAGACTTCTATTAACTACGGATAGCAACGAATGGTCTTGCATTGCATCCATCCCGCGGCGCATCAGTTGTTTTAACGCTGACCGCGAGTGATCGTCGGGCGGATGGAATGCTGCATGTAGTATTTTTCTGTGCTTGGCGGAGTGTCAAAAAAACGCAGCCTGCAGGAATCCGTTGGCGTCCGTTGTTTTCATAATGGACGCCTATGGTGGCGGATTCCGTTAGAATGCGTCATTTGACGGATTCCGTTAACGCAACCGTCTTTACACAACTGCGCATGCCCAGATGTGTAAAGTCTAGGAAAAAAAAACTATAGCAGATTGCGTTATTTTGTACGATCTGCAGCATCCATTGTGCCACTATGTGCAACGCATCCGTCACACAACGCAATGCTACGGATCCCGTCCAACGCAAGTGTGAAAGTAGCCTAAGCCAAATGTGGGGTAGGAATACTGCACAGGCAATTATATTACAGTACAAGCAATGTGCTGCACTGGTTAGCAGAAATAAAGTATAATACTGTATCCACAAATGCAAATTGATAGACATGCTATATAGTATATACTGCACTGTACAATGGTATACTGAGTACAGTACATATGTATAGAAAGTTACCTCCAGAGCGGGTCAGAGCGCGGTGAAAGGACAGAACCGGAAGTGTGCACGGTGAGAATTTGCTCTTATTGTAAAGCATTGCTCTTAAAGGGGACCTGTCACCAGAATTTTCGCTATTAATCTAAAAGAATCCCCTTCTGCAGCTCATGGGCTGCATTCTATAAATGTTCATCTTGCTACTGGCCCCCCTTTCAGACCTAAATAACAACTTTATAAAATATTACTTTTTGCTATGGTAATGAGGTTTGCTGGCCCCGTGGGTGGGCTGTATTTCATCTGTTATACCCCCTTCTGCTGCTGTTTGCCATCCCCCAGTGTTCATTTGCATAGATGAGGCCGCCGCCCACATCTTCCGCAGTGCTCCGGAAGTCTCGCGCATGCGCAGTGGCACTATTGCGGGACTCAGCATGGTTTTCAAATTGCGAGCGCCGGTGATGTTATTGCGCAGGTGAGAGATTATGGGCGGTGCTGTGAATGTCATCACCAGCAACATCCAAGTACCTGCCCATAATCTCGCTCCTGCGCAATAACATCACCGGCGCTCGCATTTTGAAAACAGTGCTCAGTCCCGCGATAGTGCCACTGTGCATGCGCGAGACTTCAGGAGCACTGCGGAACATGAGGGCGGCGGCCTCATCTATGTAAATGAACACTGGGGGACAGCGAACAGCGGCAGGAGGGGGGATAACTGACGAAATATAGCCCGCCCATGGGGCCAGCAAACCTCATTACCATAGCAAAAGGTAATATTTTATAAAGTTATTTAGGTCTAAAAGGGGGCCAGTAGCAAGATGAATCTTTATAGAATGCAGCACATGAGCTGCAGAAGGGGATTCTTTTAGTTTAATAGCGAGGCAAGTTACAAATTTTTAGAAAGCTTTGCTTGTTTTGCAAAACGCTCTCAAACCAAGTTACTCTTAATCCAAGGTTCCACTGTAGTGTGGAATATACACGTCGTACCCTGTCGACGTTTTCCATATTTCTAAAAAACAACAATTGTGTAGGATAGAAGTTGTTTTTTTACTGTATTTTAACACAGCGATGCGCCCATAGCACAGGTCCAATCTATATACAATATAAATAGGACCAAAATAAAATAGAAAGCACAAGAAGCAGTGACACAGATTGCCTGCCTGCTACCTCCGAGATTAGCAGCTGCTCCATCCTTTCCATTTAAACAAGAAAACCAAGGAACAGAAAATGTGATGATATCAGGATGATACCAAATTGGCTTCCTCATAGAGCTCGGCCAGCAGGAAGCCTGGAAAATGACTAAACAACTTGACCTGCAGCGTTCAGCGGCAGATAATCCTGACGGGAAGGACACCAAATGTCTTCTGCCAGGTGGGAATCGGGAGAAGCGTATAACTGATTGTCTAACAATCCTCACGGTCTGGATTATAAAACACAGTAATCTGCATAGGAAATGAATAGGGTGAATTCAAATAAATCAGAGACCGGATGAAATGTGAACGGTTTGGGTAAATGAGCAAATTTACAGATTTCCGGACCTATAGAAATGAGACAACAAAGCACTTTCTTGTATGTCAATCTCCTAATGTATTTTCTCTATTTATCACATTGCTGCAGACAGTAAAGGCCGATATTCAGCCAAATCAATGTTAATAGGAAAAATCATTCCCCTTCACTGCCCTGCACTCAGAAATCAACCAATATCACTAATCACGTTTTTCATACGGACCAAAAAAAAAATGAATTAATTGTCAGCAGCTATGTAAACAGGGATGTACTGCTGACAAAAAGTGCAAACACGTTACAAAGTGGTCCCATTGGGAATCTTTCCTGACTAGTCCTAGTTTCTGTAACGCGAGGTAAATTGTGACATGCACTCGTGTGAACGAAGTGAGACCTTCCTGAGTGCTATTTAATTATGGGTCTTGGTCCGGACGGACGGGGGTGTTCGTGGCATACCTCTCTTCTTTTCTATTTCTCTCCCCTCCTTCTTCACTCTTTCCTTCTCTCCTTTAAGTGATTCCTGCCTCTAATGCTATGGAATATGGAGTATTATTATTATTATTGAGTGCACCTTGATGCTACTCTCTCTACTTTGTATGTCAATGATCAATGATTGGAATTGCTTATGTTATGAAAATCAATAAAAAATGTTAAATTTAAAAAAAAAAAAAAAGTGCAAACAGAATAGAACTAATCATTATGGTGTATAAATGGGACAGCGTATTTAGAGGAGCAGAGAACCGGTAACAACGCTCTCGTATTGCACTGTAACATGGCAGTGATCACCCGACAATGAGCAAAACGCTTGGATACTTCAAGAGATCAATTTATTTCTGCTAGCCAAAGAAAATCATCATTATTGGCAGCACAGTAATTGAGCACTGATCAATTTGTTGTCACAGACTTCACCGAATGTCATGGCGCATTGGACTCTATTCACATTTTAGATTCTGACACCCTACCCGATGTTTTCTCTGGTGTCTGGGATCAAGACAGGCAGATTCGGGCGTTGACCTGCTGTGTGCTGATTCTTAGGCAGGTTACCAAGAGTTAATCTCTGATAGTCTGCTTGCTCCTTCAATCACATGTTGTAGGGAGGCCTATCACATCTGCTCCACTTCTATTTATACTGTTGGAATCCTTCTACCCATGCCAGCTATAGTTTTTTCTATGTTGGTCTGTGAGGTGTGGTGTCCTAGACTCGCTGGTGTAAGTTGTGCTTAGTTGTGGTTTTTGCTTGGTGAAGTTGTGGAGTTTACCCCTGTTGTTTTGTGGCTTCATCCCTGCTCTTGTTTTCCTCCTGAATCTCTTATTGTCTTATCCTGTGTGTGTGCGTGCTGTGTGAGAGAGTTTAGGTTGTATCATTGTCTGTGGTTTCAAAACACCCTTATCCGTTCCTGCCTGGGGGAGGGGGATTTAGATCAGGACTGGTCAGGAGCAGGGCCACAAAGGAGACTCAGGCATCTTCACCATTAGGAGTATCCTTGAGGATAGAGATAGCAGTGGGTCCCTTAACTTGAGTGACAGCTTAGCAACCTCGGGTCCCTGCTATCCCAAAGTCACTGTGATACTTGTCTGTAATTAACGGCGCTTATTAATGAGTCAAAAAACGGCTCATTTACGTGTGTCATTACACCGAGGAGCAAGGATCCTTTTAAATGGGCAGAAAAATTGCCCAAATTCATGGTGATTGCTGCATGTAAAACAAGCACTGATTAACTTCCTATATTGTTGATCAGTGCATGCAGAAATCATCATGAATTTACAAACTGTATGGGATGGACAATTGGGATGATTGTACTTTCCCATACAGTTCCCACCACATCCCCGATTACATGAGAGCATGTGCTGCTGACAATCATTTTCACACCCACATAAATTGTCATTTTTCTAGGTATGCCTACACGTTTCCATGAATGTTCATTCGGTTGATCAACGGACCTTGTAAAAAAAAAAAGCTTTTGTTTATTACAATCTAAAGGCCACTTTACACGCAACAACATTGCTAACGAGATGTCGCTGGGGTCACAGAATTCGTAACGCACATCCAGCCTCGTTAGCGACGTCATTGCGTGTGACACGTACGAGCGACCGCTAACGATCAAAAATACTCACCACATCGTTGATCGTTGACACGTTCATTTTCAAAATGTCATTGATCTTCTGGGACGCAGGTTGTTCGTCGTTCCTGAGACAGCAAACATCACTACGTGTGACACCCCGGGAACGACGAACAACACCGTACCTGCGTCCTCTGGCAACAAGGTGGGCGTGACCTTCTTGCGGCTGCTCTCCGCCCCTCCGCTTGTATTGGTTGCCTGCTGTGTGACGCCGCACGAACCGCTCCCTTAAAAAAGAGGTTGTTCGCCGGCCACAGCGACGTCGTTAGGAAGGTAAGTTCGTGTGACGCGCACTACCGATATTGTTCGCCACGGGCAGCGATTTGCCCATGACGCACAAACGACGGGGGCGGGTGCGATCGCTCGCGACATCGCTAGCGATGTCGCAGCGTATAAAGCGGCCTTTACTCTTAAAACTGAGTGGAAATGAGAAAGCGCAAGATGCTGGAAAGTAGTGGACGTTGGTTGGGCATGTGAATAGGGTGCTGGGAGTAAAGAAAAGGGGAAAGGCGGTCAAAAAGCCACTAAGGGTCTGTTCACATTCTGGTTGGGAGTCCCATTTATGTGATCAGACAAGAAACAGAGAAATGGGTTTCACGCCATCTCATGGATTTCTGGCTTCTTCATGGTGTTGGTTTTTAGAATGGATGAAAGTGCAGCATGAGGAACCTGTTCTTCCATTCTAACAACCTGACACCGAAGAAAAACCAGAGGGACCCAATATTAATGAGTGGGGCCCCCCCTACAGAAAAAAAAACAACTCCGAAAAGAGTCGGGAAGGATTTTTTTTCCACTAATGTGGAGCTTCCTGTATGACCCATGGGATTTTTTGTCTTCTTTTGGATCAACATGTTAGGCTATGGGTTGAACTCTATCGACGTAAAGGGGTGTTCCCATAAGCAAAGTTAATCTTAAACAACAAATTTTGGAATAATAATAATTTCCACAATTGGATGTGTTTAAAAAAATGTTCCTGTGCTGAGATAATCTTATATATGTGTCCCTGCTGTGTACTGTGTAATGGCCGTGTCTGACCGTACAGGAACATGGTCTGATCATACCACATCTCCTGGGCAGGGGAGGACACAAAAGGGAGCATACAGATAGCACAGCACAGGATCACAGCTGATTTTTTTTTGAGGTAAAGCATTTTCCTGCCTGTTTTTTTAAAAAAATATTTTACCTCATAGAAAGAATAACATGCAATCCCAAACTGTAATGTCTGTATACTTTATTACTTCCTCCCCAGCCCAGGAGATGTGGTATGATCAGACAATGTCCCTGTATGGTCAGACACGGCCATTACACAGTACATACAACGACACATATATAAGATTATCTCAGCACAGGAACACCTTTTTTAAACATCCAATCATATAAATTATTATTATTCTAAGATCTATTGATTAAAATCAACTTTAAAATGAATGTTGTTCACGGGAAAACCCCTTTAAGTCTACGTTAAATCTTAAATCCTATGAAACATATGAACATAACCCGAGCAGTGGTCTGAGATGCTAGATACAGAAATATGGCAGCAATTTTTTTGATCCACAAGAATTTTGCCACAGGTGAAGGAACATCTAGATCTTTCATCATTACTAAGTATTATTAGCCACCATCTTTATTTTTTATTTACTTTCTTGGGGGGGGGGGGAGTAAAAAAATTAACAGCCAAGCAAAAATGAATGACCAATAAATGATAAATGGAACAGTTTGCCAGTGCACGAGCCACTCTTAGGCCCCTTTTACACGTCAGTGATTCCGGTACGTATGACGCCGTTTTATACGTACTGGAATCATGGACATACGCAGACCCATTAAAATCAAAGAGTCTGCGCACACATCCGTGATTTCTCACGTACCGCGTGGCGCACATGCATGTCCATGTGTTCTGCACGGAGACAAGTGTGTTCTTTTCTGGCAGCACTGATGTCACACGGACCACACAGTGGTGTGACATCAGTGTGACATGTAAGGGAGAAAACACGTGTCTGTGTAATAAAATTAATTTTTCATACTCACCTGTCTCCAGCATTGCTGTCTTCGGCGCTGCTGTCACTTGCTTTAGGGCCCGCACACTATGCTCATGCATATTCACTGCAGCGTGAACCTGGAAGCAAGTGTGACCGCAGCACCGGAGGTTCCTGATCTCCGTGTGCTATCACTGCTAGTAAACGGAGAACATATGTGTGACAAAATCACAGCACACGGAGTGCCATACGTACCTTCAACAAATCCCTGAAAAACGTGTGTTTTCCACGGACATGTGAAAGAGGCCATGAGCTGTTTCCTGTTCTTACAAATGGAGATAGAGCTTGGGACCTATCTGTTTACATCCTAAATCCAGAGTTTTTCCTTGTTCCTACCACACCTTCCATAGCTTTAAAGGCCTTGTTACATGCAGCGATATCGCTAGCGAGCGTACTCGCCCCCGTCAGTTGTGCGTCACCGGCAAATTGCTGCCCGTGGCGCACAACATCGCTTGGACCCCTCACACGGACTTACCTGCCTAGCGATGTCACTGTTGCCAGCAAACCGCCTCCTTTCTAAGGGGGCGGTTAGTGCGGCGTCACAGCAGCGTCACTAAGCGGCCACCCAATAGAAGCGAAGGGGCGGAGATGAGCGGGCATAACATCCCACCCACCTCCTTCCTTCCGCATTGGCGGCGGCCACAGGTAAGCTGTAGTTCATCGCTCCCGTGGTGTCACACATAGTGATGTGTGCTGCCTCGGGAATGATGAACAACCTGCGTCCTCAACGATCAACGATTTTTTGAAAATGAATGACGTGTCAATGATCAACGATAAGGTGAGTATTTTTAATCGTTAACGGCCGTTCGTTGGTGTCACATGCAACGACATCGCTAACGATGCCGGATGTGCGTCACGGAATCCGTGACCCCGGCGATATATCGTTATACGTCATTGCGTGTAACGGGGCCTTTAGACAATGACAATACACTGATCTGCTTTAAAACTGTAGAATGAGAACCAAGCAAGAATACTCTACAGACAGGGCACGTACCCATCAAGGTACAATGACCATGGGTTGACAAACTAGACCTTGCACCGTTAATATAGAACTATAGCAACATTGGGGATGTAATTCCAAATGGAAATGATATAAAAGAGAAAAAAAAGGTAATATCCATAACAAAGAATGAAAAAAACCCACAAAATATATAACATTTTTATATAGTCCTAGAAAAGCAGCATCCCCTTATTTTAGAGCCATTTACAATGACTAGTATATAAAAACGCAGAATATAATGAATACAGTGTCCCTGAAATTAAAGGTGAGGCCATGACTCTGACCTCGTGCCGGCAGGTATCTGGGACTAGCCTGGGACGATTACGGCCATAACTCATTTTTTATAACGACTTTATGATATCGTATGCTAGCGACATGTGAAGCCCAGATAGGGAGTCCCATCAGAACAATGAAGCGGTGCTATATACGACAGGGGAGGATATCGATCACATCCCCTTCACCACACAAATAATACCTTTCAGACAGAAGTGGGGAATTTCCATAGAGCTGCCTAACTTTACAGGGACAATAACGGAGGGCACTTCCACTGAAATATGACTTTAATATCAACAGGGATGAAATTGGTAAAGTACGGCTGCAGCTTTCATTGATTTTCTTTTAATTTATTGTCTTGTGAGGGTAAAAGTGAAGGTCACAGCTTCGTTAATATGTAAATAGTAGACACCAATATGTGCCACATGATAGCAATGATTCCCGAACTCATAAAAAAGGGCGGCCGTTTACATGGGTGAACTGCCAAAATAACATTCCACCTTACACTGTATTTCAACTTTATTAATTGTAGCTATATGTAAGGAAATCTAAAACATCAACTTTTTTATTTGTTACTTTTTGTTGTTCCTGCTGCTTATATGGCACCACCACATTCCACAGTGCGGTACAGACTGTAAAGAAGTATTGATGTGAGTGAAAATCTATTTCATCATCACAAACACATATTTATAGGAGACATTTTAATCTTTCAGTATATATTTAGAGTGTGGAAGAAACCTACAAAAACATGGGGAATAACATTAAGGGGTACTTTGCACGCTGCAACATCGCTAGCCGATGTTTGCGATGCCGAGCGCGATAGTCCCCGCCCACGTCGCACATGGGATATCTTGTGATAGCTGCCGTAGTGAACATTATCGCTAAGGCAGCTTCACACGCACATATCTGCTCTGCGACGTCGCTCTGGCCGGAGACCCGCCTCCTTCCTAAGGGGGCGGGTCGTGCGACATCACAGCGGCGTCACACGGTAGGCGGCCAATAGAAGCGGAGGGGAGGAGATGAGCGGGGCGTAAACATCCCGCCCACTTCCTTCCTTCCGCATTGCCGGTGGAGGCAGGTAAGGAGATGTTCGTCGCTCCTGCGGCTTCATACACAGCGATGTGTGCTGCCGCAGGAACGAGGAACAACATCGTATCTCCTATTGGTGCGACATTATGAAAATGTCTGACTCTACACAGATCACCGATGTATGACGCTTTTGCGAATGTTTATCGGCGCATCTAGGCTTTACACGTTGCGACGTCATTACTGGCGCCAGATGGGCGGCACTTTCGATTTGACCCCGACGATATCGCAGTAACGATGTCACAGCGTGCAAAGTACCCCTAACTCCATGCCAATCGGATTTGTATATGATCAAGGACTCGTAAAGGGAATCTGTCAACAGGTTTTTGCTATGTAATTTGACAGTAGCATGCTGAAGAGCGAGAGACTCTGATTCAGCGATGTATCACTTAGTTTACTGGGTCTGACAGTAGTGAGAGAATCACAGTTTTCTCTGCTGCAGAGCTCAGAATGCTGAGCCCTGTATGACCTTGCTCACACCCAATGATTGGCAGCTTTCTTTGTACATTGTGTGCTGTCTGGAAGTTGCCAATCAGTGTTGGGAGCGTGGTAGGACCAGGAGGCACAAGTGTCACGCTGTACAAAAGGCTGGTAAGACGTAGTATCGTATTCCCCACTAGGTGGCAGCAGAGCAGTGAAGGAGAGTCAAAGTAACACTGTAACAGAAAGGAGACTGAAGTACAGCAGAGTAACTTCAGCAGGCAGTTCACAGGTGAACCACCAGGGGGAAATAGAGTAGTCAAGCAGTCAGGGTCAAGCCGGGAAGTCAAGTCACGGCAGAGGGAAGAACAAGGTCAAGTCAGGAAACAGAACCTAGGTCGGATGCCGGGAGATCAGGTATACAGAGGGAAACACAAAGGGCACAGGGAACAGAAGACAAGACTGGAGGGTGAGAAGACACAAACACGGTAAGGAGGATGAACCAGGAAGGGTAAACATCTGACAGGAGCGGGAAGTCAGGGACTGGGAGAGACGGACGAATGGGAGAGGGCACAGGTCAGGGCACGGTAACAAGGAGTCAGATCAAACAGGAAATCTCACCAGAGCCAGTCACAGGCTGCAGAGCAAAATAATAACCAGCACAGGAATGCAAGTGCAGCGACCAGATTAGTGTCTCCTGAAACCAGAACAAGGCTGATGGGAGTAAACTCCGGACATGACCAGGCCATGTCTGGGAAACTCTGGAGTGGGGAATACCGGTACTGGATCATGACAACAAGGTCCAAGGTTTTTTCCTGATGAAGAAGCCGGTGTAGGCTTTGAAACGCGTAGAAATAAAACACAACTGATAATAACTCTCGTGATCGTGGACTCATCATCCTTATACCAGAGCGCAATGCAAAAAACATCCAGATATCATTCATCACTCTCATCCTCCTTGCCTTTGGATCTGCAGCAGCCTCTCATTTTATGTGCATTACTATTCCCACCAGGTGAGCACACCTATTATTTCTTCTATCCTCCATACCACCGGATAAGACCCTATGCGCTTTTTTCCCCCATCACATTCTCCTAAGGATATGAGGGGTTAGAGGTAAAATACGCACCTACACCCCACTGGTAATGTGACCATGTCCATAAAAAAGGTCCTTATTCTTGCCAGACTGGAGAAATGTAGATGCTATATGGGGAGAGCCAGAGGGAATCTGTACATTGGTGCCATTGAATAAGGCCAAGTTCACACTACTGTATTTTCAGTGCCGTCCATGAAAAAACTCAGTACTCAGTCCAATATTATTCAATTAGACTGCTCAAATGTGCATTATTTTTTACAAAGTGAAAGTGCATGTGAAAAAAATAGCGTATAGCGATACAGATGGCTCTACTACCCTATGGGGATCTCCATAGGCACATAAATAGTTTCATATATCAAAGAAAAAGGAAAAGTGCCAGCAACAATGTGATCACCATTGAAATACTTTACTGTACAAATATACAATGACAAATAACATGAGCCGACAAACAGGCTAAAAACATTTAAAAAGCCAAAATATAGCACTACTAGTTTTTCCGAATGATGGATGAGGCTCAACTATTCAAGCCTATGGGAGAGCAAAAAATGTGGATGCCATATAGATCAAGCATATAGAATCTGATTTTTACAGATATATTTCAATTCTTTAAGAAAGGAAACACGATTTGGGCTTGTAAATTTTAATAATTCCTTATTTATAAAAAACGAATGCCATACGGATGGAAAATGAATGACAACTAAGATCAAATCTTCCTTTTTTTCAGGTTGAAACTCGGATGATTATTTTTTAATTTACGCTTGTGTGAATTTAGGATGATTTTTTTTTTTGCTTGTGTGAACTTAGCCTAAAGAGATTTAGCATGTATATGATTGGGATGGATAATGTGAGAGCGCAGGGGTTAAGTGTAAAGGGGGCTTTACACGCTGCGACATTGCTAGCGACAGCACCCGCCCCCGTCGTTCGTGTGACATTTGGTGATCGCTGCCGTAGCGAACATTATCGCTACGGCAGCGTCACATGCACATTCCTGTTCAGCGACGTTGCTGTGACCGCCGAACAATCCCTCCTTCAAGGGGAAGGTGCGTTCGGCGTCATAGCGACGTCACTGCGGCGTCACTAAGCGTCCGCCCAATAGCAGAGGAGGGGTGGAGATGAGCGTCCGGAATATCCCGCCCACCTCCTTCCTTCCTCATTGCCGGTGGACGCAGGTAAGACATGTTCGTCGGTCCTGCGGTTTCACACATAGCGATGTGTGATGCCGCAGGAACGACGAACAACCAGTGGCATGCACCACCAATGATATAATGAAAAGGAGCGACGTGTCAACGATCAACGATTTTTGACGTTTTTGCGATCGTTGATTGTCGCTCCTTGGTGTCACACGCTGCGATGTCGCTAACGACGCTGGATGTGCGTCACTAATGACGTGACCCCGACGATATATCGTTAGCGATGTCTCAGCGTGTAACGCACCCTTAAGCCTGCTTTACACGTTGCAATTTCGCATACGATATCGTATGCGATTTGCAACGCCCCCATGGTATGTGTGGCACGTTCAATTTGTTGAACGTGCCGCACAAACGATTAACCCCCGTCACACATACTTACCCGTCCATACGACCTCACTGTGGGCGGCGAACGTCCACTTCCTGGAGTGGGAGGGACGTTCGGCGTCACATCGACGTCACACGGCAGCCGGCCAATAGAAGCGGAGGGGCGGAGCTAAGCGGGACGTAAACATCCCGCCCACCTCCTTCCTTCCGCATTGTGGGCCGGGAGCCGCAGGACGTAGGTAAGATCTGTTCATCGTTCCCGGGGTGTCACACACTGCGATGTGTGCTACCCCGGGTACGATGAACAATCTGACGTGCAATTCTAGAGAAAGGTACGATGTGTATGCGATGAACGTTTTACCGTTCAATCGCAATCGCACGTACCTGTCACACACTACAATGTACCTTACAATGCCGGATGTGCGTCACTTACGACGTGACCCCGCCGACACATTGTAAGATACATTGCAGCATGTAAAGCGGGCTTAAAGTATAAGGAGTCATTTATATACAGTCCTTCCTAAAACACGCTCCCATTTTTGCTGCGTCCTGGTGCTCGCGCGTCACCCTGTGAATTGCTCATCCAAGTTGACAACTCTGTTTATGGTTTTATTTCCAAATGGACATTAGACTTTATGAGAACTATCTGAAGATACTTGATAATAGAAGCCTGGCAACATGCAAAGTGTTATTTCCAGTGCTAGAAGGATGCGGCACAGAATTGTGATGTATGTGATGATGTGTCCGAAAACTGCTGCATGAGAAAGTGCCCGAGTCACATTGCCGGCATCTCTCGAGTGGGAGCATCATCACATTGTGAATGCACTATGATTGAGCACAGATGGCTCAGAGAGACGTGCAAACGGCATATAATCACCACCTGGCTGGCAAGAGACGATTTCTACAGGGATGTCGGACTTAGTTAAAAATGCAAGTCTTCCAGGCTCTGTCTGGGTTTACGATCCAGTTCCGTGTCACCAAGGCAACCATGGAACCCAACCTAATATTAACCTCTCTCCATCTTCTTTATCATTGACCAGGTGATAAATCAGTCCTCTGCAATGGAAATCAAGTATTTATCCCACATATTGATCGATAACCCCTTCCTCTTGACCTTAAAGGGAACCAATCATCAGGATTTTCGTGTATAAGCTGCAGCCAGTGCAGTACTGGCACTATCAGGCACAGTGTGTACATACCATCAGGGGGCAGCTCGGGTGTTTAGTCAGTGAAATACAACTTTATAAAGTTTGAAATTTCGTGCACTTTTTGATTGACGTGTGCACCTCTGCAGATAATGTCCGGGCGGGTTATGCAGGAGTTCCCCGCCCCCCCACCAGCCTGTTCCTCCCTCTCTTCTGATGTCCGGGCGGGTTATGCACGTGTTCCCCGCCCCCCCACGCTGCCTGTTCCTCCCTCCCTCCGGCTGTATGTAAATATCTAATCTTCAGAAACATGGCGCCGGAGTGGGCCTCTGCGCACAGCGCTTATCTCCGGCGCCATGTTTCTGAAGCCCCCGCATTACACAACTTGGTGTCTGAGAGGGCGGCGCCACAGCGATGTCACACCGGCTGGTGTGTTGGCCCGGTGTCCTGGGGCGGCACGATACAGGAGCAGCAGGTAATCGCGTCCTCCGATCAGCTGTTCTGCAGTCCTGTTGTGATCGCGCTCGCTCCTGCGGTCACAACGGGATCTGAAGGAGCGAGGGCGCATGCGCCGCCCTCTAACACCAAGCTGTGTGATGCGGGCTTCAGAAACATGGCGCCGGAGATAAGCGCTGTGCGCAGAGGCCCACTCCGGCGCTATGTTTCTGAAGATTAGATATTTACATACAGCCAGAGGGAGGGAGGAACAGGCGGCGCGGGGGGGCGGGGAACACGTGCATAACCCGCCCGGACATCAGGAGAGAGGGAGGAACAGGCTGGTGGGGGGGCGGGGAACTCCTGCATAACCCGCCCGGACATTAACAGAGAGGTGCACACGTCAATCAAAAAGTGCACGAAATTTCAAACTTTATAAAGATGAATTTCACTGCCTAAACACCCGAGCTGCCCCCTGATGGTATGTACACACTGTGCATGATAGTGCCAGTACTGCACTGACTGCAGCTTATACACGAAAATCCTGATGATTGGTTCCCTTTAACGTACGTATTCCCTCCATTATTTATTTTGAGAATTTTTAATTTATTATGCATTCACTTTAAAGGGGTTGTCGGGCCTATCATATTGATGACTTTGGGTTGGGAGGACAGTGGTTAAAAAGAAATTCTTAGGCACAATCATTAAAAGGCTGGGAATCAGGGTGTGCATGCCATACAAGCTGCACTACGGGTCCAAGTAGACGGGCAACACCAGGATTGCATTGCTTGAAGAGAGGAAGGAGCCGCTAGCATTGCCGGGGGTAATAAATTGTGATACTGTCAAGATGTAACTGTATGATAGCAAGGGACAGGAGCTCCTATGCTGTCCCTCATGCTAGGGGTCCCTAGGCTATCCCTAGCCTCAGTGTTACCCCTAATGGTGGAGATGCCTGAGTCTCGTGCCCAATCCAAAAAATATTAGTGTGCACTCAGCCCCAATTTTCTTTAGAGGTGCTACTGAGGGTAGAATATGTATAGAAGATAACACTGCACTCTCCTCTCTATATCAATGAGACAGAGTTAAAGATTTTCAAAGATCAGTGTGAGTTTATTTTTGGTGACTAATATAGGTAGACGCTTCGGCCTCGCAGGGCTTTTCTCATGTCCAAGCGCTAATTAATAGAAAGAAATGGGTTCCTGAAGTGTGTTAAGTGAAAGAAAAGAATATCCAGAAAATTATGTAGGGAGACCTAGAAGGCTGGTCTGATGGCTGTTTGAGGATCACTGGATGAATAAGGGTTAATGCCAGTATCAGTGTTTCAGTGGTGACACCTCTGTCGCCTCCATCCCAGGAGTCTCGTGGCCAACAATGTTCCAGACCAGAACTATTGTGATTTCGCATCAGCAAAGGAAGGGGTAAGAGTGAGATGGAAACACAGATAAAGACAGACAGGGAAAAACAATACTATAACACACTAAAACTCATAGGAACAAATCATGAGACCCAGGAGAAAAGCAAGAGCAGGAAGGTAGCAACGAAAAGATAACAAGAGTTAACTCCACAACTGCACGCAACAACAAGTACTACAACTACCAGATAGTCTGGATCATAACACCTCACCAGACAAGCTTACATAAACTATAGCTGGAAAGATCCAGCCTGCATATATAGGAGGAGAGCAGATGTGATTGGCTCCCCCACAACATGTGATCAAAGGAGACTAACAAGCAGACCAGCAGAGATTATCTCTTGCTAGCCTGCCTATGAACTATCAATCTGTTGGCTGATGCCCAAGTCTGCCTGTGCTGATCACACACATTAGAGAAGTCATCAGGCGGAGTGTCAGTTTCTGTAGTCTGAACAGATTCCCATGCCGCAATGACAGTTGGTGATGTTTGTAAAAACCTCTGTGTGACAGACAATAAACAACACAATGCGATAGAACAGCTCTGCTATGTTGGTTTAGACGTATCTGTCAACTTAGTTTCAATTAGGAAAAGCCAGAAATCTAAATACAGCTTTAGGCCTGCAACACACATCCGTGCCGCCGGAACGTGTTTGCCATTTTTTACACGTACCGGAGACTCGTGCACACAGGGACCTAGGTAATCCCAATGGTTAGGAGACACGTAAGTATTTAGGAACGGAACGTGTGTCCGTTCCATACTTACGTGTCTCCAAGTGTTAAAAATGCTAACATGTCCATGTTGCTCCGGCAGCACGGGTGTCACACGGCCTGCACACGTACCACACGGATGTAGTGTGGATGCGGGCCCGTGTGACACGCGCCGGAGAAACACACGTGTCGGGTAAAAAAAAAAAACCCCACAAACTCACCTCCACGAGTCCAGCAGTCTCTGTCGCGGCTGTCTCCTGCATCCGACCCCCAGTGAATTTGAACAGCGCTTCACCTTCACTGGGGGCTGGAAGCAGCGTCAGCGGGGCGTGGACTGGGGCGGACAATGACATTCATCACCACAGACAGCTCCAGAAGAAGCAGGTAAGGCAAGGCTTTCCATTCTCCGTGTGTTATTACGTATAACACACGGAGAACACGTATGTGCCACAAAAACGGGACACGGGGAATAAACCACCCCTTTAACACGTACGTGACAAAAACGTTACGTTTTGTCACGTAAGTGTGGCAGAGGCCTTAGACTAACGTCATACAAAGCTATCTTCAATGAGTGTGTGTATAATGTGAGCTCTGGCGCACCCTGGGAGACTGAAGGAAGTGTCCCGGTCCTGTACCGAAATCTTAAAAACGTAGATAAACTGCAACGTTTCAACTATAGGCCAATTTAATAAAGAACTTTGATGAACTTGGTCTTGTCATGCGTCTTTTGTCGGAGCTCCCAGTATAGTGATCGTTTCTTACTATACGGCAGTAGTGTCCAAGCTTTTGGCACCTCCGAGTTTCATTTGAAGAAGAGTTGTCTTGGCCCGCCATTAAATACACAATCGATAACGAACGATGATGAGCAATAAAGGGGTCCATGCAAAATTTTTGAGATATCTGACACCACAGATAAGCAAGAAAACCCTCATATAATAATTCTAATTATGCAGCGTTCTATTTGGAAACTCTTTCAAAAGCATCAAGAAGGTTCCAGATTTCTGATCATTAATATAGAAAATATATCTAAGTAATACAATTTCATTAATGTTATTTTTATATGTATCTTTTATTGGAAAATAAAGAGGGCAACAAGTATAGTGACTAGTTTTATTTTTGCCCTCTTTCTTTTACTTTTTGAATAGAAAATAATAAAACAAAAACTTTAGGCCTCTTTCACACGTCCGTGAAAATCACGCACGTTTTTCACGGACGTGTCAAAGGTGCGTATTGTCTTCCGTGTGCCGTGTTTATGGCACGCGTTTGTTCTCCATGTGTTATCTGTGATAACACACAGAGAACGGGAACTTTCTGCTCACCTGTCCCTGGCTTCGCTGTCCGTGGTGCTGATCTTCGGTCTCCGGTCCTGCCGGCTCCCCGCTGCTGCTGCTTCCAGCCGCAGTGAAGTGAATATGCAATGAGCATAATGAGCGGGGTTGGAAGCAAGTGACAGCAACGGCAGACACAACAGTGCTGGAGAAGGTGATTAAAGGTTTTTTTTTTCTCGCAGACATGTATGTTTGCTCTGGTGCGTGTCACACGGAATACATCCGTGTGGTTCATTTGTGTTCCGTGTTACCCGTTTGCGTTCCGTGTGACACTCGTGATGCCGGACACAAACGGACATGTCTACGTGTGGAGCACATGGGCACACGTATGCTCCACATGTACACATGGTCCATGGCAGAATACGCATGTGAGCGGCAAACCCATTGATTTTAATGGGTCTATGTTTGCCCGTGTCTCCGGTACGTGAGGAAACAGACCAAACACGTACCGGAGACACGGACGTGTGAAGGAGGCCTAAAGGGAGTTGTCTCAAGGTTGGAACTTATCCCCTATCCATGGGATAAGGGATAACTTACAGATACAACTGATCTCGATTGTGAATGGACTGGAAGTGCACATGATCGACCACTACTCCAGTCACATGCCCCAGGTTCTCGGGATCAGTGGGGGTCCCGATGGACAGACCCCAATAATCGTGAACTTATCTCTTATTTATGATAAATGACTTCCAAACTTGAGATAATGCCTTTAGAACAGGTTGTCCACAATATTCATTTGACCATAGCCTTGCAGACACAAAAAATAATAAACATATCAATGCTGAGGCATTGGTAGGTTACACTGAGACTGCTGTATACAGTACATATCATATAGAATACACTGAGACTCTGCTGTATATACACATAATATAAAATACACTGAGACTCTGCTGTATATACATCACATAGGATAAACTAAGACTGCTGTATATACATCACAAAGGAGACGCTGACACTGCTGTATACATCATAGGAAACACTAACGGCCGCTTTACACGCTGCGATATCGTTACCGATATCGCTAGCATGCGTTCCCGCCCCCATCGGTTGTGCATCACGGGCAAATCGCTGCCCGTGGCGCACAACATCACACGGACCCGTCACACTACTTACCTGCCTAGCGACGTCGCTGTGACCGGCGAACCGCCTCCTTTCTAAGGAGGTGGTTCGTTCGGCGTCACAGCGACGTCACTAAGCGGCCGCCCAATAGAAGCGGAGGGGCAGAGATGAGCGGGACGTAACATTCCGCCCACCTCCTTCCTTCCTAATTGCGGGTGGCCGCAGGTAAGATGAGGTTCCGCGTTCCTGCGGTGTCACACATAGCGATGTGGGCTGCCGCAGGAACGACAAACAACATCGTACCTGCAGCAGCAGCAATAATTGGGAATAGGGGGGCATGTCACCAATTAGCGATTTTGAACATTTTTGCAACGATTCAAAATCGCTTATAGGTGTCACACGCAACGACATCGCTAAAGCAGCCGGATGTGCGTCACAAATTCCGTGACCCCAACGACATCGCTTTAGCAATGTTGTAGCGTGTAAAGCGGCCTTAAGATTGCGGTTTATATACTCACCTCAGCGCTGTACATGAAACGTTTTGAAGCTACAGGGCTGTGATGGTGGAAACAGGACAGAATTAAAGGCGTTAACTCCACCCACAAAAAACACCCTCACGCTGTCAGATTTTACCCAGTCTTCTGTGCCCAGCAGCCTTTAGTACAGAATGCTGCATACATACACAGTTCTCACAAAACTTTAAAAGCCAGAGGCCAATAAAATAGGGTCTGCAACCCACTATACCTGGAAATCTTTCTTGGTCCGCATTAAATGGAATCCGTCTGCAGGTTTTTGATACCTCATCTGAAAGCAGTTTAATATAAGCAAAGAGACCCTGAATCCAGCGATGTGTCACTTAGTTTTACTGGGTGCAGCGGTTCTGTCACAGAGTTTATAGATTTAACATACAGCTGAACTAAGAAAAGTGCCCATGTCCACAGCAGGTTCTGTATTTTCAATGTCTATATACAGTGAGCTGCTTACCACAGAAGGAGGCATTTCAGACTAGGGCTCACATGCTGCTGTAGCTGATGTAGTCTGAGCAGTAAGGTCCTGGTGCTAAAACAATAAGAGACAGCTCTGAATTCTGGGTTTTAACCCCTACAGTATACTGTCCTTGGCATAGCATTGCAAAAACCTGCTGACAGATTCCCTTTAACCTTGTTTTCTTATCTGTGCCACTTATTTTCTTTTTGGGAATTTCCCTCTTGCTTCAACTACCATGTTTTTGTGTCTACAGTGTCGGATATTGTCACGCTCCCCGGGGCCCGACGCCGTCCCTCACTCACCGCTCCGGTCCCCGGTCCTCCTGCCCACTGTCACACAGCTCCCTTCTTCCTCTGCGTCCTCCATGCTTCCTGTCCCCCGCTCCCGGCGTTCCTCTGCGTCCCAGGACACACTGTTAGGCTCTCCTGCATCCTCGGCACCGCTTCCTGCTCTGATCTCCAGCACTCGGGCTTCGCGCATGCGCATTAGGGCGCGCACGCGGTCATTGACCTCCTCTTAAAGGGCCAGCGTCCCAGAAACAAGATATTACCTAAATCAGGGACAAGGTATATTAGGATGTTCCTTCCATGTGGGCGGTGCCTGTTCAACGAGTTTCAGTAAGCTAGGTGTTCAGGTCCCCCTTGTGCCTTGCATATATCTAACTCTGTCTCCTCCGCAGAGCCTGTCTTGCTACCGTAACCTGGTCCTGACCACGGGATTGCCCAGGCAGGCTTCCGGTGACTGTCGGCGGGGAATACCACCACCATTCCATCAGCCAGTGCCCGTCTCTGATCCCCGACTTCGTCCGGCGACTTCAACCTTCACGCCTAGCTACATCCTGATCCCGCCTGAGGCTCCAACCCGGCACCTGCACCGGATTCCCGTATTGTCTCCAGGAACTCTGTGGCCCCAGAGACTTCGTTCCACCCGTCCCCTGAGGGACGCTGTCCCTGCACCGCTAGTACTCCGGCTACCGTGCATCCAGGCCCTCTGGTGGGGTAACCGGACAGTCCCTGTACAGGAGTTAGCTCCGGGTTGCTTCACTGGGGGAGTCCGGTGCACGGCCCAGAGGATCCATCATCAAGACATAACAGATATATACATACTGTAGATGTGTTTAACACATTTAAAGGGAATCTGCCATGTAAAAAAAACACTATTAACCTGCAGATATGGCATTAATCTGCAAGTTAATAGTGTTCTGAAGCTGTGTGGCCGCCGCACTGAAAGCTACATTTTATTACATTATTATATCTACTTTAGCTCAGCACTTTGTGCAGTATAGTTTTTTGTCTCGGGTTAGTATTTGGAACCTCTCACTTTTTCCTGCGTTATGGTTTTTAGATTTTTAACTGGGGTCTTTTCAAGTGGCTTCTTGCTGGGGCTCCAAACATATTGTTCGCTTCTGACTACAACGGGTGTTCTACTTTTGATACAGTCCTTCTACAATCAGTGGGAGACCGTGGTGTGCAAACCAGGGGCATGGAAGGTTGAAAAAAGCACCAGCTATCTCGGTGTAACATCCAAGCCGGTACCCAACCCCTCTGCTTCCACTTCGGTCACTGGATAGCACGGCACCTTTGCTGCTCAGTCAGAGAGAACACTCATTCCTTTCCATTAGACTTCTGTAAGCCCTGGGCGGATCTGTCTTCTATTTAAACTCCTGAACCTCTGACTTCCACAACCAGTTAAAAGTTTATCTACCCTGGTTCAGTCCTGTGCTTTCAGGTGCTGTTTTTGCTTTCTTGTATTCCTGTTGCCTGACCATGGCCTATTTCCAGATAATTCTTTTGCTTTCTGATTTCGTACCTTTACTGGCCTGCTGGTTCTAAGTTCGCTACTTGACTGCCATGGCTCAGCGATGGAGGGGAGAGAGGGACGTGGCCTCACTGTTCTCAGAACCAGGCTTACCATGAGAGGGGCATGATTAAGTGCCTACCCAGTTTTCACCAAAGCCTCTGATGGGGAGGAAGTACTTGTCTGA
The DNA here is from genome assembly GCF_048569485.1 of Anomaloglossus baeobatrachus. Classification (NCBI taxonomy): domain Eukaryota; kingdom Metazoa; phylum Chordata; class Amphibia; order Anura; family Aromobatidae; genus Anomaloglossus; species Anomaloglossus baeobatrachus. The sequence goes on along the minus strand of NC_134354.1, from coordinate 94,566,540 downwards.
CGATAGGCACCACGTACCACTCCAGAGTAGCTACTGGTTTTCGTGCTCCACCAAGGCCAGCGTAAGGTGAGACAGAAGAAGGAATACACTGCCACTTGGGAAGGATAGAGAGGGGCAACCCCTGACACTTGCCATTGTGTAGCCCAGGGTTATGGGGTACTCGTTGCCGGGCAGTGTATATCTGGGGAATGTCACTTTGGTGGCCGTTGCCCGGTTCCGTGCCCTGGGCCCTTTTTTGAAAAGGGGAAATATTTACAGGGGATCAGAATAGTGTTCACACAAGACGCCACTTGCGGTGTTGCGGCTATGTGGTTGGAGCCGCCGGTGCACAATGTCCACTACTGGGGCTGGTGTTAATGGCAGCCTGGATGGTAGGCCCTCCGCAAGCAGGGCCGGGCCCCAGAAGGTAGGTGATGTGACGATGTGACGGGTGTTGTAAGAAGGTAGTCCACACAAGGGGTTCAGTGCAACTGGTTCTTTACCCACTTTTTGGTGGTAACTGGTCACACGAGGCTGGCTGGTTTCACCTTCAGGTCCCCTTCGTCCCAGTGCCAGTTTAGTAATCTGGTGCCTTCTTTCCCTGCACCTGTTTCTGGTTGGTCGATCCCCGTGGCGTAGAGCAACCGGGGGCCCCCACCCGGTGGTTTTCCACTGCAGTCCGTATGACGGTAGCGTGAACCCTGTGGGGTTGGAGTTTCTGGTCCTTCCCCCGGTTCTCCCTTTGCTACTGAGTCTCAGATTTTTAAAGTCAGCAAGGTCCTTGATGGTCCCCTCGGTGTGCAGGTGTTAACAGGCCTGCCTGGAGCTTCTGCCTGTCCTAGGGTCCTGTACCCCGTTGGTGCGTAGTTCCGGGAGTACTCCACCGTCCTCCACCGGCAACTACCCTCCTGGGCACCAGGTTACTGTTCACTTCAAGTCAGTGCGTCTGCTCGCTTTCACAGTCACCTCTAGACTCCCTACTGTCTTTCTGACTGTCCACAGTCTGCCCCTCCCACCTGTTCAACTAGTGGACTGGACTGGCTCCACCTCTAGGCGGCCAACCATTGGTCCGACCCTAGCTGTGTACCATTCTATGGGAGATTGTTGGGGAAAACTGGAATTTTTGTGAAGTGTTTGTGTGTGACCAGCACTGGTCTTCCGAGGCCCTAGGGGGTAGACCCTGAATCCTGGTGAGGATGCAGAACCTTGTAGCTCCCTGATGGCTTCAGGGGTGCTACAACATCAACAGTGCTGATGTATCTAGAAGGGTTCTTTCATCAAGTGCGGCGATCACGTTCCTATCCCTTTCTTTCCCTGAGCACAATCCTGTCTAGTGCACAGGGCAGCCAGCCAGAACGCTAGTCCCACTCTAGGCTAAAGACACAGAGAGGATTAGACAAACATGGGTAAAACAAACAGCAATCATACAAGGCACTCCAAACAACAGGAAGACGTAAAGGAGAATGGACAAGTAAGGCAAAATGAAATGCGTTTAAAGGAAGGGAATACACCACACAACTTCCATACAGCAATCTCCGGCTATGTCTTCCAAAACGACTTGCAGGTCTTCAGGTCCCAAGTTCAATCTTGAGGCTAGCTAAAGCAGAGCTATCACGGGCAACTCCCAGAACTGAGATGGGAGTATATATAGCAAAGGTGAATGGGAAACTCAGAACAGCTGATGCTTGGCTTTTCACCCAGATTTAGGAGACCAGACAAACTACTTAATCCTTGCAGCGCCGGACCCTGACATCAGAAATAGAAGGGACCATTCTCCGACGTGGTACCCTCATGACACTGACCATACACCAGCAGGCCCTTAGACAACTAACTATCACCAACAATGCAATACCTCTGAGGAAGGTTTCAGGTGCAGCACAGGTTTTCACAACTTAATAGCAAAGACATGGTACCAACATCGTCAACTACCACTATTTCATGTATACTGTACACAGAATGGTCTGTAAACTCTCCTAGTTTGTGGAAGCTTATAGCTATAATACTTCCTGGCTAACAGAGTATTTTGCAAAGTGTAATAAACTCTATTTGTTAGTCCCAGAGAATCCCTTTAAGACAATCACTGGCATCGGCTCTTGAGCAGATTAGATATATTATAAGTAATGCATTGGCAGATCTGTGGTCGATTTGCTCTACTTCCTTACGAGGAATTCCATGAGCACCTGCTTCATAAACACTCAGAGGTCCAGTCCATTAAATATTAATTTAAATAAATATTTCAACGCAAGAAATACCCGCCTCCAAGCTTCTACCACCACGTGAGTTAATTGTTTCATCTCCATTACGGTCTAAGTAATCGCCACTTTCTCCCCACATATGGCTCTAAATGGCTAAATAATCTGTATCGAGCATCATTGCTAAGGGAGAAACCTTGTGAATGTTTAGGTGTAGGCTCCTGATGTATACCATATATTTATGGGCAACCCCTCCCAAATGCATTTTTCATTCTGTATTTTATTCTCTGATCATGGATCATAGACAAATCTTCACACGTCCAGGTTTCCAGTATGTGTGGTGTCCATTTTCACACGTATTATACTATCTGTTTATCTATCTATCTAGCCAAATACACTGAACAAAAATATAAACCAACACTTGTTTTTGCTCCCATTTTTCATGAACCTAACTCAAAGATCTATGACTTTTTCTATGTACATATAAGGCCTTTTACACTCAATGTGCACAAATTTCTCTAAATCTGTGTTAGTGAGCAGGGATGATCGAATATCACAAATATTCGGCAATATTCGGCTTCGCGAATATCCGACGAATAGGTCGCCACTATGCGAGTATTCGATGCACAATGTAAGTCTATGGGAAGCCCAAATAGTTGCTATTCTGCAACTATTCGGGTTTCCCATAGACTTACATTGCGCATTGAATATTCGCAAATAGTCGAAGCGGGGACCTATTCAGCGAATATGGACGTTGCCGAATATTTGAGGTATTCAATCATCCCTATTAGTGAGTGTGACGCCCTGGCCTATCAGGTCATCACAGGACATTGTGCAATCTGCCCTTCTGCATGGTGACCATCTCCTCCTTGGTTTCGGGTCCCTGGCCTTTGGTGTTGCTAAGAACAAGCTAATCAAAACCCTAGAAGCACTCTGCACCACACCCACCAGACACACCAATGGGTAGCCTGAAGGGAATGGGGCCGCCCACTGGGGGGTTGGTTAGGGAGGGTCAGGAGTGTCAGGAGAGTCAGTTCAGTGGAGTTGAGTGGTGACTCTCGAGAGAAGAGGTCACAAGTTAGTTGGAGGCGGTTAGGAGCTGGGCTCCTCAGTTACTCGGTGGCAAAGGTTGGTTTGGGCCTGGTAGGAGCTGGAACCCCGGTCACAGGGGATCGTGTCAAGGGACACGGAACTGCCGAGGAGGGCAGCCGGCGGCCTTGAGTCATCTCCGGGCAGAGGCCAGGGCATGATGGGGTACGTGGACCCTAGGCCGGGAAGTAGCTTCAAGCATCCTGGTAATTTACCCGACGAGGGCGAAGACTTCCTGTTTCGTCCTCCACCCGCTCCAAAATCGGGGTACTAGCGCAACGAGAGGGATAGGACTTTCCCAATACATAGACTAGAAAATCCCAAGTGTGAACCCTGAGAGCAAGCTCACTCCGTTAGCCATACTGGTGAGCGGGACCCAACTAGTTCTATACTACAGGGGCCAACCAGTGAAGAAAGTGTCAAGGAAAAGGTCATAGGCTAACAAACAACACCATCGGGCACGGGACCCCAGCGTACTCCCTCCCTGCTACAGCAGTGCTAAGAATTCCAGTTTACAAGTTGTCGGTGTCAGCGTTATTGGACTGAGTGAGTACGCAGAGACCCTTTCCTCCCCAACGGTGTTCCCCTCTCACCATCACCAAGCCCCGGGGCATTTCCTCCTATCCACGGAGGGGTTAAACACCTGGTTGCCATTCCATCGCCACCGGGCGCTCCCATAGCAGCGGTGCTATTCCACCTTACCACACAACGTGGGTGGCGTCACGAACTCTAACCACAACATCCCCTGTAAATACCCCCCCTCCACCCACCTCATCGATGTGGCATATCAAAATGGAGAGGTGTTCTTGTCACAGATGAATCCCAATTTTTACTGTACAGGGAAGATGGCAGACTGTGTGTATGGTTTTGTGTGGGTGAGCTGTTTGCTGATGTCAACGCTGTGAATTGAATGGCCCATGGTGTCGGTAGGGTTATGTAGGCAGACTATAGTTAGGTCCATATATATTTGGACAGAGACAACATTGTTCTTCTGTACATTACCACAATGGATTTTGTACAATTCAGATGCAGGTGAGGTTCAGACCTAAACAAAAGGATTGAATAAAAATGTGAGGAACTAAAGCATTTTGTAAACTCCATCCCTTTATTTCAGGGGCTCAAAAGTAATTGGACAAATTAAATATTTAGAAATAAAATATTAATTTCTAACACTTGGTTGGAAACCCTTTGTTGGCACTGACTGTATGAAGTCTTGACCTCATGGACATCACCAGACGCTGTCTTTCCTCCTTGTTAATGCTCTGTCGGCCTTTACTGCAGATGTTTTCAGTTGCTGTATGTTTGTGGGCCTTTCTGTCTGAAGTTTAGTATTTAACAAGTGAAATGCGGCTCTATGGGGTTGAGATCAGGTGATGACTCGGTCATTCAAGAATATTCCACTTCTTTGCTTTAATAATCTCCTGGGTTGCTTTGACTTTATGTTTTGGGTCATTGTCCATCTGTATTATGAAACACTGACCTATCACTTTGGCTGCATTTGGCTGGACTTGAGCACACAATGTTTCTAAAAACCCCAGAATTCTTCCGGCTGCTTCTGTCCTGTGTCACATCATCAATAAACACCAGGGACCCAGTGCCACCAGCAGCCATGCATGCCCGGCCATCACACTACCTCCGCCGAGTGTTACAGATAATGAGGTATGGTTTGGATCATGAGCAGTACCATGCCCTCACCATACTTTTTTCTTTTCATCATTCTGGTAGAGGATGATCCTGGCTTCATCTTCCAAAGAATGTTCTTTCAGAAGTGTGCTGTTTTTTTTAAGATTTTATTTTAGCAATATCTAATCTAGCCTTCTTATTCTTGAGGCTTATGAGTGGCTTGTGTGTCACCCAGGGAATGGGGTACTCGGTCCCGGGCAGTGTATCACTGGGGAATGTCACATTGGTGGCCGGTGCCCGGTCCCGTGCCCTGGGTGCTTTTTAATTTACAGGGGAGATCAAAGTCATTTGTGTGATGTTACCTGCGGGTTGCGGTTAATATGGGGCAACCGCCGCTGCTGAGTTGGTTACTCCTAAGGCTGGTGGTAATGGCAGCTATGGTGGTAGGCCCTCTGCAGGTAGGGTTGAGCCCGGGGAGGTGTATGATGGAGACTGTCGCCATTAATAAGGGAGGCCATACCGTGGGTTATAATTAACAGTCTCTACTCACTCTTGACCCTTGGACGGCTGGTTCAGCTCCCTGTAGTTCTAGTGCCAGTTGATGACTCGGTAGCTCTGTCCCCAGCACCCTCAGTGTGGTTGGCTCCCCATAGTGTGGAGCGTTTGGGACCCGACTGTGACTTTTTGTGGCAGCCTCCTTGTCCGTACGGTGGGCAGTGTAGACCCTGTAGGGCTGGTCTGTGTCCCAAACCCTGATCCTTGCTTTACTGCTGGTGCCCCCGGATCTGTGGGTCAGTGAGGTCTGTGAAGGTCCCCACACTGTGCAGGTACTTGCCAGACCATATGAAACTGGCGTCTGACCTAGGGTCCTGTGCCCCGTCAGTGCTCTTGTTCCAGCGGTACTCGGATATACCTGCCCTGGCGACCACTCTCCTGTTCCCCTGGGTCACTGTTACACGATCCAACTCTCAGGCACCTCTCCTCTCTACTCCTTCACTGCACTGACTACTGCTGACTGACTGCTATCCCCTCCCACCAGGTTGTCTAGTCCCCTGGTCTGGCTCCGCCCTCTAGGTGGCCATCCCTTTGTGTCCGACTAGCCAATGACCCCTGGTGTGGAGTGGGAATTGGAATTTTAGTGTGTCTAGATGTTGCTGGCACTGGTCTTCCAGGTCCAAGGGGGCAGGCCCTGCATCCTGGTGAGGGTGTAGTACCTAGTAGTGCCCTGAGTGACTCAGGGGCGCTACACTTGCACCATACAGTGAACTCTCTGTATTTTCTTTCATGCAGTCTTGTCTTTATGGTAGCTTTGGATATTGATACACCTACATCCTGGAGAGTGTTGTTCACTTAGTTGGATGTTGTGAAGGGGTTACTCTTCCCCATGGTAATTATTTTGCAATCATCTACCACTGTTGTCTTCCATGGGTGTCCAGGTCTTTTTTTCTTTCTGAGGATGTACCAAAATGTAAATTTAGCCACTCCTAATATTGTAGCAATTTCTCAGATATTTTTTTTCTGATTTCACAGATGAAGGATGATTGTTTCACCTGTATGGAGAGCTCCTTTGACAGCATGTTTACGTCTCAGCAAAAACTTCAAAATGTAAGCACCACACCTCAAATCAACTCAATTTTTGTCATGCTAGCTACGGGAAAGTACGGGCCAGATACCTGACCGTAGGTATCACTAGTGCTGGGCCCTAAATAGGGAACAGGTTGGATGAGCTCTTGTCAACCCCACTAAACACTAAAAGAGACACACAGGGGTAATAGGGCATGAACTACTTATCCACAGATGACTCAGGTAGAAGTTCAGCAAAGTTTTAGTAACAATACTACAGAAGAATACACAAGCCACCTGCTTGCAACCAGAGCTTGAATGAACTGAAAAATATCACCAGCTCAAGTTCAGGGAAAATGGGAGTATTTAAGTACAAGGGGAATACTGAAAATCAGCAGCTGGATGGAAGGAGAGCTTTGCTACTTAGTACAATGAATACTAACAGCAGGAACAATAATAGCAAGTCAGGAAGCATTTTGCGCAGACAAACGCTCTGACCTTCTATTGCCGGTCATGACAGTACTATCTGTCACCCATGACACTTTTATGTGCTTAATTGAGCATAAAATAATAAAGGAATTGCCCATACCTGCCCACGAAACAGCCTTTAAGTCAATTGTCAAATTACTTTTGGACCCTTTAAAAGCAGGTTGGTACATGTGAAAGAGCTTAAACTCCTAAATCCTTCATCAAACTTTAATGCTTTTTTTTGTTCTATAAATAAATTGATAAACTAGGAAAAAAGTTGGGGAGTGTTTTTTAAAATAAACTATTTTTGTGTGTGTTTGCTTTTTTTCTTTTTATTTACTGGGTTAGTAATAGGGGTGTCTCATAGATGCCGTTCCATTAATAAACACCAGGGCTTGGTGCAAGCTGATATCACCCCAAAAACATTTACCCCGATTGCCACCACACCAGGGCAATCAGGAAGAGCCGAGGCAAAGCTGTGGGCTGGTACTTTTAGGTTGGGAAGGGCCTAATAACCATGGGCCTTCCCAGTCTGATATCAGCCCTTAGTGGTCTGTTTTACCTATGTTGGTTCCAAAAGTACTAGCTATTATCAAATACATAGATCCTAATTAAAACATAACATTTATTAGATATATTAAAATGGTCTAAAACCACAATTCAAGTAACGTATTAAACCGGTGCACAGAAGGGAGGAGGAAACAAAATCCCTACAATGCACACTCACTCCTGTGCCCTACCTAGCAGTGAAGGTTGGCACCGTATATGCACGATATGGCCCCCCGAGTCATCGACGGCTATCCCTACCCTTACCCTGTAAACCCCTGCAACAAAAGAAGATAAAGTGCAGCGCTCTTAAAAGTGATTAAAGTGCAATACCTGGGTTCACAAAACACCCCTCAAGAAAACCCAGGAGGTCACAAAAGTTCTCTATGAGAACACAATTGTAATAAGGGACAGGCCGATGTATTATTACTTATCTTCCATAGCCTACTGCCTCGACGCATTTCCCCAACAAATCTGATTCATCAGGAGACTGATAATTTACCAATGTGGCTAGATAAACCAATAGGCGCAAATGATACTAGGTACAACTGTGCCGCCCCCACGCCTGTAGCAGCCGAGCTGCTCGGATCCGGACCCGCTGTGTGGCTCAAGGGATCCTCCGGACCCGGGGGTCACGCGGACACGCCAAATGAAAAGGGGGATGTAGTTGTACGGGTTTGGCCATATTGAGTTTGTAACACCACCCACGGTGTGTGGTGAAAGGTGGCACCACCGCTGCTGTTGTGGGACACCCTGGGGGAGATGTAATGGATGTTAACCCCTACGTGGGTAGGGATGGTTGCCCCAGGGCCCAGTGGCTCTGTGCAGGGGATGGCGATGGCAGGGGCCTGCGCGCCCGGACATACCAGGGGATGTTTGGTTACTCACAGTTGAATAAATCACACGAGTCTTTTGGTAAACCAAGGTGCTGGTGGCCGGCTGCCGTAGCCGGTTGTACTCTGGTCCCCCACCCGGGCTGGTGGTCGCCGTCTTTTCCCTCTGCACTGTGTTTGCTTGTGTTGGACTTCCCGGTATGGAACACGGGAGTTCGCTCCCGGCTTGTTGTGTACCTGAGGAGCCGTGCCCGCTGACGCTAACCCGTGGGATCTACTGGGCCCTGGCGGTTGCCCTATCCCTCTCTGTGGGTGGTTGTCTGCTTTTAGGACTTTGGTTGGGACAGGACCTAAAATCCTGCCCTCAGTTGGTTAATTAGCTAAGCCATTGGTTCCGGTCCTGGCTTCAGGGTCCAAGTACCCCCTCTGTGCACGGTTTCCAGGTCGGTTCTCCGGTGTCGGTACCGGCGGGCTCCAACCCTGTCCCGGTCCATCTCGGATCTCCGGCTGCCGTCTTCTCGTCGTCTGCTGACGGATACCACCGTCTCCCACCTAGCCAAGGTACCAGGGCTCCGACCCTGGCGCCTGTCATCTTGAGCTTCACCTCCGCTGGAGCTACACCTAGCCCCAGCCTCCATTCCTCTCAACTTGAACTCTAGACTTTATCTGTCTAACTACTGAGGTTTTTCCCGCCCCGGGCTGTCTAGACCCCTAGGTGGGCGTTTCCTAACCGCCTGGTCCCGCCCACTGGTGTGCCTGTCTTGCCCTGAGGGGGGTGGCTACGGTTTCAGGTCAGCTGTATGTAACCCTGTGATGGATGGTGTTCTTGGGGGCCTCTTGTATGACTACCTGGTTTTGCCAGGGCATCACACAACAATATCTATGTTGGTTATCGAAAATCATTTTTGTAATTTAATTATTTATTTGGTAATAGCTGTAAAATATAGCTATCTATCATCTATCTCTGCACATCTTTAACACATTAAAAAAAAAAAATAATTGTAAGTGGTGTCACACATACACACGGATGGACAAAAAAGAACATAACACACGTGTATTTTATGGATGGGTGGTGTTCTCTTCTGTGCTCCTTGCTGCCCCCTGCTGAGTAATGTACTCTGTATGACCCAGTAAGAAGAGTGTGGGATGGGAAAATTCGACTTGCTCTAAGCACTTTTTTAGTAACTTTTTTCTGTTGTCAAACGCTGATTTTTGCGACTCTTTATTATAGAGCTGGAGGCACATCATGTGCTGCCATATGATGGTATTTATTACACGGTTAATCTCCCAAAGAAACATAGCTTTGTTTCATAGCATCCCATGGAGCATCATTTTCTATTGGAATAGCTTTACAGCCTGCTGATATTTTCTAAAAAATAAAAAGTTATAAAGTGTGTATTAGAGGAACGCTCTACATCAGGTAATTGTTACCTCTGCACTGTGAGCATTCCAGAAAGCAGCCTTCTCAATATCAAGTCCAAGCATGACTTACCACAACAACGCTCCATGACTGCCTACCTATATTCCAAATAAAACAGGTACGGGTGACACCCGACGTGTAGGGGGACGCTGGCATTTTAATCAACTTTTATGCTCTCATCTTTATTTATATATTTATTTTTTTTAAACTCGTTTTATTGAAGGTTAAGTATGACATAAAATCAGCAATCAACCATACTGTTTGTACATATTACAAAAGACATAAGACAACATGAGAATATACATTCACAGGTTATGCCAGGAGAGTTTCGACGGGGACATCATTTATATCTTCAGGATACTTAGAACCAAGTCGCACCACAAGCTAACGATGTGAATCTCTATGAATGGCGCTAATGCAAGAATATACACAATAAAAGGAAAATTTTCTTAAGACAAAAGATAATGTAAGTTTGAGACCAGGGAGCTGGACGAACCTCCAGTCAGGGGGGACCCAAACCACCCACCCCAAATCTCCTCAAATTTGTGTTGAGAGCCCCTGTTCTTGAATACAAACTGCTCTAGAGCGATTATGGCATTCACGAGGGCTATCCAAGACGCTCTAGAAGGGGGGCGGGGGTTCATCCAATTTAGTATTATGCCCTTACGGGCCAGGAACAGGACCTTCTTCAGTAGCGAGTTCTCGGAACGGGTCCAGGAGTTAGTGTTCAAGACTCCAAATAGACATAGGATTGGGCTCATAGGGACCACTTTCTCCAACACCGAGGTGAGCACAAGTACCACCTCTCTCCAGTAGGAGTGGATAGAATGGCAATCCCAAATCATGTGCCAAAACTCTGCAACGCATCCCCCACACCTCGGACACGCGTCCGTGACAGTGCTATTCATTTTATTTAGTCTTACTGGTGTGATATAGCTCTGATGGATAATGTACAATTGAATGAGCCTATTGTTAATTGCAGGAGAGACCAGAGTGTGGGATTTAACTATGTCGTCCCAGGCTATATCATCCAACTCAGGGATTTTAGCTCTCCATTTCCCCAGCACGGAGAGGGGATTGTTCATGGCCTTGGCCCGAATGAGGGATGAGTATAATTTGGAGATCAGGCCTCCAGGGCCCTGTGATCTAATGATTCCAATGATCGGGAATGAGGAAAATCTAACTTCACGACCAGAGAACTGAGCCCGGAAAGCATGTCCAACTTGGAGGTACTTGAACTTTTGTGTATCTGGCAAACCATATTCTGTCTGCAGTTGCGCAAAGGAGCGGAGCACGTTATCATGGGCAATAGAGCCCAGGGAAGTTATTCCACGACTCCTCCAATCCCCAAAGCCCGACAATCCGCAAAAGTGGGGGAGGTCTAGATTACCCCATAAGGGGGTCTCGACGGGTAAGTCCTGGAATCCAAAAGTGGATTTGGCTTCCTTCCAAATCTTGGCCCCCAGTTTATGGATTGGAAGTATTCCGCCCTCAGTGGCCCGTTTATGGTCTGATAATAGAGGCCATAGGAGATCCATACCCGTATGACCTGAAGGGGTGAAGGGGAGGGGAGGGGTAAAGGGGGGAGGGAAGGTAACGAGAAGGCATATAGATTTATAAGACTCGGTAACCAAAGGCAGATAAGAACAAATAGGAGATAAATGTGTTGTTCCCATCGGCGATTCAGAACATGACACCCCAGAAATGGAGTACAAAACTGGCCTGTAATCTTGTAACCTTCTCCAAGTCCTCTGTGCTTCTCACCGAAGTGACGCAACAACGAAGGAGCCAGAGTCATATCCACGAGTGGGACTCCGGGCCCCCCCGTCTGGGGCCAAGGATCAAAGTAGAACGAGCCTCTGGGGTGATGTATCAACGAATGAAGCTAAGGGATTCCAGGTCGTGAAAGCAATAAACGAGGCACCAAAGCGTCCCATAGAACGTCGCCGGGGCCGGACCCGCATCAGCGCTTCCGTCCAAGCTTCAGTGAGTTGATCCAGTCCTCGGCTTCCACAGGAGAGGTGAAAAACATGGAACGCTCCTGATGAACCACTCTGAGGCGAGCAGGGAAAATCATGGAGTAGGCAATTTGATGCTCTCTGAGTCGCTTCTTCACTTGGATAAAGGAGGCTCTTGTTTTCTGGAGGGCTGCGGAGAAGTCGGGGAAAATCGATATATTAGCGTTGTTATAGGATATAGGACCCTTGCGTCTCGCAGCACTCAGGATAGCGTCTCTATCTCTACTGCTCAATAGGCGAGCTAGAAGAGGTCTCGGCTGCGCTCCCGGGGGAGGAGGTCTGGCCGGGACACAGCGTAGGCCGAGGACAGCACTGCATCAGGTAAGCTGTCTGTAAGCCAGGCTTCCATAAACTTACATGGGTCGCTCCCCTCCGCTCTCTCTGACATCCCCAGAATCCTCAGGTTGTTGCGGCGGAGGCGGTTCTCTAGGTCTTCAGCCCTCTGCGACCATGTGTTCGCCGCCTGCTCCAGAGAGGATAGCTTTCCGGCCACCAGTCGTGCGGCGTCCTCCAGTGTGGAGATCCTCTGTTCCGTCTCCTTAACACGCTACCGGAGGTTTTGCAGATCCAGCCTGAGGAGACCCACATCAATTTTCACCTCCTTGATCTTGCCCGTTAGCGACACCTTGGAGTCTTGTATCGCTGCAAGGAGACGAGTAGTAAGGTCATTTCCTGCTCTCCCTGGGGTTCGACCTCCACTCCTTCCTCATCCTCCATTTCGCTGGCTTCCCGCGCCGCCTGCTTGCCGGCGCCATCTTGCTGGGAGGCCCGGGCAAACTTCTTCAGCTTCTCGGCCGCTGCTGCTCCGCGCCCTCTGCTCATGATGTGGCTCAAAATGATCACCACACCGGGAGGAATCAAGCGGTTTGCATGGTTACCGGTTTCGGCAGGATTAATTCATATAAAGATTAAGCGTTGGACTGCGGAGCTGCTCTCAGATGCGACCGCTCATGCTGGCCACGCCCCCCCGCTTTCATCTTTATTTAAACAAACAAAAGTTTTTAAAGCAGCGAAAGGTCTTCTGCACATTAAGAGATGGCCTTCTCCTGACAATGTGTGTGGGACATCTATGAGGTTAACCACTCTGAGAACCACAAAATCAGGATGCGCGTTATGTAGTGTGATATTAATTAGATCAGAACTCAATTTTATATCATTTTTAGACAAAACAGAGATTCTCAAAAAGTCACACCAGTTGAGATCCACATATTATAATTAGAGTTGAGCGAGTACTTAACGATTCGTACTCGCTATACTCATAACGAGTACTGTCTAATACTCACGTATTCACTCCGAATAGCGTGTGCAATGCAAGTCAATGGGGAAAAACTTGCATAGTACGGCATTCGGGTTACTCGTTACTTTGTGAGTTTTCCCCATTGACTTGCATTGCACACGCTATTTGGAACGAATATGCGAGTATTAGTACTCGTTATGAGTATAGCGAGTATGAATAGTTAGGTACTCGCACAACTCTAATTATAACTTTTCATTAACTCCAATTGTTTTCAGTTTTGGTGAAAATGTGCACAGGAACCTTAATTGTTGCTGGTATCTGTGACTATCTCTTTGACTGGGAGTAAGGTGTACTTTGCATGTTGCGACATCGCTACTGCGATATCGTCGGGGTCAAATCGAAAGTGACGCACATCCGGCGCCGGTAACGACGTCGCAACGTGTAAAGCCTAGATGCACCGATAAACGATCGCAAAAGCGTCGTAAATCGGTGATCTGTGTAGCGTCTGTCATTTTCATAATGTCGCACGAATAGGAGATACGATGTTGTTCCTCGTTCCTGCGGCAGCACACATCGCTGTGTATGAAGCCGCAGGAGCGAGGAACATCTCCTACCTGCCTCCACCAATGCGGAAGGAAGGAGGTGGGCGGGATGTTTACTTCCCGCTCATCTCCGCCCCTCCACTTCTATTGGCCGCCTGCTTAGGAAGGAGGCGGGTTGCCGGCCAGAGCGACGTCACAGGGCAGGTAAGTGCGTGTGAAGCTGCCGTAGTGATAATGTTCGCTATGGCAGCTATCACAACATACCGCATGTGCGACGGGGGCGGGTACCATCTCGCTCGGCATTGAGTGTGCAAAGTACCCCTAAGTCAAGTGCACAGCTGTAATACGTTTAATTAAAGGGATTCTCTGGGAATGGAAACAAAGAATAGAGGAAAAAAGATAATGTCATTATGAATAAATTCCTAAATACTTTCAAAGGGAGCCTGTCACCAGATTTGTCCCTTATAAGCTGTGGGCACCACCAGTGAGCCCTTATATACAGAATTCTAGAATACTGTATATAAGAGTCCAGGCTGCTCTGTATAACATAAAAAAAATCTTTTATTATACTCACCTAGGGGATGGTCTGATGGGTGTCACTGGTCTCGGTCTAGCGCCTCTGATCTACTTGCGATCACCGAGCTCCTTCCCTGCTCCATGTGGATGACGTGTTCTATGTCATTCACAGAGTCCTCCATTGTGCTCCTGCGCGCTTCTCTCTGCTTTGCCCGAGGGCAGATCAAAGTACTGCAATGCGCATGCACAGGCGGTCTTTGACTTTTCCCCACACCTGCGCATTACAGTACTTTGCTCCGACCACAGTAGGGCAGAGAGAAGTGTGCATGCACAGAAGCGCAATTAAGGACTCTGTGTGAATGATGTAGTATGCTTCATCCAACTATAGCAGGGAAGGAGGACAGCGATCGCAAGAAGATTGGAGGTGCCGGACCGAGACCAGTGACACCCATCAGACCAAACCGCCCTGCAGGTGAGTATTTATAAAAGATGTTTTTTAAAGTTCTACAGAGCGGCCTGGGCTCTTAGATACAATATTCTAGAATGCTCTATATAAGGACGTAAAGGTGTTGATTGCATTTTATAGGGGACAAATCTGGTGACAGGGTTCCCCTTAATTATCAAATCATGCTCGTTTTGTCTAGGGAGGTAATTACTATACTATTAAAATGGCCGCCATCTAGTTACATTGACAGAAACCTGTTCTAGAAGGTGCCTGTGAGCATGTGCAGTAGAGTGCTTCATTGTTGTGAACTAAAGATAGCCTGTAACGTGTTCTCTTCAGTCACAGCAGAGTTGCTTCGTACTGCACATGCTCAGAAGAACTGGTCCTATAAACATTCTTGAACTGGTTTCTGCCAATGTAACTTGATGGCAGCCATTTTAATAAACTATAATGATTACTTCCCGAGACAAAACGAATGGGAATTGCTAATTAAACGTATTTAAGAATTTATTCAACATTACATTTTCTCTTTCTTTATTTGGTTACTTTCCAATTCCCAAACAACCTCTTTAAATATGTCGGCCATTGATTGACCCTGTGTCACTCTAGGTACGGGGAAGTACAAAGCAAAAGGGAAGGATAACCCTGTGTCTAGGGAAGGCGGGAAATGTTGATCCTGATTAACCCTACCGCTGGTCGTTGGGGTATATCACCACCCTAGATAGGTTCCGCAACTATGCGCTGAGCTGGATACCTGACTCTAGGTATCCCTAGTGCTGGACTTTAAGTAGAGAACGGGTGGGATAAGCTCTTCATCAACCCCACTAAACACTGAAGAAGACAGAATGTGAATACCCAGGGGGAAAATGCATAAACTACTTATCCATTGATGACTCAGTTAGAAGATCAAAGTTTCACCAACAATACCAAATATGAGAGCAAGCCACCTGCTTGCAACCAGAGCTTGAATTAACTGAAACATATCATCAGCACAAGTCCAGGGAAGATGGGAGTATTTAAGCACAAAGGGAATATTGATAATCAGCAGCAGGATGGAAGGAAGCTCTGCTGGCTCTTAAGTTTGCTGATATACACAACCTGAGCTAATGGCCATGCTGTGGTGGATATATGTGGTGACTGACCAGCCCTTGATAGCATTTTTCTTTGTATTTAAATGGGAATAGATGAAAACCCAGCATGAAAGCTACCTAGTACAATGTATATTAACAGTAGGAACAATAGAAAGTCGGAGCATTTTGCGCAGCCAGACGCTGTGACCTTCTATTGCCAGAAACCACATGACTGTCTGTCACCCGTGGGACATCCGTGACACCCCAATTGTAAAAAATGTATACACTTATATATGGTTGACTGCAATTTCCCATACAGTTAAGAAATAAGTTTGCTGATATAACCAGCCTGAGCTAATGGCCATACTGTGGTGGATATAGATGGTGACAGACCAGCCCTTAATAGCATTTTTCTTTGTATTTAAAGGGGAAGAGTTGAAAACCCAGCATGAAAGCTACCTAGTTCAATGTATATTAACAGTAGGAACAATGGAAAGTCTGAGCATTTTGCGCAGCCAAACACTGTGACCTTCTATTATCAGAAACCACATGACTGTCACTCGTGACACCCTGATTATAAAAAATGTATACACCAATGTATGGTTGACTGCACATGTTCATACAGTTAAGCAATAAGTTTGCTGATATACACAACCTGAGCTAATGGCCATGTAGTGGTGGATATAGATGGTGACGGACCAGCCCTTGATAGCATTTTTCTTTATATTTAAAGGAAAACTTTGAGAAAAATTATAATTAGAAACAAGTGAGATGTTAAAATAAAAATTAAAAGGGCCACTATCTGTTTGACAGGTGCACATTAACAGTGCGGTAGTAATAAATCACGACAATTCACAGACCGCTCCTGTACCCGTCTCCAGCTGGCGTGGGAAGGGGCACGGAATATGCTTTCTGGGTGTAATTTAGCTTTTGAAAACTCCTGTGCCTCTTCCTTGCTTTGTCACAGCGTTTCCTGATATTTCCATCATCTCTACGTCTGTCTTCATTAGCGACATATCGAGTTATTTCTTCTGCGCTCATCTGGGGCCCATATTTCTATTTTTGGAGACAATATTAGGATGCACCTGCATAATCCAGACAGCTAAAAGGGGGCATTTTAGCATAAATGCACAAATGGCACAATCATTTGGCCTTTGTTACAGTTAGGCTTGTCTTTCGATGAGTGCAGATGGCAGACTGTGCGAAAACGAGAGAAAAGGTCATCACAACTGCTCCAGAATAAATGTGTTGACTTTTCACTTCATGCTGGTGATTTACTGCATCCTCCACAGCAAGCAAATACATGAAGTGAATTCACATTAGCCAACTCTCCCAGAACAGAAGGATCCCACAAAAATGGGAAACCTCAGACTTCCTGGGAGAGCTGGCGAGATGCCCGAATCCTCCCACAGAGCAGTATCGATGCGGTGTATGGCACCTGGTTTCTTGGTTATCACACTGATCCTTGACATCATGGGACAAAAAAAGGACCCAGAGGGGGTGTAGACTGTAAATGGGATGAAGTTTATCGAAAAAAAAAACTTTGCAAAATGTTCCACGCGCCTGGTTCTACTGCAGATAATGGCGGCGTCACATGGTACGATATATCGGGCAATATGTCGTCGGGGTCACAGAATTTGTGACGCACTTCTGGCATCGTTAGAGATATCGTAGCGTGTGACACCTCCGAACGACTGTGAACGAGCAAAAATACTCACCTTATCGTTCTCCTACCGTGCTCCGGTTGTTCATCGTTCCCGTGCCAGCACACATTGCTACATGTGACACCCCGGGAACGATGAACACCGCTTACCTGCGTCCCGCCGGCAATGCAGAAGGAAGGAGGTGGGTGGGATGTTACGTCCCGCTCATCTCCGCCCCTCGGCTTCTATTGGACGGCGGCCGCTGTGTGACGTCGCTGTGACACCGAACGTCCCTTCCCCTTCAGAAAGAGGATGTTCGCCACCCACAGCGAGGTCGTGCAGGAGGTAAGTGCGTGTGATGGGGGTTACTGACTTTGTGCGCCACGGGCAATGAATTGCCCGTGATGCACAAATGACGGGGGCGGGTGCGATCGCTCAAGTGATCGCACGATATATCGTCCCGTGTGACGCCGGCATAAGTTCAAAAAGCTGAAAATTATGAGTTAATCAATAATCATTCAGTATATTATAAAAAAAGAAGATGGCAGCAAAGCCCCAAAGACCACTGACTAAGGGCTCTATCCAATAAA
Source organism: Anomaloglossus baeobatrachus (assembly GCF_048569485.1). Taxonomy (NCBI): domain Eukaryota; kingdom Metazoa; phylum Chordata; class Amphibia; order Anura; family Aromobatidae; genus Anomaloglossus; species Anomaloglossus baeobatrachus. The sequence continues at coordinate 94,548,766 of NC_134354.1, read as the reverse complement.
TCCAAAAAATAAAAATGGCAGCACTACCAAGCTACTTCTTGACCACTGAGGCCCGAGATTGGTTAGATGACATTATACTGGATCGATAGGGGTGACAGAAGTTGAGTATGACTCATGGTGTTACTTTTAAGGCCATGTGTCACCGGGAGCTTTTTGCTGCGGAGTTTGCCGCGGAAAACCTGCGGCTTTTTCTGGATTTTCCAGATAAATCCTCAGGTTCTAGCATGTACAGGCACCATAGGGTAACATGGGGAGTGTCTGTGTCCACGCTGCGGAAAGTGTGGCTGCGGAGATCCCTCAGCCGCACCTAACTGCATGTCAATTATTCATGCGGATTTACTTGCGGAGATCCCGGCCCTCCGCTATGGAGATAGAGGCCGGGACGTCCGCAGGTAAATCGCGTGAAACTCTGCATGTTTCCCGCAGCTATTCCGCTGGAAACTCTCAGCTAAAAATAGCTGCGGCTGCCGGCGGGCAGCTGCGGGAAACATGCGGCCGTACCTGCGAATATATCCACAGGTATGAGCGTCCCGTGGGCACATGGCCTAAAGCAGGATTTCAACCCCCAAAATTAATTTTACGTGCATGTAGCTACAAGTCTAGCAATACCTTTACATGACCAGTCCGTTTCTCTGTTACTGAGAAATCAGCGTTCCAATATAATAATAACATTAATCTTTATTTCTATAGCGCCAACATATTCCGCAGCGCTTTACAATTCAATATATAAGAAAATGAAGTTGAAAAACTATTTGTAGATCTCAGGCCTCTGTCACTCCAGCTCTATTTCTGCCCAGCACCGCCGACTCATGTTTGACTGACAGCCACCATGCTATGCAACTTCAAGTAAAGGATTCTTCAGGCAAGCAGGAGGGCAGGGAATAGAGCTTGAGTGACAGAAGCTTCAGATCTACCCTAGCTCTTCAGCCTCATTTGTATAACAATTCATACATTGCTTTCTTAGGAACAGGGTGGCCATGTAATGGTATTGCTGGACTTGTCTTTGAAAGAGATACATGCACATGTAAATATTTTGGGGGTTGATGTCCAGCTGACAGATTTCTTTTCGAGCATGCTCACGCAAGCGTATAGCCAGTGTATAACATGGCTGAATGCTATCTGATGTTTTAACGGATATCACTCGGCCCAGTGTTATACTATGGAGCAGTGCTGATCAGCAATTTTTTTTTCTCATGCCTATTTGGCATGAGCAAATAATCGCAGTATGCTGTGATTGGCAGCGAGTCTCGGATCTTGTGCACCCATATAAGTCTATGGGTGCGTGTGAAACATCGGACTGCAATCAGAGATCTGAATGTAGTGCAATATACGCAGAGACAGACAATGGAGAAGATGGAGAAATTAATCTCTCCATTTTCTCCTCACCTGTGATCTGATTTTCACATGAGAGAACGAGGAACATCTCCTTCCCTGCGTCCACCAGCAATGAGGAAGGAAGGAGGTGGGCGGCATGTTACGTCCCGCTCATCTCCGCCCCTACTCTGCTATTGGGCGGCCGCTTAGTGACGCCGCTGTAATGTCGCTATGACGCCAAACGCACCTCCCCCTTGAATGAGGGATTGTTCGGCGGTCACAGCGACGTCGCTGACAAGGTATGTTCGTATGACGCTGCCGTAGCGATAATGTTTGCTACGGCAGCGAGCACCAAATGTCGCACGAACAATGGGGGGGTGCTATCGCGCTCAACATTGCTAGCATCGCAGCGTGTAAAGCACCCTTTAGTTAGTTGCTAGTGTTTGTAACCATGGATATGTGGCGCCCCTGACCTGGTCAGGCACCACTGAGTACTGCACCCATGCTGGGGACAGTACAATACAGGTAATCCAGAAGGCTGACCGAGGTGTGACTACACAGGCGCATAGTGATCAGGTCTCACACATGTACCTTTGAGAGGACCCCTGGGGATCCCAGGAGGGGGCAAAGCCTTCACCTCCACTGGAATAGTGGAGGGGGCCAAAAAGCCTCCATCTCCACTCAAGGGGTGTGGTAAGAGAGCCTGGTTGCTAGGTGGCGTAGGCAAGAACAGGAGAGGAGGAGCAGTGAGCCGGTTTAGGGCAGAGTCCAGGGAGCTCCAAGGAGAGCAGACCCCTGGGGCTGTTGCAGTCTAACAGCGCCCGCGCAGTGGCTACCGACGAGGGAGAACGGTCACCTAGGAGTGCTACCCGAAATCCATCTTCAGCTAAAGAGAGAGCACGGAGTGGGAAGTAAGGAGACTGCTAGGGAGTACCAGGCCCAAACGGGCGGCAGATCCCGGAGCGGGGATAGATCTACCTTTCCTCGCTAAACCTGCCGGTGTGGGGCCCTCAAAGCCCACACCACAACACCCAAAAGCCGCAGCCACGTAGCCACAGTTAGGGCCCATAGTTCACAGGAGGCAAGCAGCTGGAGTGATCTGGTCCAGGCGACAAGCAAACGGCAACCGAAGGGGAGAGAGGCTTCAGCAACTTCCCTGGGTGACCCCCATAGGGACTAAAAGTCGGGGTTACCCCAAACCACCAAGGGCTAAGGAAGGCGAGTCGGTAGTCACCATCATTAGTCAGCCGGAAGGATACCTGGTTCCAGCCTGGTTCATCCCAGCTACGCCCGGGTTACTCACCCTGCCATCTAAAGTGAGTAAAACCCCTGAAAGACATTCTGCTTGTGTGGAGTTATTCTGCGCCTTGTGGTTCTACACATCTACACAGGGCCCTGGGGCTTGCCTCACTCTCAGGAGGCTACTACACCCGACTGCACCCACCATCAGCCCCAGGCATCCCTTAATCTGCAGTGGCGGTCCCCACTGACCGCAATTCTGAGAGTGGCGTCACGACAAATAGAAGATTTCCTACCAGTGACAAGATCCAGCCGAGTGGAGTCCCTGAAGGTAATGCACCGACACTACACCTGTGGGGCTTCACATCTGGCGTCACGAACAGGATAAGGACTAGACCTGTTCAGACAGGTGACCATGTGCCTGGGCGGTCCGCTTGGAAAATTGGAAGCGCCGCCATATTGCCACCATGAAAAGCGCGCTGAAAAACAACAGCAGCCCGCGCTGGGAGAAGTTACCGCCCACGAAGAGGTGTGGCTACCCAGAGATCCCCTGCAGAGTCCTGACCTCGCCAGTGAAGAGAGCGGAAGCGTTCAGAGACGTCGGGACAGAAAGGGAGCCAGAAGTCTGCTGCTAGAGGAGATGGCGTCTGAACACAGAGACCCAGAGCCAGGCTCCACTGCCTGGTGGTGTCGGGAGCTTGCCGAGTTCTGCGATCAACTGGAGGCCAGGGTCGGAAGGCAGATCAGAGAGGGACGTGCGGAGTTTCTGGAAATGACCGCGGCGGTTCAGGCCTATGAGGGGAGAGCCGCGCGCCGAGTGCCAGACCGGACGGTGACGACTCAGACCCCGATGCTGCCAACGATGGGTGAGTCCAGTGTTGCCCCTGCCAGCGCGAGTGCCCCGATCCCTGCTGCCATGCCCGCGGTCCCTGAAGAGGCGTCCGGCGCGGCGACGCTGAAGCAGGCCGCAGCCACGCCAGGTGCAGCCCGCCAAGCCCAGGCCGCCGCAGCGCTGCCCTGCTCGGCCCACCGAGACCCGGTCCCTGCAGCAACGCCCAGTCCGGCCCGCCAAGAACCGGCCATAGTAGCGATGCCCGCTAAGACGCCAGCTGTAACAGCGACGCTGATCCAGGCCGCCGCCATGCCAGGCGCGGCCCGCCAAGACCAGGCCGCCGCCATGTCAGGCGCGGCCCGCCAAGACCAGGCCGCCGCCATACAGGGCGCGGCCCGCCAAGAAAAGACAGACGTACCATTGTTTACCCCGGCCTGCAAGGCCAGAGCAGACACCGCTCCCCAGTCTAAAGAAGTCCCTGCTAGGAAGTCCCTGATAGGTGCGGACCCCGAATACTGGAGACTGAAGGCTGACCTGGAGGCCAAGTTCCCACAGGAGATGGTGGACCGGTATCTGCTCCCTCCGCATACCCCCAAGGCGACTTCTGCAGCAACCACGCCAAAGAGTCCCCCGCCCGGGCCTGCTGATGAAAGTCCATCCCCAGCACTGCCACGACAGGAGTGTCCCGAAGAACTAAGGGGGAGGGGAGGCCAGAAGGCTGAGGAGCTGACTCCGGAGCCATCAGCAGTGGATTCATACCCCGAGCCAGAGATGTTGCCATACTCCCGCTGGGACGAAGAAGACCCGATACCCTCTGCTGAAGAAGATCTGCCCAAAAGCCTCACCTGGGAGCTTGTAAGCTGTACCTCGCAGAATCCAGTCCGCAAGACACGGCGCCGTAACAGAACCCAGTCTTTCCCTGCACCGCAGTCCCCAGAGCAGAGAGATGAAATAACGGCCAGAGACCTAGAGGAGAAACGGTTCCTGAGAAGAGCCAAAGCCCAGGTCAGAGGACCCCTTTGTCGAGGAGTAGTAGAAGATTTCAGCCTAAAATCAGGATACGGCTTTATAGTTGCACCTGGTATGAAGGACGGCATCTTTGTCAATAGAAGGGACGTGAGAGCCCATTTGCCCAGAGGACATCCTGGAAGGAACCTAAGGATGGGAGACACAGTGCAGTTTACCATGCATCAAGGAGAAAGAGGCTGGTATGCGCTAGATGTTACGCCATGTCCTAAAGAAAAAGAAACAGACACAGAGGAAGAAAGGAAAGATAGAGAAAGAACAGACAAAGAACCCACTGATGAAACCACCACGGATGATGAAAAAGACCGAGAAAGCAGCAGGTGCCGCAGCCCTACAGGCCCAAGCCCTGGTGAGGAGGAATCTGCATAAAGTAAAGTACAACAAGTTACTGTTTTGACCAGTTTGAAAGTTTGCAACGTTACTGTTTAAGAGATGTGCCCACATAAACTAATGTGAGAAATGAACCTTAAGGATATGAACTGGCTATAGCCACAAACTCTCGCAGTGTAAATAGTTACACCAGAGGGCACCACCACCACCAGAGCCAGCCTGTTTAGGGGCTTGGCTCGTCTGCAACCAGGGAGCACGTCCGTATATAGGGCCTTGGCTCACCTGCGACCAGAGAGCATGCCTGTTTATGGGGCCTGGCTCTCCACCACAAAGAGGGTACCTGGTCAGCACCAACTGTGAAGGCCGCCTCTGGATCCTGCCAGAAGTGGCTGAAGGCGCGGCTTCACCAGGCCAGGTATGCCCTGAAGACCACCAGACCATGAAAGCCGCCTCTACATCCTGCCAGAAGTGGCTGAAGGCGCGGCCAACGGGAGAGGCAGATTGGAGGAAAGGTCTGGGGAAACGGATGGCCCAGACCTGGTTACCAAAAGGACCGGTGACCTGCCTCCTGAAAGGGTTTGGGTGGGTTAACGGACTTGTGGGTGGAGGGTGGTGATGTATGGTACCTGGTGGTTTTAAATGTTTTACCATGTTTTAATGTTTTATGCATTTTAAAATGTTGTCTTGCAGCCCGAGGACGTGCTGGTGATAACTAAGGGGGAATGTGGCGCCCCTGACCTGGTCAGGCACCACTGAGTACTGCACCCATGCTGGGGACAGTACAATACAGGTAATCCAGAAGGCTGACCGAGGTGTGACTACACAGGCGCATAGTGATCAGGTCTCACACATGTACCTTTGAGAGGACCCCTGGGGATCCCAGGAGGGGGCAAAGCCTTCACCTCCACTGGAATAGTGCCTGGTTGCTAGGTGGCGTAGGCAAGAACAGGAGAGGAGGAGCAGTGAGCCGGTTTAGGGCAGAGTCCAGGGAGCTCCGAGGAGAGCAGACCCCTGGGGCTGTTGCAGTCTAACAGCGCCCGCGCAGTGGCTACCGACGGGGGAGAACGGTCACCTAGGAGTGCTACCCGAAATCCATCTTCAGCTAAAGAGAGAGCACGGAGTGGGAAGTAAGGAGACTGCTAGGGAGTACCAGGCCCAAACGGGCGGCAGATCCCGGAGCGGGGATAGATCTACCTTTCCTCGCTAAACCTGCCGGTGTGGGGCCCTCAAAGCCCACACCACAACACCCAAAAGCCGCAGCCACGTAGCCACAGTTAGGGCCCATAGTTCACAGGAGGCAAGCAGCTGGAGTGATCTGGTCCAGGCGACAAGCAAACGGCAACCGAAGGGGAGAGAGGCTTCAGCAACTTCCCTGGGTGACCCCCATAGGGACTAAAAGTCGGGGTTACCCCAAACCACCAAGGGCTAAGGAAGGCGAGTCGGTAGTCACCATCATTAGTCAGCCGGAAGGATACCTGGTTCCAGCCTGGTTCATCCCAGCTACGCCCGGGTTACTCACCCTGCCATCTAAAGTGAGTAAAACCCCTGAAAGACATTCTGCTTGTGTGGAGTTATTCTGCGCCTTGTGGTTCTACACATCTACACAGGGCCCTGGGGCTTGCCTCACTCTCAGGAGGCTACTACACCCGACTGCACCCACCATCAGCCCCAGGCATCCCTTAATCTGCAGTGGCGGTCCCCACTGACCGCAATTCTGAGAGTGGCGTCACGACAAATAGAAGATTTCCTACCAGTGACAAGATCCAGCCGAGTGGAGTCCCTGAAGGTAATGCACCGACACTACACCTGTGGGGCTTCACAGATACCTAAGCTGCAATGCCCTGCACATGAGGTAAGAGTCATGGATATATCAGGAGAACTGTACTACATTTCTAACGAGAGGTATTTGCTGATATTCTTATTATTACACCTACTACATATTGGGATAGGCTCTTGTAGATGGGAATAACCCTTTACGGTTAAAATACAGGAATTACTAAAGAATTGTTCATTCATGTATTTCCCTAATATATTCTCCTAGATGCACAACCTATGAGAAATGATCGGATCGGCCAAGATTAGAATTCACCAAATCAAGAGGGTTTTATGAGGAAATGTTATTTGCAGTGAAGTTATTTGATGCAAATTGAATGTTTCTTATTATGCCCCAGAGCATAATAAAGATAGGATGTAAAATAAAGGAGAATGCTGACTTCCTCGCTCACCTATCCCGCCCGCAGTCTTATCCTCCGCGTCTCTATTTTCCCCTTCCTTCGTTCTCTTCGGCCTCTTCACTGCAAGCCTCTGGCTTCTAGTATAACTAGGCCTCAGACATCACTATGTGCCATGCCTCGCTCAGGTGACACGTGTCGTCACATCATGATGTCATGAAGTTTTCCGCCACCGCACAGTGACATCAGAAGTCAAGCCAGAGGCTGGGGGCATGGAGTGAAGAAGGATGAAGAGGATTTGCGTCATGGCCAAGGCAAAAATAATAGGCATTCAAAGCCATCCAGCTGCGGCCACCATTTTGCTAAAATAGTGGGCTTAAATTGCAAAAAATCCTTATTCTAGAAAATAGGATTCCGAGAAATTAATTCCACTCAAATAAATGTGCTCATCTCTACAACCTACCGTATGCATTATGGGAAATTTTTCAAAGCATTTTTATAGTCTTATTTTAATGTACTAATCAACTACAATTAGTGAAAATGTACTTTCTTCCCTTCCATTCCTGGAAATAGTCAAATTTAACCACTGACGGATCAAGATTACAACATTTCCTCAAGGCTGCTGTGATGTGACAGTTCTCCTTAGCAAAGACACTAAATAGACTCATCCAGCGCTCGGCATCATGTGTCTACTGGGATCCCGGGAACATTTGTGCTGGGCAAGCTCCGAGACAGAAGTGACAACCATTATATTTAATTACCATTATTGTTTGGTGCGTGATACCGGCAGGATGAGATATAAAAAGTCGGCGGATACCCCAGCTAAGGATGAGTTCACATGTCCTGTAATCATCCATTAGAATGGATCCTGCAGAGATCCATTGGGAAAATGATTTCTGCTGGATCCGTTTTTTTTTTTTTTAAAAGGAACCTATCAGGTGGAATATGCACCAATAACCACGAGCAGTCCAACCCTGGATTTTGGCTCAGTGCGCATGTCCCCGAACTTTCGGTCGAGAGCACTATGAAGCTGGGTGTACACATCATAGCTTCAAACTCGTATAGTGCGCATGACCGAAAGTCCGGGATCATGTGCACTGAGCCGAAATCCAGGAGTTGTAAGCAATGGCAGGGGAGAGGTGAGCGCGACCATCCTCTCATACTGTGTGTGACGACTTTGGACTCTGTCAGTGCTTAGCAGGGGTTAAATTTCTTAAAATTCAGCCAGATGTGAAGATAGTTTGTTATAGACGGGGAATAAACCCTCATTGTTTTTACAAGGCTCCAGTTTACTCATGTAATTGCCTTGGCTAATGAAGGCCAGACACACAGATAAATCAATTATGCGAACGTCCCATTGTATTACTAAGTGAATTGCTAGATGTGATGTAACTTACCTGTCTCTCCCTTGTCTCTGGATATTTGAATATGGCTTGAAATCTAGCCAGTAAGAGCCCAGTCTTTTCCACCAATTGTGAAGACTCCAATGGTCTGAATGGAGAGCTCAGGGGTATAAGAAGGAGGACTGTCCATTGCCCAGAGAGACTCTTGCTACATGCTACCAATCTAGGACCTAAGGATCCGATTGGCAAGCCATAACCAAACCTGGATTATAAAACTATATGGACTTCAGCATCGAATGCAAGGATTCGGCTTTGATATCAAGGACTACCTAAGGAAGGAATCCAGCTTGGGACAATCCAGTCATTTGACTACAGACTTTGCGGACCTCAGCCAGCTTCCTAAATCTGGCGTTATTCCATTCTCGGTGGGTGCCCGCCGAAAGCGGGGTGCTGCTGGATTGGAGTAAGTAGCCCTGAAAGCTCTGAGGCACGGACATTCTAAATCCCTGGTGAGCCAGCAGAAAGGTGAGACTCTGTGTCCTGTTACATTTGTGTATTTTGCTAGTTATGTGCTATGTGCCGTTAATTGTTTGAGGATCCAATAAAGTCTTAATATTGTGATTCACTCATCCTGTGTTGTCTGAGTAGTGTTTTGCCCACGGTTAAGGAGGTCGGGCGTTCAGTTGGGATGAGTCCTGGGCCATGCTGTCTTTCTAAAGGTGGCCGGGCCAGCGGACGAGAGCACCCACTGACCTCGTGTCTCCACACTGTGCATTGCATGTTAGTACACCCACAGGGGCGTGCTTACATGCTAAGGGGACGGACTAGCCAAGGAAACTAATGCCCTTGTGACTAGTCCCTATCCTCATTAGCATATCATATGGGATCTTTAGAAATACTTTTTCTGAAGATCTCTTTATCTATGCTAGTGTATACAGGGACGGTTAGGCAGGGATTAGCAATATACACCCAGAACTGCTCGTGGTGCTGGGTGAATATTGGACCTGACAGGTTCACTTTAACACTGGAGTCTATGGAAAAGTGATCCGTTAACTGATCGCTATTTATCTTCCATTTGAAATGGATCCTGTAAGAAAAAAAACAGATCCATTACAAATGCAAGAATAACTGATGACTAATAGCAATCCGTTAATGGATCCGTTCTCCATAGACTCCCATGTTAAAAAAAATGGATCTGGCAGAAATCAGTTATTTAACAACGGACTAAAAAGTTGTGCTTGCAGAACTTTTTTGCCAACGGATCTCTGCAGAATCCGTTCTAGCGGAGTATTACTGGACACATGAGCTTAGTCCAAGAGCTGCTGGTGATAGTTATATTGCTCAAACCTACCTAAGATCCATAGATTGCAGGAGAGTCATATGGCAAAGAATACAGCCAATTTTTCTCTGTCCTTATTATGCATCTAGCCCCCAACGCAAAATGCAAGTTAGCCCGGTCTTCTCGGAAGCTGACAAAGGCCATTATTATGCAAGGATGATGCTGACTCCAGGGCACCGAGGTTAACTGCTACAGTAGGTTAGCAATTATACAGATTTCCATTTGTAATGCTATTGATATTCAAATCTGATATAACCTTTAATAATGGGTTCACATCGCTAAAATAAAGAAAATGCATTTTGTACAGGATTTCCAGGGAGCAATGGAGGAGTCTGAACAGTTGGATCATTAAACTATCTAAAATTAATTATTTTCCTGAAGCTGTCCTAAAATACAATGCAATACGAATGGCGTTTGTGATAAAACTCCCGGAAAGTATAAAGCATAAATTGCAATTTGAAAGTTCCTTTTAAAATTGTATTATTGAAATTACTAGCAATTACTATATACAAAGTAACCAAATTACTTTCTTGTAACACTCACTAATTTATTTAGTCTTCATGTGCTGGCTGTTAGCTTTGTTCCTTACCTGTATGAATGGTTACTGCCATAGATGAGGACAAATAGCTCATGGGAATCAAAGGATCCAACAAAGTGAAACCCACCAAACCAAAAAAAACAAACAAACAGTGAGACTACCTCCCTGCACAGCCTTATGCGGGCGTCACACGAGACGATCTATCGCGCAATGCATCGTCGGGGTCACGTTTTTCGTGACACACATCCGGCATCTCTTGCGACGTCATTTCGTGTGACACCTCCGAGCGACGCAGAATCGCTCACAAATCGTGTACCCGTCGCTTATTTTTAAAAAATTGTTTATTTTTAATGGCCCCGGTTGTTCATCGTACCCCTGGAACGATGAACACAGCTTACTTGCGTCCCGCGGCTCCCGCCGGCAATGCGGAAGGAAGGAGGTGGGCGGGATGTTTACGTCCCGCTCATCTCCGCCCCTCTGCTTCTATTGGCCGGCAGCTGTGTGACGTCGCTGTGACGCCGAACGTCCCTCCTCCTTCAGGAAGTGGATGTTCGCCGCCCAGAGCGAGGTCGCTCAGCAGGTAAGTACGTGTGACGGCAGTTTAATGACTTTGTGCACCACGGGCAACTAATTGCCCGTGACGCACAAACGACGGGGGCGGGTACGATCGTTTGTGCAATCGCACGATAGATCGTACCGTGATAAGTCCCTGTTTTGAGAGATGTACTAGGAAAATCCCAAGGCCTGATGCAAAATCTGTAACAGCAGCCCTGTCCCCTACCTTTCATTTATAATACTGGTACATATGCATTTAGTATTTCTTCACTCCTCATCGCTGCTTGATTACCTATGCTGGCAGTCAAAGGATTTATCCAGAATTCATTTTTACATAGGTTTACAGGTGAGGCTGCCTCTATGCCAATACCCAGGACATGGTTGACCAACTGCATTGGTGATGCCACAATTATAGTGCATCTGACAGCTGCAGCTAGTCACTGGACCAGTGGCTTGTGCTGTCTACATCAGTATCACTGTTGAGGCTGGTGATTGGCTGCACAGGTCAAGTATGCTGTAGTCGTGACATCACTGTTGCGGCCCGTCAACAAAGACAGGAGCACTGGAGGAGGGGCAGCGCTGGATCTATGGAGGATGAGTATAGCCATGTTCTTTTTCTACACCTACAAGGTCCCTATGGGGATATTAAAATTATTCAAAGACAACCAATTTTATTACTCTAAATTTTCTTAAATTGCCAACTGCATTAGAAGACTCGGATCAAAATGGGAAGCCACCAGTTACCCATTATAATTTTTCAATCATCAATTAGAAGGACAGGTAATTTACTTGATACTAACAAGTCACTTCCTTCATTACTGGTCCCTCCAATTCAGAGTTCAGTAATACCAAGACTAGGTTTAAAGGGTTTTCCCAAACAAAGTTAATTTTAATCAAACATCTTGGAATAATAAGAAATTATACAATTGAATGTGTGTAAAAAAAAAAGTTCCTGTTCTGAGATAATCTTTATATTTATGTCCCTGCTATATGCTGTGTAATGGCCGTGTCTGACTGTACAGGGACATGGTCTGATCATACCACAGCCCCTGGGCTGAGAAGGAAGTAAAAAGGTATACAGACATTACAGTACGGGATCGGAAATAATTCTTTCTTTGCTGTAAAATATTTTTTAAAAACAGGTAGGGAAATGTTTTGCCTCACAGAAAGAATCAGCTATGATCTCGTGCTATAGTGTCTGTATACTCTTACTTCCTCCCTGGCCCAGGAGATGTGGTATGATCAGACCATGTCCCTGTACTGTCAGACACAGCCATTACACAGTACATAGCAGGAGCACATTTATAAGATTCATAGCAAAAGAACATTTTTTTTTTTAAAAACCCATCCAATTGTGGAACCGATTAATATTCCAAGATCTATTGATTAAAATTAACTTTAACATGAACTTTGTAAGTGGGAAAACACCTTAAGTGTATGGGGCACTTTGCACACTACGACATCGCAGGTGCGATGTCGGTGGGGTCAAATCGAAAGTGACGCACTTCCGGCGTTGCTCTCGACATCATAGTGTGTAAATCGTTTTAACTATGATTACCGAGCGCAAAAGCGTCGGTATCGTATGATCGGTGTAGTGTTGGTCATTTTCATTATTTTGGCTGCTGTGACGGTACGATGTTGTTCCTCGTTCCTGCGGCAGCATACATCGCTGTGTGTGAAGTCACAGGAGCGAGGAACATCTCCCGTCTGCAATGCGGAAGGAAAGAGGTGGGCGGGATATTTATATCCTGCTCATCTCCGCCCCTCCGCTTCTATTGGCCGCCTGCCGTGTGACGTCGCTGTGACGCCACACGACCCACCCCCTTAATAAGGAGGCGGGTCGCCGGCCAGAGTGACATCGCAGGGCAGGTATGTGCATGTGAAGCTGCCGTAGCGATAATGTTCAGCTATCACCATGATATCGCAGCTGCGACGGGGGCGGGGACTATTACGCTCGGCATCGCAGCATCGGCTAGCGATGTCGTAGCGTGCAAAGGGCCCCTATGATTAGCACCACGTGCATCAGATACAACAACTGCCTCAGAAAAAGGCATGAGATGTGTCATTGTTTTAAGCTAGATTTGGATTTTAATCTTGTAAGTATTGAATAAACCTTTCTGGTGTCCGGATCTTGTAATGGTTGTGCACTCTGTTCAGCTTTATGTCTTAGAACAACTGAGGTTTGCACAGAAATCCCTTGAAAATCCTGGAAGGAAGAGCAGGGGTGTAACAGCAAGTGCATGTAACCAGAGGGACGCTGGTGAAGAAATGAAAAATGCAGGTGAAGAATAGGAAAATCCTTCTTGTACGGTGACTCGTCAGAAGAGTTTAATGTGACAACGTAGAGCGGTGAGGTGTCTTGTGAGACATTGTCTCTCTGAAGTTCCCAGACCTAAGTGGCAAATCAAACTCAGTGCCTAGTCACATCTCCAAAACTACAGCCATGTTTACCTACATATTTACATACAACAGTTTTGTAGAATTTTTTGCTCGAAAGGGTCAAAATATAGACACAAAAACCACCGCACGTAAATACAACCTGAACCTGGGCAGTACGGATGTATGGAGTGTATGGAAAGGGTGGCAACTAGGGATGATCGAATACTTCAATTATTCGGCTTCGCGAATATTTTCCGAATACCTCGCCGCTATTCGATGCGCAATGTAAGTCTATGGGAAGACCGAATAGTCCCGAATAGTTGTTATTCGGGTTTCCCATAGACTTACATTGTGCATCGAATATTCGCAAATAGTCAAATGGCGGCGAGGTATTCGGAAAATATTCGCGAAGCCGAATAATCTAAGTATTCGATCATCCCTAGTGGCAACGCTCGATCAAGGGCTCATGCACTTCCAAGTTGGCACTGTGTGGGTGCACATGACTAGTCTATGGTATATACAGCTGAGTCCTATCACGCCTAATACATCAACTAATTCTTTTTAATTAGGTCTGCTGTCATCTGAAGGTATTGATACTATGGACACAAGCATTATGATATTATCATGTCTAGAATCTCTCCAAAATGTTCTCCTCAACCCAGAAACAGCACCTAAAAATGTTCTGCCCTAGACAAGAAGCGTCACAATAACTTACTCTATTAACTCCTACCAAAAATGACTTTTTTTTCATGTTTTTATTTCACTTACAATAAATGGCAATGGCTGTTGGAAGGAAAAGAGTCATCTGTATTTGAGCAAAGCAGCAACAAGTGCAATAAAAAGTGTCAATTAATATAGTATAAAAACACATACAGGTTTTTTTATGCTATAGTGGAGTAGCAAATTAAAGAGTCCCTGCTACCAGGTCAAAAGTGACCATTTTTACTCTTATTCAATTCGTGCTGCTCCCAAGTATTCTGTGTTTTTTTTTATGAGCGTTTTGGTTTTAAATCCACCATACAGTTCCATAGATATGGGCCTTTATAATTAGTGGTAATTTTTATGGTATTTACAATGAGGCGTGGCTCATAGGATCATCTTGGGCGTGACTTCAGGCTGCTATTTACTATGAACCAGTAATGGTAAAGACCATAAAAATTAGCAGCAAATGAAAAGGCAATTATCTTTGCAACCATATGGATGTTTTTTTAAAAAAAAAATAAAAAATAAGTACTAAGGTATCATGAGGATTAATGTAACTTCTGACCTGGAGACAGATCCTCTTTCAGGATTCCTTAAGCCTGCTTTACATGTTACGATTTCGCATACGATATCGTATGCGATCGTAACCGCCCCCATCGTATGTGTGGCATGTTCAATTTTGTTGAATGTGCCGCACAAATGATTAACCCCCGTCACCCGTACTTACCCGTCCATACGACCTCGATGTGGGTGGCGAACGTCCACTTCCTGGAGTGGGAGGGACGTTCGGCGTCACAGCGACGTCATGCGGCAGCCGGCCAATAGAAGCGGAGGGGTGGAGATGAGCGGGACGTAAACATCCCGCCCACCTCCTTCCTTCCGCATTGCTGGCCGGGAGCCGCGGGACGCAGGTAAGATCTGTTCATCGTTCCCGGGGTGTCACACACTGCGATGTGTGCTGCCACAGGAACATTGAACAACCTCACGTTCAATTTATGAGAAATGAACGACGTGCGTACGATGAACGTTTTACCGGTCATTCGCAATCGTACGTAGCTGTCACACACTGCAATGTACTTACAATGCCGGATGTGCGTCACTTACGACGTGACCCCGCCGACACATCGTAAGATACATTGTAGTGTGTAAAGCGGGCTTAATGACCTTTTTATATTGAATAACAGGCCTGTATTTAATTTTTGGTCTGTTGAAATAATTGTCTTTGCACATAACCCTTTAATTATTCTTGCAGGTACATTATTTTACCGCTCACTATAGATAGTTATGTACTTCTTTACTTCCAACCACCCTAAAATCATTGAGGGTTAAGAAGATATTATAGAATGTATTAAACCCTGACAATGACTAGTATCTCAGTTACTTTTATAGGTGACAGAAGGTTGCTGTCAATGATTTATGAAGCTATTTTTGTAGACACCATGAGGGTAGCAGGTCACAGATTTCATTAGTAATGCCTGTCTTCAGTTAACTCCAACCCATCATAACTGCTGAGGGAATGCAGGAGGCCACGCTGTATTTAACCTCCATCACTAAACTGGGTCACTGTAAGTAGCGTACAGGAGATCCGTTATTTAACGCTGTTCAGCTCTTGTGAGGGTGGATGTGGCTTTCCATTACTCCTCTTCAGAATCCATATTGTGGAAAATTGAGTGAATATTGGGGTTTCCCAGGTGATAACCACACTCAAGATCTCCTTTTATAAGCTTCTTTTCAGGGTAAACTATATCTTGGCCACATCAGACAAAATGATGACGAATGGATGCAGCATAGAAAAGTACACAAGCCGTATCTTTAAAGGGCGATATTATGTTGATAAACAAGGTTTCTCTCAAATACCTTGTGTTGCCTATAGTTGTCACGCTTCCCAGTCCCCGGCGCCGCCTGCTACTCACCGCTCCGGCCCTCGGTCCCTCTGCCTGCGGCTGTGCCTCTCACTCCCCCTCCTCTGCGTCCTTCATGCCTCCCGCCCGCTGCTCCGGCGTCCTCCTGCGATCCAGAACACACTGTCTGGCTCCCCTGCATCTCCTTCACAGCGTCCTGTACTGGCCTCCGGCACCCGAGCCTCGCGCATGCACATTAGGGCAAGCGCGTGCTCACTCACGTTGTCTTAAAGGGCCAGGGTCCCGGGAACAGGATATGGTAAGATACAGGTACAGGGTATATAAGACTTCCCTTTTCTGGTGGGCGGTGCCTGATCAACGTGTTCCCCAAGCTAGGTGCTCAGGTTCCCTTGTGCTTTGTCTCTCCGTTAACCCTGTCTCGTCCACAGACTCCGTCCGCTGGTCCTGACTACCGGTTCTCCAGGAAGTGTCCCGGTGACCGTCTGCTGAGGATCCCGTCATCTTCCGTCAGCCGGCTCCGCCTTGTACATCCGTCTGCACGGCTCACTGGACCCGGACCCCGTCTGCTGTTCCTACCCGGCACCTGAACCCGGTTCCCACCATCCATCCTGCCCACGGTGCCTTTTGACTCAGAGACATTCCCTGCAAATCCCTGAAGGGCTCGTACCCCTGGTGTTCCGGCGGCCGTGCATCTAGGCTCTCTGGTGGGGTGATCGGACAGTCCCTGTACAGGGGTTAGCTCCGGGTTGCCTCATTGGGGGAGTCCAGTGCACGGTCTAGTGAATCCACCACCAGGACATCACAATAGTGACTGTGAGCGGCGCTATTGCAGTCCGCTCACCCACTTTGCATTACCCCCAAGCTCCGTGACCTCTGATATCCGGTGATGTCACGTCAACTGAGGTGGGCCGCAGTCTTCCTAGTGACTGAGCTGTGTGTGGCGCTTCACCGTTAATCACAGCCCAGAGTCACAGCCCAGCATCTCCCTGCTCCCTCCTCCTTCACCGCAGAGCACCAGAATCAGGAGGGATGCTGGGCTGTGACAAGCAGTGAAATGCCGCCCACAGCCGAGTGACTCATGGAGACTGGGTCCGGCCACGGTGATGTCAGGTCAACAGGTAGTATTTTTACTTATGTTTATTAGTACATTCTGGGGTCTGAAGATCAAAATAATATGTATTAAATTTGGCTTCAATAAATTGGATGTGAATTAAATTTCCTAACTAGAATTAAGTGAAAAGCCAAATTTGAATTTTCGGCACATATTCTCATCACTGGTTGTGTTTAGAGATGAGCGAACCCGAGGTTCCGTCTTCAGTGTTCATACCGAACACAAACTTTATAAAAAAAAAAAAGAGTTTGAGTTCGGAGATCGGGCGCTTTGCATATGCAAACCACTAGCGCAAACATCACTGTGCTCGGGTATGCTCGGTGTGAGCTGGTTTGATAGGCTCACACTGGGGGTATCAACAACGTGATCGGATATAGCGTGCACCAAAAAAAAGGAAAAACCCCTACCACCAACCCCCGGAAGTGATCTGTTTATGGCTGGCTGTATGTGGACGGAGACCCGAACTGCCCAATTAATGACTTCAATTGGGGTTCAGGTCAAGTCCGGGTCCCAAACCGAACTTTATCTAAAGTCCGGCAGAACCCACCGAACCGAACTTCCACGGGTCCTCTCATCTCTAGTCGTGTTCCCTCCATCAGATGTATTGTACAGAAGCACATATGGTTCACGAGGCTGCAAAATATGTAAATGTAGGGACAAGTGCTGCCAAATGTTAGAAAGCTTTTGATACCAATAATTAATAAATCCTTTTTATCTAACATGCACCTGCATTATAAAAAAAGAAATCGAAATCCATTAGGAAATTCTACGCTGAACCCACAATAATGATGTAAATATGGGGTCTCTCCAGACTTCCATTCACAGCCTTGCTGTAGAGGCTTATTATCATTCTGTAGTTATTCTCTTCTGCCTCTTGTCTGACATCTGCGTGATTTAGTCTGTGTCTAGTTCCTTGCACTGTTTTTCCTCCCTCTGCTACCCATTTGCATTAAAATTCAAGATCTTCAACTTTCTTAGCAAAAAAAGGAAAAAAATAGTCACAGCCTCTGAGCAGCCTGTCGATAATCCAGACACTGAATGTAGCCTCTACCATCAAAGTGTTACCACTCGGAGTTCTTAGCTCTTTTAAAAACAAATTACTGGTGACTCCCTACGGAGCGGCGAGCGGCGGCACACTGTAGATTTAGCACCAAGGACTTCGGGAAGATGTTCTCCATGGATTCTCTCTCTTTTTTTTTTTAATCCACTTATACATGAAATCTTTTTAGAAAATTCCCATGTCTGGTGGTTTGATGCTACAGAGGGATCTGGAACCAAATTACACATTTGTGTAAAAAATTAAAAAAAAAATTAAATTGTGCCAATCTGTGCAGGTGTGACGTGGCTGAAAACACCTGGCGCTAAATCCACAGCTCGAGAAACATCCACCTGGCAGGCAATGCTGGCATCGGGACAGAGGAGAGCTGCAAGGTGTCTTATGTCTGGCACTAATTACTACATAGCTAGGGACCTACCCAGCGTAATCATCAAATACATCGATAATTGTATCCATATTGTTGGCTTATTTAAATGAACGCCAGATTTCCAGCTAGGTTCTGCCATGTTATAAAGCTGGGCTTTTTTTTAAACTAACCCTTTTAGATTATATCCATACATAGCAGTGAGCGGATTAGCAAACGTGGAGAGACGAAACTTAAAGGGAGTCCTTCAAAATGACTTTAGTAGCCAAATTAGTGGATAAATACATGTGTGTGTATATGTCTCAATTTCGCTCTCTATAATAGATATACATATATATATATATACATATATATATATATATATATATATATATATATATACAGATACACCATGTGCAGAATTATTAGGCAAGTTGTATTGTAGAGGATTTTTTTTATTATCGATCAACAACTATGTTCTCAATCAACGCAAATGACTCATAAATATCAAAGCTTAATATTTTTGGAAGTTGGAGTGGGTTTTTTTTAGATTTGGCCATCTTAGGAGGATATCTGTTTGTGCAGGTAACTATTACTGTGCAGAATTATTAGGCAACTTAATAAAAACCAAATATATTCCCATCTCACTTGTTTATTTTCACCAGGTAAACCAATATAACTGCACAAAATTTAGAAATAAACTTTTCTGACATGCAAAAACAAAACCCAAAAAAATTAGTGACCAATATAGCCACCTTTCTTTCTGATGACACGCAACAGCCTAACATCCATAGATTCTGTCAATTGCTTGATCTGTTTACGAACAACATTGCGTGCAGCAGCCACCACAGCCTCCCAGACACTGTTCCGAGAGGTGTACTGTTTTCCCTCCCTGTAGATCTCACATTTTATGAGGGACCACAGGTTCTCTATGGGGTTCAGATCAGGTGAACAAGGGGGCCATGTCATTATATATACATATAGTACAGACCAAAAGTTTGGACACACCTTCTCATTCAAAGAGTTTTCTATATTTTCATGACTGAAAATTGTGGATTCACATTCAAGGCATCAAAACTATGAATTAACACATGTGGAATGAAATACTTAAACAAGTGTGAAACAACTGAAAAGATGTCTTATAATCTAGGTTCTTCAAAGCCACCTTTTGACCATGTCCCCAGCAAACCACCCCCACACCATCACACCTCCTCTTCCGTGCTTCATGGTGGGAGCCAGGCATGTAGAGTCCATCCGTTCACCTTTTCTGCGTCAGACAAAGTGGTTGGATCCAAAGATCTCAAATTTGGACTCATTAGACCAAAGCACAGATTTCCACTGGTCTAATGTCCATTCCTTGTGTTTTTTAGCCCAAACAAGTCTCTTCTGCTTGTTGCCTGTCCTTAGCAGTGGTTTCCTAGCAGCTATTTTACCATGAAGGCCTGCTGCACAAAGTCTCCTCTTAATAGTTGTTCTAGAGATGTGTCTGCTGCTACAACTCTGTGTGGCATTGCCTGGTCTCTAATCTGAGCTGCTGTTAAACTGCGATTTCTGAGGCTGGTGACTCAGATAAACTTACCCTCCGCAGCAGAGGTGACTTTTGGTCTTCCTTTCCTGGGGCGGACCTCATGTGAGTCAGTTTGTAGCGTTTGATGGTTTTTGCCACTGCACTTGGGGACACTTTCAAAGTTTTCCCAATTTTTTTGGACTGACTGACCTTCATTTCTTAAAGTAATGATGGCCACTTGTTTTTCTTTACTTAGCTGCTTTTTTCTTGCCATAATACAAATTCTAACAATCTATTCAGTAGGACTATCAGCTGTGTATCCACCAGACTTCTTCACAGCACAACTGATGGTCCCAACCCCATTTAGAAGTCAAAAAATCCCACTTATTAAACCTGACAGGGCACACCTGTGAAGTGAGAACCATTTCCGGTGACTACCTCTTGAAGAGAAGGCCAAGAGTGTGCAAAGCAGTAATCAAAGCAAAAGGTGGCTACTTTGAAGAACCTAGAATATAAGACATATTTTCAGTTGTTTCACACTTTTTTGTTAAGTATTTCATTCCACATGTGTTAATTCATAGTTTTGATGCCTTCAATGTGAATCTACAATTTTCAGTCATGAAAATAAAGAAAACTCTTTGAATGAGAAGGTGTGTCCAAACTTTTGGTCTGTACTGTGTGTATATATATACAATCATGGCCAATCGTGTTGGCACCCTTGAAATTGTTCCAGAAAATGAAGTGTTTCTCCCAGAAAAATATTGCAATTACATAGGTCTATTTTCTTTGTGTGTATTGGAACAACACAAAAAAAGGCAAATTGGACATACAGTAATTTCACACAAAATCCCAAAAATGGTCCGGACAAAATTGTTGGCATCCTCAACTTAATATATGGTTGCACACCCTTTGGAATATATAATTGAAATCAGTCGCTTTCTATAACCATCACCAAGCTTCTAATGCCTGCTTTACACGCTTCAATAAATCTTTCAATCCGTCGTTGGGGTCAAGTTGTAAGTGACGCACATCCGGCATCGTTCGTGACGTATTTGCGTGTGACACCTACGTGCAATCAAGATTGAACGAAAATACGGTGATCGCATCCACGTCGTTTATTCCTCATACATTGGACGTTTTGTTGTATGAACCTAGTGAATTGTAACGTGTGACATCCCTCATACGATTTTGATGTCTGAGGCTATGTGCGCAGGTGTGCGCTCTGCACTGCAGCTTAAAAAAGGTCTGCTTCAGAGCGCAGCTGAAAAGCTGCATTCTGAAGCGCCTCACAATGTCTGTCATGCACTAATCTCTGTCAGTCGGTCACTATCTCTGTCCCTCACTCTCTGTCCATGTCAGTCTATCCCCCTCTCTCATATACTCACCGATCCCCGATCCCCGGCGCTGCACGGCGTTCACACTGCTCCGGCGGCTTTTACTGTTTTGAAAAAGCCGGCCGCCCATTAAACAATCTCGTATTCCCTGCTATCCCCGCCCACCGGCGCCTATGATTGGTTACAGTGAGACACGCCCCCACGCTGAGTGACAGGTGTCACACTGCACCCAATCACAGCAGCCGGTGGGCGTGTCTATACTGTGCAGTGAAATAAATAATTAAATAATTTAAAAAAAACGGCGTGCGGTCCCCCCCAATTTTAAAACCAGCCAGATAAAGCCATACGGCTGAAGGCTGGTATTCTCAGGATGGGGAGCTCCACGTTATGGGGAGCCCCCCAGCCTAACAATATCAGCCAACAGCCGCCCAGAATTGCCGCATACATTAGATGCGACAGTTCTGGGACTGTACCCGGCTCTTCCCGATTTACCCTGGTGCGTTGGCAAATCGGGGTAATAAGGAGTTATTGGCAGCCCATAGCTGCCAATAAGTCCTAGATTAATCATGTCAGGCGTCTATGAGACACCTTCCATGATTAATCTGTAAGTTACAGTAAATAAACACACACACCCGAAAAATCCTTTATTAGAAATAAAAAACACAAACATATACCCTGGTTAACCACTTTAATCAGCCCCAAAAAGCCCTCCATGTCCGGCGTACTCCAGGATGGTCCAGCGTCGCTTCCAGCGCTGCTGCATGGAGGTGACCAGAGCTGCAGAATACACCGCCGCTCCGGTCACCTCCACACAGCAAATGAAGACAGCCGGCGATCAGCTGAGCTGTCACTGAGGTTACCCGCTGTCACTGGATCCAGCGGTGGATGCAGCGGTGGCCGCGGGTAACCTCAGTGACAGCTCAGCTGGTCGCGCTACTCACTTCAATTGCTGCGTGGAGGTGAGAGGAGCGGCGGTGAGTAGCGCGATCAGCTGAGCTGTCACTGAGGTTACCCGCGGCCACTGCTGGATCCACCGCTGGATCCAGTGACAGCGGGTAACCTCAGTGACAGCTCAGCTGATCGTGCGGCTGTCTTCATTAGCTGTGTGGAGGTGACTGGAGCGGCGGTGTATTCTGCAGCTCCTGTCACCTCCATGCAGCAGCGCTGGAAGCGACGCTGGAGCATCCAGGATTATGCCGGACATGGAGGGCTTTTTGGGGCTGATTAAAGTGGTTAACCAGGGTATATGTTTGTGTTTTTTATTTCTAATAAAAGATTTTTCGGGTGTGTGTGTTTATTTACTGTAATTTACAGATTAATCATGGAGGGTGTCTCATAGACGCCTGACATGATTAATCTAGGACTTATTGGCAGCTATGGGCTGCCAATAACTCCTTATTACCCCGATTTGCCAACGCACCAGGGTAAATCGGGAAGAGCCGGGTACAGTCCCAGAACTGTCGCATCTAATGTATGCGGCAATTCTGGGCGGCTGTTGGCTGATATTGTTAGGGTGGGGGGCTCCCTATAACGTGGAGCTCCCCATCCTGAGAATACCAGCCTTCAGTCGTATGGCTTTATCTGGCTGGTTTTAAAATTGGGGGGGACCGCACGCCGTTTTTTTTAATTATTTAATTATTTATTTCACTGCACAGTATAGACACGCCCACCGGCTGCTGTGATTGGGTGCAGTGTGACACCTGTCACTCAGCGTGGGGGCGTGTCTCACTGTAACCAATCATAGGCGCCGGTGGGCGGGGAAAGCAGGGAATACGAGATTGTTTAATGAGCGGCTGGCTTTTTCAAAACAGTAAAAGCCGCCGGAGCAGTGTGAACGCCGTGCAGCGCCACGCCGGAGATCGGGGATCGGTGAGTATATGAGAGAGGGCTGCTCAATTCAGTTACTCAGGAGTTTAGCGGTCACCGGTGAGTCCTTCACAGGTGACCGCTAATCAGGACGCGGCACAGACAGAGCCGCAGCATGACAATGAAGTCGGGTGAAGTTCACCCGAGTTCATTCTGACAGTGCGGCTCTGCCTGTGTCTGCTGTCATCTGCCATTCAGCTCTGCTACATGGCTGTCTGTGTCTGCTGTTAGCGGCCATGTAGCAGAGCTGAATGGCAGATGACATAGTAAAAACGCATCCCTACACATTACACACGCTTGGCAAGTCAATAAATAAAAAAAAAAAAGGGTGCCCAATGCATACGTCACAGAGCACATGATCTAAAGGATCGCACACAAAATTGATCAATTTAACATAGACTACTAACGCACGTGTGACAGCAAATGAACGACCTACGTGCAATCTCATTCAATCGCATATGCGACCTGGGCGTGTCACATCGCATACGAGATCGCACACCTAATTGTAAGGTGTAAAGCTGGCTTAAGACCTCTCAACTGCAATTTTGGAATCTTCTTTTGCAAACTGCTCCAAGTCTCTCATATTTGAAGGCATTTTCTCCCAACAACAATTTTAAGATCTTTCCACAGGTGTTCAATGGGATTTAGATCAGGACTCACTGCTTTACACATCAAAAATCGCCAGCACTTTCTTTCCATACATTTCTGGGTATGAAGTATTTTTAGGGTCATTGTCCTGCTGGAAAATTCATGACATAGGACACAAACCCAGCTTTCTGATACTGGGCACTAAATTGTGAAGCAAAATCCTTTGGTAATCATCAGATTTCATGATGCTTTGCAGATAGTTAAGGAACCCAGTGCCAGAGGCAGCAAAATAACCCCCAAAACATCTTTGTGTCTCCAACATATTTAACAGTAGGTGCTGTGTTCTTTTCTTTGTAGGCCTCATTCCGTTGTCAGTAGACAGTAGTATGATGGGCTTTACCAAAAAGCTCTATCTTGATTTCATCTGTTCGCAAGACACTTTCCCAGAATGATTTTGGCTTAGGCTGCTTTCACACATCCGGTTTGTGCTGAGCAGCACAATCCGGCTCAAAAACCTATGCAACGGATGTGGCGAAAAAAAAGGATCCGTTGCATAAGTTTTTCTATGCGGCCCATCCGGTTTTTGACGGATGCGGCTTGATACTGAGCATGCGCAGTACAAAAAACCGCCGGATGCGTTTTTTTGCCGCAAGACGCCGCATCCGGCGTCCATAGGCTTGCATTGTGAATCGCGCCGCATCGCACCGGATTCGGCGCGATGCGGTTTTTTTGCCGCACGAAAAAACGTGCCAGGCAACGTTCCATCTGGCCGCCGCATGGGCTAAATATGCCACATCCGGCGAAAACCGGACGCAACGCAAGGCCATGCGGCACAATACGGCGCTAATGCAAGTCTATGCGGGAAAAACCGCAAGCGGCGGCAAAAAAAACCACGTTTGCGTTCTTTCTGCAGAGCGCCGTATTGTGCCACACGGCAAAAAACGAATGTGTGAAAGCAGCCTTACTCGCTTACATTTTGACAAACTGCAGTCTAGCTTTTCATTCAAATGTCGACAGATAGTTGGCACTGACACTGATGCACCCTGAGCCTGAAGGACAGCTTTAATTTCTTTAAAACTTGACTGCTTATCAGCCATCCTGTATTACAACTTTTCATCAATTTTTTTCTGCTGCCCACATTCAAGGAGATTAGATGCAGTGCCATGGGTTGTAAACTTATTATGTTATTATGTTGCGAACTGTGGACAAAGAAATATCAAGATCTCTGGAGATGCAGTTGTAACCTTTAGATTGTTCATATAGTTCAATAATTTTGGTTCTCAAGCCCTCAGAGATATCTCTTCTCCGCTATCTGTTCTCCATGCTTAGTGCGCACACACATATTGCAAAGATTGTGTCAACTTCTCCTTTTTTTACCTGGTTTCAGGTGTGATTTTCTTATTGCCCTCACCTGTTACTTGCCACAGGTGAATTTGAATGAGCATCACATGCTTGAAACAAAGTTGTTTACTCACAACTTTCGGAACAATTTTGTCTGGCCCATTTTGGAGTTTTGTGTGAAGTTACAGTTAGTGATGAGCGAGTACTAAAAAGCTCGGGTGCTCGAAGCTCGGGCCGAGCCTCCCAAGATACTCGTGTACTCGGCCCGAGCAACGAGCCCAATGTTATCCTATGGGAGACCCGAGTATTTTTGTGAAATGACCTCCCGGCAGCATGGAGAAACCCTAAAAATGTCACAAAAGTCTCAGAAGAGTGCTCAAATGACATGGCAACAGCATGGGGAAGACCCCTTGAAGCATTTATCACTCAAAAGTCACAGCTGTGAACAATTTTGTCCGCGTTTTACGCCATTTTTACGGACTCACCAGAAAACCTTCCAAAATGACCCCAAAATGATTTTTCATGGCGGAAATGTTAAGGGCACATACCCAATAGTGAGATAGAGCTGGTGTATGTTACTTTTTGAGATCAATACATGAAAGATTTTACGTGAAAACATTGTGTGGCACTCCGATGTCCCTGAGAAGAGACGTACATGAAGGCCTCTTGAGTCTAATGTGCCCATTTTGAGGAAGTGAGTCTTTGTAGTATTTTCCTTTGCCAGGGCAGTCCTAAATTGTGAGGTTCACCAATGCCCCTGCATACAGACGTGCATGAGGGCCTCAAAACATTAAGTGTCCATTGTCAGGAAGTGGGTGTATTATAGTATAGCCCTTAGGCAGGGCAGCCAAAAATTGGGAGGCTCCACATTGTCCCTGGGTAGAGACGTGCATGATGGCCTTTAAACCTGAAGTGCCCATTGTAAGGAAGTGGGTCTATTTCAGTATAGCCCTTTGCCAGGGCAGCCAAAAATTGGGAGGCTCCACATTGTCCCTGGGTAGAGACGTGCATGAGGGCCTCAAAACATTAAGTGTCCATTTTAAGGAAGTGGGTGTATTTCAGTATAGCCCTTAGGCAGGGCAGCCAAAAATTGGGAGGCTCCACATTGTCCCTGGATAGAGACGTGCATGATGGCCTTTAAACCTGAAGTGCCCATTGTAAGGAAGTGGGTCTATTTCAGTATAGCCCTTTGCCAGGGCAGCCAAAAATTGGGAGGCTCCACATTGTCCCTGGGTAGAGACGTGCATGAGGGCCTCAAAACATTAAGTGTCCATTTTAAGGAAGTGGGTGTATTATAGTATAGCCCTTAGGCAGGGCAGCCAAAAATTGGGAGGCTCCACATTGTCCCTGGATAGAGACGTGCATGATGGCCTTTAAACCTGAAGTGCCCATTGTAAGGAAGTGGGTCTATTTCAGTATAGCCCTTTGCCAGGGCAGCCAAAAATTGGGAGGCTCCACATTGTCCCTGGGTAGAGACGTGCATGAGGGCCTCAAAACATTAAGTGTCCATTTTAAGGAAGTGGGTGTATTATAGTATAGCCCTTAGGCAGGGCAGCCAAAAATTGGGAGGCTCCACATTGTCCCTGGATAGAGACGTGCATGATGGCCTTTAAACCTGAAGTGCCCATTGTAAGGAAGTGGGTCTATTTCAGTATAGCCCTTTGCCAGGGCAGCCAAAAATTGGGAGGCTCCACATTGTCCCTGGGTAGAGACGTGCATGAGGGCCTCAAAACATTAAGTGTCCATTTTAAGGAAGTGGGTGTATTATAGTATAGCCCTTAGGCAGGGCAGCCAAAAATTGGGAGGCTACACGTTGTCCCTGGGTAGAGACGTGCATGAGGGCCTCAAAACATTGTTCCCATTGCAAAGGAGCGGGTCTCCTGTCGTTGTAATGTCCATTCTGCAAAGAATGGGCGAAAAAATTTACCACTGGGGGTATACCTGAAACAAAGACCTAACTATTGTAACGGTCATCATGATGGCGCATGAGGAGAAGGAGGAGCAGTCCAGCGATTATCCAAAGTCGAGAAGTGTACCCATGGGTGAGTGGAGGTACATGGCAAACTTTAAATTCCGCTCTCATTTGCTGGTGGTGTGGTGAAGTCTGGCCCAATCCAACCCTTGTTCATCTTTATCAGAGTCAGCCTGTCAGCATTTTCAGTTGACAGGCGGGTGCGTTTATCTGTAATGATTCCACCTGCGGCACTAAAAACACGCTCTGACAAAACGCTAGCAGCAGGGCAGGCCAGGACTTCCAAGGCGTAGAGAGCCAATTCATGCCACGTGTCCAGCTTGGATACCCAATAATTGTAAGGCACAGAGGAATGTCGGAGTACAGTTGTTCGATCTGCAAGGTACTCCTTCAGCATCTGGGCAAACTTAGGATTTCTTGTGGCACTACCCCGCACCTCAGGGGCTGTGGTACGTGAGGGGCTGAGAAAACTGTCCCACATCTTAAAGACTGTTCCCCTACCTCTGGCGGATTGGACTTGTGCCTCTCTCGGCTGTACGCCTCGGTTGTCCACTGATTCCTGACCTATGCCGCTAGCGTTTTGTGAGGGGAATGCTTTGCCTACTTCCGTGAGTATGGCCTTCCGAAACTGCTGCATTTTGGTTGACCTCTCATCCACGGGAATAAGAGACAAAAAGTTCTCCTTGTAGCGTGGGTCTAACAGTGTTACCAACCAGTAATGATTGTCGGCCAAGATGTTCTTAACGCGAGGGTCACGAGACAGGCAGCTTACCATAAAGTCAGCCATGTGCGCCAGACTCTTAACAGCCAGGACTTCAGTAGCCTGACCAACAAGATGACTGAACATGCTGTCCTCCTCCTCCTCCTCCTCCTCCTCCTCCTCCTCATCTACCCTGTCCTCTGGCCAGCCACGCTGAATCGAGGATATGACTGGTGTGCATGTCATATCCTCAATTTGGCCGGAGAGTTGCTCCATGTCTTCATCCTCCTCCTCGTCATAGTCCTCCACTGCACGTTGTGATGAGACGAGGCTGGGCTGTGTGTTATCACCCACACCCACTACTGTTTCTTGCTGCAACTCATCGCGCTCCGCCTGCAATGCATCATGTTTGTTTTTCAGCAGGGACCGTTTTAGAAGGCAGAGTAGCGGTATGGTGACGCTAATAATGGCGTCATCACCACTCACCATCTTGGTGGAGTCCTCAAAGTTTTGGAGGATGGTACATAGGTCTGACATCCATCTCCACTCCTCAGGTGTTATGTGTGGAGTTTGACCCATTTCCCGACGGCTTAGGTGATGCAGGTACTCAACAACTGCCCTCTTCTGCTCACATATCCTGACCAACATGTGCAGAGTTGAATTCCAACGCGTGGGGACATCACACACCAGTCTGTGAGCCGGAAGATGCAAACGGCGCTGAAAGCCGGCAAGGCCGGCTGAAGCAGTAGGTGACTTTCGAAAATGTGCAGACAGGCGGCGAACTTTTACCAGCAGATCAGACAGCTCTGGGTATGACTTTATAAACCGCTGAACCACGAGGTTGAGCACATGGGCCACGCATGGAACATGTGTCAGCTGGCCTCGCCTCAAAGCCGCCACCAGGTTCCGGCCATTGTCACAAACGACCTTTCCTGGCTTTAGGTTCAGAGGTGTGAGCCAGTGATCTGCCTGCTGTTTCAGAGCTGTCCACAGCTCTTCTGCATTGTGGGGTTTGTCACCTATGCAGATTAGCTTCAGCACAGCCTGTTGCCGCTTCGCCGAGGCAGTGCTGCAGTGCTTCCAGCTTGTGACTGGTGTGGAGGGCACAGTGGATGAGGATGCGCAGGAGGAGGAGGAGGCTGAAGAGCATGACATTCCGGAGCTGTAGAGTGTGGGTGAAACACTGACTGAGGTAGGGCCTGCAAACCTTGGTGTGGGAAGGACGTGTTCCGTCCCTCGCTCAGACTGGGTCCCAGCTTCCACAATATTAACCCAGTGTGCCGTCAACGAGATGTAGCGGCCTTGCCCACAAGCACTTGTCCACGTGTCTGTGGTTAGGTGGACTTTGGGTGAAACAGCGTTGTTCAGGGCACGTGTGATGTTTTGTGACACGTGGTTATGCAACGCGGGGACGGCACACCGGGAGAAATA
Source organism: Anomaloglossus baeobatrachus (assembly GCF_048569485.1). Taxonomy (NCBI): domain Eukaryota; kingdom Metazoa; phylum Chordata; class Amphibia; order Anura; family Aromobatidae; genus Anomaloglossus; species Anomaloglossus baeobatrachus. Next base: position 94,519,886 of record NC_134354.1, on the reverse strand, counting down.
GTGGCGGCTGGGGACCGAGTAACGTGGGACAGCTGCCGCCATCAGGTCACGGAATGCTTCTGTCTCCACCAGCCTAAAAGGCAACATTTCCAGCGCAAGCAGTCGCGAAATGTTAGCATTTAGAACTGTGGCATGTGGGGTGTTGGCAGTGTATTTGCGCCTGCGTTCAAAGGTTTGCTCAATGGATAACTGAACGCTGCGCTGGGACAAGGACGTGCTTGATGATGGTGTTCTTTCTGCGTAGGCAACTGCAGGTGCAGGAGTGGAGGAGGCTTGTTCGCAGGCAGCATGGACAGAGGATTGGCTCGCATGCACAACCAGCGAAGACGTAGCAGTGACATCAGCAAGCACTGCTCCTCGACTCTGTTGTACTTCCCACAAAGTCGGGTGCTTGGCTGACATGTGCCTGATCATGCTGGTGGTGGTCAGGCTGCTAGTTTTGGTACCCCTGCTGATGCTGGCACGGCAGGTGTTGCAAATGGCCTTTTTTGAATCATCTGGATCCAACTTAAAAAACTGCCAGACTCGTGAAGACCTAACATTTGTACAGGCACCTTGTGTCGTCGTGTTGTTACGGGGAACGGTTGCCTGACTTCTGCCTGGGGCCACCACCCTGCTTCTTACTGCCTGTTGTGATGCTACGCCTCCCTCCCCTTGTGCACTGCTGTCCTCGCTCTGCATATCCTCCTGCCAGGTTGGGTCAGTTACTGGATCATCCACCACGTCGTCTTCCTCTTCCGCACCCTGCTCCTCCTCCTGACTTGCTGACAATTGTGTCTCATCATCGTCCACCACTTGTTGAGACACGTTGCCAACTTCGTGAGAACGTGGCTGCTCAAATATTTGGCTATCTGTACAGACGATCTCCTCATGACCCACTTCAATATGAGCTGGCGAGAGGCCAGAATGTGTGAATGGAAACGTGAACAGCTCTTCCGAGTGTCCAAGTGTGGGATCATTAATGTCCGAGGAGGACGTGTACTCAGCCTGGTGGTAGGAAGGAGGATCAGGTTCAGAAATGTGCGGTGCAGTATCACGGCTACTGACACTTGACCGTGTGGAAGACAGAGTGTTTGTGGTGGTGCCAATCTGACTGGAAGCATTATCCGCTATCCAACTAACAACCTGTTGACACTGGTCTTGGTTCAAGAGCGGTGTACTGCTGCGGTCCCCAAGAATTTGGGACAGGACGTGCGAGCGACTAGATGTGGCCCTTTGTTGTGGCGAAATTAGAGCTTGCCCACGACCTCGGCCTCTGCCTGCACCACCATCACGTCCACTTCCTTGTTCCTTGCCAATGCCCTTGCGCATTTTGCAATGCTGTGCACTGCTGACGTGTATATTCACTACTTGTGCGTTATATCAAAGTTTCTGGAAATTGCACACAAGTGCACCTGTACGCTGCCACCAACAGGCACACACGTGCGGTTTTAAAAACCAAGCACGGACGCAATAATAACCTAACACAGGTTTTAGGAGCAAAAATTAAGAACTCTGACACTATCAGCCACTGCTGACTGACGTGTATTATACACTACACTTGTGCGTTATATAATAGTTTGGTAAACGCACACCAGTGCACCTGTACGCTGCCACCAACAGGCACACACGTGCGGTTTTAAAAACCAAGCACGGACGCAATAATAACCTAACACAGGTTTTAGGAGCAAAAATTAAGAACTCTGACACTATCAGCCACTGATGACTGACGTGTATTATACACTACACTTGTGCGTTATATAATAGTTTGGTAAACGCACACCAGTGCACCTGTACGCTGCCACCAACAGGCACACACGTGCGGTTTTAAAAACCAAGCACGGACGCAATAATAACCTAACACAGGTTTTAGGAGCAAAAATTAAGAACTCTGACACTATCAGCCACTGCTGACTGACGTGTATTATACACTACACTTGTGCGTTATATAATAGTTTGGTAAACGCACACCAGTGCACCTGTACGCTGCCACCAACAGGCACACACGTGCGGTTTTAAAAACCAAGCACGGATGCAATAATAACCTAACACAGGTTTTAGGAGCAAAAATTAAGAACTCTGACACTATCAGCCACTGCTGACTGACGTGTATTATACACTACACTTGTGCGTTATATAATAGTTTGGTAAACGCACACCAGTGCACCTGTACGCTGCCACCAACAGGCACACACGTGCGGTTTTAAAAACCAAGCACGGACGCAATAATAACCTAACACAGGTTTTAGGAGCAAAAATTAAGAACTCTGACACTATCAGCCACTGCTGACTGACGTGTATTATACACTACACTTGTGCGTTATATAATAGTTTGGTAAACGCACACCAGTGCACCTGTACGCTGCCACCAACAGGCACACACGTGCGGTTTTAAAAACCAAGCACGGACGCAATAATAACCTAACACAGGTTTTAGGAGCAAAAATTAAGAACTCTGACACTATCAGCCACTGCTGACTGACGTGTATTATACACTACACTTGTGCGTTATATAATAGTTTGGTAAACGCACACCAGTGCACCTGTACGCTGCCACCAACAGGCACACACGTGCGGTTTTAAAAACCAAGCACGGACGCAATAATAACCTACTAACAGGTTTTTTTGGGGAGCGACAATTACAGTACAGACAAGTCAGACACTATCTGGACTGTTTTACACTGTGTACACCAGCCCCAGATATGAAGGCTGGTATACGGTCACCACTACCCTGCCTGCCTGCCTGCCTGTATACTGCTACAATAGTCCTGACAAGGACTCTTTTGGTCACTAGCCTGTATTCAGACCTGGCTATACCCTGCCTGTATATAGCAACAATAGTCCTGAGAAGGACTCTGCTACTGTACGCCGACCTGGCTATACCCTGCCTGCCTGTATACAACTAGAATAGTCCTGAGAAGGACTTTTGGTCACACTGTTTGCAGCCCTGCAACTGAAAAAGCTATAAAGGGCCGCAAAGCTTTCCCTGAATCAGCGACACTCTCCCTACACTCACTGTCAGAATAGCTGTGAGCAGAGCACAGCGCGCCGGCCGATATAAAGGCTCGGTGACGCTGTGCAGGCCGGCCAATCACTGCAATTCCACAACTAACAGGGCTGTGGCATTGCAGTGGTCTGCCAGCCAATCCCTGCATGAGGGCTGGCTCTCAAAAGAGCGCCAACATGCAGAAATGAAGACCACGAGTAAAGCACGAGTATCGCGAGATTACTCGGTCCCCGCCGAGCAGCCCGAGTACAGTGATACTCGTGCGAGTACCGAGTAGTGACAAGCATGCTCGCTCATCACTAGTTACAGTATGTCCAATTTGCATTTTTTTCTTTTGAATTTGAAAATTCCCTTAATCTGCGGAGTTCATGTTCGGTACTTGTGTGTGCATAAATGTAGGAATGTAACCTACATGACCACATGAGACACAGAAAGGATGGCAGATTTCATTACTTTGTTATGTACAGGAATGTGGTTTCTTAGGGCCGCTTTACCCGCTGCGACATTGATAGAATTTGCTGGCGATGTCGAGCGTGATAGCACCCACCCCCGTCGTACGGTCGATATGTGGTGATCGCTGCCATAGCGAACACTATCGCTACGGCAGCATCAGACGCACATGCCTGTTCAGCGACGTCGCTGTGACTGCCAAACAATCCCTCCCTCAAGGGGGAGGTGCGTTCGGCGTCACCGCGACGTCATCGCGACGTCACTAAGCGGCCGGCCAATAGAAGTGGAGGAGCGGAGATGAGCGGAACGTTACATCCCGCCCACCTCCTTCCTTACTCATTGCCGGCGGACGCAGGTAAGGTGAGGTTCCTCGTTCCTGCGGTGTCACACATAGCGATGTATGCTGCCGCAGGAATGACGAACAACATCGTACCTGCAGCTGCAACGGTAATTGGGAATGGATCCCCATGTTACCGATTAGCGATTTTGAACGTTTTTGCAACAATTCAAAATCGCTCATAGGTGTCACACGCAACGACATCGCTAACGCGGCCGGATGTGCGTCACAAATTCCGTGACCCCAACGACATCGCTTTAGCGATGTCGTAGCGTGTAAATCGGCCCTTAGTACGGTGTTTTTCCAAAAATGAGACAGGGTCTTATATTATTTTTGTTTCCAAAAAAGGGCTAAAGATTATTTTTGGGGAGGGCTTATTCTTTTTCTATGGACAACAATCACATATTTATGCTTCAATGCCAGTGTTAGTAACCTTTACCCTAACTTACATTCACAATTGCTGGTGCAGTGTCAGTGTCTCTTATGGTAGCACTTACTGGTACTCTCAAAACACTTTGTGTGGCAGTGGCACTCTTCTTCTCTATGCGGCTCGGGAGGGGGCAGAAGGTGGGAGTCTGGAGTGGGACTCGGGGACGGTGGTTGTGTCGTCACATGTGGCTGCTTCTGCGAGAGCGAGCAGGGCCGGCCGGGAGGCGGGATCCAAAAGGTGGCACTCAGCAGGTAGGAGGTGGAAACCTAAAGTGGCAGCCAAGCCCACACCATAGCGCAGTAGCAGCCAGGAGGTGGGACACAGGAGGCAGCATTCGCAAACTGGGATTCAGGAGCAGCAACGAAGCGAACATCATAGCACAGTAGCAACTAGGCGATGGGAACCAGGTAACAACACTCAGGAGGCGGCACTTGGGAGCAGATGTTACCCTGCTATGGTGGGAGGAAGCGGCAGGACAATTTGGGAGCTACATTATGCCTATTCCAGTGCCTCCAGCATTAGGTTATGTCTCTGTGATGTTAGTGATATAACTTAGCATCACGTGACATAACCTAGAGCTGTAGGCGCTGACTAAACTAGGCTTATTTTTGTAGTAGGGTTTATATTTAAAGTCTACTCCAAAAATCCCTAAAAATCAAGCTAGGGCTTATTTTTTCCCGAGGGCTTATTTTCGGTAAAACGCGGTAAGATCTTTGTACAGCCCCATAGTAAAGGAGACAGCGTCTGTGACTAACAGTTCCAGTGTGCATTTACCTAAGTACTCCATCATTAAGAAAACTAGGCTCACAGCAGCTCATTTATAGCATTTTATGATAATGTAGCAGAACTCAATTATCTTAATATTCACTCTAAATGTAAGATATTGTTTATGTATTTATTCTAGATAAGTTTCAAAAGGGCAGATGATCTCGCCTGAAGAAAAGTTGGTCCAGTTCCACAGTCACAAGGATTCATATTTGTACTTTCTTCATTGCACCATTTCGGATCCTCTTGTAGACACTGCTGGCTTTGTGATCAAGATGAAAGGGGTATCTGTCTGTGATTGATGGTATGATGGCTCTGGTCTGCATGGTTAATGAAGAACACTAGAAGGGAATTAGAGCACAGGACGGCAAAGATGATGGAGTCTGTATGCCACCTTCTGTATGACCCCGTTTGTGCCACTTGGGCATCTCAGCAAACCGTGCACTGAAGCACACACGCGGTTGGTAAATAGAGCATGAAAATGCCGTGCCTCTCTACAGCATAATTTAGTAATCTTGCCACGTCAGGAATACAACATCAGCTCCTTAGGCAGCCGAGACACCCTGTGCCTGCAAGCAGGTTTCTCATTAGACTTATTTCTCAAGTCAATCTGACAGCAGACAAACATATCTCCAGACTAAAGACTCATTAGAGATTTAAACAGCCTACAACACTGGAAATCTAAATGTTTATGATACAATTAGACTGTTTAACTATCGGAGTAATTACTTTTCTATAAAATATTCCTTTTAAACTAGTCCTGATGCTCTGGGATCCATAAATTACACATTTAGGCTGTGGCTAGAAGGCAACTTTGGCCACAACACGGGTAACGCGGCCTGTCCGCTGCTGACTGGGGTCACATGGCGACCCGCGAGAAAGTCATAAAAGTCCAACATAACGAGTACTGAGTACCCAAGCATGGTATTGCTTGCTCATCACGAATCACCATATATGCATAGACACACACACACACACACACACACACGGAGTCCACCTCTAATATAAATTTGTATAATTTAGCAGACCACCTATAACATAAGTTTATAGCCGCTCCTATAACAGCACTTTGGCCTTTTCATAGTATCATAGTTTTTAAGGTTGAAGGGAGACTCTAAAGCCCGCTTTACACACTACAGTCAGGGCCGTATTTGGGGTTTTTGCTGCCCTAGGCACTGTCAGTGGTGGCGCCCCTGTTCTGATCAGTCAGATTACGGGTATGTGCACACAGCTTTTTTTTTTTTTTCAGACAGATCCGCCCTATAACCCGCCCAAAAAACTCAAACTCTAAATATTAAAGAAATGAACTCATACACTGCAGTGTAAAACGACTTGCTGTCCATATGTTCAGTCTTTGGAGTTTTTTTTAAGCGCGTCAGGTTTCCTCAGACATGAAGCGGCTGACAGTGACCGGTCCATTATATGGCGCCTACTGCTTGGATGCCGCTTACTAGTTGTGACCGGTCCATTATATGGCGCCTACTGCTTGGATGCCGCTTACTAGTTGTGACCGGTCCATTATATGGCGGCTTCTGCTTGGATGCCGCTTACTAGTTGTGACCGGTCCATTATATGGCGCCTACTGCTTGGATGCCGCTTACTAGTTGTGACCGGTCCATTATATGGCGGCTTCTGCTTGGATGCCGCTTACTAGTTGTGACCGGTCCATTATATGGCGCCTACTGCTTGGATGCCGCTTACTAGTTGTGACCGGCCATTATATGGCGGCTTCTGCTTGGATGCCGCTTACTAGTTGTGACCGGTCCATTATATGGCGCCTACTGCTTGGATGCCGCTTACTAGTTGTGACCGGCCATTATATGGCGGCTTCTGCTTGGATGCCGCTTACTAGTTGTGACCGGTCCATTATATGGCGCCTACTGCTTGGATGCCGCTTACTAGTTGTGACCGGTCCATTATATGGCGCCTACTGCTTGGATGCCGCTTACTAGTTGTGACCGGCCATTATATGGCGGCTTCTGCTTGGATGCCGCTTACTAGTTGTGACCGGCCATTATATGGCGGCTGCTGCTTGGATGCCGCTTACTAGTTGTGACCGGCCATTATATGGCGCCTGCTGCTTGGATGCCGCTTACTAGTTGTGACCGGTCCATTATATGGCGCCTGCTGCTTGGATGCCGCTTACTAGTTCATTTAAAAAATAAGTAAAATCCAGTAGCTAAAAGATGTTGGAAAAAACAACCAAGAAGCCACAGCAAAAAAAAAATAAATATTTGCTTCAGGATAAAATGATGACTGTCCTGAAGCATATTCTGTCTGAATAATTCCGGGGGTTCACAGACATCTACAAGACGTGTGCTCATACCCTGATAGAGCCCAGAGCCTTCAGATAGTAGTTAAGACCTCCATACACATTAACCTAAAGTTGTCTAAACCCGCCAATATCGACAGGTTCTGCAGATAGCCCAATGTGAATGGGGGCTCTAACTTCTGATTGTCAGGGGAATAAGGATCCAGCATGTCCAATTACGGAGTGTAGATCCTATTATCCTCTAAATGATAAGCTGCTGTCGGAGATGTCCAGCAGCGGCTCTAATAAAGAACACAGAAACACTTGGCAGAATGAGTGCTCCTGTATATGGGAGAGCTGAGCAAGATAGCTGCCGGCCTAAAAATCAGACTATAGTGTATGGGGGCTTTAGTCTATTACTTATTCGGCTGACAGACATGCAGATAGCTGTATTTTAGTCCAGCACGCTGACCCTATGTTTTAGGATCAAGACTGATAAGGTAAAGATTACAACAGCCACATGACTATCACCAGAACCACCATCAGTACAGTAATACATAACTAAAACCACACTACATACAAGAATACGTAACCAAAACCACAGTTAGTACAGTAATACATCAACAGAACTACTGTCAATACAGTAATATCACCAAAACCACCCTAAATACAATAATACATCACCAAACCCACCCTGAAGACAATACATCGCCAAAACCACCATCAGTACATGAATACATTGCCAACTTCACACAGCAATCAAGTGCAGTGTCAGGTTAGACCCATATACATCTATGTATTGCATTAACGTACAACTCTCAGTATGTCCTTAACAATGGTAAGGAGATGCTGGTAGTTGTTACCAGCCATCATTAGACTGTGGACCATATAAGAACCACAATACTGATTAGTCCCAGGCAGTAGACTTAACTTTTGGACGAGATCTTATAGGTTTAGGTCCATTAATTCTGAGGAGATTAGTAGGGCAGAGGTGGGCTCAGTAGGGAGAAGGGGCATCATGGGGTGGGACTTGAGACCCCCACCAATTGCTCAAAAGACCTCTTAAGTTCACAGCTCAGGAGACAGGACTATGAAATTTTACTCCCGGAATCCATTCTGTCTGCATGTTCTGGTTCTGGGAAACACTTGGGGCCACAGTAGTCGGACCCCCAGCGATTGGAAAGTTATTCCCCATCCCAAGGATAGGGGGTAAGTTCCCAATGTGAGAAAACCCCTTTAAAAGCAGCATTCACACTGCAGCCAAAGATGGGAAACTGATTTATCTAAACAGTGTCCATCACCCGATGCACGAGCAAAAAACTTTCATTCGTCAAGTGAGATGATTTTTAAGCTGACTTAAAGGGAATCTGTCACCCCAAAATGACACCTAGACTGCGGAAATATTTATATGGGGGACATGATCTGTGGAGAAATAATCCCACCCATAAAGAGTTCAGCTTAAAAGGAACTGGTCACAACCTTTAATATTAAACTGCTCCATTGTCTTGTTAGTCAGAAAATGTGCATCACTTACATTGCGTCACTAACAAGAGGGGGGGCAGTTTAGAATTGAAAAAGGGTGTAACAGGTTCCCTTTAATATTCACTGAGAAAGCCACATTTGATATGAAAATGAGGACATTTCTGCGCGGCCTAAGCCTGGTGCACAATACCACCGAATATAGGAAAATACTAGCCAGGCCTGTGTCTTGATTAATAGTGATCCATTGGTGAAAGTGAGCACCGTAACACCAAATCTCCTGACTGCACCGCACCCAACACTGCGGCACACTCCAAGCGTCAGTGCGGGTGTGCACACAACACAGAAGGAGCACAGCAGCACACTCCAAGCGTCAGTGCATGTGTGCATCCAACACAGGAGGAGCACAGCAACACACTCCAAGAGTCAGTGCATGTGTGCATCCAACACAGGAGGAGCACAGCGGCACACTCCAAGCGTCAGTGCGGGTGTGCATCCAACACAGAAGGAGCACAGCAGCACACTCCAAGCGTCAGTGCATGTGTGCATCCAACACAGGAGGAGCACAGCGGCACACTCCAAGCGTCAGTGCGGGTGTGCACACAACACAGGAGGAGCACAGTGAGGAGGGGGACACGGCGCTGTGATGTGCTGTCTGCTCACTTCAACAACCTTCCTCATTGAATCGGCAGTCAAATACAGGCAGCAACCAGGTGTCAGAACGTACCTGCATCACACTGCAGGCGCACCCACGCAGACACTGCAGTCACACTGCAGGCGCACCCACGCGGACACTGCAGTCACACTGCAGGCGCACCCACGCGGACACTGCAGTCACACTGCAGGCGCACCCACGCGGACACTGCAGTCACACTGCAGGCGCACCCACGCGGACACTGCAGTCACACTGCAGGCGCACCCACGCGGACACTGCAGTGACACCCACGCGGACACTGCAGTCACACTGCAGGCGCACCCACGCGGACACTGCAGTCACACTGCAGGCGCACCCACACTGACACTTGGAGTGCTACTCTGCTCCTCCAGTGTCAGGACACGTGCAGAAATGCTAAGTGATTTTAGACAGCACTGACTCTCACCTAAGGACGAGGGACTGTCTTTAATATGCAAATAGGACGGTGCACATCTGCACCAAGACATCGGCCGCACCAGGGGGACAGAACAGTCTGCATATATATAATAAAATATTAAGTTAAAACTGTACATGCCAGAGCGACGTTCCCTGTATAAATGTGTCTGCAGATTAATTGCCATTTTGGGAGTAAAAGTAAAATGTCATCGCTCTTAGCAACACATTGTCCTGCGTCTCCCAAGACTCCCCTCTTGTCTGGTCTGGTGCAGCAAACACTGCAATGGTGCCCGTATAGGGAATCTGTCACCAGGTTTTGCTCCCCCATCTGAGAGCAGCATAATGTAGAGACAGAGCCCCTGATGCCAGCAATGTGTCACTTACTGAGCTGTTTGCTGTCATTTTCTCTGCTGCAGATCTCGCAGTTATACAGAGCTCATGAATATGCTGGACTACCTGCAGCACACCAAGTAGTCCTGTAATGATAACTACTGCTGATTAAACAGTGATGTTATCAAAACTACACTAAGCAGCCCAGTAAGTGACAACACTGGAATCAGGATCTCTGCCCCTACATTATGCTGCTCTCAAATTAGGTGGCAAAAATCTGGTGACAGACTCATAATTTTCCTCACTAAAGAGTAACCACCCTAAGTAAGCCCAAGACTGTGCCCAAGAATAAATAACTGCCCATCACTGAGCTCCCTGCACAAAGAATGACCCCACACCATGTCACTTACAGCATACAGCCTCCACATTCTCTCCTATAACATTCCCACTACACTGCCCCCTCAAATGAAAACCCCCACTGTCCTCACCACTGAATTATACCCTCCAGACCTTCCTCACTTATGAACTATGACCTCCACTGTCCCCACCTCTCCATGCAGCCCCCACTTCACTGCCCCCCTCATGATGTCCCCACTCTATAATGAGCCTTATGCTTCGCATTCTGTATACCCAGCCCTTCCAGGCTCCTAACTGAGCGCTCCCCATGCTGCCCCTTCTCCATATCAAGCCCCCTCCATACCAAGCCCACCATGGTTCCCCTTCCATACAGAGTACCCCCCCATGCTTTCCCATTCTCCATACCATGCCTCCCCCCATGCTACCCCATTCTCCATACCATGCCTCCCCCCATGCTACCCCATTCTCCATACCATGCCTCCCCCCATGCTACCCCATTCTCCATACCATGCCTCCCCCCATGCTACCCCATTCTCCATACCATGCCTCCCCCCATACTACCCAATTCTCCATACCATGCCTCCCCCCATGCTACCCCATTCTCCATACCATGCCTCCCCCCATGCTACCCCATTCTCCATACCATGCCCCCCCCGTGCTACCCCATTCTCCATACCATGCCTCTCATTCTCCATACTGTAACTCCCATTTGCTATACTGTCCACCACCCTCCCTCATTTTCCCTCCCCCCCCATTTTCCCATTCTGCTCCATCCCCCATGCTGCGCCCCCACATCATGCTCCATCCCCATGTTGCGCCCCCACATCATGCTTCATCCCCCCCATCCTCCATGTTGCGCCCCCACATCATGCTTCATCCCCCCATCCTCCATGTTGCGCCCCCACATCATGCTTCATCCCCCCATCCTCCATGTTGCGCCCCCACATCATGCTTCATCCCCCCCATCCTCCATGTTGCGCCCCCACATCATGCTTCATCCCCCCCATCCTCCATGTTGCGCCCCCACATCATGCTTCATCCCCCCATCCTCCATGTTGCGCCCCCACATCATGCTTCATCCCCCCATCCTCCATGTTGCGCCCCCACATCATGCTTCATCCCCCCCATCCTCCATGCTGCGCCCCCACATCATGCTTCATCCCCCCCATCCTCCATGCTGCGCCCCCACATCATGCTTCATCCCCCCCATCCTCCATGCTGCACCCCCACATCATGCTTCATCCCCCCCATCCTCCATGCTGCGCCCCCACATCATGCTTCATCCCCCCATCCTCCATGCTGCGCCCCCACATCATGCTTCATCCCCCCCATCCTCCATGCTGCGCCCCCACATCATGCTTCATCCCCCCCATCCTCCATGCTGCGCCCCCACATCATGCTTCATCCCCCCCATCCTCCATGCTGCGCCCCCACATCATGCTTCATCCCCCCCATCCTCCATGCTGCGCCCCCACATCATGCTTCATCCCCCCCATCCTCCATGCTGCGCCCCCACATCATGCTTCATCCCCCCCATCCTCCATGCTGCGCCCCCACATCATGCTGCATCCCCCCCATCCTCCATGTTGCGCCCCCACATCATGTTCCATCCCCCATCCTCCATGTTGCGCCCCCACATCATGCGGCATCCTCCCCCCAGCCTCCATGTTGCACCCCCACATCATGCTGCATCCCCCCATCCTCCATGTTGCGCCCCCATATCAAGTTCCATCCCCCCATCCTCCATGTTGCGCCCCCATATCAAGTTCCATCCCCCCATACTCCATGTTGCGCCCCCATATCAAGTTCCATCCCCCCATCCTCCATGTTGCGCCCCCATATCATGTTCCATCCCCCCATCCTCCATGTTGCGCCCCCACATCATGCGGCATCCCCCCCAGCCTCCATGTTGCGCCCCCACATCATGCTGCATCCCCCCCATCCTCCATGTTGCACCCCCACATCATGCTGCATCCCCCCCATCCTCCATGTTGCACCCCCACATCATGCTGCATCCCCCCCATCCTCCATGTTGCACCCCCACATCATGCTGCATCCCCCCCATCCTCCATGTTGCACCCCCACATCATGCTGCATCCCCCCCATCCTCCATGTTGCACCCCCACATCATGCTGCATCCCCCCCATCCTCCATGTTGCGCCCCCACATCATGCTGCATCCCCCCCATCCTCCATGTTGCGCCCCCACATCATGCTGCATCCCCCCATCCTCCATGTTGCGCCCCCATATCATGTTCCATCCCCCCATCCTCCATGTTGCGCCCCCAAATCATGTTCCATCTCCCCATCCTCCATGTTGCGCCCCCAAATCATGTTCCATCCCCCCATCCTCCATGTTGCGCCCCCATATCATGTTCCATCCCCCCATCCTCCATGTTGCGCCCCCATATCATGTTCCATCCCCCCATCCTCCATGTTGCGCCCCCATATCATGTTCCATCCCCCCATCCTCCATGTTGCGCCCCCATATCATGTTCCATCCCCCTCATCCTCCATGTTGCGCCCCCCCCCGGGTTGCTTGTTCGGCGATGTCTTCGGCTGTAAAGCGCTTACCTGCTCCAGGCGGCATCTCCGGCGGCTGCACCTACCGTTCTCCGCGGTGATGGTGGCGGAGGCAGGATCATCAACTCACATCTTCCTCGGCGGCGGCTCCATGTCCCGTCCTCCTCTGCGCGGCGCTGCCTCACGCTCCTGTGACCTCTGCACAGTGAGCGCACGGCAGCACGTCGGGGCGGGGAGCTGATTACAGCTCCTCTGACCCCGGAAGTAAGTGCCGGCACGCTCACAGTTTCATTTATATTCGCGTGTTATAGACGCGACTATAAATGACTGTGCGCCCCCTCCCTCCTCCAAAAAGGCGCCGGATTTAATAAAGAGTTTGGAGGAGGGAGGAAGATTTAAAAAAAAAAATTTTTTTTTTTTTTAAAACTTGGTTTGGGCGCCGCCCCCCTGGAAGGCGCCGCCCTAGGCACGTGCCCTCAAGTGCCTAATGGCAAATGCGGCCCTGACTACAGTATATCTTACGATGTATCGCCGGGGTCACGTAAGTGACGCACATCCAGCATTGTAAGGTACATTGTAGTGTGTAACAGCTACGTGTGATTGCGAATGAACGGTAAAACGTTCATCGTACGCACATTGTTCATTCCTCATAAATTGAACGTCAGGTTGTTCATCGTACCCAGGGTACCGCACATCGCAGTGTGTGACACCCCGGGAACGATGAACAGATCTTCTGCGGCTCCAGGCCATCAATGCGGAAGGAAGTAGGTGGTCGGGATGTTTACGTCCCGCTCATCTCCGCCCCTCTGCTTCTATTGGCCAGCTGCCGCGTGACGTCGATGTGACGCCGAACGTCCCTCCCACTCCAGGAAGTGAACGTTCGCAGCCCACATCGAGGTCGTATGGACGGGTAAGTACGTGTGACGGGGGTTAATCGTTTGTGCGACACATTCAACAAAATTGAACATGCGGCACATACGATGGGAGCGGGTACGATCACATACGATATCGTATGCAGAATCGTAACATGTAAAGCAGGCTTTAAGTCCATCTAGTTCAACCCGTAGGCTAACATGTTGATCCAGAGGAAGGCAAAAAAAAAAAAAAACAATGTGGCAAACAAGCTCCAATGGGAAAAAAAATTCCTTCCTGACTCCACATCCGGCAATCAGACTAGTTCCCTGGATCAACTCCCTGTCATAAAATCTAATATACATAACTGGTAATATTAAATTTTTCAAGAAAGGCGTCCAGGCTCTGCTTAAATGTTAGTAGTGAATCACTCATTACAACATCATGCGGCAGAGAGTTCCATAGTCTCACTGCTCGTACAGTAAAGAATCCTCGTCTGTGGTTATGATTAAACCTTCTTTCCTCAAGACGTAGCGGATGCCCCCGTGTTCCAGTCGCAGGCCTAGGTGTAAAGAGATCTTTGGAAAGGTCTCTGTACTGTCCCCTCATATGTTTATACATTGTGTTTAGATCCAACCCCTCAAGTTTAATAACCTGTCTTGGTATTGCAGCCCACCCATTCCTCTAATAATCTTGGTCGCTCTTCTCTGCACCCTCTCCAGTTCAGCTATGTCCTTCTTATATATCGGTGACCAGAATTGTACACAGTATTCTAAGTGCGGTCGCACTAGTGACTTGTACAGAGGTAGAACTATATTTTTTTCATGAACACTTATACCTCTTTTAATACGTCCCATTATTTTATTAGCCCTGGCAGCAGTTGCCTGACACTGTCCACTAAAGTGAAGTTTACCATCCACCCATACACCCAAGTCTTTTTTTTGTGTCTGTTTTACCCAGTGTTCTACAATTAAGTACATAATCATAAATGTTATTTCCTCTACCCAAGTGCATGACCTTACATTTATCTACATTAAACTTCAATTGCCTCTTCTCAGCCCAATCCTCCAATTTACATAAATCTCCCTGTAATATCAAATTATCCTCCTCTGTATTGATTACCCTGCAGAATTTAGTATCATCTGCAAATATTGAAATTCTACTCCGCATGCCCCCAACAAGGTCATTAATAAATATGTTGAAAAGAAGCGGGCCCAATACTGACCCCTGTGGTACCCCACTATGAACTGAGACCCAGTCCGAGTACGTACCATTAATAACCACCCTTTGTTTCCTATCACTGAGCCAGTTTTTAACCCAGTTACACATATTTTCCCCTATCCCCATTATTCTCATTTTATGTACCAACCTTTTGTGTGGCACCGTATCAAAAGCTTTTGAAAAGTCCATATACACAACATCCACTGCATTTCCCTGGTCCAGGCTTGAACTTACCTCTTCATAGAAGCTGATCAAATTAGTTTGACAGGATCGATCCCTCATAAACCCATGTTGATACTCTGTCATAAGGTTATTGTTCTTCAGATACTCCAGTATAGCATCTCTCAAGAAACCCTCAAGGATTTTACCAACTGTAGAGGTTAAACTTACCGGCCTATAATTTCCCGGCTCAGTTTTTGTCCCCTTTTTGAATATTGGCACCACATTTGCTATGCGCCAGTCCTGCGGTACCGACCCTGTTATTAAGGAATCTGAGAAGATTAAAAATAATGGTCTATCTATCACAGAACTCAATTCCTGTAGTACTCTGGGGTAATGATGAAGGAAGATATTCCAGCAACTTGAGTCCAAACAGGAAATTCTTTAAAACGTTGATTCTTTATTATATAGTCAATCTCAGAGATTGACTAAGAACCAAGTGTTTGAAACGCGTCCTCTCTGTCTTGGGTTTGCTTCACCCCAACATGGACTTTTTAATATGTAAATAATAAAGAATCAACGTTTTAAAGAATTTCCTGTTTGGACTCAAGTTGCTGGAATATCTTCCTTCATCATTACCAAAGAATTGCCGACTTTTTCCTTGCACGGTCCACAGGTCTCGGTCTCCTATCAAGCAGGTGAGCTGGGTAAAACCTTCATTCCTTTTACTAGTACTCTGGGGTGTATGCCATCCGGGCCCGGAGATTTGTCAACCTTAGTGATTTCGAGGCGGTGGCGTACTTCCTGCTGGGTTAAGCAGGTAATATTCAAGGGTGAATTTATGGTATCACTGGTCATGTCATCTGCCATGGCATTTTCTTGTATAAAAACCGTAGAAAAAAAAGTCTTTCAGCAGGTTGGCTTTACCCTCATCCCCCTCCAAGACTATTTTTAAGGGGGCCAACACTATCGCTTTTCAGTTTTTTACTGTTTATGTAGTTAAAGAATATTAATTTAATATTTGGAGAGCCCCATAACAACAATGTGTAACGCTAGTCACTACCTTACGGAGAGTATGGACAGAAGGACGACACGTATGATTAAAATAGGAGCAAACAGGTGCGTAGTAAGGTCACAATCCGAGGGTTATAATACCAGGAGAGCATGTAGTAGATAAAGGCAGAAAACAGAGAGAAGTCAAATCACAGTCCGGGGTCACAAAACCAAAATCAGAACACAAGCCAACATACAAGCAATACTACAACTGCAGAACCAGAGAATACAACTGGCAAAGTTCTGGGGGAGCATGCTCAGTAAAGAAGCCTGAGCAATTACCAGGAAGGTGGAACAGCTGAGTAACCAACCTGGACTCCTGTATAGTAAACCAAGTTGCCAGTTCAGTATCTAAGGCAGGCACTGCAGAGCATCTCCTAAGGCAAGATGCTCTGCACAAAGAAATAGTGTCTCAGACAGATCTGTAAGTGCCGCAGAGCGTCTCCTAAAGTAGATGCTCTGCACAGAGGAAAAGTGTCACTGCCAGGCCTGTAAGCGCCGCATAACATCTCTAAGTCTGTAAGATGCTCTGCAAAGAGGAAACATGACACAATTTCTGTGAAGCCAGTGGTCTGGCTATGTATGAAGGCCAGAAACCCCTATAAGATAAGTATCTGTCCATTCTGATTGTATAGTGGGAATAACCTCTCTAACATCAGTCTGGAGGGGAATCTGGGAAAAGCCTGATAACAAGCTGTGTGGTTTGGACCCCCTCCTATGACAGTAGTCTGGCAGTGTATTATGTGGGCAACTAATCACGATCTCCTGTACAGTGCAGACCACCACTAAACATCAAACAGCAGACTGTCGAAGGCTTGCTCTGCCCACAGTTCTCTCTCCTGACTCCACCATACCTTTGTACACTCACCATGTATGTGTTATGATGGGGAGAGGAAACAAACCCATATCAGACACCTTTGTCACTGCTTACAATAGGTGATAACACGGAGATTTCTGTTGTTCTGCCCGCTAGCACCCCCAATGATCTCAGACAATGAACAGTTTAGTGTTGCCAATAATGGACTGTGGCTCCATTTAAACTGGGCTCCGTGACGCAACATTCTTAGGATTGGTGGGGGTCCCAGTGGCTAGCCCCCAGGCAACCAACAAGCTATCATCTATGTTATGGATAGGTGATAACGCCATATATTGAGACAAACCCTTTAGATTTGATTTCATTTTTAGTTTGTAACATACGAATGTTCAACAAGAAGCATAATAAGAAATGTGACCATTTGTGGTAGATCAGTGCAGATCATGGTATAATCATCGTGTAGTGTAGATCTCATTATTATTTTCTCACTTGCAGAGTGTAATAATCACTTCTCCAAATGAGGCAGCTGACTCCACATGTAGAATTTTAACTGCAATTGAATCCTAAATGAGTACAATTCCCAGTGTACGGTCTAATGACACCAGATCGTCATTGTTAAAGAGAACCGGACAGCTGATTCACGCTGCGTGAAAAATGGGCAACACAGACCAGACAACAGCTCGGTCATTTCTGCTGGATATATTTTACCCTGAAATGCTGAGATTGCCTCCCCCCTTGAGTGACAGGTCTTTCCATAGGTGTGCATATACAGTACAGACCAAAAGTTTAGACACACCTTCTCATCTATAGAGCAACTGTTAAGAGGAGACTTTGTGCAGCAGCCCTTCATGGTAAAATAGCTGCTAGGAAACCACTGCTAAGGACAGGCAACAAGCAGAAGAGACTTGTTTGGGCTCAAGAACACAAGGAATGGACATTAGACCAGTGGAAATCTGTGCTTTGGTCTGATGAGTCCAAATTTGAGATCTTTTGATCCAACCACCGTGTCTTTGTAGAAAAGGTGAACGGATGGATTCTACATGGCTGGTTCCCACCGTGAAGCATGGAGGAGGAGATGTGATGGTGTGGGAGTGCTTTGCTGGTGACACTGTTGGGGATTTATTCAAAATTGAAGGCCTACAGACCCAGCATGCCTACCACAGCATCTTGCAGCGGCGTGCTATTCCATCCGGTTTGCGTTTAGTTGGACCATCATTTAGTTTTCAACAGGACAATGACCCCAGACACACCTCCAGGCTGTGTAAGGGCTATTTGACTAAGAAGGAGAGTGATGGGGTGCTACGCCAGGTGACCTGGTCTCCACAGTCACCAGACCTGAACCCAATCGAGATGGTTTGGGGTGAGCTGGACCGCAGAGTGAAGGCAAAAGGGCCAACAAGTGCTAAGCATCCCTGGGAACTCGTTCAAGACTGTTGGAAAACCATTTCCGGTGACTACCTCTTGAAGCTCATCAAGAGAATGCCAAGAGTGTGCAAAGCAGTAATCAAAGCAAAAGGTGGCTACTTTGAAGAATCTAGAATATAAGACATATTTTCAGTTGTTTCACACTTTTTTAAGTAGTTCATTCCACATGTTTTAATTCATAGTTTTGATGCCTTCAATGTAAATCTACAATTTTCAGAGTCCTGAAAATAAAGAAAACTCTTCAAATAAGGTGTGTCCAAACTTTTGGTCTGCACTGTATAGGAAAAGATCTGTAAGTCCAGGAGACCAGGGCTTGGGAAGCAACCAGGGACTGACCTCGTAGACTAGTTACACGAGTACTATGGTCCCCACCAGGTTTGTAAACAGATGTTCTCTCTGAACTAAATGTGACATTTCGTTTCTTGGGAAAATCCCATTTAAAGACGATGTCACCTCTCCATGCACATCTGTTATAGAAGATAATTCTATTCTCCATGAAATAACAATTATAGCAAATTTTTTTTAGAATTATACATTATTCTATTCCATGAAATTTATGGGAAAAAAATGACAACTGGGTGTTACTGTGATGCCCCTGCACTAGTCAGGGCGTCGCAGGGAACTGCACTCTTGTCCTTATAGTGCAAAACCCACCCTCCTTACTTCCAGGTTCCACCCAGTGGTATTGCTACCAACCGCATCCAAACCCCCAATCCACACTCACACTAGGTCTAGAGAGGAAAGGGCCACCCACCGAAGTGTTAAGCAGGCTGGTGGGAGGTGACAAGTCAGTCGGCTCCACGGGAGCAATGGGAAAGGCATTGAAGTGGAAACTCCCCAGAGGGAGAGGGGACCGGGGGTTGGAGCCCCCAGGAGAAGTGAAGTAGTGGCCCTCGTGGTGTGAGGGGCCGAGGAGTCGAAGGTCCCGAGAGGTCGGACTAAATTAGGACACAGGAAAAGCAATACTATTAGGAGCAGATACCTGGACGTGCTCTCCTTCCCAAGCAGCAGTGGTGCACTGGGACTTTTGGTTCACTTGTAGCCTGTGTGTGTAATGACTTTACAAACATCATCCAGCACCACGATACCCGGCCTGAGTGAGTACATGGTCATCCCCTGTTTCCAGCAGCCCTGCACTCCCCTGCACCCCACCATCCTGAGTCACGGGGTCATCCCCTACCCATGGAGGGCCACGTCACCTAGCTGCCCCCTTCCATCACCCCGGGTACTCCCAACGGCAGCGGTGGTATTCCCAGTTACCATACACTACGGGTATCATCACGAACTATATATATCTCCCCTGTAAATACCCCCTTCTTCATTTGAGAGTGGCCCCGAGCCCCCGGGTCCGGAGACCCTCGAGCCATGAGTAATCACCCCCCGGATCCGAGCGGTTCGACCGCTGCAGGGACGGCACATTACCATTCTCCTTGTCAAAGGGGCATGTCACAACATAGTCTGATGTTGCCAGCAGTGATTGGTCATTGTTAAGGTGGACAAGACTCAACCCCAACAGGTAGGATCCAGTGTAAATGTATTCATGTATTTCTTGTAGGGATAAAAAGAATTGTAAGAAAAAAAGCTCCATAATTCTTAAATTATAAGGAATAAGAATATTTACTAAAACAGACGTCCGGGGCATAGACAGGTCTTCTTGAAGAGACCATTCTTTGTAACTGTAACATTTGCATCCATATTAAAGAGGTTGTCTATTATTTCAACATTGATGATCTATCCTACGGAGAGGCCATCAACATCTGATTGGTGGAGGTGTGACACCCTGCACCCCCACAGATCAGCTGTTGCCAGTGTCGGTGGCGGCCGGAACTGCTCAGATATGAAGCTACAAAGCGCAGCTCCGTCTACAGAATAGTAGACGGGGCAGAGTACTGCACATCTGTTCCTATTCATTTGTTTAGGAGGTACATGGGCAGTTCCGGGTCGCTGCCACTATAGAGTTGACGGAGCTGCACTGTGTACCGCTATAACTGAGCAGTATCGGACACTGCCAACACCAGGAACAACTGATTGGTGACATGTCACATGTTGCACCCCCACCGATCAGGCATTTATTTATTTATAGGCAATCAATGTTAAAGTAGCCACAGTGATATTATGTTTATTACTCAAGGATGAATAGGTGCTGTCATTACTGGTATATTGTAAATAGATGCTTTTTTATTTAACTGCTCATTCAACCCATTATAAACCTTTTTTTCTGAAATCCCCTTAAAGGGAATGGGTATGTAAAAAATTCTATTAACCTGCATATATGTGGTTAATCTGCAGATTAAAGAAGCACTTCAACTAACATTTGTATTGTTGAAATATGAGTGTATGTACATGTAATGTAGTGTGCGTGTATAGATATAGTCAACTACAGCCGTTTCCAATATTGAGAAGCGGTAAGCCTCTCGGCAGCTTCTGCAGTAAGGTTTTAGCATTTGTTGCTAGACTAGTATTTTCTATAGAATCCATTAAAAGATAAAAAATTTAAATTGTATATATATATATACATACAGTACAGGTCATCTGGTGTAGCACCCCATCACTCTCCTTCTTAGTCAAATAGCCCTTACACAGCCTGGAGGTGCATTTGGGGTAATTGTCCTGTTGAAAACTAAATGATGGTCCAACTAAACGCAAATCGGATGGAATAGCACGACGCTGCAAGATGCTGTGGTAGCCATGCTGGTTAAGTATGCCTTCAATTTTGAATAAATCCCCAACAGTGTCACCAGCAAAGCACCCCCACACCATCACACCTCGTCTTCCATGCTTCACGGTGGGAGCCATCCATGTAGAGTCCATCTGTTCAATTTTCTACAAAGACATGGTGGTTGGATCCAAAGATCTCAAATTTGGACTCATCAGACCAAAGCACAGATTTCCACTGGTCTAATGTCCATTCCTTGTGTTCTTTAGCCCAAACAAGTCTCTTCTGCTTGTTGTCTGTCCTTAGCAGTGGTTTCCTAGCAGCTATTTTACCATGAAGGCCTGCTGCACAAAGTCTTCTCTTAACAGTTGTTCTAGAGATGAAAAGGTGTGTCCAAACTTTTGGTTGGTACTGTATATATATATATATATATAAAAGCTGACTCCTCGGCTTTTTGTCCATTCCAACAGAGAATATGTCCAGGCTTCACCAGAAACACAATGTGTCAAACATCAAAGAAAAGTTTCCTTTCGGGGAAAGAAGTTACAACTTTCCTTTCATTCTGAGGACATCAAAATTTTGCCTTACAGCATCGCTAAATTCAGCAATGTGATGGGTCATCTTCAAAGTGCATCTGCTCTCAATGGACAGGAGACCGGAGCTAAATTCACAAGAACGGCTACATTGTTGATGTCAAATGTCTTTGAGCTCAAATACAAAAGAACAGTTCCTTGTGATCTGTGAACATACTTGTCTTTATTGTACTGCGCAGAATAATAAAATATATATATATACAGTATATGGTTGTTTATTTTTCAGAAGCAGTAACATCTCTCTTCATAGGCTGTGAATATTATTGCAACTTGGCTCCATTAAATTGAATAAGACTGAACTGCTGTAAAACTTAGAACCTGTAACTGATGTGGTGCTGTTTTTGAGAGAAAGCAGCCATCTATATATATATAATTGCCTTATTCTGTCTGTCTGTCTGTCTGTCTTGCTCCAAAATTGTGTCCTTACGGTGACACAAAGCTGATTGGCCGCTGGGCTCGCCATGGCCCCGCCCCCCCGCACGGATTGGCCGCTCGCCTCGCCTAGGCTCCGCCCCCCCATGGATTGGTCGCTCGCCTCGGCCTGGCCCCGCCCTCCGCATGCATTGGCCGCTCGCCCCGGCCCTCCGCACGCATCGCCAGACATAACCTTGCGCTGCTGGGATCGTGACTGAGTCGGTGTACGCTGGTAACCATTATACACATCGGGTAACTAAGGTCCCTTAGTTACCCGATGTGTATCATAGTTACCAGTGTACACCGGCTCCGTCAGGATCCCAGCAGCGCCAGACATAACCTTGCGATGCTGGGATCTTGATAGAGCCGGTGAACGCTGGTAACCATTATACACATCAGGTAACTAAGGTCCCTTAATTACCCGATGTGTATCATAGTTACCAGCGTACACCGGCTCCCGGTACACATG
Source organism: Anomaloglossus baeobatrachus (assembly GCF_048569485.1). NCBI lineage: Eukaryota > Metazoa > Chordata > Amphibia > Anura > Aromobatidae > Anomaloglossus > Anomaloglossus baeobatrachus. Next base: position 94,497,233 of record NC_134354.1, on the reverse strand, counting down.
TGCAGGGAGCCGGCATTATACTCCTCTCCCCCCAGGACTACTCCTCCTATTATAGTCCTCCTATTATACTCCTCTCTGAGTATAATAGGAGAACTATTATAGCATGGGGGATGGAGCACGATGGGGTGCGCAGCATGGGGGATGTAGCACGATGGGGGGTGCGTAGCATGGGGGATGTAGCACGATGGGGAGTGCGCAGCATGGGGGATGGAGCACGATGGGGAGTGCGCAGCATGGAGGATGAAGCACGATGGGGAGTGCGCAGCATGGGGGATGGAGCACGATAGGGAGTGCGCAGCATGGGGGATGGAGCACGATGGGAGGTGCGCAGCATCGGGGATGGAGCACGATGGGGAATGCGCAGCATAGGGGATGGAGCACGATGGGGGGTGGGCAGCATGGGGGATGGAGCACGATGGGGGGTGCGCAGCATGGGGGATGGGGCACGATGGGGGGTGCACACCTCCCCCCAACACACACACACAACACACCACACACACACTGGGAACCACAAACACCGCCATACACAGACACCCACACACACAGACAACGCCGCACACACACAACACCCAACACACAAACACCGCGGCATACATAAATATACGCTCTACCGCACAACACACACATTGCACAAAACATACCTCCCCCAAAACACACCACACCCACACATACTGCGCAACACACACACACAACGCTACAGACACACAGCGCTCCACAAACAACGCAACACACGCAACACACATACAACACCGCTCTCACCCCCCGCCACACCCAGACAACACCCAGAACATGTACAGCGCCCTACACAAACACTTGGTAACTACACACAACTACATATATATATATATATATATATATATATAACAAAAATCATACATGAACTACACAATACGTAAATTCTAGAATACCCGATGCGTAGAATCGGGCCACCTTCTAGTGTTTTATAATCCTCTACAACAGGGAAGACATATCCCTTGAGAAGCCTGTGTGGCTGCACAGGGGCCCAAGAGGTTAGGAGAGCCATTTCTACCTACAAAGCAGGTGCAAATTTGCATTTTTAGGAGCTCTTGGTCTGCAAAGGGCCCATATGTTATTCTTGCACAGGGGCCCTTTCCTGTCTGTGTCATGAGTGTATCTCGCTCGGGAGAGACCCTGGGTGAATCTGGTGTCAGGAGGTCACAGCGCCTTGCGGCCGGCAGGTACAATACTGTTATTTCATAACATCACCTTGCTTGTGGTGCTGTAAGGGTTAAACACCCTTTCCTGCCTGGCTGCTGGCTGTAACTTTCAATCTCAGGTTCGGTTTTTTGGAATCTCTCTCTTTCACTTTAAGTCATGTGATCTGATCACATGATGCCTGTGATAGAAAATTAATCCTAATTTCTATGTAGTCCACTTTGGAATTTAAACCTGCTTTCTCCTTACCTTCAATATGTGGTCCACTTTGGAAGGAGCCAGCTCTGCAGCAGTGGTGTTTGCTTCACTGAAGCCGCCTGGAGTGTTTTTCCTTTGCGTGTCTATTTCCCCTGTTTGTACTCCTACCCTTGTGTTTCTGGGTTGTAGTGGCAAGACTAGTAATACCTTTGGCCTACTCACTAGCCAGGGTGAGTGTAGGGCTAGCTGAGGGCCTAAGATATCCGTCTCAGCAACAGGTTGCAAGATCCTGTATAGGAACGCTAGGCAGTTTAGGAATCAGCTTGAGGTGAGTTCAGGAGGTGTCCCCTCACCCCTCTCGTTAGCAGCAGGGACCTCAGCTGTATCGTGTCCCCTGTGTTCCCTGTGTGTTGTTATATCTTCTGGGGGTTTACCAGGTACCAGACAAACCCTGCTAGTCATGTGCGTGACAGTCTGTTTCTGCCTGTGCTCTACAACCCCTAATGAAGAGCCCACTTGAAAGCAATAACCTGGATGTTACAGTGAAAACTTGACCTTGAGATCAGAGGCATGCCAATAAAATCACGAAACCCTATAGCAAAACATACGGACCCTGCACTCAAAACCTCTTCAGGACACGTTTACCTATCCCACTTCTGACATTGGGTCACCTTGGAGGAGATGTGCCCTCTCGGCTGTGAGGTCCCATAGAAGCTGCTCACCCATGTCCATTCTTGATCTGTCAGGGGACGAGGGGTTTTGCCCAAACAATCACGACGGTGCGATAGTGATACAGAACAATTACGAGCGACATCCCATCCTTTCTTCCTATTTATTGCTGTCTATTGAATAGATCAAACAGCCGAACAGTTTATGGCAGAAGGAGCACACAGGACAATGGCTATAATCCCCGTGTAACAATAACTTGGTATTCGAAGCAGTTTGCTCATGAAAAATGAGGCTCGCAAGCTTTCAAATCATTCCTGACTCTGTGGTCTGTATGGAAGATTTTCCCAGGTCTTAAGAGCTTATGTAAAACAACATTTACTAAGAGCAAGGATATAGACCCAAGACAGCTCATGAATTTGTTGCTTGTGTGGCTAGAATTTCAATCAGCTATATTTCTATCCATATATTTTAGGGTTTCTATTAGTTCCATATATCTTCAATATTAAACTGTATCTTTCATCAAAATATTCTACCTAAATGCCCACATATAAAACTAATCTGAAATCCTCCAGGCCCACTGATTTCAGCAGGACCCAGCTAATATGGACCCACCTGATTTTCCTGACATACTGTATGATGTAAAGGAGAAAAGGATCATGAATGTTAAATTACAATTTTCTATCCTTTGGTTTTCCGAGGAGATGAGAGATTCCCAGAAACGTCTGATGCCAGGTTAGGCCATGCTTGTCTGAGCAGGAGTCCTGTGGGACTGTTACCAGTAATGTGTGTAGGCATCTTTATCCTGTTGTATCCATAAATCACCTTTACCTACCTCTTCAAACCCTATTATTATTTGCTTCTTTACAAGAGTAGCCATAAATAGGGGTGGGTTTACACTAGCCACCCTACAGCCATTAATTGAGTGCCAATCAGCTATATCTAAAACAGAATTCATCATCATTCCACCACCTCATTCTACCACTCCACCTAACCTATCCATCAAAGTCAATGGCTGCTCACTCTCCCCAGTCCTGCGTGGGGTAACCCTTGACTCTGCTCTCTCTTTCAAGCCACATATCTAAGCCCTTTCCACCTCGTGCCAACTCAAACTCAAAAATATATTTCTTGGAACCGTACACTCCTTGACCAAGAATCTGCAAAAACAATAGTGCATGCCCTCATTATCTCCCGCTTGGACTACTGTGACCTCCTGCTTCGTGACCTGCCTTCTAACACTCTTACTCCCCTCAAATCTATCCTACATTCTAGTGCCTGACTAATCCACCTGTCTCCCCGCTATTCCCCGGCCTCTCCTCTCTGCAAATCTCTTCACTGGCTTCCCATTGCCAAAAGACTCCATTTCAAAACACTATGACATACAAAGCCACGTGCAATCTGTCTCCTCCATACATCTGTGACCTAGTCTCCCAATAGCTACATGCAACCTCTGATCTTCACAAAATCTCCTTCTCTACTCCCCTCATATGTCCTCTTCTCACAATTGCATACAAGATTTCTCCCATGCCTCCCCCATACTCCGGAACACTCTACCCCAACACATCAGACTCAAGCCCACCGTGGAAACCTTCAAAAGGAACCTGAAGACCCACCTCTTCTGACAAGCCTACAACCTGCAGTGACCCTCAGTCCACCATAACATTGCACGACCCGATCTACCTTTACCTACTGTATCCTCAACCCCTTCCCTGTAGACTGTGAGCCCTTGTGGACAGTATCCTCTCCTCCTGTATCAGTCTGTGCCTTGAAGTGGTCATGATTATTGTTCTTGTCTTTGTATGCCCCTTTTTCACATGTAAGGCGCCATGGAATGAATGGCACTATGATAATAAATAATAATAATAATATAAGCCAATAATATAAGCCAAAGGTCTCTTAATGGCCGACTGTATTAATATGATCATCCTCTGTGCACAGAATATCATTGTTTTTTGCAGCACTTGACCCGTTTTACAAAGTGCGATGTGCTGGCGAGATTGTAGATTTGTTTGCAAGCTTAAAAATCATTTCACCCTACGAATATGCTTAATGGACATTTGTAAGTGTCAGCCAGTGCGAAAAGGCACAACGAGCTTTCCTTAGAATAAAACAACACGACAAGGTGAAGGAGCCCTCCACCAAGGAATTTATCAAATTAATATGAATGAGACTGATCTTATTACTTCTAATCAGCCATTAATCAAATAGCACAAAATAAAATTATAGAAAGCTTGGCATCATATCTTATGCCTAACGAGGACAGATAGGCTGTAAAACAAACCTAGGGCCCACACATGATAGGGGCAGGAATCGTGAGGCTTTGAACCATTACTAATGAGAATATGGTTTTCAATAAAGTATTCATTACAGTCCCCCCTTGCAGCTGTCATGAAGCTTCTGGAGACAGAGGTCATATTTTGGGTTGACTTCTTTCCTCTTTCGTTGTGGGTGGTGTGAAGCAGCAGAAAGTTTACACTCAAGAGCAGGGAAGCTTTACCCTGGAAAGGGGCGAGAACACGTGCTGGACCCTCATAACTTCAGAGAGGAACGTACAAGCCTGAACCAGATAGAGGGCTGACATACAGAATGTATATCATCTCTGAAATCATTAGGATGGGATGTCTGTAGCACTTTACTGGACTGAAAACGGATAATATCCTATTGATCATCAGAGGACGGCTAAACTTGTGGTCTTTTTGGGTGCTCCTCCTTAATTCTCAAAAGAATTACACTGGAAGGAGATTCAGATGAACTCAGAGATGATCATTAAAGGGGTACTCCAGGGAGATAAAAAATTATTCTAATGGCCATGCTCTCAAACTATAGAGATCATGTAGTACCCTGAAGCTATCAGGGTGCTACAAGGTTCTGCATCCCCACAAGGATGCAGGGCCTACCCCCTAAGGACCCGGAGACCCATTGCCGGTAACAACAAAAACCCAGGTAATTCCAGTTTTTTCCCCAACAATCCCCCATACAATGGTACTTAGCTAGGGTCAGACCAATAGATGACCGCCTAGAGGTGGAGCCAAACCAGTCCACTAGTTGACCAGGTGGTAGGGACAGACTGTGGAGAGTAGTCAGAGTGAGTTGACGGCTGCAGAGGAGTGAAGGTGGAAGGGAAGCAACATCCTGACTGAGATTAACGGTAACCTGGTACCCAGGAGAGTAGTTGCCGGTGGAGTACGGTGGAGTAGTCCCGGAACTATGCACAGATGGGGTACAGGACCCTAGGACAGGAAAGAGTTTCAAGCTGACTTGTTAACACCTGCACAGCGAGGGGACCATCAATACCTATAGCCGCAACACCGAAATTGGCATCACGTATAAACATTAACTTAAATCCCCTGTAAATACACCCCATTACAAAAAGGGCCCAGGGCACGGAAGCGGGCAATGACCACCACCGTGACATTCCCAAGAGAAACACTGCCCGGGACCGGGTACCCCATATCCCTGGGCACGACAACCCCATATACAGTGTTATTCCCCACCCTCACAGTACCAGTAACTCAGTGTGAGGCTGCTTGCACTTCCGGGGTCAAAGGTGTGCTAATGCTCCCTGCTATGTGCTGCGGCCGTACCTAGAAGCAGGGGCACGGTGTGGTGGCCCGCTGTATCTGCTGTCCCCGCTGCGCTCCTCTACAGTGTGTACATGCCAGGCACACTAGCAGGAGGCAGCGTGCGTGCCGGCTCTGCTGTGTGCTGTGCTCGGCATGTACACACTGTAGAGGAGCGCAGCAGTGCCGGAGCCGATGACCGCAGCTTCCTCTTTCCGTTCCTATTCAAATGTATTTGCGTCTTTCAGACGTAAATACATTTGAACAGCGCGCCCCGCCCCCGACGTGCAGCAACGTGATGAGATCAGCACCTTGCTGACGTCATCACAGTGCTGCGGGCGCCGGGACACAGGAGACATGAAGCAGTAAGCGCTCCATGGAGGAGCTGAAGAGACAGGTTTAATTAATGGAGATGTGTGGGGAGGGGCTGAGGACACATAACGGGGAACATTTGTGAAGGAACACAGCTAGGTGACAGGCAGAGGAGGAGTACTGTATTCCGAGGGAGGGGGGGAGGCAGGAGTGTGTAGGGATGTGGCAGTGTAATTTGTGTGTGTAAGGGGTGATGAGGGTTGTATTGTATGTGGGGGGGAGGGGTAATGGAGGGCGCATTGTATTGTGTGTGGGGGGAGGGGTAATGGAGGGTGCATTGTATTGTGTGGGGGGGAGGGGTAATGGAGGGTGCATAGTATTGTGTGTGGGGGGAGGGGTAATGGAGGGTGCATTGTATCGTGTGTGGGGGGAGGGGTAATGGAGGGTGCACTGTATTGTGTGTGGGGGGAGGGGTAATGGAGGGTGTATTGTGTGTGGGGGGAGGGGTAATGAGGGGTGCATTGTATTGTGTGTGGGGGGAGAGGTAATGAGGGGTGCATTGTATTGTGTGTGTGTGTGTGTGTGTGTGTGGGGAGGGGTAATGAGGGGTGCATTGTATTGTGTGTCTGTGGGGAGTGGTAATGAGGGGTGCATTGTATTGTGTGTGGGGGGAGGGGTAATGGAGGGTGCATTGTATTGTGTGTGGGGGGAGGGGTAATGGAGGGTGCATTGTATTGTGTGTGGGGGAGGGGTAATGGAGGGTGCATTGTATTGTGTGGGGGGAGGGGTAATGGAGGGTGCATTGTATTGTGTGTGGGGGGAGGGGTAATGGGGGGTGCATTTATTGTGTGTAGGGGGAGGGGTAATGGAGGGGTGCATTGTGTGTGTGTGTGTGTAGGGGGTGATGGGGGGTGTATTGTAGTGTGTGTGTGTGTGTGTGTGTGTGTGTAGGGGGTGATAGGGGGTGCATTGTAGTGTGTGTGTGTGTCAGACCTGTGTGTGTAAGAAGCAGTACTGTGTGTGTGTGTATATATGAATTAGAGCAGTCTGTGCAGCCCCCCCGGAACTATATGGGTCCCCCAGAGCGCTATGTCACCCATCCCAGTAATGAGTACACCACCAGAGCTGTTTGCCACTCCAGTAACGTCTATGCCCCTGCCCCTCCTGTAATGTATATATTGTAGCCCCCAGCCCCTCCTGTGATGTATATACAGCAGTGCTGTCAGTGTGCAGTCATATCTGTTAGTGACAGCCATCGTGAAACACAGTCACATGTCCTGAAGGAGCTGGACGGAAACAAGCGGGAGAGGTGAGTGAGGCTGCTGGCGACTTCCCCATATTAATACCTGTAAGGGCTCATGCGCACGTAACTGCTGAATATTCTGCAGCGATTTGACAGCACATATGCGCATCAAATCGCTGCAAAAGCACTGCATAATGGATGCAGTTTTTCTGTGCAAAAAAAGCTGATTTGATGCGCTCAGGATGCTTGCTCTCCCATAGACAGAGTGGGAGCTGCATCCATAGCGCATGAAATAATTGACATGCTCATTTTATGAACGCACAGATTTGGGTCAACATTTTAGCACCCAAATCGCTGTGTTCATAAAAGCAACGTGCGCACGTGGCATGCACAATCTACATAGATTGTGCTGGGGACGCAGGACGCATGCATTTACACTGCAGTGATATACGCAGCGTAAATGCATGGAATTACGCAACGTGCGCACGAGCCCTAATGCGTCTGTGTCTGCATGTATGTCAGTGTATATGACTGTGCATATATTTGTCTGTTTATATGTATTTTTCTGAATTTGTCTTCAAATATGTATATGTACGTATGCCTGTATGTGTATGTGCGTGTGTGTGTGTGTGTGTGGATGGGGTCCACTGAGACTCTTTCACCCGGAGGCCACAAAAACCTGGAGCCGGCCCTGGCTGCCTTAACATTGGGATCAATAAAAAATATGTGAGTAAAGCGGGCTTTACACGCTACAATATATCTAACGATGTGTCGGTGGGGTCACGTCGTAAGTGATGCACATCCGGCATCGTTAGTGATATTGTAGTGTGTGACAGCTACGAGCGACCCTAATTGTGCGTTAAAACGTTGATCACATACATGTCGTTCATTTTCTAAAAATTGAACGTCTGGTTGTTCATTGCTCTTGAGGCTGCACACATCGCTACGTGTGACACCCCGGGAACGATGAACACAGCTTACCTGCGTCCCGCCAGCAATGCGGAAGGAAGGAGGTGGGCGGGATGTTTATGTCCCGCTCATCTCCGCCCCTCCGCTTCTATTGGCCGGCCGCTGTGTGACGCTGAACGTCCCTCCCACTTCAGGAAGTGGTTGTTCGTCGCCCACAGCGAGGTCGTTTGGAAGGTAAGTACGTGTGACGGGGGTTAATCGTTTGTGCGACACGGGCAACAAATTGCCTGTTCCGCACGTACGATGGGGGCGTGTGCAATCGCATATGAGATCGCATATGTAATTGAAACGTGTAAAGCAGCCTTAACTCTACTTTCTGTATATACAGTTAGGTCCAGAAATATTTGGACAGTGACACAAGTTTAGTTATTTTAGCTGTTTACAAAAACATGTTCAGAAATACAATTATATATATAATATGGGCTGAAAGTGCACACTCCCAACTGCAATATGAGAGTTTTCACATCCAAATCGGAGAAAGGGTTTAGGAATCATAGCTCTGTAATGCATAGCCTCCTCTTTTTCAAGGGACCAAAAGTAATTGGACAAGGGACTCTAAGGGCTGCAATTAACTCTGAAGGCGTCTCCCTCGTTAACCTGTAATCAATGAAGTAGTTAAAAGGTCTGGGGTTGATTACAGGTGTGTGGTTTTTCATTTGGAAGCTGTTGCTGTGACCAGACAACATGCGGTCTAAGGAACTCTCAATTGAGGTGAAGCAGAACATCCTGAGGCTGAAAAAAAAGAAAAAATCCATCAGAGAGGTAGCAGACATGCTTGGAGTAGCAAAATCAACAGTCGGGTACATTCTGAGAAAAAAGGAATTGACTGGTGAGCTTGGGAACTCAAAAAGGCCTGGGCGTCCACGGATGACAACAGTGGTGGATGATCGCCGCATACTTTCTTTGGTGAAGAAGAACCCGTTCACAACATCAAGTGAAGTCCAGAACACTCTCAGTGAAGTAGGTGTATCTGTCTCTAAGTCAACAGTAAAGAGAAGACTCCATGAAAGTAAATACAAAGGGTTCACATCTAGATGCAAACCATTCATCAATTCCAAAAATAGACAGGCCAGAGTTAAATTTGCTGAAAAACACCTCATGAAGCCAGCTCAGTTCTGGAAAAGTATTCTATGGACAGATGAGACAAAGATCAACCTGTACCAGAATGATGGGAAGAAAAAAGTTTGGAGAAGAAAGGGAACGGCACATGATCCAAGGCACACCACATCCTCTGTAAAACATGGTGGAGGCAACGTGATGGCATGGGCATGCATGGCTTTCAATGGCACTGGGTCACTTGTGTTTACTGATGACATAACAGCAGACAAGAGTAGCCGGATGAATTCTGAAGTGTACCGGGATATACTTTCAGCCCAGATTCAGCCAAATGCTGCAAAGTTGATTGGACGGCGCTTCATAGTACAGATGGACAATGACCCCAAGCATACAGCCAAAGCTACCCAGGAGTTCATGAGTGCAAAAAAGTGGAACATTCTGCAATGGCCAAGTCAATCACCAGATCTTAACCCAATTGAGCATGCATTTCACTTGCTCAAATCCAGACTTAAGACGGAAAGACCCACAAACAAGCAAGACCTGAAGGCTGCGGCTGTAAAGGCCTGGCAAAGCATTAAGAATGAGGAAACCCAGCGTTTGGTGATGTCCATGGGTTCCAGACTTAAGGCAGTGATTGCCTCCAAAGGATTCGCAACAAAATATTGAAAATAAAAATATTTTGTTTGGGTTTGGTTTATTTGTCCAATTACTTTTGACCTCCTAAAATGTGGAGTGTTTGTAAAGAAATGTGTACAATTCCTACAATTTCTATCAGATATTTTTGTTCAAACCTTCAAATTAAACGTTACAATCTGCACTTGAATTCTGTTGTAGAGGTTTCATTTCAAATCCAATGTAGTGGCATGCAGAGCCCAACTCGCGAAAATTGTGTCACTGTCCAAATATTTCTGGACCTAACTGTATGTGACTGCTGTGAGTGATCCTGGACTGTATCTGTATTGTACTGTGTGTATAAGTGACTGCTGTGAGTGATCCTGGACTGTGTCTGTATTGTACTGTGTGTATAAATGACGGCTGTGAGTGATCCTGGACTGTATCTGTATTGTACTGTGTGTATAAGTGACGGATGTGAGGTATCCTGGACTGTATCTGTATTGTAGTACTGTAAATCTGAATGTGGCAGAACAGGATAAGATAAATGTTCATTGGATTTATATCTAAATGCTACAGTTTGTGCTCTACTGTTATGGCTAAAAATGTTAACGCTATGGGGCCCCCACCAGATTTTCTGCCCAGGGGCCCCCACCAACCTTAATCTGGCCCTGGCTGTCACTGTGCTATCTATGTGACATCTGGTTAGTATGAGCTGGTATACTTACCTATCCCAGCCGCTGCTGTTACTTCTGGGTCTGCGTTGTGTGCAGTGAATATGGAATGAGCATAATGAGCGGCCCGGAAGTAACAGCAGAGGCATAGAAGGAAAATAGCTGGAGACAGGTAAGCATAAAAACTCTATATTTTTGTGTGACCTGTGTTTTCTCTGGTACGTGTCACACTGATGTCACAGGGATCACATCAGTGTGCGGTCCGTCTGAGACCCGTGCTGCCAGCAGAAAATGGGCATGTCGTGTGCTCCACACGGCCACACAGTCCATGGCAAAACACAGATATGTGCACAATCCTATTGATTTTAATGGGTCTACATATGTCCGTGTCTCCGGTACATGTGGAAACGGACGTCACTTGTACCGGAGACATGGAAGTATGAAAGGGCCTTATGTGGTATGGACAGGTTGACCATGAAATTAGTGTGTGGTCTCCACAAGTGTTTGAGATTTGAATCAGTAGATCATTAATGAGTGTTCTTTGATATTTATGGGATTATGGCATTATGTAATACACTGTGAATCATGTACTTGGATGTTTATTTCATATTTATACGTTGCGCTGTCACCTTCTATTAGCCTTATGGCTCTTAATTGTTGTAAATTACTCTATTATTCGATATATCTCCATTTTGCACACTTCCTTTAACACATTGAGATGGGCCAATAAACGTTCCCCACTTTTTTTGTTCAGTTTATTTCCTATCTGCTCTTTTGTATTTCATAAGAAATCTTAAATAAATGGATGTATTCTGATAGTATTTATCTCTATCCTATTACATAAGCCAACGTTTGCATCTGAAGATTCTCACCGATAATATTCTGTGAAACATGGATGCTTATTCTCAGACTCATCCTCTTCATGCACAGTAGTAATGACCTGTCATAACCTCACCCTGAATATCATAAAGTACAAAACCCAGGGTAATTTAGTTCAGTTTATGATGTTCATCTCATTTTTGTTGCTTAAAAACAAACAAAAAAAGCCCAGCATAAACAATTATATGAAACTGGCCTTAAAGGGGTCTCCTGATCCTGAGACTACAAGGGTCCCAGCACTGGAGCACCGCATCACAGGGAAAATGATGAGAGCGCTGAAGCAGCATTGCAGCCTCTTCTTTATCCCGATTGGTTCCAATTAAAAAAAATAGCACCCCTAGGATTTTTTCAAACAGTCGTTTAGCCTAAAATATGCCATCAATTTCTAACATGCTTCAGCATCGCTCTGATCAGCAAAAATGCAATGTTCCTGTGGGTGTCAGCGCTCTGCCAGCATTCACAGGAAGTGTGGCGCCCTGGACAAGCCAGGGGCCACAGGTAACAACACACACACACTCCCACCAACCGCAGCAGTTCACAGCAGTCATCCCCAGTGAGACCTGATTTCCTCCCTCGGGTTCAGACAGACACTCCAGGTGGGCGGAGTCAGGCAGATGGACACGCCCACCGAGGAGTCTAGCTGGTCTGAGGCAGGAAACAAAAGAGACAAGTCCAGGCAGAGGAAGGGAGAGGAGGTGTGCAGAGTGGCAGAAGCAGACGGGGGCCTAGGTTGGAGCCTAGGGCCCTCGTGTAGCAGTCAGGCTGACGGTAGTGGCCGTCCGCGGGAGCCGGGAAGACAGTCTTGGTGGAACCGTAGGTAGCCGGGGTTGGGCGGTGGCCCACCGTACCGAACCGGGTAGCCAGCTGGAAACCGGAGCACAGGATGAGCGTACAAGAAGGTGCACGAAAGGACTTACACTACCAACCTGGGGTCAGGAAAAACACCGCAGCCGTCTGTGGGACCCGTCCATCCAGCCGTTTGTTTTACCGGAGACTTTGCATTCATCATTGGCTGAGTGAGTACCACTGTGCCGTGCGGCACCGCGCTGCCCCCGCGGCCCTACACCTCACCAGGCCCCGTAACCCGCCTGCCATTCCTCCCTCACCGGGCCCCGGGACAACCAACCCCCCTACCCACGGAGGGGAAGAACAACAACTAAGCTGCTCCAAGTCATCGCTCCCGGGATCCCCGTGCAGAGCAGCGGTGGTGTCACAACCTCACCACAACCGCGGGTGGCGTCACGGACAATAAATCCCCAAAACCATTCCCCTTTTCACTCACGGGCGAGGAGCGCCGCTCGACTCCCCGGATCCGGCCCACCGCTCGAGCCACCGAGCAGCAGCAGCAGCGCCGGACCCGAGCGTGGTGAGCGCAGCGTCCCCTCCTCCGCCCGCGACAGAAGCACATCATGACAGTGACAGGGGTCATTATCTGACCTAACACTGTCATCCCATTGGCACCCATGATCGCATCACGGGGCTGCCAATGGCAACGGGGAACAGCGTTATCTTCGCCAGAGCACGTTAGAGCAAGCTGTCAGGTTTTGACAGCGCGATCTAAGGGGTTAACTGATCCATCCGCGTACGTTAGCTGCACTTATCTGCTGATCAAATCAGCAGATATGTGTGGGGAATAATGCGGGCTCGCAGCGAGAACCAGCATTAAAGGGACAGACACAGCCAAGGGCGTATATATACGTCCTTGGCCGTGAAGAGGTTAAGCAACAAATGCATGTATAAGAAAAAAATATCATGACAGTAATAGCACATATATCAAATTGAAATATATCATTTATGGCTCGATGTTTCTGGTTGACGTAGCATTTTACCAACTCCCTTGATATTTTTCCTGGTTCCCAAAGAGCAATATTGGTCTAATCAAAAGAGTGCAAGACTAACGAGAGCAATTATAAATGAGGGCGAAACGGTAGATGCAATTCTAAGCAACCGTACAATCCTATCTGATGCTAACTATGCCTTAATTAGCCCTGAGATGTTTGTCTCATTTATAGAATGATTAGCATACGCCCCAGGGAACATAAACACAAATAGCATTTAAGGATCACTTGGAGGATTCAGATAAACTGGTTCATGCTCTATCAAACAACACAACATACACAGACAGTACAGGAACTAATGCAATTGTCTCTGTCATCGTAGCGCCCCATTAGGATGATATATAGTGAACTGAACCTCTCACTCCCCCACACAATTATAACATGATGTTGCCTAACATACTAAAATGTTTGTCAAAAGTTTGAGTGATTTCCTGAAATTGTAATTTTCCTTGTAAATGGGTATTTTGTGGTATTTCCACATTTGAGACCTCTATTGATCTCAAGAACAAGTCTTGTATTGCCATTTCTGTGAACAGAGAGGTGGCTGCTACAGATGGACAAAAAACAGTAGTGCCATCGAGTTCCGATCTCTGGTCCAGTCCTCTGTTGCCAGAATCCTTGGCCAAACATCTCCTGGGTCCTTCTGTCACTTCCTAGGCCACACAACACATCAAGATATTATGGCAGGACACAAATCATGGCATCACATGAAGCCTCACGCAACATCAGGATGGGACCTAGGAAGCGTTAAAGTCGCCCAGGTGAAGCAGGGGTAGTGTCAAGCGATGTTTGGTTCTAGACTCATTATATGCCATGGCAGCATCAGGCTCTGTTCACACTGCAGAGTCTGACACGCAACCTGATGTCTCCTAGTTGTTCAGCCAGAGATGGGCGTTGGCTGTTTCATGTGCTCTGTTCCTCAATCATGCTCTGCTAGGAGCTCAGGTTGCTAAATACCAATCTCAGCCATCTCCTTAATATATACGATCCTGGAACTTGCTATTCAGTGCCGATAACAGTTCAGCGTTGCTGCAGCGAATACTGGTTCCATTGTAGTGATCCACCAGCGCCTGGTGGTCTGTTGTGTACTTCTGTGTGATTTTGAAATATTCCTGTTATTAGTTTGTTTCCTCCCTGTGATTTAGTTCCTCCTAGGTTCGTATTGTCTCACCCCTGTGTCTGATTGCAGTATGCATGTGTTTTGGTTTTTCCCCTGTCTGTGGTATTTGTGGGGTTTGCTTCTCCAGCCCTGGCTCTTTCCTGGGGGGAGGGGTGTTAGTTCAGGGTTCGAACAGGAGTTAGGGTCATGATGGTGGTCCAGACATGGCTACCATCAAACCTACCTCTGGGATAAGGGACAGTGTAGGGTCTCTAGTCTGAGGTCCAGTTTAGAGGTCTCTACTCCAGTTACCCCTACAATCCTTTGAGAGGTAGAGGATGCCGGGTGCAGAAGTGACAGGTTAATATATTTTCAAGTAAATTTTCAGAATATGCGTGAACATGAGACTATTTCTGGCCATTATTTCACTTGTGTTCTGCATTTTCATCAAATTTCCCCTTTGTAGGCTCTATCTCTAATTTACAATTGAATCTGAGCTGGTGTGAGGAGACTTAGGGGTACTTTACACGTTGCGACATCGCTACCACTATGTCGTCGGGGTCACGTCGTTAGTGACGCACATCCGGCGCTGGTAGCTACATCGCAATGTGTAAATCCTAGATGGAACAATGAATGAGCACAGAAGCGTACAATCTCGCTGATCTGTGTAATGTCGTTAATTTCCATAACGTCGGATCGACCGCAGGTACGATGTTGTTTGTCGCTCCTGCGGCAGCACACATCGCTGTATGTAAACCCGCAGGAGCGACAAACATCTCCTTATTTGTGTCCCGACGGCAATGCAGAAGGGAGAAGGTGGGCTGGATGTTATGTCCCGCTCATCTCCGCCCCTCCGCTTCTATTGGCCGGCCGATTAGTGACGTTGCGGTGACGTCGCTGTGATGCCGAACGCACCTCCCCCTTGAAGGAGGGATTGTTCGGCAGTCACAGCGACGTTGCCGAGCAGGTATGTGTGTGTAAAGCTGCCATAGCGATAATGTTTGCTACGGCAGCAATCAACACATATCGCATGTGCGACGGGGGCGGGTACTATCGTGCTGGACATCAGTAGCCGATGCTAGCGATGTCGCAGCGTGTAAAGTACCCCTTAAGGTGGCTTTACACGCTACGAGATCGCTAAAGCGATCACGTTGGGGTCACGGATTTTGTGACGCACATCCGTCCGCTTTAGCGATGTCGCTGTGTGTGACACCTATGAGCGATTTTGAATCATCGTAAAAACGTTCAAAATCGCTCATCGGTGACATCATCCCCTCTTCCCAATTATCGTTGCTGCTGCAGTAACAATGCTGTTTGTCGTTCCTGCGGAAGCACACATCGCTATGTGTGACGCCGCTGGAATGACAAACATCTCCTGACCTGCGTCCACCGGAAAAGGAGGAAGGAAGGAGGTGGGCGGCATGTTCCGGCGGCTCATCTCTGCCCCTCCTTTTCTATTGGGCGGCGGTTCAGTGACGCTGCTGTGACGTCGCTTAGAAAGGCGTCAGTTCGCCGGTCACAGCGACGTCGCAGAGCAGGTATGTGCGTGTGACGCTGCCGTAGCGATAATGTTCGCTACGGCAGCGATCACCACATATCGTGCCACCGACGGGGGTAGGTACTATCGCACACGACATCGCTAGCCAATGCTAGCAATGTCGCAGCGTGTAAAGCGGCCTTTAGTCCTATGATGGCTGACAAAATGAGGGAGGAATTCCTGCTCTTCATTGCTTCAATACTATACAGAGAGAAGCAGTAGCACGTAGGACTTTTACAACAAAAATAAGCTGAGTGGATGTGAACTCAACTCTAGAGTGAGGTAAAAAAAACATTCTAGAATGCTCAACACGATCTTTCCGTGTCTCCTTTTGACTGTTTTGCACTCTACTCCAAGGAAGTGGTTCCTAAGTAGAGAACAAAGCACATTTCTTTTACAAGATACATTACATAATTACTTAGAATCATCATCTATATTAATCATTTATACAAAGTTTCTTGAAAATACAGTTCTCATGGAAGTCCGGCTGCAACAGAGGACCAGACCATAGATTGGATTGAAACTGGGTAATTTCTGCTCATCCCTACGTCGTCCTCTCCGCTTTTATTGAGTGAGCAAATAGACAGCGCAGCTACTTCTGGAGATCCTACACAAGAAAATGAAAAAACTGTGATCTTTGTTTTTGAGAATAGTCCTTGAGGTGGGATCCGAAAGTGACTGATATGTCTGAGATGGTCAGGCTGTAACATTCAGCTTCAGAAACAAACAGAGATAAAAAACATATACAATTATAATTACTGCTAAAGGGCTTCTCTGATTTTTGGAGGCGACTGTGTGAAATACATTTTTAGATTTAATTGGAGATAGCAACAGACATACAAAAACCCTAACTCACACTTCATGACACTAAACTGGACATAATTGGGTACATTTTTATAAATGGTCTTCATCCCAGCACTTTCTTTTCCGTAAAAGTGTTGAGCAATTTATTTTTGTGCCAAACTTCCAAGATAATCAAAGGCCTTTATACAAATTTCCAGGTGTAAAGGCCGCTTTACATGCAACGACATTGCTAACGAGATGTCGTTGGGGCCATGGAATTCGTGACGCAGAAAGGAGGCGGTTCACCAGCCACAGCAATGTCGCTAGGCAGGTAAGTATGTGTGACAGGGACTAACGATATTGTGTGCCACGAGCAGTGATTTGCCCGTGACGCACAAACGACGGGGCCGGGTGCGATCGGCAGCTAGCGATGTCGCTGTGTGTAAAATGGCCTTAAGAGTTGTGATGAGGCTCACATGGAGGAACATGCCTCTTTGCCCCTCGCCTGAACCATTAGGAGGAGTGCGCCACTTAATGATCAGGCCACTCCGGTCATTGATGCCCTCCTATCACATATATTCGCCCTCTATTATCATTTTTGCTGTAGATATGCCTTATATATTCAAAATGATAATACGCCTTTACTTTAGCACGTCCCAAATAAGTTGTCAGAAATACGTGATCATATCGTTTTACAATGTTTAATGCCTGTCATATCCACATTAAATCGCAGATATGGGGATAATATGCAGGTAAATACCATTACAATGCTGCCTGGTTGCCTGACTAAAGTGCAGCTACCTGGAGAAAATGAACCTTATTCCTCCCAGGACCTGCCGGTGTTCAGTCCCCCTTCACATATCATTATGAAAACACATACGTGTGGCATGTACCATTTTAACTATGTGTGTTTTTTTAATCACTTATCCGTGAGTATGTTTTTAAAAACTTGGCATCCGTGTGTCATCGGTGCTTTTCTGGTATGGATATACACTGACGAACAAAAGGATAACAATATTTTGAACTTTTGGATGCTCACGGATGACACCCGTGTGCTGTACATGTTTGTGTACTGCCCCGCGGGCTCGGCTGCGACCGCCGAGCCGCTCGGATCCGTGCTCGTACTGCGTGTGGTGGCTCGAGCCTCTCACGGACCCGGGGGTCACGTCGCGATGCAAGGGAGTTGGCGCTACACGCGGGGACTTGGGTGAGGAGTTCCACGGCCGGGGCCGCGGTGGTTTGGTTTGGATTGTAAGTTTGTGACGCCACCCACGGGTTGTGGTGAATGGATGGACACCACCTTTGCCGTTGACTAGGCCTCCCGGGGACAGTGTTGCGCAGCTTGGTGTTGACCCCTCCGTGGGTAGGGGAGTGATGGTCCCGGGGGCCCAAGGGAGGTGCTGAGGCGGGGGAGCGGGTTGGAAGCTGTTGCGGTGCGGCGGGGTGCGCGGCCTGAAGGCACTGGTGTATTCACTCTGACACAATACACTCGAGTCTCTGGTAAACCAAACGGAGTGATGAACGGGGCCCGCAGCCGGCTGCAGCTTCTCCCGGTATAGGTTGGTGGTTTCCGCCTTTCTCCTGCACCTCTGTGTGTAAATGTTTGACTCCTATGTCTAGACACCGGTAGTCCGCTCCCCGGCTTGTATATGCCATAGGAGCCCGTTTTCCCACAGACGCTGGCCCTTTGGGTCTCTATGCCTTGGCGGTGGCTTTACCCTGTATGGTTGGGCTGTTGTCTTCTAACGGGACTTGTGTAGATAACAGAGAGAGGTAGAAACCGGGTTCTTCAAAGCCGCGCCAATGATCACCAGCCAAAGGATCAGATCAATGAAGCTTTATTGTTGCATCGGTCTACACGTTTCAGGAGCCCTGCTCCCTTCCTCAGGACCATCAGATACAAGCATACATCAAATCTCCAGCAGGGCTCCTGAAACGCGTAGACCGATGCAACAATAAAGCTTCATTGATCTGATCCTTTGGCTGGTGATCATTGGCGCGGCTTTGAAGAACCCGGTTTCTACCTCTCTCTGTTATCTGCCGCTTTGGGTTACTGCTTCCGTGGTCAAATTTTACGTGCGATTACAGTGGTTGTGACTCTCACAACCACATTTGGTGAGTAGTATTGCTCTCCCATCCTATACCCCTACATACAAGGGTAAGACCCTATTGCGCTTTATTTTTCCACAGCTTCTTCTATTAACGGGACTTGTGTGGGATAGGTCCTTAAGTCCAGTCCGCAATCAGTTGATTCGACTCGGCCCTGTCGGTTCGGGGCTTTGTCTGGGTCTGAGTACCCCTCCTGGTGCTCCGGTTTCCAATCGGTTCCCCGGTTTGGTACCGGCGGGCCACCGCCCGACCCCGGTCCCTACGGTTCTACCGGCTGTAATCCCAGCTCCTGCAGGTGGCCACCACCGTCTGCCTCCTTGCCAAAGGTGACTGAGCTCCGACCCAGCCACCGGAGTAGTCTATGGCAGGCCTGGGCGCAGGTCTGCCCTTGGACTCAACCTCCCTCCTTCACTGTCAAAACTACTCTGCACCGTCAACTTGAACTTGTGTCTCTCTTTTCCCGCCTCCAGGCCTATGAACTCGGTGGGTGGAGCCAACCACCTGGCTCCGCCCCCCTGGCGTGGACAGAAAACCTGGAGGGTGGTGACAAGGTTTTTAGTTTGACTGATGTCACCTAATCGGGAGGGGGTGTGGTTGTGTGTGACTACCTGGGACGACCTGACTAGTCCAGGGCGTCACATTTGCATGCACCCATAGACTTTTATTGGACCTTGTCATCTGTGCTGGATAAAAATGGACATGCCTCCGTGTGGTTCTCACGGACACGTGTGTGGTTCACACAGTCACACAGTCCGCGTGAAATGTCAAGGTCACCATATGTTTCCATGGGTACATGTGGTTATGCATAAAAAAATGGATACCACACGTGAGAGTACCTAACTATTCGTACTCACTATACTCATAACGAGTACTGCTAATACTCGCGTATTCGTTCCGAATAGCGTGTGTAATGCAAGTCAATGGGGAAAAACTTGCAATGTAACGAGTATCCCGAATGCCGCTCTATTCGTGCGAGTTGCGAATAGTGTGGCATTCGGGTTACTCGTTACTTTGTCAGTTTTCCCCATTGACTTGCATTGCACACAATATTCGGAACGAATACGCGAATATTAGACAGTAATCGTTATTAGAGTATATATATATAGTGAGTATGAATAGTTAGGTACTCGCTCAACTCTAACCGGAAGCACTAACACATGAATGAGGCCTCAGTCATAGAGACACGCCTGCGTGGTTACAGTCACCACTCACTATGCTGTGATCAGCGGCTGTAAGCACACCCCGGCACTTTGACTAACAGTCGACTGTGCAGTGCATCAGTGCAGAGTGAGCTGTAAAAGTGCTGGGGCGTGCGTGTACTGAGTGGTGATTGAAGTCACGACGGTACACCTCTGACTGAAAGCTGGAGGCTCCCAGAAGGAATAAAGTTAATTTTCAACCAATAGCCAGACTTTTGGCAAGGTAGCCTGCCGGTTAATAGGATTTTGGGACATGACTAGAGATGGACAAACCCGCAGATGTTCGGGTTCGGTGGGTATGGCCGGATTTTTTAAAAAAATCAATTTCGGGACCGGACTTGAACCTGAACATCTGCTCAGATGCCAAACACCAAATACATCTATGGGGACCGGAACACTGTGCTGTAAAATGGTAGAAAGGTGGTAGAAAGAGCTAGGGGAGGGTCTGCAAAGTTATACTTACCAAGTCTCCCATGCGGGTATAAAACTGCTTCCAGGGGTATGATCATTACCTCTCATACATATTCACTGCTTCCCCCGCCCACCGTCAGTCCCAGCATCTCTGATTGGTTGCAATCAGACCGTGCCCCCCACCCTGTGTGACAGCAGTCTTCTATCACAATCTGGGGAGACCATATGCCATTTTTTTAATTTATTCATGTTTCATTTTACTTTTTAAATTTTTTTTTAACTTTTTTCCCATCTTTATCATTATCCAGTTACATGGATGTCCCAGAGAAGTCCTTGTTTAGGGTCCATGCATGGACACTAGGTATTCAGTACAAACCTTGAACTTTACAGTTCTCGTTCGCCCATCACTAAACATGACAGTTTTGCTTTAAATGTCACGAAGAGCCAATATCCATCTACGTGTATTGTTTCACTTGACTCCATTGTCTTGCTCACATCAAGACAGTGCTCCTGCCTCATTGTCATATATACAGTGCCTTGCGAAAGTATTCGTACATTTCAGGCTTCAAACATAAAGATAAAAAATTATATTTTATGGTGAAGAATCAACAACAAGTGGGACTCAATTGTGAAGTTGAACAAAATGTATTGCTTATTTTAAACTTTTTAAAAAAAATAAAAGTTATCTTTGTACCGTGTTAGCCAGTATAGATAAAAAATTGTTTAAAAGAACCGAAGTCCTCAGTGGTTGATACCTTTTAATGGCTAACTGAAAAGATGGTAATAATAGCAAGCTTTCCAGACTACTCAGGTCTCTTCATCAGGCATGGTAGGATGCCTGATGAAGAGACCTGAGTAGTCTCGAAAGCTTGCTATTATTACCATCTTTTCAGTTAGTCATTAAAAGGTATCAACCACTGAGGACTTCGGTTCTTTTAAACAATTTTTTAAAAAATAAAAAACTGAAAATTAGGGCGTGCAATATTATTGCAAAATTATTTAAGTTAATACTTTGTAGCGCCACCTTTTGCTGCGATTACAGCTGCAAGTCGCATGGGATATGTCTCTATTAGTTTTGCACATCAAGAGACTGAAATTATTGCCCATTCTTCCTTTGCAAACAGCTGGAGCTGAGTGAGGTTGGATGGAGAGCGTTTGTGATCAGCAGTTCTCAGCTCTTTCCACAGATTCTCGATTGGATTCAGGTCTGGACTGTGACTTGGCCATTCTAACACCTGGATATGTTTATTTGTGATCCATTTTATTGTAGATTTTGCTTTATGTTTTGGATCATTGTCTTGTTGGAAGACAAATCTCCGTCCCAGTCTCAGGTCTGTTGCATACAAGGCACTCCCAAGATTGGCTGCAACGTGTGATTTATTTAATGTGCATAACAACAACAGAACGTTTTCAGTCTGTAGACCTTCCTCAGTAAGCACATTCGTGAAGAGGAGTTCAGCGTGGGTGATTAGCGCGGTGTCCACCGCCGCATGGAGGCTGCCATGCTGGTTTTTTCCATCAGGCACAATCCGGAAAAAAACGGGTAAAACGGATGCGGTACCGCATCCGTTTTATCCCCATAGATTTGCATTATTACTGGATTGTGCCTGATGGCTTTGCGTTGCATCCATTTTTTTCCGTTTTTAATTAATTAATGCGGCGGCCGGAGGCAACGTATCTTGCAACGTTTTTTGTCCGGCAAAAAAAACGCATCGCGCCGCATCCGGCCGCTGCAGCGCATTTTTTAATGCATGCCTATGGATGCCGGACGCGGCGCAATGCGGAAAAAAACGCATCCGGCCGCCGCATGCGGTTTCTTCCACTGCGCATGTTCAGTAGCGTGCCGCAACCGGGAAAAAACGGACCGGCCGCATGTAAAAACTTATGCAAAGGATGCGGTGTTTTCGCCGCATCCGTTACATAGGTTTCACAGCTGGATTGAGCCGCAGAGCTCAAACCGGATGTGTGAAAGTAGCCTAAGCAATACATTTCAACTTCACAATTGTGTCCCACTTGTTGTTGATTGTTCACCATAAAATTTAAATTTTTATCTTTATGTTTGAAGCCTAAAATGTGGGAGAAGGTTGAAAAAATCAAGGGGGCTGAATACTTTCGCAAGGCACTGTAGGTCACTGCCTGCTACATGATAAACACACTCCTGTGCTGCTGCTGTGACGATTTAGATGATCGGCTTGATTAATAAAAGAGACAAAAATGAGAGTTAAAGCACATTTAGAAAAGTAAGGGGCACTTTGCACACTACGACATCGCAAGCCGATGCTTGCGATGCCGAGCGCGATAGTCCCCGTTGCGATATCCTGGTGATAGCTGCCGTAGCGAAAATTATCCCTACGGCAGCTTCACATGCACTCACCTGCCCTGCGACGTCGCTCTGGTCGGCGACCCACCTCCTTATTAAGGGGGCGGGTCATGCGGCGTCATAGCGACGTCACACGGCAGGCGGCCAATAGAAGCGGAGGGGCGGAGATGAGTGGGACATAAACATCCCGCCCACCTCCTTCCTTACGCATAGCTGGCGTGAGCCGCAGGACGCAGGTAGGAGATGTTCCTCGCTCCTGCGGCTTCACACACAGCGATGTGTGCTGCTGCTGGAACGAGGAACAACATCGTAACAACGGTCATTTCCAAATTATGGAAATGACCGACGCTACACCGATGATACGATTACGATGATTTTGCGCTCGTTAATCATATCAAAAAGGCTTTACACACTACGATATCGACTGCGACGCCGGATGTGCATCACTTTCAATTTGACCCCACCGACATCGCACCTGCGATGTTGTAGTGTGCAAAGTGCCCCTAAAAGTGTCAGATATTTAACCACTAGAAGGTGGCCCGATTCTACGCATCGGGTATTCTAGAATTTACGTATTGTGTAGTTCATGTATGATTTTTGTTATATATATATATATATAGATGTTGTTGTGTGTAGTTACCAAGTGTTTGTGTAGGGCGCTGTACATGTTCTGGATGTTGTCTGGGTGTGATGGGGGGTGAGAGCGATGTTGTTTGTGTGTTGCGTTGTTTGTGGAGCGCTGTGTGTCTGTAGCGTTGTGTGTGTGTTGCGCAGTTTGTGTGTGTGTGGTGTGTTTTGGGGGGAGGTATGTTTTGTGCAATGTGCGTGTTGTGCGGTATGTGCGTATATTTGTGTGTGCAGCGTTGTCTGTGTGTGTGGGTGTCTGTGTAGGGCAGTTGTTTGTGGTTCCCAGTGTGTGTGTGTGGTGTGGTGTGTTGTGCAGTGCGCGCGCGTATGTGTGTGTGTTGGGGGGAGGTGTGCACTTCCCATCGTGCTCCATCCCCCATGCAGCGCACTCCCCATCGTGCTCCATCCCGTATGCTGCGCACCCCCCATCGTGCTCCATCTCCCATCCTGCGCACTCCCAAACGTGCTCCATCCGCCATGCTGCGCACTCCCAAACGTGCTCCATCCGCCATGCAGCGCACTCCCCATCGTGCTCCATCCCCCATGCTGCGCACTCCCAAACGTGCTCCATCTCCCATGCTGCGCACTCCCCATCGTGCTCCATCCGCCATGCTGCGCACTCCCAAACGTGCTCCATCCCCCATGCTGCGCACTCCCAAACGTGCTCCATCCGCCATGCTGCGCACTCCCAAACGTGCTCCATCCGCCATGCAGCGCACTCCCCATCGTGCTCCATCCCCCATGCTGCGCACTCCCCATCGTGCTCCATCCCGTATGCTGCGCACCCCCCATCGTGCTCCATCTCCCATCCTGCGCACTCCCAAACGTGCTCCATCCGCCATGCTGCGCACTCCCAAACGTGCTCCATCCGCCATGCAGCGCACTCCCCATCGTGCTCCATCCCCCATGCTGCGCACTCCCAAACGTGCTCCATCTCCCATGCTGCGCACTCCCCATCGTGCTCCATCCGCCATGCTGCGCACTCCCAAACGTGCTCCATCCCCCATGCTGCGCACTCCCAAACGTGCTCCATCCGCCATGCTGCGCACTCCCAAACGTGCTCCATCCGCCATGCAGCGCACTCCCCATCGTGCTCCATCCCCCATGCTGCGCACTCCCAAACGTGCTCCATCCCCTATGCTGCGCACCCCCCATCGTGCTCCATCTCCCATCCTGCGCACTCCCAAACGTGCTCCATTCACCATGCTGCGCACTCCCAAACGTGCTCCATCCGCCATGCTGCGCACTCCCAAACGTGCTCCATCCCCTATGCTGCGCACCCCCCATCGTGCTCCATCCGCCATGCTGCGCACTCCCAAACGTGCTCCATCCCCCATGCTGCGCACTCCCAAACGTGCTCCATCCGCCATGCTGCGCACTCCCAAACGTGCTCCATCCCCTATGCTGCGCACCCCCCATCGTGCTCCATCTCCCATCCTGCGCACTCCCAAACGTGCTCCATTCACCATGCTGCGCACTCCCAAACGTGCTCCATCCGCCATGCTGCGCACTCCCAAACGTGCTCCATCCCCTATGCTGCGCACCCCCCATCGTGCTCCATCTCCCATCCTGCGCACTCCCAAACGTGCTCCATTCACCATGCTGCGCACTCCCAAACGTGCTCCATCCGCCATGCTACGCACTCCCAAACGTGCTCCATCCGCCATGCTGTGCACTCCCCATCGTGCTCCATCCCCCATGCTGCGCACTCCCAAACGTGCTCCATCCGCCATGCTGCGCACTCCCCATCGTGCTCCATCTCCCATGCTGCGCACTCCCAAACGTGGTCCATCCGCCATGCTGCGCACTCCCAAACGTGCTCCATCCGCCATACTCCGCACTCCCCATCGTGCTGCATCCTCCATGCTGCGCACTCCCAAACGTGCTCCATCCGCCATGCTGCGCATTTCCAAACGTGCTCCATCCGCCATGCTGCGCACTCCCAAACGTGCTCCATCCGCCATGCTGCGCACTCCCAAAGGTGCTCCATCCGCCATGCTGCGCACTCCCAAACGTGCTCCATCCGCCATGCTGCGCACTCCCAAAGGTGCTCCATCCGCCATGCTGCGCACTCCCAAACGTGCTCCATCCGCCATGCTGCGCCAGCATCAGCCTCTCCGTCTCCATCATCAGCCTCCCCATCCCAGCCTTCCCCAGGTTCAGCTTCTCTCCTCTCAGCCTCCTCCAGCACGCCGTGCTCCTCTGCCGACACTCACAGATCCGATCGCATACACTCACACACACCCACAAACACCCACCCGATCGCATACACTCACACACACCCGATCGCATACACTCACACACACCCGATCGCATACACTCACACACACCCGATCACATACACTCACACACACCCGATCGCATACACTCACACACAAAGACACACACACTGACGATATTGCACATACGCGCTGATACTCACAACATCCGGGGATATCACATGCTTCTGGCCATGTGATCCCCCGGCAGGTCCTGGAAGCTCACAACAGCACAGTATCGCCGCCGAGAAACAAGCGATATCCCAGGATGTCGTGAGTATTTGGATGCGATGTGATGTGTGAGGTGTGTGTGAGTGTGATCTGATTTGTGTGTGTATGTGTGTGTGTGTGTGTGTGCTGTTATGTGTGTGTATGTTCCGCAGCTGCAGGACCTTGATGTGTGGATGCGATGTGATGTGCGTGTGAGGTGTGTGTGAGAGTGAGTGTGAGCCGGTGTACACTGGTAACTATGATACACATCGGGTAACTAAGGGACCTTAGTTACCCGATGTGTATAATGGTTACCAGCTTTCACGGCCTCCGTCAAGATCCCAGCATCGCAAGGTTATGTCTGGCGCTGCCGGGATCCTGACGGAGCCGGTGTAGAAGCAAGCGATATCCCAGCATGTTGTGATGTGTGAGGTGTGTGTGAGAGTGAGTGTGATCTGATGTGTGTGTGTACTCACCTGGGAATCGGAGCTCCGTGTCAGTTGGGCCAGAGCGAGCGTGCATTGCGTGAGGGGGGCGGGGCCTGCAGAGAGCCGGGGCGAGAGGCCAATCCGTGTGGGGGGCGGGGCCATGGCGAGCCCAGAGGCCAATCAGCTTTGTGTCACCGTAAGGACACAATTTCGGAGCATGACAGACAGACAGACAGACAGACAGAATAAGGCAATTATATATATAGATTTGTTACCTATTATCTCACACCAACACTGAGCTAAACATATTCTTTACACTTTCACACACATTATACTATACGCACTAAATCAATGGAGCGCTAAGTCCAAAGATCATTTCATTTGGAAAGGTCCAGCCACTTTTTCTTCTTGCTGGCACAAATACAAAAGAGACCTGCTTCTGCAGCCCCAGCTGGAAGCAAAGTTTCCGTCCTCCATCTGTTCCCACAAATCAGGGAAAAACATATTGTTGTGTTTTCATGACCATTGAGGAAGGATTCTCCAGTCGTGCTGTATGTGTGTTACCCACCAATACCATCTGTAAATAATACACGAACTGCATGTGACTTGGTTTAAAATTGGCCACAGCAGCCTTTATTACCTATTATTTACATACTAACACAAGGGGGCGCCGTCCAACGGGCGACCCCAACAAATAACAATAGGTAACACAGTAACCAATACAGTAAATATACAACCCTGAGTAGGCCCAGTCCAGGAACCACTTCTCACCCCAGTATCCCTGGCCGCAACACACCGACCCAGAGATGAGGTATTAATCACCTACGGATTAACCCTCCAACTTTGCAGAACCCCGTGCCTGCAACATCCCGGAACCTGGAGCCACCATACCAAGATGGTGTCTCTCTGTCCAGTTACCATTGCCTTCAACCGCCTCTGGACCAGACCTACCCCCCGCTGCTGTGACAAAGAAACAACCCAGACAAAATTCCCCTCGGTATTAAACACAAGGGAGGGTGGGCGGGGATCGTTCCATATCCGGAAGTCAAGAGAGAGGGGGTAAGTCAAAGTCCTTTACTTACACCCCTCAACTGTCCCACCTCTTCCTCCAGGGAACTCCTCCTACCCACCAATCCCTTTTATTCTGCCTTATAAACAAACCATTCCTGTTTCCATTAACCCCATCACTCCTTCCCTTCCCTCTAGTCATGTCGCCCCTCCACCCTATGGGTTCCATGGCTTTCTTGACCATTGAGGAAGGATTCTCCAGTCGTGCTGTATGTGTGTTACCCACCAATACCATCTGTAAATAATACACGAACTGCATGTGACTTGGTTTAAAATTGGCCACAGCAGCCTTTATTACCTATTATTTACATACTAACACAAGGGGGCGCCGTCCAACGGGCGACCCCAACAAATAACAATAGGTAACACAGTAACCAATACAGTAAATATACAACCCTGAGTAGGCCCAGTCCAGGAACCACTTCTCACCCCAGTATCCCTGGCCGCAACACACCGACCCAGAGATGAGGTATTAATCACCTACGGATTAACCCTCCAACTTTGCAGAACCCCGTGCCTGCAACATCCCGGAACCTGGAGCCACCATACCAAGATGGTGTCTCTCTGTCCAGTTACCATTGCCTTCAACCGCCTCTGGACCAGACCTACCCCCCGCCACAGGACAGGGCACGTGACTCCTTACGTGGCCTGGACCCGCCACACACCAAAAGCTTGTACCACACCTCCACGCAATCCCAGCGTCCACAAACAGCACCAAGAACGTTAAGATGCACCCCCATCGCATCACCAAAACCACCAGTTCAGCGCCACCAACTTTAGGCGCCGCCCCCCAATAAAGGCTCGATTGATACTGATACTGCCTACCGCACAAGCCACACGCCATTCCAAACCGGTCACACTATCAAAAACTACCCCACGATTAAGCCCGGGTATGTCTTCCACAATGCAACAAACCAACAATTTTTTTTTTTTTTTATTTTTTTAAAACATTCATAAATAACTTCTCGAGATACCTAATCGCTGCCTCCCACTCACTGGACCAGTACCATCGACCCGTCCAGACCCCACTGGCAAAATTTGGGCGAGCCTCAGACCGTCGAGGCCCCGAGAACCAACGAATGCCCAAATATCCAAATGAGGCACACCCTCACCACAAAACCCAGAGGTTATAAACCCACAGATAACACCAACCTGTTACGCCAACCCATTCCACTCCCAAAAGACTCAAACGCCCCCATTGGCCTTAACCCGATAACAACTGAGGCCAACGTAACACCGAAACAAGAGGACTCCCACCTCCCAATACTTCTCACCACCCCTTTTCTGAGCCCACCGAGGGGCCTCCGTGGAAGCCCAATCCAGAAGGAAGACGACCCGTAGTATTCCGGGCGCCCACCCCCGCCACCTGCAATCCAGTCTGCAGCGCTGCCACAAAATGGTACCTTAACAAACGCGACACAATAATAATCCTGGGCGTCCTCACAACATAAATTCCGCACCCGGGACCGCGTATAACAACACCAACCTTCACCACCCGCCTAATCTGATTCGGTGAGCGACAAAGCCGGCGCTCAACCCACTGCACCACCTCGGACACATCCTCCAACATCCAACCTCCGCTCCTAACCGTAGATGGGCTGACCAACCCCACAATCTCAAAGCCTCCCAAAAGGCTAACACAAACCGTTTTGGACAAGGGAAACAAAACCTGCTCGTGCTCAGATGAACATAGCCACCACAAACCACTCACCAAACGCTGCCACAAAACAACGGAGACGGACCCTTGTATCCCGCTGCCTCACACCCTTACGACCAAACCCTTCAAGGCCTGCCGCGCACTAAGATCCTGCGAAAACATCTCTCCACATCTAATCCTCAACAAGACAGCCACAGCCGCCACCCTCTGCTCCACTGCTGACGCCGGCCTAGCAGCCTGAAAACCGTTAATCACCACTGCCAACGCCCCCACCAAATACTCCACCGGGCCTTCCTCACACATTGTCCCAAACAACGTTATCTGCGCCACCCACACTTCTGGATATCAGCCCCAAATAACCTCAGTCACTGGGCACCGAGCCGCTCCCCAACACAGCCACACCAGACTCCACAAGCCCTCAGGACACACCGTGCCCACCTCGTCTGTTACGCGGCCTCAACTCCCGAGACCTGCAGAACTGGAAGGAAACAAAGCAGCTGCTATTCCCTTGGCGAACCCCAGTACTGGTTGCGCCACGCATACCATTTTTTTTTTTTTTTTTTTTTTTTAAACGCATACAATTGCGAAACCAACTGTCGCAAGTACGCCACCTTTGGCCCCAGGATTAGCAAACCAACTATTAATCGAATTCTCCACCAACTGATAGTCAGAATGACAGCACACCTTCCTCTTGGAAAAACTGCCAACCTCCCCAACCCGACTACTACCACCGATTGGAAGCGCTACCCCACAATGCCCAACCAGAAAACCAACTGGACCCGCTGCATCCGAGTACCGCAGCTACGTTCCATCAGGCACCACCTTACCCAGCCACAATCCGCGGCCACTAAATCGCCGTAAGAAAAAACCTCCTACACCATCAGATCGTCATTGATCTCCTTCGTGACCACACACAAATGATCCGATGGCTGCACCCTTGGCGCAGCCATCGCCAGCCGTCCAGCAGACACGCCCCCCAGCGGCGTAACTCTGCACCCGTGGTTCGACCGCCCCTGCAAAGACTGCACCGCCTGAAACCGCACCGTCTTAGCTGACCTAACTGCCTCTATCGCAGCCCATAGGACCACACCATTACCCACGAATCCTACCTTTCTGACCATAACATCAAACTTTATCCCCCACAAACTGTATCACTGGCGTTGGACCCTCAGTCTTCGCCTGCGCCAACAGGCCCAAAAGAGTATCCACCACCATCTGCAATGAAACAAACAACCTCAACGAATCATCAACCCGCCAACCCGATGTAAAGAGAATCAACCTATAATGAATAAGAGGTGTAAGCTGGGACACACCACGCACAAACCACTCCACAAAGAAATAACCGCCCCCAACGGAACATAAAATAAGACAAAACCCATTAGCCCCCACCGATCAGCATAATAATAACTCCCCTCCCCACCGCAGCACCAGAACTGCTAGCTAGCAGGGTGGACCAGTAACAACCTAAATGCCGCCTCCAAATCCACCTTTGCCATCAATGCTCCACGGCTCACCGCCTTTACCAAATCCCACCCTCTGTCCAACGACACATAATAAACCGCCGACAATTCTGGAGCCAAGCAGGCATACACCGATGACTCCTCCAGATAAGATACGTTTTGAACAAGCCGAAATATATACATCTATATACAGCTCATTTCCGGCACTACCCACCAACAGAGAAACCCAATCATGACAAGGAGGGCCCCGAATGGCCCACCCATCCTGCCCAAAGCCACGTCCTGACCCCTCTTTCCACTGACAACCACCAGGTGTCCCCTAGCCCAGCACAAACTTCCAATAAGGAGGCAAAGATCCACCAATATAAATAGAAAGACGCAGAATTACTATGTTCCTTACCACAACCCAACACGTATGCTTAAGACAACCGTCCGCGCCAAATCTGCACCACCCATCATTCTATTCCCCCCAAAAAACCCTCATCGACCGTGTCGCCGGGGTTCCACGCCCCGAACAGCCAACTACCCCCCAAAAGGGGGGGGCTGACTAGGAGCCGCCATCCACTGCAGCCATAAGGATGTGCCCGTATGCTCCTACCGCATACTGGCACGCAACACCTTCCCTTGCTGAAATTACACGGCGTACTGAAGCCAGACTAAACCGCCATATGACCTAACAAGCCACCCCAAATGGATCCATATAACCGAACCATGCCGAACCAATTACCCAATTCCTTCCCCCGATACCCTTGCCAAAAACGCAAATGCCCGCAGCCACGTTGCAAATGTACGAGGGGTGAGCCTCCACCGGCGCTCCCCTCCCTCTACTTATCCTTCCTGGAATCACTTGGCTTAACCTAATCCAGGTGAAACTGTTCCAGGGGGAGCAGCGAAACTATTGCTACACGTTCCCCCATTCAAATCTTATCCCTCACATCCTCCAGCAAGTGAGCCCCCCCCCAGCGGGCCTTTGAAGCACCCATAACTCTCACACTTGACCACTGTCAGCCCAATGCACCACCTCATCCCCCTCTTCGCTCCTCACCACTCACTCTGTCACAGCCCTTGCCGCCTCTGCCCGAAAATGCTCCCCTGCCGCCTCATGCGCCCTCACTCTGCCTGCCGCACCTGCGCCTACTAACCACCGATCCCGTCCATGCCGCCGGCGGTGCATGCGCACTCTCCACAACCGTATACACCACTGCAGTAAACCCCATACCTTGTCAAAACACAAACCCACTCGGCGCTGCCGTGTCCGCAGCCGCCCCCCCCACCAACTGCGCCCCAACCCTGCCGAATCCACGGCCGTCTCACCCGACCGCGACCTGGCGTATCCTGGAATAAAAGTCACGCCATCCAGACGTCTGATTCTTCCGTCGCTGCTTCCTCCTCCTCCTCGCTGGAGCCGACCGCCTCTGGCTCATGTAATGCAGACGCCGCCGAAGCGCTGCCACCACCACGGCCGTCCTCCTGGTACGCCGCGTGGGCACCATCCTCCAAGCTCCATCTTCTGTCCCGTGGCGACAACCCCGGGAACCGTCCCGACCCACGGGCTGCCACCGCGGGCCTCATCTTCTGGCCCGACCCCCCCCTGCTGCCTGCAAGGACAGGGGGTACCTGTGGCCCGACCCGCTGCCAGCAGACTCCCATCCAGAGCCGCCAGCCTCCTGCCCACCTGGGCCCAGAAGGCATCCGTCCGCCGGGTCCTCGCCCCCCTGGGGGAGACCGCCGCTGCCAGGAGCTGCACGCCTGCTCTGGGTGACCAGGCGGGGACCGCAGGGTCCCCGCCGTCACCCCCACGTACCGACGCCTCCCGGGCATCCGTCGCACCAGGCTCGCCTGCCCTGGTGCCGGACCCCTTGCTGGCTGCAGCCCCCCGGCCACCCCCCCTCCACCCACGGGGGAAGGGGGGTAACGCTGGCCTCCATCCTCGCCGGGCGCTCTCCTGGCCAGGAGCCGCCGCATCCAGCCCTCCTGGGCCCCATGAAAGCCTCTGTCCGCTGGGCCCTCCCCCTCCTGGGGGAGACCGCCGCGGCCGGGAGCTGCAACCTGATCTGGGTGACCAAGCAGAAACCGCAGGGCCCCTGCCGTCACCCCCACTCACCGACGCCTCCTGGGCACCCGTCGCCCCAGGCCCGCCTGCCCTGGTGCCGGACCCACCACTGGCTGCAGCTCCGCGGCCCCCCCCCACCGTCCGCGAGGGGTAAAGCTGGCCTCTGTCACCGCCGGGCGCTCTCCCCGTCCGGGAGCCGCCGCATCCAGCAATCCAGGCCGCGGCTCGGACCGGAAATAGGCCGCAGACAAGCCACGCCCCCCTCCCGGCTGCCGCAGCCCGGACGGAGATTCCTCCCGCGGCCGGAGCAGCAGCTGAGTACTGCCCTGCCCACGTCCTACCGCGGAGGGTCCCCGAAGGGGCTCTCACATCTCCTCCTCGCTCCCCCCGCACACGGCAAGTACCTGAGATATGAGGGAGGGGGGACGCCGCCCGCAGCTGACAGGGGAGCGAGGGGA
Organism: Anomaloglossus baeobatrachus; assembly: GCF_048569485.1. Classification (NCBI taxonomy): domain Eukaryota; kingdom Metazoa; phylum Chordata; class Amphibia; order Anura; family Aromobatidae; genus Anomaloglossus; species Anomaloglossus baeobatrachus. The sequence continues at coordinate 94,464,373 of NC_134354.1, read as the reverse complement.
AAGTGCCAACAGGTTAACCCCCAGCAGCCAAGGCGTGGGACCGCGCTGCCAGGGGCCCGTGCACTGCCATGATGAATCCGCTGGTCCCGGGTAGCAGCCATCCTGTCGCACGTCCGGATCGTTCCATATCCGGAAGTCTGGTGATGTGAAGGGCTGGGGAACCTCCATTATGACGTCCTTGTGCAGATCTTTGTGTCCTTCTAAATACTCCCACTCCTCCATGGAGAAATAGAAGGTGACGTCCTGACACCTTATAGGAACCTCTCCAGTCAGATCGTTCCATATCCGGAAGTCAAGAGAGAGGGGGTAAGTCAAAGTCCTTTACTTACACCCCTCAACTGTCCCACCTCTTCCTCCAGGGAACTCCTCCTACCCACCAATCCCTTTTATTCTGCCTTATAAACAAACCATTCCTGTTTCCATTAACCCCATCACTCCTTCCCTTCCCTCTAGTCATGTCGCCCCTCCACCCTATGGGTTCCATGGCTTTCTTTCCGTTCAGTTGCACAACATGGGGCAGTTGTAAGCAATTAGCGGATGGCTGGGGTCTACAATGAGTAAATCTGCAGTTAACCCCCACTATCCGCAGCAAAGCGTCCAGCAACATCAAGGAGGTTGTGTGATTATTCCATCTTCGGGAAGCAATGTAAGGCTGATTGTAGACGGAGGATGGCCGGCAACACTCGTGACTCATAACAACAGCTTTCATCTCCATTTACAGGACAAAAAGGTTATTAATCCCTCTGTGTCTGTTCACACTCGTATCACAGTATGTTTGACGAGGGATTATTAGCTACAGTGCAAATATGAATACATTAAACGCTTCATGTAAAAACAAGCAGAGGTAGAAATGCAATGAAAACATTGCACCTTCCTACAGAATATAGCGTAAAATAACATAAAGTTACCAGTCATTCACTTAACACAACCACTAGGTTATACCTCCACATAAAAAGGTGCTGAAAGAATTGGGAACAATCAGGAATGATCGCTTCCCTATTATTGACCTGTTTAAATAGGCATCCGATCCCCTAATAAAAGGAGCAAAGCACTCATTTATTGGGTGAAATGTTTTTTAAACTTGCTTAAAAATCAAAGTTCTCGGCAGCACATTGTCCTGTGTAACCAAGACGTGCTGCCGAGAACAATGATCTTATTAAAGGGGTTGTCCATTACTTTTACATCAGTAGTCCTCAACCTTTATGACCTTGGGAGCAACATTCCGCTGTAAGAGAGGGTCGCGAACCACATCCTCTCTAAAAGAAGATCGCAAGCCACATCCATCTCTAAGAGAGTGTTGCGAACCACATTCAGCTCTAATAGAGGGTTACGAGCCACATCCAGCTCTAAGAGAGGGGCGTGAGCCACATCCAGCTCTAAGAGAGGGTTACGAGCCACATCCAGCTGTAAGAGAGGGTCGCGTGCCACATCCAGCTGTAAGAGAGGGTCGCGAGCCACATCCAGCTGTAAGAGAGGGTCGCGAGCCACATCCAGCTGTAAGAGAGGGGCGTGAGCCACATCCAGCTCTAAGAGATGGTTACGAGCCACATCCAGCTGTAAGAGAGGGTCACGAGCCACATCCAGCTGTAAGAGAGGGTTACGAGCCACATCCAGCTCTAAGAGAGGGTCACGAGCCACATTCAGCTCTAAGAGAGGGTCTCGAGCCACATCCAGCTCTAAGAGAGGTTGGCGAGCCGCATCCAGCTCTAAGAGAGGGGCGTGAGCCACATCCAGCTCTAAGAGAGGGACGACCCACATTCAGCTGTAAGAGAGGTTTGCAAGCCACATCCAGCTCTAAGAGAGGGTCACGAGCCACATTCAGCTGTAAGAGAGGTTTGCAAGCCACATCCAGCTCTAAGAGAGGGTCGCGAGCCACATTCAGCTCTAAGAGAAGGTCGCGAGCCACATCATTCTTCAAGAGAGGGTCGCGAGCCACATCCAGCTCTAAGAGAGGGTTGCAAGCCACATCGAGCTTCTGTCCCTCCTCACAGTGGTGTCACCCAGAGGCCCTATTACTGATACAATGACAGCCAAAGGTTTTTCACAGAAATCACACTAAGGCAGTAAACTAAGATCCAGGGGTTCCCTCTTTACTTCCATTCAGTATCGAAAACAGCTGATTGTCTGGGGTGTGGAGTGTCGTACCTCGACAGATCAGACATTGATGACCAATCCTAAGGAAAGGCCATCAATGTAAAAATAGTGGACAATCCCTTTAATAAACATGGAAGTGTGCCAATAGACTTTCATGTCGCTAATTGTTGGTCATTTAATAGAGACAGTTAGCCAATGTAAATAAGGTAAAGGGTTTGTCTGGTCTAAATCTACAGGTCTGCAGTCACTCTAGGTGTGACTCTATGTGACTGCAGACTTGTGAGTCCTCACATCGCGTGTATTGTGCACTGGTAGGATTCGCCAGTGTCAGAGCCGGGAATGGCAGTCACGTGTCCGTGGGTATGTGATATGTAGACTCCGACTAGACAGGTGCGGCCTCACTCAAAACACTTGCATTGAGCTTTGTTCTGGTCTCTATGTTTTGGCTGCTGCGGTAACATCACATCAACAGATCACATCATTGCTGCAGTCAATCACTGAGCTCAGTGGCTTATGCTGTTGATCTGCAGAACTACTGAGCTCAGTGATTGGCTGCAGCGGTGATGTCCCATCAGCAATGCTCATCATCGCTGCAATCAATCACTGAGCTCAGTGGCTTGTGCTGTTCATCTCGAGAGCCACTGCGCTCTATAATCATATCGGGCCTACTTTTCTATTGGAAAACCCCTTTAAAAGGCGCTGTCACAATTTAGGAAGATATCTTGCTAATCTATAAAGGTCCCACAATTGGGACCTCAATCTTTCCTGAGAGCGGGGCTGAAGTGCACCATTTGGAGAGATAGCTGTGCTTGTGCGCCAAAACTCCATAAATTGTCTACTTTATGGAACTGGCAGAGAAAACAGGATGCCTGGAGATCAGCAAATTATCTCACCTCTTAGGAGTCCTGAGGGTGCCTGTCATGCTAGGTACAGGGAAGTACCAAGCGAGCGGCAAATGGTAAGGGAAGAGGACCCCTGTGTCTAGGGAAGGGGGAGATGGTGAAAAAACCTACAGCTGGTCCTTGGGGTCCCTCACCACCATAGATAGGTTCTGCATATATGCGCCGAGCCAGATACATGACTCTAGGTATCCCTAGTGCTGGACCCTAAATAGAGAACAGGAGGGATGAGCTGTTCATCAACCCCACTAAAGGAAGACACAAGAGGGACACATGGAGGAAAAAGCATGAACTACTTATCCACAGATGACTCAGGTAGGAGTTCAGCAAAGCTTCAGCAACGATACTACAGATGAGAGCAAGCCACCTGCTTGCAACCAGAGCTAGAATGAACTGAATAATATAACCAGCACAAGTCTAAGGAAGATGGGAGTATTTAAGCACCAAGGGAATACTGATGATAAGCAGCTGGGTGGAAGGTGAGCTCCTGCTGGGTCCAAAAGGCGGAGAGATGAATCCAGCAGGAAAGCTACCTATACCAATGAATACTGATAGCAGGAACAATAGAAAGTCAGGGAGCATTTTGTGCAGCCAAACACTGTGACCTTCTATAGCCGGACACCACATGACTGTCTATCACTTCTGACATACCCGAGACAGTGCCATTTGGATATACTACAAGTCCCAGCAAGTTCTAGTTACCAGATATCCTGTAATTTATAATCATTTAACCCTTTACCAAATTGAACTCTGTGGGGGGTTTTTCCGTGCACTTAATGTAAATGTAAGCAGACGATTCTAGTGCTCACATTACTGTTACAAAAGTGTACAAATATCACAATATTCTGCTGTCTTCCTTTTAGCCGTATTTAATACAATGACTAAGTCTTTACTGAAGAAGTCATAAACTATTAGCTTTGAAATTGTCATAGATGAATAGATGAGAGCCGATTAGTTGATGTATTCCAAGCATTGTGCCCTGAGTATTGAGACAAGATTAAACTCAAATATGTATTCCACCCAAGTATAATGAGAGAGCGATATCCAAGCATTATCTATTTTCAAGGACACTTCTGAGAATTAATGAAGAGACTACGCACATAACAATTGTTTTCCACCCGCATTGTATCTGCAGAAGTGAGGACCAATTAGCAGCCAATGCGTCTAATCAGGGTAATGGATTTAATGAAATCACACAGATGAAATGATTGCTCTGGATTACCCGCCCTGACGTTGGGCAGAGGTTCAGCTGGTGGAAAGCAATAGATTTGGATGGAAGTTTGTTGGCTTCAATATTCTCAGGATTGGACGAAGGCCACTAAATGCTCGGCTGCTCGACGTCTTGTATCTTAGAGAATCTCAGTATGAACAAACCCACCGGCGGCCGCCCCTGCCACACCAAAAGCACTTACATTAATTGAAGCACCATACACTGTAATAAACAAGTCTTCTGCAAGGAAAATATCAGCTTCTCGGAGAAATGCTGGGAGATCATTAGTAAACCGGTGAGATAATTGTTCTTGAAAGACCATTATCACCTTTTCACAAAAAAGTCTTTGGTCCCTTGGGTGCCTATAAGATGTCTTTTAGGCTGCTTTCACACATCCGGTTTTTCCTGTGCGGCACAATCCGGCGCTTTGCAGAAAAACCGCAACCTTTTTTTTTTTGCCGCAGGTTGCGGGTTTTTTGTATAGACTTTCATTAGTGCCGGATTGTGCCGCATGGGCTTGCGTTCGGTCCGTTTTTTGCCGCATGCGGCAGATTTAGCCGATGTGGCGGACGGATGGAACGTTGCCTGGCACGTTTTTTTGGCCGACAAAAAAAAAAACGCATCGCGCCGCATCCGGCCGATGCGACGCAATTTGCAATGCATGCCTATGGACGCCGCATGCGTCTATGCGCCGCATAGACCAGGTGAGTGCTGCTAAGAGCAGTTCTACTATTCATATGTGAGGCCGTGTGGCACATTTTATAAAAATATTTTAGTGTATGACTGCCTCAAATGAGATTTGCTGTGACGTGGCGAGGCAGCTCAAGAAATTGCAATTTTTTGCCAAAAATCTCAAAATTTTTATAATAAGTACAGTTTGGAATGTTTAGTGCTGAAGTGCACATTTAGTGCTGCCTTTTTGTTTTTTCTTCATGCGGCGTCCTGCGGCAAACACCTCATCCGGCCGCCGCATGCGGTTTTTTGCACTGCGCATACTCAGTAGCGTGCCGCAAGCGGCAAAAACTGGACGGGCCGCATGTCAAAAACTTATGCAAAGGATGCGGTTTTTGCCGCATCCGTTGCATAGGTTTTAGAGCTGGATTGGACGGCTCTGCTAAAACCGGAGGTGTGAAAGCAGCCTTAAGCCCACTTTACACGTTGCAATTAGTTGTACAATCGCATTTGCGATGTGACACGCCCAGGTTGCATACGGGATCTTATGAGATTTCACGTTGGTCGTTCATTTGCTGTCACACGTGCGTTAGTAGTCTATGTTAAATTGGTCAATTTTGTGTGCGATCCTTTAGATCATGTGATCTGTGACGTATGCATTGGGCACCTTTTTTTTTTTTTTTATTTATTGACTTGCCAAGCGTGTGTAATGTGTAGGGATGCGTTTTTACTATGTCATCTGCCATTCAGCTCTGCTACATGGCCACTAACAGCAGACACAGACAGCCATGTAGCAGAGCTAAATGGCAGATGACAGCAGACACAGAAAGAGCCGCACTGTCAGACTGAACTCGGGTGAACTTCACCCGACTTCATGGTCATGCTGCGGCTCTGTCTGTGTCGCGCCCTGATTAGCGGTCACCAGTGAAGGACTCACCGGTGACCGCTAATCTCCTAAGTTACTGAAGTTAGCAGCCCTCTCTCTGTTACGGGGGGCTGTCTGATAATAACCGAAAGGAGTATCAGACAGTCAGGGTCCACCGTGCAAAGACTTTGCTGCAGACTATGGCAGAGTGCAATACCTCTGTTAACTCACAGAAGGATATAATAAGTAAGTAAAGCAATTCCTCCCTTACTTGGAGGGTGTGTGGAATGATCTCTGTTAATAATCACAGAGACAAAGGCAATGTGTGCGAAATGGCACCTACCTAGGTCCGCTCTTCTAGTGGTGCAAAAGAGACGAACAGCAGCGTAAGCCGCACAAAGCTCCTACCTGCGTTCGCTCCACTAGTGTGCGAGGACACGAACCACTAGATATGGCACCTGCCTAGGTCCGCTCTTCTAGTGGTGCAAAAGAGATGGACAGCAGCATAAGCCGCACAAAGCTCCTACCTCTGTTCGCTCCCCTAGTGTGCGAGGATACGAACAACTGCCAGACGCAGTATAAGGAACGTTACCCTAGCGGCAACGTCCACCTACGAGTAGAATCACAAGGCCCAGCCAGACCATGTGCCTCAGGCACCTGCCTATGTCCGCTCCCCTAAGAGGTAAGGATACGGACAGCAGCCGAAGCTGTAAGGTATAAGAACGCTACCCTGCCGGTAGCGCTCACCTAGCATAGACAGAGGAATGCCTAGAGGAACGCGCACAGAGCGTCTACTCATATGCATGAACCAAGAGGACTGAGCACCATGCGGCGTGTGTCAGGGTCTTATATAGACTCTGTGCCTCATCCAAGATGGAGGACACCAGAGCCAATCCGCTGCCAGAACGACAGGAGTGACGTCATGCTGGCCTATCACCGAGCAAGACGTCACAAGCACATGACCAGCGACCAATCGGCATAGAAGGTGTCAGAGACATGTGACCTCGTGTCAGCGATGATGTCACCCGCACATGTGCAATGGCTCCAAGATTGGACTTAGTCTCCGGCGCTCGCACATGTGCAGTAGCAAGAAATCTGGACTTAGTCTCCAGCGCTCGCACATGTGCAGTAGCAAGAAATCTGGACATAGTCTCCAGTGCTCGCAGCAACCGTAACAGTACCTCCCCCTCAAGGGCCCCCCTCCCGGCGACGCAGGTAATCGGCAACTAAGTCGGGAGCATGGACAGCCTCCTCAGGCTCCCAAGAGCGATGTTCCGGGCCATAGCCCTCCCAATCTATCAAGAAGAACCTGCGCCCTCTAACCATCTTAGAACCAACTATGGCTCGTACCTCATAGCTAGAGCGAGAGGAATCAGAGGCAGGAGAGTGCACTTCACGAGCGTGAGGTAAAATAGCCGGCTTTAGCAGTGAGACATGGAATTTGTCATGAATCCTAAGATGGACAGGTAACTTCAATTGATAGACTACAGGATTTACCTGTCGAAGAACCTCATAAGGACCCAGGAAGCGAGGAGCAAATTTGACAGAGCTCACTCTAAGTCTCACGTGTTTTGCAGAGAGCCACACAAAGTCCCCTGGAGAAAAGACAGGAGCCGGGCGACGAAACCGATCGGACACCGTCTTCATACGGTCCTTAGCTGCTTGGATCGACTCTTGAGTCCGATTCCAAACCTCTCTGGCATTAGTTGCCCAGTCGGCCACAAGAGGAGGAGGTGCAGCAGCGGGAAACGGTACCGGTACCCTAGGGTGTTGCCCATTATTGAGTACGAACGGTGTCTGCCCAGTGGCCTCAGCCAGCGAATTGTTAAGGGCAAATTCTGCCCAGGGTAGGAGGGAGGACCAGTTATCGTGGTTCTCAGCAACAAAGTGTCGAAGGTATATAATCATAGATTGATTGGTACGTTCAACCAAACCATTAGTCTCCGGATGGTATGCCGAAGAGAGATTCAACTCAATTTGCAGAAGGCTACAAAGATCTCGCCAGAAACGGGAAGTAAATTGCGGGCCTCTATCACAAATGATACGATCTGGCATCCCGTGAAGCCTAAAGACATGCTTGAGGAATAGTTTGGCTAGTACCCTGGAAGATGGGATTCTCGATAACGGTACGAGATGAACCATCCGGGAGAAATGGTCCGTAATGACCCACACAAATCTATGTCCCTGTGAACATGGAAGATCACCCACAAAGTCCATGCCTACCACCTCCCATGGTCTATCTGGCACTGGTAAAGGATGCAAGAGCCCAGCCGGTCTCTGCCGTAATGGACGGTTGCGAGCACACGAGTAGCAGGAACCGACATATCTCTTGACGTGGCTGGCTAAGTGTGGCCACCAATACCACCTCTCCAGTAACTCTCGTGTCCGCCTAATACCAAAATGCCCACCCACCTTTGAGGTGTGGGCCCATGACAGTATATCATTCTGTCGATCAGGCGGAACAAAGGTCTTGCCCGGTGGGATTTGGTCTAACGTCACAGGGGAGAGCGTATGAAAAACCCTGGAGGGAAGGATAAGACGAGGTTCGTCAATCTCTTCCTGGGTAGAAAGCATAGAGCGAGACAGGGCGTCTGCCTTGTTATTCTTACTCCCAGACAGATAGTTGATGGAGAAGTGAAAGCGGGAGAAAAACAAGGACCAGCGGGCTTGGCGAGGATTCAGACGCTGAGCGGTTTGTAAGTACGTCAGATTCTTATGGTCTGTATAGACCTGGAAAGGATGTTTCGCTCCTTCCAGCAAGTGACGCCACTCCTCCAAGGCTAATCTCAAGGCGAGCAGTTCCCTATCCCCAATGGTATAGTTTCTCTCTGCCGGTGAAAAGGTTTTAGCAAAGAAGAAACACGGCCTTTTTCTACCTGCACCGTTCTTTTGATACAAGACCGCACCAGCACCCACTGAAGAGGCATCAACCTCTAAGAGGAAGGGCTTATTCTCATCGGGTCTTTGAAGAACGGGAGCAGTTGAAAAGTGTCTTTTTACTGCCTCAAAAGCCTGAGATGTCTCAGTAGACCAGGCTTTGGGATTAGCACCTTTCTTAGTCAAGGCCACCAAAGGGGCCACCAAAGTAGAAAAATGGGGTATGAACTGCCTGTAATAATTTATGAATCCTAAGAAGCGTTGCACCGCCTTCAAGGAATGAGGTTCGGACCATTGCAGGACAGCAGAGAGCTTCGCAGGATCCATAGCCAGACCCTCTTGTGAGATAATGTAACCCAAAAAAGGCAATGAGGACTGCTCGAATACACATTTCTCGAGTTTAGCAAACAATGAGTGCTCCCTTAAACGGGAAAGGACACGAACGACATCCTGACGATGAGTCTCCAGATCAGGAGAAAAAATCAGGATGTCGTCCAGATACACCACTACTGAGGATAACAGTAAATCCCTGAACACATCGTTTACGAAGTCCTGAAATACTGCGGGTGCATTACATAACCCAAAAGGCATGACGAGGTATTCATAGTGACCGTCTCGGGTGGTAAAAGCGGTCTTCCATTCGTCACCCTCTCGAATTCGTACCAAGTTATACGCACCCCGCAGATCCAACTTCGTAAAAACTTGAGCTCCTCTCAGTCTGTCAAAGAGCTCCGAAATTAAAGGTAATGGGTATTTGTTCTTTATTGTGATTGCGTTGAGACCCCTGTAATCTATGCAGGGACGCAAATCACCCTCTTTCTTCCGAACAAAGAAAAACCCAGCTCCCGCGGGAGAGACAGACTTACGAATGAACCCCTTCTCTAAACTCTCTCTTATATAGGTCGACATGGCCTCCGACTCAGGTATCGACAGGGGGTAAACCCTGCCTTTAGGTGGAACCGAACCTGGGATAAGGTCTATGGCACAGTCATACGGCCTATGGGGTGGAAGAACCTCAGCACCCTGTTTGGAGAACACGTCAGCGAAATCCAAATAGGGTGTAGGTATGGGAGAGAGATCAGTTGATGCAACCGCAACGACCTAAGGTGGTAAGGGAAGACATCGGGAATGACATTTCGAACCCCAATTAATAATGCTGTCAGACTCCCAGTCAATGTGAGGAGCATGAGTCCGAAGCCATGGAAGACCCAGAAGGACGTCGTCTATACCCTCAGGCAAAACAAGAAAAGAAATCTCCTCTATGTGACCCTGAGACAGGGAAAGGCGCAAAGGAACAGTCCTCAATGTAATGGAGTCAGACAACATAGTTCCATTAACAACACGGACAGGAATAGGCGCCTCTAACATGATAGAGGGAATATTGTGTCCCTTTACAAATCCTGAGGACACAAAAATCCCGTCAGCTCCGGAATCCACAAAAGCCATAATAGGCCATGTATTCTCAGATAACGAGAGCTGACCTGGGATACAACACTTAGAGGGTGCAGAAGACGTCTCTAGTAACCCCCCTCTAATGGTTACTAGGCCAGGGAGTTTCCCTGACGACTAGGACACTTGTTGGCATAGTGCCCAGCCTGACGACATACGTAACATATAGGAGGACCAGACTTGCGTAGTCTGGAGAACGTATGACCTAACTCCATAGGAGTGGGAGATGTTTCAGATGCTGAGGAAGATGGTAGTGGACCCTCAACAACTGGAATAGCCCGATGCTTAGGGCGTGAGGAAGAGACCTCGAGTCTATGTTCCTTATGGCGTACATCGATCCTCGTTGCTACTGTGATCAAGTCCTCCAGAGAAGCAGGGACCTCACGAGTAGCAAGGGCATCCTTGACATAGCCTGCCAACCCTCTCCAGAAGATAGGAATCAACACCTTCTCTGGCCAATCTAGTTCTGCCACCAGAGTTCTAAAAGCAATGGCATAAGAACTAGTGGATAACGAACCCTGAGATAGATCTAACAGTCTCAGGGCCGCATCATGGGTAACCTGCGGACCCATGAATACCGCCTTAAGAGCATCAAGAAAGTCTTGATGTCTCAGAGTAACCACATCAGAGCGCTCCCATAGGGGAGTCGCCCATTCTAAGGCTTTGTCCTGAAGTAAGGAGATGATAAAGCCTACTCTGGACCTCTCCGTAGAGAAGCGAGAAGAGTTGACCTCTAGGTGTATCTGACACTGACTAATGAAACCACGACATGATCTGGCATCGCCAGAATATCTGTTTGGCAGAGCAAGTCGAGGATCATGTGCAGATGTCACCATGGTCTGAGGTTTATCCTCTATACTCTTGAGCCGTGACTCAAGTACTTGTATGTAACGGTGTAACTGCTGATATTCTGCCATAACTGCCAGACCCTTGGCTCAGTCCTAATGTTACGGGGGGCTGTCTGATAATAACCGAAAGGAGTATCAGACAGTCAGGGTCCACCGTGCAAAGACTTTGCTGCAGACTATGGCAGAGTGCAATACCTCTGTTAACTCACAGAAGGATATAATAAGTAAGTAAAGCAATTCCTCCCTTACTTGGAGGGTGTGTGGAATGATCTCTGTTAATAATCACAGAGACAAAGGCAATGTGTGCGAAATGGCACCTACCTAGGTCCGCTCTTCTAGTGGTGCAAAAGAGACGAACAGCAGCGTAAGCCGCACAAAGCTCCTACCTGCGTTCGCTCCACTAGTGTGCGAGGACACGAACCACTAGATATGGCACCTGCCTAGGTCCGCTCTTCTAGTGGTGCAAAAGAGATGGACAGCAGCATAAGCCGCACAAAGCTCCTACCTCTGTTCGCTCCCCTAGTGTGCGAGGATACGAACAACTGCCAGACGCAGTATAAGGAACGTTACCCTAGCGGCAACGTCCACCTACGAGTAGAATCACAAGGCCCAGCCAGACCATGTGCCTCAGGCACCTGCCTATGTCCGCTCCCCTAAGAGGTAAGGATACGGACAGCAGCCGAAGCTGTAAGGTATAAGAACGCTACCCTGCCGGTAGCGCTCACCTAGCATAGACAGAGGAATGCCTAGAGGAACGCGCACAGAGCGTCTACTCATATGCATGAACCAAGAGGACTGAGCACCATGCAGCGTGTGTCAGGGTCTTATATAGACTCTGTGCCTCATCCAAGATGGAGGACACCAGAGCCAATCCGCTGCCAGAACGACAGGAGTGACGTCATGCTGGCCTATCACCGAGCAAGACGTCACAAGCACATGACCAGCGACCAATCGGCATAGAAGGTGTCAGAGACATGTGACCTCGTGTCAGCGATGATGTCACCCGCACATGTGCAATGGCTCCAAGATTGGACTTAGTCTCCGGCGCTCGCACATGTGCAGTAGCAAGAAATCTGGACTTAGTCTCCAGCGCTCGCACATGTGCAGTAGCAAGAAATCTGGACATAGTCTCCAGTGCTCGCAGCAACCGTAACACTCTCATACTCACCGATCCCCGGCACTGCACGGCGTTCACACTGCTCCGGCGGCTTTTACTGTTTTGAAAAAGCCGGCCGCCCATTAAACAATTTCGTATTCCCTGCTTTACCCGCCCACCGGCGCCTATGATTGGTTACAGTGAGACACGCCCCCACTCTGAGTGACAGGTGTCACACTGCACCCAATCACAGCAGCCGGTGGGCGTGTCTATACTGTGTAGTGAAATAAATAATTAAATAATTTAAAAAACCGGCGTGCGGTTCCCCCCAATTTTAAAACCAGCCAGATAAAGCCATACGGCTGAAGGCTGGTATTCTCAGGATGGGGAGCTCCACGTTATGGGGAGCCCCCCAGCCTAACAATATCAGCCAACAGCCGCCCAGAATTGCCGCATACATTATATGCGACAGTTCTGGGACTGTACCCGGCTCTTCCCGATTTGCCCTGGTGCGTTGGCAAATCGGGGTAATAAGGAGTTAATGGCAGCCCATAGCTGCCAATAAGTCCTAGATTAATCATGTCAGGCGTCTATGAGACACCTTCCATGATTAATCTGTAAAATACACTAAATAAACACACACACCCGAAAAAATCCTTTATTAGAAATAAAAAACACAAACATATACCCTGGTTCACCACTTTAATCAGCCCCAAAAAGCCCTCCATGTCCGGCGTAATCCAGGATGCTCCAGCGTCGCTTCCAGCGCTGCTGCATGGAGGTGACCGGAGCTGCAGCAGACACAGCCGCTCCGGTCACCTCCACGCAGGTAATGAAAACAGCCGCGCGATCAGCTGCTGTCACTGAGGTTACCCGCTGTCACTGGATCCAGCGGTGGCCGCGGGTAACCTCAGTGACAGCTCAGGTGATCGCGCAACTCACCTCAGTTGCTGCGTGGAGGTGATAGGAGCGGCGGTGAGTAGCGCGATCAGCTGAGCTGTCACTGAGGTTACCCGCGGCCACCGCTGGATCCAGTGACAGCGGGTAACCTCAGTGACAGCAGCTGATCGCGCGGCTGTTTTCATTACCTGCGTGGAGGTGACCGGAGCGGCTGTGTCTGCTGCAGCTCCGGTCACCTCCATGCAGCAGCGCTGGAAGCGACGCTGGAGCATCCTGGATTACGCCGGACATGGAGGGCTTTTTGGGGCTGATTAAAGTGGTGAACCAGGGTATATGTTTGTGTTTTTTATTTCTAATAAAGGATTTTTTCGGGTGTGTGTTTATTTACTGTAATTTACAGATTAATCATGGAGGGTGTCTCATAGACGCCTGACATGATTAATCTAGGACTTATTGGCAGCTATGGGCTGCCAATAACTCCTTATTACCCCGATTTGCCAACGCACCAGGGCAAATCGGGAAGAGCCGGGTACAGTCCCAGAACTGTCGCATATAATGTATGCGGCAATTCTGGGCGGCTGTTGGCTGATATTGTTAGGGTGGGGGGCTCCCCATAACGTGGAGCTCCCCATCCTGAGAATACCAGCCTTCAGCCGTATGGCTTTATCTGGCTGGTTTTAAAATTGGGGGGGACCGCACGCCGTTTTTTTTAATTATTTAATTATTTATTTCACTACACAGTGTAGACACGCCCACCGGCTGCTGTGATTGGGTGCAGTGTGACACCTGTCACTCAGCGTGGGGGCGTGTCTCACTGTAACCAATCATAGGCGCCGGTGGGCGGGTAAAGCAGGGAATACGAGATTGTTTAATGGGCGGCCGGCTTTTTCAAAACAGTAAAAGCCGCCGGAGCAGTGTGAACGCCGTGCAGCGCCGGGGATCGGGGATCGGTGAGTATATGAGAGAGGGGGATAGACTGACATGGACAGAGAGTGAGGGACAGAGATAGTGACCGACTGACAGAGATTAGTGAATGACAGACATTGTGAGGCGCTTCAGAACGCAGCTTTTCAGCTGCGCTCTGAAGAAGACCTTTTTTAAGGTGCGGTGCAGAGCGCACACCTGCGCACATAGCATCAGACACCAAAATCGTATGAGGGATGTCACACGTTACAATTCACTAGGTTCGTGCAACAAAACGCTCAATTCTAGAGAATGATACGATGTGTTTGCGATCAACGGTTTTGCGTTCAATCCTGATCGCAAGTAGATGTCACACGCAGATACCTCACAAACGATGCCGGATGTGCGTCACTTACAACTTGACCCCAACAACGGATTGTGAGATATATTGAAGCGTGTGTAGCGGGCTTTAGGCTGGTGCTACGCTCACGGTGAGATTGCAATGTTGCATTGTGACATATAAAAGTTTTAAGTTTGGACGTTATCCCCTATCCACGTGATTAGAAACTACTCACTGATCACTGAGGGTTCAATCACCGGGACCCCTACTAATTGTAATGCTTGCTGGTGGTGGTACTATGGCAGTGAGTAGGTGTGGACCCACTGGACCACAGGGGGAATACAGGCTTACCCTTTAGTGGGAGAGGCTTAACTAAGCGCCCACCGTGAGGCAGAATGCCAGGTACCACTCCAGGGCAGTGATTGGGACTGTGGCAGCTGACCCCTAGGACAGGAGACAGATTCAGGTACGGACACATGAGCAGGCAGGATTGCTGAGGCAGACAAGAAAGGTGAGTATGGACAGGTATGGTGGGCACGGCAGGGACAGATACATATGGGAAAGCAGACTCAGGAACAGGTAACGGGACAGGAGCACCGGAACCTGACAGCTAGCTAGCAGACTGGAAGACTGACTAACTAAAGACATTGTACAGGCACCTCCCCTAGTGGGAGGTTGCCTTAAATACTTAGTGCCTCTCAGTCATAAGCTGAGGCACTTTTAGGAAATGATGCGCCAGCCTTTCAAGAGGAGGGCAGGTGTGTGAGCATGTGCCCTAAGCATACTCCCGGGAGACCTAGGCTGCATACACAGGCCTCGGGAAGAGGAGGAAGCAGGAGCACATGTGGACAGCCGTGGGAGCGCGGGGGAGGATGCAGCCCGCCTGCGAGGGTGAGTGAGTCAGCGTCCCTGCAGGGACGCCAGCACTACATTGATCCTTGGAACCGGGGCTCTTTCAATGGAGCAGTGGTCAATCATATGCACGGCTGATTGCTGAAGGTTCAACCACTGGGACACCTTCTGATCCTTGGAGCCATTGCTCTTTAAATGGTGCAGTGGTCCATCATGTGCATGGCTACTCCATTCATTCTTAATGGGCCCTGAAGAATGTAGAAGTTGTGGGATAATCAAATCTCCTGCAACTTCCCAGTACGAAACAGATAAATGACATTGAGGAAATACCAAACTGTGTTTTAGAAGCAATATAAAGCATCTGTACCTCCATGCTGTCTTGCTAAGACAGAAACCCACGTCTAAATGTCCTTCTATGGCACATGAACATCATAGAGGTGGGTCCTTTCCTGGGAAACTCTATTAGCCAGTGCCTTGAAAGAGTACTCATACCCTGAATTTTTCCACATTTTTCCAGGTTACATCCAAAAATGTAAATGTATTTTATTGAGATTTTATGTGATCTAGCAACCCTAAGTAGCAAGTATTTTTGAAGTATAAAGGAAATGATACATGATTTTGTAAATAATTGAAAAATAGTCTGTAGTCTGATACACCTTAATAAAATCCCAAGTGACCAGTGGCCTCCAGAGGTCACCGGAAGAAAATTGCATCCACCTGTGTGTAATTTATCCTCAGTATATCTACAGCTGTTCTGTGAAGGTCTCAGAGGTTTGTTTGAGAACATTAGGACTCAAAAAGCATCATGAAAACCAAGGAACACACTAGACAGGTTAGGGATAAAGTTGTGGAGAAGAGTAAATCAGGGTTAGGTTATAAGAAAAAAAATAGCCCAAGCGCTGAAAATCTCACAGAGCACTGTTCAATCAATCATCCAAAAATGGAAGGAGTTCGGCACGACGGCAGACCTACCAAGACAAGGCAGTCCACCTTAAATAACATCCAAAGCAAGGAGAGCACAATTAGATAAGCAGCCAAGAGGCCCATGGTCCCTCTAGAGGAGCTGCCGAGATACACAGCTCAGGTGAGAGAATCTGTCCACTGGACAAGTGTTAGTCATAAGCTTCACGAATCGGGCCTTTATCGAATAGTGGCAAGAAGAAAGCCATCTTTGAAAGCCAACCATAAGAAGTCCAATTTGCAGTTATCAAAAAATCCAGATAGGGGACACTGCATGTGGAAGAAGGTGCTCTGTCAGATGAGACCAAAAGTAGAATTTTTAGGGCTAATTGCAAAACACTATGTGTGGCAGAAAACTAACACTGTATATAATTCTGAAAACACCATCCCCATCATCAAATATGGCGAAAGCATCATGCTGTGGGGAGGCTTTTTTTCAGCATGGACAGGGAAGCTGGTCAGAGTTGATGAGGAGATGGAAGGCGCTAAATACAGAGCAATCTGGGAGGAAACCCTGTTAGAGGCTGCAAAAGACTTGAGACTGTGTATAGGTTCACCCTCCAGCAGGACAACGACCCTAAATATACTGGCAGAGCTACAATGGATGGTTTAGATCAAAGCATATTCATATGTGTGAATGTCCCAGTCAGAGAACAGACCTAAATCGCATTGAGAATCTGTGACAAGAACTGAAAATTGCTGTTCATGGACGCCTCCATCCAATCTCAATGAGCTATAGCCATTTTGCAAAGAAATATGGCCAAACAAATTCAGCCTCTAGATGTGCAAAGATGGTAGCGACATCTCCCAAAAGACTTTCAGCAGTATTTGCAGCAAAAGGTGATCTTACAAAGTATTGACTTAGAAGGGCTGAATACAAATGCAAGTCACAATTTTCAGATTTAAATATTTAAAATATTTAGAAAGCCATGTATCATTTCCTTTACAGTTCATAAATACTTGCTACTTTGTGTTGAAATATCACATAAAATCCCGATAAAATACATTTAAGTTAGGGGGAGTAAAGGTACCGTCACTCTAAGGGTGGCTTTACATGCTGCGATATCCGGCCCGATATCGCTAGCATGCGACTCGCCCCCATCGTTTGTGCACGACGGGCATATCGCTGCCCGTCGCGCACAAAATCGCGCACCCGCGTCACACGTACTTACCTGCCCTTTGACATCGCTGTGACCAGC
This sequence comes from Anomaloglossus baeobatrachus, assembly GCF_048569485.1. Lineage (NCBI taxonomy): Eukaryota > Metazoa > Chordata > Amphibia > Anura > Aromobatidae > Anomaloglossus > Anomaloglossus baeobatrachus. Next base: position 94,447,209 of record NC_134354.1, on the reverse strand, counting down.
AAACCGCCTCCTTTCTAAGAGGGCGGTCCTTTCGGCAACACAGCGACGTCACTGAGCAGCCACCCAATGAAAGCGGAGGGGCGGAGATGAGCGGGAGGAACATCCCGCCCACCTCCTTCCTTCCGCATTATGGCCGGCGGCAGGTAGGAGATGTTCCTTGTTCCTATGGGGGTCACACACAGCGATGTGCACTGCCGCAGGAACGAGGAACAACAACGGGAAAGTGATAGTATCGATAATTGGGAGCGGACCCCCATGTCAACGGGGAGCGATTTTGGACGTTTTTGCAACGATCCAAAATCGCTCCTTGGAGTCACACACTACGAGATCGCTACAGCGACCGGATGTGCGTCACAAATTCCGTGACCCCAACGAGATCGCTGTAGCAAAATCATAGCATGTAAAGTCCGCTTAAGCGACGCTCCAGTGATCCCACCAGCAACCTGACCTGGCAGGGATCGCTGGAGCGTCACTGCACTGGTTGCTGGTGAGCTGTCAAACAGGCAGATCTCACCAGCAACCAGTGACCAGCCCCCAGCCAGCACCGACGCGTGGAAGCGATGCTGCGCTTGGTAACTAAGGTAAATATCGGGTAACCAACACGATCTTTACCTTGGTTACCAGTGCACACCGCTTAGCGCTGGCTCCCTGCACTCCTAGCCACAGTACACATCGGGTTAATTACCCGATGTGTACTGCAGCTTTATGTGCAGGGAGCAGGGAGCCGGCACTGACAGCTGAGAGCTGTGGACGCTGGTAACGAAGGTAAATATCGGGTAATCAAGGAAAGGGCTTCTTGGTTACCCGATGTTTACCGTGGTTACCAGCGTCCGCAGAAGCCGGCTCCTGCTGTTTGCACATTTAGTTGTTGCTCTGTCGCTGTCACACACAGCGATCTGTGCTTCACAGCGGGACAGCAACAACTAAAAAATGGTCCAGGACATTCAGCAACAACCAGCGACCTCACAGCAGGGGCCAGATTGTTGCTGGATGTCACACACAGCGACATCACTAGCAAGTTGTGCCTCAGCAGCGATGTTGCTAGCGATGTTGCTTAGTGTGACGGTACCTTAAGGTGAAAAGTTGTTCACAGGGTATGAATACTTTTTCAAGGCACTGTGTATGGCTGTCTTTTGGATCACACCATGTGGCCGCCTGTAGCTGTCCACAATGAGTTTTAGCTGATGGACTAAAGGTAATCAGCTGGTTATCAATTCCTGTCGATATAAGGATAGTTCAGCAAAAATATAGCACCAACTAGATCAATAGCTGATGAAGCAGCTCACATCTGGGAATTAGATTTGCCATTTTGGCAATTATACTAATCTTGTAGCAGGAGGGGAACTGGCTGAAAAATGACTCTCCAATACTTGAGGGTCATCCATGTGACCTATATACCACTTTTAATATATGTTTAGATGAATCACACTTATAACAAATCGTGTGTGTGCCATTTTATCAATGAAATACAGCTCCCCACATATTAAAAATATTTTAGAAAAATGAACTTGGAAAAATCTATGGTGCCTACAGTGAAACATGGTGGTGGCAGTGTCCTTATGTGTTGAGAGCTGCTGGTGTTGGGAGGCTATTCAATGATGGGATCATGAATTCACAGATGATCTGCTCTATATTGAAAGAGAAGATGCTGCCATCCCTGTGCTCTTGGTAGACGTGTACTTTACATACATGGCACTAATCAAAAAACACATGAAAGACTACTGTTGCATTTCTGAAAGTGATTTCTTGGCCAAGTATCTCCTGATCTCACCCAACCAAACATCTCTGGGGAAATCTGAAGAGACAAGTGGTCATCACTGATCATCTCCATCCCACATCCAGGCTCTAAAATACGTTGTTCTTAGAATGGAACGAAATGGAAAAATGGAATGGAAAAAGACAGATGTTGTCACCAATTTCTTCATTCGAGGCCTGGAAGACTAGGTGCCGTCCTTAAAAATCAAAATACTCGATGCAATGATTTTTGATGTGGGGTGCACTCATTTTTCCATTAACTAATTTGAGTAAAACTGAAGATTTTTGCAGTGATAGTTATATTATTATTAGGGATGATCGAACACTTTGATTATTCGGCTTTGTGAATATTTTGTGAATACCTCGCTGCTATTCGATTATTCGCGAATATTCGATGCGCAATGTAAGTCTATGGGAAACCCGAATAACAACTATTCGGAACTATTCGGGCTTCCCATACACTTACATTGCGCATTGAATCGTCGAATAGCGGCGAGGTATTCGGCAAATATTCGCGAAGCCGAATAATCGAAGTATTCGATCATCCCTAATTATTAACCTTACTATCATGTTATAGGTCAAAAAATGTTCTATGAAACCCAGTCTTATCAATATTTTACCTATTACTGAGCAGAATGTAACAGTAGTAAGAGGCATTGTGTGCAGCGGGGGTCACCGGGGTACAGAGGACCTCCTACCATTCTGGAACATCTCAGCCCTCACTGCATCCACATAGCTGAGAAATTGGACGCTTACAATACCATTACCAAAAGGATTGTGTGCTATTCTGACAGCTCGCCCGGGAAGACAATGGTTGTATATAAAGCTGGCAGGTCCCAGTGTTCTGCGCACGCAGTGATGTAACGGAGCCCGTGCGCGGACTCACTAATGATACTCGTGTTTTCAAACAACTTATCAGCATCACAAAAGGTGCACTGGTCCATCCCTCCGAGGCATGAAAAACCTTTAGATTTGGGCACAATTGGACTGCTAAAAGAGGAACAAATCACATCTTCCCACAATCAGAGTCTCTCTGTGGTTTTTTTGTGCAGACATGAAATTAGTTGTGCCAATCACCTGCTTTACATTCCACAGCGCGCAGTGCCGGTATGGCAGAACGACGACGGATACTCATCCCTGGGCTATGCAGATACAGCGACCATGGGTTTGGTGTTTAGGACACATAGAAATATGATTAAATTACTAACTCAGCTCTGCTCCATCGTCACATATAGGACATATGTGTTATACATACAATGCTGGGAGCTTTGACATAATTAACATCGGAAAAGTGATATAACCAGGAGCCAAATTATCCTGTAGTAGCTGCCAACAAGATTTCACCGGAGGGTAGAAAAGCCAAATCAGCAACACCGAGCGGAGAACCATGATACCTTCTGTTCTAAAGGGAATCTGTCCTCCCACATTGACCGTATAAACTAACTGCATGGTCTTGTGGGGAATATATGTCCTGTAAAAAAGTCCTCTTTAGCGTCTGTGCACACGACATTGTTCCCATGTGGATCCCACTCTGGAAACCAGCTGAAAAAAACACTACATAAACACTTAAAGGGGCTCTGTAAGCACAGAATGACTGTTCAAACCCAGTACAGGCGCTCGGTGCATCAGGGCAGGGCCAAACATTTAATCACACCTTCCCACCTGCCTGTTTTCACTCTCTCCACCCTCTCCTCCTCTTTGATCGATGGTTTAGGCTTCATAGAGCCAGAGAAGGGCAGAGAGAGATGGAAAAAAGGCAGGTGGGAAGGTGCACATAAATGCTTGGCCCCGCCCAGATGCACCGAGCTCCTGTACTTGGTTTGAACAGTCATTCCATGCTGACAGAGTGCCTTTAAAGGGAACCTGTCACCAGATTTTACATGTATAAACCAAAACTACCACCTTCACCAGCGCCTGTGCTGCATTCTATAAAGGTGCATATTATCCCCTTACTCCCCCTACATAGCCCCAAATACCTTTTAAAAATCCCCAGCGCTGTGTATAAATCTTTCGATCCGGTTCGATGGGTGTGCTTGCTGCGATGTCTGTCTCTCCTCTCTGCGTTAATCGCCGTCCTCTTGTTATGATTGACTTGGATGACACCTCCTGAGTCATCCATATAGCTGGATGAAATCTTGCGCTTGCGCAGAGCCATTGCTTGCTCAAGCAAGCGCATTTTCCACTGTCCTAGTGCAGGCAGAGCCTAATACATAAGTGCACATGTGCTAAACGGCAAGGTCTCTGCGCAGGCACGAGATTTTTCAGTTTAGTGCATGTACACTTGCATTAGGCTCTGCTCATAGTAAAGTGCGCCTGCGTGAGTCATCAATGGCTGTGCGCAAGCACAAGATTTCACCTAGCTACGTGGATGACACAGGTGGTGTCATCCACATCACTCATAACAAGAGGACGGCTATCAGCAAGGAGAGAAGGGACAGATGCCGCAGCAAGCATGCCCATCGGACTGGGCCAAAAGATTTATATACAGCGTAGGATATTTCCAAAAGGTATAAGGGTGGTATACAGAGGGAGTCAGGGGACAATATGCACCTTTGTGGAATGCAGCACAGGCGCTGCTGAAGGTGCGAGCTTTGGTTTAAATATGAAAATCTGGTGACAGGTTCTCTTGAAAAGAATGAATATACTCAAGTCTTGCTGTGCATATATTCAGTCTTTAACCTCTTCAGGTTTAGAAAGACAACAAGTGGTTAAAAAAAGAGACTAAGCTATTCGTCAGGCGTTTTGCACTCTGAAGACGTTCTTTACAATACTGCTAGTGCTTCTTTACTGTTAAATAGGGTTAATAAAAAAATCTGAAAAATTACAGTAAAAAAGACACCCCAAAAACAATCGAAAAATACATATAAAAATAACCTGTTAGCAGTAAAAAAAAACTTGAAAAAGCAGTCAGGAAAGGAAAAAACAAAAAGCTACAGACGCTTCCAGGGAAAAACTCCCCAGCATTTCCTGAAGCATCTTCTTCTTGAAAAACTCAGCATGTTCACCCGCCTCAAAAAGACGTGTGCACACACCCTTAGGCCCCCTTCACACGTCCGTGAAACACGTGCGTGTTTGTTCCGTTTCCGTATATACCGGAGACACGGACAAACATGCACCAATGTTAATCTATGATTGTGGTCACACGTGCGTTATTTCATTATGTCCGTGTGTGCGTGTCCGTGATCCGTATGTGTTTGCGTTTTGCACGGATGCATGTCCGTTATCTGCACGGAGCACGCACACGTGGACACAATGAAAGTCTATGGGTATGTGCACACACGTTAGTAAACACGTATGCATCTACCTATAGTCCGTGTCCGTTTGGTGTTTTTATTTCTAGTGATGTCGGCCATTCTTTCTATTTCTGTGTATGTCGGTTAATCTCCCTGAGTCCGTCGGTCGGTCTCTCTGTCGGTCTCTCTGTCTGTCTGTCCCTCTCTCACAGTCTGTCGGTCAGTTTCCCCCCCTCTCTCACACTTATCGTTCTCCGATCACCGGCGCGGCGCTGCACGGCATTCACACTGCTGCAGCGGCTTTTACTATTTTGAAAAAGCCGGCCGCTCATTAAACAATCTCGTATTCCCTGCTTTCCCCGCCCACCGGCACCTATGATTGGTTGCAGTGAGACACGCCCCCACGCTGTGTGACAGCTGTCTCACTGCACCCAATCACAGCAACCGGTGGGCGTGTCTATACTGTGCAGTAAAATAAATAAATAAATAATTAAAAAAAACGGCGTGCGGACCCCCCCAATATTAATACCAGCCAGATAAAGCCATACGGCTGAAGGCTGGTATTCTCAGGATGGGGAGCTCCACGTTATGGGGAGCCCCCCAGCCTAACAATATCAGTCAGCAGCCGCCCAAAATGGCCGCATACATTAGATGCGACAGTTCTGGGACTGTACCCGGCTCTTCCCGATTTGCCCTGGTGCTTTGGCAAATCGGGGTAATAAGGAGTTAATGGCAGCCCATATCTGCCACTAAATCCTAGATTAATCATGTCAGGCGTCTCCCCGAGATTCCTTCCATGATTATTCTGTAAATTACAGTAAATAAACACACACACCAGAAAAAATCCTTTATTAGAAATAAAAAACACAAACATATACCCTGGTTCAACAATTTAATCAGCCCTCCATGTCCGGCGGAATCCAGGATAGTCCAGCGTCGCATCCAGCTCTGCTGCATGGAGGTGACAGGAGCTGCAGAAGACACCGCCGCTCCTGTCAGCTCCATGGAGCAACTGAGGTGAGTATCGCGATCAGCTGAGCTGTCACTGAGGTTACCCGCTGTCACTGGATCAAGTGTTGACAGCGGGTAACCTCAGTGACAGCTCAGCTGATCGCGCGGCACTCTTCATTAGCTGAGTGGAGGTGACAGGAGCGGCGGTGTCTTCTGCAGCTCCGGTCACCTCCATGCAGCAGAGCTGGATGCGACGCTGGACCATCCTGGATTCCGCCGGACATGGAGGGCTTTTTCGGGCTGATTAAATTGTTGAACCAGGGTATATGTTTGTGTTTTTTATTTCTAATAAATGATTTTTTCTGGTATGTGTGTGTTTATTTACTGTAATTTACAGATTAATCATGGAAGGTTTCTCGGGGAGACGCCTGACATGATTAATCTAGGACTTATTGGCAGCTATGGGCTGTCATTAACTCCTTATTACCCCGATTTGCCAAAGCACCAGGGCAAATCGGGAAGAGCCGGGTACAGTCCCAGAACTGTCGCATCTAATGTGTGCGCCAATTCTGGGCGGCTGCTGACTGATATTGTTAGGCTGGGGGGCTCCCTATAACGTGGAGCTCCCCATCCTGAGAATACCAGCCTTCAGCCATATGGCTTTATCTGGCTGGCATTAAAATTGGGGGGGACCGCACGCCGGTTTTTTTAATTACTTATTTATTTTACTGCACAGTATAGACACGCCCACCGGCTGCTGTGATTGGTTGCAGTGAGACACCTGTCACTCAGTGTGGGGGCGTGTCTCACTGCAACCAATCATAGGCGCCGGTGGGCGGGGAAAGCAGGGAATACGAGATTGTTTAATGAGCGGCCGGCTTTTTCAAAATAGGAAAAGCCGCCGCAGCAGTGTGAACGCCGTGCAGAGCCGGGGATCGGTGAGTATGAGAGAGGGGGGGAAACTTCAGTCACTCGGGGGATTAGCGGTCACCGGTGAATCCTTCACAGGTGACCGCTAATCAGTACTCGACACAGACAGAGCCGCGGTTTGAGGATGAAGTCGGGTGAAGTTCACCCGAGTTCATTCTCATCGCGCAACTCTCTCGGCTGTCAGCCGACATTTATAAACGACATTGTGCATCACACACACGGACATTCCACACGGACATTCCACGTACACATACACGTTAATTCCACACGCACACATGGACGTTCTACACACAAACACGGCTAGCATACGCAATTCACACAGATGTCACACGGACCATAAAAACGGACACAAAAACGGGATACGGACCCGAAAAACGGCCCGTAACACACGTGCGTGTTTTTCACGGAAGTGTGAAGGGGGCCTTAGGCTGCTTTCACACATCCATTTTTTGCCGTCCGGCATAATCTGGCAAAAAAACTGATGCAACGGATCCGGTGAAAAAACGGATCATTGCATGCGTTTTTTCCATGCATGCCTTCCGTTTTTAACGGATCCGTTGTGCTACTGAGCATGCTAAGTTCTAAAAACCGGATTTGTGGTTGGATTTCGTCATATGCCGGATGATGACGGATCCGGCGCCCATAGGCTTTCATTGTAACTCGCGCCGGATCTGGCGCCATACGGTTTTTTGCCAGAGACAAAAAACGCTGCAAGCAGCGTTCCATCCGGCCGCCGGATCAGCTATTTACACCGGATCCGGCAAAAGCCAATGCAAGGCAATGCGGCACAATCCGGCGCTAATACAAGTCTATGGGGGAAAGAACGGATCTGGCGGCAACACGCGCCGGATCCGTTCTTTCCAGTTTTTACTGCTTTCACACATCAGTTTTTTGGCATCAGGCACAATCCGCTGTAAAAACTGATGCAATGGATCAGGTGAAAAAAACAGATTAGTTGCATCAGTTTTTTCCATCAGTTCCTTCAGTTTTTGGATGGATCCGTTGTGCTACTGAGCATGCTCAGTAGAAAGAAACGGAATCAGTCGCTGTAATGCATTTTATGCCGCATTATGACGGTTTTCATTGTACATGACGCCAGACGGTTTTCATTGTACATGACGCCAGACGGTTGCATGCTGCGTCCTTTCCGGCAGCTGGACACATAAATTTCATGACGGATGCAACGCTAGGGCATCAGGCACAATCCGGCGCAAAAACAATTCAATGAGGAAAAAAACGAATCTGGCGCCGGATCCGTTTTACCCATTTTTTGCCGGATTGTGTCTGATGCAAAAGAAATTATGTGTGAAAGCAGTCTTAAGGCTACTTTACACACTGCGATATCGGTCCCGATATCGCTAGTGTGGGTACCCGCCCCCATCTGTTGCGCGACACGGGCATATCGCTGCCCGTGCCGCACAACATCGCCCAGAGCCGTCATACCTACTTACCTGTCCGGCGACGTCGCTGTGACCGGTGAACCGCCTCCTTTCTAAGGGGGTGGTCCGTGCGTCGTCACAGCGACGTCACTGAAGCGTCACTGAACCGCCGCCCAATAGCAGCGGAGGGGCGGAGATGAGCGGGACGTAACATCCCGCCCACCTCCTTCCTTCCGCATTGTGGCCGGGAGGCAGGTATGGGGAGCTTCCTCGTTCCTGCGGCGTCACACGCAGCGATGTGTGCTGCCGCAGGAACGAGGAACAACTTCGTTACTGCTGCAGTAACGATTTTTAAGAATGGACCCCCATGTCGCCGATTAGCGATTTTGCACGTTTTTGCAACGATGCAAAATCGCTTATCGGTGTCACACGCAACAGCATCGCTAATGCGGCCGGATGTGCGTCACAAATTCCGTGACCCCAACGACTCCGCATTAGCGATGTCGCAGCGTGTAAAACCCCCTTTAGTGCTCTCATTGCCTCCATTCCATAGAAACTAAAGTTTAGTCAAATATGCTATATAGGGTGCTTAGAGCATTTATGTGGCTAAGAGGATCAATGTACTGCTCCGCCCACTGGTTTTGCATGACCCCGCCTCTCTCATGATGATTGACAGCACTGGCCTGAGCTTCTCTGCAGACAGTGCTCACTCCAGGCAGGACAAGCACTGTCAATCACCAGTGAGGGAGGCAGGCCATGCAAAGCCAGTGTGTGAAGCAGTCCACAGAGGCTTTGATTCACCTCTTTGTAGCACTTCAATTAGTATGAGTTACAATTTTTTGCAGGAGCTATATACAAAAGGCTACATGCTCAGTTTATATCATCAGTATGGAATGAAAGAACACCCATCACTTGCTTAAAATTTTAGTTAAATAAGTTGTCAAAATCTCTGAGTTCCCATGATCCTGCTGCTCATTTCCATTTTATTCACATTTGTTTGTTCTGGAGCACAATATGTGAAATCTCAGCTGGCAGACCAACTGGACGTTTCTTTAGAATCTCCTCTGGAGCATGGGCTTTCACCCGTCCCTTTCAGATGTTGTCAATCATAGCTTTCATAGCTTGTCAGCGTCTAAGGTGTACTTTGCACGTTGCAACATCACTACTGCGATATCGTCGGGGTCAAATCGAAAGTGACGCACATCCGGCGCCGGTAACGACGTCGCAACGTGTAAAGCCTAGATGCGCCGATAAATGATCGCAAAAGCGTCGTAAATCGGTGATCTGTGTAGCGTCGGACATTTTCATAATGTCGCACCAATAGGAGATTCGATGTTGTTCCTCGTTCCTGCGGCAGCGCACATCGCTGTGTTTGAAGCCGCAAGAGCGAGGAACATCTCCTTACCTGCCTCCACCAGCTATGCGGAAGGAAGGAGGTGGGCAGGATGTTTACGTCCCGCTCATCTCCGCCCCTCCGCTTCTATAGGCCGCCTGCCGTGTGACGTCGCTGTGACGTCGCACGACCCGCCCCCTTAGGAAGGAGGCGGGTCGCCGGCCAGAGCGACGTCGCAGGGTAGGTAAGTGCGTGTGAAGCTGCCGTAGCGATAATGTTCACTACGGCAGCTATCACAAGATATTGCATGTGTGACTGGGGCGGGTACTATCGCGCTCGGCATCGCTAGCATCGGCTAGCAATGTCGCAGCGTGCAAAGTACCCCGAAGACTACCAAAAGGCTAGATCAGATGAAATTGGCAGCATCTGGGAGAGGTGAAAGTGCATGCCCCACAGAGAAGAATGTTAAGAAATGCCTAATTGCACTACAATCAGAGATTTCACATAGTGCGCCCCAAAAGAAACAAATGTGAATATCTCTGCAATGGAGACACGCAGCGCAAAACAGAAAAAAGCGCTAGAATCAGAAGAGTTCAGCAATTTTTATTTTTTTTTTTAACTCTAGTAAGTAACCTACTAACCTCTTTTAGCTTGAGCCAGAAAGTAATGGATACACCAGGGCTGGAGAATTTGCTGATCACTAATGTAAAGCAGAAAGAACATTTGCTCTTGGGACAAAAAGATAAATATAAAGAAGCTGCGCTGTGATATAAATAAAGCAGATACGATTGCTGCTGCTTCTTACCATATGCACAGTGGATCAGCAAAAATCTTCCATCGTTCTAACCCTGAGGAGCACGGCAGTGTGAAGTCATCACACTAGGATTCATAAGTAAAGCACCAGGGAAAAGGCTATATTTACTCACCAAGCGGCACATGCACAGAGCTGGCAGGGGTAAAGAGCCATGCACTCTATACAAATCAGCGTTTTACAAGCAGAAAACACTTCACCATACTTTCCTTTTCGAGGAGTATTTGGAGGAATTTTTCTTTTCGAGAACAGTTTTCTTTCTCGAGCGTTCTTTTCAGCCTTTTGATTAGACAGTACTTAGTTTCAACAGGATTTGCTTCAAATAAGTACGGTAACATGCAATATTTTTTTTTCCATTAGGCATTTTTCAAAATCTCTTCAGGAAAAAAAAGCCTTAAAAAACTTCTAATACAGTTAGGTCCAGAAATATTTGGACAGTGACACAAGTTTTGTTATTTTAGCTGTTTACAAAAACATGTTCAGAAATACAATTATATATATAATATGGGCTGAAAGTGCACACTCCCAGCTGCAATATGAGAGTTTTCACATCCAAATCGGAGAAAGGGTTTAGGAATCATAGCTCTGTAATGCATAGCCTCCTCTTTTTCAAGGGACCAAAAGTAATTGGACAAGGGACTCTAAGGGCTGCAATTAACTCTGAAGGCGTCTCCCTCGTTAACCTGTAATCAATGAAGTAGTTAAAAGGTCTGGGGTTGATTACAGGTGTGCGGTTTTGCATTTGGAAGCTGTTGCTGTGACCAGACAACATGCGGTCTAAGGAACTCTCAATTGAGGTGAAGCAGAACATCCTGAGGCTGAAAAAAAAGAAAAAATCCATCAGAGAGATAGCAGACATGCTTGGAGTAGCAAAATCAACAGTCGGGTACATTCTGAGAAAAAAGGAATTGACTGATGAGCTTGGGAACTCAAAAAGGCCTGGGCGTCCACGGATGACAACAGTGGTGGATGATCGCCGCATACTTTCTTTGGTGAAGAAGAACCCGTTCACAACATCAACTGAAGTCCAGAACACTCTCAGTGAAGTAGGTGTATCTGTCGCTAAGTCAACAGTAAAGAGAAGACTCCATGAAAGTAAATACAAAGGGTTCACATCTAGATGCAAACCATTCATCAATTCCAAAAATAGACAGGCCAGAGTTAAATTTGATGAAAAACACCTCATGAAGCCTGCTCAGTTCTGGAAAAGTATTCTATGGACAGATGAGACAAAGATCAACCTGTACCAGAATGATGGGAAGAAAAAAGTTTGGAGAAGAAAGGGAACGGCACATGATCCAAGGCACACCACATCCTCTGTAAAACATGGTGGAGGCAACGTGATGGCATGGGCATGCATGGCTTTCAATGGCACTGGGTCACTTGTGTTTATTGATGACATAACAGCAGACAAGAGTAGCCGGATGAATTCTGAAGTGTACCGGGATATACTTTCAGCCCAGATTCAGCCAAATGCCGCAAAGTTGATCGGTCGGCGCTTCATAGTACAGATGGACAATGACCCCAAGCATACAGCCAAAGCTACCCAGGAGTTCATGAGTGCAAAAAAGTGGAAGCTTCTGCAATGGCCAAGTCAATCACCAGATCTTAACCCAATTGAGCATGCATTTCACTTGCTCAAATCCAGACTTAAGACGGAAAGACCCACAAACAAGCAAGACCTGAAGGCTGCGGCTGTAAAGGCCTGGCAAAGCATTAAGAAGGAGGAAACCCAGCGTTTGGTGATGTCCATGGGTTCCAGACTTAAGGCAGTGATTGCCTCCAAAGGATTCGCAACAAAATATTGAAAATAAAAATATTTTGTTGGGGTTTGGTTTATTTGTCCAATTACTTTTGACCTCCTAAAATGTGGAGTGTTTGTAAAGAAATGTGTACAATTCCTACAATTTCTATCAGATATTTTTGTTCAAACCTTCAAATTAAACGTTACAATCTGCACTTGAATTCTGTTGTAGAGGTTTCATTTCAAATCCAATGTGGTGGCATGCAGAGCCCAACTCGCGAAAATTGTGTCACTGTCCAAATATTTCTGGACCTAACTGTATAAACCGTAAAGTAGACTTCACATAGAAATAAATAGGAAGAGTATTCCAAACTTTTTTGGTTGAGGTTTTTTGAGGAGTATTTTGAGTATTTTGGAGAAAATCTGCTCCAAAAACTGATCAAAAAATTCATGCTAACATATCCACCCATCACAATGTTGATCTAATACTCTATTTCATGAATTATATCAATATATATATAACACACACACACACACACACACACACACACACACACGGTGAACATAACAAGTCTACATACCCCCTTGTTAAAATGCAAATTATTTCAGTAAAAAAATCACACCAAAAGAATCATTTAAAAACTTATTCCACCTTTATTCTCACCCACAATCTGTACTAATGGATCAAGAAACAAACTGAAATCATTTTGAGAATGGAAGTAAAAATAAAACAACTAAACTAATGAGGTTGCATAAGTGTGAACATCCTCTTATAGTTGGGGATGTGGTTGTGTTCATAATGAACCAATCACATTTAACCTCATGTTACATCGTAGTCATTACACAGCCGCCATCATTTACAGCGAACTCCGTATAAGGCCTCTGTCACACGTTCGTGCCTCCAGTACAAGATTGGCAGTTTTTTCACGTACCGGAGACACGTACACACGTGGACCAATGTTACCCTATGGTAACAGGCACATTAACGTAAATCCACACGGAACGTGTGTCCGTGTGGATTGTACGTTTCTGCGTTTTTAAAAACGGCCGACATGTCCACGTATCCTCCGGCATCACGGGTGTCACACGGCCCGCACCTGTACCACACGGATGTCGTGTGGATGCGGTCCCGTGTGACACGTGCCAGAGAGACACGTGTCATTATTTTAAAATAAAAAAATCAAATACTTACCTCCACCAGCCCTGCAGAATCTTCCGCTGCAAACAGTTGCAGCCGTCCGCCGCTCATTATGAGCGTGTAAAGGAGGTGGGCGTGATGTCACGGGTGCTAATCTCCACCCCTCCACTCGGCTGGAAGCAGCATCAGCGGAGAGTGGGCGGGGCTGGACCCGAAGATCAGGACCCTGGACAGCAGCATGGACCACGTGAGTATTTAAATTAGCGGTTCTCCGTGTGGTATCGCAGATAGCACACAGAGAACACATGTGGCCCGCACGTACCGGAGACACTTACTTACTTAACACAACACGCAAGGTAAATACGTGCGTGATTTTAACGTGAGTGTGGTAGAGGCCTAAACATTAGTTGTTCTAGTAGAATTTTCCTGAAATTTTCTTAGTTGTATTTTACAGCAAAAGTCAAGGTCTGTAAACAGCTTACAACACAGCAAAGGAATCTCATTCTAGTAAGTCATTAGTAGGGAGAAGGATAGAATTTTTTTTCCAAGGCATTAGATATACCATGAAACACTGAAGATGATGATCAAGAAGTAGCTTAAATTTGGCAAAACGGTGACATTCCCTAGAATTCAAAAAATTATGAAAAGAGAAAAATGTGGTCCAGGAGGCTGTAAAGAGGCCAACAGGAAAATTAAAGGAGTTGCAGGAATTTCTGGCAAGTACTGGTTGTGTACTGCATGTGAGAACAACCTCTCATATTTTTCAGATGTCTGGCCTGTGAGGTAAGGTGGCAAGACGGATGCTTTTTCGTACAATAAAAAACATCCAATCATGACTAAATTTTGCCAAAATCGGCATCAAGTCTGCTGAAAACATGTAGGAAAATATGTTATGGTCTGATGAGACCCAAGTTGAACTTTCTGACAAAATTCCAAAAGGTATGTTTGGCTGAAATCCAACACTGCACATCATCATAAAAACATCAAACCCAGAGTAAAGCAAGGTGGAGGCAGCAATATGCTTTGGGACTTTTTTTTTCCAGTAGCTGAAACTGAGGCTTTAATTGTGCTGAAGGGAGTTATGAACAGTTTCAAATATCAGTCAATATTTGGCCATTGCTAAAAACTTGAAGATGAATTTCACCTTTCAACACAATAACAACCCTAAGCATAGCTCCAAGACAACAAAAGAATGGCGTCGTCAAAAGAAGATCAATGTTTTGGAGGCCCAGCCAGAGCCAGACCTGAATTCAATTGAAAATCTGTGGGTGACCTGAAGAGGCGCTGTACACAGGACATGATCTGAATACATATTCCTATTATTGAAAGTCCAAGTTGCACTGGATAAAAGATCCCCATACACAGGTATATAGATTAATGTCAGCCAAACTAGCAGATTTACAAGATAGAAGGGTAGGCCGTGTTATATTACAGCACCCAATACTTTTCTTTGCAGAAAAAATAATAAGCTGACAACAAATGTGTCTATAAGTCACTTATCTCACTCTCACCACTGAAACAACACATAAGATCAACACATCCGAGCATGCACGCATACGACGTGGTGAGGAGAGATAGGTGTTTGCCAAATAAACATTCAACTATCTGCTATTTAAGGTATGAGGGCATCTTAAAAACATTAAGATTTTCAGTACAAATGCATTAACACATCTACAGGCCCCCATAAACATTACAGACAAATTGTCAGAGCCCATTGATTTCTAAAGGCCCCGTTACACGCAACGACATCGCTAACGAGATATCGCTGGGGTCACGGAATTCGTGACGCACATCCGGCCTCGTTAGCGACGTTGTTGCGTGTGACACCTAAGAGCGACCGCTATCGATCCAGATACTTACCAAAATCGTTGATCATTGACACGTCGTTCATTTCCCAAATATCGCTGCTCGTTCTGGGAGCAGGTTGTTCGTCGTTCCTGAGGCAGCACACATCGCTGCTCTCTGCCCCTCCGCTTCTATTGGTGGCCCGCTGTGTGACGTCACTGTGACGCCGCACAAATTGCCCCTTAGAAAAGAGGTTGTTCGCCGGCCACAGCGACGTCACTGGGAAGGTAAGTACGTGTGACGCGTCCAAGCGATATTGTTCGCCACGGGCAGCGATTTGCCCGTGACGCACAAACAACGGGGATGGGTGCGATTGCTAGCGACATTGCTAGTGATGTCGCTGCGTGTAAAGCGGCCTTTAGGAAAAAGCCAACTATATAACTTAAGATAAGATCAAGGGAAAAAAAGGTCGGGCGTGGGGAACATTAACACCCAGTGCTTTTGTTCTTCGGGAAGTCAGTGCCAGAGGAGTCTGGAAGCAGCTTACCCGCTTCTACTCTTCCAAACTACATGAACAGTCGGCCAACCATGGATGTGTATGAGGGAGTCAGGAGGGAAAGCTGTCAGCTTGATGGCATTGGCCCACAGACACCCAAGCCGTATTCACACTGTAATAGTAGATAGGTAGGTAATATCTAATTTCATCAAATTAGTTCAAGGCTTAAAGAACTAAAAAGATTCTATAGTGTTCACTGACTATTGGACACTACTTTTGGAAAATACTCCCTGCTCCAAAATTGTCTTAGCATATATCCCTCACGACCCACTACAATATATGTATGATAGTTTCAGGACCTTCAGGAGTATATTTCCAAGAAATCTTGAAGGAGTTTTCTACTTTTAGGGAAGTAGACCTCAAATGCAAGTAGGTAGTCACCCTCCCTGGATCTAGTGTCGGCTCCCCACCACTGCTCTGGGCTCAGTGTTTTGGCTGTATCAGTTGTGTGAATAGGTCACATCACTGCTGTAGGCAACCGCTTGCGCATAGCATTTGTGCCAAAGTAGACGGCATGTGCCTCTGAGCTTACTGATTGGCTACAACAGTGACACGTGCTTTGGACAAAATACCAAGATTGGAGCAGCTGCAGGGAGCCGGTGCCGGACCCAGGGAGGGAGAGTACGTGCTCCATTTGTTATGATGGTTATTTTACAACAGTTAGGGTCTACTTTCCTCATACTTGTTGGGCAACAGTTATCTATACCCACTCCCCCATACATGAGAACATTCAGTGTTAAAATAAAGACTACCCCACCCAGATGATGTCCGCCAAAAGTCAGGAGTCGCCCATACATATTACGGTAAATTGTTAGCTATCTACCCTACTGATTTCGGTGGGTTCAACCACATTTATTCTAATGTGTATGGAGGCCTTTATAACGTGCATGGACAAGCATTCATGGGTGTCTCGCACATAGTAAATCCACATTTGCTGTACAATTAGGCCAGGCTGACACCACTGTATACATCGGACGAGTGCTATATTTTTTTATTGGATAGTACTCAGACCATGGATATGTAATGGGGCCGTGCTGATCAAACTTTTTTTCTCATACCGATCTGTCATGAGGAAAAAATGTCAGTATGCTGTGATTTGTTGTAAAAATCGGACGACATTGGACGGGTGCGTGGAAATAATCGGACTAGACATGGATGATTTCCGTAGTCTCACAGAATGGAGAAGATGGAGAAAGCTTGTTCTTCATCTTCTCCTCACATTGTGCTCCAACTCTCTCATCAGAGACAATCGATCACACTGTGCTGATCTCAGAGGATATTCTGGAGTCTAATCAGTGTCATTGGCATAATAGGCCCGATTCTCTCTGATGAGACAATCTACGGTTGTGTATCACTGGCCTTACGTTTCCTTACTTTGTGCACAGACGTCATCTCACCAAAGAAGTCAATGGCCTTCTCAGCATCAACCTGATCATTGTCTACCCTTCTCCATAAATCAGAAGTGATTTTTGACCTGAAGAAGGCAAAAGTGGTCACTGAAACGCGTTGACGAATAAATAATCACTATTTTACTACTTGGGTAGGATTATTTCCACACAGCAGTGCGGCGTTCTCTCATCTCCTCCTTCATCTTCTACATCCACTCCAGGGGTGCTGCAGCAGCCGCGTCTATGCTCGGATAGTACTTGTGGCTTCCACAACTACCTCAGATGAGTCTCTCATCTCTCTCCAAGAACGATCATCCCCAAGGCTGCTTTCACACTACGTCTTTTTAACATGCGTCCTGAACGTTTTTTTGCTGCAAAAGCGGATCCTGCTTTTACAGCAAAAAACGCATGCAAACGCATGTGTTACTTTGCAGGATCCTGTCACTGGATGTTTAGGGGCGGGCATTGGAGTCATGTGATCGGGAGTGATGGGAACTAAACGTGCCAGACTGGGAGCCGGCTTCTTACAACTGCGGAGGTTCGTAACCAAGGTAAACATCGGGTATACTTGCTTGGATACCCGATATTTACTTTGGTTACGAGCGTCTGCAGCTGCTAGGAGCCGGGCTCCCTGCACACGTAACCAACGTAAACATCGGGTAACTAAGATAAGTGGTTACCCGATATTTACCTTGGTTACGAGTGTCCGCAGCTCTCAGGTGGAGGAGAGGGAGGGGGAGAGACAGAGAGTTAGGAGAGAGAGGGACTGATCACGCGAGACTGGTTCTGGGCATGCTCAGTAGAGCAAGAAGGATCCTGTCTATCAGCATGCCAGCGTTCACCTGCGTTTGCGTGCTGTTTAGTCAGGATCCAGCAATTTGCAGTATTTGGACGCAGCTCAAAAACGCTACATGTAGCGTTTTTGAAAGATGTTAAAAAACTGCAAGACGCTGGATCCTCACTATAATGCACGCAAATGCAGGTGAACGCATGTTAACGCGAGTCCATTGCAAATGCATTGAAATGAAAACGCATTTGCACTGGATCCGTTTTTGCGTTAAAAAAACGTTCAGGACGCATGTTAAAAAGACGTAGTGTGAAAGCAGCCTAAGACCATATTTGCGCTCCTATTGCCTTTCAGTCTACTTTCAGCTATAGATTTCAAGAGGATGAAGGATTAGAAGGTGCAAAATGGTTCATCCTATGTTGCTAGAGTCTTTTCATCTGGGAAAACCTCCGAAAATGGGACCGAGAGATGAGCATATAGCTAAGATATATAGGAATATACACAGATACTGTAGCGTTCTGCACAGTGACATATTAAAGTGCCATCTGCAGATATAGGATGGTGACAAGTGTCTCTTAATCTACTCCTACATAATGCCTAGCCTCCTACGGAGACTAATTGGTGACACATTATCACTCCGCTCGTAGACATGTGGGCACACAAGTGTAATATTAATGAGTGAGATGCCAGCTTTCCTCCTGGTCGCTTGTTTGTTGTTTACCCACTTCAGAGCACTGAGCTAATTACCCGGAGTGCCGAACCCTCTCGGAGCGGGCAGCACTTGGGACACATCTCCAGCATTGTGTGCTACACCCACCCACTAATGGATATGACATGATTAAGTGACGGAGGAATGTGAGGCATTCTCTCCGGGTATGTCGACTATTAAAAGAAACGACTTTTCAGGAGATCATAATAATGGCTCACTGACAATACGAGCTGCAGCGATGACACCGCAATGATCAAACACCGTCAACCGAAAACCACTGCCTTGGTCTGCAGCCTATGTGCAGTCTGTGTGCTCCAACAAAACAGTTAATGATGGAGTTTGGGGGTGGACGGGTCCTCATTGTCAATCATACGTTGTCTACTTGGGGACTGTTGGAATTTTACTCTTTAATATGGAGCTGAAGGACGAGAGGTGCCCACCGAGGGCACAAAGCTCGTGCCAAAACCAGATATGGTGACCAACTTTATGCTGGCACACCTATCATACTGGCCCTGATTCATTATTGCCTTAGCGCTTGTTTTTCTTTTAGGGGTACTTAGCACGTTGCGACATCGCTACTGCGATATCGTCGGGGTCAAATCGAAAGTGACGCACATCTGGCACCAGTAACGACGTCGCAACGTGTAAAGCCTAGATGCGCCGATAAACGATCGCAAAAGCGTCGTAAATCGGCGATCTGTGTAGCGCCGGTCATTTTCATAATGTCGCTACATCAGGAGATACGATGTTATTCCTTGTTCCTGTGGCAGCACACATCTCTGTGTATGAAGCTGCAGGAGCGAGGAACATCACCTTACCTGCCTCCACCGGCTATGCGGAAGGAAGGAGGTGGGCGGGATGTTTACGTCCCGCTCATCTCCGCCCCTCCGCTGCTATTGGCCGCCTGCCGTGTGACATCGCTGTGACGCCGCATGACCCGCCCCCTTAGGAAGGAGGCGGGTCGCCGGCCAGAGCGACATCGCAGGGCAGGTAAGTGCGTGTGAAGCTGCCGTAGCGATAATGATCGCTACGGCAGCAATCACAAGATATCGCATGTGCGACGGGGGCGGGGACTATCGCGCTCGGCATCGCTATCATCGGCTAGCGATGTCGCAGCGTGCAAAGTATCCCTTAGACTTGTTCCTTTTTTTTTGTTTGCACCAGTTCATTATTCTATTTGCGCCTTTTTTAAAGTTTATTTTGTATGGGCTCGCCTGTATTTTCTTTTCCGCTTTGTGGTCGGAGTTTAGCGATTCCAGATGTTTTTACCTGATTCATCAATTGCAACTTTTTGAAACCTGGAAAATTTGGTGCAACTTCACTCCACCTCTCTCACCCTGCGGTGTATTTTTAAGTATGCAAAACTTTGGGCACAATTTTTTGTGACTTTTGGCCCCAAACAGACAAGAAAAAAAAACTCACATTTTTTTACTTTGCGCCAAATTCATGAATCGCATGTGCCAATTAGATGAATTTGGCGCCAAAAAACGGCAAATAATACCACAAGACAAAAAAGGAAAAAGTGACTTAAAAAAAGTGCAAATGATAAATCATGAGCCATTGTTCAACCATACTTAGCGAGGAGGTCAGCCATTCCTGAAACCGAAGGAACCAAACTGCATGCAGATTTGCCGTGCCAAGCGGCGTTCTCAGACACCTACTATACTGGGAATGCCGCATTCACACTAAATGGATTCCCACTCCCAGCCAGGCAGCGCAACCCAACAACCCACTATACAGGGAATGCCGCATTCACACTACATGCGTAGCGCCCCTGAGACACTCAGGGCACTACAGGGAACTACATCCTCTTGGACCTGGCGTACCAGTGCCGATACCACCAAAACACAACCAAAATCCTAGTTCTAATTTCCACACTGGTCATAGAGGGTTAACCATGTAAGGGGATGGTCGCCATGGGAACGAGTCCTTGGGTTTAGCCAGCCTGGTGGGAGGGGTCAGCAGTCAGTCAGTGAGTAGTCAGTCGGTGGCACACAGAAGAGGTGTGCGGACGTGCCTAAGCTGGGTTTGTGTAACGGTGACCCCGGGGCACAGGCGAGAGGTCGCCAGGACGAGTACCGGAGATACCGCTGGGACCGGAGCATGAACGGGGCACAGGGCCCTAGGTCAAGCTCAGTTTCAAACGGTTTGATAAATACCTGCCCGGTGAGGACACCTTCACGGACTTCACCGAACCAAGTAATCCGGGGGCATCAGCAGTAAACTAGGATCGGGGTTCGGACACTTACCTCCCCGCAGGGTACGCACTACCCACCGTACAGAGAAGGAGACTGTACCCCAAAAGAGAGAGTCAGGGCCCCAAACGCTCCACGCTGTGGGGACCCAATCAACAGAGAGTGTCGGGGACAGAACAACCTGGGTCACTACATTGGCACTGATACTCCAAGGGACCTGAACCAGCAACCCCTAGGTCCACAGTGAGTAGAGACTGTTAAAGACAACCTGGTGTGGTCTCCGTTATTACCCCCGTTACATCTCCCAGGCACAGCCCTACCTGCGGAGGGCCTAACACCATTGCTGCAATCACCACCAGCTCTGGGAGTACCCACATTCAGCAGTGGCGGCTCTCCATCCTTAACCGCAACCCGCAGGTGGCGTCACATGAATATTAAATCTTATCTCCCCTGTAAATACTCCCATTACGAAAGGGGCCCAGGGCACGGGACCGGGCAACGGCCACCAGAGTGACATTCCCTAACTGCTTATACTGCCTGGGACCGAGTACCCCATTCCCTGGCCGACACACATGGATTACCACTCCCTGCCGAACAGCACTCCTAGCCACCCACTTTATGTCCATGTGTCGTCTATTATGACCTCCTGAGACTGCAGGGACGAGTGCACAGTGGGATATTGCCTTGTTTCATATTATATCACTATGGATGAAAAGTAATACCTAGTGATGAGCGAGCACTACCATGCTCGGGGGCTCAATACTCGTAACTAGTGATGAGCGGGCACTACCATGCTCGGGTGCTTGATACTCGTAACTAGTGATGAGTGGGCACTACCATGCTCGGGTGCTTGATACTCGTAACTAGTGATGAGTGAGCACTACCATGCTCGGGTGCTTGATACTCGTAACTAGTGATGAGTGGGCACTACCATGCTCTGGTGTTCGTAACTAGTGAGCACTACCATGTTCAAGTGCTCGGTACTTGTAACTAGTGATGAGTGGGCACTACCATGCTAGGTGGCTCGTAACTAGTGATGAGCGGGCACTACCATGCTTGGGTGCTCGTAACTAGTGATGAGCAGGCACTACCATGCTCAGGTGCTTGGTACTTGTAATGAGCAGTTGGCGCTCGGGTGAGTGCGCCTCGAGTACCCGAGTATAAAGGAAGTCAATGGGGAACATTTGTCCACACTGACTTCCATTATACTCTGGTACTCGCGTCGCACCCATCCGAGCATCTGACTGCTCATCACATGTACCGAGCCCCTGAGTATGGTGGTGCTCACTCATCACTAGTAATAGCGCCATCATGGTCACCAGTGGCAGTCACAACCAACTGAGCTGATGCCGTACCGATAACAGACAAGGAGGTCAGTTGCCTATAACAGCAGGAATGTCCGGGGGGGCCGGAGAAGGTTGGAATTTATAGGTAACCTGAAAGTTTCTTATTTTCCTGGGTTTTTGGGAAACCGAATGTCCGGAATCCATATATACAGAGGTGATGTACAGCTTCTCATATGTCTCAAAATTTATATATACAGAGGCGATGTGCAACTTCTCAAAATTGCTATTGATGAGAAATAGTTTAATTCTGGCTTTCTGGCCATCGGCCGAGTTGTGACCCATAATCACCGGATCACACTGGATCTGGAGGACACACAATTTGGTTTAGGATAAAACTATAAGAAATGATCCACGTTCACAGATTAATATTTCACACCGACACCGCCTATGTCTTGTCTAGTTTTCTTTTCCCTATTGATCATTGCCTGAGATGGACGGAAATCATCCAGTACACAGATAATAGAATATATCGGCCGATTGTCCCCACTTATTAACAACTGTTCGAACATTCCCCCACAGTGTAACATAACGGAGGGCTATTTTCTTCTCTGAGATCCTTCTTGAGGCTTTGTAGGTTACTGACTGTAATCCTCATTATCTTACCCTCCATGTCTTCAGATCAGTATAATATATAGACGCTGATCATCTAAAATCCTTACAATTTTTATTTTTTCTTGATTTTTGGGGGGAAAAAAAATCACCTGATTGCTCCCTATGTAGAAATGTCTATAAATCAGGCACAAATCTGTCCAGGGGGGCTCATGTTATATATGAAGACCACCTAGGTTTTATTTCAGTATTTCAATGATTGCAAAGTATTTTAAGGATGTAACTGCAACTTATACATCACTGATACTGATAAATGCATAGTAAGGTGATAGAGATAGGATGAATTGTACCAATCACAATCGGCCGATAATAATTGCTATGTCACTCACCTGCCAAGAGCTGGATGGGATGTCATTGAATCTCCCCAATCCCCCGAGGGTGTAGCAGCTGGACATGAACTCCAGGCTGTCGGAGCAGTGCCACAAGAGCCCGAAGCTCACCGGCTCCTGCAGCTCCTGCTCGCCAGATCTGACGATCCAAGCCGGGGAGAGGAAGCTGAAGCTGCAGACGGCCACCAGGCAGGCGGAGAGCAGCACCCAGAAGCAGGACACACAGCCGAACATCCTGGGCGGCCGCCGCTGCGGGGGAACCAGCCCCAAAGCCACATCCAGCCCCGCGCCGCGCTTCTTCTTACTGTCCAGCAGCGAACGCATCTGGGAGGCAAGAAAGAAGCCCAAATCCTCCCACCGCCTTCCCCCCCTCTAAAATGCAATGGGGTCCTCCTATCTCCACATCAGGATGCACCCGGGGCACTACTATTACCCTAATACGGGGGGGAGAGGAGCGCGCTGCTCCGGGGCATCAGTGACCGCACAGGCTGGAACTTCCCCAGGCAATGACTGAGAGAAGTCACAGGCAGGATGCAGGATGCTGCTGTACATGACAGCGGGAGAAGGGCCGGTCCTGTGCCCAGCCCCGCTCCTCCTCCTGCCCGCACACAGCATGCAGGCAGCATGGAGGAGGCTGCACCACAACCTGACAGGTGTCCCCGGGCTGTCACTCACACACTGGCGGCTCATGGGAGCTGCTGCCGGTCACTGCTGCCGGTCACTGACAGGTCATGTCACCTGCTGCCGGTCACTGATAGGTCATGTCACCTGCTGCCTGTCACTGATAGGTCATGTCACCTGCTGCCAGTCACTGATAGGTCATGTCACCTGCTGCCTGTCACTGATAGGTCATGTCACCTGCTGCCAGTCACTGATAGGTCATGTCACATGCTGCCAGTCACTGATAGGTCATGTCACCTGCTGCCGGTCACTGCTGCCTCTCACTGACAGGTCATGTCACCTGCTGCCGGTCACTGCTGCCTGTCACTGATAGGTCATGCCACCTGCTGCCGGTCACTGACAGGTCATGTCACCTGCTGCCGGTCACTGACAGGTCATGTCACCTGCTGCCGGTCACTGCTGCCAGTCACTGATAGGTCATGTCACCTGCTGCCAGTCACTGATAGGTCATGTCACCTGCTGCCGGTCACTGACAGGTCATGTCACCTGCTGCCGGTCACTGACAGGTCATGTCACCTGCTGCCGGTCACTGCTTCCTGTCACTGATAGGTCATGTCACCTGCTGCCCGTCACTGCTGCCTCTCACTGACAGGTCATGTCACCTGCTGCCCGTCACTGCTGCCTCTCACTGACAGGTCATGTCACCTGCTGCCAGTCACTGCTGCCTCTCACTGACAGGTCATGTCACCTGCTGCCAGTCACTGCTGCCTCTCACTGACAGGTCATGTCACCTGCTGCCAGTCACTGATAGGTCATGCCACCTGCTGCCCGTCACTGCTGCCTCTCACTGACAGGTCATGTCACCTGCTGCCAATCACTGCTGCCTCTCACTGACAGGTCATGTCACCTGCTGCCCGTCACTGCTGCCTCTCACTGACAGGTCATGTCACCTGCTGCCTGTCACTGATAGGTCATGCCACCTGCTGCCGGTCACTGACAGGTCATGTCACCTGCTGCCGGTCACTGCTGCCAGTCACTGATAGGTCATGTCACCTGCTGCCGGTCAATGCTTCCTGTCACTGATAGGTCATGTCACCTGCTGCCGGTCACTGCTTCC
This sequence comes from Anomaloglossus baeobatrachus, assembly GCF_048569485.1. Taxonomy (NCBI): domain Eukaryota; kingdom Metazoa; phylum Chordata; class Amphibia; order Anura; family Aromobatidae; genus Anomaloglossus; species Anomaloglossus baeobatrachus. The sequence goes on along the minus strand of NC_134354.1, from coordinate 94,422,493 downwards.
TGTCACTGATAGGTCATGTCACCTGCTGCCAGTCACTGATAGGTCATGTCACCTGCTGCCGGTCACTGCTGCCTGTAACTGACAGGTCATGCCACCTGCTGCCGGTCACTGATAGGACATGTCACCTGCTGCCGGTCACTGATAGGACATGTCACCTGCTGCCGGTCACTGCTGCCGGTCACTGACAGGTCATGTCACCTGCTGCCCGTCACTGCTGCCTCTCACTGACAGGTCATGTCACCTGCTGCCCGTCACTGCTGCCTCTCACTGACAGGTCATGTCACCTGCTGCCCATCACTGCTGCCTCTCACTGACAGGTCATGTCACCTGCTGCCCGTCACTGCTGCCTCTCACTGACAGGTCATGTCACCTGCTGCCAGTCACTGCTGCCTCTCACTGACAGGTCATGTCACCTGCTGCCAGTCACTGCTGCCTCTCACTGACAGGTCATGTCACCTGCTGCCAGTCACTGCTGCCGGTCACTGACAGGTCATGTCACCTGCTGCCAGTCACTGCTGCCGGTCACTGCTGCCTCTCACTGACAGGTCATGTCACCTGCTGCCAGTCACTGCTGCCTCTCACTGACAGGTCATGTCACCTGCTGCCAGTCACTGCTGCCTCTCACTGACAGGTCATGTCACCTGCTGCCCGATCATCCTCATCATTATTTTTTAGTCACGTCAGGGCCGGGCCATTTACGCCCCATTCTTTTCAGGGCACTTTTCTTTTTTTCTGGATTTTCAGTGTCAATAGCTGAACATTTTTTCTGTTTCGGATATTCAACTATTTTTTGCACCTTTTTTGTGATATGAGTGCTACTTTTTATGTTATTTATATTCTCTTTAGTTTTCTTTATAAGGCAATATTTGCAGGAAATACATGTCCGTTTTTCACATTTTTATGCAGTCCAATTTTATTTGTGACCATATATATATAATTTCCCCTTTAATTGGGGCTGGTTTATTAGTCCTAGTTGCAGTGGAAATTCAGCCTCCTGGCTGCACAGCAGAGCTGACTAGGTCTCCTAAGATCCAGTAGCCTGTGCTCTCTCCATACACTCAATACATGATCATTGGGTACAGAGGAGGAAGCACTGTCAGTGCTTCCTATACTGTACACATATCGAATGTTCAGTGCAGTGTGTACAGTGATCAGGCAGGCAGAGATTGTGATAAGCTGTCTCTGCCTTCTCTTTGGGGAGTCTGGCTGTGTCTGACATCTGGCTTCCTGCTCCTACAGCAGCTCAACATCGTTGTAGAATATCAGTGCAGAGTAGAACAAGGATCACCAGACATATGTGATTATATATAGTGTTAAACACCTGCCCAATATTAGTATACTGTGCAATCACCTACACAGCAAGAAGCAATGCACAGTGTGTACTGACCCCTTACTATCATTGCCAGCATTAATCTGTGCGCTGATCTTCTGTGGGCTCAGACCAGTCGGACATGTCTTTGCTCCCCATGCACTTTAGTGAGCCCCAGTTGCCGATTACGGTGCCTCAGGTTCACTGGTTTCTCTTTCTTGAACTTTTTTTGGTATGGACTAGCCCAGTACATACTGGATACACCCAAGAAGACCTGGTGCTTTGGAGATGCTCTGAACCTGGCATCTAGCCATTACCATTTGGCCCTTATTATACCCAAATTCTTGTCAATTTTCCTGCATCTAACACACTAATTTCAGAAACTGACTGTCCACTTCCTCTGGTGCAGAAACCATCGCCAGAAGATTCACTTCACCTGTCAATGGTTTTAGGGTGGGACCAAACGCGGCTGGATCTCCACCCTCAGTGGCCACCATAACTTTCTGGAGTGTTGGCCACCTTTACTAACATGTAAGAGCTCACTGAATTGAAGTAGGGCGCGACCCGTGTAACAAGTCAGTTTAAGCAATTGTTTTCCCCTTCCACAATCAAATATGAGTGATGCTATTGAAAAGTGCCATTGTTTAGCAGTACAGAAACTCAGATACATAGTGGGGGCCACAAAGTGTTATGGAGCGGGGTCACCAATTGCTGAGGGTCATAGTGTATATTAGTTGCCAACACTCTGCTGACTCAATATCTGTAGAGTCCAAACAGCCTCTGCCAGACACAAAAACTGTGCCCCGTCAGGATGCTCCTAGCATAGGTTTCCATGGCTGATCCACTGTATGCAAGCCTTACATCACCAAGCATTGGATGGAGTTGTGTATGGCAGGCACCAATTTTATGGGATTGTTTTTCAGGGGCTGATCCCCTTTTCCCAGGAAATGGAATTTTTAATGCTTTAGAATGCCAAGACAATTTGGACAATTGTAGCTCACAACTTTGTGGGAACAGTTTAGGGAAGACCAGAGGTTTAGGTAAAGACAAGGTTGGATGAATTTGGTGTGGAAGAACATCATCGGCAGCACAGAGTACTATTGACCTCAACTTCTCCAAACACCTTTGGAACAGAGATTGTGCCCTTCTACCCAACATCAGTGTCCTACCTCATTCTCAGACATCTTACAAAATTGTGTAGAAATCCTTCACAGAAACGTGGAAGCTGTTATAGCTGCAAAGGGACCAACTCTATAATGATACCTATAGATGTAGAACGGGAGGTCATAAAAGCCCCTGCAGGTGTTATGTGTAGGGGTCCCAATACGTTTCTCCATAGAGTGTAAAACTTTCCAGTCTTGGGTGACGGGGCACTAGTGAGTGTTACCTCATTTTTTTGGAACTCCACATTAACTCCTACAAGACTTCCTTCTATTTATGATCCATGCCCGCTCTGTATTTCAGTAAGGATGTGCCTGTGTCTGGGGTCCATGCCGTACATAACAGGAAATCCTGGTGATGAGGTCACAGAGGTTTTCCTGGATACATAAATTACTGTAGATTGTTTGGATTCAAAATGTAAAAATAAAAATCTAACTTACCTGCCGGTGCCACATCAGCAGGCAATAGTCGGCCAATACAGTGGCATCATGTCATATTAAAGCGAACCTGTCATGTTCCCAAATGCTAGTAACTAGCACATGTAGGTTTAATCTGCAGGATAATATTCTTCCAATGCTGTCTGGCCACCTTACTGAAAGCACGGCTACCGGGAAGAAATTAGCTTTATTCCTCCTGGGAACCTCCGGCTTTTGGTCATAGTGGCGCATGTGGAGCAGCTAGAGTCACTGCTTTGTACAAAGATTCGCTGCAGAGGAAGCTATCAATCAAAGCGTTGGGGCATCAAAGTGCCAGAGCATCACTCAATGTGCAAGGGTATCAATCAAAGTGATGGGGCATCAATCAAAGTGATGGGGACCAATCAAAGAGACGGGGCATCAATCAAAGAGACGGGGCATCAATCAAAGTGCCAGAGCATCACTCAATGTGCAAGGGTATCAATCAAAGTGATGGGGCATCAATAAAAGTACCAGGGCATCAATCAAAGAGACGGGGCATCAATCAAAGTGATGGGGCATCAATAAAAGTGCCAGAGCACCACTCAATGTGCAAGGGTATCAATCAAAGTGATGGGGCATCAATAAAAGTACCAGAGCATCAATCGAAGAGACGGGGCATCAATCGAAGAGACGGGGCATCAATCAAAGTGTCGGGGCATCACATTTTGCAACAAGTCCTGTTTGAAACTTTGTGCACAGAGCAAAAAACAATGCTAGACCTCCTCACTTAACTATTTGGGAAATGAGGGAATGTTTCCCCTTCCGTTTATTCCCCAATCCTTTTCTCCTGTGGTCTAAGAATACGCACCGGAGATCAGATCCGCTGAATATATGTGAACCTGTCCCTAAAGAGGCTGCCACAATAACCACATATCAGCAACTGAATGGTGTTAAAGGGAACCTGTCAGGTGCAATATGCCTGCAGAACCACGAGCAGTTCTGGGTGCATATTGCTAATCCCTGCCTGACCGTCCCTGTATACACTAGCATAGATAAAGAGATCTTTATTAAAAGTATTACTAAAGATCGTATATTATATGCTAATGAGCATGGGGACTAGTCCCAAGGGCGTTACTTCCCTTAGCTAGTCGGCCCACATAGCATGCTAGTGTGGCGCCCTGGACTAGCCAGGGGCCACAGGTAACAACACCCCCACCCCCCACCCCCAGCAGTTCACAGCAGTCATCCCCAGTGAGACCTGATTTCTTCCCTCGGGTTCAGACAGACACACCAGGTGGGCTGAGTTAAGCAGATAGGCACGCCCACCGAAGAGTCTAGCTGGCATGAGGAAGGAAACTAAAAAAGACAAGTCCAGGCAAAGGAAGGGAGAGGAGGTGTGCAGAGTGGCAGAAGCAGACGGGGGCCTAGGTTGGAGCCTAGGGCCCTCGTGTAGCCAGTCAGGCAGACGGTAGTGGCCGTCTGGGGGAGCCGGGAAGACAGTCTTGGTGGAACCGTAGGTAGCCGGGGTTGGGCGGTGGCCCACCGGTACCGAACCGGGGAGCCAGCTGGAAACCGGAGCACAGGAGGAGCGTACAAGAAGGTGCAGGAAAGGACTTACACTACCAAACTGGGATCAGGGGAAAAACACTGCAGCCGCCTGTGGGACCCATCCATCCAGCCATTTGTTTTACCAGAGACTCCGTGTACGTTACTGGCTGAGTGAGTACCACCGTGCTGTCTGGCACTGCGCTGCCCCGCGACCCTGCACCTCCCCAACTCCTGCCATCCAACCCTCCAGTCGCTATCACCGGGCCCCGGGACCATCAAACCCCCCTACCCACGGAGGGGAGAGAACCATCCCAGCTGCTCCCTGTCATCGCTCCCGGGATCCCCATACAGAGCAGCGGTGGTGCCCCAACCTCACCAAATACCGTGGGTGGCGTCACGAACCGACATCCCAAACCCCAACAAACCACCCCTTTCACTAACGGGCGAGGAGCACCGCTTGAGTCCCCGGGATCTGGCCCACCACTCGAGACACCGAGCAGCAGTAGCAGCAGCGCCAGACCTGAGCGTTGGCGAGCGCAGCGCCCCGCCGCCCGCGTCAACTTGGAGTCACGAACAGGAACGTACCGCTCTGCCGTCTGGTAGAGGTGCGCCTTGTGTCCCACCGGAGGTGTCCGGCCGAAAATTTTCAGAAGCCGCCATCTTGGGCGCGAAAAGTTCCCCGCTCGAGCGTCTTCCCGAGCAGTGGAGGCGCGAAAGCCGAAGCTCCGCCCCTGAAGAGGAGGTGCCGGAAAGAAACCAAGGGGGGGCATGGATAGCGTCCGGCCGCATGTGAACCGCGGCTGTGGAAGCAGGGACGCCAGGACTCTGCAAGTATTTGGTTCCTGGAGCACCGCTGCACGAGATGTCCTGTCTGTCCGGCACCGCTGAAACCTCAGTGCCCATGCCCGCGGCCAACGCCCCGACCGACCCATTACCCCTGTCACCGGTAGCGGAGCTCGCAGTGTCTGTGAGGGAGGGCCCAGACCTGGGGTCACCAGGCCTTACCTTTGTCACCGCCCTGCCACCGGCCCCGACTTCCATTCCGGCCGTACCGCAGATGATGACGGCTCCGGCAGTCCGCCCGGCCGCAACGGCAGCGAAGTACCCGTCCCGTTAACAAATCTGGGCCCGTTCTTGGACTGGGGTCAAGGGGTGCTGCCCACTTCTTAGGGGCAGCATCAGGGCCAGGTTGTTTGGGTGGGTGACTGAAGGACCCATTCCGTTGTTATTATTAAAAGTGTTTTATTGTTGTTGCAACGGTTGAAGTGATATGCCTCCCGTAAGGGAAGATTTCTGAACATGCTTGTTTATTTTCTTTTTCAGTTGTGAAAATAAAACCGGTGATGGACGGGCACTCCGCAGACGGTCTGCATTTTACCAAGGGAGAATGTGGCGCCCTGGACTAGCCAGGGTCCACAGGTAACAACACACACGCCCCCTTACCCCCAGCAGTTCACAGCAGTCATCCCCAGTGAGACCTGATTTCTTCCCTCGGGTTCAGACAGACACACCAGGTGGGAGAAGTTAAGCAGATAGACACGCCCACCGAAGAGTCTAGCTGGCCTGAGGCAGGAAACTAAAAAAGACAAGTCCAGGCAAAGGAAGGGAGAGGAGGTGTGCAGAGTGGCAGAAGCAGACGGGGGCCTAGGTTGGAGCCTAGGGCCCTCGTGTAGCAGTCAGGCAGACGGAAGTGGCCGTCTGCGAGAGCCGGGAAGACAGTCTTGGTGGAACCGTAGGTAGCCGGGGTTGAGCGGTGGCCCACCGGTACCGAACCGGGGAGCCAGCTGGAAACCGGAGCACAGGAGGAGCGTACAAGAAGGTGCAGGAAAGGACTTACACTACCAAACTGGGGTCAGGGGAAAAACACTGCAGCCGCCTGTGGGACCCGTCCATCCAGCCGTTTGTTTTACCAGAGACTCCGTGGACGTTACTGGCTGAGTGAGTACCACCGTGCCGTCTGGCACCGCGCTGCCCTGCGACCCTGCACCTCTCCAACTCCTGCCATCCACCCCTCCAGTTGCTATCACCGGGCCCCGGGACCATCAAAAGTCCCCTACCCACGGAGGGGAGAGAACCATCCCAGCTGCTCCCTGTCATCGCTCCCGGGATCCCCGTACAGATGCGCGGTGGTGCCCCAACCTCACCACATACCGTGGGTGGCGTCACAAACCGACATCCCAAACCCCAACAAGCCACCCCTTTCACTCACGGGCGAGGAGCGCCGCTCGAGTCCCCAGGATCCGGCCCACCGCTCGAGCCACCGAGCAGCAGTAGCAGCAGCGCCGGACCCGAGCGTTGGCGAGCGCAGCGCCCCACCGCCCGCGACAACTAGCTCTCCCCTGTGGGCGTACTAACATGCTAATGAAAGCGCAGCAATGCCGCACATACCTCACTGTTCATGGCGGCCGTTGGAGGATGGATGCGCAGTGCGCATGATCCAGAGTACCCGGGACTTCCGATCTGATGTCGGGTATAAGCTTCAGTGAGGTACAGTGTGCATGACCGGAATTGCTGAGGACTCCGGATCATGCCCAGTGCGCATCCATCCTCTGCTGGCCACCATCAAGAATGAGGTATGTACAGCGTCGAGGTGTACTAATATGCTAATGGAGCCGACTAGCTATGGGAACAAATGCCCTCGGGACAAGTCCCCATGCTCTTTAGCATATAATATATACGATCTTTAGAAATACCTTTTATAAAGATCTGTTTATTTATGCTAGTGTATATGTGACGCCCTGGCAAAACCAGGTGGTCACAGGTAGGCCCCCGCACTACACTGTTCCCTCACTAGGAAACACACAGCCAACCAGAAACCCTAGTCACCACCCCTTAGGGAAAGATAGACACACCAGTGGGCGTGACCAGGCGGTTGGGACACGCCCACCCAGGGGTCCAGACAGCCCGGGGCGGGAAAAATAGCAGATGTGTTGAGAGTTTAGTTTGGAGAGGAGTGTGGGCTGGACCTAAGTGTAGCTCCAGCAGGAGAGTTCAAGTTGAACGGTACCAGGGTAGGAGCCCTGGTGCCACTGGCTAGGAGGCAGATGGTGGTCTCCGTCAGCAGTAGACGGGAAGACGGCTCGGCAGAACCGAGGTGGACCGGGACAGGGTTGTAGCCTGCCGGTACCGACACGGGGAACCGACACGGTAACCGGAGCACAAAGGGGGGTACTCGGACCCTGAAGCCAGCACCGAAACCAAGCGGAACTGGTTAATTAACCGATTGAGGCCAGGACTAGAGGTCCTGTCCCACCCAAAGTCCCTCAAAGAAGACAACAGCCCACCGATTAGGGATAAGAGGTCACCGCCAGGGCCCATAGATCCCACGGGCCAGCATCTGCGGACACGGCTCCTTAGGCCACATCCAGCCAGGAGCGGACTCCTGAGTTTCACACTAGGAAAGTCCACCTTACACAAAGCAGTGCAGGAAAAGGATAGAGACCACCAGCCGGGTGGGGGACCCGAACGCAACAGGCCGCGGCACCGGCCACCATCACCTTGGTTTACCAGAGAGTTGTGTGTTTTACAAACAGTGAATACACCAGCACCCCCTGCGGTCGCCATCCCCTGCACCGAACCACCGGGTCCTGGGGCCACCATCCCTACCCATGGAGGGGTTAACATCTTGCTGCACAACATCTCCCCCGGGTGCCCCATAACAGCAGCAGTGGTGTCCCACCTTACCACACACCGTGGGTGGCGTCACAAACTTACTACGGCCTAGCCCGTACATCTACATCCCCCCATTTATTCGGCGTGTTCGCGAGACCCCCGGGTCCGGAGACCCTCGAGCCACCACCCCTGAAGGCCCGGATCTGAGCAGCGACGGCTGCTGGCACGGGGGCGGCACATATACAGGGATGGTTAGGCAGTGATTACTAATATGAAAGTAATAAAGTAATAAAGTAAACTGCTCGTGGTTTTGGGTGCATATTGCACCTTACAGGTTCACTTTAAGTTGCTGATCTCTGGGGGTCAAACATCTGGGACCCCTTCTGGGCTCTCGAGTTCCCATTTGAATGTTGGATCATGTGCACCTTCACTCCAGTCATTGTCTATGGGGCTGCTTGAGATAAGAATGCTGCTGACTCCATTAGGCGATATTCACACATCCGCGTCTGTTTTTGTATCCGTGAAATGGAATATTTTTTAATTGTGTCATTCGTATTGCATATGATTTATTTCTCATCCATATTAAAATACTGAGGCTCTCTGAACTTTTATTTATCCATTATCACTTAATCACGGATCAGTGAAAAATGCATGAAACTTCTGTCTTTTGTCCCATAGACTTTAATGGCCAAGGTTGATCCGCCAAACTGATGAGAATAGTACATGGTGTGAGTCGATGATACACTTGGATCCACTTTCAAAACAAATTGTATGTATAGTTCAATGAAATTCCATGGGTCAGAGTGCTATCCGAGAAAATCATAACAGGACACGGACGTGTACGACAGATGTCTGATTGTAGTCTACGTCGTATAGACAGTGAATGTATCATTGACCATTGCTTCAAATAAATGGGGTCTGCAGAGCGCAGACCTCCGGATCTTTACAGGTGATGCATTGTCATAATGGGACAAACCCTTTAATGAGTATGATTTAATTTATTCATCATATATTGTCTTCTACTATTTAGCATTATGAGACGACACAGGACAGTAGCATTTGGTGAAAACAAGTACAAAAGAAAGGTAGAAAAGCTCCTTCAACAGCCAGTCAGATTTCAGTTCTAATTTCCCTGAGATCCTTTGGATGCAGAGCATCAACCTTGTGCACATCTGCCGGAAAGGTAATTTCATTTCGTCTGGGTTCAGATATTAGCTTGTCTGCGGAGTTATTCTCTGACGCCAGATACAACCGATGACAATGTTGTGCATTGGTCCAGCACCCAACGCTAATCATGGGCCCCATAACAAAATTGAACTGGGGTCCTTACTCCTACTCTTTAACTTTCTTTATGAAAGGAGTCCAGAACATGGTATCTACAGGAGGAGTGCATAGCCTATTGTCCCACTAGGGACGGGGACGTACCAAGCGAGTGGCGAAAGGGAAAGGGAGGGGACCCCTGAGTCTAGGAAGGGGGAGATGGTGACCCCTGACCAAACCTACTGCTGGTCCCTGGGGTCCCTCACCATCTAGATAGGTTCTGCACCTATGTGCCGAGCTGGATACCTGACCCTAGGTATCCCTAGTGCTAGGCCCTAAATAGGGAACAGGGGAAATGAGCTTTTTGTCAACCCCACTAAATGCTAAAGGAAGACACAAGGGGGACACACAGAGGAAAAAGCATGAACTACATATCCACAGATGACACAGGCAGGAGTTCAGCAAGCTTCAGCAATGATAATACAGATGAGTACAAGCCCCCTGCTTGCAACCAGAGCTAGAATGAACTGAATAATATCACCAGCACCAGTCCAGGAGAGAAGGGTGTATTTAAGCACCAAGATAATGCTGATGATCAGCAGCTGGGTGGAAGGCGAGGTCCTGCTGGGTCCAAAAGATGGAGAAATGAAAATTCAGCAGGAAAGCTACCTATACCAATGAATACTGACAGCATTAACAATAAAATGTCAGGGAACATTTTGCACAGCCAAACGCTGTGACCTTCTATTGCCAGAAACCACAAGACTGTGTCACCCAAGACGCCTGTGGCCTGCAATGCCATTCTGTGCGGCCCCTAATCATATTTTCACAGACATACTAGTCCCTGTTTGGTGATTCCTCATATGTAATTTCCATGTTGGAGAGAAGTTGCTTATGGCATCGGATCAGGGGTGGTTAAGTACTAATTGTGCAATGTGTTTCCAACTATGGGATCCCCATATTTTGACACAATGGACATCTGACCCCTGTGTGACCCTCTAGTATAGGATTAGATAGGATGTACAAGTGTAGCGCCCCTGAAGCCATCAGGGTGCTACAAGGTGCATCCACACAGGGATGCAGGGTCTACCTCCCTAGGGCCCCGGAAGACCAGTGCCAGTAACACACAAAAGCCCCAGGTAATCCCAGTTTTCCCCAACAATCCCGGATACAATGGTGAAACGCTAGGGTCGGACCAATGGATGGCCACCTAGAGGTGGAGCCAGTCCAGTCCACTAGTTGACCAGGTGGGAGGGGCAGACTCTGGAGAGTAGTCAGTCTGAGTAGAGGAGAGGAGTGAAGGTGGACGTGAGGAGATGCACTGGCACGGGGTTGACAGTAACCTGGTACCCATTAGGGTAGTTGCCGGTGGAGTACTCCTGGAACTACGCACCAACGGGGTACAGGACCCTAGGACAGGCAGGAGCTCCAAGCCGACCTGTTAACACCTGCACAGCGAGGGGACCATCAAGGACTTCGCTGACCCTAAACATCCGAGACTCAGTAGCAAAGAGAGAGCCGGGGACAGGACCAGAGACTCCATCCCCACAGGGTTCACGCTACCATCAGGCGGACAGAAGTGGAAAGAAACACCACCGGACGGGACCCCTAGTTACTCTACGCCACGGGGACACACTAACCAGAGACAGGTGCAGAAGAAGAAGGTACCAGATTACTACACTGGCATTGCGACAAAAGGGGACCTGAAAGTGAAACCAGCCGGCCTCGGGTGACCAGTTACCACCAGAAAGTGAGTAAGAAAACAGTTGCACTAAACTTCTTGTGTGGACTACCTTCTTCCGACACCTAGCCTCTGGGGCCCGTCCCTCCTTGCGGAGGGCCTAACATCCAGGTTACCACTAACACCAGCCCCAGTAGTGGACATTGTGCAGTGGCGGCTCCATCCACATAGCCGCAACCCGCAAGTGACGTCACGTATAAATACTAATCTAATCCCCTGTAAATACACCCCCATTACAAAAAGGGCCCAGGGCACGGAACGGGCAACGACCATCACAGTGACAGACTGCTGAGACCCCACCACCGTATCGAGTGTCCCATGCCCGAACAAAACACACAAATGGAGTAGTAAACCAAAATGAACTTTATTGGAGAGATAACCACATATGTACAAACTCTCATCTTTTGTTGGGTTGGGGTCGGTCACAGCTTTTGAAATAACAGGTATAATTAACCAACCAAATATACCATGTCAACGAGGCGTAATGCCAGGCCGGACTCCCGGCGCAAACAGCCTTCGCTAACATCCACCATTTTCGACCACTGACCGCCACGGAGGAGCAAAAGTCACTAGACTGCGCTCCGACCCCCACCCATGATAGATAGCACAACCCCGTCCTGAGGGCCCAATAAAAATTGTATACTGGAGGCCTTGTCCGTTGCACCGCTCCCTGACCAACTCAAAATATAAGAATGGCCCAACCGCCGCACTACCAAACGGGCAAAGTATCAGCTATAGAATTACAAACCGAGAACATGACGGGTGCGAAAACAGATGTTAGGGTCAAGCATCTAAGCGCTAATGCTTTAAATGACTGAATTACCAGGGGTGAATACAAAAATGTTATGGCAATAACTACGCACATGTGGGGCAAGGGTGTACATGAGGCGGCAAAACTGGGCGGACAAGAGAAAATCATCCAAGAAAGGGGTTGAAAACAACTCAGAAAATGATGGCAGACAGGTGAACTTGTAAAATACAAAAATCGACTTGGTGTCAGGAAAAGGAAACAGGGTCCCGCCAATTGCAATTCAACGTACAGCATTTGAAGGAATACGGTGAAAATCCGAATCCGCTTAAGGATTGGAGCAAACGAAGGTTCCCTAGGAAGGATAAGGGTGAAAAATAAAACAAAAGTGAAGCCAAATTACCCTGAGCAGCTGCTCCTTTATTGGGTATCGGTCAAGCCATGTCGCCATCATAAGACTCACTGGCATCATTATTTGGCCTGTGGGGTGTCGTTGCTGGCAGTTTCGCAGATGGTCGGGGGCACTGGGCTGATGCGTGCGGTCCACCACAAGCGGAGCACTCGTGCTTAAATTTACAAAGGCCAAAGAAGCGGCAGTGGCCTTCATTGAATAACCAACACGTGCCAGGTCTACGAACGGCCACTGGGCCGAAGCCGGCAGAGGTGCTATGAGGCACAGAATGAAAGGGGTTATAATCCTTCTGGGCCAACGTTAAACGCAGCCAGGTGTCCGTGGCTTTAACTCCCCAGCCCAACTGGGGTTGAAGGGCTAAACGACGATGAAAATCCTCGTCGTAGCGCCACCAGGCTGATCCCCCATGAGCTTTATAAGAATTATATATTGTGTCGAGATATATAAACATCTCGGAACAGCGCTCAGGGTGCTTTTGTCCCATGACACATCCCATAACAGAAAATGCCTGAAGCCAATTGTTAATGGACTTCGCCACTTTGGGCGTCCCCCCAAAAGGACGATCAGATGGACGCCGCTCCTTATCAATTGTATGCTGATCGGTCGAAACTAAAGACCATATATCAACATAATCGTTCGCCCAAATTTTTCAGACGGTCTCCTCAGTCAAGTGGGATCCCAAAGGAGTAATGCCGCAAAAGAAAGCGTCCCTATGAATATCGGCGCGAGGCGGAGGGTTAGATTGTATAAGAGGTTGACCAGGAGATGAAGGCCCAACTAGAATATTCCCCCCCGCCGCAGGCTGCAAATTATCTAAAAGTGTTTTAATAGCCGCTGCCATACCCGCCCTATCCCCCTCGGCCCCCGAGTATCGATACTCACCAGCATCCGGGAGGGGAGCGTCAGAAGGCTCCTGTGCAGGATCAACAAATGCCACAGGCTGCCGACGTGCTGAGGGAATAACAATCTCCCCCTGAGAAGGTTGGTAACGACGGCGGTGATGCCCATGGGGCACGACTGAGGAATCCGGTGTAGTGGAAGTAGAACGCCACCCCGATGAACGAGAATGGCGGCTCCTCCAAGCGGATTGGGAACGACGGGCGGAATGGCAGCTACGTCTGCCACGTGATCCAACAGAGCGTCCGTGCCGGCGAGGGGTGCGAGGGGGTGACGGCGAGGAAAGCGAGGAGGAGCGGTTACCGCGCCCACGGTGGCTACGACCGAGGGCCGGTGTTCCAGCAACCACCTGCGTTGGACCAGCAAGATATGGTGGTTGACAGACTGGGGCAGGTGCACCTGGGGCAGATGGGGCTTGTGGGGTGGGGGCAGGCACTGCAGGGTGCACACACCTGCAGCCTCCTGCTGTAATGGCGGCAAGGCCAGCAGTGGGGGTTGTGAAAGGGGGGTAGAAGGGCTTATTAACGCCCTAGCAGCCAGGGGTGCATCATGTTGAGGAGACTGGGGTGGGGCATGGGGGTGCACCATGTGTGCAGACCCCTCTATAGACGAGGGGCCGCAGACATGGCGACCCGGCATTATAAGTGGTGATGGAGGATGTAGGAATGGTGGTTTGGGTAGGCAGGGGTTAACTACTACCGGCCGTGGCTCTACACTGACAGGGAAACAGTGCCTGCGTGCATCAGCCACGGCCGGAAGCTGAGAGGGGGTGAGGAGCTGGGAGGGGATGAGGGGGGAGGAATCCACATGCATTGGTGTTACAGGGGGGTTAACAGCTCCCGACTGCAGATCCACGCAGCCAGGATGGTAGTCCCGCCGGTGCACAGCCGCTGCAGTCGGGAGCTGGGTGGAAGTAGGCTGTACTGGTCGCGAGGCGCGCGCACGAGAAGCGCGCACGCCCCGCGATGACATAGCTCCCGTCCGCGGATACACGCGGCCAGGGGGGGAGTCCCGGCTCACAGCCGCCGCGGCCGGGAGCCGGGCTGAAGTGTCAGGAACTAGGCGCGAGGCGCGCGCACGAGAAGTGCGCACGCCCAACGACTTCCCAGCTACCGACCGCAGGTCCACGCTACCAGAGGGACAGTACTGGCGTGTAGCCACTGCGGTCGGGAACCGAGGTGGGTTTTGGGGGGCTAGTCGCGAGGCGCGCGCACGAGAAGTGCGCACGCCCCGCAACATTATCGGTGTAGGACTCAGGCGCTCCGGCGGACGGGTACGCCGAGTGGATCGCCTACCGCCGGGAATCGCCGCCTGAGCATCAGGAGGGACGGGACCTGGCACATCTAAGAAAGTGGTAAGCCAGGCGTCACCATCCCTCCTGATTCTGTCCCTTATGGCAGCAGCCAAATTGTCGGCCATCTCTCACCAGCAGCGCAAGTGTGTCCGGGTATCCAGCAGCACAGCAGCGTCCGGGTCTCAGGCTGAGGAGAGACCGAAGCCAGGAAGTATGGGGATTATATAGGGAAAAACAGTAGGAGGGGGAAAACAGTGGGATTGGACAAACGCAAGGGGGATGGATTCGGGCATGGGAGATGGATTTAACCCTTTATATACGGGGCTCAGCAGTCAGGGTGCATTCAGTGTAGCCCCACTGACATGCCCCACATTCCCCAGATATACACTGTCCGGGACCGAGAACCCCATATCCCTTGGCGCAACACAAGTCGAGAGCTACAATGCAAAGAGCAGCATAGAAGCCTAATCCCTTTACTTCTCTTGTGAAAATGTGGGACAAGTGGACCCCCATTTTACCAACATGTAGGAATTCTGGAAATGGAATTGCCTAGTATCATACATATATGGCATATACTTCTGAAATGCCATAAATATCTCAGATGGTATTGCCTCAAAACGTTTTATTGCGTTTCAGTCAGACAATGTGTCTCTTGGACCTGAAAATGCTATTCATCCCTCCCCTACAGTATATGAGGTTACTTTCTTCTGTGTGGAGACTGACGTTTAATAACTCACTCCTTCTCAAAACTTAGGATAAGAATTTTCCATCCTACACAGCGGAACAAAGTGATGGTTGTAGAAGCTGGCAGCTCCTGAATATATAGTATGAGCTGGCACTCTGCTCCTCGGATGGAAACTCTTATACATATATTACGCGGTGATGGGCAGATTATACTCCATCCAAGGTGGAACTTTATAAAGGTTGGCACCGGCTATAAAAGTGTTGTACTTGTACTGATTTAACCTTCTTCACGTAATGTAATGTCAACTAATTCCACATCTTATTGCTCGTTACTCCTCACCTACTATTAGCACCTCTTGTGCACACTTCTGCAGATCTGTAAGTCATGTGGGGGAGTAACATGTACTAAAATAGAGCACTCTGCAGGAAAATAAGTGTCGTTGGTCTCCCCTCCCTTCCTCGTCAGCCTAGTGTCTTCTCAATGGAGTTCTCCTCCTGTATTTCTAAGTTCAGCTCGATGTATGTTGATAGAAATGGAGGTGCTATCAGATGACTGCCTCCTGGGTTGTGGTTGACAGGAACATAGATGTGTATGTGGCGCCCTGGACAAGCCAGGACGTCACAAGTACTACATCAACACACCCCACACCCCGGCTAGGCACATCTAGGTCAAACAAAAATCCTTGTTGCCTCCCTCCAGGGGCTGATGTCCACACCAGGGGGTGGGCCAGGCGGTTGGTCCCGCCCACCGAGGAGTTCACAGTCCTGGAGGCGGGAAAAGGAAGGCAGTTCAGTTTAGGAGTTAAGGAGTGAAGTGGCAGTAGAGGAGACTGACCGTGTCCGGGTGCGTGGCCCGGGCACATACAGCAAGGTTGGCAGACGGTGACCGTCTGCAGGAGAGGCTGATTGGAGTGAACCGTAAGGACCGGGGACGGGCGGTGGCCCAACGGTACCGGATCGGGGAGCAAAGAGAAGCCAGCACCATTCGGCAGGGCTTACGGACCCCGACCAGGCTAGGAGTCGCTGTAAAACTAGTCAAATCCGTTGGCGAAGGGAACCTCCGGGGTTTCCCAGCAGTCAAGACCCGATTGAAGGCAACAGCTCACACCGTAAAGGGAAACACAGTCACCGCCAAGGCTACAACTCCCAGGGCCAGAGCCTGCGGGCAAAAGGGGCTCCCTCAGCATCCATCCAAGCTGGGGAACGGGTTACCGGTGGGAAGCCATTGGAACCGTAAACACAACACAGGTGCAGGGAAAGGCAGTCACCATCAACCTACCGGGAGAGCTACCGAAGCCGTCTGTGGGACCCGTCCATCCAGCCGTTTGTTTTACCGGAGACTTTGCATTGATCATTAGCTGAGTGAGTACCACCGTGCCGTGCGGCACAGCGCTGACCCCGCGACCCTGCACCTCACCAGGCCCCGTAACCCACCTGCCATCCCTATCCCTCACCGGGCCCCGGGACAACTAACCCCCTACCCACGGAGGGGAGAAACAACATCCAGGCTGCTCCCTGTCTTCGCTCCCGGGATCCCCGTCCAGAGCAGCGGTGGTGTCACAACCTCACCACAACCGTGGGTGGCGTCACGGACAATATCCCTAAACCAAACAACCCCCCCTTTCACTCACGGGAGAGGAGCGCCGCTCGAGTCCCCGGGATCCGGCCCACCGCTCGAGCCACCGAGTGAGCAGCAGCAGCAGCCGGACCCGAGCAGTGGGTGAGCGCAGCGTCCCCACCTCCGCCCGCGACATGTAGACCTCACATCGCCCAGTTATACACTATCTTTGCATTTGATGCTCAGATAGAAAAATGAGGCATGTACCACAAAGACTATGTAAAGGGCATGTAAGCGCCTGCGAACACCACCCCAGAATAATACAACAGATCAATAATACACTACCCTAGAATAATACAGCAGCTCTGCCTAAGTGGATTGTCCAAGCTATTACCTATCCTCCTGGTTAGTAGGAATCCGACCTCCAGGAACTGCACCGGTCAGCAGATGGGGGAATTTGTAACCCTGTTACAAAATGGAGCAATAGGTCAGTTCCCAACCATTTATTCTTTATGGAGCTGCCAGAAAAAGCTGAATTCAGAGTACAGCAGCCCCTTAGGGAATGAATGGAGCAGAGGTCGACCATGACTAGTGACGCTGTATCCTAATGGGGATGCAAGATCCTCGTTCTGCTGATTGGTGCAGATCCCAGCCAGTTGGCAACTTATCACCTATCCTGCGATATGTGAGAACTTATTTTCTCCTGACAATACCTTTAACTATCTCAAAGATATCCAAAAACTGTTTTTCTTCATGAAGTCAGACATTTTTTAAAAGCTAATCCGTATGGGTGGCTTTCTGTAACCGGTACTGCTCCGTAACAGCAGCCACCAGAGAGCATCATGGGTGTGATTTCGGGAGACGTTCCTGCAGACAGTACTCTATTCTGGAACCACTCGCACCCTCATTAACTGCTGGAAGGAATGGCGCTCTACAGAGACCCAAAGGTACTTTTAAATTCTCCTGCGCACTATACAACAGCCTTATGTGTGCTATGAAGGTATTGTACATTGAAGGCGTTGTCCTCTACTAGGACAACCCCTTCTCATTCCCCATGTTTGTCCCATTAAAATAAAAAAGCCTATACTCCCCTTCTTTTTCACCACGGTTCCAGCAGTGTCGGGGCTCGCATTCCCAGGGCTCACATGAGGTTGTGTCCACTACTTGGACAACCCCCTTTCATTCCCTATGTTTGGCCCCATTAAAATAATAAAAAAAAAGATTATACTCACCTGCCGTGCCAGCATGAGGCTCACGTTGTGACTTCATGTGAGCCCCGCGCCTCTTCACCACTAGCTTCTTTCTCCCGGCTTTCAGAAGTGTGAGTTATCAACAGGAAGTGAGATTTATGGCTGCCACTCACTTCTTGGTGATTGCTCATACGTCCAAAAGTGGGGAGAGAAAAGCCGGCGGTGATTGGTCTTGGGGCTCGCGTGACATCACAACGTGAGCCCCATGCCGGCAGGGCAAGTGAGTATAGGCTTTCTTTTTATTTTAATGGGGCCAAACATAGGGAATGAAAAGGGATTGTCCAAGTAGTGGACACAACCGCACATGAGCCCCATGAACACGACCGCACATGAGCCCCATGAACACGACCGCACATGAGCCCCATGAACATGACCGCACATGAGCCCCATGAACATGAGCCGACACCACCGAAACCATGGTGAAACAGTGGAGTATAAGCTTTTTTTATTTTAATGGGGCCAAAAATAAGCAATCAAAAGGGGTTGTCCAAGTAGTGGACAACCCCTTTAATTAGTCTTGACACCTGAGTAGAAGCAACAAAAGAAAGCTCAACGTTTGTTTTAGTGATCTAGGAGGTAACAGCAGTTAACCACAGATCAATCATGTGACTAAGTATTCTAGCAATATACCATTTGTCATCTTTGGCTACTTTGTCGACTCCCGGAAAAAAAAAGACGCCTTCCAGACTCGGCAAAGAGTCTACAATATCTCCCAGGAGCTGCCAAATTCTTATGAAAATGCCCATAAAGCTGGTAAGGATGTTTCGTCTTCAGATGGAGGCCCACCATCCACATGTATATCTAGGGATGGGAAATAGGGTCATGGCCGTAAAAAATAAGTCTCCCTGATGCTCCTGCATTACCACTTCAAAAGCCGGCAATGTGCATTCGGCTTATTGCTGTCCTACAGGTTCATTCCCACCCATAAGAATCCCCTTTAGAAATAAATAGTGCTTCCATCTGTGAAGTCGCGCTCACTTTGACATCACACGGGTCTGCAGGATATATTTTGGCAGCCTAGTAAATGGTTTACATTAAACTCTATAACTCTTACTGCAGTGAGCAGACATCTCTATATACACTGTACGGTTACAGCTTGTTACTATAAAACGTTAGCATAAAACCGACCTCTTACCCCGGCACGTGGAAGGGAAAATAGAGCTGGTGCCCATTATCACAATGAGAACGGCATGCATATATCAGAGCGCGGCCTTTATTGATTCCATATCTCTCTTTTATCTTCCAACCTCAATAACCGCGTGTACATCTGTGTGTTTAATCTTTTCATGCCTTGTGGACTGAACATCATGTGCTAAGTACGACGCCATAAGCTGCTGGAAAGGTATAGGATCTCTAACATTGCCAAGTGGAGTTCGCAGAAACATGTGTTTAGGGCTTTCTAAGTATTTGCAGGTGTTTGTCAGGCTTCATGCGCTAAAATTATAACGGTGGCGAAAGATCTATAACTGATTCTTTAGGTTCTCCAGGTTGTGCAGGTACAAGAAGTGCACACAGCCACGCGGCTGCAGAGATGATTTCTAGGAAAGAAGAGGGGTAAGGCTCCTTTCACATTGTGTTTTGCCTTACGTTCACAGGTCCCGTCGAGGCATCCGTCCAAACCGCCCCTCCCCCACTCTGCAAAGCGTGTTTCGGACACATGCGCCGACAGTGCCATTGACTGTAATGGAGCAGGCTACCTTAGCGTGTTCTCTGTTTTGTACCATTTTTGCACTATACCTTTTTAGCAGGCGGACACCCGAATGTAATGGACTACGTTCAGTTGTCCGCCTGCAGAAAATGTATATGTGCAAAAATGGTACAAAACAGAGCACACGCTAAGGTAGTCTGCTCCATTATAGTCAATGGTCCTGTCGGCGCATGCGTCCAAAACACGCTTTGTGGGGTGGGGGGGAGGTTCAGACAGATGCTCTGACGGGACCCGTGAACGTAAGGCAAAACGTAGTGTGAAAGGAGACTAAGGCTGTGTTCACATGTAGCGTTTTTGCTGGTTTTTTAATGTAAATTAAAAGCTGCTTTTTATAGTATCACAAAAAGTTGAGATTTCAGAAATTTCCTGCACACAACTGGTTTTTTTTTTCCGTAATTGAATTTGAGAACTGGAGCGATTTCGACACCTGTAGAACGACAGTTCTTTAAGCGTTTGTGCAGTGTTTTTTTCACCCATAGGAAGCAGGGAGAAAATGAAAAAAATGCTGCAACAAATTTTTTTGCAGCATTTTTGGGTGAATAAAAGTAATTATATTAAACACGTACTGTAGACCAAGCACATATGTAATCTGCAAAATTGTAGCACAAAAGCACTGCAAAATATGCATTTTGAACAGCATATTTATTGACAATAGATAGGAGATTTGGCTGCAAAACCGCTGCGTAGCCTTACAGAGATAAAAACAATGGGGAAAAAATGTACGCATTGTAATTAGAAGGAAATTCCAGCTAAAGGATCTTTTAATAACACTTTTATTGCAACATATTAAAGGGACCCTGTCAGGTGCAATATGCACTCAGACCCATGAGCATTTCTGGGTGTATATTGCTAATCCCTGCCTAACCGTCCCTGTATCTAGTAGTATACGTAAAGAGATAAAAAAAAAAGTATTTCTAAAGATCTTATATCGTATGCTAATGAGAGCAGGGACTAGCTTTGGGGCATACGCCCGATCCCTCAGAAAACGGGATTCAGGCGTATACGGTGACAGGGCCAATGGCTATAATAATGCAGATTGAGTCACAGTGTGCTTTGTTAGGCCTCTGCCACACATCCGTGCCTCCGGCACGTGTTTGGCATTTTTTACACGTACCGGCGGCACGGAGACATGTACAGCAATGCTACCCTATGGTAGCAGGCACACACACGTAAAACCACACGGAACGTGTGTCCGTGTGCGTTTGTACGTGTGTGCGATTTTCAAAGCGCTGACATGTCAGTGTTTTCTCCGGCAGCACGGGTGTCACACGGCCCGCACCCGTACCACACGGGTGTAGTGTGGATGCGGTCCCGTGTGACACGCGCCGGAGTAAACACACATGTCAGGGAAAAAAATAAAAAACATTAACTCACCTTCTCCAGCCCTCCTGTCTCTGCCGCTGCTGCCTCTTGCTGCCGACCGCCGCTCATTATTCTCATAGAATATTCACTTCACTGCCTGGCAGCAGCAGCAGCGGGGAGACGGGAAGGCTGGAGACCGAGGATCAGCACCACGGACAGCAGCGCGGACAGCAGGAAGGACCAGGTGAGTATAATAATTACCGATTCTACGTGTGCTATCGCGGATAGCACACGTAGAACACACGTGTCACGCACGTACCAGAGACACGTACTTACCTGCACGCAACACGCAGGGAAAATACGTGTCTCTCGGCACGTGCGTGAAATTCACGTGAGTGTGGCAGAGGCCTTAGGCAGCATTTTCCGCCGTATGTGTTATGAGCCAGGACCAGTATTCCCCGCTCCAGAGTTTCCGAGACCCGTCCTCTTCATGTCAGGGGTTAACTCCCATCAGCTTAGTTCTGGTTTCAGAAGACACTATATCTGGTCTCTGCACCTACATTCCTGTGCTGGTTATAGTTTTGCTCTGCAGCCTGTGACTGGCTCTGGTGAGATTTCCTGTTTGATCTGACTCCTTGTTACCGTGCCCTGACCTGTACCCTCCCCCGTTCGTCTGTCTGTCCCAGTCCTGGATTTCTCGGTCCTGTCAGTTGTTTACCCATCCTGGTTCATCCTCCTTCCCGTGTTTGTGTTTCCTCACCCTCCGGTCTTGTCTTCTATTCCATGCGCCCTTTGTGTTTCTGTAACGCCCCAGCAGCGGTCGAACCGCTCAGATCCGGACGTCACTACTCGTGGCTCGAGGGTCTTCGAACCCAGGGGCTCGGGGTCGCACCCTAATGAAGAAGGGGGGTATTTACAGGGGAGATAAATAGTTTGTGATGCCACCCATGGTGTGCGGTATTAGGGAGTACCACCGCTGCCGTTGGGAGTACCTGGGGTGATGGAGTGGGGCAGCTAGATGACGTTAACCTCCACAGGCAGGGAAAAGCCCCAGGACCCCGGATAGTGGTATGGGGTGCAGGGGGAGCGCAGGCTCACTGGTTGCAGGGGTTAATCAGGTACTCACTCAGCAAGAAAGCAGACACTGACAACATAGTAAACCAAGTTTCTGGGTGCCGCTGCCCTCTTGGGGAGCTCGTCCGAGTCCCGTCCCCTGCAGTACTGCCTGGTGGTCTGTGGTCTGCCTCCTGGCACCGTATTTTAGAGAGTTCAGTTGTCCCGTTAGCTTGGAGCTTTCCGGGCCCCACTCCCTGCTAAGAGTAGCAGAGGAGCTTGCTCTCAGGAGCTCATGCTTGGGATTTCAGTGGGCTGCTTTGCTTGGAAAGCCCTATCCCCCTCATTGCGCTAGTGCGCCCGATCTCTGAGCTTTGTGGGAACAGTCCATATAGGCCCTGTCCTCCACAGGTTAATTGCCGGTTTGCTTGAAGCTTCTCCCCGACCTAGGGTCCATGTACCTCAATGTGCCTTCGGTCCCAGCCTGGTTATTGAACTGCAGCTGCTGGCTATCCTCCAAGACTAGCTAAGCACCCCGTCCCAATCTACCCCGACCGGGTCTCTGACTCCTCCTGGTCCAGATCACCGTCTGCAACCTAGTCTGCTTCTCCCCTGGGAGCTCCAACTTCCAGCTTCCTCGAGCTCCTCACAGCTCGAGGGCTACCACTGTACTCTTTGCTCCCCTGGAGCCGACTGCTCTCTTCGCTCCCCTGGAGCTAACTAACTTGTCACCTTCCACCTCCCTGCCTGACCCCTAGGTGGGCGGCCTTATTCCAGCTTAGCAGCCTACTGGTGTGCCTGACAGTGTGTGTTGCGAGGTGTAAATAGGATTTGTGGATGCTGGTGGAGGCAGTACCGCAAAGTGGGGACACAGAACCATGGGGGGTTGAGCCCTGTATGGGGAGAGAAATATTGTGCAGAACCCTGTGACGACCTGACTAGTCCCAGGCATCACATTCCCCCTTTGTTAAACGTAGCTCGTCCCTGAGTTACAGGACGTCCAGAAGTTTATTTTGCTAACTGAAAAAAGAAAGATAACAAGTTTAATGAACAATTTCTCTTCCCTCACAGGGGAGGCACATTACTTAAACATTACATTAAAACTCTTAGGGGGGCTTTACACGTTGCAACATCACTACCGATATATCGTCGGGGTCACATCGTTAGTGACGCACATCCGGCGCCGGTAGCGATGTGAAGCCCCACAGACAGACACTGCTCCGCGTGTCGCTTGCCTCGCCGTCCACTTCTCATGGGCCCAGGCGATTCTAGCCATCTTGCTGAGCTCTGTGCATGCTTCCCGGATCTGCTGCATCACCTTCGTCTCCAGCCTTTCACACCACTGGTCCAGCTCCCAGTCCCACCAGGCAGCAGAGCCCAGCTCTGGATCGCTGCATGTGAACGCCATCCTCTCTGCACGATCTGCACGACCCTTTGCTACGTGGCTGCGGACTCTGTGGTGTTCTCTTGATGGTCTGAAGTGCCCCCTCAGGCAGGTTTGGCAGAAGAAAGATGAATCTATCTCTGCACTGGGACCTGTTACCCTTGTGGGCCTGGTACCTCCCTGGAAGTCCCCTTACTCTGCCATCCCTTTGCTGTCTCTAGCCTTGGGTGGATTTCGGGTGGCACTACAAAGTGACTGATCTCCCCTGTCGGTAGTCACTGCGCGAACGCTGTTAGACTGCAACAGCTCCAGGGTCTGCTCCTCACGTCTGCTCTCCCTGAGCTGCACACTAAACTGGCTCACTGCTCCTCCTCTCCTGTTCTTGCCTACGCCACCTAGCAACCAGGCTCTCTACCACACCCATTGAGTGGACATGGAGGCCACATCCCCTCCTGCAATCACTCAGGGGTCCTCCCAAAGGTAGATGTGTGAGACCTGATTACTATGCGCCTGTGTAGTCACACCTCAGTCAGCCTTCTGGATTATCTGTATTGTACTGCCCACAGCATGGGTGCAGTACTCAGTGGTGCCTGACCAGGTCAGGGGCGCTACATTCCCCCTTAGTTATCACCAGCACGTCCTCAAGCTGCAAGACAACATTTTAAAATGCATAAAACAGTAAAACATTTAAAACATTTTAAAACCACCAGGTACCATACATCACCACCCTCCACCCACAAGTCCGTTAACCCACCCAAAACCCTCTCAGGAGGCAGGTCACCGGTCCTCATGGCAACCAGGTCTGGGCCATCCACTTCCCCAGACCTTTCCTCCAATCTTCCTCTCCCGTTGAGCCGCGCCTTCAGCCACTTCTGGCAGGATGTAGAGGCAGCTTTCTTGGTCTGGTGGTTTCAGGGTATACCTCGCCTGGTGGAGCCGCGCCTTCAGCCTCTTCTGGCAGGATGTAGAGGCGGCCTCCATAGTTGGTGCTGACCAGGTACCCTCTTTGTGGTGGAGAGCCAGGCCCCATAAACAGGCGTGCTCCCTGGTCACAGGCAAGCCAGGCCCCTAAACAGGCTGGCTCTGGTGGTGGTACCATTCAAGGTAACTATACACACTGCGAGAGTTTGTGGCTATAGCCAGTTCATAGCCTATGGTCCATTTTTCAAAGTGCAAAGGGTTTCTCACAAGTTCATGTGGGCGCAATTCTTGAACATTAACGTTGCAGAACTTTAAAACTTGCTGTACTTTTCTTTTCTTCTTCACTCTACATGGACTTCTCCTCCAAGTCTCTGGCTCTGGGCCTCTCCTTCCCCTTAGTGCTCTTGAGCACTCCTCTCGTTGTAGCGCTGGGGATGGGTCCTCATCAGCAGGCCAGGGCGGTGGGCTTTTTATCGTGGATGTTACTGGAGTCCTCTTGTAGGAATGCGGAGAGAGCAGATACTGGTCCACCATCTCCTTTGGGAACCGCGCTTCCAGATCCGCCTTTAACTTCAAGCATACGGGGTCCTCACTCGGTGGGGACGGGAGGTCCAATTCCTTGAGCTGGGGAGCGGCGTCTGCTCTGGCTTTACAGGCTGGGGTAGATGGCCTTGCGGCCTTGTCTTGGTGGGCCGCGATCTGCGTGGAGGCGGACTGGTCTTGGCGGGCCAAGCCTGGCATGGCGGCGGCCTGGTCTTGGCGGGCCAGGCCCTGCATGGCGGCGGCCTGGTATTGGCGGGCCGCACCTGGCGTGGCTGCGGTCTGGGTCGGCGTCGCTCCTGCGGTGTGGATGGGCATCGCTGCTGCGGCGGGACCTTGGCGGGCCGGGCCTGGCATGGCGGCGGCCTCATCTTGGCGGGCCGCGCCCAGCATGGCAGCGGCCTGGATCGGCGTCGCTCCTGCGGCGTGGATGGGCGTCACTGCTGTGGTGGGACCTTGGCGGGACTGGTGGCGGCCTGGGCTTGGCGGGCCGAGCCTGGCGTGGCTGCGACCTGGTTCAGCGTCGCCGGGCGTCTCTCCAAGGACTGCAGGCGTAGCAGCGGGGGTCGGGGCACTCGCGCAGGCAGGGGCATCAGCTGACTCACCCCTCGGCGGCATCTCCGGTGTCCAGGCAGATGCTGCTTCGCGTGTCGCTTGCCTCGCCGTCCACTTCTCATGGGCCCAGGCGATTCTAACCATCTCGCTGAGCTCTGCGCATGCATCCCGGGTCTGCTGCATCACCTTCGCCTCCAGCCTTTCACACCACTTGTCCAGCTCCCAGTCCCACCAGGCAGCGGAGCCCAGCTCTGGATCGCTGCGTGTGAACGCCATCCTCTCTGCACGATCTTCTCTCAGCAGCAGGCTTGTGGCTTACTCTTGCAGCTTTTCCTTTAATAGCAGACTTTCGCTTTCTCCTTCTTCTTCCACCAGCCTTGTACTTCACCTCCGGGTAAGGTCAGAGCTCTTTCCATCACAATCGAGGTCAGTACGCTGCAGGGGATCTCTCTATGTCACTAGCCACACCTCTTCGTGGGCGGTAACTTCTTCTAGCGCGGGCTCCTGTTGTTCTTTGGCATGCTTTTCATGGTGGCAATATGGCGGTGCTTCCAATTTTTCAAGCGGACCTCCCAGGCACATGGTCACCCTTCTGTACAGGGCTAGTCCTTATCCTGTTCGTGACGCCAGATATGAAGCCCCACAGGTGTTGTTGTGTCGGTGCATTACCTTCAGGGACTCCACGTGGATGGAACAGTCTGGTCACAGGTAGGGAACCTTCTTTTAGGATTTTCGTGATGCCACTCTCAGTATTGCGGTCAGTGGGGACCGCCACTGCAGTTTAAGGGGTGCCTGGGGGTGATGGTGGGTGCAGTCAGTTGTAGTGGCCTCCCGAGAGTGAGGCAAGCCCCAGGGCCCTGTGTAATTGTGTGGAACCACAAGGCGCAGAATGACTCAAACACAAGCAGAATGTCTTTCAGGGGTTTTACTCACATTAGGTGGCAGGGTGAGTAACGCGGGCGTAGCTGGGATGAACCAGGCTGGAACCAGGAATCCTTCCGGCTGGCTGATGAGGGTGACTACCAACTCACCTTCCTTAGCCCTGTGTATTTTTGTGGTGACCCCCCGACTTGAAGTCCCTACAGGGTCACCCAGGGAAGTTGCTGCTGCCTGTTCTCCCCTCGTTTCGGCCCATTTGCCTGTAGCCTGGAACAGGTCACTCCGGCTGCTTGCCTCCTGTGAACTATGGGCCCTCTCTTTGCTACGTGCCTGCGGACTCTGTGGTGTTGTCTTGAGGGTCTGAAGTGCCCCCTCAGGCAGGTTTGGCAGAAGAAAGGTGAATCTATCTCTGTACTGGGACCTGTTACCTTTGTGGGCCTGGTACCTCCCTGGAAGTCCCCTTACTCTGCCATCCCTTTGCTCTCTCTAGCCTTGGGTGGATTTCGGGTGGCACTACCAAGTGACCGATCTCCCCCGTCGGTAGTCACTGCGCGAACGCTGTTAGACTGCAACAGCTCCAGGGTCTGCTCCTCACGTCTGCTGTCCCTGAGCTGCACACTAAACTGGCTCACTGCTCCTCCTCTCCTGTTCTTGCCTACGCCACCTAGCAACCAGGCTCTCTACCACACCCCTTGAGTGGACATGGAGGCTACGCCCCCTCCTGGAATCTCTCAAGGGTCCTCCCAAAGGTAGATGTGTGAGACCTGATTACTATGCGCCTGTGTAGTCACACCTCGGTCAGCCTTCTAGATTACCTGTATTGTACTGCCCCCAGCATGGGTGCAGTACTCAGTGGTGCCTGACCAGGTCAGGAGCGCCACAGAAGCGTACAATATCGCTGATCTGTGTAACGTCGTTCATTTCCATAATGTCGGTTCGACCGCAGGTACGATGTTGTTTGTCGTTCCTGCAGCTCCACACATCGCTGTGTGTAAACCCGCAGGAGCTGTGTGTAAACTCCACACATCGCTTGCCGGAGGCTCTCTTTTTCCCGGATCATGCGGGCCACCAACTCTTGCTTCTTTCTCTCCCTTTCCGCGATCTCCGGGCCCAGCGGTGTCGGCTCCCTGTCCCAATACGGGGCTTCTGCGAGCTCCGGCGCACGGGTCGGGCCCCGCGAGACCTTCTGGACACTGACCACCACTGGCAATTTGGGTGGAAGGTCCAGCGGTGACTTGGCCTGGGGTGCTGCCTTGCAGCGACAACTCGGTGCAACCTCAGATGAGGTGTGGGGGATGGGCACAGGGGTCCTCTTCCGCCGGGCCTCCTGCACGGAGCGGCTTGTCGGCTCCAGTTCGGGGGAAGTCTCCGCAGATGCCTCCGGTTCAGGCTTTGATACCTTCCATGGAAGCGGTTCCGATCGGTCGCGGGCTCCAGCTGCAGGCCGGTCCGCCTGGGTGGACTTGCGGGGTACCGCTACCGGTTGCGGTGGTAGCGGGCCTAGTGGCGGGGGCGCGGCGGCCAATACTGGTAGCGGGGGAGGTAGCTGGGCGAGCGGCTGTGGACCGGGTCCCTCGGCCGCGATGACCGACCCACTAGGGGCACAGGGGCGTGGGTCACTCACCCTCCCTTCCGAAGCTCCCTCTTCCTCGCGTCTCCGCACGGTCGCCACAACCTCCGCCATGTCGGCCTCCCACTCCTCCAGGAGGAGTTGCATCTTGACCTGCAGCCGTTGTTGGAGCTGGGCGGTCCGGATCTCCACCCACGCCGCGGTTCCAGGTGCGGGGGCTACGGTGCTGTGGGACGGCATGAACATGGATCTGGCGGCCTCTTCCAGGAACCAGCAACAAGATGGCTGCAGGGTCCTGGCGTCCCTGCTTTTATAGCCGCGGGCTACATGCGGCCAGACGCCATCAGCCCCCTTTAGTTTCTTTCCGGCTCCTCCTCTACAGGGGTGGGATTTTGGCCTTCGCGCCTCTACTGCTCGAGGAGACGCTCGAGCGGGAATGTTTCGCGCCCAAGATGGCGGCTTCTCCAAATTTGGCCTGGGGTGCTGCCTTGCAGCGACAACCCGGCGCAACCTCAGCCGAGGTGTGGGGGATGGGCACAGGGGTCCTCTTCCGCCGGGCCTCTTGCACGGAGCGGCTTGTCGGCTCCGGTTCGGGGGAAGTCTCCGCAGATGCCTCCGGTTCAGGCTTTGATACCTTCCATGGAAGCGGTTCCAATCGGTCGCGGGCTCCAGCTGCAGGCCGGTCCGCCTGGGCGCCCGCGGGGTACCGCTACCGGTTGCGGTGGTAGTGGGCCTAGTGGCGGGGGCGCGGCGGCCAATACGGGTAGCGGGGAGGTAGCTGGGCGAGCGGGTGTGGACCGGGTCCCTCGGCCGTGATGACCGACCCACTAGGGGCACAGGGGCGTGGGTCACTCACCCTCCCTTACGAAGCTCCCTCTTCCTCGCGTCCCCGCGGTCGCCACAACCTCCACCATGTCGGCCTCCCACTCCTCCAGGAGGAGCTGCATCTTGACCTGCAGCCGTTGTTGGAGCTGGGCGGTCCGGATCTCCCCCCACGCCGCGGTTCCAGGTGCGGGGGCTACGGTGCTGCGGGACGACATGAACATGGCTCTGGCGGCCTCTTCCAGGAACCAGCAACAAGATGGCTGCAGGGTCCTGGCGTCCCTGCTTTTATAGCCGCGGGCTACATGCGGCCAGACGCCATCAGTCCCCCTTAGTTTCTTTCCGGCTCCTCCTCTACAGGGGTGGGATTTTTTGGCCTTCGCGCCTCTACTGCTCGAGGAGACGCTCAAGCGGGAATGTTTCGCGCCCAAGATGGCGGCTTCTCCAAATTTTCGGCCGGACACCTCTGGCGGTCACAAGGCGCACCTCTACCAGACGGCAGAGCGGTAAGATCCTGTTCGTGATGCCAAGTTGTCGCGGGCGGAGGAGGGGACGCTGCGCTCTCCCACTGCTCGGGTCCGGATACTACTGCTGCTGCTGCTCGGTGGTGGTTCGAGCGGTGGGCCGGATCCCGGGGACTCGAGCGGCGTTCCTCGCCCGTGAGTGAAAAGGGTGGGGATTGATTGTGGGGATTTGAGATTGTCCGTGACGCCACCCACGGTTGTGGTGAGGTTGTGACACCACCGCTGCTCTGGACGGGGATCCCGGGAGCGATGACAGGGAGCAGCCTGGGTGTTAGTTCTCCCCTCCGTGGGTAGGGGGTTGGTTGTCCCGGGGTCCGGGGATGGGGTATGGATGGATTGCAGGCGGGTTACGGGGCCTGGCGAGGTGCAGGGTCGCGGGGGCAGCGCTGTGCCGCACGGCACGGTGGTACTCACTCAGCCAATGATGTACACAGAGTCTCCGGTAAAACAAACGGCTGGATGGACGGGTCCCACAGACGGCTGCGGTGTTTCTCCTCCCGGCAGGTTGATGGTGACTGCCTTTCCCTGCACCTGTGTAATGTAACGGTTCCAATGGGTTCCCACCGGTAACCCGCTCCCCAGCTTGGATATGTGCTGAAGGAGCCCCTTTTGCCCGCAGGCTCTGGCCCTGGGAACTTTAGCCTTGGCGGTGACTGTGTTTCCCTCTCTCGGTTGGACTGTTGCCTTCTGTCGGGACTTGGCTGCTGGGAAACCCAGGAGGTTCCCTTCGCTAACGGATTTGGCAAATTCACGGCGACTCCTAGCCTTGCCGGGGTCCGTAAGCCCCTGCCAGATGGTGCTGGCTTCTCTTTGCGTACCGGTCCGGTACCGCCGGGCCACCGCCTGTCCACGGTCCTTACGCTAGCTCCAATAGGCCACACACCCGGACCACTTTCTGTCTGCTCCTTTACTACCTCAGTCTCAAACTGTTCTGTCTTCTTTTCCCGCCTCCAGGACTGTGAACTCCTCGGTGGGCGGGACCAACCGCCTGGCCCACCCCCTGGTGTGGACATCAGCCCCTGGAGGAAGGCAACAAGGGTTTTTGTCTGACTTCGGTGTGCCTGACCGGGAGTGTGGGGTGTGTTGGTGTTGTTATCTGTGGCCCCTGGCTTGTCCAGGGCGCCACACAAACATCTCCTTACCTGCGTCCCGACGGCAACCACACAAACATCTCCTTACCTGCGTCCCGACGGCAATGCGGAAGGGAGAAGGTTGGCGGGATGTTATGTCCCGCTCATCTCCGCCCCTCCGCTTCTATTGGCTGGCCGATTAGTGACGTTGCGGTGACGTCGCTGTGACGCCGAACGCACCTCCCCCTTGAAGGAGGGATTGTTCGGCAGTCACAGCGACGTCACTGAGCAGGTATGTGCGTGTGTAGCTGCCGTAGCGATAATGTTCGGGGCGGGTGCTATCGCGCTCGACATCGCTAGCAATTGCTAGTGATGTTGCAACGTGTAAAGCCTGCCTTAGAGTTAATTTTTATTAAAGATCCCTGGAAACGCTACCGCTTTTAGCGGTAGTCGGTCGCTCAGCCTACTCCACTACAGCACCTTCCTTCGACAGTCCATTCCCAATGTCCCTCTCCCTTCAACCAGCCACCCAAACAACCTGAAGCCCGCCGTTTCCTACTTGTTTCCGTGACAGGGTTGAAGTCCTGGAGGCTTAAAAGACGACTCTTTAACAGTCCTGAGTAACCTGGTAGCCGTTACCCTGTTGGGCCAACCCCCACCAGGGCCCTCTGGTGCCGTCTACCAGCACCGCACTGTCCGAGGCCCTGATGGTCTTTTCCTTGTAACAAAGCGTGGAAAAAGGTTCAACAAGGATGACACAGTCTATTGGCAGCATAAACTCTCCTGTCAGCCCCCACCTGGGGGTCCAGATGGTCTTCTCCAATTAACACGAGAAGGTTCAACAAGGGTGACAGTCCATACAACCATTTTCAAACTTTTTATGAACTTGCAGGTTCCAGCTCCTCTTCTCTGTTGAGACGAGTGGCTACCCCTCTCCTGCGCAGCTCCCGAGCAAACACTTTTGCACGCAACCGCATCAGCCGCCGACAATGCCTTTCCTTTTCATGGGCGCTGATGTCGGGCTTCAGGGCTGGGGCTCAGCTTCACAGGAGAAACAGAACGGCATGGTCAACTGCCTTCATAATGCCCCCTGCTGCCATTACAACCCATCGGTACCCCACAATCACATCATGGGGAGAGTGTGATAAGAGCTGGTGCTGTCAGAGAGTGACAGCGACCAGTTATGTAATACAACCGGCATCTACCGCATGTGAAGCAGGCTCAGCTTCTGAGCTCCACACACTTCATGACAGATATATCCATCATGCAAGGTTACTGAGACTGAGTTTTTAGGTGGGGATCTTGTATTTTGCCGCCAACTGATAGAAACATCCACCTTATGAGGTGCTCATCTGGGTCCCACACTGGCTCTCTGCTCAGGGACTCTGTGTATTGGTTGCAAAGGTGACCTCATGACTAGAGATGAGCAGACCCAAACAGTAATCTTCGGTGTTCGTACCCAACACAGACTTTAAAAGAAAATCAGTGTCCGAGTTCAGGCGTTTTTCGTATGCTGACCACTCGGGCAAACATCGTTGTGCTTCGGGTACGCTCGGTGCTCAGAGACACATCCAGTGTTTGAATGCTAGGGGTAAAATCAGAATTTCTGGATGTAGTGTGTATAAAAAAAAAAGTGAAAAACTCTGCCTTCCCCCCGAAGTGTTCTACTAATAGCCGCCTGCATGTGGACAGAGACCCGAACTGCCCAATCAGTGACTTCCAATGAGGTTCAGGTCAAGTCCAAGTCCAGAACTGATGGCCAAACCCGAACTTCAACAGGTCAACTCATACCTAATCATGACTACAGTGCACATCACCGCTGCAGCCAATCACCGAGTTAAGCATCTACTGCCATACACATCTTTTGAGCCTCTGATCTCATATAAGTTTTTCGAAAATGGAAAACCTAGTTAAACCATTTTTTTTCTGGCTTAAAAATCCAAGCTATAGTCAGCAAAGACAGTGCCTAGTTGGGACATAGCATCCACAAGTCACAATAGGCCTCAATACTGTGAAAACCATCTCTGCCGCATCTCCGGCTTTTCTTGATAAGCCTCAAGCCCTTAACTCTATGATGGTGATTGTTACATCTGTTCTTGGATGTTATATCTGTACTTTACTAATGTGAAGAGTTATGTATGAAAGTCAGAATATTTTTATTAATATAAATGTGAACTGTACATAATTGAATATGCCATAGTTTATATTATGAAGTTTGGATAATGGCTGTAAGAGGGCCTACCGGAGGCACTTATCAAGGGCTTATTTGAAATATGGGTCATATATTTGAGTTGTGCTAGGTGTTTGTTATGTGCCAAGAGCTTCAGGGTTCAGTGGCTCTTCTCTGTGAGATGTTTTATGGCTGATCAGATCAATTGACCATGGCAGATTGTCATGATGTGACTACAGGTGTCATGCCAGGTACCCAATGATTCTCAGCTAGCTTTGCATTACAGAAGGAACACCAGGGTAACAATATAATGAAGTGTGGCACCCCTGTGACTTCAGTCGCCACAGGGTACTGCACCTCACTTAAGGTGCAGTATTCATCTCGGGTAAGGAGGGGGATAATCACCGGTGTTTTCACATTTCACTTTACAGACTGCTTAGGAGCCTTCTCACTGGGGAACTGGACTAGGGTAAGCTGGGGAGTGGCCATCACGAGGTATGGGACTTTCCCAGTCACTAGGACAACCACCTGGGGGGTGGGCACCACTTGGGGTGGAAGTAGGAATAACCACACACTCTCGACAGTCAAGTTGGGACTACAGTTCTGGTGACACAACACCACTTTCTTCTCTTCTTCTTTCACGGGGCCTGAGGCTTGGAGCGGAAGGATCAGCCCGGGTTCCTCACTCCTGGAGGGGCATCCCTCGGAATGGACACCGGTGGCAACCTCTAACTTATCCGGGTTTGGCTGGGGCCCATCACGGCAGTGACTGGTATCTCCCGGGCAATCTAAAGACAGTGAGTAAAAGACCTGGACCCACAGCAGCTGACTCTGCCTTTTGATTGCCATCGCCCCGCACTTCGGCGCCAACAGCCACTACTCCCCTCATCATCCTACCCGAGGCCCCTCCACCTGTGGGGAGCAGAACCATACTTGCTGCAACATCATCCGCCCCAGAGGACAGCGACAGCAGCGGCAGCTATTCCCTGGACGCATACCACAGGTGTCGTCACCAGACAATCTTCCTCACCCTCATCCACTACTACCCTCATCCTCTCCATCCAATCCATGTCTTCCGTGGACACCTCGGGGTCACGAAACCGGGCAGGCCACCCGTGACATCCCCTGACCCCTCACTGGCCCAGCAACGAGTATTCCCAAGGCCCCGTCTGGTGCTCCAGAGAGCAAGGTCACCTCCTATCATTCACCTGCGGCTGATCCCTGCACTCCCTAATGTCCCTAAACAGGCCCTTCCCACCATGCGTCGGTCACATGCCTAGTCCCTCATTGGCCCTGAATTCACCCTGACTAGTGAAGGCCAGAAAGATGATACACTCGCCACTACAATAAGACAACACAAGGAAAGTTAAGGCAAAATGGGTAAGGAAAGACAACAAAAAGCACTCCTACATCTTCTTCAGAAGGAACTTTGCAGCTGCCACAGAACAAATGCAGAGACAAGCTCCTTCAACTTGGACGTTATAGGTATGAACTAAAGCCGACATAGGGAGGAATGAGGAGCAGATATTTATAGCAGAAGGGAGTGGCTGACGCTGAGGTTACAACTACTTGTTAGATCACTGCAGGATAGAAATGAACCTTAATCCTTTCAGTATCGGATGGAAGTAAATATACCTCAGGGTAAACGATGAACAAGTGTTAAAGTGGATCTGCGATCAATAACACACGGTGACCTTCTGATACCAGATTCCCCACCATCACATCAGGCCGTGACATGACACACTCATGACTCAGATCTAGAACAACAGAGAAACATTGCACAAAGTGATGCATGGCACAAGTGGCATCTTATGACAGTGCCACATTTATTAGGGTCCCTACATGTGTGTGGTATTGGCTGTGAATTTGCCAAGCAGATCTTTCGCAGAAGTATTATATACAATACCAGCAAAACTTCTAAAATCACCTGCAGTTGAGAATATTTTCCACCAAAAAATGTAAATGTGGTTCAGATTTTCATTCCGCAGCATGCTATTGAGAATTAACTGCTGTCATCACCTGTACATCACATTGGATAATATCTATTTTCCTGCAGGAAATATGTGATGGATTGCTGCAAAGAAATACTCCAAGGACCCTAATTGTATGTTCCTTGCAGAAAATTTGCAGTGTTAATATGTGCACTAATTTGTGCAGATATCGCTGCAGTCTTGGTTCACAAACGCTGTAGGTATATCGGTGATTATCTGCATTGTAAACTAAAAGGATTTAAATTGTGAACCCCCATGATGATGGTGATAATGTAACACCCAGGGATATGGGATGCTCGGTTCCGGGTGGTACAGGTTTTGGGGAAGTCACGGTGGTGGCCGTTACCCGGTTCCGTGCCCTGGGCCCTTTTTGTAATGGGGATATTTATAGGGGAGAATAAGATCATTTTAACATGTGACGCCACTTGCGGTGTTGCGGCTAAAAGGTCCTTTACACGCTGCAACATCGCTTACGATATATCGTCGGGGTCACGCCGTTAGTGACGCACATCCGGCGCCGTTATAGACATCGCAGCGTGTGACACCAAGGAGCGATGATCAACGATGGAAAAAACGGCAGAAATTGTTGATCGTTGACACGTCGCTCCTTTTCATAATATTGTTGGTGGTGCATGCCGCTGGTTGTTCGTCGTTCCTGCGGCGTCACACATCGCTATGTGTGATGCCGCAGGAACGACGAACATCTCCTAACCTGCATCCACCGGCAATGAGGAAGGAAGGAGGTGGGCGGCATGTTGCGGCCACTCATCTCCGCCCCTTCACTGCTATTGGGCGGCCGCTAAGTGACGCCGCAGTGACGTCGCTATGACGCCGAACGCACCTCCCCCTTGAAGGAGGGATTGTTCGGTGGTCACAGCGACATCGCTGCACAGGTATGTGCGTGTGACGCTGCCATAGCGATAATGTTCGCTACGGCAGCGATCACCAAATGTCGCACGAACGACGGGGGCGGGTGCTATCGCTATAGCAATCACTAGCAATCACTAGCGATGTCACAGCGTGTAAAGTACCCTTAAGTGTAGGGAGCTGCCGCTGCAGAATGTCTTTACTGGGGCTGGTGGTATTAGCAGATAGTATGGTAGTCCCTCCGCAAGTAGGGTTTTGCCCCAGAGGATGTATGGTGCAGTGGGCGCCGGAAGAAGGTAGTCCACACAGGTGTTCACTGCAACTGGTTTACTCACTGCTGGTAGATGTTGACTGGTTGCCCGAGGCCGGCTGGTTTCGCCTCCAGGTCCCCTTCGTCCCAGTACTAGTCTGGTTCTCTGGTACCTTCTTCCCCTGCACCTGTATCTGGTAAGTGGGTCCCTGTGGTATAGAATAACTGGGGGGTCCCAGTTCTGTGGTTTGTCCACTTCTGTCCGCCTGACGGTAGCATGAACCCTGTGGTGTTGAAGTCTCTGGTCCTGTCCCCGGTTCTCCCTTTGCTACAGAGTCTTCAGATTCTTTAGGGTCAGCAAGGTCCTTGATGGTCCCCTCGCTGTGCAGGTGTTAACAGGTTGGCTTGGAGCTCTTTCCTGTTCATAATGTCCTGTACCCTGTCGGTGCGTAGTTCCAGGAGTACTCCACCGTACTCCATCAGCAACCACTTCTCCTGGGTACCAGGTCACAATTAACCCGAGTCAGGACTTCGCTTCGCTTCCACCTTTACTCTCGTACCGCTCTTGTCTGACTAACTACTCTCCACAGTCTGCTCCTCCCACCTGGTCAACTAGTGGACTGGACTGGCTCCACCTCTAGGTGGCCATCCATGGTCCCACCCTAGCTGGGTACCATTGTATGGGGGATTGTTGGGGAAAAACTGGGATTACCTGGGTTTTTGTTGGCACCGGCACTGGGGTTCTGGGTCCCTAAGGGGGTAGGCCCTGTATCCTTGTGGAGATGCAGATCCTTGTAGCACCCTGATGGTTTCAGGGGCGCTACAATAATGTCTGTAAAGAGATGTGTAATATGATGGGGCTTCATAAGTCAGTAAATTAATATGTTCGCAATGATTTTAGCACCCCTTTGCAATTATTTTGAATTAAATGGTGAGAGTCCTGGAAGCGCGGCTGGTTCGCCTCTCACAGAGGTGTCGTTGGGCTTTCCTGCCCGCGGTGACTCCCTGTGATAGACTGCACCAGTTGTTGGCAAGCTTGATAACAAGCTGTAAAATATTAAATTAAAAATCTTTTTGTTCTTGAATACAGAGTAGATTTTTATTATGAGGTAAAATGCATACCACGGTATTCTAAACAATTAAGATGTGGAAAAGAACCTCTTTTAAGTTAAACTATGTCACACTAAGCTATCACGGTGCAGAAAAGTTTAACTGAAGATTTAAAGGGAATCTGTCACCAGGTTTTTGCTCCCCCATCTGAGAGCAGCATAATATAGAGACAGAGACCCTGATTCCAGTGATGTGTTACTTACTGAGCTGTTTGTTATCATTTTGATAAAATCACTTTTCTCTGCTGCAGATCTAGCAGTTATGAAGAGCTCATGAATATGCTGGACTACCTGCAGCATGCCAAGTAGTCCTGTAATGATAATCTACTGTTGATTAAACAGTGATGTTATCAAAACTACAGTAAGCAGCCCAGTAAGTGACACATCGCTGAAATCAGGAACTCTGTTTCTATGTTATGCTGCTCTCAGATTAGGTGGAAAAAACCTGGTGACAGATTCCCTTTAACACAAAAAAAGTCATTAAACATTTTATATGGCAAGTTTCGCTTTTATGCAACACGATATTATACTACATTTTGGTACAGTATGCGTGTTAGGAAAAGAAATGTTATGTTATCAAGAAAAAAAAAACACCAGAAAAAGAATGAAGCCTAAATCAATTTTCTTAGTATGTAAAAGCTAGCGACTTGTCCAAGCATGTATCCTGGGGAAACAGAGTAAAAAATACATGGAGTACCAAAGGCCAATTTTGCACAGAGCACCACTGAGCCCAAGATCGTCCGTGTGTGCAAACATCAAGTCTGCAACGCTGGAGGTTTTCTCCACAGTTTGTGGATGTAGCACCAGCGTTCCTGCAGGGATGCCAACTTCATGCCCAGCCAGATTGCTTTCTCCCCCGCTGCCCTGGAGCCGTCCACGTGTGCTCCTGCTTCCTCATCCTCCCAGGGCCAGTGCACGCAGCTCAGGTCTTCTGGGAGTGTGTTTTGGGCACGTGTGCACACCGTGCCTACTCTTAAAGAGCCAGTGTGCTATTTCCAGGAAATGCCTCTCAGCTTATGGCTGAGACGCACTATGTATTTAAGGCACCCTCCCATTAGGGGAGGTGCCTGTGCAATGCCTTTACTTAGTCAGTCTTTGTCTGCTAGCTAGTTAGGTATCAGGTATCGAGCTCCTGTCCCGTTATCCCTGTGTCTGACACCTGCACCTGACTTCCCATAACAACAGTATCTGTACCTGCTGTGCTCTCCATATCTGTACCCGCCTGCCTGTCTGCCTCAGTCATCCCACCTGTACCTGCCTGCATCTGTGTCAGTACCTGAGCCCGTCTCTTGTCATGGCGGTCAGCTGTGACAGTCCTGGTCACTGCCCTGGAAGTGGTACCTGGCGTCTGCCTCGCAATAGGCACTTAGTTAAGCCCCTCCCACTAAAGGGTAAATCCCTGTGTTCCAGTGGGTCCAGTAACCCCTCTCGTTGCCCCTACACCGGCTGTGAGCGTTACAGTGGATGAGATTTCATGAATGCAAAAAAGTACACAAAAATTGTAGCGGTCAAGACTTTTAGCAGTTAATGCCTGCAGATAACCTGTGTGCCTAACTAGGAATTTAACCTATGTATGGGCAATAGAGGAACAACTGCAGCATCCCTGGGCCGGGGTGGGTTTGTGTTTTAGTTCTTGTTGTTCTGTTTGACAAGAGTATTTAGCTGACAATGCTACATCTTAATCCCCCGTGTCTAAATGGAGGAAATACACACTGATCGAAAGTATGTGACTTGGAAGCAGATTACTCCAAGGTTTCAAGCAGCTTGTCTATTGTCAAAAAGCACAAATTGCACTTGGCGGTGATGTGGACCATCCTCCTATTTACTAGCCCAAAATTCTGAAATCATAGATGTATACAACATCTGAAGCTAAGAGCAATGTGTGCCTAAAAAAAGATACAAAGAAACGTAGTAGAAAATTTATTACACTGCATTATGTAAAAACAAAAACCTCTGCACGTCAGGTGAAAACTCAGAATGTATCAGACAACATAGGCGGTATAATATATACCGTATTTTTCACATTATTAGACACATTTTTTCCCTCAAATATGGGGAAAAAGGTGTGGGGGGGTGTCTTATAGTCTGGATGTGTCTGGCTCTCTGAGGGGGAAGGCAGGGTCGGCATTGGAGTGGGTCACGGGAGGCAGGTGACGGTTGGCTGCTGCAGGAAGCCGGTGGCTGGGGTGATCACGTGTGCCGCTATTAAAGAAAATGAATATTCACTGCTACCCACGTCAATAATCCCGCCCACCTCTTGACACTAAGTAAACAGAGGATACTTCATCTATTGTTAGAGTATATCAAAATCCAATTTCACACAGGAGCTATGCAGGCACATTTTTACTTTGAAATACCCAGCATATTATTGATGTCAACACATAGAAAATAGTGATGAGTGATCACTATGCTTCTGGAAAACATTTCCAGTTCCCCAATGACTTCCATTATACTCGGTGCTTGAGTCGAGCCCGTCTGAGCATCCAACTGTTGGTTTCGAGTACCGAGCACCCGAGCATTGTAGTGCCCACTCATTACTAGTTGCGAGTACCAAGCACCCTAGCATGGTAGTGCTCGCTTATCACTAGCTACCAGTACTGAGCGCCGGAGCATGGTAGTGCTCGCTCATCATTAGTTACGAGTATCAAGCACCCAAGCATGGTAGTCATTGCTCATCATTAGTTATGAGTACCAAGCACCCAAGCATGGTAGTGCTCGCTCATCACTAGTTAAGAGTACCGAGCACCGGAACATGGCAGTGCCCGCTCATCCCCAATAGAAGAACTTGACACACTGAGTTTAGATGTCTTTTTTTTCTAATTTACTGTAGTGCAATCTAAACATAAATGACATGTAACAGTGTAACAATAAGACCTTCCTCAACTTAGCGACTGCATAAGATCATATGGAAATTGAAATATTGATAAGTGTTGTAGAAGTGCAGGAACGGCGTTAGTAAAGTGCACTTGGTGGCCACATCTAGTTCTTTCTATTTTCTGGACTTGGGTTGAGAACCTCCCTGAGCACCTACATTATCATGGTCTTTAAGAGCATTGATTTCGACAGGCACTTTGTAATTGTTTAAGCTTCTATGTGGACATTTTTGACTTGGCAAAATTAATTTTGATATGTTAGTTAACATTTTAATTGATAAAGTTGCACTAAGTTTCAGTCTGCAATTTTCAGACCCCTCAACATACAGTTTGAAGCCAGAGACAAGTGTTGGATTTTTCTCCTGTGGGAGTGTCCCTCCCAGTAATAGAGGCTGGATGTGAGGTCTGTGTGTATCCAGAGTGCGGCCATCATCACTCGCTTTTATATATGAGCACCACTCTAAAGGCTGCTTTACATGCAGCGACATCGCTAGCAATGTCGCTCGTGAAAGCACCCGCCCACGTCGTTTGTGAGTCACGGGCAAATCGCTGCCCGTGGCGCACAATATCGCTGGGAGCCATCACACGGACTTGCCTTCCTAGTGACGTTGCTGTGACGCCGCACGAACCGCCCCCTTGGAAAAGAGGCTGTTCGCTGGCCGGCGAACAGCCTCTTTTCTAAGGGGGCGGTTCGGGTGACGTCACAGCGACGTCACACGGCAGCTGCCCAATTGAAGTGGAGGGGCGGAGAGCAGCCGCATTAACGACATGCCCACCTCGTTGCCGGAGGACGTAGGAACGCTGTTTTTCGTCGTTCCCGGGGTGTCACACATAGCGATGTGTGCTGCCTCAGGAACGACGAACAACCTGCGTCCACAACGACCAACGAGATTTTGAAAATGAATGACGTGTCAACGATCAACGATTAGGTGAGTATTTTTGATCGTTAACACTCGCTAACGACGCCGGATGTGCGTCACGAAATCCGTGTATTGCGTGTAAAGCCCCCTTAAGGCTGTGTGTGCGCGTTGCGTTTTTTCATGCGTTTACGCAGCATTTTTAACTGCAGCATAAACGCATGCGTTCTGCGTCCCCAGCAAAGACTTACTAGCACATTTGGTAAATATGGACTTACATATCGAGAGATTACACTTTCATTTAATGATGATTTTATTTAAAGATGTTTTTGAAATTTCCTTTATTCAACACATGTTATCAGCAGTGAAGCAATTGAAAATCTAATAATCTCATCCAATGTCACTTCCTCATCAGTGGAACATGACAGTGGTGATCAATCTACAGGTGACAAGGAGGGATAATGAGGAATAGGAGACAATAATCAAACCTGAAAATGTCAACTTTGTAAGGAAAGAGCCATCTCCTGGGACCTGAGACCACAACGAGGTGCTAAGTATTCGGCTTCATCCCCACAAATGTATTCGTTAATTCTACAAAGTGATAGCAGAAAAATCTGAACAATACGGATATACTGACAAGTAGCCTAATGTCTCCTTATTTTCCTTTTTTACTTACACAGAACTTGTATGTTATTAGTTTTTGGTTATTCTAAAAAATGTATAAAGAGAAAGAAGAGTTTATTAAGTTACATTTTTCATCATTAGACGTTGATCAGTTTCTTGTTTTCATAAAAACATAGAAAAGTGTAATAAAGAGTAGAGAGGTGAAATACAAGCGCCATAAAAAGCGTAGAGGGACACACGCGTTCCCAGCAGTAAACATATACCAATGTAAAGTGTATGGCATGAGTATAATTAATCAAATAGTAGAATATAACAGATAAAGCTAATATATTGTATATGTCAGTATGTTTATAGTATAGTAGATAGTCAAATATCATAATCAATTCAATACAAATTAAATAGAAAGGGATAAGTACACTATACAGTTAGGTCCAGAAATATTTGGACAGTGACACAAGTTTTGTTATTTTAGCTGTTTACAAAAACATGTTCAGAAATACAATTATATATATAATATGGGCTGAAAGTGCACACTCCCAGCTGCAATATGAGCGTTTTACATTCCAAATCGGAGAAAGGGTTTAGGAATCATAGCTCTGTAATGCATAGCCTCCTCTTTTTCAAGGGACCAAAAGTAATTGGACAAGGGACTCTAAGGGCTGCAATTAACTCTGAAGACGTCTCCCTCGTTAACCTGTAATCAATGAAGTAGTTAAAAGGTCTGGGGTTGATTACAGGTGTGTGGTTTTGCATTTGGAAGCTGTTGCTGTGACCAGACAACATGCGGTCTAAGGAACTCTCAATTGAGGTGAAGCAGGACATCCTGAGGCTGAAAAAAAAGAAAAAATCCATCAGAGAGATACCAGACATGCTTGGAGTAGCAAAATCAACAGTCGGGTACATTCTGAGAAAAAAGAAATTGACTGGTGAGCTTGGGAACTCAAAAAGGCCTGGGCGTCCACGGATGACAACAGTGGTGGATGATCGCCGCATACTTTCTTTGGTGAAGAAGAACCCGTTCACAACATCAACTGAAGTCCAGAACACACTCAGTGAAGTAGGTGTATCTGTCTCTAAGTCAACAGTAAAGAGAAGACTCCATGAAAGTAAATACAAAGGGTTCACATCTAGATGCAAACCATTCATCCATTCCAAAAATAGACAGGCCAGAGTTAAATTTGCTGAAAAACACATCATGAAGCCAGCTCAGTTCTGGAAAAGTATTCTATGGACAGATGAGACCAAGATCAACCTGTACCAGAATGATGGGAATAAAAAAGTTTGGAGAAGAAAGGGAACGGCACATGATCCAAGGCACACCACATCCTCTGTAAAACATGGTGGAGGCAACGTGATGGCATGGGCATGCATGGCTTTCAATGGCACTGGGTCACTTGTGTTTATTGATGACATAACAGCAGACAAGAGTAGCCGGATGAATTCTGAAGTGTAACGGGATATACTTTCAGCCCAGATTCAGCCAAATGCCGCAAAGTTGATCGGACGGCGCTTCATAGTACAGATGGACAATGACCCCAAGCATACAGCCAAAGCTACCCAGGAGTTCATGAGTGCAAAAAAGTGGAACATTCTGCAATGGCCAAGTCAATCACCAGATCTTAACCCAATTGAGCATGCATTTCACTTGCTCAAATCCAGACTTAAGACGGAAAGACCCACAAACAAGCAAGACCTGAAGGCTGCAGCTGTAAAGGCCTGGCAAAGCATTAAGAAGGAGGAAACCCAGCGTTTGGTGATGTCCATGGGTTCGAGACATAAGGCAGTGATTGCCTCCAAAGGATTCGCAACAAAATATTGAAAATAAAAATTTTTTTTTTGGGTTTGGTTTATTTGTCCAATTACTTTTGACCTCCTAAAATGTGGAGTGTTTGTAAAGAAATGTGTACAATTCCTACAATTTCTATCAGATATTTTTGTTCAAACCTTCAAATTAAACGTTACAATCTGCACTTGAATTCTGTTGTAGAGGTTTAATTTCAAATCCAATGTGGTGGCATGCAGAGCCCAACTCGCGAAAATTGTGTCACTGTCCAAATATTTCTGGACCTAACTGTATATATGACATGTATAACCCACATGTATAGGAAGCAAAGAGCCATATATATACAGTATATATATATATATATATATTTATATATATATATATATATATATATATATCTGTACATGGCCAAACAGTCCAACTTTAGTTTCGTCAGATCACAGGACATCAGCAAACATTAAGGTCTTTGTTCCTGTGCACATTTGCAAATATTAATGGTTTCTTCCTGGCAGAGTGGCCTTTCAGCCCATGTTGATGCAGTACTCGATTCACTGTTGATAATGACACAATCTTACCAGCTTCCGCCAGCATCTTCACGTTGCTTTTGTTCTTGGATTGATATGCATATGTCTGACCAATCTCTGGTACACAGAACCCATCTCCCTCTTGAGTGGTATGATGGCTGGACATTCCCATTTTGTTTGTACTTGCGTATAATTGTTTGTATAGATGAACGAGGCACCTTCAGGTATCTGGAACTTGCACCCAAGGATGAACCAGAATTGTGCAAGTCCACAATTCTCTTCCTGAGATCTTGGCTGATTTCTTTGACTTTCCCATGAAGCTGCACAAAGAAGCAGTGTGTTTCAGGGGTGCATTAAAATACATCCACACGTGTGTCTCTAATTCACTCAGATGTTGCCAATAAACCAGAAGCTTCCAAAGACATGATATCATTATATGGGCTGTCCCATATTGTTTAAAGATATAGTGCTCTTAGGGTATGTAAACTTTTGACTTTGCAGAAAGTAATAAAAATGCCTTAAAACATTCTCTCTGATTATTCTGGCATTTGGCAAATATAAATAATGTTGGTTCCTAAGTGACCTAAATCGAGAAAGGTTTTATTCTGATTTCATGTCAGATAGTGAGAAAAACCTGCAGATGTGTCTTTATAGATAGACTTCTGGTTTCAACAGTACTTACAGCTTTTTGCATTCATTTTGTCTCTCTTTTTCTCATTGTCTCCCTCTCTTTGTCATTATCTTTTATAATACGCTTCTTACAAACAGGATATTTATACTATTGGTGTTACATATAAACATATCACCATGTGGTTGGAGAAAGATCTATCATATATTTATCTTGTATATCAGTCAGTGTCTTTATGCTAATTTTGATGACTCAGTATTATGACCTTTTGCTGTTTAACATTATCCTTTTGGTATTCTGTGTTTTTTATGTGAACTAAACAATCAGATCTGTTCCATTTGTTTTGATGAACTTTTCCTTTTGTTAATTTATTTTCTCCATGTACTGTATCTGTGGTGCCCTGGACAAGCCAGGACGTCACAGGTACTACAACAACACACCCCACACCCCGGCTAGGCACATCAAGGTCAGACAAAAATCCTTGTTGCCTCCCTTCAGGGGCTGATGTCCACACCAGGGGGTGGAGCCAGGCGGTTGGCCCCACCCACCGAAGAGTACACAGTCCTGAAGGCGGGAAAA
The DNA here is from genome assembly GCF_048569485.1 of Anomaloglossus baeobatrachus. Classification (NCBI taxonomy): domain Eukaryota; kingdom Metazoa; phylum Chordata; class Amphibia; order Anura; family Aromobatidae; genus Anomaloglossus; species Anomaloglossus baeobatrachus. The sequence goes on along the minus strand of NC_134354.1, from coordinate 94,378,038 downwards.
AGGAGGAGAGAGTAGAGAGCAGTTTGAGGAGTTGAGGAGTGAAGTGGGAGTGGAGCAAACTGACCGTGTCCGGGTGCGTGGCCCGGGCACATACAGCAAGGTTGGCAGACGGTGGTGACCGTCTGCAGGAGGGGCTGATTGACGTGAACCGTAAGGACCGGGGACGGGCGGTGGCCCACCAGTACTGGATCGGGGAGCGAAGAGAAGCCAGCACCATTCGGCAGGGCCTACGGACCCCGACCAGGCTTGGAGTCGCCGTAAAACTGGTCAAATCCGTTAGCGAAGGGAACCTCCGGGGTTTTCCAGCAGTGAAGACCCGATTGAAGGCAACCGCTCAAACCGTGAAGGGAAATACAGTCACCGCCAAGGCTACAGTTCCCAGGGCCAGAGCCTGCGGGCAAAAGGGGCTCCCTCAGCATCCATCCAAGCTGGGAGCGGGTTACCGGTGGGAAGCCACCAGAACCGAGAACATAACACAGGTGCAGGGAAAGGCAGTCACCGCCAACCTACCAGGAGAAAAACCACCGCAGCCGTCAGTGGGACCCGTCCATCCAGTCGTCTGTTTTACCGGAGACTTTGCATTCATCATTGGCTGAGTGAGTACCACTGTGCCGTGCGGCACCGCGCTGCCCCCGCGACCCTGCACCTCACCAAGTCCCGTAACCCACCTGCCATCCCTCCCTCACCGGGCCCCGGGACAACCAACCTCCCTACCCACGGAGGGGAAAAACAACATCCAGGCTGCTCCCTGTCATCGCTCCCGGGATCCCTGTCCAGAGCAGCGTTGGTGTCACAGCCTCACCACAACCGTGGGTGGCGTCACGGACAAAATCCCTAAACCAAACCACCCCTTTCACTCACGGGCGAGGAGCGCCGCTCGAGTCCCCGGGATCCGGCCCACCGCTCGAGCCACCGACCGAGCGAGCAGCAGCAGCAGCCAGACCCGAGCAGTGGGTGAGCGCAGGGTCCCCTCCTCCGCCCGCGACATATCTGTATGATTTTTGTAGGCTGTGAACAAGGTGTAAAGACCGAAACGTTGGCCCATATGCACAGGCTCGCTGCTATGAAATACATTTCACTTTGCATCTGATTGAGGTGCTATGGTATATTTTCTTTACTGGACTGGATTTTCCTACCACTAAGCACCTAATATTACACTGTTGAATACTATTATATTCATCTAGAGGAAAATATTGCAGTATGCACTATTGTCTTCCATATTTCAGATGTAAAGCGCCATGGAATAAATGGGGCTATAATTATTATTATTAATAATAATGATAATAATAAAATATGGAATTCTTTGAATGCACAAAAGTAATTGGATCTCATAAGGATCATCCATATTGCATCTGAATTTCAGCTTCTGACCATCAAAAAGTATGAGAAAGCAGGTTGAAATACCGCGCCATACCACAGAAGTCAAAAGGGTTGAAATTAAATCACTTTTTCTTTATTTTCACAGGTCTACGCGTTTCAGGGACATAACCGTCCCCTTCCTCAGGACAATGCACAGAAAATACTATGAGGGGGTGCTACTGGGAAACTTAGCCTGGCTCAAAGAGTGCCAATGAGGGGGTCATTGATGGCTCAATCTTCTAACATCTGCAAGAACACGATGGTCAGAAGTTCTATGTACGCTGTGCTAAGAAGTCAGTCCGCGTCCTCCAATCTAGACAGGATCTCTTGTTTCTCCAACATGCAGACGAAAGTGAGTGATAAGAAACCACCTATTTTTAAGAAAAATCCTCCTTTGACGTGGCATATCCCTGACAGTAACTTAGAGGAAGCTATAGCCTCTAACCTGGATGATAAACTTCAGTCACAGGAGAATCCAGTATTACAGCAAATGAACTGGACTGCTAATGTGCAAACCTCTAGTATGACTTCACCACTCCTTCAAAGTCGGGAGGTCCCAACGGTCAAGTCCACTCTGCCCCATCCAGTCACTGGAGATGTGGAAAGCTCTGCATTGCCGGCAGATAAGTATGAAAAGAATATATCAGAGGGGGATTATTTAGCTGGGAAGCAAGACCCCATGAAGAAGGCGGGTTCGGCTCCTGTAGATTTTGTTGCAGATTCGCAGGCATTGGCCAGTATTCTTTCTCACACTGGAGTGACAATTGGGAATTCTGGAAAGCTAAGCTTGGCACAGAGGGTCCCTGTGCAGAGTAAGCGTGTTTCTGTAAAAAGTGGCATGATCTCTTCAGACTTTGTTACAATGCAAGCTACAACTCCAAATCCTTGCTATGGACGAATGTCCGCCTTGGCCGTGCCCATTAAAGATATAGCGTTCAGCCCTTGTCGAGTTGCTAAGACACAGACTGACAAATCCTCAAGTGGATCAGCTAAGAGACGGCGGCCATTATACTCTTCTGCAATGATGTTTTCTCAACAATACTCTTTAAAGCCGCCATTCTTTCCAAAAACACCCCGTGCTTTGGCACTAGAGAGGGCAAATAAGAAACTACAGGCTGATCTCTCAGATACTCAGTCTTCAGCCAGGTCGACTGTAAAGTGGGCTGATGAGCGATTCCCTTCATCTGAGTCTCTTTGTGAACAAGAACCCAAAATAGACAAAGTGGCAATTCAATTGTTCTTAGATGGTGAATGTCCAGGAGAACCTAACAAGAAAACGGAATCTGCAGAAGAAGCTGATCGCTTGAAATGGCCTGAAAAGAGAAATGGAGCAACTCTGTCTTGGAACTCCGAAAACAACGCTGATGTATCTGCTCGGGTGTCACAGGACTTGCCAGTACATACAGCCATGCTCCCTCCTGCACCTTTATCACTCTCCAATACCGCTGACCCTCTTGTGCAGTATCCCAGTATTGTCCCATGTATAAAGACTTCTCTGCCACTCTCCTTTCTCTCCCATCCAGTTGTACAAGCTTTGCAACCTAATACTTTGGGTTCTTACTCCTTGCCGGATATTGCACGATTAAGAATACAAGCTGCTGTGTCAGCAAAACAAAGGTTTTGGGAGACCTGCCTTGATGAGGAATGAAAAAGATAGTATTTTCTGTGCATTGTCCTGAGGAAGGGGACGGTTATGTCCCTGAAACGCGTAGACCTGTGAAAATAAAGAAAAAGTGATTTAATTTCAACCCTTTTGACTTCTGTGGTATGGCGCGGTATTTCAACCTGCTTTCTCATACTTTTTGAACTGTCTCTTCACCGCGGGACCGCTGCCTTCTGCAACACCATATCGTGATCCATATGTTTTGAAAGGGGTTGTGACTGGCACAACCATTCCAGGTGAGTGTACCTGTCATTATTCACCTCCACGTGTTTACCGGGTAAGACCCTATTTGCGCCTTTTTTTTTCCACAGTTATCTCAGCTTCTGACCATCAGCATTCTCTTGGTGCTTATATACCCCTTCCTTCCTTTGGACTGGTGCTAGTGATATTCTTCAGTTTATCCAAGCCCTGGGTGCAAGCAGGTGGCTTGACTCATCTATGGTATTGTTGCAGAAAGCTTTGAACTTCTACCAGTGTCATCTGTGGATAAGTAGGTCATGCATTTTCCCCGTGTGTCCTCCTTGTGTTGTCTATAGTGGTTAGTGGGGTTGACAATGAGCCCATCCCATCCATTCCCTATTTAGGGCCCAGCACTAGGGATACCTAGGGTCAGGTATCTGTCTCGGCGCATAGGTGCAGAACCTATTTAGGGTGGTGAGGGACCCCAGGGACCAGCAGGAGGTTTGGTCAGGGGTCACATCTTTCCTTTCCCTAGACACAGAGTTTACCTTCACTTTAGCCGTGCGCTTGGTACTTACCCATAGCTAGCGTGACACTTTGAAGCTGGCAGAAAAAGCCAAGTGCAGCGCTCACATCCACTGAGGGAATGAATGGATCAGTGGTCGAGTCGAACACAAGCTCCATTCTAGTGGCGATAATAGTTCCTCATGCTGATGATCGATGCAGTCTCAGCAGTCGGAGCCACATTGATCAATAAGCTATCACTTATCCTGTGAAGAGGTGATTACTTTTTTTCACTAGAGAACCCCTGTAAGTGCATCTCTGCCACAGTGTAATAGTCACAGGACAGGAAGGGGTTACACTTCCAAGTATTTAATCTCTAATGCAAATAAATAATCTCCTAATTAAAATCAGAGAGAACAAATGACGGTCATATACAACACAATCCACTATATAAAGACCAATAATATCACATACAAGGGTTATACAATGTTATACAATTCTTTCAATCACCTGAGGGTTAAAATTGCTCACTACACCACTAGATGAATTCCTTGAGAGTTGTAGTTTCCAGAATGGGTCATTTGTGGGGTGTTTCCACTATTTAATCACATCAGGGGCTCTGAAAAAGTGAAATGGCGTCTGCAATCTAATCCAGCCAATTTTGCGTTTTAAAATTCAAATGGCGCTCCTTCCCTTCTGTGTCCTGTTGTGCACCCAAAGAATAGTTTTCCACCATGTTTGGGGTATCCTTGTACTCAGGAGAAATTACACAACACTTTGTATGGGTCAATTTCTAATGTTACTTTGTGAAAATGAAAAAATTGGGGTTAAAGTAACATTTTTGTGGTAAAAATGTATTTTTTTCATTTTCACGGCTTAACGTTATAAAAGTTTGTGAAGCACCTGGGGGTTCAAGGTAATCACCAAATATCTTGATAAATTCCTTGAGGAGTCTAGTTTGCAAAATGGGGTCACTTATGTTGGGTTTCCACTATTTAGGCACATCAAGGGTTCTGCAAACGCAATATGGCGTCAGCTAACGATTCCAGCTAAAATGGTGCTCCAAAATTCAAATGGCGCTCCTTGCCTTCCGATTCCTAGCGTGCACCTAAACAGTAGTTTTCCACCACCTATGGGGTATCGTGTGCTCAGGATAAATTACACAAGAAATTGTATGGTCCATTTTCTCCTGTTACCTTTGTATAAAATGAAAAATTTGGGGCAAAAGTTTTGTGGGAAAAAGTGAAATTTTAATTTTTTTTCCTTCCACATTGCTTGAAAACTTTGAAGCACGTAAAGGGTTAATAAACTTCTTGGGTGTGGTTTTGAGCACGTTGAGGGATGCAGTTTTTAGAAATGTGTCACTTTTGGGTATTTTCTGTCACATAGGAACCTTAAAGGGAACCAATCACCAGGATTTGTGTATATACCCTAAAACCAGTGCTATACTGGCACTATCAGGCTGATTCTATACATACCTGTAGTGGTCAGCTCAGATGTTTAGGTTTTGAAATCAAAGAAAGTAAAGTAAGTATACAATCGACTTAACTTTTCACTAGCAAGACCTCTCTGAGGTCATACCCATGTGACCAGAAGGGGCGGGGCCTCAGCCAACAGAAAAATGTTGCTTCCTGGTATCCGCTTTGTTGGCTGTGGCTCCACCCCTTCTGGTCACATGGATATGACCTCACACAGATCCTGCTAGTGAAAAGTTAAATCGATTGTATAATACTTATGCTAATTCTAACAGGGGGAGGGAATAACTATGAATACTCCACCCAGATATTATCTGATGCTCAGCTGCTGTCACTCAAGAATCTGCCGATTTTATAAACTATATATATATACTTTCTTGGATTTCAAAACCTATATATCCGAGCTAACCACTAAAGGTCTGTAGAGAATCAGCCTGATAGTGCCAGTATAGCACTGGCTTTAGCTTATATACGAAAATCCTGGTTCCCTTTAAAGTCACTTTAATTGTGATGTGTTCCCTAAAAAATTTCGTTTTGTAAACTTTGTTTGAAAAATTAGAAATTGCTCATAAACTTTTAACCCTTTTAACTTTTTAACAAAAAATATTATTATTATTTTTATTTATTTATAGAGCACCATTGATTCCATGGTGCTGTACATGAGAAGGGGGTTACATACAAAATACATATACAAGTTACAATAGACAGACTAGTACAGAGGGAAGAGGGCCCTACCCTTGCGGGCTTACAATCTATAGGATTATGGGGAGGAGACAGTAGGTGGGGTGTACATTGGGCGGCAGATCCGAACGGTGGTCGGGCGGCAGCTCCGCACGGTGGTCGGACGGCAGCTCTGCACGGTGGTCGGGTGGCAGTGAGTTCATTATAGATTGCAGGCATTTCTGAACAGATGGGTTTTCAGGTTCTGTTTGAAGTTTGCAAGGGTAGGGGATAGTCTGACGTGTTGAGGCAGCTAGTTCCAGGAGACTGGGGATGCTCGGGAGAAGTCTTGGAGTCGGTTGCGTGAGGAGCGAATGAGAGAGGAGGAGAGAAGGAGGTCTTGGGAGGACCGGAGGTGACGTGTTGGAATGTAGTGCGAGATTAGTTCAGAGATGTGGGGGGGAGACAGATTATGCACAGCTTTGTAGGTCAGTGTTAGTAGTTTGAATTGGATGCGATGGAAGATTGGGAGCCAGTGGAGGGATATGCAGAGAGGAGAAGCGGGGTGGTATTGAGGAGAGAGGTGGATCAGTCAGGCAGCAGAATTAAGGATGGACTGGAGAGGGGCGAGCTTGTTGGCAGGGAGGCCACAGAGGATGATGTTACAGTAGTCGAGGCGGGAGATTATGAGGGCGTGCACTAGCATTTTTGTAGATTGCGAATTGAGGAAAGGACGAATTCTGGAAATATTTTTGAGTTGAAGGTGGCAGGAGGTGGTGAAGGATTGGATGTGTGGTATGAAGGACAAGGCAGAGTCAAAGGTCACTCCGAGGCAGCGAACTTTGTGTACTGGTGAGAGCATGGTGTTATTTATTGTGATAGATAGATCAGGCGGAGAGTGTAGGTGAGATGGAGGAAAGATGATTAGTTCAGTTTTGGCCACATTGAGCTTTAGGAAGCGAGAGGAGAAGAAGGATGATATAACAGTTAAGGGGGCTTTACACGCTACGATATCGTTAATGTTTTGTCGTCGGGGTCAAATTGTTAGTGACACACATCCGGAGTCATTAACGATATCGCAGTGTGTAATACTTACCAGCGACCTTAGGCGACCTCAAAAATGGTGAAAATCGTTCACCATGGAGAGGTCATCCCAAACTCAAAAATCGGTAAGGGTTGTTTAGCGTTATGGTTCATCGCTCATGTGGCAGCACACATCGCTATGTGTGACACCGCATGAGCGAGGACCGTCTCCTTACCTGCCGCCGGCCCCAATGCGGAAGGAAGAGGTGGGCGGGATGTTTACATCACGCTCAGCTCCGCCCCTCTGCTTTGATTGGCCGGCCGCTGTGTGACGTTGCGGTGACATCGCTGTGATGCCGAACGTCCCTCCCACTTGAAGGAGGGATTGTTCGGCAGTCACAGCGACGACGCCGACCAGGTAAGTATGTGTGACGCTGCGTAGCGATAATGTTCGCTACGGCAGCGATCACAAACAATCGCATGCGCGACGGGGGCGGGTACTTACACGGTCGCTATCGCTACAAATTGCTAGCAATATCGCTACCGTGTAAAGCCCCCTTTAGACATTTCGGGATTTTGGACAGCATATATATGTTTTCAAAAAATGATGCTGATGTAAAGTAGACATGTGGGGAATGTTATTTACTTATGAGTTTGTGTTCGGAGCTGTCTGTTAGTAAAAGCCTGTTACATAATTAAAACAGTACATCATCTTTTAAAAATGATTATTTAATAATGCCCAATAATTAAACACTATACTATTATACTATTTGAGCTTTTTTTCTTCATTTTTATGTAGCTGCTCCACTCCTTAATATCGACTTTTATGTTAAAACAAATAAACTGAGCACATTAAGAATTACTATTTGGTGATTCTACCACTTATCTGTTGATGTAGGATGTAGCCTGACATGGATATCTCTGTTAGCTGTAATTTAATATACAATATGATAATTACCGGTCACGAGAAGGTGAACGTCTCTGTCTAATTTACGGCATTCGCTTATATCTGATTGTCATGCATAACTTCATTTGCCTTCGGTCAAGTCTACAATCTGTCACAAAGATGAGGCTGATGGAAATCATCTACACATCAAGCCATTATTGTGAGAAGGTCAATGTTTCCTAGTGAAATGAATTAACCCTTCCCGGCACCACGTTAAGCCATTCAAATCACTATATACATATTGCATCCAAACTGTAGTAATGGTAAGGTGTTACCATCAGTGAGCACTGAGGCTAGGATTGAAAAAGAACACACAAATTAACAAATTTTGCCTCCAGAGCCCCAAACAACAGTATAATAGGCAATAAAATAGTGAACAATGTCAGTCAACTATTGTAATGCCCATACCAGCATCCCCGCACTGTTCTGCCTCCCTCCCCTGGCGGAGATGTCGGTTTTCTCACCTGCCAAGCTGTCCTGCAGTGGCTGCCCTGTCCCCGGTCCAAGCTGCTGTCTCCCAGAGGCTGTGTATACCTCACAGGCTCCCGATACTGCCCGAAGGGTGCGCACGGCCACGCCTCGTTTCTTAAAGTGCCAGTGCACCCTGACCTGGAACTGCCTCTGAGATCAGCTGAGAGGTTTTAGATATTTAAAGCACCTTCCCCTTAAGGGAGGTGCCTGGGCAACGAGTTCCCAACGTTGCTAGTTCTCAGGTCCCTTTGTGCTGCTGCTGTCATTGTGCTGAGTGCTGCTGCTAACATTTATCTATATTTCAGTGCTGTGCTAGTTTGCTGACCTGCTGCTGCCATTATGACTCGCCCACCCCAGGGCTATGGGACACCCGGTGCCAGGCCGGACTAGTCCGGGGGACGTCAGTGGTGGCTGGGACCGACTCCGTACCCTGGTGGGGTCAATTAATATGGCTTCAGTGTTGGGGGTGATTAAAGTTTGTATTATTCGTGACGCCACCTGTGGTTTGCGGCTATTAAGCCGCCGCTGCTGTATGGGGCCTCCGAGGCTGGTGGAATGGCAGCTTGGATGGTCCTGCTCCCCACAGGTGGAGCGGTGCCCCGGGGCAACAGTTGGTGCTTGTAAGTGTCGATGTAGTTGCGGTGTAGTGCAGGGCCGACAGGCGGTGAAAGGACTGGACACAAACAACAGTCTCTTTACCTTCTCCTCTTTTACTGTGCAAACGGTTAGTCCTGGGAGACCGTTACAGGTGGTAGAGGGCTCCGGCCGGCCTGGAAGTAACTGAGGTATCTTTTTGGCCAGCTGAGTATGAGGCCTACTCCCTTTTCTTTCTTTGCTTTCATAGGACCCTGCACTCTGAGTTAGCAATGGCCCTCTTGCTGCTGGGACCGGTGGTATGTCCCTCTCCCTGTGTGGTAGGCTGCGCAGGCCCTCTCTGATGCTTCTCTGCTGGAGTCCACACCGGGCCCTGGTGATGCAGCTGTACCTTCAGGTTGCTTTGGGGGGCCAGGAGACCTGCAGTCCTCCTGCCCTTCGGATTCGGCTACCAGGGAAGGGTTTTACACCCTGGCAACCACAGACTCCGATGTCTATGTCTCTTCTGTGCCTCTCTGAAAATCCTGCTTCACTGGGCCAAGCTATTCCAGCTCCAGGCCCCAGTCCACAGGATAGCACTACTCTGCGTCTTCACGCTCCAGACTTCCCTAACAGACTGAACACTAACTCCTCCCTCAGGTCAGGCTTCAGGAATGCTCCCTGGAACTCCAGGTTCAGAGTTCCCTCTGCTGGCCTGAGGGACAAACTGCGTTGGATGTTGGTACCCACTGGCCAATGATTTCCCCAATTACCTCCAGGCTCAGCATTAACCCTTTGGAGGGGCAATGCTGTTGTGGCGAACAGGTCCTGGGGCGCCACAATTACCATCCACACCAGTCGGCTACCACGAAACCGCCACTGTGAGTATCCACGCCGGTCTCCGTTCCATCCATCCCGGACGGATCCAAGACTCCACCTGCTGTTGCTGTCATTACAACCAGAGACTGTATTGCGTCTGGGGCGCCAGCTGCCGGGGTACCTCAGATCCCCTGGGGCTGCCCTCTGCTGGCTGCTTACCAGCATGTGTACCTGCTGCTATCTCTGGTGGCAGTAGTGAAGACTCGGCTGCTGGTCCAGTTCACTCCCCCAGGCAAGTGAATGGTACCTTCAGTCTAGTGGACCCACTAATACAGTGCTCGCCCCAGTAGCATAACAACTGTGTACACAGTCCAGTACAAAATAGCCTACACGGAGTACCAAGAAAATACCACTGTTCAGGACAATAACCTTACCCACCAGCACCAAACAAATACCACAGTCATAACACTTAATACGTTCCCAACTACATCAAATAATACAATGCATTGCAAAATACCTACCCAACAACAACAACAAATAAATGCGACAATACAACATTAAATAACTTCCCAACATCGCCAAACAGCAGCACAAGACATCTCCTCAGTGGCGCAAACCACAAACACATCATTATCTATTTTGGTACAGTGAGTTTTAGCTTCTAAGCTCAGTCATTGGCCACTACAATCTAGTAGACTTGGCATCATCAGTGAAACCCCGTCATCAAACACTACAGGAGAGCGGTCTTGGCCACATTTTTTTTAATAAAATCGGTTAAATTAAATAAAATGATTTGAATAAATAGATTAAAGTAATCTAGAATCTGAAAATGAAAACAGATTTTAAAAACAAATATAAATCCTTATCTGGTTATAATTAGTAAAAACTGTCACGCTGTACAAAGGGCTGGTAACACGTAGTACAGCGTATTCCCCACTAGGTGGCAGCAGAGTAGTGAAGGAGAGTCAAAGTAACACTGTAACAGAATGGGGATGAAGAACAGCAGAGTAACTTCATCAAGCAGTTCACAGGCGAACCACCAGGGGGAAATAGAGTAGTCAAACAGTCAGGGTCTAGCCAGGAAAGTTAAGTCACTTCAGAGGGAGGATCAAGATCAGGTCAGAAAACAGAATTGAAGTCGGATGCCAGGAGATCAGGTATGCAGAGGGAAACAAAAAAGGGCACAGGGAAGAGAAGACAAGACTGGAGGGAGAGGAGACACAAACACGGGAAGGAGGATGAATCAAGATGGGTAAACAACTGACAGAAGTGGGAAGTCATTGACTGGCACAGACATACGAACGGGGGAGGGTACTGGTCAGGGCATGGTAACAAGGAGTCAGATAAACCAGGAAATCTCACCAGAGCCAGTCACAGGCTGCAGAGCAAAATGACAACCAGCACAGGAATTCAAGTGCAGTGACCAGATGTAGTGTCTCCTGAAACAAGAACGAGGCTGATGGGAGTTAACCACTGACATGACCAGGCCGGGTCTAGTAAACTCTGGAGTGGAGAATACCGGTCCTGGATCATGAAAAAAACTATAGATGATGGCATTATGTACCAGGAAAGAGTTGGCTGATGTGATAGGTTTCCAATGGTTGGTACAACTAAATACATAATTGATGGAAAGTGGATGAAGCTCTTATTGGAGGAAAAGGATATAGGAAACATGGATAGAAGACCAGGACTAGTAGGAGAACAGGTGAATCCCCAGGTGAGCCACTCACCTACATTAGCAATGTTATTACACTTGTTTCACTATTTACAGACAAATGAATTATCTAATCATTTATTAAAGAAATTTACAATTATACAAAAGCACATGTAAATTGGTGTATTTGGGTTAGATTATTTTTGCATGTGGCAGACCAATGGGCTCTCAGGATCATTTTTGAGGTGGTCACTTGGCAGACCAGCCCGACACTAGAGAAGACTCATCTTCACAGACCACAATAGCTGAATTGCTTAGATTATGGTTTGTCTACTAACATAGTACAATGTACCGGTGACCTACTAGATGTGGTAGCAGTGCCCACCTCCTTCACAGACTTCTCTGACCTCTTGAGATAAAGCTTATGGAGGACTGAACTACACCACTGGGTGGGTACTGATATCTGACAAAGAGGTATGGAGATTTACACAAAACTCGCCGACTGTCATGGCAGCGTTAAACTCTGTTCACATTACAGAGTCTGACACTCCATCTGATGGCTTCTCTGGTGTTTCTGATCAACTCAGGCAAACCTTGGCATCAACCTGCTGTCTGCTCATTCATAGAATGCTTGTTAGGCTTCTTTGATCAAATGTTGTTCAGAGGCCAATCACTTCCGCTCCTCTCATTTTAGGCTGGGGGAAACGTCCACCTACGCCAGCTATAGTTTATGCTGTGTTGGTCTGTGAGTTGAGGTATCTCAGATTTGCTGGAGAAAGAGTTGCCTTGCGCTTGCTGTTGTTGTGGAGTTACCCATCTTCTTGTTGTTTCCACCCTGCTCTTATTTTCCTCCTAATCTCTTATACCTCTGTGTGTGCATGCTGTCTAACAGAGTTTTGGTTTCCCCTCCTGTCCCCCCAGGGGATGGGGGTATGAGATCAGGGCTGCCAAGAGCAGGGCCAGGAAGGAGACTCAAACATCTCCACCATTAGGGCTATCTCTGAGAATAGGGACAGCACAGGGCCCCCTGGTTTCCTGCTATCCCTATAGTCCCTGGGACACCTCAAAGAATTTACATATTTTGTAGAAAATGTTCCCTAAAAGCATCAATATTTCTTCAGCTTTACTTCAACATACGGCATCAATAGGACCATGTTCTCCCGACATAACAGTTATTTTGTTTTGCAGCATGTAACGTTATCAGCTTCCTTCCTTCCACCTATAAAATCTAGTGCAATGATGGATGTCTGTAATCTTGTAATGAATTATCCCAGAAGAAGTCAGTGTAACAGAAAAAAAAGTTAATCAGTGAGTAAAGAGGCTGGGAAATGAATGTACGCTCAAGGACAAAGCAATTGAGGGGCATAAAATTTATGGTAAAAAATGAGTGTGTGATTCTCTGTGGCTGTTTTTGTCATGTTTGTGCATAACTGCAGTGATGGCCGGGCTATTTACATGACTAATGCACTGATTATTTAGCCCCTGGCAGGTTGGGAACAGGTCAGTCCATTAAGTACATGACTAGTCCAATGCGGACTTCTAGAATGTGGTAATGTAAACGCTCCTTCTTGGTATTATTTACTGTATCATTTATCACATGAAGCAGAAGCGATCGATGGAAGTTTGAGAACAATGTATTAGGAAATGCGTCAAACAATATTTGTTTTGGACCTTGTTTATCTAATTCAAACAACATTAATGAAGATGGTATGAAGGTATGCCACGAATCCGCGGAACAGGACGTCAGAACTGTGATTTATTAACAAATCCAGCCAGTAAGCACGGAGACATTGGGTATAAAAATCATTGACACTGTATAGTAATTAAAATAAAGAAAAATTAAGGGTCGTCTAAAATTGAGACGAAGTCTGCTCTTTTGTCCCCAATTCTGTAAATAGAGATGAGTTTCAGTAGCAGACACAGTCCATGTGCTGGTATTGAGAAAAGTTCTGATCATTTTACAATCTCAAAAAAAACATTTAGATACTGAAAATATATTAACTACAATGTTGATAATATGGAAAAAAAAAATAAGGAATTTTCCATAATTTGAGATGTACTTTAAAGGGAACCTGTCACCAGGTTTTTCCCTTATGAGCTGCGGCCACCACCAGTGAGTCCCTATATACAGATTTCCAGAATACTGTATATAAGAGCTCAGGCCTCTCGTATAACATAAAAACCACATTTATAATACTCACCTAGGGGGCAGTCTGGTCTGATGGGTGTCGTTGGTCTCAGTCAGGCGCCTCCTCCATCTTGTGCCATCACCGTCTTCTTGTCCAGCCCCATGTTCATGATGTGTCCTACAGCATCCACACAGAGAGGCCTTCAATGTACTCCTGCGCATGCGCACTTTGATCTCCCCTGCTGAGTGGAGAACAAAGTACTGTAGTTCACATGCGCAAGTGGTATTTGACCTTTTCTTGTACCTGCGCATTACAGTACTTTGCTATGCCCTCAGGCAGGCAGATTAAAGTTTCCATGAGGAGGAGCGCAATGGAGGCCTCTCTGTGAATGATGCAGGACGAGTCATGCACATGGGCTGGGCAAGAGGACGGTGATGGCACAATATGGAGGCGCCGGGACCGAGACCAGCGACACCCATCAGACCAGACCGCCCCCTAGGTGAGTATTATAAAGGTGTTTTTCCGTTATGCAGAGCGCACTGGACTCTTATATACAGTATTTTAGAATGCAGTATATAAGAGCTCACTAATGGTGGACGCAGATCACAAGGGAAAAACCTGGTGGCAGGTTCCTTTTAATATACTTCAACGTGGACATTTTAGAAATGTGTCAAAAAAGGAAAATGAGACAAATGGCAAACAAAATGAAGATAAAAAAATTTACTTTATTGGTTCTTCATTAAAAAACAGTCAAATGGAGCAAGGTCATGATGAGTATTAGTGGACACGTTTTGACCGTACACGGTCTTAATTGTAACTTGAGGTCTATTTAGTAATAATTTTTATATTCTTTACAAGGGAACGCGGATGATTGGTTAATAATGCAGGGCAGCCTAAAGACACGCCCCTGAGGAACCGTTTGTGCCAAACACCCTTGGTAAAGGCCATAAAATAAGCAACAAATTAAGAAAACCATATCTCTGCAAATTGATTAAAAAAAACAATGCTGAAAAAATAAGAGGAAAAACACTGTCCACTTTTTACCTAATGACATGCTCTCTTTAAATCAGAAGGAAGCTGAGATCACAGACCTCATCAATGTCATCTTCACACATGTGTTTATGACATATCAAGTAATAATTAGTAAATCAAGAAATAATATTACACTTTTAACATTTTGACAAGATCATTTTGTATTGATATTCTTTGAAAACTGGTGAGAATAGTATATGTGATGGGAAAAATGTAACATATAAAATCAGCAAAATATACTGTACATGGTTTCCAACAGCATATGCATTACCTTCATTAGTCATTTGTTTCACAGGCTCCTATGGGGGGGATGAAGTAAAGCACACAAACAGTACAACATCTAAAAGTTGCCTTCTTTTTCAGTGATTTAGTAATTATTGTTGGGGATAACTATATCTGCCATATAAAGACAAGGCTGATCATGTAATCAATGGTCTAAGCCAGGTCTCCCATATTAAAAGGGGTTATCAGATCAGGATATCTCCCTTACAATCAGACAATTAACCATTTGTTTGGACGTTGTGCAGAAAACTATCTAGAGGTCTTTTTAGCCCACACATGCACCTTGATGTAATAGGTAATCCAGGCACCTTAACTTTTTAAATCATGATTGTTCCTGAAGAAGGAGAGGGCTATCTCTCCGAAACGCGTAGAAATAAATCATGATATACTACAGGACTTCCCCACTGTCAGTTTAAAGGCGGGGGTGGAGGCACATGTTGGCTGATCAAATAAAAAAAAAAAGAAAACAGCTTACCCTAAAATAGTTCTACACCTTGCACTGCAGAAATCAGGGGAACATACAAAAAAAAAAAAAAAGCTTATTTTAAATAGTGAAATGAAAATTCACCCCACAAATTTCCGTGATCTTAAATGGGTTGTCCACTACTACGACAACCCCCTTTGATGGCAAATGATTCGCCCAGGTAAAATAAAAAAAGCCTATACTCACCTCCTATACTGGTGCCATTCCAGTGGCGCTGAGACTTGTATCCCGGGGACTTAAGTGGGGTTCTGAGGTCTCAAATCAACGCAGGCTTCTCTCTCCCCACCTTTGGACCAAACAAGTTTATCAACAGGAAGTGACGCTGCGTTTGTCACTCACTTCCTGTTAAATGCTCCTTTTTTTGAAGCACTCATTGGACAAGGGGCACGCATGACGTCACAATGTTACGTGAGCTCCAGGAACCCAACCCGCTGCACTGTTGGAACCATAGTGGACAACTCCTTTAAAGACCAAAATTGTCTGGTCCTTGAAGGGTTTCACTGCCTTTTGCTTTTATGGTGTCACTATACACCTACTATTATGGCAATAAGAAATGACAGAATATTACAACTTGTTCAAGTTCAACGTGTCTTTTATATCTTTTTAAGACTGAGTGAAGGTGAACGATGCCTCAGAAGGATGTCACGTAGCTCAGTGAATGGAAGCAGTGAGGAGTAGCGGAGGGCCGTTCTTACCGCCAGTCTCACAAGAGAGAACAAAGTCATCACAGCAGTCTTGTTACCGTTTTGATTCATTCATCCCGCCACAGTTAGATATTCTCGTTCAGCGCCTTAAAGCACAGATCATACCAGATGAAACTGCAGAGCCGCATTTCGTGACATGTAGCTTTTTTTTCCCTAAACCTCAATTTTAGTAAACATTCATCTGCTGTACACAGCAACCTTTGTCTTTATATTGTGTGACGGCGCGCTCCCTGGGCACATGCTCAGATAGATTCAATCTTTGAAAAAAGAAATAAAACTGTGCCGTTTCTTACCTGCACTGGGAATAATGGCCATTCTCCCTCCAATAACAAAAGCTACAAACGAGTGATAAAAGGGAAGAATACTGCGCAGAAGGCGCTGCTCACTGTATAATCCATCTAATATGACCTTCAAACCATTTACAACACAAGGCTAACATATGTGCCTCGCTCTTAAAGGAAAATTATTTAAAGAAAGAACTATTGTGCGGAAAGTCAGGAACAGTCTACACATCTGTTTATGTCATTTTATTCATATTCTGTCGATGTAGAGTACTGTGCAAAAGTTTTAGGCAGGTGCAGAATAAATACTACAAAGTAAGAATGCTTTCAAAAACAGAAGTGCTAATAGTTTATTTTTATCAATTAACAAAATGCAAAGTTAATGAACAAAGGAGAAATCAAAATCAATATATGGTGTTAGGTACATTTGTACACAGTTTACTAAGGAACTTGGAGGGGACTTTTTCCAAATACAAGTGCATCTCAAGAAATTAGAATATCATCAAAAACTTAATTTACTTTAGTAATTCAAAACAAAAAGGGAAATGCATATATTATATAATTTTTAATGGCCTTTTCTTAACAATCCTATCAAGGCTGTGGTTATCCCGGTTGCTTTTGCACCTTTTTCTACCACACTTTTTCCTTCCACTCAACTTTCCATTATTATGCTTGGATACAGCAACTCTGTTAACAGCCAGCTTCTTTAGCAATGACCTTTTGTGGCTTACCCTCCTTATGGAGTGTGTCTATGACTGTCTTCTGGACGTCTGTCAAGTCAGCAGTCTTCCACATGACTGCGTAGCCTACTGAACCAGACTTAGGGGTACTTTGCACGTTGCGACATTGCTACTGCGATATCGTCGGGGTCAAATCGAAAGTGACGCACATCTGGCGCCGGTAACGACGTCGCAACGTGTAAAGCCTAGATGCGCCGATAAACGATCGCAAAAGCGTCGAAAATCGGTGATTTGTGTAGTGTCGGTCATTTCCATAATGTCGCACCAATAGGAGATACGATGTTCCTCGTTCCTGCGGCAGCACACATCGCTGTCTGTGAAGCCGCAGAAGCGAGGAACATCTCCTTACCTGCCTCCACCGGCTATGCGGAAGGGAGAAGGTGGGCGGGATGTTTACGTCCCGCTCATCTCCGCCCCTCCGTTTCTATTGGCCACCTGCCGTGTGACGTCACTGTGACACTGCACCACCCGCCCCCTTAGGAAGAAGGCGGGTCGCCGGCCAGAGCAACGTCGCAGGGCAGGTAAGTGCGCGTGAAGCTGCCGTAGCAATAATGTTCGCTACGGCAGCTATCACAAGATATCGCATGTGCGACGAGGGCGGGGACTATCATGCTCTGCATCGCTATCATCGGCTAGCGATGTCACAGCGTGCAAAGTATCCCTAAGGGACCAATTTAAATATTTAGGAAACCTTTGCAGGTGTTTTGTGCTAAAATATTCTAATTATCTGAAATAATGACTTTTGGGTTTTTATTGGCTGTAAGCCATAATCATTAACATTAACAGAAATAAACACTTGAAATAGATCACTCTGTGTAATGACTCTATATAATATATGTGTTTCCCTTTTTGTATTGAATTACTGAAATAAATTAACTTTTTGATGATATTCTAATTTATTGAGATGCACTTGTAATTTGGATAATTAACCATAGATCTTCTGTGAACATAGGCTGCACAATTCCTTCTGTCTCTTCATGGATTGATTACATGACGAGACAGAAGGATTTATGGAAGCCTATGTTCACAGAAATCTGTGGTTAGTTCTCCACAGATGATCTGTTGAGATCAGGGCTCTGTGGGGGCCAAATCATTACTCCTTGTACTTCTTTAGACTGAAAAAAGCTTTTTATGACATTGGCTGTATGTTAGGGGTCTCTGTCCTGCTGAAGAATAAATTTGGAGCCTCTCTGATGGTATTCCATAATGGATAAGTATCTGCTTGTACTTTTCAGGACTAAGGGTGGCTTTACACGCTGCGACATCGCTAGCCGATGCTAGCGATGGCGAGCGTGATAGCACCTGCCCCTATCGTTATGCCGATATTTGGTGATCACTGCCGTAGCAAATATTATCGCTACGGCAGCGTCACACATACTTACCTGCTTGGTGACGTCGCTGTGACCGGCGAACCGCCTCCTTTCTAAGGGGGTGGTTCGCTCGGCGTCACAGCGACGTCACTAAGCGGCCGCCCAATCAAAGCGGAGGGGCGGAGATGAGCGGGATGAACACCTTCTTCCTTCCTCATTGCTGGTGTGTGGCAGGTAAGGAGAGGTTCCTCGTTCCTGCGGCGTCACACGTAGCGATGTGTGCTGCTGCAGGAATGAGGAACAACTTCGCCCAAGAGACAGAAGCGATAATTGATAATGGAGCGGACCCCCATGTCAACGAGGAGCGATTTTGGACGTTTTTGCAACGATCCAAAATCACTCCTAGGAGTCACACACAACGAGATCGCTACAGCGGCCGGATGTGCGTCACAAAATCCGTGACCCCAACGAGATCGCTGTAGCGATCTCGTAGCGTGTAAAGCCCGCTTGAGGATCAAATCCACAACTTCAATTGCTGAAATACAGTCCCAAACTTGTAAGGACTCTCCATCGTGCTTCACTATTGTCTGCAGATGTAAAGTGCCATGAAGGGGCAGTCACGGGCAAGGGTTGTAGTTCTCAACCCACCCTGGCACAGTACAGGCACGGGGCAGAGTGGTGTATGGAGTGGGTGTGGAAGTGGTACCTGCCTGCAGCTGCACGTCTGGAGTCTCAACCTGCTTCTCAGGATCCCATTCACTTTGCTCAGCATCACACATAGAACTTTCAGTAACGAGTCCACCACCGGTTAAAACAACAGCGCAGGAGCTGGACATGTGACACATCGTTGAATTCTGTGTTTTAACCCCTACAGCATGCTGTCCTCAGATTACATAGCAAAAACCTGCTGAAACATTCCCTTTAATTACTGAGTATCAATTTGCATATTTGTTAGGAGTAATTGATTGCTCATATACCTGACTTTAATCCTACAAAATCCCTAACTTTGTGAAAGTGTACCTAGAAAACGTGATGCTGTTTTGAAGGCAAAGCGCGGTCACAGCAAATATTCATTTGATCTAGGTTTCTCTTTCTTCATTCACTTTGAATTTTGTTAATTGATGAAAATAAACTATTAACACTTCTATTGTTGAAAGCATTCTTACTTTGCAGCATTTTTTTTTTCACACCAGCTACAACTTTTGCATAGAATAGAAAGCTGTGATGTATCCCACTGCGCAGCTATACAAGGGGATATGTTGCCTATACGCCGACTCCATCACTGCTCTACAATTACATCTCTCATCGATTACTTCCCTGCATTACCCTCAGTGTGCTTAATGGGAAACCTTACACAAAACCCTCCACACTCCTGAATGTTTGGGGATCAGTTGGGTGTCTTACTATATAGCACAGCAGCCTCCAGTTCAGAATATTAAGAGAGGGCCGGTCCTGATCTAGAGTCTTGAGGGACTTTGGCAGCTTAATGTCTTATTCCAGGGAAGCTCCAGTGACATCACTGTCCATACATGGTAAATGTCCATAAATGGTAAGTTACTAGTGATGAGCGAGTACTAAAAAGCTCGGGTGCTCGAAGCTCGGGCCGAGCCTCCCAAGATACTCGTGTACTCGGCCCGAGCAACGAGCCCAATGTTATCCTATGGGAGACCCGAGTATTTTTGTGAAATGACCACCGGCAGCATGTAGAAACCCTAAAAATGGCACAAAAGTCTCCGAAGAGTGCTCAAATGACATGGCAACAGCATGGGGAAGACCCCTTGAAGCATTTATCACTCAAAAGTCACAGCTGTGAACAATTTAGTCCGCGTTTTACGCCATTTTTACGGACTCACCAGAAAAGCTTCCAAAATGACACCAAAATGAATTTTCATGGCGGAAATGTTAAGGGCACTTAACCAATAGTGAGATAGAGCTAATGTATGTTACTTTTTGAGATTACTACATGAAAGATTTTACGTAAAACATTGTGTGGCACTCCGATGTCCCTGAGAAGAGACGTACATAAAGGCCTCTGAGTCTAATGTGCCCATTTTGAGGAAGTGAGTCTTTGTAGTATTTTCCTTTGCCAGGGCAGTCCAAAATTGTGAGGTTCACCAATGCCCCTGCATACAGACGTGCATGATGGCCTGTAAACCTGAAGTGCCCATTGGAAGGAAGTGGGTCTATTGTAGTATAGCCCTTAGGCAGGGCAGCCAAAAATTGGGAGGCTCCACGTTGTCCCTGGATAGAGACGTGCATGAGGGCTTGTAAACCTGAAGTGCCCATTGGAAGGAAGTGGGTCTATTGTAGTATAGCCCTTAGGCAGGGCAGCCAAAAATTGGGAGGCTCCACGTTGTCCCTGGATAGAGACGTGCATGAGGGCCTGTAAACCTGAAGTGCCCATTGGAAGGAAGTGGGTCTATTGTAGTATAGCCCTTAGGCAGGGCAGCCAAAAATTGGGAGGCTCCACGTTGTCCCTGGATAGAGACGTGCATGAGGGCCTGTAAACCTGAAGTGCCCATTGGAAGGAAGTGGGTCTATTGTAGTATAGCCCTTAGGCAGGGCAGCCAAAAATTGGGAGGCTCCACGTTGTCCCTGGATAGAGACGTGCATGAGGGCCTGTAAACCTGAAGTGCCCATTGGAAGGAAGTGGGTCTATTGTAGTATAGCCCTTAGGCAGGGCAGCCAAAAATTGGGAGGCTCCACGTTGTCCCTGGATAGAGACGTGCATGAGGGCCTGTAAACCTGAAGTGCCCATTGGAAGGAAGTGGGTCTATTGTAGTATAGCCCTTAGGCAGGGCAGCCAAAAATTGGGAGGCTCCACGTTGTCCCTGGATAGAGACGTGCATGAGGGCTTGTAAACCTGAAGTGCCCATTGGAAGGAAGTGGGTCTATTGTAGTATAGCCCTTAGGCAGGGCAGCCAAAAATTGGGAGGCTCCACGTTGTCCCTGGATAGAGACGTGCATGAGGGCCTGTAAACCTGAAGTGCCCATTGGAAGGAAGTGGGTCTATTGTAGTATAGCCCTTAGGCAGGGCAGCCAAAAATTGGGAGGCTCCACGTTGTCCCTGGATAGAGACGTGCATGAGGGCCTCAAAACATTAAGTGTCCCTTGTCAGGAAGTGGGTGTTTTGTAGTATAGCCCTTTGGCAGGGCAGCCAAAAATTGGGAGGCTCCACGTTGTCCCTGGATAGAGACGTGCATGAGGGCCTCAAAACATTAAGTGTCCCTTGTCAGGAAGTGGGTCTTTTGTAGTATAGCCCTTTGGCAGGGCAGCCAAAAATTGGGAGGCTCCACGTTGTCCCTGGATAGAGACGTGCATGAGGGCCTCAAAACATTAAGTTTCCATTGTCAGGAAGTGGGTCTTTTGTAGTATAGCCCTTAGGCAGGGCAGCCAAAAATTGGGAGGCTCCACGTTGTCCCTGGATAGAGACGTGCATGAGGGCCTCAAAACATTAAGTGTCCCTTGTCAGGAAGTGGGTCTTTTGTAGTATAGCCCTTTGGCAGGGCAGCCAAAAATTGGGAGGCTCCACGTTGTCCCTGGATAGAGACGTGCATGAGGGCCTCAAAACATTAAGTGTCCATTGTCAGGAAGTGGGTCTTTTGTAGTATAGCCCTTTGGCAGGGCAGCCAAAAATTGGGAGGCTCCACGTTGTCCCTGGATAGAGACGTGCATGAGGGCCTCAAAACATTAAGTGTCCATTGTCAGGAAGTGGGTCTTTTGTAGTATAGCCCTTTGGCAGGGCAGCCAAAAATTGGGAGGCTCCACGTTGTCCCTGGATAGAGACGTGCATGAGGGCCTCAAAACATTAAGTGTCCATTGTCAGGAAGTGGGTCTTTTGTAGTATAGCCCTTTGGCAGGGCAGCCAAAAATTGGGAGGCTCCACGTTGTCCCTGGATAGAGACGTGCATGAGGGCCTCAAAACATTAAGTGTCCATTGTCAGGAAGTGGGTCTTTTGTAGTATAGCCCTTTGGCAGGGCAGCCAAAAATTGGGAGGCTCCACGTTGTCCCTGGATAGAGACGTGCATGAGGGCCTCAAAACATTGTTCCCATTGCAAAGGAGCGGGTCTCCTGTCGTTGTAATGTCCATTCTGCAAAGAATGGGCGAAAAAATTTACCACTGGGGGTATACCTGAAACAAAGGCCTAACTCTTGTAACGGTCATCATGGTGGCGCATGAGGAGAAGGAGGAGCAGTCCAGCGATTATCCAAAGTCCAGAAGTGTGTACCCATGGGTGACTGGAGGTACATGGCAAATTCCCGTTACAAACTTTAAATTCCGCTCTCATTTGCTGGTGGTGTGGTGAAGTCTGGCCCAATCCAACCCTTGTTCATCTTGATCAGAGTCAGCCTGTCAGCATTTTCAGTTGACAGGCGGGTGCGTTTATCTGTAATGATTCCACCTGCGGCACTAAAAACACGCTCTGATAAAACGCTAGCGGCAGGGCAGGCCAGGACTTCCAAGGCGTAGAGAGCCAATTCATGCCACGTGTCCACCTTGGATACCCAATAATTGTAAGGCACAGAGGAATGTCGGAGTACAGTTGTTCGATCTGCAAGGTACTCCTTGAGCATCTGGGCAAACTTAGGATTTCTTGTGGCACTACCCCGCACCTCAGGGGCTGTGGTACGTGAGGGGCTGAGAAAACTGTCCCACATCTTAAAGACTGTTCCCCTACCTCTGGCGGATTGGACTTGTGCCTCTCTCGGCTGTACGCCTTGGTTGTCCACTGATTCCTGACCTATGCCGCTAGCGTTTTGTGAGGGGAATGCTTTGCCTACTTCCGTGACTATGGCCTTCCGGAACTGCTGCATTTTGGTTGACCTCTCCGCCTCGGGAATAAGAGACATAAAGTTCTCCTTGTAGCGTGGGTCTAACAATGTTACCAACCAGTAATGATTGTCGGCCAAGATGTTCTTAACACGAGGGTCACGAGACAGGCAGCTTACCATAAAGTCAGCCATGTGCGCCAGACTCTTAACAGCCAGGACTTCAGTAGCCTGACCAACACGTTGACTGAACATGCTGTCCTCCTCCTCCTCCTCCTCCTCATCTACCCTGTCCTCTGGCCAGCCACGCTGAACCGAGGATATGACTGGTGTGCATGTCATATCCTCAATTTGGCCGGAGATTTGCTCCATGTCTTCATCCTCCTCCTCGTCATAGTCCTCCACTGCACGTTGTGATGAGACCAGGCTGGGCTGTGTGTTATCACCCACACCCACTACTGTTTCTTGCTGCAACTCATCGCGCTCCGCCTGCAATGCATCATGTTTGGTTTTGAGCAGAGACCGTTTTAGAAGGCAGAGTAGCGGTATGGTGACGCTAATAATGGCGTCATCACCACTCACCATCTTGGTGGAGTCCTCAAAGTTTTGGAGGATGGTACATAGGTCGGACATCCATCTCCACTCCTCAGGTGTTATGTGTGGAGTTTGACCAATTTCCCGATGGTTTAGGTGATGCAGGTACTCAACAACTGCCCTCTTCTGCTCACATATCCTGACCAACATGTGCAGAGTTGAATTCCAACGCGTGGGGACATCACACACCAGTCTGTGAGCCGGAAGATGCAAACTGCGCTGAAAGCCGGCAAGGCCGGCTGAAGCAGTAGGTGACTTTCAAAAATGTGCAGACAGGCGGCGAACTTTTACCAGCAGATCAGACAGCTCTGGGTATGACTTTAGAAACCGCTGAACCACGAGGTTGAGCACATGGGCCACGCATGGAACATATGTCAGCTGGCCTCGCCTCAAAGCCGCCACCAGGTTCCGGCCATTGTCACACACGACCTTTCCTGGCTTTAGGTTCAGAGGTGTGAGCCAGTGATCTGCCTGCTGTTTCAGAGCTGTCCACAGCTCTTCTGCATTGTGGGGTTTGTCACCTATGCAGATTAGCTTCAGCACAGCCTGTTGCCGCTTCGCCGAGGCAGTGCTGCAGTGCTTCCAGCTTGGGACTGGTGTGGAGGGTACAGTGGATGAGGATGCGCAGGAGGAGGAGGAGGCTGAAGAGCATGACATTCTGGAGCTGTAGAGTGTGGGTGAAACACTGACTGAGGTAGGGCCTGCAAACCTTGGTGTGGGAAGGACGTGTTCCGTCCCTCGCTCAGACTGGGTCCCAGCTTCCACAATATTAACCCAGTGTGCCGTCAACGAGATGTAGCGGCCTTGCCCACAAGCACTTGTCCACGTGTCTGTGGTTAGGTGGACTTTGGGTGAAACAGCGTTGTTCAGGGCACGTGTGATGTTTTGTGACACGTGGTTATGCAACGCGGGGACGGCACACCGGGAGAAATAGTGGCGGCTGGGGACCGAGTAACGTGGGACAGCTGCCGCCATCAGGTCGCGGAATGCTTCTGTCTCCACCAGCCTAAAAGGCAACATTTCCAGCGCAAGCAGTCGCGAAATGTTAGCATTTAGAACTGTGGCATGTGGGGTGTTGGCAGTGTATTTGCGCCTGCGTTCAAAGGTTTGCTGAATGGATAACTGAACGCTGCGCTGGGACAAGGACGTGCTTGATGATGGTGTTATTTCTGCGTAGGCAACTGCAGGTGCAGGACCGGAGGAGGCTTGTTCGCAGGCAGCATGGACAGGGGATTGGCTCGCATGCACAACCAGCGAAGACGTAGCAGTGACATTAGCAAGCACTGCTCCTCGACTCTGTTGTACTTCCCACAAAGTCGGGTGCTTGGCTGACATGTGCCTGATCATGCTGGTGGTGGTCAGGCTGCTAGTTTTGGTACCCCTGCTGATGCTGGCACGGCAGGTGTTCCAAATGGCCTTTTTAGAATCATCTGGATCCAACTTAAAAAACTGCCAGACTCGGGAAGACCTAACATTTGTACAGGCACCTTGTGTCGTGTTGTTGTTCCGGGGAACGGTTGCCTGACTTCTGCCTGGAGCCACCACCCTGCTTCTTACTGCCTGTTGGGATGCTACGCCTCCCTCCCCCTGTGCACTGCTGTCCTCGCTCTGCATATCCTCCTGCCAGGTTGGGTCAGTTACTGGATCATCCACCACGTCGTCTTCCTCTTCCGCACCCTGCTCCTCCTCCTGACTTCCTGACAATTGTGTCTCATCATCGTCCACCCCTTGTTGAGACACGTTGCCAACTTCGTGAGAACGTGGCTGCTGAAATATTTGGCCATCTGTACATACGATCTCCTCATGACCCACTTCAACATGAGCTGGCGAGAGGCCAGAATGTGCGAATGGAAACGTGAACAGCTCTTCCGAGTGTCCAAGTGTGGGATCATTAATGTCCGAGGACGTGTACTCAGCCTTGTGGTAGGAAGGAGGATCAGGTTCTGAAATGTGCGGTGCAGTATCACGGCTACTGACACTTGACCGTGTGGAAGACAGAGTGTTTGTGGTGGTGCCAATCTGACTGGAAGCATTATCCGCTATCCAACTAACAACCTGTTGACACTGGTCTTGGTTCAAGAGCGGTGTACTGCTGCGGTCCCCAAGAATTTGGGACAGGACGTGCGAGCGACTAGATGTGGCCCTTTGTTGTGGCAAAATTAGAGCTTGCCCACGACCTCGGCCTCTGCCTGCACCACCATCACGTCCACTTCCTTGTTCCTTGCCAACGCCCTTGCGCATTTTGCAATGCTGTGCTGACGTGTATTCACTAGACTTGGGCGTTATATCAAAGTTTGTGCAAATCGTGCACCTGTACGCTGCCACCGACAGGCACACACGTGCGTTTTTTAAATGCAAGCACGGACTCACTAAGAACCTAACACAGGTTTTAGGAGAAAAAATTTATGACGAGAACTCTGACACTATCAGCCACTGCTGACTGACGTGTATTATACACTACACTTGTGCGTTATATAATAGTTTGGTAAAAACGCACACAAGTGCACCTGTACGCTGCCACCGACAGGCACACACGTGCGGTTTTTAAATGCAAGCACGGACGCACTAAGAACCTAACACAGGTTTTAGGAGAAAAAATTTATGACGAGAACTCTGACACTATCAGCCACTGCTGACTGACGTGTATTATACACTACACTTGTGCGTTATATAATAGTTTGGTAAAAACGCACACAAGTGCACCTGTACGCTGCCACCGACAGGCACACACGTGCGGTTTTTAAATGCAAGCACGGACGCACTAAGAACCTAACAGGTTTTTAGGAGCGACAATTGCTGAGAAGTCTGACACTATCAGGACTGTTTTAGACTGTGTACACCAGCCCCAGATATGATGAAGGCTGGTATACGGTCACCACTAGGAATGGCTATATACCCTGCCTGCCTGCCTGTATACTGCTACAATAGTCCTGACAAGGACTCTTTTGGTCACTAGCCTGTATTCCAACCTGGCTATACCCTGCCTGTATACAGCAACAATAGTCCTGAGAAGGACTCTGCTACTGTACTCCGACCTGGCTATACCCTGCCTGCCTGTATACAACTAGAATAGTCTTGAGAAGGACTTTTGGTCACACTGTTTGCAGCCCTGCTACGGAAATAGCTATAAAGGGCCGCAAACCTTTCCCTGAAGCAGCGACACTCTCCCTGCACTGACTGTCTGGATAGCTGTGAGCAGAGCACAGCGCGCCCGCCGGTATAAAGGCTCGGTCACGCTGTCCAGGCCGGCCAATCACTGCAATTCCACAACTAACAGGGCTGTGGCATTGCAGTGGTCTGCCAGCCAATCCCTGCATGAGGGCTGGCTCTCAAAAGAGCGCCAACATGCAGAAATGAAGACCACGAGTACAGCACGAGTATCGCGAGATTACTCGGTCCCCGCCGAGTAGACCGAGTACAGTGATACTCGTGCGAGTACCGAGTAGTAACAAGCATGCTCGCTCATCACTATAAGTTACATCACTGGAGTTTCCCCATAGTCCACAACAAACCATTAGAGGAGAAGCTCATTGACTGATCCCGGGCATCCTGCAGCATGTTCCCCTCCTACAGACATTGTTCTCTCTCCATTGTGTACAAAACACCAGGAAGAAACAAGTATAGGGTGTGAGCCCCCAAAAAGGTGGGTGACAGCACTCACAGTAATGCCACCCAGCTTTCCCAGGCTCCTGATTTAAAGAGGTTATTGTAAAGGAGTGAATGGAGGAGGTGTAATCTTTCAGTTTTATCTTGGCCTGGAAAAGCTCCGTTGATATCTTTACATTTATGGACAGACAGTGAAGGATCTAAACGTATAGCTATAGATAGCTGAGTGCAGCGCTCAGCATTCTCCGGGAATGTGATAGAATATATATGGAGCACATGTTCTTTCAGCCAAGTCACTAAAGAGCTCAATGTTCAGTCCATAGGGGTACTCATAGTAAAATCTCCATCAATCAGCAAATTATCACCTATTCTTGTATATATGGGCAAAACCCATTAAATGGGAACCTGTTAATAGCTTTTTGCAATGTGAGAGCAGCATGATGTAGGGGCTGATAGCCTGATTCCTGTAATGTGTCACTTACGATGTTGTGTGTTGCTGTTATTGGTATATGCACCAGATGAGGACTTCTTTGTATATGTGTGAAGGAGAACTTTATGCTGATATAACAGTAGATAGCGATGTTGTGTAAAGTTTCCTTACTCACTGTATTGTAAAAAAGTCTTTTGTTTCTTCCTGGTTTTGCTTTCTCTTCCTGATGCAGTGCTGTATGACTGTGCATATCATTACCTCATGCTTTCCAAGCAGTAAATAGCTTGTTATCCCATGTAATCTGCTCTGTGAACTTTCTTCTACACCTGGGAAGCTAGAAGCTGTGCAACAGCTGTTTCAATAAAATCAGTGGATTATCAGCAGGGCAAAATCGCTATAGGACTAGGTGTCTTTTGATCAACTGCTGTGTGTAACTGTCCCACCACTGATTAGCAGCTTTTTGTCAATATACAGTGTACACAGAAATCTTTCAATTAGTGGTATGGGCAGAGTTATATAGGGCTCAGCATTCTAAGCACGATTAGATCAACAGCAGAGAAAAGAGTGATTGCATCAAAATGACAGCATGTAGAACACAAAGGGTCATATCGCTGGAATTAGGGTCTCACCCCTGATATCATGCTGCTTTCAGATTACATACATAGCAAAAACTTGCTGACATATTCCTTTTAAGACTATTGCAAGTTAAAGTGAATGCCTGCTCCTGATCACTATCTTGTTTTTATAATCTATCTTCAGTAGGTTCAAAATGCTTAACTAATGATTATATAAATATCTTTAAAGTATTAAAAGCTGAAATTCTGTCCACTTGCATTGGGCACTAAGGAAAAATTACTATATTGAAATTACTGAAACAATAGCCACTATATAAGGCTGAGATCACATGTCCTGTAGTCATCCGTTATCACGGATCCATAATATGTAAGATGGCAAAAAAGTTCTGCAAACACAACATTTTTGTCCGCTGTTAAATAACAGATGTCGACCGGATACGTTTTTAACAAGTGTAGTCTATGGACGGGTTCTATTTAGTCGTCCGTTATTCTTGCCTTTGTAACCGATCCGTTGTTTTCTTACCAGATCCATTACAAATGGAAGGTAAATAGAAATCCGTTAATGGATCCGTTGTCCATAGACTGCCATGGTAAATACACAACACTGTTCCAACAGAACTCAGTTTCCCAACGGATTTCTACAGGATCCGTTCTAATGGAGGCTGATACATCAATTAGAGCACAAAAAGAAGAAAAGGTCTCGCAACACCACACTGCGCCCCGCATTAATGCCGGAAAGAAGGAGGTCATATCAGGTTATTTTCCCAATGTAGCGCTGGTCGTGGGTGCACGTTGAGATACGAGTCGAAGTCTCACTATATTTCCATAGAAAGTAGAGAATCAACGGTACATACCATCCGATTTCCAGAAAAAAATAGATTATTTTATTGGTTCCAGAGGTGCACATAAAAGGCAAGAGGAGGTCCACCTGTAGAAGTGCTGTATAGCACGAAACGGCCGTCATCCTAAGGAGACCCGCATCCAGCTCTCCTCTTGCCTTTTATGTGCACCTCTGGAACCAATAATGAATCTGTTTTCTGGAAATCAGATGGTATGTGCCGTTGATTCTCTACTTTCCATGGTGATACATCAATTAGGCCACTTTCACACTGCATTCCTCCCTCTGTTCAGTGATCCCATTGGGGCTTCCGTCTGAACTCTTGGCAAAGCGGGTTTTGGACGTATGCGCCGACAGGGTCACTGACTATAATGGTGCAGTGCTTTGTTGTGCACCATTTTCAGGAGTATACGCATATTGGAGGCAGATGCAATGTAGCAGTCTACTGTATCTGCGTGTCCAGCTCCAAAAGGCGTAGACTCCCGAAAATGGTGCGTGATAGAGCACATGGTGACTCCGTCTGCACCATTATAGTCAATGGCCCCATAGGTGTATATGTCCAAAACCCGTTTTGCAGGAAGATCGTACGGAAGCACCGGCGAGACCACTGCCAGGGAGAGGAACGCAGTGTGAAAGCAGCCTTATACATCACTTTTACCCAAATTCCCAAATTTAAAAACTTCCCCAACCTTGCTAGTTATCTGCATTCTGGGGACTCACAACTTGGGTCGCCCTGCATTTTTATTGTCTGGTTAATAAAAACAACAACAAAAAGAACATTTTCAAGACACAATCTTGCACCTTTGCTAGCAGTAAGTGATAAGTGGGCTTTACACGCTACGATATCGTTAATGAATTATTGTCGGGGTCACGGTGTTTGTGACGCACATCCGGCTTCATTAACGAGATCGCAGTGTGTGACACTTATGAGCGACCTTAAGTGATTTCAAAAGCGGTCAAAATCGTTTGCCGCGGAGAGGTCATCATGAAAAAAAAAATAGTTTTCTGCGTATTAGCGATGTTGTTCCTCGTTCCTGCGGCAGCATACATCGCTGTGTGTGACACCACATGAGCGACGAACATCTCCTTACCTGCCTCCACCGGCAATGCGGAAGGAAGGAGGTGGGCGGGATGTTACGTCCCGCTCATCTCCGCCCCTCCGCTTCTATTGGACGCCTGCCGTGTGACGTTGCTGTGACGCCGCACTAACCGCCCCCCTTAGAAAGGAGGCGGGTCGCCGGCCAGAGCAACGTCGCAGAGCAGGTATGTGCGTGT
Organism: Anomaloglossus baeobatrachus; assembly: GCF_048569485.1. NCBI lineage: Eukaryota > Metazoa > Chordata > Amphibia > Anura > Aromobatidae > Anomaloglossus > Anomaloglossus baeobatrachus. The sequence goes on along the minus strand of NC_134354.1, from coordinate 94,347,660 downwards.
GACGCTGCCGTAGTGATAATGTTCGCTACGGCAGCGATCACACAGTATCGCACGTACGACGGGGGCGGGTGCTATCACGCTCGACATCGCTAGCCGATGCTAGCGATGTCGCAGCGTGTAAACCTCGCTATAGGTGGTCTTTGTAAATCTCAATAAAGCCTCTCATGGGAAATAAGTAGATCAGCAAAAAGAAATAAGTAGATCTTTCTCTCTGAAACAGAACAAACATTTAATTTTCCCCATAAGAAAGTGCAGGCTGCTCATTCTGTCTACTGTGCTACATGTAGGGTATAGGGTGCTATATATTGTAGGAAAATGTACAGAATATGGACAATGCATCATATTCTGGGGTCTTTTAGTATAATTGGTTGGTCATTTGTCCTCAAAAACCCTTTTAATACTTGGTAGCTTTTCAGTCTTTGTTGTACATAAAAATCAATAAAAAAGTCATAATAGTATTATATCCAAGGGTCAGCCTCCGACAACACCTATACCCCACAGGGCTGAGCTGAATGTCAATGTAACCAGTATCTAGGGCTACTGTTACTTGGCCTGATACAAAACATTCACTCCACTAACCTTCTCAGCAAAAGCAAAGATTAAAAATAATGGCAACGATAACAAAAAAAATCAATGACAAAAATGTGATATATCTATATACAATACACTGACGTAGAGAACAGCAGAGAGGAATGTACTGAGAATGGTGCCTTACATATTTTATGCCTATGGCTGGCTTCCCTGTAAGGTCAGGTTCACATATTGAGGCCATGGAGTGGTAGTGTTCTGTGTGGCTGAGAATTGTCACGGGTGAGAGAAGGACGCAGGGGAGGCAATGCTGGTCTTATGACTGTGGACCCTGTGCTCAACCTAACCCCGGAGGCACCCTTGAAGGTAGGGAGGTCCGAGCCCCCACCCTGGCCCTGTCTCCTGTCCGACCCTGTCCTAATACCAACCGTACCTCCAATCCAGGGATGGGCTGAACACCAAATAACAACCTCCCCCAAGACACGGACAATGGGATTAAACTGAAACACACTCACACCGCAATTATCCACAGAGGAGAGACAAAAAGACACCAAAGGGAATAAACCAAAAGGGGGTAAGAGCAAGTCACACCAGGGAACTTTCAGACAGCGCAGACAACAAGTCACTGGTTACCAAAAAGGGGACTGCCATGGACGCTGGGATTTTGCAACAGCTAAGCAGATGCTATCTTCGGCAATAGCAAAAAAAACTCCACAGACTTAATTAGGAGGAGACCAGCTGGAAATGGTGATAGCAAACCTGGTTCTCTGAGAAGCCAGCCACTGCTCCAGGAGGCATTAACTCATAAAGTGCCAGAAGCAGTGGCAAATAAAACAAACGACGCCTGACAGTACAGAGCTCCTCAACAGGAACAAGGTTGCTTGTTGGAAGTGTTCACAGAGCTCAATCAGGTAGTAGCAACCTGCGGGTGCTGATCTGGGTAAAGCATGGTAGATTGTGTAGTAGTGATTTGTAAAAGCGGATCCGGACCATCCATGACAAGAACTCAAAAACAAAGTTTGAATGACAGCGAATTGCCATGGATTTTTAACCATAAAACCTATCTGACTCACCTGAAAGAGGTTGTCCACTATTTCGATAACCCCGTCTCAATCCCCATGTTTGGCCCCATTAAAAAAAAAAAAGCTTATACTCACCCCTCGTGCAGGCGTGGTACCAGCGGTGTCGGAGCTCGTGTTCCTGGGACTCATGTGAGGTTGTTAAGTCTCTCGAGCCCTGTGCCCAATCACTGCTGTCTTTTCTCTCCCCGCCTACGAACATATGAGTAATCAATAGGAAGGGAGATCTGCCGCTGGCTGCTCACTTCCTGTTAAGTAGTTATACATTTGAAGGCGGTAAGAGAGAAGCCGACGGTGATTGGGCACAGGGCTCAAGAGACGTAAGAACCTCACGTGAGCCCTGCCAACACCATGGGAAAACAATGTCATGGGAGGACAGTGTAAGGTTTTTTATTTTAATTGGGCCAAACATGGGGAATGAGTAGGGGGTGTCCTAGTATTGGACAACCCCTTGAATTCAACGCATACATGCAGCATTTTGACATGCTGCACTTTCCTATTTTTCTCATTATTATTATATGGAGTAGTTTTACAGCGCTGTGGTCTTCCTGGGTTCAAATCCCAATTCCACCAAGGACGACATCTGTAAGGAGTTTGTATGTTCTCCCGATGTTTGCGTGGGTTTCTTGTAGGTTCTTCGGTTTCTTCCCACACTACAAAAGACATACTTATAGAAAATTTAGATTGTCAGCCCCAATGGGAAAAGTGTGTGTAAAGTGCTGGTGAATATGTTAACATTAAATCAGCAAGCACAATAAATAATAAATTTTAGTCCAGTGAAATAATCTTTGCATCTATAAAATATTTACTCAAACTAGTTGCTCTTTCTGGGGCTGTAGGAACATAATATGTTGTTTCACTATGGGCTCAATTCATCATTTGCATTTATTTTATTAATTATTTAAAATTTTTGTCTTGTGGCACTCAAGGTCAAATTCTTCAAAATGGCACATGTGGTTCATGAATTTAGAACAAAAATGAAAAAAATACCCTTTATTTTAGTTTTTTTTTATTATTTTTTTACAAGCAAAGATTTGCATGTTCTTGTGAAATGTCGCAGCCAAAAACTTTCAGACATACATAAAATCCCTCCGAAGAGGGGAGAGGGGGACACAGGAATACAATACATTTGCACAAAATCGAAGTCGTAATTGATGAATCAGTTGCCAGCATCTGGAAAACAAAATCCACATTCGCGTTGGCAAATGTGAAAAAAACCAAACAAGCAAACAAGTATAAAAAGGTGCAAATTGAAAGAAAAAACAGTTTAAAAACACCAAGAACTAGACCAAAAAAAGGTGCAAATGCAATAATGAGCTACAAGTCTGATAGATGACTGTCCCACTGACTGGTTAAAGGGAATCTGTCACCCCCTTTTCCCGTTTTAAGCTCTTACTATGGGCATACAGGTAGATGCCTTGCTCCCCAAATATTACTTTAGATTGCTATATGCAAATTAGCCTACCAGGCTACTGGGCGTCGTGGTTCGGCTTCTGGCCGGTTGCTTCCCTGTAGGAAATCCCCGCCTCCGTGCTGCAGTATCCTTCATGTCACCTCCTCTCAGCATCTCAGCAAATCCCGCGCGTGCGCAGTAGAGTGTTATTCAGCCTGTGTTCATTCACGCCTCCTTTGAATCTACTGCGCATGCGCTGTTGTCAGCTCCACTTCCGTTATTGATGCACTGTTCTAAGTTGTCTTCCCGACTTCCTGCCTGCGAGTGGGCGGGGAGACAGACATACACACATACCTGGGCGATTTTGCAGGCAGGAAGTCGGGAGGACAACTTAGAACAGCACACAGATAACGGAAGTGGAGCTGACTCATCAGCGCATGCAGAGTAGATACAATGGGGGTGTGCATGAACTCAGGCTGAAGAACACTCTACTGCGCACACACAGGATTTGCCAGCTGTGACACTGTGACTGTGAAGCTGAGAGGAGGTGACAGGAAGGATCATGCAGCACTGAGGCGGGGATTTCTTACAGGAAAACAAAAGCCCAGTAGCCAAAGCACAGCACCTGGTAGACTGGCAGGCTAATTTGCATATAGTGATCTAAAGTAATATTTTTGGAACAAAGCTTCTGATATGAGACATACAGGTAAGACTACTTTCAACATCCTATTGTAGCGCCCCTGAAACCATCAGGGTGCTACGAGGTTCTGCATCCCCACCAGGATGCAGGGCCTACCCCCTAGGGCCCCGGTAGACCAGTGCCGATCACACACAAAAACTCCAGGTAAAGCCAGTTTTCCCCAATAATCCCCCATACAATGGTACAAAGCTAGGGTCGGACCAATGGATGGCCGCCTAGAGGTGGAGCCAATCCAGTCCACCAGTAGACCAGGTGGGAGTAAAAACCAGTTGCACTAAACCTCTGTGTGGACTACCTTCTTCCGACGTCCGTCACATCACCCTTCCTCTGGGGCCCGGCCCTGCTTGCGGAGGGCCTATACCATCCAGGCTGCAATTAACACCAGCCCCAGTAGTAACATTCTGCAGCGGCGGCTCTATCTAAATAGCCGCAACACCACAAGTGGCATCACGTATGAACACTAATCTAATCCCTTGTAAATACACCCCCATTACAAAAAGGGCCCAGGGCATGGAACAGGGCAACGGCCACCACAGTGACATTCCCAAGATAGACACTGCCCGGGAATGAGTAACCCATATCCCTGGGCGCGACACTATTATCTGTATGCCCATAATAATAGCTTAAAATGGGCAAAGGGGGTGACAGATTTCCTTTACGTTCATGGATATGAATCAAAAAGCTATTTACATGTTTGTATATTGGAATAGAAAATACAATAAAATATAGAAATCAACAAAATATATATTACTTGCCATTGGCTGGTTGTAATCTGCTTCCTTTGTGAGAGCTCAAGGGTAAAGTTACTTTGTTATTTACATTAGAATAAATTGTTTCTCCGGGTTTTGGATGCCCAGATGTGGCCAATATTTGCAAAATTGTATACAGTGAATTAAAGTTTTGGGGTCCTGTTCATTGAAATGCTGTATAGTGGTTACTGCCTTATTTCTGACTATACACTGTGTGCAGAATAATTAGGCAAATGAGTATTTTGATCACATGATACTTTTTATACATGTTGTCCTACTCCAGATGTATAGGCTTGAGCGCCAACTACCAATTAAGTAAATCAGGTGATGTGCATCTCTGTAATGAGGAGGGGTGTGGTGTAATGACATCAACACCTTATATAAGGTGTGCTTAATTATTAGGCAACTTCCTTTCCTTTGGCAAAATGGGTCAGAAGAGAGATTTGACGGGCTCTGAAAAGCCCAAAACTGTGAGATGTCTTGCAGAGGGTTGCAGCAGTCTTGAAATTGCCAAACTTTTGAAGCGTGAGAACCGAGCAATCAAGCGTTTCATGGCAAATAGCCAACAGGGTCGCAAGAAGCGTGTTGGGCAGAAAAGGCGCAAAATAACTGCACATGATTTGAGGAAAATCAAGCGTGAAGCTGCCAAGATGCCATTTGCCAACAGTTTGGCCATATTTCAGAGCTGCAACGTTACTGGAGTATCAAAAAGCGCAAGGTGGGCCATACTCAGGGACATGGCCAAGGTAAGGAACGCTGAAAAACGACCACCTCTGAACAAGAAACATAAGATAAAACATCAAGACTGGGCCAAGAAATATCTTAAGACTGATTTTTCAAAGGTTTTATGGACTGATGAAATAAAAGTGACTCTTGATGGGCCAGAGGCTGGATCAGTAAAGGGCAGAGAGCTCCACTCTGACTCAGACGCCAGCAAGGTGGAGGTGGGGTACTGGTATGGGCTGGTATCATCAAAGATGAACTTGTGGGACCTTTTTGGGTTGAGGATGGAGTGAAGCTCACCTTCTTCAAGCATTGGTAGATGAAGAAGTCGGTATCATTCAAGAAAAACATGATTTTCATGCAGGACAATGCTCCATCACATGCATCCAACTACTCCACAGCGTGGCTGGCCAGTAAAGGTCTAAAAGATGAAAAAATAATGACATGGCCCCCTTGTTCACCTGATCTGATCCCCATAGAGAACCTGTGGTCCCTCATAAAATGGGAGATCTACAGGGAGGGAAAACAGTCCACCTCTCGGAACAGTGTCTGGAGGCTGTGGTGGCTGCTGCATGCAATGTTGATCATAAACAGATCAAGCAACTGACAGAATCTATGGATGGTCGGCTGTTGAGTGTCATCATAAAAAAGGTGGCTATATTGGTCACTCATTTTTTGGGGTTTTGTGCAGTTATATTGGTTTATCTGGTGAAAATAAGCAAGTGAGATGGGAATATATTTGGTTTTTATTAAGTTGCCTAATAATTCTGCACAGTAACAGTTACCTGCACAAACAGATATCCTCCTAAGATAGCCAAATCTAAAAAAAAAGCCACTCCAACTTCCAAAAATATTAATCTTTGATATTTATGAGTCTTTTGGGTTGATTGAGAACATAGTTGTTGATCAATTATAAAAAAAATCCTCTAAAATACAACTTGCCTAATAATTCTGCACACGGTGTACTGCGTATCTGGCATTTCTTTTCTGCTTTTGTGCGCGGATCAGGTGCTGTTATTCCTTTGTTGTTCTATTGAAATTTAAACTGTTTTCACTGTAACCCCTTTGGTTGGGATGAAAGAGAAGCGTCGGGAATTTTTCTTGTATGCTTCACATTTAAAAAAAAATGTTTCAATGAGAGGTACAAATGTGAAAAATATATATTTGTAAACATATTAGCCTTGATAATTCTTATTAATAAAAGACTATTAACTCCTTCCTGCCATGGCCAATTTTAGTTTTTGTGCTTTCGCTTTTTGCTACTATCATGCCTAGAGCCATATATTTTCAATTTTCATCTATTATATTCTATATTATATTGTATATTATATTCTATATTCATCTATATAAGGGCTTTTTTATTTTGCAGGATTCAAAGGCGTAGATAGGGGTTCAGCACAGGGGGGGGGAGGGTTAAACATCTGAGAGGTCCCCTAACCAGGTAAGGCATTAGTCACATGTTGCATTTTTTCATGCGTTTTTTAGTACAGATTTGTCCGAAAACCTGAAGAGAATCCTGATGGCAGCAAAGTCAATTACATTTCTGAAGTGTCACGCACACGTAGGTTATTTGTGACTTACAGATTTGGTGCAGAAAATAATCTGCTGTATATCAATTCTTTCAGCCTTTTTGCAGCGTTTTTTTCACCCATTGACTTCATTGAAGTTAGTCAAAAATGCTATAAAAATGCAAGTAAAAAAAATCATTGCTTATGTTTTTGCAGCGTTTTTGCTTGTTTTTTTTGCATTTCGGCCCCCTTCACACGTCAGTGATTCTGGTACGTATGTGCTTTTTTTTTATACGTACCAGAATCACTGACATACGCAGACACATTATATTCAATGGGTCTGCTCACACATCAGTGATTTTTCACTGAACGTGCCTCCGTGCAGCGTACACGCGTGTCCGTGATTCTGCACGGAGATAAGTCCGTTTTTTTCTGGCATCACTGATGACCCACGGATCTGTGTGTGATCCATGAAACACGTACCAGAAAAACACTGACATATTAAATAATAAACATTTTCAACTCGCCTTTCCAGCGATTCGCTGTGCAGCCACTGCTCTCTGCAGCTCCTGCCCAGCTCATGAATATTCATGAAAGCAGGAACAGCCGACCCGGAAGTAGCTGCAGAGCCGAGGAGTTCAGCACCATGGACAGCAGAAGCGAATGCAGGTGAGTAATGTCCATTTGCAATCACGGATCACGGATTGCACCTGGATAACCCACGTGTGCCGTGAATCACGGAACACGGAGGGACATGTGCATGTTTTACACGTCAGTGAAGAATGTCAGTGTTTTTCACTGACGTGTGAAACGGGCGTTAGACAGCAGTGAATGCTATAGAGATAGATAAAAACCTATTTGACCTCAGTGTTAATAAGAATGTTACATACCCCTCTGGGTGTCCCTGGGGCACATTCATATTGTAACTATGCTCCTGTATTGGCTACAGGTGTATTAATCATATTGTAATGGTTTTGTGTAGATATTTAATTTTGCACCTTGGTCTCCTCATTTGTGTGCACTGGCTTAGTTCTTGTGAGACTTCAATACTCTGACATCTTGACACAATAACTCACATGCACCCTGTTTATTTTCTTTTATCTATATATATGTTTATCTATTTACCCTATGTATTACACTATTACAATTTTTACACAAGCAATGTGATAGTTTGATTCTGTTGCCACACGGTACTGCACCTCACTTAAGGCGCAGGATTCATCTCGGGTAAGGGGGGATTAACCACTGGTGTTTCCACATTTCACCTTACATACAGCTTAGGTACCTTCTCACTGGGGACTGGACTATGGTAGGCAGGGGGGTGGTCATCATGATGCCTGTGACTTTCCCGGTCACTAGGACAACCACCTGGGGGGCGGGCACCACTTGGGGTAGAAGTAGGAGCAACCTGGACACAATCTTCAGTCTAGTCGGGACTTCAGTTCTGGCAGCATGACACCACTTTCTTCTTTCTTTTTCTTCACGGAGCCTGCGGCTTGGAGTGGGAAGCTCAGCCCGGTTTCCTCACTTCTGGAGAGACATCCCTTGGGAAAGTACACTTTCAAATACAGGTTGCTACCTCTAACTTTTCCGGCTTTGGCTGTAGCTCATCACGGCAGAGGGCAACCTAAGGACAGTTAGTAAAGACCTGGAACCGCGACTGCCGTGTCCGTCCTTCATTGCTGGCGCCGGTCTATTTTTTCAGTCTATTGCTGAGAGGCACTTGGTATTTAACACTAGAAGTCCCAGAAATTTTTAGCTCCATAAGGTTCCAATGGTAGAAATGTTAAATGACCCCTCTCTGGGACTTCTAGTGTTAAGGCACTCTCTCACTAGGGGAGGTGCCTGAGCAATGTTGTTGTTAGTTACTGTTCAGTTCCCTTACTAGCTAGTTGTCAGGTCCTCTTGTCCACTGTTCGTGTCCTTGCCAGTGTACATTCCTCACCCCAACCCTGCCAGTACTCCAGTACCTGCCTTAGCTGGACCGGTGGTCCTTGTGTATACTAGTGACTATCCCTGTCCATCCTGGCCATGTTATCTGCCTCAGCCGTCCCAGGGGTCTCTGTCTATACTAGTAACTGTACCTGTCCATCTTGGCCTTGCTCTCTGCTTCAGCCATCCCAGTGATCCCTTTCTACACTAAGAACTGCCTGTTTTCAACCGTGTCCGTCCTTTCCCTGGGGGGTCAGCTGCCACAATCTCGGTCACTGCCCTGGGAGTGGCACATGGCTTTAGGTGCTTACTCAAATCACTCCCTCTAAATGGGGAGCTTGGGTCCCCCCTGTGGTCCAGTGGGTCCACTTCTGCTTGCTGTCTTACCATCTCCAGTGGCAAGCGTTACACCCCTCCATTTGCTCCCATGTTATATAATGGCCCTGACAGTACTCCCTACCATGTATTAGGAGCCTTCTACAGTACTACCTACAGTGTATGAGGGATCCCCCCACAGAAACCTCCACATTGTAAAATGGATACCCACACTCACATTACACGTTTTGATAAAAATAAATAACATCATATACCCATCTAATCCAGGATCCTGAAGAGTCCACCCGGCAAAGTGCAGACAGATCATCGCAGTGTCATAGCATGCACAGGACATCAGAGTCCCAGCAAGGCGTGATGACATCCTCTGTGTGCGCTGGAGCCATTATTCTGCAGTTCTGCAGTACATTCAGAAGTTAGAGTCAGTTCAAAGGTGGGTAACTATATTACTACAAGGAATGGAAGGCCTCCCATATGAGAGGTTGGAAAAGTTGGATTTGTTTAGCTTAGAAAAAAGACGTCTCAGAGGATATCTCATTTATATGTATAAAAACATGTGTGGTCAATATAAAGGACTGGCACATGACTTATTCCTTCCAAAGACAATACAAGGACCAGGGGGCACTCACTGCGAGTGGAAGAAAAGCGATTCCGACAGCTAAATAGGAAAAGGTTCTTTACAGAATGAGCAGTCAGACTGGAATGCCCTACCGCAAGAGGTAGTAATGGCAGATACTATAACAGCTTTTACAAAAGGGCTGGAGGATTTCCTCAGTACACACCACATTGTCGGATATACAGTACATGACTTAGGCCCTGTGCGCACTTACCGGATTTTGCCGCGGATTTTCTGCGGATTTGCTGCATGTTTCACTGCAGAAAATGTTCATAACATCTCTGCAGTGAATCACCAGCAAAACCTATGGGAAAAAAAAATCCTGTGCGCACTAGGCGGAATTTGACAGCTGCAAGTTTTGCTTCAGGATTCCCGTAGCAAAAACAACTGCATGTCACTTCTTTTCCGCACGTCGCTGCGGGATTTCACTCCATTGACTGCCATGTAATCGTGAAATCCCGCAGGGAATAACGCAGGCAGCAAATTCTGTGCGGTTCACTGCGTTTTCCTGCGTTATTCCCTGCGGTATTTCGCGGTTTACCTACGGTAATGTTCCTCCCTCCCTGCGTTTTGCAGGGAAGTGATGACATTATGACAGGAAGAGGAAGCGGAGCAGAGAGTAAACACACACACATCACAGACACAGACAGACATCACAGACATAGAACACAGACATATAGAACACACATAGAAATCAAACGGAAATGTAGAAAACAAAACACGTGGGCTCCGCTGTATATTTACCGTCCAGCCGAGGTAAGCACACAGTGGCGGCCCGGTATTCTCAGGCTGGGGAGGGAGAGGGGCAGGGTTAATTTCCCCCGCCTCCCTCCCACCTCCCGCAGCCGAGAATATCAGCCGCAGCTGCCCCGGGACTGTCACATCCATTATGCGGCAGTACCGGAGTGTCCCCGGCTCTTCCTGCTGCCGTGATGCAGTGGCAGTCAGGGTAATACAAGGAGCTAATGGCGGCGGATCACCGCCACTAAGTCCAGGCTTGATCATGGCAGCGTCTATGAGACAGCTGACATGATCAACCCGTAAGTAAAGTGAAAAAACACAAATAAGCCTCATTCACCCTTTTATTAACCCCTCCCGAAACAAAGCTCCGACGTAATCCACAGCTCCGGCGTAATCCACAGGTCCTGCGCTGCTTACATTCAGCCGCGACTGACACACAGCGCTGAATGAATGCAGCCTCGCAGCGAGACAGCAGAGGTAATTACCGGTCATTTCCCACGGCCGGTAATGTGAACTCACTAACGACCGTGAGAAATGCAGCGATCTGTCCTCTATCTATCTATCCCTCTATCTATTCTTCTATCTGTCTCTTTATCTATCTATCTATCTACGATCTATCTCAGAAGGAAATAATTTTTTTTTTTTCAATGTACTTTATTGCATTGAATGCAATAAAGCACATGAACCAACCCACACGCGGCAAAACTGCGGCAATACCGCAAACAATACCGCGGTAAAACCGCAGCAAACCGCGGCAAACCGCATGCGGTTTTCGGGTGCGGTTTGCCGCGGTTTTTTACCGCGGGTGTGGTAATCTTTGAATACCTGCGGAATTTTCTTGAGAAAATTCCATTTTCCAGTGCGCACATAGCCTTAATGACAAAATGTATAATTGGCGGCGGAAGGTGGAACTAGATGGACCTGGGTCTTTTTTCAAACTAGGTAACTCTGTCACTATGTACACCAGAGGCTGTGGTCTGTGGAACACAGAGCGATAGTAGAGGGAGATCATGTTTTCCTGCTCTACTGCAGTAGAGACTGATTATATTCGCATGTGCAGCAGGCCAATATACTGTAGCTAGCTGTGAGAGTAGCTCTGGGTGGTTCCCTCTGATTGCAGGGCCTGGGATGGCCAAACCCTCTGCCCCTACCATCCCCCTCCCTGGTAGCTATGATACTGGCAGGATTAGATGTAATTTTGAATCACACCACTTTACCAAATGTACAAGAAAATAAGAATAAAAATTCAATTACAGTGAAGTATTGCAGAAAAAAACCCACAATTCAACTATTTTTTTTTTTTGCTTTTGTGCTTACAGTGTTTATTGTGTGGTAAAAATTACCTAGCAACATGATCTGACTCGCCCACCCCAGGGCTTTGGGACACCTGGTGCCGGGCCGGACTAGTCCGGGGGTAGTCAGTGGTGGCGGGGCCCGACTCCGTGACCCTGGCGGGGTCAACTAATATGGCAGTTGTGGGGGTGATAACTTTAATTAAAGTTTGTGGAAATATTCATGACGCCACCTGTGGATTGTGGCTAAGGAGCCGCCGCTGCTGGATGAGACCTACGGGGCTGATGGATTAGCAACTGGGATGGTTCTGCTCCCCACAGGTGGAGCGGTACCCCGGGGCAGCCGTTGGTGCTTATTAAAGCCTATGGTGCTTTTGTGGATGGTGCAGTGCAGGGCGAAATAAAGAAGGCAATACCAGGGGGTGCAGTTTCAAGGTTTTTACTCACTTTTCCAGGGCTGCAGCAAACTGGTTGCCTTTGGATTGCTGAAATTCACTGTCAGGGACCTCCGCCGATCCCGGGTCCCGAGTAGTTCTTAAGGTAAATGCCGGTGCACCCTTGGTTGTGTCTCCTTCCTAGACTGACTTCAAGGCCTTGACCTTTATAGATAAACTTGTCTCAGCCTCCACCATAGGTTCTGGTCAAGAAGGCTTGCCTGGATGGAATCTTGCCCTCTTCCCAGGGGATCTACGGTGGGTTGTGGCCCAGGGCGCTTGCAACCACCCTGGGCCTTCGGTGTTTACTTTTGGAAATGTCTTTCTTCCCTTAGTTTCTAGGGACCGTCCCTGGATGCAGCCTGATCCCTCCACCCGATGTTCTAGTGGAACAGGCAACTAGCTTGGAAGCCTTCCGTGGCCCTGGAATCCTTTCTTCACAGTCTGTGGTGTCACCTGGGCCTAGCTGGGCCCCAGGGTCTCCACCAGGAAGCTTCACTCTCTGTCACTTTTCTGAGGTCTCAACCTCTCTCTCCTTCTCCAACTCCTCACTCTCCAACTCTCCACTTCACTCTACTGACTGAACTTGACCTTCCTGTATCTGCTCTCACTTGCTGTTGGCTCCTCCCACTTTCCCAGTTGCTAGTCCCCACCATATGGGAGAAGAGATGGGTCTTACGGCCCCCCAGCATGCAGCATGGGGGTAGCTGCCACTATCTCCGGTCCCAATATATGCCTAACAATAGGTGAAGTGTGAATTTGCCTGTGAACCGGCATTTACCCTTGTCCTTACCCAGGATGGGACATCACACCTCTGGCTGGGGTGCAATGTCTCTGTGGCAACGTACGCCTCAGGGGCGCCACAGATCCATCTCAGGTTAGGGTCACACGGCCACAGATTTGCTCATGCAAGAGAATCGTGTTGATTATGCAAATGATATTCTGTCAGAGTTTTAGCCGAGTGCTATTTTACTATGATCCACTTCTCTGTGCACTGTCATTGTGTGAAGTGTACAGTCACAGAGTGATCTGTGTTGCTGGCTCACTTCTGTAGAAACTAATCGGCAAAAGAACACAGCGAAATGTCAGTGCACGAGATCAGGGTACCTTGTGTTCAGAGACCAGTGCTGCCATCCGCAAGTGACGTCAGCGCACTGTGACAGAGCAGAACTAGCCCAGCCCCTGAAACGAGCGTCACTGATGATGCTTCATTTCAGGGAGGAACAGAAACTGTAGCTGGTACTTCTCTCTGCCGACCGATTCTCTGGCTATACGTCACCCAGTTCCCTATAGACCAACTGTGACCTGGTTCCATGCAGTCCCTCCCGAGAAAGAGGTACCTCTGGTGCAGTCTGACGTACCCATGGTGTTGGGGGGTGCCTCCTCTCATTCTAGGTCACCTGCAGTTTCCCGTAGGATTGAAGCCTGTTTCTATTGTGGTCACAAGTGTCATTATATTGACTAAACTCAAAACTGTAATTCCATCTAAAAAGCCAACTCTCCCAGGTCGCGTTGAGGAAGGTGACCTGGATGCGTACATTTCCTCCGTTTTTTCCGCTTTTTCAGCTAAGGATTTTCAGGGACAAAAAGGGGATACTCCTATCACTCCTCAGGATAATGTTAGGTCTTGTTATCCCCCAATTCTACTCCTGAGTGTATGGTTACAAAGTCAGTTTTTCCATGTATATCCCAATGTTTGATTCTATCTGAAAAACATGTGGAGAATGATGGTCTGGGTGTGGATAGTTTCTCCATAACACAAGTGTTCCCTTTCAAAGTCTCTAAGGCTCATTTGGAGAGAAACCGTGTTAACCTTCCCACTCCTCAGGTCAATCCTAGGCCTTGAAGTTCCCCCGGGAGATGTGGTCAGAGGTGGGTGGCTGGGATTTCTGAGTGTAAGGTTATGCAGCCTAGTGGTGTTTACTCTATTGTCGGTCCTTCTAGGAGGTTACCAACTTCCAGCAAACGCATGCAGGGTATTAAATGTGCAGGTCCGGGTCTGTGTGTCAATGACTACGTATGGGTGTTCACAAAAAACAACATCTGGGGCTCAGGGCTCAAGGTTCCTCGGTTCGTACCATGTTGTGGACATCGTTAACCCTATGCCTCAAGCTAATCCCCGGTACTATATGTCCATAACGTTGTGCACAGGTCATCGCTCAGGAGATGTGTTGCGTCTGCTGAGTCTATGTCATTACCATGTCCATTGTTGTGTGTTACTGGTTCCCGTTAAGGTCAGTTCACATTAAGTGTGGGTTGTATCCTATTTTGCAGAGGTGTTTTCCGGGTGTTCTCAGTCGTGAGGCTCCAGAGGCCCCTCGTTAAGTGGACAGTACTGTCACGGCCGTCCCTCTGTTACTAGAGACATGTGACAGAATCTGGGCCAGAATCTCTTTTTGCCATTTGAGACTCCTCCCATTAAACAAATTCCCTTTCCTTTGGTGCGGAAAGGGTTAAGGTCAATCAATTAATGCTTTCCAGTAGCTTCTAACTCCTGGCCTCAGGTGTTTCTGGTTGGTGACCACTCACTTCCCCTATATATGGTCACATCTCCCAGTAGAGGGCGCTAATTATTCTGAATCCATTCTGTAGCTAGACCTTGAAGTGGAAGGAGCTGCTGGACACCTTATTGCTGTGAAGAGGTGCAGGCTTCAGTCCTGGTGTCTGACTGCAGCCGTGAATCCATTATCCTTTTGTTGTTTCCCCTGTCTGTCATACCTTCCCTTCATGTTGTATTAGTGCAGCAGTGGGACTAGAGATTTTTACCTGCCAACTCACTAGCCAAGGTTATCGCAGTGTCTCTTTGGGTTTAGGTATCCTGCTCGGATACAGGTGCGGAACCTGTATAAAGACTGGCTATGAGTGCAGTGTGCAACTGCAGGTCAGTGCAGAAGGTGTCCCATCTTCCCCCTCACTAGCACTAGGGGCCACCGTTGTTAAAGTGTCCCCTTATTTGTTGTGGTCTAACCTCTGCTTGTTGTGTGTCTTGCCGTGTGCTGGACCTTCCCCAAGTCTGTGCGTTACAGTCTACCAGCTTGTTGCCTTAGCACCAAGTATAGCGACCAGCTATGAAGAGCAAGTCTCAAGATGGTGACTTTTGTGAATAGGCCCAAATATAAGAGCATAACTGAATGCACATATACTTGCCTTTGGGATTGGAAGATTAAGTGCTAAACTGGACATAGAGTGATACTGCCAGGCATAGGGGCTGCTTGAAGCCGGATGCGATAACGTGATGGAAGTGCTCGATGCAACAGTACGATAAGGGTAAGGTGGGAACCACTTGATGCAAGTATACTGTCTTGGTGTGATTTCTGTTGGGAATCTTTGTCTGTCATTATACCGATAATGGGGGCTCTGGGTGCTGCTACTTTGGTAGACGTGAGCTAGATGTCACTATTCTGAGGGGCTCTGAGTGTAGATGGCGACCGTCAATCAGAGCTTAATGTGGCTCCTGAGCTAAGAATGGTTTGGGACCACTGATCTGTATGATACTGAAGCTATACGGTGCAAAGTACTGTTTTATTCCTTTTAGAAGCTCAATGGTTCATTAAAGTTGCATTCTACTGCATCTAAGAGGACAAGAGAGACCAGGAACCAACTACCCTGTTTCCCCCAAAATAAGATCTCCTCCGAAAATAAGCCATAGTAGGATTTTTGGGGCTTTTTTTGAGTATGCCTAAAATATAAGCCCTATTCCAAAAATAAGCCCTAGTTGTGCCCTCTTTGTAAACTGTAACCATCAAGTATAGTGCGCCCCTGTTATGTGACACAGTAAAGCAATTTTTTACCATCAATTTTACAATTTTATTCTTTTAGGGGGTCCCTCGGTGATGTCTTACACCCTGCTCACATAATCCTGAATGTGCATAGGATGTGTACATACAGTACGTGAGAAATAATAGCAGCCATTTATGGTCAGTATTGAAAAAAAATGTATGGAGAAAAGTTAGAGCAATTTGACCAAAAATCCTTTTATTTACTAAAGATATTTTTTTTCTTTTGAAATTTTGAAGGAAATGATGTTTAATAATGCAATCACGACCTGGTTTTTATGGTGACTTGGATATGTTCTAGACCCGTAATTACAATGTTAGCTTTGGGCTGCTTTTACTGGTTCTCAGGAAAATAATTCCCATAAGACTGGTGGTGCTCTGTAAACATGAAATCACTGGCAGGAATCTAGAGCAGACATAGGAGAAGGAGTCTGGGCTGATAGTTGGTGCTGGTAGACCACTAACCATGTGATAAGGCCATAATCACAGTATTTCTACTCAAGTGTACTTTATATCACACACAATTACGATCCGCAACTAAGAAAATAATCCGTACATTACTAGTGTTCCTTAGACCACCCACGGAAGAAACAATATTATTCTCAAATTCAAAACATGTTATATCGGAAATAAATGGACATTGATTAAAGCAAAATATACATCTGGTCAAACCTTCCTGAACCTCTGCAACCCTCAAAAACCTACAGGCCATGTAGGGATCTTAGCTGCACTGTCCATTGTTTCAGGGCTTGATGGGGTGGTGCACGATACGTGTATTAAAAAGACACCAAACAGATCCTTCCTGTCATACACTGCCCCTCCAAAGAAGAGCCACATACTCGATGCCTTTCCCAACTGTATAATTTGTCCAGAATGGTACTGTAACACTCGCAGCCACTGTAGGGGCAGCAAGTGGGTTTAGTGGAACTACTGGACCACAGTGGGACCCCGGGCTTACCCTTTAGTGGGAGAGGCAGACGCCAGGTAGTATTCCCAGGGCAGTGAACAGGACTGTAGCAGATGACCCTCAGGACAGGTGACGGACTCAAGTACACGCAGGATGACTGAGGCAGGCTGGACAGGTGGGTACGGTCAGGTATGGTCGACACGGCAGAGACAGATAGGTAAGGGAAGGCAGGTACAGGTGATGGATACAGGGGTAACAGAACCTGACAACTAGCTAGCAGACTGGTATAT
Source organism: Anomaloglossus baeobatrachus (assembly GCF_048569485.1). NCBI lineage: Eukaryota > Metazoa > Chordata > Amphibia > Anura > Aromobatidae > Anomaloglossus > Anomaloglossus baeobatrachus. The sequence continues at coordinate 94,330,659 of NC_134354.1, read as the reverse complement.
TGACTAACTGATCACAATGCCCAGGTACCTCCCCTAATGTGAGGGTGCCTTAAATACATAGTGCCTCTCAGGAAATAGGCTGAAAGGAATTTCCAGGAAATGTTGTGCCGGCCCTATAAGAGGAGGGCTGGTGTGCACACGCGCGCCCTAAGCACAATCCCGGGAGACAAGGGCTGCGCGCACAGGCCCTGGGAGAAGGAGGCAGGAGCACACGTGGACGGCCGAGGAAGTGCGGGGGAGGTCGCGACCCAGACGAGGTAGTGAGTAAGTTAGTTTCCCTACAGAGACGCCAGCACTACAGATCCCCAACCAACATACAGTATAATGACCACACAGTTGCTTACTGCTACGCCCAGCCAAACACAGCACAAACTGGGGCAGTCCTATTCAATCAGGACCAAAGGTTTTGAAACTGACACAAATTTCGGTCTTCAAGAAGTTTGCTGCTTTAGCGCTTTAGCACAATTATCAGCATCTCATCAGTTGTTAAACTTTTTACTGACATATACATGAAGTTTAGGCAAAACTCAATATTCTTGAATCATGCTTGTAGATAGAAATCAGCTTCTGTACAACATAGTGACTGATGACCATTTCGTGGCTAATTAGTGCAATTTCTGTGTTTTTGTTTGTTCATCCTATTTTTTGAATATCGAACACAGATTCTCAATGGGATTGAGATCTGGGGAGTTTCCTGACCATGGACCCAAAATTTCAAAGTTTTGTTCACTGAATCACTTAATCATCACTTTTACTTTATGACATGGTCTTCATCATGCTGAAAAAAGCATTGTTCATTACTAAATTGCTCCTGGATGGTTGGGATAAGTTGCTCTTGGAGGACGTGTAGATCCCATTCAATGGGGAACTCGAGCATTTTTCCAGACGGGTTCCGAGAAAAATGTTTGTGTCCCCCATTGACTCCCAATATACTCGTTACATGAGTCGAGTTTGTCTGAGTGTCTGACTACTCGTTATGAGTACCGAGCACCGAGCATGGTAGTGCTCACTCATCACTAGTGTATATCCATGACTGACAGCTCATTTAAACAGCTCAGCCAGCCCCCTTCTCCGTCTATGTATCTACACAGTGATTGGCGATCTGGGCACATGGAATAATTTGCGTATATTAGTGAGCTATATTACGTACAATTGGACGACCCCTTTCACACATTACACTTGAACAATTACAAAACTAGACAAGTAGCAAACACTGATGCGCTCACATGTAGATAAAAATCTATGAGTATTTTTAGATTTTATTTCTAAATATTTTTCTACATTTTGAATAGATGACAATTGACGCCCACGATGAGTTTTAGGTGCATTTTTGATGTTGTGTGTTTTTGTAGCATCATAAACGCAGCGTTTTACAGTTCCAACAAATCATTTTTTAGTGTGTTTCATAAAAAATGAATGTAATCTGCACATGACTGTATCGATAAAGTTTTGCCAAAGCCAAATTCCAGGAAGTATCAAAAACGAAGCAGTTTTGTTCTAAACATGATATAGCAAAAAGAGACAAAAATACAGCAATAAAAATGCCATAGAACACAAAAAGGGCACAAAAATATAATGCAATAACACAAGTAGCCTAATCTACGTAATACATGGTTCCCCAATTCCATTCCTCAAGGACCCCAACAGTGCATGTTTTCAGGATTTCCTTAGGGTATGTGTGCACGTTGCTTTTTACCTGCTTTTTACCTGCTTTTTTGCTGCTTTTTCTTCTGCGCTGTTTAATGCCAAAATGGATGTGTTCTTCTATTCAAGCAAAGTCTATGGGAATTTGGGTTTCTTGTTCACACTATGTTGTTCAAAATGCTGCCTTTTTGAGGCAGAACTTTGGTCAATTTGGCTCATCATGGGAACGTGGCCTGAAAATGTGAATCAAGAAAAAAAAAGAAAGTGGTAAAAGTTCGCCCTCTGGTGGCAGATTGGGGCACAGTTTTATATTGTGAATTACATGCTTAATAGCATCCAAATTGTCTCTCCAGGAAAGAAGAAAAACTCTAGCGCCACCTTTTGGAAGTAGCAATCCTAAAAGTCACAAGTGGCCTTTTAAAAAGCCTTTTCATATGACCTAGGAAAAATGCCATATCAGAATCCCAATTTCCAGACACGGTGTTTCAGGGTGATTGCCCCTCGTCAGTGCAAAGTGTGGGTAACTGATCTGGCTTATGAGAAGTTTTTTGGGCATCACGGGGGAAGCCTATTCTCCTTATGGAGACCCGACAAACCAGTCTGGCTGTTAGTGGTGAGGGGACTTATAGCTGCAATGTCCCTCTGGGCATTCTATGACAAGTTTCACACTTGCGTTGTGCGGCATCCGTTGCATTGCGTTGTGTGACGGATGTAACGGATGCGTTACATATAGTGGCACAACTGATGCGACGGATCCTGCAAAACAAGGCAATCCAATCAAGCTTTTTTTTCAGCGATTTACTCAACTGAGCATGCGCAGTGCACCCTGTTCACATTTACAATGGTGTTCCAGCAGTCATTTTGATTGTTATGCAGTTTTTTTTCTGTCTGAGAACCCAGTCCCGCCCTTTAGCCATGATTATTCAACTTCCTATATAGCCAGGTCCCTTGCTTCCCATACACAGCAGGTTTCAGCCGCACATAGAGGTAACATTTATTTAGGTACCCATGCACACAAGCAGGTTTTAACCGCATATAGAGGTAACATTTTGTTAGGGACCCCATAAATAAGAGATTACCGTGAAGTGGGTATGGGGCAGTAATGAATTGATCAATACATTAGCTAAATATCTCTTTTTTTCAAAATAATCCTCAGCAGTTATGCAATATCACCCAAAAATTTTTTTTCCATTTTTCATATGGCTAGTTGTATTTTTCATTCTTTATGTATCATAAAGCAGTTATGGTTATTCATATTTCTCTGAATTTGGTGTGCAGCTTTCACTTCATATAGATTATGTATTTTTTGGCTAGCATCGTGTTCACATTTACAATGGTGTTTCAGCAGTCATTTTGATTGTTATCCATTATAAAAATGACGGACGCCGACGGAATCCTGCACATCACGTTTTTTTGACGCTCTGGGAAGCGCAGAAAAACGCTACATAATGCGTTCTTTCTGCCCGGCGGATGCAACGCAGTGTCGGCCGGCGGATACAACGCAAGGCCATCCATCGCAATGCATCGTCAATACAAGTCTATAAGAAACAGTGCACATCCGTTAACGAATTGCGCTGTTTTCCAAAGCGGCGGATTGCGATGGCTGCCAAACAACACAAGTGTGAAAGTACCCCATGTCCTGTTGTGTATAAATATGTGACTCTTCAGATTTTGTGTTATACCATGCCTGATGAAGAGACCTGAGTAGTCTCGAAAGCTTGCTATTATTACCATCTTTTCAGTTAGCCATTAAAAGGTATCAACCACTGAGGACTTTCTGTTCTTTTAAACAAACTTTTTTAATGCTCAATAGCTGCATGTATTTGACATCCATCGCACAATTAAGACATATAGTCTGTGCGAATTGATTCGTAGAATTCGGTCCATCAGTCAGGTTGGTAATCTGTGGACATTGGGCAGGAATGCTAAGAATCACCTCAAATCTCACATCTCATATCTTCTTTTGGTTAGCCGGTCTGGCATACCAGGAGGTAAGAGGCAGTTCTCAGAGTCAGTGGCCACAATCTATTGATGAAGCCATTGGAGCAGGTCCTGCAACTCAATTTGCACAAACCTTATTAGAAAACGTAGAAGTGACTTCAGCAATAGCTTCACATTGACTTAGAAAGTTATATACAAAGTATATTTTACACATGGATATTCAATACATTATCAATATTCCGCTTGTGTATATGGTATGGGGATAACTGTGTCTATATAAAAAATAGTGTAAGATCAAGATAAGCAACAATGGAGCCAATTATGGTGCTCACACATGACCACTGAGGAAGGATTCTCCGGTCGTGATGGTTAGTATACCCACTTAACCTAATAAATAACACACCGACTGCATGTGACTTGGTTAAACAAATTGGCCACAGCAGCCTTTATTACCTATTATTAACATACTAACACAAGGGGGCGCCGTCCAACGGGCGACCCCAAACAAATAATAGGTAACACATAAATAATAACTGTACATGTAACCCCATGTAGGCCCGGTCCAGAAACCACTTCCTCCACCAATATCCCTGGCCGCAACACTCCGACCCAGAGATGAGGTATTAATCACCCCGTGGATTAATACCCCCCAAACCTTGCAGAACCCCGTGCCTGCAATTTACCGGAACCCGGAGACACCATACCAAGACAGTGCCTCTCAGTCCAGCCACCAATCCCTTACAACCGCCTCTGGACCAGACCTACCCCCGCTGCTGCGACAGAACATACGACTCTTAACCTGTATTCCCCTTTTTTTTTTTTTTTTTTATAAAACCGCATCATTCCATTTTCTCATTTTGTTTTCTTCTTTTTTTTTTTTTTTTTTTATAAACAAACATAGCCAAAACGAACTCGCAAAACACAAGGGCGGGTGGGGCGGGAATCCTTTACTGTCCGGAGTCACAAGGAAGGTAAGACCCCTCCCCTATAGTTTATATACTAGCCCCCTCCCCACCCTACAGTGACCCTATTCCACCAATCCCCTATAAGGGCCCATAATGCCCTTTAATTCACTTTATTAACCCCTCACTCCCTCCCTTCCCTCTGGTCATGTCGCCCCTCCCCCCTATGGGGTCCATGGCTTTCTTGACCACTGAGGAAGGATTCTCCGGTCGTGATGGTTAGTATACCCACTTAACCTAATAAATAACACACCGACTGCATGTGACTTGGTTAAACAAATTGGCCACAGCAGCCTTTATTACCTATTATTAACATACTAACACAAGGGGGCGCCGTCCAACGGGCGACCCCAAACAAATAATAGGTAACACATAAATAATAACTGTACATGTAACCCCATGTAGGCCCGGTCCAGAAACCACTTCCTCCACCAATATCCCTGGCCGCAACACTCCGACCCAGAGATGAGGTATTAATCACCCCGTGGATTAATACCCCCCAAACCTTGCAGAACCCCGTGCCTGCAATTTACCGGAACCCGGAGACACCATACCAAGACAGTGCCTCTCAGTCCAGCCACCAATCCCTTACAACCGCCTCTGGACCAGACCTACCCCCGCCACAGGACAGGACACGTGACCCCTTACGTGGCCTGGACCCGCCACACACCCAAGGCTTGCTCCACCATCACGCAAACCCAAGGCCCATAGATCAGAACCAATCTCAGTAAGGTGAACCCCATCACCCCTTCGAAACTGCCACTTTGGCGACTCCAGATCCGCACGTCACACTACACTACCGCCGTTTCTCCGCACGAAACGCGCAACCACCCTGTTCACATGATCCCGGGCGCGATTCAGCTTCTCAACTGACCGTGCCCCCCTCCACACCAATGTGGCCACAATCCGACCATACCACTATCAAACCCGGATACCTGGTCCATAAACGCAATAGATCCATCTTGATGTCCCAGATCAAATCACGTGATGCCCGCACTCCCAAGTCACTTCCCCCCCACGTGCAAAAACCAACACGTTCGGAGGTCTATCCACCCTGCAATAGTATTCAAACTCCGTCACGCCCCGCTCCATTCCAAGCCCCGCACACCGAACCACTTGACCAACGCAAGCGATCTGTCCACCCAACTGCCGACCATTCAGGCGAGCATCGGCCCGACGGGCCCCCCAGAACACGAAGGAGAGCCCCAGAATCCATATCAGGCAGATTCCTACAACCACCAAAACTTTTACCAAAACAAACCCCACCAACACCAATTTTTTAGCATGAAACCCCGACAAAGTCACAACCAACTACTCCATAAAGCCCTCACTGGGACAACAACTGTGGGCGCACATAACCCCGAAAAACGATAAGACTCCCACCAACCGATTCGTCCCACCATGTCATCACCCAGGCCACAACGCGAAGCCTCCGCAGCCGCCCCGATCCTGAAGGAATGAGGCCCATAATCTCCCGAGCATTCCCCCGCCCAGCGCAAACAACTCCTCAGTACGGCCACAAACTGGTAACGAGACAAACCAAGACCCATCCACGTGCCATAACAGCAGGCCCGGAGGACCGCCCCCAAGCCGCAAAACTTCCTCACCAACTGCCCCGGGCACCACGCATCCATCACAACCAACCTGCCTCGACCCATCAGGTCTGTTTTTTGGACCGCCTAAGCTGACACTCTACTCTCCGTCCCACCAATGCCACAACCTCGGACATCAGACCACCCCCCCTGAACCTGGAAGGGCTTACCAACGCCCCAAAAAAAAGGCTAACACAAAAGCCGTTTCAAAAGCACCCTCTCATAAACTGAGACACAAATTTCCCGCAAACCGTCCACCAATTGCCATAACAAAACCAAAGAAATGGGCCACCTAGTGTCCCGCTCCTTCGCCCTTTTTCCGAAAAAACCCTTCAAGGCCTGCCGCCCCAAAATTCCGCGACACGCCCCACTCACCCCTGACCTTCAACCAAAAAAGGCCACAGCCGCCACCCTAAGTATCACTGCTGATGCTGACTTCCCAGCCCTGAAATCCTCGCTCACTAGTGCCAGTAGCGCCAACAAGTAATTTGCTCGCCCGTCACCAAACATAACTCCCAGCATCTCCTGCCACTCACCGAATTCCTAATGAACCCGCAATCAATGCCTCACCAGGCTCCACAAGTCCTCTGGACACTGCTCCGATCTCGTCTGCCCCCCGGCATGAACTCCCACAACCTGTGGACTGAAAATGAGATAAAGCGTCCGCCACCCCGTTATCAACCCCCACCACGTGTTTCGCAACCACATGAACGTTCCACAGTAAACACTTGAGCACCAAATGCCGCAGATAAGCCACTACCGGTCCGGACTCTGCTGACAAGCTGTTCATCGCATGCACCACCGCCTGATTATCGCAGTGATCGCACACTTACATCCCGAAAATTGCGACCCCCCACAATTCCACCGTCACCACGATCGAAAATAACCACAGCAAGGCCAGATTCCTAACCAGACCAACCTGCCGCCATTCCTCAGGCCACCTCCCAACGTACCAATGTCCCTGAAAAAGTGGTGACGAAACCTGCCGACCCGGCCGCGTCCCTGTACAGTTCTAGCACCCCATTGGGCACCACCTTCTTCAACCACAAGGCTCGGCCGTTAAAACATTGCAAGAAAAACATCCCAAACCAGAAAATCCTCCTTGATCTCCCGCGTGACCCGCACAAAATGCACCGGGGACCGTACGCCTACCCTATCTGCCGCCAAAATCTTGGCGAACACCCGCCCCATTGGCATAATCCTGCACGCAAAGTTCAAACTTCCCGAGCAAAGACTGCACCACCTTCAGCCGCCCTTTCCGTGCTGCCAGCATTGCTGCTACCACACACCACAAGGCCACCATCTTCCCCTCCGGCAGCCTGCATTCCATAGCCAAAGAGTCAATCTCAGTCCCCAAAGAAAACCAAAAAATTACCGCATAACCGTCGCCGGCCCCTCCGACTTATCCTGTGCTAAAGGGAACCCAAAGCTATCCGCCACTCTCTGTAAGGCGAACAACGAGCCAGCGCAAACCATGGATCCCGCCGGACCGACACCAAGAAAATCATCTAGATAGAGGATAATGGAGGACACCCAGACACGTCCCGCACCACCCACTCAGCAAAGGAACTAAACGCCTCAAAATACAAACCAGAAATTGAAACAGCCCATAGGCAAACAATGATCAACATAAACTCATCACCCCACCAGCAACCCAGAAGGTGCTGGCTCTCCGGATGCACCGGCAGCAAACGAAACGCCGATTCTACATCCCCTTTGCCATCAATGCACCGCATCCCGCCGCCCGCACCAAGTCCAGCGCTTTGTCAAACGAGACGTAGTACACTGCCGACAATTCTAGCGCGATGCCATCATTCCCTGACGACCCCCCCGGAAATGAAAGATGCTGGATGAGCCGAAATTTATCCGGCTCCTTCTTTGGCACCACCCCCAACCGGGACACCACCAGATTACTGCACGGCGGGCTCTCAAATGGACCCCCCCATCCTGCCCAGCTCAACCTCTGTCCCCAACTTCCCACCCACAACCATAGGGTGGTCCCTTGCCGACCGTAAAGTACGACAAACCGGAGGCCATGCCTCGACCGCCGACGAAATCAGAAAACCGTATAAAACCCAAACCGCAAAATTGACGCCGCTGCCCCGCCCGGATACCTATTTAAAAGATGGCACCATTGCCCCCTATTTTCACTGGCGTCCTCCCTTTTACCAAAACCCGTCCCCCCTCAGCCGGAGCACTCATGCTCGAACCTGCATGCTGCCCCAAATTTGCACCGGCCGTCGCCAACTTGCCAGCACAATCCCTTTTTCTGGGTACCCGAGGGCCTGGCTCCCGTTCCCCCCGGCGCCGCCATGAAAAGGGGGGGGGGGGGAGGGGTAGGCTCGGGGCCGCCATTCAACGCATCCCTAAGGAAATGTCCTCACGGTCCCACCGAATGCCGGGCCGCAACGCCTTCCGCCGCCTAAACTGCACATCATACCGCAGCCATGGCAAGCCCCTGTCCGTGCGATACGCCTCCCCCATTGCATCCCGATAGTCAAACAGAGCCGAGCAATGCTCCGGCTCCTTTTCCCCTTCACATACTCCCCCTTCCCAATCTTGTCCCTCACCTCCCTCTGGAGGTGAGCCCCTAACGGTCCCTCAAAGCACACGTAAACTGAACCCTATCCGCCAAACGCACCACCTCATCCCCATTTTCCTGTTCTACCGCTGTTTAACCCGCGGGCTCCACTACTCCACCAACCGCACCCGTCCCAACCGGCGCCGCCTCGCTGCTGACCGACGCTGCGCCCTCCACCGTCGACCCGTCCAGGCCGCTGCTGCCGCCGGCGCGCGCGTTAACCCTGCAACAAGCCCAGCAACTGACTAAGCAATGCTGACCCCCCTTGGCGCTGCCGTGCCCGCAGCCACCTCCCCAAAACTAGCACCCCGCGCCGCAAGCAATGCCGAATCCACGGCTAGCTCACCCGACCGTGGCGCAGAAATGGAAATTGGAACCGCGACGTCCTCCGCCATCTGCTCGTCAGATTCGTCCCCCCGACCTGAGGGCTCCCTCTTCTTCCTCGCTGTAGTCGTCCTCCACCATTCCAGCTCCAGGGGACGCAGCCGATGCCTCCCCTCCACCCCGGCCGCCCTCCTGGGCCGCCGCGTGGGCACTGGCGGTGGGCATCCGTCTCTTCCTGTGCGGCGACAGCCCGCGAGACCGTCCTGTCCCCCGGGCCGCCGCTGACCGAATCCTCTTCTTGGAGGAGCCTCTCCCTGAGCTCAGGGGGCTCCCCACCGTCGCCTCCAGCCCTCCAGGGGCCCCAACCGTGGCATCCCGCCGGGTCCTCCCCGGGAGGGGGAGACCGCTGCTGCCGGGCGCAGTACTGATGACCTGAGGGACCTGGCAGGAACCGCAGGGCTCCTGCCGTCCCCCCTGCTCCCCGCAGCCTCACGGGTATCCGGGTGCCGCCTGCACACACCGGTCCCCCCGCTGGCTGCCTGCGCCCAGCCCCCCCCGCCACCCACGGGGGGTACTGCTGGCCTCATTCAATTGCAGGGCCCGCTCCCATTTGGAAGCTGCCGCAGGGCCGTGTCCCTCCGCAGGGTGCCTGTCACCAGGAGCAGGCCCCCCAGGCTGGGCACGCCCCCTCTCAAACCTCCGATCACCGCTGGGCACGCCCCCCGGTCCCGGGCTGCCGCTGGCCTGGTAATTGAGCCCGAGGCCTGGGACCGGAAGTAGGCCCCAGGCCGGGCCCGCCTCCGTCCAGGCCGCCGCTGGCCTCAGATCGTCGCCGGGCTCGCTCCCGGCCGGGAGACGCCGCTGGGCTCCTCACTCCAGCCCGAGGCCCGACATCAGGAGAAGGCCCCGGGCTGGCCACGCCCCCTTTGCGGCCGCCGCGGCCTCGCCGGAGATTCCTCCCTGCGGCCGGGGCAGACGCTGGAAGCAGCCGCTGCCCGCCCCGCCGCGGAGGGTCCCGAGGGGGGCTCTCACTGGGCCTCCTTGCCCCCCCTGCGGCCGGAGAATACCTGATGATGGGGGGGGGGGGGGGCCTGGAACGCCGCCCGCGGCCGAGGGGGAGACAAGGGGCAGGTGCCGACGGGGAAACCCAGGCAGCCCTGAAGTGGGACTGTGGGGAGATAAGGTATGCACACCAGTGACTATGGAAGGGGAATACATATAATAGCAGAAACTGCTGTGTGAATACTGACATGAAAAATTCAATAGCTATATGTATAGAATGAAATGTGAAAAATGGAACCTGCATTACTGCCATGAATATATGAATAAAGAGAAATTTAGCTACTGAATTGATCAATGCAATAGAGCCCCAACACTACGCCAAAGTATTTCTCTACGTTGGGGTCCCTAGCTTGTGTGTGTCCTCTCATGCAGTTAAAAAACTTACCGTGTATGGGAAGCTGAGACCCAGGCTATATATACGATGTGGATTGGCAATAGGTGTGTATGGGGAGGGTTCACAAACGAAAAACTACTAACATTAAGGAATAACGTTTGGAACACCATTCTATGTCTGAACTGGGTGCAAAAAACCTAAAAAACATCACTATGGGGAGATAAGGTATGCAACGTAGAGAAATACTTTGGCGTAGTGTTGGGGCTCTATTGCATTGATCAATTCAGTAGCTAAATTTCTCTTTATTCATATATTCATGGCAGTAATGCAGGTTCCATTTTTCACATTTCATTCTATACATATAGCTATTGAATTTTTCATGTCAGTATTCACACAGCAGTTTCTGCTATTATATGTATTCCCCTTCCATAGTCACTGGTGTGCATACCTTATCTCCCCATAGTGATGTTTTTTAGGTTTTTTGCACCCAGTTCAGACATAGAATGGTGTTCCAAACGTTATTCCTTAATGTTAGTAGTTTTTCGTTTGTGAACCCTCCCCATACACACCTATTGCCAATCCACATCGTATATATAGCCTGGGTCTCAGCTTCCCATACACGGTAAGTTTTTTAACTGCATGAGAGGACACACACAAGCTAGGGACCCCAACGTAGAGAAATACTTTGGCGTAGTGTTGGGGCTCTATTGCATTGATCAATTCAGTAGCTAAATTTCTCTTTATTCATATATTCATGGCAGTAATGCAGGTTCCATTTTTCACATTTCATTCTATACATATAGCTATTGAATTTTTCATGTCAGTATTCACACAGCAGTTTCTGCTATTATATGTATTCCCCTTCCATAGTCACTGGTGTGCATACCTTATCTCCCCATAGTGATGTTTTTTAGGTTTTTTGCACCCAGTTCAGACATAGAATGGTGTTCCAAACGTTATTCCTTAATGTTAGTAGTTTTTCGTTTGTGAACCCTCCCCATACACACCTATTGCCAATCCACATCGTATATATAGCCTGGGTCTCAGCTTCCCATACACGGTAAGTTTTTTAACTGCATGAGAGGACACACACAAGCTAGGGACCCCAACGTAGAGAAATACTTTGGCGTAGTGTTGGGGCTCTATTGCATTGATCAATTCAGTAGCTAAATTTCTCTTTATTCATATATTCATGGCAGTAATGCAGGTTCCATTTTTCACATTTCATTCTATACATATAGCTATTGAATTTTTCATGTCAGTATTCACACAGCAGTTTCTGCTATTATATGTATTCCCCTTCCATAGTCACTGGTGTGCATACCTTATCTCCCCATAGTGATGTTTTTTAGGTTTTTTGCACCCAGTTCAGACATAGACTGAAGTGGGACTGCACTGCCTGGGCCCCGTGCACCGCCATCGCTGATCGGATCGTCCTGTCCCGGTCCTGGAGGTCCGCCATGCCGTTGGACAGGTCTGAATCCTTTACTGTCCGGAGTCACAAGGAAGGTAAGACCCCTCCCCTATAGTTTATATACTAGCCCCCTCCCCACCCTACAGTGACCCTATTCCACCAATCCCCTATAAGGGCCCATAATGCCCTTTAATTCACTTTATTAACCCCTCACTCCCTCCCTTCCCTCTGGTCATGTCGCCCCTCCCCCCTATGGGGTCCATGGCTTTCTAAACAGGCAAGAGAATCGCTGGAGGCAGAGGAAGACCAGGGAATCACAGACAGGGAGGAGACTACTCAGAGTACAGTTCAGCCCCTGCGCACCCTAAAATAATTAGCAGAAAACCTCAAATGTTCACTAAAGAAGAACAACAAGGCGGATTTCTTCACCAAAGGTATATATGTTAATCAGTATTACAGCACAATAACAGCCATGTCTTTACTTTGTTACAAAATAGTGCTGTCAGGTACAGATGAGCAAACCTGAGGTTCAGTTTTCGAACCGAACACCAACTTAAAAAATCAAGATTTAGGTTCGGGGTTCGGATGCTTTACGTGCGAACTTCACTTGCGCGAGCATCCCTGTGCTTGGGTACGCTCGGTGCTCAGCCCAGTGTGAGCTTCTTGCAGTGTTTGATAGGCTCGTACTGGAGGAAACAACAGCACAATTACATGTAGTGTGCAGCACAAATTTTTTTTTAAAAAAAAAGCATGCCCACCCTCCCTTAAAAGTGATATACTTATGGCTGGCTGTTCGTGGGAGGAGACTCAAACTACCAATCAGTGGCTTGCTCCGGTGTTCGGGTCAAGCTCTAACCAGTGGAGGCTCGGCTCGTTTGCTACCGGCAAACCGGACCTCCACGGAACTGCTCATCTCTACTGACAGGGTATCTTGAAGCGCCATTTTGCCAAACACGTCTGTAAGACCGCGTTCACACGTAGCGTAAATGTTACCTTTTTGTCTGTTGTTTTTCATCTTCACATTGTGTGCAGGTTTTCACACCAAATAACGCCATAAGAATCTTCTCTGGTTATTTTGGCTACATCTTTTAATTAGTTTTCAACCTTATTTGATACAGATTTGAAGCAGCGTAGATAGCATAGAAAAGGAAGGGCGCAGAATTAACAGGTAGTAGTACTGTAACGGGGTGCCAGGGGTGCCTCTGTAGTCGCTGTAATGGCCGCTTCTGGTTTCAGGCTAACCCCCGGCACAGCCGTCACTATTGGGACAGGGGATTGTTTGGTGGGGCAGAGTGTGGATGAAGGGAGCACGCTGACAGACGCAGGAAAATTCCGCAGGCAGGCATCAGTTGAATCAAAAGGCATTTTTATTGCACGTATCTTCACAACAGAGGCACAAATCTTGTAATGTCGATTCACAACTCCTGCTGGGGAAAACTGTTCCTGTCTTCTCTTCTCAGGGGACCTTGCCCGGCTACTCTAATCTTCTTCACCCGGGCTCCCGCTCCGGCTACCACAGACTTGACCCACACAACTCTGTTTCACCGACTAGGACACTTTCTTTCTTCCTTCTTTTGCTATCTGCCACCATAGCTCCCACACTCTGCCCCCGTTGCTCCTTCTCCCCCGTCCCGGAATCGACTGCCTCAAACTCAAACTTTCTTCTCTACAGCACTTTTTCACCCTCCCCCTAAAGCTGCCGGCTCCTCCTCTCTCCTGCACTGTTCCTATCGGGACAGCCGTCCCACCCGGCCACTAGGGGAAAACCCATCAATACAGTAAAACACAATTAATCATTAACATTAACATTAGCAGCTTTATCTACCCCAGCGTGGGGTATCTTCAGGGGGGAAAACTGCGCCTCCTTGTAAGGGGTCCGTCCACCCCTTACAGTACAAAAATAGTTCTTATTTTTATGCCATTTTTCAATTAAGTAATGAGACAGCTTTATTCTTTGGGTCAGTATGAATACAGATATACCAGATTTATATACTTTTTTCTTTGTTGTGCTGCAATTACACACTAAAAATATTTTTTGTAAAATAATAAATAAATAGTTTTTTGTCACTATATTCTGAGAGCTGTAACTTTTTTATTTTTTGGTAAACAGAGTTGTATGTGGACTTACTTTTTGTGCGATGGGTTGAACATTTTTTATACCACTTTTGGAGTACAAAATATCTTTTGATTACCTTTTATTCAGATTTTTCAGACACAGAATAAATGACAATCAGCAATTCAGTTATTGCTTTTATTTTTTTCGTAAGGTTCAATGTGCGTTTCACCATACGGATTTTGGTGGTGAAATGGGTTTTTGTGATTTGTCTGTGCTTTGTTTGTGTGTGTGTGTGTGTGTCTGTGTGTGTGTGGGGGGGGGGGTTCTTTGTTTTTTTTTTTTTACATTTTCCATACTTTCTTTTGCTTTTTTTTTAACATTTTTACCAAGTCTCACTGTATGACATGAATATTTTTTACTTTGATCTCTGGTCTCACACTGCAGTACTCGTCACTATACAAAGTCAATAAAAAAAAAATTGACTTTTCACATTTCCTGCACTATCCCCATTCATTCCTGCCGTCTATAGAACAGAGAGCAGCAGTGCAGGAGACTGTTTCTCCTTGCTCTGCTGCAAAGTTTTACTGCATGGGAGTGCACCGCTGTGATTGCCAATACAGTTAAGATAGCAGTAACAGATAGCGGTAGCTCCAGGTCAGGGGCCCAGGACAACTGCCCCTTCAGCCCTCCTGGTAGCTACATTACTGGGCACCCTCAATTACCATCAAGGGAGGCCCGATGAGTAGAAGCACCCTCCTTTTGAGCTAGTACAGCCATGAGTCTTGGGAATAATGCAACAAGTTTTTCACACCTAGATTTGGAGATCCTCTGCCATTCTTTCTTGCAGATCCTCTCCAGTTCCGTCAGGTTGGGTGGTGAATGTTGGTGGACAGCCATTTTCAGATCTCTCCAGAAATGCTCAATTGGGTTTAGGTCAGGGCTCTGGTTGGGCCGTCAAGAATGGTCACAGAGTTGTATCCAATCCTTATACACCTGTTGCTGTATCCTGGATCACGAAAACGTCTCCCAAGATCAGCTGATTGTGTCTCAAAAGTATTATTGGATGAGCAGATCCACCTCATTTTGAAGAATTGTCCAACTGGGATAGCCCTGATTGTAGAGTTTGGGTGACTTGATTTGGCATGTGCTTGTGATGCATATCTGTCTGCAACATCAGACCGGTATCCACCTGAATTTTAACATCAAGGAAATCAATTAATGTTGCACTTGATGTATTCATAAGTTTGATTTTAAACCTATTTGTATTCAGGTATTGCATGAATTGATGTAATTCACCTTCAGTACCTTGCTAGATGATAAGCAGCCATGCAGTCTATGTATCGCACCCAGCAGTGCGCATGGTCAGCAGCCTGCTGCCCCCTACCGCCAAAGATCTCTCATTCCCAAAATCCGAGGAAGAGATTGGAGAATGAAATCGCACAGGTCGCCCCCAAATAAAACATATTTTTAAAATATTTTGAGTTAATACAAACTCAAGTAATTCCAAAGCCAAGTCACATACCTGGCTATCCCAGTTACTAATTCCCAGAAAGAAGTGGAATGCATTGAACCCATCTTGATATTGAATACAGGTGAACAAGCATTCAACATCAGCCGTGACCAGTAACATACAGTCAGGGCCAGAAATATTTGGACAGTGACACAAGTTTTGTTATTTTAGCTGTTTACAAAAACATGTTCAGAAATACAATTATATATATAATATGGGCTGAAAGTGCACACTCCCAGCTGCAATATGAGAGTTTTCACATCCAAATCGGAGAAAGTGTTTAGGAATCATAGCTCTGTAATGCATAGCCTCCTCTTTTTCAAGGGACCAAAAGTAATTGGACAAGGGACTCTAAGGGCTGTAATTAACTCTGAAGGCGTCTCCCTCGTTAACCTGTAATCAATGAAGTAGTTAAAAGGTCTGGGGTTGATTACAGGTGTGTGGTTTTGCATTTGGAAGCTGTTGCTGTGACCAGACAACATGCGGTCTAAGGAACTCTCAATTGAGGTGAAGCAGAACATCCTGAGGGTGAAAAAAAAAAAATCCATCAGAGAGATAGCAGACATGCTTGGAGTAGCAAAATCAACAGTCGGGTAAATTCTGAGAAAAAAAGAATTGACTGGTGAGCTTGGGAACTCAAAAAGGCCTGGCCGTCCACGGATGACAACAGTGGTGGATGATCGCCGCATACTTTCTTTGGTGAAGAAGAACCCGTTCACAACATCAACTGAAGTCCAGAACACTCTCAGTGAAGTAGGTGTATCTGTCTCTAAGTCAACAGTAAAGAGAAGACTCCATGAAAGTAAATACAAAGGGTTCACATCTAGATGCAAACCATTCATCAATTCCAAAAATAGACAGGCCATAGTTAAATTTGCTGAAAAACACCTCATGAAGCCAGCTCAGTTCTGGAAAAGTATTCTATGGACAGATGAGACAAAGATCAACCTGTACCAGAATGATGGGAAGAAAAAAGTTTGGAGAAGAAAGGGAACGGCACATGATCCAAGGCACACCACATCCTCTGTAAAACATGGTGGAGGCAACGTGATGGCATGGGCATGCATGGCTTTCAATGGCACTGGGTCACTTGTGTTTATTGATGACATAACAGCAGACAAGAGTAGCCGGATGAATTCTGAAGTGTAGCGGGATATACTTTCAGCCCAGATTCAGCCAAATGCCGCAAAGTTGATCGGACGGCGCTTCATAGTACAGATGGACAATGACCCCAAGCATACAGCCAAAGCTACCCAGGAGTTCATGAGTGCAAAAAAGTGGAACATTCTGCAATGGCCAAGTCAATCACCAGATCTTAACCCAATTGAGCATGCATTTCACTTGCTCAAATCCAGACTTAAGACGGAAAGACCCACAAACAAGCAAGACCTGAAGGCTGCGGCTGTAAAGGCCTGGCAAAGCATTAAGAAGGAGGAAACCCAGCGTTTGGTGATGTCCATGGGTTCCAGACTTAAGGCAGTGATTGCCTCCAAAGGATTCGCAACAAAATATTGAAAATAAAAATATTTTGTTTGGGTTTGGTTTATTTGTCCAATTACTTTTGACCTCCTAAAATGTGGAGTGTTTGTAAAGAAATGTGTACAATTCCTACAATTTCTATCAGATATTTTTGTTCAAACCTTCAAATTAAACGTTACAATCTGCACTTGAATTCTGTTGTAGAGATTTCATTTCAAATCCAATGTGGTAGCATGCAGAGCCCAACTCGCGAAAATTGTGTCACTGTCCAAATATTTCTGGACCTAACTGTATCCTTCTCCAATGTAATCTCATTAATCCTAGCCAGGACGTCCATTGTGTCAGGGACATATAAGGGAAGGGTCTCAACAATTGGCTTTAAATATAACTACCTCCAATTCAGAAGAGAAAGTGCACAGGGGAATTTTAATCAAATATTTTATGTTTTTATCCCTTCAATTGTCTAAAGGGCTTCTTCTCGTACATTTCCTTGGGTCAAACTACCATGTTCCCCTCTTGTACTCTGGTTTAAATACTACATTTTCCAGCACCAGTAATTCCCCCAGGGCTCTGCATCGGTCTGCTGTGAGATTGTCATAGATACGTTTAGTGGGAATCTCCTTAAGATCCCTTATGACAAGTCTTGTAAAAATCTCAACTGCTGGGCATGTGAACAGAGGGGGGAACCTGGTAGACTTTGCAAAAATAGAACATGGAAAGTTCTCGTGACCCCCAGGGTTTTGTTCCCTAAGTAGATCTCGTGTCTTTATTATGCAGCTTCCTTAAAGGCCCCTTTACACACTGAGACTTTCTAGCGATCCCACCAGCGATCCCAACCTGGCCGGGATCGCTACAAAGTCTCTGGTGATTCTCTGGTGAGCTGTCAACCAGGCAAACCTGGCCAACGACGCAACAGCGATCCGGACCTGCAGAACGACCTAGCTAGTCAAACACTGGAAACGAGTGATGTGTCACAATATCTGTCAATCACTATTCTCTGTCAGTCGGTATCTCCCTCTCGGTCTCTATTCTCTCTCTGTCGGTCCGTCACTATCTCTGTCCCTCTCTCACAGTCTGTCGGTCACTTTCCCCTCCTCTCTCATACTCACCGATCCCCGGCGCGGCGCTGCACGGCATTCACACTGCTGCGGCGGCTTTTACTATTTTGAAAAAGCCGGCCGCTCATTAAACAATTTCATATTCCCTACTTTCCCTGCCCACAGGCGCCTATGATTGGTTGCAGTGAGACACGCCCCCACGCTGAGTGACAGGTGTCTCACTGCACCCAATCACAGCAGCCGGTGGGTGTGTCTATACTGTGCAGTGAAATAAATAATTAAAAAAAACGGCGTGTGGTCCCCCCCAATTTTAATACCAGCCAGATAAAGCCATACGGCTGAAGGCTGGTATTCTCAGGATGGGGAGCTCCACGTTATGGGGATCCCCCCAGCCTAACAATATCAGTCAGCAGCCGCCCAGAATTGCCACATACATTATATGCGACAGTTCTGGGACTGTACCCGGCTCTTCCCGATTTGCCCTGGTGCGTTGGCAAATCGGGGTAATAAGGAGTTAATGGCAGCCCATAGCTGCCACTAAATCCTAGATTAATCATGTCAGGCGTCTCCCCGAGATACCTTCCATGATTAATCTGTAAGTTACAGTAAATAAACACACACACCTGAAAAAATCCTTTATTTGCAATAAATGCTGAGGAGAGCAGCGCGATCTGCTCAGCTGTCACTGAGGTAACTCGTGGCCACCGCTGGATCCTCCAACTGTGACAGCAAGTTGCCTGTGACTACATTGCTGTCACTCGGGCGTCTTGCTGTCACAGTTGGAGGATCCAGCGGTGGCCACGAGTTACCTTAGTGACAGCTGAGCAGATCGCGCAGCTCTCCTTAGCATTTATTGCAAATAAAGGATTTTTTCAGGTGTGTGTGTTTATTTACTGTAACTTACAGATTAATCATGGAAGGTATCTCGGGGAGACGCCTGACATGATTAATCTAGGATTTAGTGGCAGCTATGGGCTGCCATTAACTCCTTATTACCCCAATTGCCAACGCACCAGGGCAAATCGGGAAGAGCCGGGTACAGTCCCAGAACTGTCGCATATAATGTATGCAGCAATTCTGGGCGGCTGCTGACTGATATTGTTAGGCTGGGGGGATCCCCATAACGTGGAGCTCCCCATCTTGAGAATACCAGCCTTCAGCTGTATGGCTTTATCTGGCTGGTATTAAAATGGGGGGCAACCGCACGCCGTTTTTTAATATTATTTATTTATTTATTTTACTGCACAGTATAGACACGCCCACCGGTTGCTGTGATTGGGTGCAGTGAGACAGCTGTCACTCAGCGTGGGGGGCGTGTCTGACTGCAACCAATCACAGGCGCCTGTGGGCGTGGAAAGCAGGGAATACGAGATTGATTAATGAGCGGCCGGCATTTTCAAAATAGTAAAAGCCGCCGGAGTTTTTATAACAGCCGTGCAGTGCCGCGCCGGAGATCGGGGAACGGTAAGTATAAGAGAGAGGGCTGCTCACTTCAGTCACTCAGGGGATTAGCGGTCACCGGTGAGTCCTTCACGGGTGACCGCTAATCAGTACGCGGCACACAGACAGAGCCGCGGCATGACAATGAAGTCGGGTGAAGTTCACCCGAGTTCATTCTCATCGGGCAACTCTGTCTGCTGTCAGCCAACATGTATAAACGACATTGTGCATCACACACACGGACATTACACACGGACATTCCACGTACACATACACGGGCATTTTAAATGCACACATGGACATTTTACACACACACGGATATAGCATACGCCATCACACGGATGCCATACGTACCGGAGAAATGCAAAAAAAGAACGGAACACGGACCCGAAAAACGGACCGTGTCACACGTACGTTTTTTATGCGGAAGTGTGTTTTCAGTAGCTTTGTGGAGCTGACAGGAGCGGCGGTGTCTGCTGCAGCTCCTGTCACCTTCATGTGACGTGGAAAGCAGGGAATACGAGATTGGTTAATGAGCGGCCGCCATTTTCAAAGTAATTGTTGCCGCGTATTCTCTGCACAGCTGTTCCTCGCCGCGCTGGTAATTGTTAAGTATAAGCCGGGGGAAGAAAAAGACCGAGCGCCAATGTAAGTATGACTGAGAACAGCAGAAAAAATCTAAGTAGACTGACTTTAATAATAAAAATTAAAAAAAATAGATCGCTCGTTTAAAAACGCACACGGACGAAACGTGCTGAACACGGACATACTCTGTGTGCGGTACGTGCAGGCACAGACCCATAGACTATAGCGGATCCGTGCCTGCGTGCTGCCAGCCAAAAACGGACATGTCGTCCGTGTAGAAAAACGTACACACGTACTTACCACAGAGACACACGTTCCGTGTGATTTTGCGTGTGTGTACCATATGCCATAGAGTAACATTTGTGTCCGCGTCTCTGTGTCTCCGGTACGTGCAAAAACGTACCAAACACGTACTGGAAACACGGATGTGTGTTGCAGGCCTATGTAAAGTTTAGTCTTTAACAAGTGAAATGCGGCACTATGGGGTTGAGATCAGGTGATGACTGCTGCGTTAATTTGGCTTTATGTTTGGGTTATTGTCCATCTGTATTATGAAATGGCGACCAATCAGTTTGGCTGCATTTGGATGGATTTGAGTGCACAATACGTCTCTGAAAACCCCAGAATTCTTCCGGCTGCTTCTGTCCTGTGTCACATCATCAATAAACACTAAGAATCCAGTGCCACTGGCAGCCATGCATGCCTGGCCATCACACTGCCTCCGCCGAGTGTTACAGATAATGAGGTATGCTTTGGATCATGACCCGTACCATGCCTTCACCATACTTTTTTCTTTCCATCATTCTGGTAGAGGTTGATCTTGGTTACATCTGTCCAAAGAATGTTCTTCCAGGACTGTACTGTTTTTTTTAAGGTTTTTTTTTTTTAGCAAAGACCAATCTAACCTTCTTATTCTAGAGGCTTATGAGTGGCTGCACCGTGCAGTGAACAATTGAAAAAAATGCCGAGTGAGCATCATGCTTCCTCTCTCATCATTCTCCCGCTGTGTCTACGCTCTGACGTGTCAGCACAGCGGACTGCGATGATGACATCACTACTGCAAACTGTGCTGAGATGTGCCGAGCAGCAGAACAGTGGACATACTGAGGGGACCGGAGCAGCGGGGGCACAAGGAGAAGTGAGTATGTATTTATTCATGGCAGACAGATGACTAAGGGGTGCATTAAATGATATGGGAGTTCTATGCTACAATATGGAAGAATATGGGAGCTGCATAATGCTTTATGGGGGCTGCATGAAACTTTATGGGGGCTGCATGATTATTTTGAGGGGGCTACATGATACTATATGGGGGCTAAATAGTACTATATCGAGGACTATGGGGGTGCATTGAACTATATGCAGGCGTTTGGGGGGGTGCATTATACTACATGGAGGTATATGGGGGCTGCATTATAATATATGGAGGGCCATAGGGTGCTTTATACTATATGGAGGACTATCGGAAATGTATTATACTATATGGAGGACTATGGGGAGTGTATTATAATATATGGAGAACTATGAGATGCATTATATGATATGAAGGACTATGGGGGATGCATTATAATATATGGAATACTATGGGGGCTGCATTATTATATATGAAGGCCTAGGGGGGTGCATTATAATACTAGATATTATATCAGGATAAAGGAGTATGGGAAAGCTGGGTGCTGAGGTTAAGAGCCAAGTGTTAGCATAATTATCCTGTAGCACGAGGGGGGTGGGGACGAGGAGGGGGCCAGGTCAAAATTTTGCACTTGGGTGCCATTGCAAGTGCCATACCTCAAATCAACTCCAGGCCTTTTATGTGCTTAATTGAGAACAAAACATCAAAGGAATTGCCCACAACGGCCCATGAACCAGACTGAGAGTCAAATGTGCAATTACTTTTGGGCCCATTAATACCAGGGGGGCACATGTAAAGGAGCGGAAACTCCTAAACCCTTCATTTAATTTTAATGTGGATACCCTCAAATGAAAGCTAAAAGTCAGAACTTTATGTCCATGTCCATTATATACCTATAACTTGAATATGTTTCAGTAACCAGGTAAAAAAAACAACATTTGTGTCAGTATCCAAATATATTTATGGACCTAACTGTATGTCATCACATTCATTTAGTTTTTTTGTTTTTATTTCACTCCTTTGTTACTCGATTCATTTGTTCAGATTCTTGATGACATTAAAATGGGAAAACTGTTCTTAAATGAGTCTTCTTGGTATGATTGTTTTACTTGATAAAAACCTGGCATTTAATGGGGGTGTGTAGACTTTTTATATCAGTGTAGAGTCCAGGCTATTTTGCTCACTGAAGAATATCTAATCTGAATACGAATGTTCTGAAGTATAAAGTCTCTATGGCAAATACCTGTAAAAATGGACATCATTTATCAAAACTGACCCAAAATAAATAACTTTTCAAATAAATATACATTTTTAACATATCCATTCTTATCAATATTTTACGTTATTTAAAATAAGTGATAAATTGTGTAAATGCAAAAAGAAAAGCTGTCAAAATATAAATTAATATTAATTAAGGGTTTTGTATTGAAAAGGTTTTATTTTGGTGTTACATTAGCTTTTTAGAAATTATACAGAAACTTTACAACTGTTAATAAACTCAGGCCTATAAGCCAGG
Organism: Anomaloglossus baeobatrachus; assembly: GCF_048569485.1. Lineage (NCBI taxonomy): Eukaryota > Metazoa > Chordata > Amphibia > Anura > Aromobatidae > Anomaloglossus > Anomaloglossus baeobatrachus. The sequence goes on along the minus strand of NC_134354.1, from coordinate 94,308,029 downwards.
CTCATGATGTCACTGGCCCATCGTTGCTGTCATTTCAACTTTGGCTTTGGTCCCTTTGTGATGTCACTTGACCTTTGGCTTTGGTCCCTTTGTGATGTCACTTGACCTTTGGCTTTGGCCCCTCTGTCATGTCATGTGATCATTAGAATATGATGATGTCACAATTGCCTTTGTGATGTCACGGAATCAATGAAATGTCTCTGCAGCCTGAATATTATCCAGTTGTTTTCATCACTTAGTGGGTGAGGGCAATTTTTCTTGCGCTTGGCAAATTTTGGTTTGATATAAAATATTTGACTGAAAAGCAGAAGGCCTGTCATGGGAGCAGTTCTAGACTACATCCGGGAGCGCCCTAGAGGTGGACAGGACCTTCCTCAGCCCAAAACGACATCTATGGAGCTGAATAATAGGAAGAGAAAGGGAGAGAGACTTGGTAAGGTCTCAAGAAAGAGGAGAATAGAAGCATCAGAGGGTGAACAAGAGGGCACCAATCAAAAGATGATCAAAGCTTCAAAAAGACCTGGAAGTCCGATACAGGAGAGTATCATGAAAAAGAAAAAAAAGGAAAAAGATGGCATCATTATCAAAGCTTCAAAAAGACCTGGAAGCCCGATACCAGAGAGTATCATGAAAAAGAAAAAAAAGGAAAAAGATGGCATCATTATCAAAGCTTCAAAAAGACCTGGAAGCCCGATACCAGAGAGTATCATGAAAAAGAAAAAAAAGGAAAAAGATGGCATCATTATCAAAGCTTCAAAAAGACCTAGAAGCCCGATACCAGAGAGTATCATGAATAAGAAAAAAAAGGAAAAAGATGGCATCATTATCAAAGCTTCAAAAAGACCTGGAAGCCCGATACCAGAGAGTATCATGAAAAAGAAAAAAATGGAAAAAGCAATGGGGGACAAAGCTGTGGATGGACCCAGTGTTTACCCCAATACTGACACTGAGCAGCTCTCAGGTGAGTACAGATCTAAGACACAGAGACCCAATATCCCAAATTTTGTCAATGACAGGATTTTTCGTAGGAACCCACTTATTATGATTACGGTCTTGTTTCTCTTTGGTACCCCCTATATTTTTGTACCCATCTGTAGGAGGCCACTTTGGCATTAGCTAGGTCTATTATTTTCTTACTGCAGAAATACAATGGGCTCCAGAAATGGTATTTCTATGAAGCCCCCTATAGCCTATTGTCTGTATGCCATCTCCCTCTGGGGATAGTGGTCAGATGGAGAAGCAAAATACATAGACACATGGTGTGTACATCAAAGTGTCTCTCTGGGGGCCAAACCTGTTATCCCCCCTTTATTATAGTAAGAGCAGGTTTTAGAAAATAACCAATAAGTATTTAACAAGACATAGAATATAAGCCAATCATAATACATGAAAGATAAAACAATCTTAATACAATATAGCATAATATAATATAATCACATTTTTATTAATGAATTACATCATTTATATCAAAAAGCATGTAATTTATTCTTAATGGTAAGACACTTCCCTATAATATATTTTTTGATTATAGTCTGCTGGTTTGGTTCTGCAGTGGTTATCTTTTTGCGTAATGCTGTGGTTCACTGTTCCAAAAAACTTAATTAGAGCAGAGGTTATGATATATAATAAAAAGTAAAAATTAAGACAAATCAAATAAAGAGTGAAAGTTGAGATTTATGTAAGAAGTCAGATAATGTAACAAAATGGAGATTGTGTTGCATGAACTATTATATTCACATACAGATATTGGCTTTCTGTCACATCTTATTTCTCCCTTCCCCACCAGGTATAACACCAGCTGAATCTCCCATCATTGTGACGGGAGTGGAGAGCTTCACCTTCCATAAAATCCTTGGAGAGGGCTCATATGGTAAAGTAAGTATTAGACATTGTGGTGACATCTTGCTCATGTGTCTGATGTGGAGCAGTAATATGACTCTAGGAGCATCACTGCTTCACATCTTCTCATCACATCTCATGGAAGCTCAGGCCTTTCCTTCAGTTCTAACTCTCTGTATCCTCCAGGTCATGTTGGCCACACATCAGGCCTGCCAAAAACAACTGGCAGTGAAGATGGTGAAGAAGAGGCTCCTAGTCAAGGACTCAAGAGACGATGTCCTGATAGAGCGACAGGTCCTGGAGATGATTAGGAAGAGTCCATTCATTTCTCGGGCTTTTGCCACCTTCCAGTCCCAGGTAAGAGGCTCATAATCCAACATTTCTGAGTCATCGATGTATTAAATTTATCTACTCTATGTACCAATTTGTGTGCAATGTTCTTCTAGGTCACAGTCATAGTCACAGTCATAGTATTTGTTAAAAGAATGTGACTTAGAAGAACATTGATTAAAACCAGTGCAACCAGTGCCTCATATCGACAATATTTCATTATTTCCTCTGTTTTACACAGGACTATGTTTTCTACGCCATGGAATATCTCAGTGGAGGAGACCTTAGAGGCTTCATGACAACTTATGCCCCTATTCCCATTCCAGCCATCAGGTAAGATAGAATGTCATATATTAGATGAAGATAATGGTTGTCAGGGATATTCGGCTTTATGTCATTATCACTCTCTTAGTTTAGTGGATGAAATATTGGATTTTGATGGATTTCTTTTTTTCTCATCAGATTTATTGCAGCTGAGCTGATCTGTGGGCTGCAGTTTCTCCACAGCAGAGGCATTATACACAGGTAAGTACGGCACACCTTCTATGTAGACCTGGTATAAATAGTCTTATACCCTCATCCTAATGCCCTCTGTAGACACTTTTTATCTCAGGCCACAATGGGGTCTTCCGCCAGGTTAATATAATAAATATGTTATTATCTCTTTTTTTCTACCAGAGATATAAAATCAGACAACATCTTACTGGACAACAATGGTCACTTGAAGATTGCTGATTTTGGTCTTGCCGTGATGAACATCTTTGGCAATGCAAAAACGACAGGATGGGCCGGGACGCTTAAATATATGGCTCCTGAGGTGAGGAATCATTTACATGTCCCTGAGTTATCTCAATACAAGACTGGACATCTCCATGTGTTCCGCTGTCTGGTCAATATTCTTATTGTCTTCTTTATGTCTTCACAGATTCTTTTAGAGAAGCCATACAACACAGCAGTGGACTGGTTCTCTGCTGGTGTTGTGATATATGAGATGGCTACTGGCAGATATCCATTCAGTGAAAATGAAATTGAGGAGAACATCGAGAAGGCACTGATCAATGATGATCCTGCCTTCCCAAAAGAACTGGACCCCCAAGTCAAAGCCGTCATAAAGGGGGTGAGTATAAAGGCACAACTCAGTAATAAAGTTTTTGAATACTATGAAAAACACAACAATAAAAAAGGATAACGACTGAAGGCTGAATAAATGTCTAAATTGTATGTTCCCAGCTCTTGGATAAGTCACCAAAGAGTCGGCAGAAATTCGTGGACAACATTAAAGATCATCCATTCTTTACGGAGATCAACTGGACAGAAATAGAGGGCGGCAAAGCATCTCCACCATTCCACCTACCACCTGTAAGTATATGACCCAGAGAAGATGGTGACAGCAGTACATCTCTATTGTGTGACTTCTTTATAAACACTGATTCTTGAATATTTTGTCCACAGCCACCAGTGATGACATCAGATGGAATGAAAGATGTCCTTTCTTTCTCCGAAGCCACTAAACCACGAATGGCTAAAAAAAATCAAAATCTTTTCTGTGGATTCACATTTGCTGATGATGGATGGAAGGTTGTAAAGCAGATGCAGAAAGCTAAAACACCTAATCGGAGACCTAAAACACCCCATCGTAGGTGAGTCATTGTAAATGGTGGGATAGGGGTCATGAAACCCCATCTTGTCCCATGAGAATCAGTTAGCACAGTGTAGTGAGGAAAACTCTTAAGGGTGCTTTACATGGTGCGATATCGCTAATGATTTATCGTTGGGGTCACAGTGTTTGTGATACACATCCGGCGTCGTTAGCGACATCGCAGCGTGTAACACGTACGAGCGACCTTCAATGATTGCAAAAGTGGTTAAAATTGTTGGATTTGGAGAGATCGTCCAAACACCAAATATCGTTGTCAGGTGAGTAACGAGGTTGTTTGTCATTCCTGCGGCATCACACATCGCTATGTGTGACACCGCAGGAATGACAAACAACTCCTTACCTGTATCCACCAGCAATGCGGAAGGAAGGAGGTGGGTGGTAGGTTATGTGCCGCTCATCTCCGCCCCTCCGCTTCTATTGGCCAGCCGCTTAGTGACGCCGCAGTGATGTTGCAGCGTGTAAACCACCCTTTAGTGTTGCTTACAGTTTGCTGATTGCCCATAGGGCCAAACCTGGAGGTGTTTTCCCATTAAGATAATCCCATTTCATGTGTCCCATTAATATAACCTAGTATCTCTTTTTGTGAAGGTCGCCTACCACAGAATCTGGAGGAGGATAAGATGGTGGAAATAAAGAGCTCTGAAGACATGTCCCAGCAGAGCTTCTAATGGAAATGATGTGCACCAGAAAGAGCCAACGAGTCTTAGAGTGCACTCCTGACTACTTGTCAGTCCTGGCTCCTAATCAATCAACACTAGGAGTGTCCTGAGGGCCGTGACCTGCAGTGTAACATGCAGCCATATCCACTCCTTCCTATTGAAGGCTGGGGGTGTTGCTACATTCTGGTGCTCTGCAGTGTCCAAATACAAGAAGAAGATGAAGACCATGAAAATCCTACCAGGAGTCAGTAAAATGACCGTGGACCAGAACTTCTAGATGGCATGTTGCCTTGTGCCCCCAGGGAAGGACAGTTATCCATAGGCCATGGTTCCCTAGAGGTTTCCCCCACAGGGGGTTTTTCCTCTCCTGAGTGCCGATGGATAAACACAACATAAAAACAATGGCAACTTGTCATCTTCTGCCCTAGGTGGATCTCCTACTACAACCACTAGTGGCATAGAGGAACCTAAGAGGACTTTTACAAGCAATAAACAGGACAATTCACCATCATGTGCTAGTAATAGTTTCAATTTATATCTTATGTATAAGTATTTTTTCTATTTACCCTTAAAGAGAACAGGGTGTAATGTATTAACTTTTATTCACATCAGGGCTGAACTCCTGGTCACTATGGGTCACTGCTTTACTCTTCCTTCCAATAATTTGGATACATTTCCCCTATGATTGTGTTTTTTCACTAAAATCTCAGCCAGGGAGTAACACCTCAATATAAATCTCCCTTCAGTCCCTAGATTTCTGAAAGATTCAGTCGTTCTTTCCTAAGGTAACACTTCCACTGACTACCAGGCGTTCGGACCTGGCCACTGTTCCCTGTTTGATGCAATGGTTTAATGTTTCTTTAACCCCTTAACAACCACCAATGCGAATTAAAATGGCGGTCACTCGGGAAATAGGGAATAAGGAAATTGTGCCCCCAGAGCTGCAAAATCTCCAGGATTTCAGCTACCAGGAATAACAGAGAACCTGGAGAACACGAACGAGACCAGTTACATAACGGTGATCCTGTGCCTCTCTCTTCTCTCCTTGTAGTTGTTCTGGGAGATAAGAGGGATACAAGTGCTGTCCTGTCAGTGAAGTTAGAATCAAGTTCAAGATCAAATCAATGAACCCTACCCCAATCTCCTGATCATCACCCCCAGATCATCACCCCAACACCATTCCCCGTGTCATCCCCCTAATACGATTAAATTTTATTTTTTTAATTTTTTTTTTATCTTATGATTTTTTCTTTCTGTCTTTACTAATAGCTGGGTTAGGGTTTAGTGTTCTGGGTTTTATAAAATTTACACAACAAAAGTATAATAAAAGAAAAATAATAAAATACAACTAAAAAAATACCAGTCTTAGATTAGGTTTAGGTTTACTAGTGTTAGGTTTGCTTTTAGGTTTTATTCTTTTAATGTTAGGCAAGTATATAAAATACAATAGTGGCCCTCAGAATGCTTACTATGGAGCAGGCGTATACGCTGCTTTGCTCCGGCAGTTCCGGGACAGATACAGAATTTGCCTCTAAAGCAGAACTGTTTTGAAACAGTGACAACTCGGCTTCCTCCACAGGATCCCACAGCCTGATGGTAGCAGAGTCAGTCGTCACTGCTGAAACGTCAGTGGCACGGCCAAGTTCTGCAGTCCCCTCTTCATAGAGCTATCCTGATCAGTCCTTTTCCCCGCAAATTCCCCAGTTTCCAGCAGCCTATGGTACAAAAGTTGACGTCACTAATTTTACCTCCTTTGATTTTTTCAAAATTTTTGCCACCCAAGAATCCCTACAATTAATCGCCCAGCAAACCAATTTCTATGCCCTTCAATACATAAAACCCATGGCCTTCCATTTCTGTTCATGGAGTTTCACCAATGTCTCTGAAATAGAAAATAATAGGGGTATTAGCCTTAACATGAATTTATTGAAAAAACAACAACAAAAACCACATACTCTGCTCCTACTGGGCAACAAAATCTGTCCTCAGTACCCTTTTATTTACAGCTGTAATGACCCTATCCCGTTATGAAGCCCTAATGAGTTTTCCTCATTTTAGGGACAATTCCCAAGTTCTCTAAGAAATGACCCTGATTAGGATTGCCTTAGTAAATCGAGACCCCTAATTTATTTTTAAATTCCTATACCCCTCAGCACAATGTTTCCATTGAAGCAGAGGTTACCATTAGAGATGAGAGAACCGGTCGCGGTTCGGCTCGAGTTCGGTTCCCCGAACGGAGGTCTCGTTCGAGTTCGGTTTGGCTAACCGGTTCGGCGAACCACTCGAGCCGCATAGGAAACAATGGCAGGCAATCACAAACACATAAAAACACCTAGAAAACACCCTCAAAGGTGTCCAAAAGGTGACAAACAACTCACAACACAACACAAACACATGGGAAAGTGACAAGGACATATACTCATGCGAAAACAAAAGAGCTGGACAAGGAAAAAGAGGAGGAGACAAAGATATATGAGTATATGCAAGGAAACATTGATGCCATTACTGTGCAACTTGAGCCCTGCTCATTTTAGGCTTCCAATCTGGATAAATTGCCTGAGCTTGCCACGTATGCCTTGGGGATCTTGTCGTGTCCTGCAGCCCGCTTTCTCTCGGAACCTGTCTTCAGTGCTGCTGGGGGTCTGCTGGCAGATAAGCACACGCGTCTGTCCACTGACAATGTTGGCATGGCTCTCAGAGGACTTTTCTTCCCCTGGGTCATCCAGGGGAGGCGAAAGGAACGCGTATTTTTGAGAGTGCTTCATGCAAAGCATCTTTTTCATTTTAAAAAGGGGGATCAACTGATGCCAGTCAAGTGGGGTGTGTGTGGCCCGATTAGTGGAAACGAGGGAGACTGTGGTTGGAGTCCCCTCGCTGTGTTTCTAAAAGAACCAAGATGAACAAGTCATGGCTCTCAGAGGACTTTTCTTCCCCTGGGTCAGCCAGAGGACGCGAAAGGCACACGTATTTTTGAGAGTGCTTCATGCAAAGCATCTTTTTCATTTTGAAAAGGGGGATCAACTGATGACAGTCAAGTGGGGTGTGTGTGGCCCAATTAGTGGCAACGAGGGAGACTGTGGTTGGAGTCCCCTCGCTGTTTTTTACATGATTTTCGATGTGCATGACATGCCTAAGAGGTTTTGTTTCGGCATCTCAAACTTGTTGGCTACAGAAAGGCTGCCTTTACACCCTTTTATCACCGAGGATTTTCGAGACCTTATGCCCATTGCAGTGCCCCAAGAGCCGATGGCCATTTGCCACTCCTTCTCCAAGAAAGGGGTGCCCGCGCTAACACAGCAGGTCGCACACAACATCAACGCTTCCTTGAGAAACTCTGTGTGTGACAGGGTGCATTTCACCACAGATACTTGGAACAGTAAGCATGGACAGGGTCGTTACATGTCGCTAACTGGGCACTGGGTAACTATGGTGATAGATGGAGAAGTGTCTGCTGTACAAGTCTTTCCGTCCCCACGAGTTGTGTGTTTAAATCCTTCCTCTGTATGTACAAGTTCCTCCACTGCTTCTGCCTCATCAACCTCGTGTTGTTCCTGCACCTCAGCCCAAACCCTGTGTGGTCAGGCCACCCTTCCTTGTAACTGTGCCCAAGGAATCCCACACACCTCCTTACTATGCTGGCAGCAGAGCTCAAGGCCATCAGGCGGTCAAATGTTTACTTTGAAATATAGGGGAAATGTGAGACACCGCTGAGGAGTTGTGGACGGTTAGCTCTGTAGAGTGAGACCGAGTTTCATCAATGGTTGTCTCCACTCAACCAGCAGCCAGGGAATGCCGGGTGCGACAATGATGCTAAACAGTCTGCGGCCCTTCTTCAGGGCAATGTGACACACGTACCTTGTATGGCTCACGTGTTGAATCCGAATCTCCAGCAATGTTTAAAACACTATCCCGGCCTACATGTCCTTCTGTCGAGGGCACGGTGTAACGCCTGCCTGGATCGACACACTCAGATGGGCTGTAAAGAATAGGCTAGAGGGAACCCACTCACCAAGCTGGACCCCCAGAACCCTGAAACCCTTTAATCCCTATACAGTGATGTTGAATGACACAGGGCCCAAGTTGATCAATACCTGTGGAAAGCTGCAGTTCCAGAGAATAGTAGTCATGCAGGGTCAAAACATTAATTGAGGAAGAGGAGCAGAATGGGAGGGACAGGACTTAATCAGAAAACAAGCAGAGGTGAAATGCAAATCGGCCAACGAGGTACCTAAACAGCAAGCAGGAAAAGTAGTCAGGTAACAAGCACACAAACTCATAAAACTAAACTGGGGGTAACAGTAACCAGAGGTTCATAGCTATGTCTGGCAGTGGACTTCAGACAGGAGGGGCCTAAAAAAGGGTGTTGTGTCTTCCCATTGGTTGTAGCTGAATGATGGTACTTCATCTGTGAGATACCCACCACCTGCATTCAGCCTGTGGTTCTGCATCTGTCAAGGTAACACATCCCAGTGGGTGAGGTTAACCTGTGTCCACCTGCGCCGCTGGCGTCGACTCCTCTCCCATCATCAGCACTATGCATGAAAGGAACACGTTGTCACCTTGCGACAGGAATACAAATTGACGTAGCGGACTACGGTGGTGACTTAACAGCCGTGTGCGGCAATGATGCAAACATGGCAGCGTGCCTTCGTCAGGCCCATGTGACACACGTGACTTGTATGGCTCACGTCTTTAATCTGATTCTCCAGCAATTTTTAAAACAACATCCCGGCCTACATGGCCTTGTACAGCGGGCACGCTCACTATGTGCTCACTTCCATCGTTCGCACCCAGTAGCTCAACAATTTTTATCGCTCCTGAAGTCTTAAGGTCTGGCGGTTAAACGTCAGAAATGCGATGTTCCGACACGCAGGAATTTTAACCTGCACATGTTGCAGCGTCTGTGGCAGCACCGCAGAGGCCAGCTGAAATACGTTATGACGTATACCCTGGGCTAACTTGATCCAGAGGTGGTGCAGATCACGCTGCTGGAGTGGTGTCAGTTCAAGGACATATGCACCGTTCTACACAGTTTACAAATGTCGACGCAGATGTTTAACACTGGCGATGACATTCTCAGCGTGACAATTTTGGTCACCTACATGATGGAACACACTGTAAGTATTATTCGGAGTCAGGTGTTGGTCCAAGAGGAAGGGAGGAAGTACTGGAGGAGTCATATGCGGAAGGGATAACAAGATCTACAAGGTCCAGACGGTCAGCGGCACCTTGGCGGCAGTCATGGTACGGTGGGGGAGAGGGATTATCAAGGGAGCATAGTATCAGCAAAACAGTTGAGGAAGGTGCAGGAGCCCAGGAAGAAATGGAGGATGAACTGGCGATGGGCATGGAAGACTCGGCAGATTAGTTAGAGCTTGCTTACATTTTGGTTGTGCGAGGTTGTGGGGAGAGGGCAGAGGAAGGAGGCACGATTCTCACCTCTCTGCCACCAACACACCAAGGACTTGGTCCTCCTGGATGCTCAAGACACATGAGCGCCTTCTTGCTGCACTACCTACAACATGACCCTCGGATTGTACGAATTCCAAGTCATGCTGACTACTGGGTTGCCACACTGTTAGATCCCCGGTACAACACAAAATTTTGCGAAATAACTCCTACCATAGAAAGGGACGCACGTATGCAGGAGTATCTGCAGAAGGTGGTACGCAATCTTACATCTGCTTTTCCACTAAACACCAGTGGTGCACAGAGTGAATCTCAAAGCTTTTTCATCGATAGGAGGAAATGGTCTTACTTGTCCACATCTGAGGGACCGAGGGCTGGCTGCTGTGCTGAGACGGCGTTGAGTACGGTGTCTCTGCAGAGTTGCATTTTTGGTCATATACAAACTGAGTTGAAAAAGGACAGATGCTGGTGGAAAGGGGAACAGGTGTGTTGGAAAGGGTAAAAAAGTTTATGTCCGTGGGTTTGGTGGTTAAGCAACATTAACATTTGCTGAAGAAACAACATCTGGTATGGTGGGACTGGCAGATTTGGATAAGGTGGTATATACTATGTTACCGCTATATCAAACATATTAAGAAGAAAAGAAAGAGAAAGGTAGATATCCCAATCGCCATTCGGTGTCCACCGTGCTCAGAGATGGAAAAGGAGAGGTTGGCAACTGGAAGGTTAGGTGGAGGATACAGAGCAGGTTGACTCTCAAACAAATAGTAGCCTGAACCGAGTTAGACGCAACTCGGATCAGGAGACTTGGAGCCCTGTTAGCGTGACAGGGTCCACACGACCACCCAGCCCTGGAACTCCCTGTTAACAACACAGGGGCCTTTGGTTACGCAGTCCGTGTGCGTAGGGGACACACCTGTGGACAGCAGGCGCATCAGCAGCAGCAGGCCTGTTTATGCCACTGGGCTGCACTAGCAGGACTGGTAGGACAGGAGCTGTTCTTAAACGTTCTGCGTTACCAACTGTGGTGGCGGCCTGCATCGATGACCTATCCCTGCCTCCCTCTGGCCTAAAGCCACAATGGGTTCAACACATGGAGGTGTGCTCTTTTGGAGCATAATAGAAGACTGGGCACCTTCTTCTTGGCTCCAGCCCCTTTTATAACCTGGGTCCGCCCGAAACCAGGGTGGACCACAATGCACCTCCTGGAGACAAAAGCAGAGTGACACGTCATGAGTGGCATAACTAGCGTCCTATTTTAGACCGCCACTTGAATGATGACCTCATGGCTGCCACAACCAAAACACTTCAACAGTCATCGTCTGACCAACAACAATGAGGTGACAAGTCATAGGGGCGGCCCTCTGCAAGCCTGTTGGGAGTGGCCTGGCCAAATTATCAGGACACCTGATGCCCTGTGGTCTTTATGGGCTCCCCACATCAGGGGCAGGGCCAAAGAGTTTATTACCCGACCTAGCCTCTGATGCAGTAAGTGCCTGAGCATGCTCAGTAGCATGAAATACAGTTTCTGAAAAAAAGACTATCCGCTTCAGCATGCTGTCTAGGCACAACACAGGACTTAGACCCGGCACGGAGTGCAAGTACCTGTGCAAAGAGGCTTTTCTCAGTCAGTGTGAAGTCCCACAGGTGTTGTGTTGGTGCATTACCTTCAGGGACTCCACGTGGAGGAAGAGTCTGGTCACATTTAGGTTGCTTCTTTATATGTATTTTCGTGACGCCACTCTCTGTATTGCGGTCAGTGGGGACCGCCACTGCAGTGTAAGGGGACACCTGGGGCTGATGTTGGGTGCAGTTAGTTTAGTGGCCTCCCGAGAGTGAGTCAAGCACCAGGGCCCTGTGTAAGTGTGTTGAGCCGCAGGTCGCAGAATGACTCAGGCACAGTCCAAACGAGCATGCGCTGTAGCCCAAAATTAAGACTTTGCCTAAGGAATGACACAGTCAGGCAGAGCATACTCAGTTGGCGAAACACTGGAGTTAGGCTGCGGCTGGGGTAAATCGGCACACAGGAAGGAGCAACCGCAGAAACACTTCGTTCAATTGTGAGGGGAGTCATTTTGGAGTTTTATGAGGAGTGCCGTAACGCCAGTGAGCAGCATCCTGTGCCACAGACCAACATTCTTCTGGTGCTGTCTATACTGTTAACCATGATAGGAGCGTAAAGTCTGTATTTATGGCAACTGGACATCACATTACCCGGGTACGGTAGGCTGTGCCCAGACAGTAATGCGTGCACGCAACACTTTGTTTTATTATGAAAACACATATCTGTTCTGGGTAGGACGACTATATAGACAATCATACTTGCTGCCTCTGCACTGTCAAATTGTCACGTACAGTTTAAATCATAGAGGGACAGCGACACATGTTTGCATTGAATGTTGCTTTTCAATATTTACATGACTGTGTTGCAGAGCTGTGTGGTTTGCATTCACACTGTTATCATCTGCCTTATCTGTGAGGCTTCAGCTAACAAGGGTATTCAGGGTGGGTGATGTGTTTTGTCTATGTTTAGGTAGATAACTGGGAAGTTCTTGTGATGCGCCACTAGTTAGTTGTCTTTGCACACACACACACACACACACACACGCACACACGCACAAACACACAATTACTGCTGCTACGCAGAGGGCTTAGCAAGCAGTAGGCCACTGATTAGATTGTTCTATTATTTCAATTTAATGCATGGTTCTTATTGTTTGTTTTGGGAAAGTGAAAGAATCATTTATGAACCCAACAGTGCTTTTCATGTTGCGTGGTTTTGCTGCATTCTGTCGATCCCACCAAATACAAGACTTAAAATGAAGCATAAGTCACAAAGGGAATTTCACTGTGCTACAATGCGGCCTAGCGGGGCTGTGCAACCACCGCCTGCCCCATCAAGTGCATCTGCGTGCTCTTCATCTTCTGTGACTGTGGGGACAGCAGTCACACATGCTTTTTCACGATGAACTTCCACCCCTTTACCCGTAAGCGGGAGTGTGATTGCCATGTCGCCACTTGCTTTGGAAGTGGAAACAGATGGTATTGTTGAGCTGTCAGACATCGAGAGCACCACCATTGGATGAAGGCAACATTATATCCACGCCTGCACCTTTGTGAAAGATTGGCTGGACTACCTTCAGTTAATTATTGCGTTCCACAAATGGAAAGGAGTGTAGAACGCACATGTGTTGTACCTTGCTTGGCAGCAAAGGAACACTAACTTAGTATTCCAGACAATTTTAGGATGGCAGAAAAAGTGTCAGCTCTTTGGGCAAATTAAATAGCGTGGCAAAAGTGGGCAGGTGGGTACAGTGGCCGTGTTCTGTGTGTACCAGGACAGTAAAGGAAGCCTCACTTTCTATCCCTCCTAAAGGTGAAATGCAGCAAAGAATTCCATGAGTTTGCTATAAAAATAGCGTTGCAAAATGTGCAGGAGGGTGTCATGCAGAGGTGTTAGAAATAGCTTGGCATTATTGGGGCACAAATGGAGTACAACAGCCACTTTTTGGATGCCACTAACTGGCAGCATTTTTTGCTATTATTATAGCTTATTAAAAACAGAGCAGGAGTGTGCAATGCAGTGGTGCTGCAAATAGCTTTGCACCAGTGGGACACTAATGGAAGTCCAACAGCTACTTTTAGGATGCCACTAGGTTTACTCAGTGATTGCTAGTATAATGGCTTAGTAACAATGAGTTTGAGTGTGCAATGCAGTGGTGCTGCAAATAGATTTGCACTAGTGGGAAACTAATGGAAATCCAACAGCCACTTTTAGGATGCCACTAAGTTCACTCAGTGTTTGCTAGTATAATGGCTTAGTAACAATGAGTTTGAGTGTGCAATGCAGAGGTACTGCAAATAGATTTGCACTAGTGGGACACTAATGGAAGTCCAACAGCCACTTTTAGGATGCCACTAAGTTTACTCAGTGTTTGCTAGTATAATGGCTTAGTAACAATGAGCTTGAGTGTACAAAGAGCAGGAGGGTACAGTGGCAGGGTTGTGGGTCTGGGTAGAGGAAAGGAAGCCTCACTTTCTATCCCTCCTAATGGGGAAATGCAGCGAGGAAATCCCTGACCTTAGCTACACAGACGCTGTTATCTTGTGTAGCTGTTAAAATCTGTTTTCACGGACCTGACAGTCACCTATGGCTCTGAGCCTGCTGTTATTAGCCCTTACAAGGGCTAATAGAAACTTCTATCCCTATTCTGTATAGCGCTGTGTGTAGAGCGTACACAGCAGTATCGGAGACAGGAGCTACGCCAGTGGTGACTGACACCCAGACACAGAAGGCAGATAATGGCGTCCAGACGGGCAGATGCCCGAATTTATAATGCAGGGACATGTGACATGGACATCCTATCACACATGCCGTTGCTTCTCTGGCTAAAAGTCCACTTAGCTGTGTGTGTGTCTGGGATTGGCTGACATGCTGGCCCGCCCCACTACACGCGCGCGCTTAGGGAAGGAAGACAAGGAAAAAAAAAAAAATGGCGATCATCATTATCCCAGCAGCAGTGATCTGAATGCGCTGTTCCCGTACACTATACGCTGAAATTTCATAATAGTGTGAGTCACAGAGTGACTTACACTATTACAGCGGAAAGCCAGCTAGTTATTAGCTTGGCTTTTTGCAGCTAGAACCGTTCTCGAACGTAACTAGAACTATCGAGCTTTAGCAAAAAGCTCGAGTTCTAGTTCGATCTAGAACAGCCCCCAAAATCACTCGAACCGCGAACTGGAGAACCACGAACCACGCTCAACCCTAGTTACCATCCTTCTAGACCTTGAGACAAGCCACATTCAGCTCTGAGAGAGATTCGCAAGCCACATTCAGCTTCTGCCCCTCACTGTAGTGACACCCAGAGCCTCTCATTACACGTATAATGACAGCCAAAGCTTTTCAAAAGAAATCACACTAAGTTCCATACCCAAATTAGATCTGCTCTTCTATTTTGGGGCAACTCACAAAAGTCACCATCTGGAGACCTGCCCTTCACAGCTGTTTTCTAGACCAGATTCTAATGCACCAATCTGGAAGATGGTCATGAGCTACACATCACAGGCCTGCAAGCCACGTGTGGCTCCCGAGTTACAGGTTGGTGACCACTGCATTGACAAATCCCTTATGAGCTTCAAGGGCCGTCTGTTATTTATTCCAATTAATGCCCTCCAAGCGTGACAAATAAGGTGCCAAATTATACAACATTTACTAGAGCACAACATGGTACATGTGCACCTTTCTCATTTATGAAGGTAAGTGTGATGCCCTGGACCCCAGGGGTCACGGAATAACATCATATACACACACACACCCCTCCCCTGGTCAGGAACACCCGTCAAACAAAACCCTTGTTGCCTCCCTCCAGGGTCTGATGTCCACACCAGGTGGGGCGGAGCCAGGAGGTTGGCCCCACCCACCGAGGAGTTCACAGGCCTGGAGGCGGTAAAAGCAGTCAGTTGAGTTGAGTGGAGTTGAGTGGAGTTGAGGAGTTGAAGTGGAGACTGTGTGTGTCTGGGTCGGAGCCCAGGCACCATCAGCAAGGTCAGCAGATGGTGGTGACCATCTGCAGGCGTTAGTGGAAGTCTGCAGAACCGTAGGACCAAGGTCGGGCGGAGGCCCGCCGGTACCGAACCGGGGAGCAGATTGAAGCTAAGCACCAAGGCAGGGTACTCAGACCCCGACTAGGCTCGGAAGCCGCCGTAACGGTCAAATTCTCTGATTGCAGTCTGGACCTCAGGGGTTCATTCCCACCCAAGTCCCGTCAGAAAGCAACAGCCCAACCCATCCGGATAAGAGCCACCGCCAACGGCCAGAGATCCAAGGGCCAGCGCCTGCGGGCAAAACGGGCTCTCCCGACACGTACAAGCCGGGAAGCGGACCACCCGTAGGAATCCATAGGGGTCAAACACTTAAACACAGGTGCAGGGAAAGACAGCCACCATCAACCCGTCCAGGGAAAGTGAAGACACCACAGCCGACTGCGGGCCCCGTCCATCCAGCCGTTTGGTTTACAAGAGACTCTGTCATTGACTACCTGAGTGAGTACACCAGTGCCATCCGGAACAGCGCTACACCGCTGCCCCGCATCCGCGCTGCCTCCCCGCATCGGCACCTGCACCTATCCCTTACTCACCAAACCAACCGGGGCCCCGGGACCAACAGCCCCTACCCACGGAGGGGCCAACACCTCAGCTGCTCCCCGCCATCGCTCCCAGGAACCCCCGTCACCAGCAGCGGTGGTGTCCACCATCACCACAACCCCATGGGTGGCGTCACAACCGACATCCCACCACCAAACGTCCCCTTTTCACTCGTGTGCGAGGAGGAGCTGATCGAGCCCCCGGGTCCAGCCCCGTGCTCGAGCCACTGAGGAGCAGAAGCACCAGACCCGAGTGCCAGCGATTCCCAGGCGAGCGGCGATCCCAACCCCTCCGCCCGCGACATAGGTGCACCAAATAAACCCTCCAAACTACCCCCAGAAAAATTAGCATCCCTGGAAAAAAATTTTTTAGTAGTACACCAAATTATATTTCTGAACATTGAAAAACTAGTGAAAAATTTTCAGTGTTTTTTTTAGAACGCACAAAAAAGATTCATAAAAATGAGAGAAAATAATGCAAATTGTGATTTTTCAAATTTGTGTTGCTTCAACTGCATACAAAATGGTGCAATAAAACTGCTTACTGCCTCCCTAGATAAGATATTAGAGGATAGAATTTACAAAAAATGACGTTTGTGGGAGTTTTCTCTTGTTCTTCAACCACACAGGTCTGCAAATATGGCAATCTATTTCAAATAGAGTCTAATTTGTGTTCCAACATTCAAATATTGCTCTTTCCATTCCGAGCCCTCCCATTTGTCCAAACAGAACTTTCTGACTACATGTGGGGTATTGCCGCGTTCATTAGAAACTGGGTAACAAATTGTGAATCCCCATTTTTTGTGTTACTGTGCCGCCCTAGCAGCGTTCGAACCGCTCGGATCCGGGGCTCACTGCGGGTCAAGGGTCTCCTAGCCCAGGGGCTTGCGGCCACTACAAATAAAAAAGGAGGGCTATTTACAGGGGAGAGATAGTTCGTGACACCACCCGTGGTGTGTGGTAATGGGGACTACCACCGCTGCCGATGGAAGTGCCCGGGGGAGATGGAATGGGGACAGCCAGATGACGTTTCCCTCCACGGGTAGGGAAGGCCCAGGGACTCGGGATTTTGGGCTGTAGGGTAGCACAGGGCTTGGTGGTAGCAGTGGAGGACCATGTACTCACTCAGACAGCGTCCGTGATGGAAAGCAGACTCTGACAACAAGGTAAACCAAGTCTCTGGGTGCCACTGCCCTCTTGGGGGACCTCATCCGGTTATCCGTCCCCTACAGTACTGCCTGATGGTCCAGAGCCTGCCTCCATGAATAAATTTAGAAGTGTTCGGGCGGCCCGTAGGCATAAAGCTGTCCGGGCCCCGATCCCTACTATTGGTAGTGGAGCTGTGCTCTTAAGAGCTCACGCTTGGGATTTCTGTGGGCTGCATTTCTTGGAAAGACCTATCCCCCTCATTGAGCTAGTGCCCCTGATCTCTGAGCTTTGTGGGGGCAGTCCATAAATTCACTATCCTCCGCAGGTTAATTGCTGGGTTGCTTGAAGCTACTCCCCATCCTAGAGTCCAGTACCCCGCCTTGCTTTCAATCCCAGACAGGCTATTGAACTCGAGCTGCTGACTGTCCTCCAAGACTAGGTCTAGGCACCCAGTCCCAATATCCCGCGACCTTGTCTCCGACTACTCCGGCCCAGACCACCGTCTGCAACCCAACCCTTCACTCAACTTCCCTGGGAGCTCAAACCCCCAGTTTTTTCTCCCTTAGAGAGCTACTACTTCTCTTCCTCTCACTTTGCTCCCCTGGTGCCGACTGACTTGTCACCTACCACTAGTCTGTGTGATCCCTAATTGGGCGGCCCTATTCCAGCTCACCAGTCCACTGGTGTGTCTGACAGGGTGTGATGTGAAGTGTCATTGTGATTTTGGATGCTGATGGAAGCAGTACTATAGGTTGGGAACCCAGAACCAAGAGGGGTTTAGTCCTGCACTAAGGGTAAAGAGCGTGCAGTACCCTGTGACGCCCTGACTAGTCCAGGGGCGTCACATTACCTCTTACAAAAGTAAGAAATTTAGAGTTAAATCAATATTTGTGTGGAAAAAAATGAAAAATGTCAATATCATGACCTAATGTTGACAAATTCTGTGTAGTGCCTGTGGATCAAAATGCTCACTATGCCCATAAATGCAATCCTTGATGAGTCTAGTTTCCATAATGGGGTCACTTGTGGGGCGTTTCTGCTGTTTGGGCACCTTAGGGGCTTTGAAAATGCAACATGGTGCTCACAATCTATTTCAACCAAATTTGTGTTCCAAAATTCCAATATTGCTCCTTCCCTTCTGAGCCTGGCTGTGTATCCAAACAGAGGCCTCAGAAGAAACTGCGTAACAAATTTTGGGGTCTATTTTGATGTGCTATGTCTTGTAAAAGTGAAATTTTTTTAATTTTTTATTCCACTTTGTATTATATCCTGTGAAGCACCAGGAGGGTTAAAACATTGCTTGACAGCAGTTTTGAGGTATTTGAGGGGTGCAGGTTTTAAAAATTGTATCACATTTGGGGAGTTTCCAATACATAGGCCCCTCAAAGGCCATTTAAGTTTGAATAGGTCCCTAAACAAATGGGTCTGGTTAATTAAAAAAAATAAATAAATAAATTAGAAATTTTAACACTTTCAACAATCTGACAAAATAAAATGACGTTTGAAAAAAGATACAAATGTAAATAGACACATGGGAAATTATATTTATTAATTATTTTGCACAGCATGACTAACTGGTTTAAGAAAATAAAAATTGAAATTCTTAAAAATTACAAAATGGAAAAAAATGCAGCCAAAATTCTGATATTTTCACAAATAAACTAAAAATATATATACATAAATTTACCACTATCATAAAGAACAAGTGTCGAGAAAAAATATATTCCAAATCAATAATTCCATCACCTGTGAAATACTGAGGAAATCCTGAAAACATGCACTGTTAGTGGGCCTTGAGGACTGGAGTTGGGGAACACTGCTTTAGAACATTCAGTCATTGGACCTTTCCTATCCTTTTCCTGAGTCCATTAAAATCTGCCTTTATAAAGTCCAACCTTAAAATTTGAGTCGTCGCAGGTCTTCCTCCTCTTGTCATCGAAAATTCAAGAGCAGCATGATCACTGTCTCCTAAATTCCCAGCCACCTTTAGTTCCTCAACCATTTCCCCCTTGGATGGTTTGAACATGATTTTTCTTCATCAATGGAGTCTTGCGTGGTGAGTGTGCATACAGACCATGGAGTAGGAGTGCATTACTTATTGTTTTCTTTGAAACAATTATACCTGCTGAATCCAGGTTTTTCTGTAGTTCTCCACAAGTGGTCTTTGCCTCTTGTACAATTCTTCTGATAATTCTTTTCACTCCTCTATCTGAAATCTTGTGTGGAGCACCGGGTCATGGCTGGGTTATAGTGAAATGATGTTCCTTCCACTTCAAGATTATGGCCCCAACAGTGCTGACTGTAATCTTCAGTAGTTTAGAAATTCTTCTGTAACCAATGCCGTCAGTATGTTTTGCAACAATAAGGTTGTGAAGGTCTTGAACAGCTTACTGGTTTTACCTATCATGATATGTTTCTTGTGTGGCACCTTGGTAATTAGACAAGTTTTTATAAGCCATCAGAAATGATGGGCGAGCACTAAAATACTCAGGTTCTACAGTAGTTACTTTAGTCGATCAGGTCAGATGCTCTGAAAGGGCTCAACTCGAATAATGAGTGTTATGGAAGTCAATAATTGGGCAGTTCGGCTCTCTACCCACATACAGCCAGCCATATACGGAGCACTTCCAGGGGGAGGGAGGACAGAGTTTTTAGATACATATTTATTTAGAAAATTGGTGACGTGTTCAATACTTAATTCACCCGCTTTAGTATCAGAACCTGAGTAATCTTAGAACGCAGTTTATTGTCATTATTCCATTAGGAGACTCCCTTTTCTGAATACAAAATGTATAATGATCTGGAATTAAAAGGGCAGTCAAAAACCAAATAATCTAATCACTTTTCTAATATATGTCAATTAAAAATTCCCTGCAGTTCCCTTTTTGCTCTAACTTCCTTGTTGCTTTTTTTTTTTCCTTTATATCCTATAACTTTTTTGTTTGAGAATCACCAATGCCTGCTTGGACACTGAAACAGGATAGCTTCACGCAACGTGATAATTCATATGTGGAGGGTAGACTCTTTATGAATTTTCCCCAAGAGCTCACAGATCTAAGGCACCAACACAACGAGGGGGATAGGGCTTTCCAGCTTATGCGGCCCACTGAAATCCCAAGTGTCAGTCATCGAGAGCACAGCTCCTCTATCCAAAGATAGGAAGCGGGACCCCGACAGCTTTAGGCTGATTAATACAGTTGTTAGCCGCATCCATGCGGTAATGAATGGGGAAGTGGACGTACTACTGGTGGTGCACGCATGGAGGTAGGAGAAACTGTGCCTGCTGCGTGACTACAACAAAAAGGATCAGCCGCGAGACCTACCTTACTGTCCCACTTTGCGGGGGGGGGGGACAACACTCCTGAAGTCCAAACAGTGCTAACAGGTTGTCGGTTGGATGGCAGATGATATTTTTTTAAATTGTTCTAGAATTTAATCAGAGTCTCTCCTCTCCGTCTCTTGATCTCTTGCTGCATGTATAACCCCTCCTTGGGATTCTAGATAGTTCTTCTACTGAGTGCATAGGCTGTACAAAGGTAGGAGTCTGAATCTTTTTACAATTGACACAAAATGTAGTCAGAGGCCTCCTCTCTGTCTCTTGCTGTGTGTATTACAATCCGTCCTGTGAATTCTAGCTAAGCCTTCTAATGTTTGGCAGCCCTTGCACTTAGTGCATAGTCTTTGTGAGTGTAGCAGTCCCACTACCTTCCTTTATGTGTAATTCGGGGTGTATCAGGGGCCCTCTTTCTTCTCTTTTTGGAAGTTCTTGCATAGTCCGCATAGGCTTTGTGAGTTTCAGAGTCCCTCTATCATAGAGTAAAGCGGATGTATCTGACCATGTCATACACGCCACATGCCCAGGTAAGGAACTAAAATGTTACAATTACTTTTACCGGTGACTATCTGTGAGTATAGTTTTTGTTTACCTTGTACTCATGTCATTTACTGCAGTCAAAGGTGACCCGGAAATATGGTGAGCGGTGGCCCGGCTATTAAGGCAATGTTCACACATTTTCATGCATTTTTTTCGCAGTGGTTTTAATGAGTTAGATCCAAATTAAAAGTCGATTTTACAGTCCTAACAACAGCGATGAGGTTTCATAAAGTAAATGCACGCGATTGTTTCTTTTTCCTGACTGAAATGTAAAGCTGCTGCTTTTTTGAAAGAATGCTAAGTGTGAATAAAGCGGAGGGTTTATTCTCTTTATTAATTTTCCTTCTATACATGTCATCATACAGTAATGAATGTTTCCTAACATTTTGTCCTTCAAATCTATTTTATCTTCGGTTTTGTATTGTCAGTCCATAAAAGTGGAGTAATACTCTAACAACATTGTTCCCGGCAGCGACCTGCGAGTCAGCGATGTGTCCAGGCGTGTTCCCCATGCTGTTCCCATTCCATTTCAGCGGTGTTTTCATCTATTTCAGTAATTTCAGGACTCTGCCGACCTCCCGAGAGGATCTGCTGGAAGAGTGCTCAAGTTTCCCATTGATTTCCATTATGCTTGTTACTCGAGACGAGCATTCGAGCATTAGAAATTTCCCGGATAGAGTAACGAGCACCCGAACATTTTAGTGCTCGCCCATAACTAGCAATTAGATCATTATGACTCGCCCACCCCAGGGCTATGGGACACCCGGTGCCGGGCCGGACTAGTCCGGTGGTAGTCAGTGGTGGCTGGACCCGGCTCCGTGGCCCTGGTGGGTGTCAGTTGAATATGTGGCGGATGACTTTAAGTTTGTATTCGTGACGCCACCTGTGGTCTGCAGCTATTAAGCCGCCGCTGCTGTGTGAGGCCACCGGGATGATGTTATAGCAGCAATGGTGGTACTGCTCCCCACAGGTGGAGCAATGCCCGGGGCACAGTTGGTGCTTGTGGAAGTCTATGGTGCTGTGTGACTAACACGGTGCAGGGCTGACAAGCAATGAAAGAAACAGGCACAAACAGTAGTCTCTTTACCTTCTCCTCTTTTACTCGGCAGAAACTTAGTCCAGGGAGACCGTCACAGATGGTAAAGATGATCCGGCCGGCCTGGAAGTGCCTGGGGTGATCTTTGGCCAGTTGAGTATGAGGCCTACTCCTTAATCTTTCTCTGCTGTTTTAGGACACTGCACTTTAGGTTTGCAATTGCCCTCTTGCTGCTGGGACTTGTTGTTCGTCCCCTTTTCTGTGTGGTAGACTGCGCAGGCCCTCTCTGGTGCTTTTCTGCTGGAGCCCACACCAGGCCCTTGGGATGCAGTTGTACCTTCAGATTGCTTCTGGGACAGGGGGCTTGCAGCTCTCCTGCCCTCCGGATTCAGCTACCAGGGATGGATTTTATGCCCTGGCAACTACAGACTCCGATGTCCGAGTCTCTGCTGTGCCTCTCTGCTCCCCTTGCTTCACTGGGCCAAGCTATCCAAGCTCTAGGCCCCAGTTTCACAAGGCAGCACTACCCTGCGTCTGCACTCTTTCACTCCTGTCTCCAGACTAACCACTACTTCCTCCCTTCAGCCAGACTTAAGGAATCCTCCCTGAAGTTCCAGGTTCAGAGCTCCCTCTGCTGGCCGGAGGGAGAATTGTGTTGAGTGTTAACTTACTGGCCAATAGATCTCCCAATTACCTCCAGGCTCAGCATTAACCCTTTGGGAGGGCAATGCTGTTGTGGCGACCAGGTCCTGGGGCGCCACACTCCCCCTTAGTTAAATTCAGTACTCCCGGACTGTAGAAACAAACATGACATGTTAGAACATTTCATCCCATTATGGGAGGCGCAAATACTTTAACGTTACAAACTTAAACATTACTATAAGAGTCCAGTGTGGCTCCCTGCCGGGTGTCCATTACACTGCTCCATGGGGGACCCGCCGCGATCAAACCCCCAACGTAGGCTCTGGGCGTGCGTCAGAGCATTGATGACCCCACTCTATGCACGCCGGACGGGTTTTTCTTCAGGGGTGTCGAGCACACTGGTGCTAACTATGAACAATTTAGGTGTTGGCCACCCATAGTCCAGTGGCCCAATTGTCCATTTTCGCAATCAAAGAAAAGAAAAACATTTTGTACACAACCTTACAGACATTTTGCATAACTATGTACATTCTAATAAATACTCCGTCTTTTTCCCTTATACAGTTGACTCTCTATACCTTGGAGGGGGTTGTCCCCGAGTGCTGCGCTGGGACCTACGTAGCTCTGGTGTTTGCCCCTGACTACGTGGTGCGTCTTCTATCTCAGCACTACAGGTGGGCCTAACCCCAATAGGTAAGCGTGATGGTTGCCTTTGTGGGCTAAGAGTCGCCAAGGGTATGACAGGTTCACCACTGACAGGGGGTTGATCCTCCTGTTCCACTGCTGGCGTGTCATCTCGTGCTGGCGCGGACGGTTCTTTAGGTGGATCCGGAACCTTTTCTGTTTCTGGCTCGACCAACTGTGGAAACGTCAAAACTGGTACCACTATAGCATTGTTTATTCGGGTCCAAGTTTTGGGGAACTTTCCAAGGATGGTTTGAATCATCTCCCCTTCTTTCTCTTGACTTTGGGGACTTCCTTGTACTCCTTCCATTTCTCTTTGGATTCTGCACCGTTCAGGGCACGCTTTCAGGCGGTCTCGGGAAATTGCTTGATAGGTCTTGCCTTCATCCTTGCTTATGAGGCATACCTTACTATTGTCAAAGTTGGAGGGGATAATGGTGTAGGGCTCGTTTTCCCACTGATCATCCAATTTATGCGTCCTCCGCTTCTTCTTGAGGACTTGTTCTCCAGGTGCTAAGGGAGTTGCTGGGGCTGTTTGATTGTAATGCTGCTCTTGTCTCGTTCTTGCTTGAGACAGGCTCCTCTCTACGCACTCCTGGACCTTACGGTACCGCTGCTGCCGTTCTGTATCCCAATCCTCTATTTCTTGAACCGCCTCAGGCGACACAGTCCCCATCTCAAAGTCTACAGGCAACTTGCCAGGCCTGGCTCGCATCAGGTAAGCGGGGCTGCAGTTGGTCGAATTCACTGGGATATGGTTGTACAGGTCTACCAGATCTGGCAACTTTTCTGGCCATTGGTTCCTTTCCTCCAGCGGTAGGGTCTTCAGCATATCAATAACCACATGGTTCATTTTCTCGCACAGTCCATTGGTTTGGGGGTGGTGCGGTGTGGTTCGGATTTTCTTACAACCGTACATGTTACAGAACTCTTGGAACACTTCAGCCTCGAATGCAGGACCCTGATCAGTCAGTACCCTTTCCGGATAGCCGTGAGGTCGACAAAAGGATGCCTGGAACGCTCTAGCTGCTGTCCTGGCTGTCTGGTCCTTCACAGGCACTACTACCAGGAAACGAGAGTAATGGTCCACAATGGTGAGGGCGTACACATAGCCTGACCGGCTTGGTGTTAGCTTCACGTGGTCCAGGGCCACCAACTCCAGGGGCTGCTTCGTGACAATTGGCTGTAGGGGAGACCTTTGGCTGGCATCATCCTTCCGCCTCAGGTTACACGGGCCACAGTCTCGGCACCACTTCTCGATCATCTTTCTCATGTGCACCCAATAGAACCGATCACGGAGTAGGGCCTCCAACTTCTTCCACCCGAAGTGTCCTGCGTTATCATGATACGCTGCTAGGACCATTGGAGCATCCCTCTGCGGAACCACTATCTGCCAGACAAGTTCATTTGTTCGCCAGTTGACATATCTCTTGCAGAGCTTGCCTTGGTAGGTGAACAGTCGTCCCCTCTCCTTCCACAGCTGCTGGGCTTCCTCTGGAGCGTCTGGGCCAAGATGGGTCTCAGCTTGCGCTAGCTTCTCTTTGACCAATCGCACGGCCGGGTCACCATTCTGTGTTTCTTCCCAATTATGGTGGAGTAATGGGTTGACCGAGACCTCGTGCTGGCTTGAGCGCTTCACTCCCACAGCATGCTCACACTGGGAAACACCTTGGTGATGGAAAGCCGGTAACTCTATCTCTTCGAGTTCATCCAGGTCTTCTCTAGACTCGGGTAAGTGAGGCATTCTGGACAGCGCATCAGCATTGTTATTCTTCTTGCCAGCCCGATACTTGATGGTAAAGTCAAAGTTAGACAGCCGGGCCATCCATCGCTGTTCCATCGCACCTAACTTGGCTGTTGCCAGGTGTGTCAACGGATTGTTGTCCGTGAAGATGGTGAACTTGGCCGATGCCAGATAGTGCTTGAAGCGTTCAGTCACTGCCCAAACAATAGCGAGGAACTCCAGCTTGAAGGAACTGTAGTTTTCTGGATTCCTTTCTGTGGGCCGAAGCTTCCTACTGGCGTACGCTATCACCCTCTCTCTGCCTCCCTGTACCTGGGACAGAACTGCTCCCAGTCCCACGTTGCTGGCGTCTGTATACAGTACAAACGGTTGGCTGTAGTCAGGGTAGGCCAGAATTTCTTCTCCCGTGAGAGCCCCTTTCAGCCGGACAAAGGATGTTTCCAGTTGGCTGCTCCATTCAAATGGAGGGCTCTGCTTCTTAGCCTGCTTTGGCTGGCCCACCAGGAGATCTTGAAGGGGCGCTGCTATCTTGGTGAAACCATCAATGAACCTTCGGTAGTAGCCCACCAGTCCAAGGAACTGCCGCACCTCCTTCACTGTGGTGGGTCTTGGCCAGTCCTTGATTACAGTGACTTTCTCCGGATCAGGTGCCACACCTTCTGCGCTGACCACATGACCCAGGTACTGTACCTTTGGCTTCAAGAGGTGACATTTGGACGGCTTGATCTTCAGGCCATATTTCGACAAGGACTCAAACACTTCTGCTAAGTGCTTCAGGTGGTCCTCATAAGTCTTGGAGTAGACTATGACGTCATCCAGGTACAACAGCACGGTTTCAAAGTTGTGGTGGCCCAAGCAGCACTCCATCAACCTTTGGAATGTCCCTGGGGCGTTGCAGAGCCCGAATGGCATACAATTGAACTCACAGAGGCCCATTGGTGTCGTGAATGCAGTCTTCTCCTTGTCCGCCTCTGCCACGGGAACCTGCCAATACCCACTGGTGAGATCCAAGGTGGAGAAATAGTTAGCTGACTTTAAGGCTGTTAGGGACTCCTCTATTCTGGGCAGTGGATAAGCATCTTTATGTGTAATGCGGTTAATTTGCCTGTAATCTACACACATTCTCATCGTACCATCTTTTTTCTTTACGAGCACTAGTGGAGCTGCCCAGGGGCTACAACTATCTCTGATAACCCCAGCCTCCTTCATTTCCCGTAACATTTCCTTGGCACACTGATACTGTGCGGGGGGTACAGGGCGGTATCTCTCTTTAATGGGATGATGATCACCCGTGGGGATTTGATGTTTAACCCCTTTCACCTGCCCAAAATCTAGGGGGTGTTTGCTGAAGACCCGCTCGTACTCCTGTACCACCCGGTAAACCCCATGCTTTTGGTGCGAGGGGGTGGAGTCGGTGCCTACATGTAATTTTTGGCACCAGTCTTCCGGCTGCCCCTTGGAGCCATTGTCTTCCGCCTGGTCGGACGGGATCAAGGGTTCCACTGCTTTAATGGTATTGTTGCTGACAGTGTACAGTTTTGCTACAGTGGCGTACCGGGGCAATTTGGCCTCCTCCTCCCCACAATTCAAGACACGGACGGGCACTCTCCCCTTGCGGACGTCCGCTACCCCTCTGGCTATCAGGACTCCAGGCCTACTGTCTGAATACACCGGTTCTACCAAGGCATGGTAATCCTGACCCTTGAGGCCTATTGCTGCCCGACACCATATCAACATTTCACTTCTTGGGGGAATTACAATGGGGAGGGGGTCACTTACCCTCACACTGCCAATTTCTCCTCCGGCCAGCTCTACCTGCTGCCTCCTCATCAGGGCTCTGATCTCCCTCTGTAGGACACGCTGCTGCCCGGAGCTGGCAGTTTCAGACGCCTGTTGCAACAAAATTATCACTTCGGCAATACAATTTTCTATCACATTTGTACCAATGGTTAGCAGTGGGTCAGATTCTTTGCGATCAATATCTACAATTATCATCCCCTGACATGGCAATTCCACCCGCCCCACTTTTTTTTTTTTTTTAAATTCTTTATTTTTAAGTGAAAACCTTCAACATAACATAATACAGTTCTTATGACCAATCAGGCCAATTTGCACTACAATACATATATCATTAACAAGATGCCAAAACGGGAAATATATATTTGTATCTTGCTGAATCACGTTCCTTCATATATCTCCTCCCGGGTTCCTGATAAGTCTAGGTTCCACCACATTTTTGCTTTAATACAGATTCACATTAAAACAGATAACGAAGGTGACTTACAAATACATGTGAAACAAGAAAGATAGAAAGGCTAGAGAAGAAAGAGAAGTTATTAGGCAAACAGTGTGAGAAGAATAGAAAAGTAGGAAGAAAAATGGGAGGGGGAGGGGAAGAGAGGGGGGGGAGAGAGGGAGGAAATCGGGGGGGGGGGGGGGGTAGGGAGGGGAATTCAGCTAAGTGTTGCAAACTGCGGTTCCATCGGCAGCCACATCGCCCCCCACCAGGACGCTATATTCCTCTGAATGTTGGAAGTCCAACCATTCTCGCCAAGTGGACCAGAATTTCTCATATGTATCATGCAGCGAGGAGGTTAAATCCTCCATGTACATGAGGTCATTGACCTTATTGATCCATTGGACCAACGTGGGAGGGGTCGTGCTCCTCCATCTTTCAGGTATGCATACTCTCGCAGCCATAATAAGGAATTTCCTCAAAGAATTCTTATAGGTTTTTTCAGGGACCCCACAGTGATGCAATAGGGCAGCAGCAGGTCCCAGCTCCTCGTCATTGCCAGTAACCTGGCGAATGGTGTCGGACACTCCCTTCCAGAAGGGCCGGATCGCCTCACACCCCCAAAACACATGTAAAATGTTACCCTCTGCTGTGCCACATCTCCAACATGTGGGGTCTACTGTTGGAAACATGACATGTAACCTGGAGGGTACTCTGTACCATCTGGATAACAGTTTATAGCTAGCCTCCTGGAACCTGGAGCTGATGGAAGATGTGTGTGCCAATCTGAAGATCCGTTCCCACTGTATTGGTGTCAGCTGGATACCCAGATCACATTCCCATTGTGAAGCAAACGGGGGAAGTTGTTGGTCAGGGGACGAAGACAAAAGTGAATAAACCACTGAAAGCGAATGTCGTATTGTGCCTGAACCCATACACAATTTTTCAAACTGTGTCTTAGGACGTTGAAAGTGGGTCCTAGCTGGGAGACTACTGAAAAAAATGCGTCAATTGTAAGCATCTCCATAGACCCAGTGGGATGGGATCCTGTCTAACCCCCAAACCCTCCACCTGCGGCCAGTTGTCCCGAATCCCAAAGTCTTCCACCCGGTCCACCCCGCCCCGAACCCATGCCTGAAATACTGGGTCTGTTCTACCTGGTTCAAAAGCAGGATGGCTCAAGATCGGTGTCAGGCTCGAGTGTCTGGGTATCAACTCCGATTGCACCTTCCCAGTATTGCAGTATGTCACGGTTGGTCCGACAGTTGGATGTGATTTCAATCTTGCAGGGACCTCAGAGAGTACCCACGGTAATTTGTTGAGGGGTATTGGGGAAAAGGACTGCTCTATCTGTACCCACGCCTTCTGAGACCCGTTCCTGCACCAGTCAATCATTCTAGTAAGATGCCCAGCTAAGTGATATCTTCTTATATCTGGCAACCCAATCCCCCCGCCCCCCTTGGTCCTGTGTAAGATAGCTCTTTTTATGCGTGCCGATTTACCTCCCCAAATGAACGAAGACTGAATGGATTCCAGAGATTTGAAGAATCCAGACGGTATTTTGATTGGGAGCGCCTGTAACAGGTAAAGAATTCTGGGTAGGACATTCATTTTATATATCTGGCATCTGCCAAACCAGGAGAATAATAATTTCCCCCATCTGTCACAGTCTTTCCTGATACTAGATAACAGAGATGGGAAGTTCTGTGAGTAAAGTAGACCCAAGTCACTGGTCAGACGTACCCCCAGGTAATTTAGGGATTGGGCTGCCCATCGAAAACTAAACGATGTTTTCAACTCTTCCACTTCTTTAAAAGTAAGATTTATGTTGAGCGCCTCAGATTTTGTGAAATTTATCTTAAAGTTTGATAGGCTGGAGAATTTCTGAAACTCCCTCATTAAGTTTGGGAGCGAAATCCTTGGTGCCGAAACGAAAAACAGAAGATCATCCGCATATGCAGCTACTTTATGTGTTGCCTGGCCAACCCCAATGCCTGTAATATCAGAATTGGCTCGTACATGTCTGAGGAAGGGTTCTAGCGTCAGGATGAAGATTAGCGGAGACAATGGGCATCCTTGCCGGGTGCCGTTAGATATTTTAAATGGGTCGGACAGAATCCCATTTACCCGGACTCTTGCCGAGGGTACCGAGTATAAAGACATGATCCAATTCATCATGCCGCGTCCCAACCCAAGACAACCGAGCGTGGCTTCCATAAAGGTCCAGTCTACTCTGTCGAAAGCCTTTTCGGCATCTGTTGACAGAAGCATAGACGGTAGACCCCCCATTTTAGCTTTATGTATCAGATTAATGGCCTTAACAGTATTATCCCGTGCCTCACGGCCCGCCATGAAGCCCGCCTGATCTGGATGAATTATTGAAGAAAGAAAAGGAGCCAACCTGTTCGCTAAGATCTTGGCAAATAATTTTGTGTCCACATTCAGCAGGGATATCGGGCGATAACTGGCGCATTGTGTTGGATCTTTCCCTATTTTTGGTAATACCGTAATATGTGCTCTCAACGAATCTGCATTGGGGGTTGAGCCCTCCGAGGCCCTGGAATTTAATGCTGACAGGAGGTGTGGAGATATCATCTCTGTAAATTTTTTATAGTAAATCAGGGGAAGGCCATCCGGCCCTGGGGCTTTTCCCGGTTTTGATGACGTAATTGCGTCCACCAGTTCTTGCTTTGAGATTGGAGTTTCTAACATAGCTATGTCAGAATCTTCCAACCTCGGCATTTTTGCTTCTCTGAGGTACTCTGAAATTTTTCTTTCAAAAGATGATTTTGACTTCGCAGGGTCATTTGTCTCTAGATTATATAAGGACTCATAGAATTTTTGGAACGCCTCCGCTATTTCTACCGAAGAGTGTAATATTGAACCCTGGGGATGTGATGGGGATATTTTTGATATAAAGGTTGTCGCCTGTTGTTGTCTGAGTGCTCTCGCTAAAGTCCTGCTGCACTTGTTCCCGTATTCATAGAAGTGTCTACGGCATCTATTAAGGACCCCCTTTGCCTTGTTGTTAAGTAATTTCCGCAATTCATCCCGAACTTTAACCACCCGCCCCACTTTAATGGTTACTTCTTTGTACCCAATTTGAGGTAAGGGCTGACCATTACTGGCCACAATTGTTAAATCATCATCTGGGCCATGGTCAATGTCTGAATCAGCCCAATATCTTTTGTACAGTTTGTGGGGGATGGTTGTTACCTGGGACCCCGTATCCAGGAGGGCATTCAAAGGGATCCCATCCAGCACAATGGGAAGGACCGGTCGTCCTCCCACATACTTGCTGCGGCTGGGGTTTGAGCCGGGCTTCCTTACACCTGGGGGTTGGCTCCTGGCCCCAGGCTCAGCCCATTTAAAGGACAGCGTCGTGCAATGTGGCCCGCCTGGTTGCAGTGGTGGCAGATCGGTTGTCCTGTTGAATCATACCGGTCTGTGTCTCTGCCTCGGGTCGGCGGAATCCTCCTCTGTCGCATCCATGGGACGTCCTCTGGGCTGGAGGCCAACTCGATTTTTGCAGGCGAGGGGGTCATTTGTAGAGACTGCACGGTCTTGGCAAGGGCAGCCACAGTCTTGGTCAGCTCCTGGAACTGCTGTCTGAGCTCTGCAGTGGGATCCTTATCCAGGGACTGCGCCTCAGCCCCTGCAGTGGCTCGGGTTGCAGGCACCACCCCGGGGTACGTGATAGCAAGAGGCCGGAGGGGTACTGGGTCATTCGGTGTAGATTCTCTCAGTACCCTGATGGCCTGGTCCTTAAACTTGACAAAGTCCAGAGCAGGGTTCTGCAGGACCAGGATACGCAGCTGGGTCCTGTGGGCATCTGACAGGAGCCCCTCTATGAACTGCTCAGTTAGGAGTTTGTCTTCTTCACGTACACTCTCTGGATCCACCTGTTTAACTGCTTTCAGGGCCTCCTGCAAGTTTAAGGCATAGTCCCTTATGCTGTCTGTGGCCCGCTGCTTGCACCCAAAGAATCTCATCTTTATCTCTGCTGCGGTGCGGGTGTCAAACGTACTCTTTAGCTTGGCCAGTATCTGTGCTGCTGTCCCTTTATCTGTATCAGGCCAGGACTTCGCTTCACGCTGGGCTGCGCCGGCTAGCTGTCCCATTACTATGCCCACCTTCTGGCTCTCAGTCAGCGGATACACCCGGAATAAGCTGTGCAGGCTTTCTCTGAAGTCACTCAAGGTATGGGACTCCCCGGAGTACTGCGGCAGCCATTCTGCTCCCGGTATGTACGGCATGGTGATCGGCATTACCGGCGCTACAGTGGGGGCCGGGGCGACGGCGACTGGGACTGCTTCGGCCGGTGCTGCGGCGCCTTGGGCGATGGCAGCCACCTGCTCTCCCTCTGAGTCGGACATCTTCCTCCCCCTTAGTGAACCTCACCAGGCTCCGTTCACTTTTCAAATTTCCTTCTGGGTCGCGCGGGGTTAACAGCGCTCTGCTCTGATGGCGCGCTCCCTTCGCGCTCTTTTTCAGGCACGCCCCCCTTCTTCCTGCGCTCGGCGAGGCTAATGGCGGCGGCGGTTTACAGACAGTACACAGTCTTTTAAGCACAATTCCTGCAGGCGCACAGTACCCGGTGTGACCGGGCACGAAATCCTGTTCGTGACGCCAAAAATTGACTCGCCCACCCCAGGGCTATGGGACACCCGGTGCCGGGCCGGACTAGTCCGGTGGTAGTCAGTGGTGGCTGGGCCCGGCTCCGTGGCCCTGGTGGGTGTCAGTTGAATATGTGGCGGATGACTTTAAGTTTGTATTCGTGACGCCACCTGTGGTCTGCAGCTATTAAGCCGCCGCTGCTGTGTGAGGCCACCGGGATGATGTTATAGCAGCAATGGTGGTACTGCTCCCCACAGGTGGAGCAATGCCCGGGGCACAGTTGGTGCTTGTGGAAGTCTATGGTGCTGTGTGACTAACACGGTGCAGGGCTGACAAGCAATGAAAGAAACAGGCACAAACAGTAGTCTCTTTACCTTTTCCTCTTTTACTCGGCAGAAACTTAGTCCAGGGAGACCGTCACAGATGGTAAAGATGATCCGGCCGGCCTGGAAGTGCCTGGGGTGATCTTTGGCCAGTTGAGTATGAGGCCTACTCCTTAATCTTTCTCTGCTGTTTTAGGACACTGCACTTTAGGTTTGCAATTGCCCTCTTGCTGCTGGGACTTGTTGTTCGTCCCCTTTTCTGTGTGGTAGACTGCGCAGGCCCTCTCTGGTGCTTTTCTGCTGGAGCCCACACCAGGCCCTTGGGATGCAGTTGTACCTTCAGATTGCTTCTGGGACAGGGGGCTTGCAGCTCTCCTGCCCTCCGGATTCAGCTACCAGGGATGGATTTTATGCCCTGGCAACTACAGACTCCGATGTCCGAGTCTCTGCTGTGCCTCTCTGCTCCCCTTGCTTCACTGGGCCAAGCTATCCAAGCTCTAGGCCCCAGTTTCACAAGGCAGCACTACCCTGCGTCTGCACTCTTTCACTCCTGTCTCCAGACTAACCACTACTTCCTCCCTTCAGCCAGACTTAAGGAATCCTCCCTGAAGTTCCAGGTTCAGAGCTCCCTCTGCTGGCCGGAGGGAGAATTGTGTTGAGTGTTAACTTACTGGCCAATAGATCTCCCAATTACCTCCAGGCTCAGCATTAACCCTTTGGGAGGGCAATGCTGTTGTGGCGACCAGGTCCTGGGGCGCCACAATTACATAAAAGATAGATTTTTTTTTATCATTAAATCATTATTATTTTCAGAAGACCCTTTTGAGGTAGATTTTGGCACAATGTAGCCTGGTTTAAATTTCTTTCTTTGTAAGAAAAGACTTCCATATTGCCACCTTTCCCCAGAGGCCAGACATATGGAGAATACAGGAGATTGTTGTCACATGAAGTACATATAGTAGAAAAGTAATGGCATGCACCCAATTGTGGAGCAGGGAGTAAGCGGAAGGGAAGAGGGTCCTGAGCACCTATAACTTGCAATTGCAAATGTTTTTTTATTTTGAAAAAAAAACATTTTTTTTTTCTCTGGAATAGTGTGTTTGTGTATACAAATTGATCCTGGAAAAGGCTCATATATGCATTAACGTAAGCCAGAGTTACATTCGAGCTCATAGCGGTCCCACAAGTCTGAAGATAAAAAGTGTCACTGAATAGAAAATAGTTCATGTACATATTCCTTGTATATTTTTATTACATATATTTGATGTACACTTATGCCATTATTATTTCTTGCTTTTTCCCCGCTTTTTTTCCTAGAGTGAGATTATGAATAAGACCTTAGATTAGGTAGAAATGTTAAAAGCTGGTCACATCAAATGTTGTAAATTACCGTATTTTTCGGACTATAAGACGCACCGGACCATAAGACGCACCCTGGTTTTAAAGCAGGAAAATATGAAAATAAAATTTTAAGCAAAAAATGAGAGTCATGACACACTGTTATGGAGCGAGGATCTGCTGCTGACACTGTTATGGGGGTGATGTCTCCAAATTCTCTACTAAGGTACCCCAGCCTGGTAATGATCCTCCTGCCTTGTATATACAGTATATGTCCCTCCTCCTGCTATATACCCCATCCTGGCATATGGCCCCATCCTGCTATATACGGTAACCCATCCTGGCATATGGCCCCAACCTGCTATATACCCCCAACCTGCTATATACCCCCATCCTGCTCATATACCACCATCCTGCTATATACCCCCATACTGCTCATAATATACCCCTCATCCTGCTCATGATATATCCCCATCCTGCTATACGCCCCCATTGTGCTATACACCCCCATCCTGGTATACGGCTTGCATCCTTTGGCACATAAAAAAAAATAAACATTCATACTCACCTTACCTCACTCCCTGCAGCATCGCTCCTCCTCCCGTCTGTGTCAGCGGCAGCACCGCTGAGTGGAGCCGTCCCCGTTCCCCAGCAGCATTGCGATGTCCTCCTGTGCCAGCGGCGGCTGCGTGTGGACACGTGCGCACAGCGATGACTTCATTGCTGTGCGCGCCGCTAGTCTCCACTCAGCAGCCGCCGCTGGCACAGGAGGACATCACAATGCTGCAGGGGAACGAGGACGGCTCCACTCAGCGGCCACCGGCAGCCAGGAGGAGATCACGGTGCTGCAGGGGAATGGTGACAGGTGAGTGTACTGATTCACTGCACCCTGGCGCTGATGATGATGTGCGGGGGGGGGCAGTGAATACAGCCTCACATGATCACTCCAGGCTGCAGTTGCCAGGAGTGATCATGCGGGCCGGCTGTTTATCCCTCGCCCATCATCCCGCCCACCTGTCAGTGCCGGCTTCAGCGCTGAGAGAAGGGCGGGAGGATGGGCGTGCATATTAAATGAGCAGGTCCACGTGGTCACGGCAGGCGCTGCTGCAGCCTGCTCATGCCCCCGATGACCCGCTCCACCACAGCACCCTCATTCCTGGCCCTATATTCAGACCATAAGACGCACCCCCCACTTTCCCCCGACATTTGGGGGAAAAAAAGTGCGTCTTATGGTCCGAAAAATACGGTATACTGCACCATTCTACATATTTTTGTGTGCTTCTGCATTTGAGAAAAACATTGTCATAATAAAAAAAACACATAAAGTACATAAAAAGTGCTTGCCAGAAATTCCTGCAGCTCCTTTAATATTGCTGTGCGCCCCTTGGCAACTTTGCATCTTGGCAAGATCACTTTGCTGTGTTGTAAGCTGTTTACAGAACATGGCTGTTAATGTAAACTACAAAATGTCAGGAAAATCCTCCTAGAGCACCTGAACTTTATATGTGAATGATCAGAATCCCTGGAAATGATGGCGGCCGTGCACTGACTACTATGTAATGTGAGGGTAAATGTCATTGACTAATTCTGAAGATACCTACATCCCAAAGGGGAGTTCACACGTACAGTTAGGTCCATATATATTTCAACAGAGGCAACATTTTTCCCATTTTTGTTCTGTACATCACCACAATGGGTTTTGAACAAAGCAATTCAGATGTGGCTGACGTTCACACTTTCAGCTTTACAGTAATTCAGTGGGTTGAACAAAATGATTTCATAAAAATGTAAAGAACTAAAGCATTTTTTATATTCAATCCCTTCATTTCAGGGGCTCAAAAGTTATTGGACAAATTAAATATATGGAAATAAAATTTTCATTTCTAATATTTGATTGAAAACCCTTTGCTGGCAATGATTGCCTGAGATCTTGAACTTATGGACATCACCAGATGCTGTCTTTCCTACTTTTTAATGCTCTGCAGTGGTTTTCAGTTGCTGTCTGTTTATGGGCCTTTCTATGACTGAAAACACACTTCCGCATAAAAAACGTACGTGTGACACGGTCCGTTTTTCGTGTCCGTGTTCCGTTCTTTTTGGGTGTTTCTCCGGTATGTATGGCATCCGTGTGATGGCGTATGCTATATCCGTGTGTGTGTAAAATGTCCATGTGTGCATGTAAAATGCCCGTGTATGTGTACGTGGAATGTCCGTGTGGAATGTCCGTGTGTGTGATGCACAATGTCGTTTATACATGTCGGCTGACAGCACACAGAGTTGAGCGATGAGAATGAACTCGGGTGAACTTCACCCGACTTCATTGTCATGCCGCGGCTCTGTCTGTGTGCCGCGTACTGATTAGCGGTCACCCGTGAAGGACTCACCGGTGACCGCTAATCCCCTGAGTGACTGAAGTGAGCAGCCCTCTCTCTTATACTTACCGTTCCCCCATCTCCGGCACGGCGCTGCACGGCTGTTATAAAAACTCCGGCGGCTTTTACTATTTTGAAAATGCCGGCCGCTCATTAATCAATCTCGTATTCCCTGCTTTCCACGCCCACAGGCACCTGTGATTGGTTGCAGTCAGACACAACCCCCACGCTGAGTGACAGCTGTCTCACTGCACCCAATCACAGCAGCTGGTGGGCATGTCTATACTGTGCAGTAAAATAAATAAATAAATAATTTTAAAAAACGGCGTGCGGTTCCCCCCCA
The DNA here is from genome assembly GCF_048569485.1 of Anomaloglossus baeobatrachus. Classification (NCBI taxonomy): domain Eukaryota; kingdom Metazoa; phylum Chordata; class Amphibia; order Anura; family Aromobatidae; genus Anomaloglossus; species Anomaloglossus baeobatrachus. Next base: position 94,271,628 of record NC_134354.1, on the reverse strand, counting down.
TTTTAATACCAGCCAGATAAAGCCATACGGCTGAAGGCTGGTATTCTCAGGATGGGGAGCCCCACGTTATGGGGAGCCCCCCAGCCTAACAATATCAGTCAGCAGCCGCCCAGAATTGCTGCATACATTATATGCGACAGTTCTGGGACTGTACCCGGCTCTTCCCGATTTGCCCTGGTGCGTTGGCAATTGGGGTAATAAGGAGTTAATGGCAGCCCATAGCTGCCACTAAATCCTAGATTAATCATGTCAGGCGTCTCCCCGGGATACTTCCATGATTAATCTGTAAGTTACAGTAAATAAACACACACACCTGAAAAAATCCTTTATTTGCAATAAAAAACACTAACAAATACCCTCGTTCACCACTTTATTAAGCCCGAAAAGCCCCTCCATGTCCGGCGTAATCCACAGAGGTCCAGCATCGCATCCAGCTCTGCTACATGAAGGTGACAGAAGCTGCAGCAGACACCGCCGCTCCTGTCAGCTCCACGAAGCTGCTGAAGAGAGCTGCGCGATCTGCTCAGCTGTCACTAAGGTAACTCGTGGCCACCGCTGGATCCTCCAACTGTGACAGCAAGTCGCCTGTGACTACATCGCTGTCATTCGGGTGTCTTGCTGTCACAGTTGGAGGATACAGCGGTGGCCACGAGTTACCTTAGTGACAGCTGAGCAGATCGCGAGTCTCTCTTCAGTAGTTTTGTGGAGCTGACAGGACCGGCGGTGTCTGCTGCAGCTCCTGTCACCTTCATGTAGCAGAGCTGGATGAGATGCTGGACCTCCGTGGATTACGCCGGACATGGAGGGGTTTTTCGGGTTTAATAAAGTGGTGAACGAGGGTATTTGTTAGTGTTTTTTATTGCAAATAAAGGATTTTTCAGGTGTGTGTGTGTTTATTTACTGTAACTTACAGATTAATCATGGAAAGTATCTCGGGGAGACGCCTGACATGATTAATCTAGGATTTAGTGGCAGCTATGGGCTGCCATTAACTCCTTATTACCCCAATTGACAACGCACCAGGGCAAATCGGGAAGAGCCTGGTACAGTCCCAGAACTGTCGCATATAATGTATGTGGCAATTCTAGGCGGCTGCTGACTGATATTGTTAGACTGGGGGGCTCCCCATAACGTGGGGCTCCCCATACTGAAAATACCAGCCTTCAGCCGTATGGCTTTATCTGGCTGGTATTAAAATGGGGGGGAACTGCAAGCCGTTTTTTTTAATTATTTATTTATTTTACTGCACAGTATAGACACGCCCACCGGCTGCTGTGATTGGGTGCAGTGAGACAGCTGTCACTCAGCGTGGGGGTCGTGTCTGACTGCAACCAATCACAGGCACCTGTGTGCATGGAAAGCAGGGAATACGAGGTTGGTTAATGAGCGGCCGCCATTTTCAAAGTAATTGTTGCCGCGTATTCTCTGCACAGCTGTTCCTCGCCACGCTGGTGATCGTGGATTGTTAAGTATAAGCCGGGGGAAGAAAAAGACCGAGCACCAATGTAAGTATGACTGAGAACAGCAGAAAAAAATCTAAGTAGACTGACTTTAATAATAAAAATAAAAAAAAATAGATCGCTCGTTTAAAAACGCACACGGACGAAACATGCTGAACACGGACATACTCTATGTGCGGTCCGTGCAGGCACGGACCCATAGACTATAGCGGATCCGTGCCTGCGTGCTGCCAGCCAAAAACGGACATGTCGTCCGTGTAGAAAAACGTACACACGTACTTACCACACGGAAACACGTTCCGTGTGATTTTACGTGTGTGTACCATCTACCATAGAGTAACATTTGTGTCCGTGTCTCCGTGTCTCCGGTACGTGCAAAAATGTACCAAACACGTACTGGAAACACGGATGTGTGTTGCAGGCCTATGTAAAGTTTAGTCTTTAACAAGTGAAATGCGGCACTATGGGGTTGAGATCAGGTGATGACTCCTGCGTTAATTTGGCTTTATGTTTTGGGTTATTGTCCATCTGTATTATGAAATGGCGACCGATCAGTTTGGCTGCATTTGGCTGGATTTGAGCGCACAATACGTCTCTGAAAACCCCAGAATTCTTCCGGCTGCTTCTGTCCTGTATCACATCATCAATAAACACTAAGGATCCAGTGCCACTGGCAGCCATGCATGCCTGGCCATTACACTACCTCCGGCGAGTGTTACAGATAATGAGGTATGCTTTGGATCATGACCCGTACCATGCCTTCACCATACTTTTTTCTTTCCATCATTCTGGTAGAGGTTGATCTTGGTTACATCTGTCCAAAGAATGTTCTTCCAGGACTGTACTGTTTTTTTAAGGTTTTTTTTTTTAACAAGGACCAATCTAACCTTCTTATTCTAGAGGCTTATGAGTGGCTGCACCGTGCAGTGAACCCTCTGTATTTTCTTTAATGCAGTCTTTTCTTTATGGTAGATTCAGATTTTTATATGCCTACAATCTGGAGAGTGTTGTTCACTTGGTTGGATGTTGTGAAGGGGTTTTTCTTCACCATCATAATTATTCTGCGATCATCCAGCAGTATTGTCTTCTGTGGATATCCAGGTTTTTTTGCATTGTTGAGATCACTATTGTTTTCTCTATTTCTTTCTCAGAATGTACCAAACTGTAGATTTAGACACTTCTAATATTGTAGCAATTTCTCAGATTTTTTTTCTGTTTTTGCTGATGATGGATGGCTTGTTTTACTTACATGGAAAGCTCTTTGATTGCATGTTTACTGCTCAGCAACAACTTCAAAATGCACGCACCCAGGCGCAGAACGATCGCGGTTGCAGGGGTCGCCTTCCGACCGACCCTGGGGATTGCACATTCAATTGTATTGGCATCACAGATGCCAATACAATTGAAAAAAATGACGAGTGAGCATCATGCTTCCTCTCTCATCATTCTCACGCTGTGTCTGCGCTCTGACGTGTCAGCACAGTGGACTGCGATGATGACATCACTACTGCAAACTGTGCTGAGATGTGCCGAGCAGCAGAACAGTGGACATACTGAGGGGACCGGAGCAGCGGGGGCACAAGGAGAAGTGAGTATGTATTTATTCATGGCAGACAGATGACTAAGGGGAGCATTAAATGATATGGGAGTTCTTTGCTACAATATGGAAGAATATGGGAGCTGCATAATGCTTTATGGGGGCTGCATGAAACTTTATGGGGGCTGCATGATTATTTTGAGGGGGCTACATGATACTATATGGGGGCTAAATAGTACTATATCGAGGACTATGGGGGTGCATTGAACTATATGCAGGCATTTGGGGTGTGCATTATACTACATGGAGGTATATGGGGGTTGCATTATAATATATGGAGGGCCATAGGGGTGCTTTATACTATATGGAGGACTATGGGAAATGTATTATACTATATGGAGGACTATGGGGAGTGTATTATAATATATGGAGAACTATGAGATGCATTATATGATATGAAGGACTATGGGGGATGCATTATAATATATGGAATACTATGGGGGCTGCATTATTACATATAAAGGCCTAGGGGGGTGCATTATAATACTAGATATTATATCAGGATAAAGGAGTATGGGAAAGCTGGGTGCTGAGGTTAAGAGCCAAGTGTTAGCATAATTATCCTGTAGCACGAGGGGGATGGGAACGAGGAGGGGGCCAGGTCAAAATTTTGCACTTGGGTGCCATTGCAAGTGCCATACCTCAAATCAACTCCAGGCCTTTTATGTGCTTAATTGAGAATAAAACATCAAAGGCATTGCCCACACCGGCCCATGAACCAGCCTGAGAGTCAAATGTGCAATTACTTTTGGGCCCATTAAAACCAGGGGGGCACATGTAAAGGAGCGGAAACTCCTAAACCCTTCATTTAATTTTAATGTGGATACCCTCAAATGAAAGCTAAAAGTCAGAACTTTATGTCCATGTCCATTATATACCTATAACTTGAATATGTTTTAGTAACCAGGTAAAAAAAACAACATTTGTGTCAGTATCCAAATATATTTATGGACCTAACTGTATGTCATCACATTCATTTAGTTTTTTTGTTTTTATTTCACTCCTTTGTTACTCGATTCATTTGTTCAGATTCTTGATGACATTAAAATGGGAAAACTGTTCTTAAATGAGTCTTCTTGGTATGATTGTTTTACTTGATAAAAACCTGGCATTAATGGGGGTGTGTAGACTTTTTATATCAGTGTAGAGTCCAGGCTATTTTGCTCACTGAAGAATATCTAATCTGAATTCGAATGTTCTGAAGTATAAGGTCTTTATGGCAAATACCTATAAAAATGGACATCATTTATCAAAACTGACCCAAAATAAATAACGTTTTAAATAAATATACATTTTTAACATATCCATTCTTATCAATATTTTACGTTATTTAAAATAAGTGATAAATTGTGTAAACGCAAAAAGAAAAGCTGTCAAAATATAAATTAATATTAATTAAGGGTTTTGTATTGAAAAGGTTTTATTTTGGTGTGACATTAGCTTTTTAGAAATTATACAGAAACTTTACAACTGTTAATAAACTCAGGCCTATAAGCCAGGCTCATGATGTCACTGGCCCATCGTTGCTGTCATTTCAACTTTGGCTTTGGTCCCTTTGTGATGTCACTTGACCTTTGGCTTTGGTTCCGCTGTGATGTCACTTGACCTTTGGCTTTGGCCCCTCTGTCATGTCATGTGATCATTAGAATATGATGATGTCACAATTGCCTTTGTGATGTCACGGAATCAATGAAATGTCTCTGCAGCCTGAATATTATCCAGTTGTTTTCATCACTTAGTGGGTGAGGGCAATTTTTCTTGCGCTTGGCAAATTTTGGTTTGATATAAAATATTTGACTGAAAAGCAGAAGGCCTGTCATGGGAGCAGTTCTAGACTACATCCGGGAGCGCCCTAGAGGTGGACAGGACCTTCCTCAGCCCAAAACGACATCTATGGAGCTGAATAATAGGAAGAGAAAGGGAGAGAGACTTGGTAAGGTCTCAAGAAAGAGGAGAATAGAAGCATCAGAGGGTGAACAAGAGGGCACCAATCAAAAGATGATCAAAGCTTCAAAAAGACCTGGAAGTCCGATACAGGAGAGTATCATGAAAAAGAAAAAAAAGGAAAAAGATGGCATCATTATCAAAGCTTCAAAAAGACCTGGAAGCCCGATACCAGATAGTATCATGAAAAAGAAAAAAAAGGAAAAAGATGGCATCATTATCAAAGCTTCAAAAAGACCTGGAAGCCCGATACCAGAGAGTATCATGAAAAAGAAAAAAAAGGAAAAAGATGGCATCATTATCAAAGCTTCAAAAAGACCTGGAAGCCCGATACCAGAGAGTATCATGAAAAAGAAAAAAAAGGAAAAAGATGGCATCATTATCAAAGCTTCAAAAAGACCTAGAAGCCCGATACCAGAGAGTATCATGAATAAGAAAAAAAAGGAAAAAGATGGCATCATTATCAAAGCTTCAAAAAGACCTGGAAGCCCGATACCAGAGAGTATCATGAAAAAGAAAAAAATGGAAAAAGCGATGGGGGACAAAGCTGTGGATGGACCCAGTGTTTACCCCAATACTGACACTGAGCAGCTCTCAGGTGAGTACAGATCTAAGACACAGAGACCCAATATCCCAAATTTTGTCAATGACAGGATTTTTCGTAGGAACCCACTTATTATGATTACGGTCTTGTTTCTCTTTGGTACCCCCCTATATTTTTGTACCCATCTGTAGGAGGCCACTTTGGCATTAGCTAGGTCTATTACTTTCTTACTGCAGAAATACAATGGGCTCCAGAAATGGTATTTCTATGAAGCCCCCTATAGCCTATTGTCTGTATACCATCTCCCTCTGGGGATAGTGGTCAGATGGAGAAGCAAAATACATAGACACATGGTGTGTACATCAAAGTGTCTCTCTGGGGGCCAAACCTGTTATCCCCCCTTTATTATAGTAAGAGCAGGTTTTAGAAAATAACTAATAAGTATTTAACAAGACATAGAATATAAGCCAATCATAATACATGAAAGATAAAACAATCTTAATACAATATAGCATAATATAATATAATCACATTTTTATTAATGAATTACATCATTTATATCAAAAAGCATGTAATTTATTCTTAATGGTAAGACACTTCCCTATAATATATTTTTTGATTATAGTCTGCTGGTTTGGTTCTGCAGTGGTTATCTTTTTGCGTAATGCTGTGGTTCACTGTTCCAAAAAACTTAATTAGAGCAGAGGTTATGATATATAATAAAAAGTAAAAATTAAGACAAATCAAATAAAGAGTGAAAGTTGAGATTTATGTAAGAAGTCAGATAATGTAATAAAATGGAGATTGTGTTGCATGAACTATTATATTCACATACAGATATTGGCTTTCTGTCACATCTTATTTCTCCCTTCTCCACCAGGTATAACACCAGCTGAATCTCCCATCATTGTGACGGGAGTGGAGAGCTTCACCTTCCATAAAATCCTTGGAGAGGGCTCATATGGTAAAGTAAGTATTAGACATTGTGGTGACATCTTCCTCATGTGTCTGATGTGGAGCAGTAATAGGACTCTAGGAGCATCACTGCTTCACATCTTCTCATCACATCTCATGGCAGCTCAGGCCTTTCCTTCAGTTCTAACTCTCTGTATCCTCCAGGTCATGTTGGCCACACATCAGGCCTGCCAAAAACAACTGGCAGTGAAGATGGTGAAGAAGAGGCTCCTAGTCAAGGACTCAAGAGACGATGTCCTGATAGAGCGACAGGTCCTGGAGATGATTAGGAAGAGTCCATTCATTTCTCGGGCTTTTGCCACCTTCCAGTCCCAGGTAAGAGGCTCATAATCCAACATTTCTGAGTCATCGATGTATTAAATTTATCTACTCTATGTGCCAATTTGTGTGCAATGTTCTTCTAGGTCACAGTCATAGTCACAGTCATAGTATTTGTTAAAAGAATGTGACTTAGAAGAACATTGATTAAAACCAGTGCAACCAGTGCCTCATATCGACAATATTTCATTATTTCCTCTGTTTTACACAGGACTATGTTTTCTACGCCATGGAATATCTCAGTGGAGGAGACCTTAGAGGCTTCATGACAACTTATGCCCCTATTCCCATTCCAGCCATCAGGTAAGATAGAATGTCATATATTAGATGAAGATAATGGTTGTCAGGGATATTCGGCTTTATGTCATTATCACTCTCTTAGTTTAGTGGATGAAATATTGGATTTTGATGGATTTCTTTTTTTCTCATCAGATTTATTGCAGCTGAGCTGATCTGTGGGCTGCAGTTTCTCCACAGCAGAGGCATTATACACAGGTAAGTACGGCACACCTTCTATGTAGACCTGGTATAAATAGTCTTATACCCTCATCCTAATGCCCTCTGTAGACACTTTTTATCTCAGGCCACAATGGGGTCTTCCGCCAGGTTAATATAATAAATATGTTATTATCTCTTTTTTTCTACCAGAGATATAAAATCAGACAACATCTTACTGGACAACAATGGTCACTTGAAGATTGCTGATTTTGGTCTTGCCGTGATGAACATCTTTGGCAATGCAAAAACGACAGGATGGGCCGGGACGCTTAAATATATGGCTCCTGAGGTGAGGAATCATTTACATGTCCCTGAGTTATCTCAATACAAGACTGGACATCTCCATGTGTTCCGCTGTCTGGTCAATATTCTTATTGTCTTCTTTATGTCTTCACAGATTCTTTTAGAGAAGCCATACAACACAGCAGTGGACTGGTTCTCTGCTGGTGTTGTGATATATGAGATGGCTACTGGCAGATATCCATTCAGTGAAAATGAAATTGAGGAGAACATCGAGAAGGCACTGATCAATGATGATCCTGCCTTCCCAAAAGAACTGGACCCCCAAGTCAAAGCCGTCATAAAGGGGGTGAGTATAAAGGCACAACTCAGTAATAAAGTTTTTGAATACTATGAAAAACACAACAATAAAAAAGGATAACGACTGAAGGCTGAATAAATGTCTAAATTGTATGTTCCCAGCTCTTGGATAAGTCACCAAAGAGTCGGCAGAAATTCGTGGACAACATTAAAGATCATCCATTCTTTACGGAGATCAACTGGACAGAAATAGAGGGCGGCAAAGCATCTCCACCATTCCACCTACCACCTGTAAGTATATGACCCAGAGAAGATGGTGACAGCAGTACATCTCTATTGTGTGACTTCTTTATAAACACTGATTCTTGAATATTTTGTCCACAGCCACCAGTGATGACATCAGATGGAATGAAAGATGTCCTTTCTTTCTCCGAAGCCACTAAACCACGAATGGCTAAAAAAAATCAAAATCTTTTCTGTGGATTCACATTTGCTGATGATGGATGGAAGGTTGTAAAGCAGATGCAGAAAGCTAAAACACCTAATCGGAGACCTAAAACACCCCATCGTAGGTGAGTCATTGTAAATGGTGGGATAGGGGTCATGAAACCCTATCTTGTCCCATGAGAATCAGTTAGCACAGTGTAGTGAGGAAAACTCTTAAGGGTGCTTTACATGGTGCGATATCGCTAATGATTTATCGTTGGGGTCACAGTGTTTGTGATACACATCCGGCGTCGTTAGCGACATCGCAGCGTGTAACACGTACGAGCGACCTTCGATGATTGCAAAAGTGGTTAAAATTGTTGGATTTGGAGAGATCGTCCAAACACCAAATATCGTTGTCAGGTGAGTAACGAGGTTGTTTGTCATTCCTGCGGCATCACACATCGCTATGTGTGACACCGCAGGAATGACAAACAACTCCTTACCTGTATCCGCCAGCAATGCGGAAGGAAGGAGGTGGGTGGTAGGTTATGTGCCGCTCATCTCCGCCCCTCCGCTTCTATTGGCCAGCCGCTTAGTGACGCCGCAGTGACGTCTCTATGACGCCGAATGCACGTCCCCCTTGAGGGAGGGATTGTTCGGCGGTCACAGCGACGTCGCTGCCAAGGTATGTGCGTGTGACGCTGACGTAGCAATAATTTTTCCTACGGCAGCGATCAACAAATGTCGCACGAGTGACGGGGGCAGGTGCTAACGCTCGCGACATTGCTAGCAATCGCTAGCGATGTTGCAGCGTGTAAACCACCCTTTAGTGTTGCTTACAGTTTGCTGATTGCCCATAGGGCCAAACCTGGAGGTGTTTTCCCATTAAGATAATCCCATTTCATGTGTCCCATTAATATAACCTAGTATCTCTTTTTGTGAAGGTCGCCTACCACAGAATCTGGAGGAGGATAAGATGGTGGAAATAAAGAGCTCTGAAGACATGTCCCAGCAGAGCTTCTAATGGAAATGATGTGCACCAGAAAGAGCCAACGAGTCTTAGAGTGCACTCCTGACTACTTGTCAGTCCTGGCTCCTAATCAATCAACACTAGGAGTGTCCTGAGGGCCGTGACCTGCAGTGTAACATGCAGCCATATCCACTCCTTCCTATTGAAGGCTGGGGGTGTTGCTACATTCTGGTGCTCTGCAGTGTCCAAATACAAGAAGAAGATGAAGACCATGAAAATCCTACCAGGAGTCAGTAAAATGACCGTGGACCAGAACTTCTAGATGGCATGTTGCCTTGTGCCCCCAGGGAAGGACAGTTATCCATAGGCCATGGTTCCCTAGAGGTTTCCCCCACAGGGGGTTTTTCCTCTCCTGAGTGCCGATGGATAAACACAACATAAAAACAATGGCAACTTGTCATCTTCTGCCCTAGGTGGATCTCCTACTACAACCACTAGTGGCATAGAGGAACCTAAGAGGACTTTTACGAGCAATAAACAGGACAATTCACCATCATGTGCTAGTAATAGTTTCAATTTATATCTTATGTATAAGTATTTTTTTCTATTTACCCTTAAAGAGAACAGGGTGTAATGTATTAACTTTTATTCTCATCAGGGCTGAACTCCTGGTCACTATGGGTCACTGCTTTACTCTTCCTTCCAATAATTTGGATACATTTCCCCTATGATTGTGTTTTTTCACTAAAATCTCAGCCAGGGAGTAACACCTCAATATAAATCTCCCTTCAGTCCCTAGATTTCTGAAAGATTCAGTCGTTCTTTCCTAAGGTAGCACTTCCACTGACTTCCAGGCGTTCGGACCTGGCCACTGTTCCCTGTTTGATGCAATGGTTTAATGTTTCTTTAACCCCTTAACAACCACCAATGCGAATTAAAATGGCGGTCACTCGGGAAATAGGGAATAAGGAAATTGTGCCCCCAGAGCTGCAAAATCTCCAGGATTTCAGCTACCAGGAATAACAGAGAACCTGGAGAACACGAACGAGACCAGTTACATAACGGTGATCCTGTGCCTCTCTCTTCTCTCCTTGTAGTTGTTCTGGGAGATAAGAGGGATACAAGTGCTGTCCTGTCAGTGAAGTTAGAATCAAATTCAAGATCAAATCAATGAACCCTACCCCAATCTCCTGATCATCACCCCCAGATCATCACCCCAACACCATTCCCCTTGTTATCCCCCTAATACGATTAAATTTTATTTTTTTAATTTTTTTTTATCTTATGATTTTTTCTTTCTGTCTTTACTAATAGCTGGGTTAGGGTTTAGTGTTCTGGGTTTTATAAAATTTACACAACAAAAGTATAATAAAAGAAAAATAATAAAATACAACTAAAAAAATACCAGTCTTAGATTAGGTTTAGGTTTACTAGTGTTAGGTTTGCTTTTAGGTTTTATTCTTTTAATGTTAGGCAAGTATATAAAATACAATAGTGGCCCTCAGAATGCTTACTATGGAGCAGGCGTATACGCTGCTTTGCTCCGGCAGTTCCGGGACAGATACAGAATTTGCCTCTAAAGCAGAACTGTTTTGAAACAGTGACAACTCGGCTTCCTCCACAGGATCCCACAGCCCGATGGTAGCAGAGTCAGTCGTCACTGCTGAAACGTCAGTGGCACGGCCAAGTTCTGCAGTCCCCTCTTCATAGAGCTATCCTGATCAGTCCTTTTCCCCGCAAATTCCCCAGTTTCCAGCAGCTTATGGTACAAAAGTTGACGTCACTAATTTTACCTCCTTTGATTTTTTCAAAATTTTTGCCACCCAAGAATCCCTACAATTAATCGCCCAGCAAACCAATTTCTATGCCCTTCAATACATAAAACCCATGGCCTTCCATTTCTGTTCATGGAGTTTCACCAATGTCTCTGAAATAGAAAATAATAGGGGTATTAGCCTTAACATGAATTTATTGAAAAAACAACAACAAAAACCACATACTCTGCTCCTACTGGGCAACAAAATCTGTCCTCAGTACCCTTTTATTTACAGCTGTAATGACCCTATCCCGTTATGAAGCCCTAATGAGTTTTCCTCATTTTAGGGACAATTCCCAAGTTCTCTAAGAAATGACCCTGATTAGGATTGCCTTAGTAAATCGAGACCCCTAATTTATTTTTAAATTCCTATACCCCTCAGCACAATGTTTCCATTGAAGCAGAGGTTACCATTAGAGATGAGAGAACCGGTCGCGGTTCGGCTCGAGTTCGGTTCCCCGAACGGAGGTCTCGTTCGAGTTCGGTTTGGCTAACCGGTTCGGCGAACCACTCGAGCCGCATAGGAAACAATGGCAGGCAATCACAAACACATAAAAACACCTAGAAAACACCCTCAAAGGTGTCCAAAAGGTGACAAACAACTCACAACACAACACAAACACATGGGAAAGTGACAAGGACATATACTCATGCGAAAACAAAAGAGCTGGACAAGGAAAAAGAGGAGGAGACAAAGATATATGAGTATATGCAAGGAAACATTGATGCCATTACTGTGCAACTTGAGCCCTGCTCATTTTAGGCTTCCAATCTGGATAAATTGCCTGAGCTTGCCACGTACGCCTTGGGGATCTTGTCGTGTCCTGCAGCCCGCTTTCTCTCGGAACCTGTCTTCAGTGCTGCTGGGGGTCTGCTGGCAGATAAGCACACGCGTCTGTCCACTGACAATGTTGGCATGGCTCTCAGAGGACTTTTCTTCCCCTGGGTCATCCAGGGGATTCGAAAGGAACGCGTATTTTTGAGAGTGCTTCATGCAAAGCATCTTTTTCATTTTAAAAAGGGGGATCAACTGATGCCAGTCAAGTGGGGTGTGTGTGGCCCGATTAGTGGAAACGAGGGAGACTGTGGTTGGAGTCCCCTCGCTGTTTTTTACATGATTTTCGATGTGCATGACATGTCTAAGAGGTTTTGTTTCGGCATCTCAAACTTGTTGGCTACAGAAAGGCTGCCTTTACACCCTTTTATCACCGAGGATTTTCGAGACCTTATGCCCATTGCAGTGCCCCAAGAGCCGATGGCCATTTGCCACTCCTTCTCCAAGAAAGGGGTGCCCGCGCTAACACAGCAGGTCGCACACAACATCAACGCTTCCTTGAGAAACTCTGTGTGTGACAGGGTGCATTTCACCACAGATACTTGGAACAGTAAGCATGGACAGGGTCGTTACATGTCGCTAACTGGGCACTGGGTAACTATGGTGATAGATGGAGAAGTGTCTGCTGTACAAGTCTTTCCGTCCCCACGAGTTGTGTGTTTAAATCCTTCCTCTGTATGTACAAGTTCCTCCACTGCTTCTGCCTCATCAACCTCGTGTTGTTCCTGCACCTCAGCCCAAACCCTGTGTGGTCAGGCCACCCTTCCTTGTAACTGTGCCCAAGGAATCCCACACACCTCCTTACTATGCTGGCAGCAGAGCTCAAGGCCATCAGGCGGTCAAATGTTTACTTTGAAATATAGGGGAAATGTGAGACACCGCTGAGGAGTTGTGGACGGTTAGCTCTGTAGAGTGAGACCGAGTTTCATCAATGGTTGTCTCCACTCAACCAGCAGCCAGGGAATGCCGGGTGCGACAATGATGCTAAACAGTCTGCGGCCCTTCTTCAGGGCAATGTGACACACGTACCTTGTATGGCTCACGTGTTGAATCCGAATCTCCAGCAATGTTTAAAACACTATCCCGGCCTACATGTCCTTCTGTCGAGGGCACGGTGTAACGCCTGCCTGGATCGACACACTCAGATGGGCTGTAAAGAATAGGCTAGAGGGAACCCACTCACCAAGCTGGACCCCCAGAACTCTGAAACCCTTTAATCCCTATACAGTGATGTTGAATGACACAGGGCCCAAGTTGATCAATACCTGTGGAAAGCTGCAGTTCCAGAGAATAGTAGTCATGCAGGGTCAAAACATTAATTGAGGAAGAGGAGCAGAATGGGAGGGACAGGACTTAATCAGAAAACAAGCAGAGGTGAAATGCAAATCGGCCAACGAGGTACCTAAACAGCAAGCAGGAAAAGTAGTCAGGTAACAAGCACACAAACTCAAAAAACTAAACTGGGGGTAACAGTAACCAGAGGTTCATAGCTATGTCTGGCAGTGGACTTCAGACAGGAGGGGCCTAAAAAAGGATGTTGTGTCTTCCCATTGGTTGTAGCTGAATGATGATACTTCATCTGTGAGATACCCACCACCTGCATTCAGCCTGTGGTTCTGCATCTGTCAAGGTAACACATCCCAGTGGGTGAGGTTAACCTGTGTCCACCTGCGCCGCTGGCGTCGACTCCTCTCCCATCATCTGCACTATGCATGAAAGGAACACGTTGTCACCTTGCGACAGGAATACAAATTGACGTAGCGGACTACGGTGGTGACTTAACAGCCGTGTGCGGCAATGATGCAAACATGGCAGCGTGCCTTCGTCAGGCCCATGTGACACACGTGACTTGTATGGCTCACGTGTTTAATCTGATTCTCCAGCAATTTTTAAAACAACATCCCGGCCTACATGGCCTTGTACAGCGGGCACGCTCACTATGTGCTCACTTCCATCGTTCGCACCCAGTAGCTCAACAATTTTTATCGCTCCTGAAGTCTTAAGGTCTGGCGGTTAAACGTCAGAAATGCGATGTTCCGACACGCAGGAATTTTAACCTGCACATGTTGCAGCGTCTGTGGCAGCACCGCAGAGGCCAGCTGAAATACGTTATGACGTATACCCTGGGCTAACTTGATCCAGAGGTGGTGCAGATCACGCTGCTGGAGTGGTGTCAGTTCAAGGACATATGCACCGTTCTACACAGTTTACAAATGTCGACGCAGATGTTTAACACTGGCGATGACATTCTCAGCGTGACAATTTTGGTCACCTACATGATGGAACACACTGTAAGTATTATTCGGAGTCAGGTGTTGGTCCAAGAGGAAGGGAGGAAGTACTGGAGGAGTCATATGCGGAAGGGATAACAAGATCTACAAGGTCCAGACGGTCAGCGGCACCTTGGCGGCAGTCATGGTACGGTGGGGGAGAGGGATTATCAAGGGAGCATAGTATCAGCAAAACAGTTGAGGAAGGTGCAGGAGCCCAGGAAGAAATGGAGGATGAACTGGCGATGGGCATGGAAGACTCGGCAGATTAGTTAGAGCTTGCTTACATTTTGGTTGTGCGAGGTTGTGGGGAGAGGGCAGAGGAAGGAGGCACGATTCTCACCTCTCCGCCACCAACACACCAAGGACTTGGTCCTCCTGGATGCTCAAGACACATGAGCGCCTTCTTGCTGCACTACCTACAACATGACCCTCGGATTGTACGAATTCCAAGTCATGCTGACTACTGGGTTGCCACACTGTTAGATCCCCGGTACAACACAAAATTTTGCGAAATAACTCCTACCATAGAAAGGGACGCACGTATGCAGGAGTATCTGCAGAAGGTGGTACGCAATCTTACATCTGCTTTTCCACTAAACACCAGTGGTGCACAGAGTGAATCTCAAAGCTTTTTCATCGATAGGAGGAAATGGTCTTACTTGTCCACATCTGAGGGACCGAGGGCTGGCTGCTGTGCTTAGACGGCGTTGAGTACGGTGTCTCTGCAGAGTTGCATTTTTGGTCATATACAAACTGAGTTGAAAAAGGACAGATGCTGGTGGAAAGGGGAACAGGTGTGTTGGAAAGGGTAAAAAAGTTTATGTCCGTGGGTTTGGTGGTTAAGCAACATTAACATTTGCTGAAGAAACAACATCTGGTATGGTGGGACTGGCAGATTTGGATAAGGTGGTATATACTATGTTACCGCTATATCAAAAATATTAAGAAGAAAAGAAAGAGAAAGGTAGATATCCCAATCGCCATTCGGTGTCCACCGTGCTCAGAGATGGAAAAGGAGAGGTTGGCAACTGGAAGGTTAGGTGGAGGATACAGAGCAGGTTGACTCTCAAACAAATAGTAGCCTGAACCGAGTTAGACGCAACTCGGATCAGGAGACTTGGAGCCCTGTTAGCGTGACAGGGTCCACACGACCACCCAGCCCTGGAACTCCCTGTTAACAACACAGGGGCCTTTGGTTACGCAGTCCGTGTGCGTAGGGGACACACCTGTGGACAGCAGGCGCATCAGCAGCAGCAGGCCTGTTTATGCCACTGGGCTGCACTAGCAGGACTGGTAGGACAGGAGCTGTTCTTAAACGTTCTGCGTTACCAACTGTGGTGTCGGCCTGCATCGATGACCTATCCCTGCCTCCCTCTGGCCTAAAGCCACAATGGGTTCAACACATGGAGGTGTGCTCTTTTGGAGCATAATAGAAGACTGGGCACCTTCTTCTTGGCTCCAGCCCCTTTTATAACCTGGGTCCGCCCGAAACCAGGGTGGACCACAATGCACCTCCTGGAGACAAAAGCAGAGTGACACGTCATGAGTGGCATAACTAGCGTCCTATTTTAGACCGCCACTTGAATGATGACCTCATGGCTGCCACAACCAAAACACTTCAACAGTCATCGTCTGACCAACAACAATGAGGTGACAAGTCATAGGGGCGGCCCTCTGCAAGCCTGTTGGGAGTGGCCTGGCCAAATTATCAGGACACCTGATGCCCTGTGGTCTTTATGGGCTCCCCACATCAGGGGCAGGGCCAAAGAGTTCATTACCCGACCTAGCCTCTGATGCAGTAAGTGCCTGAGCATGCTCAGTAGCATGAAATACAGTTTCTGAAAAAAAGACTATCCGCTTCAGCATGCTGTCTAGGCACAACACAGGACTGAGACCCGGCACGGAGTGCAAGTACCTGTGCAAAGAGGCTTTTCTCAGTCAGTGTGAAGTCCCACAGGTGTTGTGTTGGTGCATTACCTTCAGGGACTCCACGTGGAGGAAGAGTCTGGTCACATTTAGGTTGCTTCTTTATATGTATTTTCGTGACGCCACTCTCTGTATTGCGGTCAGTGGGGACCGCCACTGCAGTGTAAGGGGACACCTGGGGCTGATGTTGGGTGCAGTTAGTTTTAGTGGCCTCCCGAGAGTGAGTCAAGCACCAGGGCCCTGTGTAAGTGTGTTGAGCCGCAGGTCGCAGAATGACTCAGGCACAGTCCAAACGAGCATGCGCTGTAGCCCAAAATTAAGACTTTGCCTAAGGAATGACACAGTCAGGCAGAGCATACTCAGTTGGCGAAACACTGGAGTTAGGCTTTGGCTGGGGTAAATCGGCACACAGGAAGGAGCAACCGCAGAAACACTTCGTTCAATTGTGAGGGGAGTCATTTTGGAGTTTTATGAGGAGTGCCGTAACGCCAGTGAGCAGCATCCTGTGCCACAGACCAACATTCTTCTGGTGCTGTCTATACTGTTAACCATGATAGGAGCGTAAAGTCTGTATTTATGGCAACTGGACATCACATTACCCGGGTACGGTAGGCTGTGCCCAGACAGTAATGCGTGCACGCAACACTTTGTTTTATTATGAAAACACATATCTGTTCTGGGTAGGACGACTATATAGACAATCATACTTGCTGCCTCTGCACTGTCAAATTGTCACGTACAGTTTAAATCATAGAGGGACAGCGACACATGTTTGCATTGAATGTTGCTTTTCAATATTTACATGACTGTGTTGCAGAGCTGTGTGGTTTGCATTCACACTGTTATCATCTGCCTTATCTGTGAGGCTTCAGCTAACAAGGGTATTCAGGGTGGGTGATGTGTTTTGTCTATGTTTAGGTAGATAACTGGGAAGCTCTTGTGATGCGCCACTAGTTAGTTGTCTTTGCACACACACACACACACACACGCACAAACACACAATTACTGCTGCTACGCAGAGGGCTTAGCAAGCAGTAGGCCACTGATTAGATTGTTCTATTATTTCAATTTAATGCATGGTTCTTATTGTTTGTTTTGGGAAAGTGAAAGAATCATTTATGAACCCAACAGTGCTTTTCATGTTGCGTGGTTTTGCTGCATACTGTCGATCCCACCAAATACAAGACTTAAAATGAAGCATAAGTCGCAAAGGGAATTTCACTGTGCTACAATGCGGCCTAGCGGGGCTGTGCAACCACCGCCTGCCCCATCAAGTGCATCTGCGTGCTCTTCATCTTCTGTGACTGTGGGGACAGCAGTCACACATGCTTTTTCATGATGAACTTCCACCCCTTTACCCGTAAGCGGGAGTGTGATTGCCATGTCGCCACTTGTTTTGGAAGTGGAAACAGATGGTATTGTTGAGCTGTCAGACATCGAGAGCACCACCATTGGATGAAGGCAACATTATATCCACGCCTGCACCTTTGTGAAAGATTGGCTGGACTACCTTCAGTTAATTATTGCGTTCCACAAATGGAAAGGAGTGTAGAACGCACATGTGTTGTACCTTGCTTGGCAGCAAAGGAACACTAACTTAGTATTCCAGACAATTTTAGGATGGCAGAAAAAGTGTCAGCTCTTTGGGCAAATTAAATAGCGTGGCAAAAGTGGGCAGGTGGGTACAGTGGCCGTGTTCTGTGTGTACCAGGACAGTAAAGGAAGCCTCACTTTCTATCCCTCCTAAAGGTGAAATGCAGCAAAGAATTCCATGAGTTTGCTATAAAAATAGCGTTGCAAAATGTGCAGGAGGGTGTCATGCAGAGGTGTTAGAAATAGCTTGGCACCATTGGGGCACAAATGGAGTACAACAGCCACTTTTTGGATGCCACTAACTGGCAGCATTTTTTGCTATTATTATAGCTTATTAAAAACAGAGCAGGAGTGTGCAATGCAGTGGTGCTGCAAATAGCTTTGCACCAGTGGGACACTAATGGAAGTCCAACAGCTACTTTTAGGATGCCACTAGGTTTACTCAGTGATTGCTAGTATAATGGCTTAGTAACAATGAGTTTGAGTGTGCAATGCAGTGGTGCTGCAAATAGATTTGCACTAGTGGGAAACTAATGGAAATCCAACAGCCACTTTTAGGATGCCACTAAGTTCACTCAGTGTTTGCTAGTATAATGGCTTAGTAACAATGAGTTTGAGTGTGCAATGCAGAGGTACTGCAAATAGATTTGCACTAGTGGGACACTAATGGAAGTCCAACAGCCACTTTTAGGATGCCACTAAGTTTACTCAGTGTTTGCTAGTATAATGGCTTAGTAACAATGAGCTTGAGTGTACAAAGAGCAGGAGGGTACAGTGGCAGGGTTGTGGGTCTGGGTAGAGGAAAGGAAGCCTCACTTTCTATCCCTCCTAATGGGGAAATGCAGCGAGGAAATCCCTGACCTTAGCTACACAGACGCTGTTATCTTGTGTAGCTGTTAAAATCTGTTTTCACGGACCTGACAGTCACCTATGGCTCTGAGCCTGCTGTTATTAGCCCTTACAAGGGCTAATAGAAACTTCTATCCCTATTCTGTATAGCGCTGTGTGTAGAGCGTACACAGCAGTATCGGAGACAGGAGCTACGCCAGTGGTGACTGACTGACACCCAGACACAGAAGGCAGATAATGGCGTCCAGACGGGCAGATGCCCGAATTTATAATGCAGGGACATGTGACATGGACATCCTATCACACATGCCGTTGCTTCTCTGGCTAAAAGTCCACTTAGCTGTGTGTGTGTCTGGGATTGGCTGACATGCTGGCCCGCCCCACTACACGCGCGCGCTTAGGGAAGGAAGACAAGGAAAAAAAAAAAAATGGCGATCATCATTATCCCAGCAGCAGTGATCTGAATGCGCTGTTCCCGTACACTATACGCTGAAATTTCATAATAGTGTGAGTCACAGAGTGACTTACACTATTACAGCGGAAAGCCAGCTAGTTATTAGCTTGGCTTTTTGCAGCTAGAACCATTCTCGAACGTAACTAGAACTATCGAGCTTTAGCAAAAAGCTCGAGTTCTAGTTCGATCTAGAACAGCCCCCAAAATCACTCGAACCGCGAACTGGAGAACCACGAACCACGCTCAACCCTAGTTACCATCCTTCTAGACCTTGAGACGAGCCACATTCAGCTCTGAGAGAGATTCGCAAGCCACATTCAGCTTCTGCCCCTCACTGTAGTGACACCCAGAGCCTCTCATTACACGTATAATGACAGCCAAAGCTTTTCAAAAGAAATCACACTAAGTTCCATACCCAAATTAGATCTGCTCTTCTATTTTGGGGCAACTCACAAAAGTCACCATCTGGAGACCTGCCCTTCACAGCTGTTTTCTAGACCAGATTCTAATGCACCAATCTGGAAGATGGTCATGAGCTACACATCACAGGCCTGCAAGCCACGTGTGGCTCCCGAGTTACAGGTTGGTGACCACTGCATTGACAAATCCCTTATGAGCTTCAAGGGCCGTCTGTTATTTATTCCAATTAATGCCCTCCAAGCGTGACAAATAAGGTGCCAAATTATACAACATTTACTAGAGCACAACATGGTACATGTGCACCTTTCTCATTTATGAAGGTAAGTGTGATGCCCTGGACCCCAGGGGTCACGGAATAACATCATATACACACACACACCCCTCCCCTGGTCAGGAACACCCGTCAAACAAAACCCTTGTTGCCTCCCTCCAGGGTCTGATGTCCACACCAGGTGGGGCGGAGCCAGGAGGTTGGCCCCACCCACCGAGGAGTTCACAGGCCTGGAGGCGGTAAAAGCAGTCAGTTGAGTTGAGTGGAGTTGAGTGGAGTTGAGGAGTTGAAGTGGAGACTGTGTGTGTCTGGGTCGGAGCCCAGGCACCATCAGCAAGGTCAGCAGATGGTGGTGACCGTCTGCAGGCGTTAGTGGAAGTCTGCAGAACCGTAGGACCAAGGTCGGGCGGAGGCCCGCCGGTACCGAACCGGGGAGCAGATTGAAGCTAAGCACCAAGGCAGGGTACTCAGACCCCGACTAGGCTCGGAAGCCGCCGTAACGGTCAAATTCTCTGATTGCAGTCTGGACCTCAGGGGTTCATTCCCACCCAAGTCCCGTCAGAAGGCAACAGCCCAACCCATCCGGATAAGAGCCACCGCCAACGGCCAGAGATCCAAGGGCCAGCGCCTGCGGGCAAAACGGGCTCTCCCGACACGTACAAGCCGGGAAGCGGACCACCCGTAGGAATCCATAAGGGTCAAACACTTAAACACAGGTGCAGGGAAAGACAGCCACCATCAACCCGTCCGGGGAAAGTGAAGACACCACAGCCGACTGCGGGCCCCGTCCATCCAGCCGTTTGGTTTACAAGAGACTCTGTCATTGACTACCTGAGTGAGTACACCAGTGCCATCCGGAACAGCGCTACACCGCTGCCCCGCATCCGCGCTGCCTCCCCGCATCGGCACCTGCACCTATCCCTTACTCACCAAACCAACCGGGGCCCCGGGACCAACAGCCCCTACCCACGGAGGGGCCAACACCTCAGCTGCTCCCCGCCATCGCTCCCAGGAACCCCCGTCACCAGCAGCGGTGGTGCCCACCATCACCACAACCCCATGGGTGGCGTCACAACCGACATCCCACCACCAAACGTCCCCTTTTCACTCGTGTGCGAGGAGGAGCTGATCGAGCCCCCGGGTCCAGCCCCGTGCTCGAGCCACTGAGGAGCAGAAGCACCAGACCCGAGTGCCAGCGATTCCCAGGCGAGCGGCGATCCCAACCCCTCCGCCCGCGACATAGGTGCACCAAATAAACCCTCCAAACTACCCCCAGAAAAATTAGCATCCCTGGAAAAAAAATTTTTAGTAGTACACCAAATTATATTTCTGAACATTGAAAAACTAGTGAAAAATTTTCAGTGTTTTTTTTAGAACGCACAAAAAAGATTCATAAAAATGAGAGAAAATAATGCAAATTGTGATTTTTCAAATTTGTGTTGCTTCAACTGCATACAAAATGGTGCAATAAAACTGCTTACTGCCTCCCTAGATAAGACATTAGAGGATAGAATTTACAAAAAATGACGTTTGTGGGAGTTTTCTCTTGTTCTTCAACCACACAGGTCTGCAAATATGGCAATCTATTTCAAATAGAGTCTAATTTGTGTTCCAACATTCAAATATTGCTCTTTCCATTCCGAGCCCTCCCATTTGTCCAAACAGAACTTTCTGACTACATGTGGGGTATTGCCGCGTTCATTAGAAACTGGGTAACAAATTGTGAATCCCCATTTTTGGTGTTACTGTGCCGCCCTAGCAGCGTTCGAACCGCTCGGATCCGGGGCTCACTGCGGGTCAAGGGTCTCCTAGCCCAGGGGCTTGCGGCCACTACAAATAAAAAAGGAGGGCTATTTACAGGGGAGAGATAGTTCGTGACACCACCCGTGGTGTGTGGTAATAGGGACTACCACCGCTGCCGATGGAAGTGCCCGGGGGAGATGGAATGGGGACAGCCAGATGACGTTTCCCTCCACGGGTAGGGAAGGCCCAGGGACTCGGGATTTTGGGCTGTAGGGTAGCACAGGGCTTGGTGGTAGCAGTGGAGGACCATGTACTCACTCAGACAGCATCTGTGATGGAAAGCAGACTCTGACAACAAGGTAAACCAAGTCTCTGGGTGCCACTGCCCTCTTGGGGGACCTCATCCGGTTATCCGTCCCCTACAGTACTGCCTGATGGTCCAGAGCCTGCCTCCATGAATAAATTTAGAAGTGTTCGGGCGGCCCGTAGGCATAAAGCTGTCCGGGCCCCGATCCCTACTATTGGTAGTGGAGCTGTGCTCTTAAGAGCTCACGCTTGGGATTTCTGTGGGCTGCATTTCTTGGAAAGACCTATCCCCCTCATTGAGCTAGTGCCCCTGATCTCTGAGCTTTGTGGGGGGCAGTCCATAAATTCACTATCCTCCGCAGGTTAATTGCTGGGTTGCTTGAAGCTACTCCCCATCCTAGAGTCCAGTACCCCGCCTTGCTTTCAATCCCAGACAGGCTATTGAACTCGAGCTGCTGACTGTCCTCCAAGACTAGGTCTAGGCACCCAGTCCCAATATCCCGCGACCTTGTCTCCGACTACTCCGGCCCAGACCACCGTCTGCAACCCAACCCTTCACTCAACTTCCCTGGGAGCTCAAACCCCCAGTTTTTTTCTCCCTTAGAGAGCTACTACTTCTCTTCCTCTCACTTTGCTCCCCTGGTGCCGACTGACTTGTCACCTACCACTAGTCTGTGTGATCCCTAATTGGGCGGCCCTATTCCAGCTCACCAGTCCACTGGTGTGTCTGACAGGGTGTGATGTGAAGTGTCATTGTGATTTTGGATGCTGATGGAAGCAGTACTATAGGTTGGGAACCCAGAACCAAGAGGGGTTTAGTCCTGCACTAAGGGTAAAGAGCGTGCAGTACCCTGTGACGCCCTGACTAGTCCAGGGGCGTCACATTACCTCTTACAAAAGTAAGAAATTTAGAGTTAAATCAATATTTGTGTGGAAAAAAATGAAAAATGTCAATATCATGACCTAATGTTGACAAATTCTGTGTAGTGCCTGTGGATCAAAATGCTCACTATGCCCATAAATGCAATCCTTGATGAGTCTAGTTTCCATAATGGGGTCACTTGTGGGGGGTTTCTGCTGTTTGGGCACCTTAGGGGCTTTGAAAATGCAACATGGTGCTCACAATCTATTTCAACCAAATTTGTGTTCCAAAATTCCAATATTGCTCCTTCCCTTCTGAGCCTGGCTGTGTATCCAAACAGAGGCCTCAGAAGAAACTGCGTAACAAATTTTGGGGTCTATTTTGATGTGCTATGTCTTGTAAAAGTGAAATTTTTTTAATTTTTTATTCCACTTTGTATTATATCCTGTCAAGCACCAGGAGGGTTAAAACATTGCTTGACAGCAGTTTTGAGGTATTTGAGGGGTGCAGGTTTTAAAAATTGTATCACATTTGGGGAGTTTCCAATACATAGGCCCCTCAAAGGCCATTTAAGTTTGAATAGGTCCCTAAACAAATGGGTCTGGTTAATTAAAAAAAATAAATAAATAAATTAGAAATTTTAACACTTTCAACAATCTGACAAAATAAAATGACGTTTGAAAAAAGATACAAATGTAAATAGACACATGGGAAATTATATTTATTAATTATTTTGCACAGCATGACTAACTGGTTTAAGAAAATAAAAATTGAAATTCTTAAAAATTACAAAATGGAAAAAAATGCAGCCAAAATTCTGATATTTTCACAAATAAACTAAAAATATATATACATAAATTTACCACTATCATAAAGAACAAGTGTCGAGAAAAAATATATTCCAAATCAATAATTCCATCACCTGTGAAATACTGAGGAAATCCTGAAAACATGCACTGTTAGTGGGCCTTGAGGACTGGAGTTGGGGAACACTGCTTTAGAACATTCAGTCATTGGACCTTTCCTATCCTTTTCCTGAGTCCATTAAAATCTGCCTTTATAAAGTCCAACCTTAAAATTTGAGTCGTCGCAGGTCTTCCTCCTCTTGTCATCGAAAATTCAAGAGCAGCATGATCACTGTCTCCTAAATTCCCAGCCACATTTAGTTCCTCAACCATTTCCCCCTTGGATGGTTTGAACATGATTTTTCTTCATCAATGGAGTCTTGCGTGGTGAGTGTGCATACAGACCATGGAGTAGGAGTGCATTACTTATTGTTTTCTTTGAAACAATTATACCTGCTGAATCCAGGTTTTTCTGTAGTTCTCCACAGGTGGTCTTTGCCTCTTGTACAATTCTTCTGATAATTCTTTTCACTCCTCTATCTGAAATCTTGTGTGGAGCACCGGGTCATGGCTGGGTTATAGTGAAATGATGTTCCTTCCACTTCAAGATTATGGCCCCAACAGTGCTGACTGTAATCTTCAGTAGTTTAGAAATTCTTCTGTAACCAATGCCGTCAGTATGTTTTGCAACAATAAGGTTGTGAAGGTCTTGAACAGCTTACTGGTTTTACCTATCATGATATGTTTCTTGTGTGGCACCTTGGTAATTAGACAAGTTTTTATAAGCCATCAGAAATGATGGGCGAGCACTAAAATACTCAGGTACTACAGTAGTTACTTTAGTCGATCAGGTCAGATGCTCTGAAAGGGCTCAACTCGAATAATGAGTGTTATGGAAGTCAATAATTGGGCAGTTCGGCTCTCTACCCACATACAGCCAGCCATATACGGAGCACTTCCAGGGGGAGGGAGGACAGAGTTTTTAGATACATATTTATTTAGAAAATTGGTGACGTGTTCAATACTTAATTCACCCGCTTTAGTATCAGAACCTGAGTAATCTTAGAACGCAGTTTATTGTCATTATTCCATTAGGAGACTCCCTTTTCTGAATACAAAATGTATAATGATCTGGAATTAAAAGGGCAGTCAAAAACCAAATAATCTAATCACTTTTCTAATATATGTCAATTAAAAATTCCCTGCAGTTCCCTTTTTGCTCTAACTTCCTTGTTGCTTTTTTTTTTCCTTTATATCCTATAACTTTTTTGTTTGAGAATCCCCAATGCCTGCTTGGACACTGAAACAGGATAGCTTCACGCAACGTGATAATTCATATGTGGAGGGTAGACTCTTTATGAATTTTCCCCAAGAGCTCACAGATCTAAGGCACCAACACAACGAGGGGGATAGGGCTTTCCAGCTTATGCGGCCCACTGAAATCCCAAGTGTCAGTCATCGAGAGCACAGCTCCTCTATCCAAAGATAGGAAGCGGGACCCCGACAGCTTTAGGCCGAGGGGTCACTTAGAACTTCTAAAAGACAATGCATTGAGGCAGGCTCCAGACCATTAGCAATACCAACGGGAACAGAGTCCCGGACGTGCTCCCTCAAGCGTCAGTGGTACCCAGAGACTTGGTTTACTCCTGTGTCAGAGTCTGCTTTAGAGTCGCATCAACACCAACACGGCCTGAGGGAGTATGCTGCCCTTCCCTGCGTCCAACCTGCATCACGCTCCCCTACACCTTATCATCCCGAGTCCAGGGACCTTCCCTACCCGTAGAGGGAACGTCATCTGGCTGCCCCACTCCATCTCACCCGGGTACTCCCATTGGCAGCTGCTGTACTCCTCTTACTGGGAACCACGGGAACCTACCCCCTGTAAATACCCCCCCTTTACATTTCAGTGGCCGCAAGCCCCCGGGTCCGGAGAATGTCGAGCCACAGCAACCCTGGATCAGAGTGGTTCGATAGCTGCAGGTGTGGCACACATTTAATGTGGACACTGAAATAAGGGTTACAAGGGAGTGACATGATGGATCGTAGATGAAGCCGTGATCTTGCCTGAGCTATAACTGGATGACATCAGAACTGCAAATAATTACAACTCTCATTTTAAAGCAGAAAGGCCAACAGGAAAGTACAGAAAATGGAGGAAGAGACTCTGTGAGCCTCATCTTATCTGTGGTTGTAGATAACCCCAGGAAGATGTTAGGCTTGCAAAAGTGCGCATGTGGTAAATAAGGTAAAATATGCTCCTGGACGAAGCTTTTCTTGGGAAACGCACATCGAGTCGGTTGGGACCTGGCCCTTACGTGTGACTCGCTGGACTGGTAATTACATTGGAAAAACTAGTGAAAAAAATTGTAAGTGTGTTTCTTAGAATGTACAAAAAAAATAATAAAAATGAGTGAAAAAAATGCAAATAGTAATTTTTCAAATTTGTGTTCCAACAACTACATAAACAATGGGGCTATCAAACTGCTCACTGCCTCCCTAGATAAATACAGGGTATAGATTACAAACATAGACATTTGTGGCAGTTTTCTGTTGTTTTTGAACCACATAGACTCTGCAAATATGGCCATCTATTCAAAATAACTATTACTGATTAATACAGTTGTTAGCCGCATCCATGCGGTAATGAATGGGGAAGTGGACGTGCTACTGGTGGTGCACGCATGGAGGTAGGAGAAACTGTGCCTGCTGCGTGACTACAACAAAAAGGATCAGCCGCGAGACCTACCTTACTGTCCCACTTTGCGGTGGGGGGGGGGGGGGCAACACTCCTGAAGTCCAAACAGTGCTAACAGGTTGTCGGTTGGATGGCAGATGATATTTTTTTAAATTGTCCTAGAATTTAATCAGAGTCTCTCCTCTCCGTCTCTTGATCTCTTGCTGCATGTATAACCCCTCCTTGGGATTCTAGATAGTTCTTCTACTGAGTGCATAGGCTGTACAAAGGTAGGAGTCTGAATCTTTTTACAATTGACACAAAATGTAGTCAGAGGCCTCCTCTCTGTCTCTTGCTGTGTGTATTACAATCCGTCCTGTGAATTCTAGCTAGGCCTTCTAATGTTTGGCAGCCCTTGCACTTAGTGCATAGTCTTTGTGAGTGTAGCAGTCCCACTACCTTCCTTTATGTGTAATTCGGGGTGTATCAGAGGTCCTCTTGACGCATCTATAAGGGATAAGCAGGTTATCCTGTAAAACACACCCCCCGTACCATATCTACCTAAATGAAGACGAGAACCACGACTTTATTGCAGGAATGGCCACAGTTTTATTTTACCGTATATATGTATACCAAACTTGTGGCCCAACATGCCACTCAATTGTTAAACTTAACCTTATACATATATACCCGTATAACCAGAAACACCGATAGATCCGTCCGAGAGGCAAACCATCATTCCTAACCCCCCGGCCGTAACCTCCAAACCGGCCCAGAGGACCACCTCGGCCGTGACCACCCGGCCCGAGGTGAGGGGTAACAACGTTCCATCGTTAATTACCCCTACCCAGAACCTGCGGGACCTCCGCCCACAAGTTCCCATCCACTCCGAAGCCACTCCCCTTGAGCGACTTCGTACCAACAAGCCGACTGTCGGTACTCCCAACCTCTCAGACGGACCTATCACCCCGCTGTGACAACAATAAATTAGCAACTCAACCTTGTATTCTCCTTTATTCCTCTTTTTTTTTTTTTTTTTTTAAAGTTCTTTTTTTTTTTTTTTTTTTTTGAAAAACCATCACCTTTTCACCTTTTTATTTTTTATTTTTTTTTTTTTTATCTTTATTTTTTTTTTTTTTTGAACATATACATATAATTATATATCAGGGCGGGCGGGTGGGACACAAAGATCAATCGACGAAAGGGGAGGTAAACAGCACCCCCCCCTCTCTTATACCTCTCCCAACACCCCACCCCTTCCTTGCTTCCCCCCAATCCCCTTACAGCTCCCTACTACCAATCCTGTACTCCCACACATCCCCCATCCCATGCAAACCTATTAACCCTTTCCTAACCTTGCACCCTCCCGATCGTCATGGGGTCCATTCACCCCTATGCGGCTCACTGCCCTTCTTGACGCATCTATAAGGGATAAGCAGGTTATCCTGTAAAACACACCCCCCGTACCATATCTACCTAAATGAAGACGAGAACCACGACTTTATTGCAGGAATGGCCACAGTTTTATTTTACCGTATATATGTATACCAAACTTGTGGCCCAACATGCCACTCAATTGTTAAACTTAACCTTATACATATATACCCGTATAACCAGAAACACCGATAGATCCGTCCGAGAGGCAAACCATCATTCCTAACCCCCCGGCCGTAACCTCCAAACCGGCCCAGAGGACCACCTCGGCCGTGACCACCCGGCCCGAGGTGAGGGGTAACAACGTTCCATCGTTAATTACCCCTACCCAGAACCTGCGGGACCTCCGCCCACAAGTTCCCATCCACTCCGAAGCCACTCCCCTTGAGCGACTTCGTACCAACAAGCCGACTGTCGGTACTCCCAACCTCTCAGACGGACCTATCACCCCGCCACAGGCCGGCCAAGTGACACCCTTACTTGGCCCGGGCCCCCCACACCCCCAGTGCTTGCTCTAGGCCATCCCTCAAACCCAACATCCATAAATCCAGACCCACATCAGTCAGGTGAACCCCATCTCTCCTTAGATACTGCTCCGTGGACTCCTCCAATTCTCTATGCCGCACCACCAACCCACCATTTCTCGCCACAAACCTGCCAATAGCCCGGTTCAGCTTGCTCCGAGCCCTATTAATACGGTCCACCGACCTCCCAAAACGCCACTGCGTCCGAGCTATAATGTCCGACCAAACGATAACTATGCCCGGGAACGCCCTCCACAAATGTAACAGGTCCAGCTTTATATCCCTTTTCAATTCCCTCGCCGACCTTACTCCCAAATCGTTCCCTCCCACATGCAAAATTAACACATCAGGGACACGATCCATACGGCTATAATAAGCCACCTCAGGGCGCACCCTACCCCAGGTCATGCCCCGAATTCCGAGCCACTTTACTCGAGCTTCCGACACCGACACTCCGAGCTGCCGACCGTCACGCCGCACATCCGCCCGCAACGCTCCCCAATACACATAGGAGTGCCCGAGGATCCACACAAGGCATGGACCTATAAAATACCAAGACCACGAATAAAAACAGCAACAGCACAAGAAATTGCCCACAAACCGGCATCTAACACCAACCTTGAATCCCCCACCCCTGACCATCACCTGACCAAGTGAGGCCTGATGTACAAACGGAACCTGGAAGACTCCCACCTCCCAATCCGCCGGATACAATCCTCACTCAAGCCCCACCTGGCGGCCTCCGTTGCCGCCCCAATACGGAAGGAGTGAGACCCGTACTCACGTGGCTCCTCCCCCACCCTTGCTAGAGCCATCTTCAGCACCGCATTGAATTGATACCGCGACAAAGCCAATCCGTCCGTATGTCTAAGAAAAACACCAGGGTAACCGCCGCGCACCTTTAAAAACTCTGACACATGTAACACTGGGCACAACTGGTGCCCCGGTAAAGCGTACAACACTACTAAGCGCCCCCGGCCCCTCTGATCCGTCTTAGAAAAACGAAGCCGACATTCCACTCTATCCTCCCCCAGCATCACATCACCCAACAGCAAACCACCCATCGCTTGCTTAGTCGGGCTGACCAATTCGCCAATACGAAAGGCCCCAAAAAACGCCAGTACAAAAGCTACCGAGAACAACACCCGCTCATAAGGAGACGAACACAACTCCCCTAAACACCCCACCAAACGCACCAACAATGGCAATGACACAGGCCGCCTACAGTCACGCGACTGGGCCCCTTTTCGAAAACCCTTCATCGCCTGTCGCACCAGAAAATCCTTAGTCGCGTCCCGAACCCCTTGCATCTGGAACAAAAAGGCCAACGCCGCCAACTTGCAACCAATCACCGAAACAGACCTGCCTTCCGAAAAATCCCCACTTATTAACATCAGTACCCCCAACACTCGACCCTTGTAACCCGACTCCATGAACTCCCTACTTTCCAACTCTGCCCATTCCTTCCACACCGCCTGATATCGGCACCAAGTAGCCTCAGACACCGATCTCCGAATTCCCTCAAATGCTATACCGATGCCAGGTCCCACAGCCAGTTCGGGCAAGGTTCCCCCTCCGCGTCCGCTTCCGGCACCAGCTTCCTGAACCTGCAAAACTGAAACCGTGATAGCGCATCAGCCACCTCGTTGCGAATCCCAGGCACATGCCGAGCCACCACGCAAATGTTTAACTCCAAACAACGCAACACTAGATGCCTTAAATACCCCACAACCGGCGGGGATTTTGCCGACAGTGCGTTGATGGAATGCACCACCGCCATGTTGTCACAATGCATGCAAAACCTTCTTCCAGCAAAAACAGGGCCCCACAACTCCACCGCCACAATAATGGGAAACAATTCCAACAGCGCCAAATTCCTCACCAAACCTGCTTCCACCCACCGCCGCGGCCATTTTCCCACGCACCAGCGCGTTTGAAAAATTGCTCCAAAACCTGTCGCCCCAGCCGCATCCGTGTACAATTCCAGCTGGCTATTGGACACCGCCTCGCTCATCCAAAGGGTCCGACCGTTGTACCGGTCCAAGAACTCCTCCCACACCAACAAATCCCCTTTCATCATTTTTGTCACTCTGACAAAGTGATTTGGAGCTTTTACCCCTGCGGTTGCGCTCGCCAGTCTCCTATTAAATATCCGCCCCATCGGCATAATGCGACAAGCGAAATTCAATTTTCCGAGCACTGACTGCAACTCGCGCAACCGCACCTTCTTGGCCTGAGACA
This sequence comes from Anomaloglossus baeobatrachus, assembly GCF_048569485.1. Classification (NCBI taxonomy): domain Eukaryota; kingdom Metazoa; phylum Chordata; class Amphibia; order Anura; family Aromobatidae; genus Anomaloglossus; species Anomaloglossus baeobatrachus. Next base: position 94,241,287 of record NC_134354.1, on the reverse strand, counting down.
AAAACCGCACCGACGCCTTCAAATCCAACAGCTTTCCCTCCGGCAACCGGCATTCCATTGCCAGTGTATCAATTTCGATACCTAAGAAACATAATACCGTCACCGGCCCTTCTGTTTTGTCTTTTGCCAACGGAATACCCAGGCTCCGCGCGATCCGCTCTAACGTAAACAACAACAAGGAGCAAACCGAAGAGCCCGCCGGACCCACGCAAAAGAAGTCATCCAAATAGTGAATCACCGAATGGACTCCTGCCACCTCCTTGACTACCCATTCCACAAACGTACTGAATGCCTCAAAATAAGCACACGAAATGGAACAGCCCATCGGCAGGCAACGATCCACATAGTATTCACCATCCCACATACACCCTAAGAGATGAAAGCTCTCTGGATGCACCGGGAGTAAACGAAAAGCTGCTTCCACATCCGGCTTTGCCATCAGGGCCCCCCGCCCCGCTACCCTTACCAGCTCCAAGGCCCTATCGAACGATACATAACATACCGCCGACAATTCCGGTGATATCCCATCATTCACCGACAATCCCGCCGGATAAGATAAATGATGAATGAGCCGAAATTTGTTCGGCTCCTTCTTAGGTACCACCCCAAGGGGGGAAATCCGTAAATTAGAGAATGGCGGGTCCTGGAATGGGCCCGCCATCCTCCCCAACTCCACCTCCTTCTGCAGCTTTTCCTTCACCACCGCCGGATGTTCTTTTGCGGACCGCAAGTTTCCCGGGCGAAACACCGGCGCCTCAGATTCAAACGGAATCCGAAAGCCCTCTGTAAAACCACGTTCCAACAACTCCGCCGCCCGCACATCCGGGTATCTACTTAAATAGGGAAGCATCGCCTCTACCCTCACTGGCGTCCTCCCTTTTTCCAGACCCCTCCCCCGCCTTTCCTTTGCCTTTCTTGAAGCACCTGGCCAGAGGGTGGGACCCTCCACATCCGGAACACTCGTGTCTGAACCGACAAGAGGCCCCGAACTTACACTGTCCCTCGTTATACTGCCAACAAGCTCCCTTTTTCTGTCCAGCCGAGGACCCGCCACTCGCACCCGGGCTCCCGGCACCCCCTCGAAAGGGCTGAGCCGGCGCCGTCATAACCGCATCCACAAAGAAATATCCTTGTGGCCCCACTGGACTCCCGGCCGCAGAGCCTTCCGCTGCCGGAACTGCTCATCATATCTCAACCACCCCAAACCGCCGTATACTCTATACGCTTCCCCTATCGCGTCCATATATCCAAATAGGGCGGAACAATGCTCCGGCTCCTTTTCCCCGATCACACTGGCTAAGATAGCAAAGGCCTGCAACCAATTGGTAAACGTCCTCGGGATCAACCTATACCGCCGTTTTTCCTCATCCTCCTTCTCCTTTTTTGTATCACTAGGTTTCACCTTATCCAAATTAAACTTTTCCAAGGGAAGCAGGGAAAAAATTTCCACATACTCCCCCTTCCAAATCTTTTCCCTCACCTCCTTTTTCAAATGAACCCCTAACTGCCCTTCAAAGCACACATAAATTTCACTCCGTGCCCTATCATCCAAACGCACTACCTCATCCTCCTTTTCTTTCTCCTTTTCCGCCTCCTTACTCGCACCCACGGAAGCCGCCCCACCAGCCTCCTGTCCCGTACCTGCCGCCGAGGTCGTGTCCCCCGCAGCAACATCGCGCACCGGCGCTTCTGTCCGCACCACCTCCGTGGGGCCCACCCACGCCCCCACCGGAGCCCCAGGCCCAGTCCGACTACCCCGTTCCGCAGACAACCCCTGCAACACCCCCAAAAGCTGCCCCCAAAACTCTGGACCCGGTAAACCAGACTGCCCGACCGCACTCGCCCCCAGCGCAACGCGTCCCGCGACGGAACCCCCGCCCTCGCCCGCGCTACCCACAGCATGTAACATTTCTGTTGTCTGCTCACCAGGCTGCCGTTGAGCCGACGCCGGAACAGCCGTGCCACGATCTTCCAGCTGCCGCTCCGTCCGACCTGCCGCTGCTCCTTCTTCCTCGCTGGAGTCTGATGCGCTGCCGAAATCCTCAGGGGGGACCAGCGAGGGGACAGCCCGCACCTGGCGGCCGTCGACCCCCACGGTCACCGCACCCCGCTCGTCCGGGCGACTCCTGCTTGACCTCTTCCTTTTCTCCCGCCGTGGCGCCCTGCCGCCGTCTCTTCCCGCTGTAATCGTGATATCCTGCTGCGCCGCCCCTTCTCCTGTCGTCCTCAGTGGGCTCCCTCCCTGCCGACTGCCGGAAGGCCGTGCCGAGCTTGCTCCTCGCCGGGACCCACCCCCAGCACGCTCCTCGCCGGGGGGGACCGTGACTACCGATCTCCTCTGTGCCTGCGGGTCACCGTACCCCTCCTCCGATCTCCTGACCTCGCCGCTCACATCCGCTCCCGTCCCCCGTCCTGTTGCTCTCCCCTGCGGCCTGCAGGGAGTCTCCTCCGGCAATCCGGCACGCCGAGCGCCACCCCCAGCCGGCACATCACTGGGGGCTGCCGTCATCCATGCTCCGGTCTGGTGCTGCGCAGGCCGCGGACCGGAAGTGGGCCTCGCAGAGGCTCCGCCCACCCCCGACCCACGGGATCTCCGTCGCGGATTCCTCCCGGTGGTCGGCTGCTCCCCTAGGTTAGTTGGAGGGCTCCGCCGCTGCTCCGGAGGGTCCCCGCAGGGGCTCCTTGATCTGATTCTCCCCCTCCAGCTGGGGGAGTAGCGCTCCGGCGGTCGCGCCCGCCGAGCACGTAGCCACGGCCCGGGCGCAGGAACAGCAGGCGGCGCCGCTCCAGCCCCACAGACCGCTGCCAGCTGTTGCCTCAGGGCATCCACTCCCATGACCTCGGATGCCCCCCGCACCATCTCCAGGAGTTCAGCAAGGGCAGCCATGGCAGGAAGCAGCAGCAGCACTACGTCCTGGGACACAAAGATCAATCGACGAAAGGGGAGGTAAACAGCACCCCCCCTCTCTTATACCTCTCCCAACACCCCACCCCTTCCTTGCTCCCCCCCAATCCCCTTACAGCTCCCTACTACCAATCCTGTACTCCCACACATCCCCCATCCCATGCAAACCTATTAACCCTTTCCTAACCTTGCACCCTCCCGATCGTCATGGGGTCCATTCACCCCTATGCGGCTCACTGCCCTTCTTTCTTCTCTTTTTGGAAGTTCTTGCATAGTCCGCATAGGCTTTGTGAGTTTCAGAGTCCCTCTATCATAGAGTAAAGCGGATGTATCTGACCATGTCATACACGCCACATGCCCAGGTAAGGAAGTAAAATGTTACAATTACTTTTACCGGTGACTATCTGTGAGTATAGTTTTTGTTTACCTTGTACTCATGTCATTTACTGCAGTCAAAGGTGACCCGGAAATATGGTGAGCGGTGGCCCGGCTATTACGGCAATGTTCACACATTTTCATGCATTTTTTTCGCAGTGGTTTTAATGAGTTAGATCCAAATTAAAAGTCGATTTTACAGTCCTAACAACAGTGATGAGGTTTCATAAAGTAAATGCACGCGATTGTTTCTTTTTCCTGACTGAAATGTAAAGCTGCTGCTTTTTTGAAAGAATGCTAAGTGTGAATAAAGCGGAGGGTTTATTCTCTTTATTAATTTTCCGTCTATACATGTCATCATACAGTAATGAATGTTTCCTAACATTTTGTCCATCAAATCTATTTTATCTTCGGTTTTGTATTGTCAGTCCATAAAAGTGGAGTAATACTCTAACAACATTGTTCCCGGCAGCGACCTGCGAGTCAGCGATGTGTCCAGGCGTGTTCCCCATGCTGTTCCCATTCCATTTCAGCGGTGTTTTCATCTATTTCAGTAATTTCAGGACTCTGCCGACCTCCCGAGAGGATCTGCTGGAAGAGTGCTCAAGTTTCCCATTGATTTCCATTATGCTTGTTACTCGAGACGAGCATTCGAGCATTAGAAATTGCCCGGATAGAGTAACGAGCACCCGAACATTTTAGTGCTCGCCCATAACTAGCAATTAGATCATTACATGAAAGATAGATATTTTTTTTTATCATTAAATCATTATTATTTTCAGAAGACCCTTTTGAGGTAGATTTTGGCACAATGTAGCCTGGTTTAAATTTCTTTCTTTGTAAGAAAAGACTTCCATATTGCCACCTTTCCCCAGAGGCCAGACATATGGAGAATGCAGGAGATCGTTGTCACATGAAGTACATATAGTAGAAAAGTAATGGCATGCACCCAATTGTGGAGCAGGGAGTAAGCGGAAGGGAAGAGGGTCCTGAGCACCTATAACTTGCAATTGCAAATGGTTTTTTATTTTGAAAAAAAAACATTTTTTTTCTCTGGAATAGTGTGTTTGTGTATACAAACTGATCCTGGAAAAGGCTCATATATGCATTAACGTAAGCCAGAGTTACATTCGAGCTCATAGCGGTCCCACAAGTCTGAAGATAAAAAGTGTCACTGAATAGAAAATAGTTCATGTACATATTCCTTGTATATTTTTATTACATATATTTGATGTACACTTATGCCATTATTATTTCTTGCTTTTTCCCCGCTTTTTTTCCTAGAGTGAGATTATGAATAAGACCTTAGATTAGGTAGAAATGTTAAAAGCTGGTCACATCAAATGTTGTAAATTACCGTATTTTTCGGACTATAAGACGCACCGGACCATAAGACGCACCCTGGTTTTAAAGCAGGAAAATATGAAAATAAAATTTTAAGCAAAAAATGGGACTCATGACACACTGTTATGGAGCGAGGATCTGCTGCTGACACTGTTATGGGGGTGATGTCTGCAAATTCTCTACTATGGTACCCCAGCCTGGTAATGATCCTCCTGCCTTGTATATACAGAATATGTCCCTCCTCCTGCTACATACCCCATCCTGGCATATGGCCCCATCCTGCTATATACGGTAACCCATCCTGGCATATAGCCCCATCCTGCTATATACCCCCAACCTGCTATATAACCCCATCCTGCTCATATACCACCATCCTGCTATATACCCCCATACTGCTCATAATATACCCCCATCCTGCTCATAATATACCCCCATCCTGCTATACGCCCCCATTGTGCTATACACCCCCATCCTGGTATACGGCTTGCATCCTGTGGCACATAAAAACAAATAAACATTCATACTCACCTTACCTCACTCCCTGCAGCATCGCTCCTCCTCCCATCTGTGTCAGCGGCAGCACCGCTGAGTGGAGCCGTCCCCGTTCCCCTGCAGCATTGCGATGTCCTCCTGTGCCAGCCGCGGCTGCGTGTGGACACGTGCGCACAGCGATGACGTCATTGCTGTGCGCGCCGCTAGTCTCCACTCAGCAGCCGCCGCTGGCACAGGAGGACATCGCAATGCTGCAGGGGAACGAGGACGGCTCCACTCAGCGGCCACCGGCAGCCAGGAGGAGATCACGGTGCTGCAGGGGAATGGTGACAGGTGAGTGTACTGATTCACTGCACCCTGACGCTGATGATGATGTGCGGGGGGGAACAGTGAATACAGCCTCACATGATCACTCCAGGCTGCAGTTGCCAGGAGTGATCATGCGGGCCGGCTGTTTATCCCTCGCCCATCATCCCGCCCACCTGTCAGTGCCGGCTTCAGCGCTGAGAGAAGGGCGGGAGGATGGGCGTGCATATTAAATGAGCAGGTCCACGTGGTCACGGCAGGCGCTGCTGCAGCCTGCTCATGCCCCCGATGACCCGCTCCACCACAGCACCCTCATTCCTGGCCCTATATTCAGACCATAAGACGCACCCCCCACTTTCCCCCGACATTTGGGGTAAAAAAGTGCGTCTTATGGTCCGAAAAATACGGTATACTGCACCATTCTACATATTTTTGTGTGCTTCTGCATTTGAGAAAAACATTGTCATAATAAAAAAAACACATAAAGTACATAAAAAGTGCTTGCCAGAAATTCCTGCAGCTCCTTTAATATTGCTGTGCGCCCCTTGGCCACTTGGCATCTTAGCAAGATCACTTTGCTGTGTTGTAAGCTGTTTACAGAACATGGCTGTTAATGTAAACTACAAAATGTCAGGAAAATCCTCCTAGAGCACCTGAACTTTATATGTGAATGATCAGAATCCCTGGAAATGATGGCGGCCGTGCACTGACTACTATGTAATGTGACGGTAAATGTCATTGACTAATTCTGAAGATACCTACATCCCAAAGGGGAGTTCACACGTACAGTTAGGTCCATATATATTTCAACAGAGGCAACATTTTTCCCATTTTTGTTCTGTACATCACCACAATGGGTTTTGAACAAAGCAATTCAGATGTGGCTGACGTTCAGACTTTCAGCTTTACAGTAATTCAGTGGGTTGAACAAAATGATTTCATAAAAATGTAAAGAACTAAAGCATTTTTTATATTCAATCCCTTCATTTCAGGGGCTCAAAAGTAATTGGACAAATTAAATATATGGAAATAAAATTTTCATTTCTAATATTTGATTGAAAACCCTTTGCTGGCAATGATTGCCCGAGATCTTGAACTTATGGACATCACCAGATGCTGTCTTTCCTACTTTTTAATGCTCTGCAGCGGTTTTCAGTTGCTGTCTGTTTATGGGCCTTTCTATGACCGAAAACACACTTCCGCATAAAAAACGTACGTGTGACACGGTCCGTTTTTCGTGTCCGTGTTCCGTTCTTTTTGGGTGTTTCTCCGGTATGTATGGCATCCGTGTGATGGCGTATGCTATATCCGTGTGTGTGTAAAATGTCCATGTGTGCATGTAAAATGCCCGTGTATGTGTACGTGGAATGTCCGTGTGGAATGTCCGTGTGTGTGATGCACAATGTCGTTTATACATGTCGGCTGACAGCACACAGAGTTGAGCGATGAGAATGAACTCGGGTGAACTTCACCCGACTTCATTGTCATGCCGCGGCTCTGTCTGTGTGCCGCGTACTGATTAGCGGTCACCCGTGAAGGACTCACCGGTGACCGCTAATCCCCTGAGTGACTGAAGTGAGCAGCCCTCTCTCTTATACTTACCGTTCCCCCATCTCCGGCACGGCGCTGCACGGCTGTTATAAAAACTCCGGCGGCTTTTACTATTTTGAAAATGCCGGCCGCTCATTAATCAATCTCGTATTCCCTGCTTTCCACGCCCACAGGCACCTGTGATTGGTTGCAGTCAGACACAACCCCCACGCTGAGTGACAGCTGTCTCACTGCACCCAATCACAGCAGCTGGTGGGCATGTCTATACTGTGCAGTAAAATAAATAAATAAATAATTTTAAAAAACGGCGTGCGGTTCCCCCCCATTTTAATACCAGCCAGATAAAGCCATACGGCTGAAGGCTGGTATTCTCAGGATGGGGAGCCCCACGTTATGGGGAGCCCCCCAGCCTAACAATATCAGTCAGCAGCCGCCCAGAATTGCTGCATACATTATATGCGACAGTTCTGGGACTGTACCCGGCTCTTCCCGATTTGCCCTGGTGCGTTGGCAATTGGGGTAATAAGGAGTTAATGGCAGCCCATAGCTGCCACTAAATCCTAGATTAATCATGTCAGGCGTCTCCCCGGGATACCTTCCATGATTAATCTGTAAGTTACAGTAAATAAACACACACACCTGAAAAAATCCTTTATTTGCAATAAAAAACACTAACAAATACCCTCGTTCACCACTTTATTAAGCCCGAAAAACCCCTCCATGTCCGGCGTAATCCACAGAGGTCCAGCATCGCATCCAGCTCTGCTACATGAAGGTGACAGAAGCTGCAGCAGACACCGCCGCTCCTGTCAGCTCCACGAAGCTGCTGAAGAGAGCTGCGCGATCTGCTCAGCTGTCACTAAGGTAACTCGTGGCCACCGCTGGATCCTCCAACTGTGACAGCAAGTCGCCTGTGACTACATCGCTGTCATTCGGGCGTCTTGCTGTCACAGTTGGAGGATACAGCGGTGGCCACGAGTTACCTTAGTGACAGCTGAGCAGATCGCGAGTCTCTCTTCAGTAGCTTTGTGGAGCTGACAGGACCGGTGGTGTCTGCTGCAGCTCCTGTCACCTTCATGTAGCAGAGCTGGATGAGATGCTGGACCTCCGTGGATTACGCCGGACATGGAGGGGTTTTTCGGGTTTAATAAAGTGGTGAACGAGGGTATTTGTTAGTGTTTTTTATTGCAAATAAAGGATTTTTCAGGTGTGTGTGTGTTTATTTACTGTAACTTACAGATTAATCATGGAAAGTATCTCGGGGAGACGCCTGACATGATTAATCTAGGATTTAGTGGCAGCTATGGGCTGCCATTAACTCCTTATTACCCCAATTGACAACGCACCAGGGCAAATCGGGAAGAGCCTGGTACAGTCCCAGAACTGTCGCATATAATGTATGTGGCAATTCTAGGCGGCTGCTGACTGATATTGTTAGACTGGGGGGCTCCCCATAACGTGGGGCTCCCCATACTGAAAATACCAGCCTTCAGCCGTATGGCTTTATCTGGCTGGTATTAAAATGGGGGGGAACTGCAAGCCGTTTTTTTTAATTATTTATTTATTTTACTGCACAGTATAGACACGCCCACCGGCTGCTGTTATTGGGTGCAGTGAGACAGCTGTCACTCAGCGTGGGGGTCGTGTCTGACTGCAACCAATCACAGGCACCTGTGTGCATGGAAAGCAGGGAATACGAGGTTGGTTAATGAGCGGCCGGCATTTTCAAAGTAATTGTTGCCGCGTATTCTCTGCACAGCTGTTCCTCGCCACGCTGGTGATCGTGGATTGTTAAGTATAAGCCGGGGGAAGAAAAAGACCGAGCACCAATGTAAGTATGACTGAGAACAGCAGAAAAAAATCTAAGTAGACTGACTTTAATAATAAAAATAAAAAAAAATAGATCGCTCGTTTAAAAACGCACACGGACGAAACGTGCTGAACACGGACATACTCTGTGTGCGGTCCGTGCAGGCACGGACCCATAGACTATAGCGGATCCGTGCCTGCGTGCTGCCAGCCAAAAAGGGACATGTCATCCGTGTAGAAAAACGTACACACGTACTTACCACACGGACACACGTTCCGTGTGATTTTACGTGTGTGTACCATCTACCATAGAGTAACATTTGTGTCCGTGTCTCCGTGTCTCCGGTACGTGCAAAAATGTACCAAACACGTACTGGAAACACGGATGTGTGTTGCAGGCCTATGTAAAGTTTAGTCTTTAACAAGTGAAATGCGGCACTATGGGGTTGAGATCAGGTGATGACTCCTGCGTTAATTTGGCTTTATGTTTTGGGTTATTGTCCATCTGTATTATGAAATGGCGACCAATCAGTTTGGCTGCATTTGGCTGGATTTGAGCGCACAATACGTCTCTGAAAACCCCAGAATTCTTCCGGCTGCTTCTGTCCTGTGTCACATCATCAATAAACACTAAGGATCCAGTGCCACTGGCAGCCATGCATGCCTGGCCATTACACTACCTCCGCCGAGTGTTACAGATAATGAGGTATGCTTTGGATCATGACCCGTACCATGCCTTCACCATACTTTTTTCTTTCCATCATTCTGGTAGAGGTTGATCTTGGTTACATCTGTCCAAAGAATGTTCTTCCAGGACTGTACTGTTTTTTTAAGGTTTGTTTTTTTAACAAGGACCAATCTAACCTTCTTATTCTAGAGGCTTATGAGTGGCTGCACCGTGCAGTGAACCCTCTGTATTTTCTTTTATGCAGTCTTTTCTTTATGGTAGATTTAGATTTTTATATGCCTACAATCTGGAGAGTGTTGTTCACTTGGTTGGATGTTGTGAAGGGGTTTTTCTTCACCATCATAATTATTCTGCGATCATCTAGCAGTATTGTCTTCTGTGGATATCCAGGTTTTTTTGCATTGTTGAGATCACTATTGTTTTCTCTATTTCTTTCTCAGAATGTACCAAACTGTAGATTTAGACACTTCTAATATTGTAGCAATTTCTCAGATTTTTTTTCTGTTTTTGCTGATGATGGATGGCTTGTTTTACTTACATGGAAAGCTCTTTGATTGCATGTTTACTGCTCAGCAACAACTTCAAAATGCACGCACCCAGGCGCAGAACGATCGCGGTTGCAGGGGTCGCCTTCCGACCGACCCTGGGGATTGCACATTCAATTGTATTGGCATCACAGATGCCAATACAATTGAAAAAAATGACGAGTGAGCATCATGCTTCCTCTCTCATCATTCTCACGCTGTGTCTGCGCTCTGACGTGTCAGCACAGCGGACTGCGATGATGACATCACTACTGCAAACTGTGCTGAGATGTGCCGAGCAGCAGAACAGTGGACATACTGAGGGGACCGGAGCAGCGGGGGCACAAGGAGAAGTGAGTATGTATTTATTCATGGCAGACAGATGACTAAGGGGAGCATTAAATGATATGGGAGTTCTATGCTACAATATGGAAGAATATGGGAGCTGCATAATGCTTTATGGGGGCTGCATGAAACTTTATGGGGGCTGCATGATTATTTTGAGGGGGCTACATGATACTATATGGGGGCTAAATAGTACTATATCGAGGACTATGGGGGTGCATTGAACTATATGCAGGCATTTGGGGTGTGCATTATACTACATGGAGGTATATGGGGGTTGCATTATAATATATGGAGGGCCATAGGGGTGCTTTATACTATATGGAGGACTATGGGAAATGTATTATACTATATGGAGGACTATGGGGAGTGTATTATAATATATGGAGAACTATGAGATGCATTATATGATATGAAGGACTATGGGGGATGCATTATAATATATGGAATACTATGGGGGCTGCATTATTACATATAAAGGCCTAGGGGGGTGCATTATAATACTAGATATTATATCAGGATAAAGAAGTATGGGAAAGCTGGGTGCTGAGGTTAAGAGCCAAGTGTTAGCATAATTATCCTGTAGCACGAGGGGGGTGGGGACGAGGAGGGGGCCAGGTCAAAATTTTGCACTTGGGTGCCATTGCAAGTGCCATACCTCAAATCAACTCCAGGCCTTTTATGTGCTTAATTGAGAATAAAACATCAAAGGCATTGCCCACACCGGCCCATGAACCAGCCTGAGAGTCAAATGTGCAATTACTTTTGGGCCCATTAAAACCAGGGGGGCACATGTAAAGGAGCGGAAACTCCTAAACCCTTCATTTAATTTTAATGTGGATACCCTCAAATGAAATCTAAAAGTCAGAACTTTATGTCCATGTCCATTATATACCTATAACTTGAATATGTTTCAGTAACCAGGTAAAAAAAACAACATTTGTGTTAGTATCCAAATATATTTATGGACCTAACTGTATGTCATCACATTCATTTAGTTTTTTTGTTTTTATTTCACTCCTTTGTTACTCGATTCATTTGTTCAGATTCTTGATGACATTAAAATGGGAAAACTGTTCTTAAATGAGTCTTCTTGGTATGATTATTTTACTTGATAAAAACATGGCATTTAATGAGGGTGTGTAGACTTTTTATATCAGTGTAGAGTCCAGGCTATTTTGCTCACTGAAGAATATCTAATCCGAATACGAATGTTCTGAAGTATAAAGTCTCTATGGAAAATACCTGTAAAAATGGACATCATTTATCAAAACTGACCCAAAATAAATAACTTTTCAAATAAATATACATTTTTAACATATCCATTCTTATCAATATTTTACGTTATTTAAAATAAGTGATAAATTGTGTAAATGCAAAAAGAAAAGCTGTCAAAATATAAATTAATATTAATTAAGGGTTTTGTATTGAAAAGGTTTTATTTTGGTGTTACATTAGCTTTTTAGAAATTATACAGAAACTTTACAACTGTTAATAAACTCAGGCCTAAAAGCCAGGCTCATGATGTCACTGGCCCATCGTTGCTGTCATTTCAACTTTGGCTTTGGTCCCTTTGTGATGTCACTTGCCCTTTGGCTTTGGTTCCGCTGTGATGTCACTTGACCTTTGGCTTTGGCCCCTCTGTCATGTCATGTGATCATTAGAATATGATGATGTCACAATTGCCTTTGTGATGTCACGGAATCAATGAAATGTCTCTGCAGCCTGAATATTATCCAGTTGTTTTCATCACTTAGTGGGTGAGGGCAATTTTTCTTGCGCTTGGCAAATTTTGGTTTGATATAAAATATTTGACTGAAAAGCAGAAGGCCTGTCATGGGAGCAGTTCTAGACTACATCCGGGAGCGCCCTAGAGGTGGACAGGACCTTCCTCAGCCCAAAACGACATCTATGGAGCTGAATAAGAGGAAGAGAAAGGGAGAGAGACTTGGTAAGGTCTCAAGAAAGAGGAGAATAGAAGCATCAGAGGGTGAACAAGAGGGCACCAATCAAAACATGATCAAAGCTTCAAAAAGACCTGGAAGCCCGATACCAGAGAGTATCATGAAAAAGAAAAAAAAGGAAAAAGATGGCATCATTATCAAAGCTTCAAAAAGACCTGGAAGCCCGATACCAGAGAGTATCATGAAAAAGAAAAAAAAGGAAAAAGATGGCATCATTATCAAAGCTTCAAAAAGACCTGGAAGCCCGATACCAGAGAGTATCATGGAAAAGAAAAAAATGGAAAAAGCGATGGGGGACAAAGCTGTGGATGGACCCAGTGTTTACCCCAATACTGACACTGAGCAGCTCTCAGGTGAGTACAGATCTAAGACACAGAGACCCAATATCCCAAATTTAGTCAATGACAGGATTTTTCGTAGGAACCCACTTATTATGATTACGGTCTTGTTTCTCTTTGGTACCCCCCTATATTTTTTTACCTATCTGTAGGAGGCCACTTTGGCATTAGCTAGGTCTATTATTTTCTTACTGCAGAAATACAATGGGCTCCAGAAATGGTATTTCTATGAAGCCCCCTATAGCCTATTGTCTGTATGCCATCTCCCTCTGGGGATAGTGGTCAGATGGAAAAGCAAAATACATAGACACATGGTGTGTACATCAAAGTGTCTCTCTGGGGGCCAAACCTGTTATCCCGCCTTTATTATAGTAAGAGCAGGTTTTAGAAAATAACCAATAAGTATTTAACAAGACATAGAATATAAGCCAATCATAATACATGAAAGATAAAACAATCTTAATACAATATAGCATAATATAATATAATCACATTTTTAATAATGAATTACATCATTTATATCAAAAAGCATGTAATTTATTGTTAATGGTAAGACACTTCCCTATAATATATTTTTTGATTATAGTCTGCTGGTTTGGTTCTGCAGTGGTTATCTTTTTGCGTAATGCTGTGGTTCACTGTTCCAAAAAACTTAATTAGAGCAGAGGTTATGATATATAATAAAAAGTAAAAATTAAGACAAATCAAATAAAGAGTGAAAGTTGAGATTTATGTAAGAAGTCAGATAATGTAACAAAATGGAGATTGTGTTGCATGAACTATTATATTCACATACAGATATTGGCTTTCTGTCACATCTTATTTCTCCCTTCCCCACCAGGTATAACACCAGCTGAATCTCCCATCATTGTGACGGGAGTGGAGAGCTTCACCTTCCATAAAATCCTTGGAGAGGGCTCATATGGTAAAGTAAGTATTAGACATTGTGGTGACATCTTGCTCATGTGTCTGATGTAGAGCAGTAATATGACTCTAGGAGCATCACTGCTTCACATCTTCTCATCACATCTCATGACAGCTCAGGCCTTTCCTTCAGTTCTAACTCTCTGTATCCTCCAGGTCATGTTGGCCACACATCAGGCCTGCCAAAAACAACTGGCAGTGAAGATGGTGAAGAAGAGGCTCCTAGTCAAGGACTCAAGAGACGATGTCCTGATAGAGCGACAGGTCCTGGAGATGATTAGGAAGAGTCCATTCATTTCTCGGGCTTTTGCCACCTTCCAGTCCCAGGTAAGAGGCTCATAATCCAACATTTCTGAGTCATCGATGTATTAAATTTATCTACTCTATGTGCCAATTTGTGTGCAATGTTCTTCTAGGTCACAGTCATAGTCACAGTCATAGTATTTGTTAAAAGAATGTGACTTAGAAGAACATTGATTAAAACCAGTGCAACCAGTGCCTCATATCGACAATATTTCATTATTTCCTCTGTTTTACACAGGACTATGTTTTCTACGCCATGGAATATCTCAGTGGAGGAGACCTTAGAGGCTTCATGACAACTTATGCCCCTATTCCCATTCCAGCCATCAGGTAAGATAGAATGTCATATATTAGATGAAGATAATGGTTGTCAGGGATAGTCGGCTTTATGTCATTATCACTCTCTTAGTTTAGTGGATGAAATATTGGATTTTGATGGATTTCTTTTTTTCTCATCAGATTTATTGCAGCTGAGCTGATCTGTGGGCTGCAGTTTCTCCACAGCAGAGGCATTATACACAGGTAAGTACGGCACACCTTCTATGTAGACCTGGTATAAATAGTCTTATACCCTCATCCTAATGCCCTCTGTAGACACTTTTTATCTCAGGCCACAATGGGGTCTTCCGCCCGGTTAATATAATAAATATGTTATTATCTCTTTTTTTCTACCAGAGATATAAAATCAGACAACATCTTACTGGACAACAATGGTCACTTGAAGATTGCTGATTTTGGTCTTGCCGTGATGAACATCTTTGGCAATGCAAAAACGACAGGATGGGCCGGGACGCTTAAATATATGGCTCCTGAGGTGAGGAATCATTTACATGTCCCTGAGTTATCTCAATACAAGACTGGACATCTCCATGTGTTCCGCTGTCTGGTCAATATTCTTATTGTCTTCTTTATGTCTTCACAGATTATTTTAGAGAAGCCATACAACACAGCAGTGGACTGGTTCTCTGCTGGTGTTGTGATATATGAGATGGCTACTGGCAGATATCCATTCAGTGAAGATGAAATTGAGGAGAACATCGAGAAGGCACTGATCAATGATGATCCTGCCTTCCCAAAAGAACTGGACCCCCAAGTCAAAGCCGTCATAAAGGGGGTGAGTATAAAGGCACAGCTCAGTAATAAAGTTTTTGAATACTATGAAAAACATAACAATAAAAAAGGATAACGACTGAAGGCTGAATAAATGTCTTCATTGTATGTTCCCAGCTCTTGGATAAGTCACCAAAGAGTCGGCAGAAATTCGTGGACAACATTAAAGATCATCCATTCTTTACGGAGATCAACTGGACAGAAATAGAGGGCGGCAAAGCATCTCCACCATTCCACCTACCACCTGTAAGTATATGACCCAGAGAAGATGGTGACAGCAGTACATCTCTATTGTGTGACTTCTTTATAAACACTGATTCTTGAATATTTTGTCCACAGCCACCAGTGATGACATCAGATGGAATGAAAGATGTCCTTTCTTTCTCCGAAGCCACTAAACCACGAATGGCTAAAAAAAATCAAAATCTTTTCTGTGGATTCACATTTGCTGATGATGGATGGAAGGTTGTAAAGCAGATGCAGAAAGCTAAAACACCTAATCGGAGACCTAAAACACCCCATCGTAGGTGAGTCATTGTAAATGGTGGGATAGGGGTCATGAAACCCTATCTTGTCCCATGAGAATCAGTTAGCACAGTGTAGTGAGGAAAACTCTTAAGGGTGCTTTACATGGTGCGATATCGCTAATGATTTATCGTTGGGGTCACAGTGTTTGTGATACACATCCGGCGTCGTTAGCGACATCGCAGCGTGTAACACGTACGAGCGACCTTCAACGATTGCAAAAGTGGTTAAAATTGTTGGATTTGGAGAGATCGTCCAAACACCAAATATCGTTGTCAGGTGAGTAACGAGGTTGTTTGTCATTCCTGCGGCATCACACATCGCTATGTGTGACACCACAGGAATGACAAACAACTCCTTACCTGTATCCACCAGCAATGCGGAAGGAAGGAGGTGGGTGGTAGGTTATGTGCCGCTCATCTCCGCCCCTCCGCTTCTATTGGCCAGCCGCTTAGTGACGCCGCAGTGACGTCTCTATGACGCCGAATGCACGTCCCCCTTGAGAGAGGGATTGTTCGGCGGTCACAGCGACGTCGCTGCCAAGGTATGTGCGTGTGACGCTGACGTAGCAATAATTTTTCCTACGGCAGCGATCAACAAATGTCGCACGAGTGACGGGGGCAGGTGCTAACGCTCGCGACATTGCTAGCAATCGCTAGCGATGTTGCAGCGTGTAAAGCACCCTTTAGTGTTGCTTACAGTTTGCTGATTGCCCATAGGGCCAAACCTGGAGGTGTTTTCCCATTAAGATAATCCCATTTCATGTGTCCCATTACTATGTAAAAGTTATTTCTAACCTAGTATCTCTTTTTGTGAAGGTCGCCTACCACAGAATCTGGAGGAGGATAAGATGGTGGAAATAAAGAGCTCTGAAGACATGTCCCAGCAGAGCTTCTAATGGAAATGATATGCACCAGAAAGAGCCAACGAGTCTTAGAGTGCACTCCTGACTACTTGTCAGTCCTTGCTCCTAATCAATCAACACTAGGAGTGTCCTGAGGGCCGTGACCTGCAGTGTAACATGCAGCCATATCCACTCCTTCCTATTGAAGGCTGGGGGTGTTGCTACATTCTGGTGCTCTGCAGTGTCCAAATACAAGAAGAAGATGAAGACCATGAAAATCCTACCAGGAGTCAGTAAAATGACCGTGGACCAGAACTTCTAGATGGCATGTTGCCTTGTGCCCCCAGGGAAGGACAGTTATCCATAGGCCATGGTTCCCTAGAGGTTTCCCCCACAGGGGGTTTTTCCTCTCCTGAGTGCCGATGGATAAACACAACATAAAAACAATGGCAACTTGTCATCTTCTGCCCTAGGTGGATCTCCTACTACAACCACTAGTGGCATAGAGGAACCTAAGAGGACTTTTACGAGCAATAAACAGGACAATTCACCATCATGTGCTAGTAATAGTTTCAATTTATATCTTATGTATAAGTATTTTTTCTATTTACCCTTAAAGAGAACAGGGTGTAATGTATTAACTTTTATTCACATCAGGGCTGAACTCCTGGTCACTATGGGTCACTGCTTTACTCTTCCTTCCAATAATTTGGATACATTTCCCCTATGATTGTGTTTTTTCACTAAAATCTCAGCCAGGGAGTAACACCTCAATATAAATCTCCCTTCAGTCTCTAGATTTCTGAAAGATTCAGTCGTTCTTTCCTAAGGTAGCACTTCCACTGACTACCAGACATGCGGACCTGGCCACTGTTCCCTGTTTGATGCAATGGTTTAATGTTTCTTTAACCCCTTAACAACCACCAATGCGCATTAAAATGGCGGTCAGTCAGGAAATAGGGAATAAGGAAATTGTGCCCCCAGAGCTGCAAAATCTCCAGGATTTCAGCTACCAGGAATAACAGAGAACCTGGAGAACACGAACGAGACCAGTTACATAACGGTGATCCTGTGCCTCTCTCTTCTCTCCTTGTAGTTGTTCTGGGAGATAAGAGGGATACAAGTGCTGTCCTGTCAGTGAAGTTAGAATCAAGTTCAAGATCAAATCAATGAACCCTACCCCAATCTCCTGATCATCACCCCCAGATCATCACCCCAACACCATTCCCCGTGTCATCCCCCTAATCAGATTGCATTTTAATTTTTATTTATTTTTTTTTATCTTATGATTTTTTCTTTCTGTCTTTACTAATAGCTGGGTTAGGGTTTAGTGTTCTGGGTTTTATAAAATTTACACAACAAAAGTATAATAAAAGAAAAATAATAAAATACAACTAAAAAAATACCAGTCTTAGATTAGGTTTAGGTTTACTAGTGTTAGGTTTGCTTTTAGGTTTTATTCTTTTAATGTTAGGCAAGTATATAAAATACAATAGTGGCCCTCAGAATGCTTACTATGGAGCAGGCGTATACGCTGCTTTGCTACGGCAGTTCCGGGACAGATACAGAATTTGCCTCTAAAGCAGAACTGTTTTGAAACAGTGACAACTCGGCTTCCTCCACAGGATCCCACAGCCCGATGGTAGCAGAGTCAGTCGTCACTGCTGAAACGTCAGTGGCAGGGCCAAGTTCTGCAGTCCCCTTTTCATAGAGGTATCCTGATCAGTCCTTTTCCCCGCAAATTCCCCAGTTTGCAGCAGCCTATGGTACAAAAGTTGACGTCACTAATTTTACCTCCTTTGATTTTTTCAAAATTTTTGCCACCCAAGAATCCCTACAATTAATCGCCCAGCAAACCAATTTCTATGCCCTTCAATACATAAAACCCATGGCCTTCCATTTCTGTTCATAGAGTTTCACCAATGTCTCTGAAATAGAAAATAATAGGGGTATTAGCCTTAACATGAATTTATTGAAAAAACAACAACAAAAACCACATACTCTGCTCCTACTGGGCAACAAAATCTGTCCTCAGTACCCTTTTATTTACAGCTGTAATGACCCTATCCCGTTATGAAGCCCTAATGAGTTTTCCTCATTTTAGGGACAATTCCCAAGTTCTCTAAGAAATGACCCTGATTAGGATTGCCTTAGTAAATCGAGACCCCTAATTTATTTTTAAATTCCTATACCCCTCAGCACAATGTTTCCATTGAAGCAGAGGTTACCATTAGAGATGAGAGAACTGGTCGCGGTTCGGCTCGAGTTCGGTTCGCCGAACGGAGGTCTCGTTCGAGTTCGGTTTGGCTAACCGGTTCGGCGAACCACTCGAACCGCATAGGAAACAATGGCAGGCAATCACAAACACATAAAAAGACCTAGAAAACACCCTCAAAGGTGTCCAAAAGGTGACAAACAACTCACAACACAACACAAACACATAGGAAAGTGACAAGGACATATACCCATGCGAAAACAAAAGAGCTGGACAAGGAAAAAGAGGAGGAGACACAGATATATGAGTATATGCAAGGAAACATTGATGCCATTACTGTGCAACTTGAGCCCTGCTCATTTTAGGCTTCCAATCTGGATAAATTGCCTGAGCTTGCCACGTACGCCTTGGGGATCTTGTCGTGTCCTGCAGCCCGCTTTCTCTCGGAACCTGTCTTCAGTGCTGCTGGGGGTCTTCTGGCAGATAAGCACACGCGTCTGTCCACTGACAATGTTGGCATGGCTCTCAGAGGACTTTTCTTCCCCTGGGTCATCCAGGGGAGGCGAAAGGAACGCGTATTTTTGAGAGTGCTTCATGCAAAGCATCTTTTTCATTTTAAAAAGGGGGATCAACTGATGCCAGTCAAGTGGGGTGTGTGTGGCCCGATTAGTGGAAACGAGGGAGACTGTGGTTGGAGTCCCCTCGCTGTGTTTCTAAAAGAACCAAGATGAACAAGTCATGGCTCTCAGAGGACTTTTCTTCCCCTGGGTCAGCCAGAGGACGCGAAAGGCACACGTATTTTTGAGAGTGCTTCATGCAAAGCATCTTTTTCATTTTGAAAAGGGGGATCAACTGATGACAGTCAAGTGGGGTGTGTGTGGCCCAATTAGTGGCAACGAGGGAGACTGTGGTTGGAGTCCCCTCGCTGTTTTTTACATGATTTTCGATGTGCATGACATGCCTAAGAGGTTTTGTTTCGGCATCTCAAACTTGTTGGCTACAGAAAGGCTGCCTTTACACCCTTTTATCACCGAGGATTTTCGAGACCTTATGCCCATTGCAGTGCCCCAAGAGCCGATGGCCATTTGCCACTCCTTCTCCAAGAAAGGGGTGCCCGCGCTAACACAGCAGGTCGCACACAACATCACCGCTTCCTTGAGAAACTCTGTGTGTGACAGGGTGCATTTCACCACAGATACTTGGAACAGTAAGCATAGACAGGGTCGTTACATGTCGCTAACTGGGCACTGGGTAACTATGGTGATAGATGGAGAAGTGTCTGCTGTACAAGTCTTTCCGTCCCCACGAGTTGTGTGTTTAAATCCTTCCTCTGTATGTACAAGTTCCTCCACTGCTTCTGCCTCATCAACCTCGTGTTGTTCCTGCACCTCAGCCCAAACCCTGTGTGGTCAGGCCACCCTTCCTTGTAACTGTGCCCAAGGAATCCCACACACCTCCTTACTATGCTGGCAGCAGAGCTCAAGGCCATCAGGCGGTCAAATGTTTACTTTGAAATGTAGGGGAAATGTGAGACACCGCTGAGGAGTTGTGGACGGTTAGCTCTGTAGAGTGAGACCGAGTTTCATCAATGGTTGTCTCCACTCAACCAGCAGCCAGGGAATGCCGGGTGTGACAATGATGCTAAACAGTCTGCGGCCCTTCTTCAGGGCAATGTGACACACGTGCCTTGTATGGCTCACGTGTTGAATCCGAATCTCCAGCAATGTTTAAAACACTATCCCGGCCTACATGTCCTTCTGTCGAGGGCACGGTGTAACGCCTGCCTGGATCGACACACTCAGATGGGCTGTAAAGAATAGGCTAGAGGGAACCCACTCACCAAGCTGGACCCCCAGAACCCTGAAACCCTTTAATCCCTATACAGTGATGTTGAATGACACAGGGCCCAAGTTGATCAATACCTGTGGAAAGCTGCAGTTCCAGAGAATAGTAGTCATGCAGGGTCAAAACATTAATTGAGGAAGAGGAGCAGAATGGGAGGGACAGGACTTAATCAGAAAAAAAGCAGAGGTGAAATGCAAATCGGCCAACGAGGTACCTAAACAGCAAGCAGGAAAAGTAGTCAGGTAACAAGCACACAAACTCATAAAACTAAACTGGGGGTAACAGTAACCAGAGGTTCATAGCTATGTCTGGCAGTGGTCTTCAGACAGGAGGGACCTAAAAAAGGGTGTTGTGTCTTCCCATTGGTTGTAGCTGAATGATGGTACTTCATCTGTGAGATACCCACCACCTGCATTCAGCCTGTGGTTCTGCATCTGTCAAGGTAACACATCCCAGTGGGTGAGCTTAACCTGTGTCCACCTGCGCCGCTGGCGTCGACTCCTCTCCCATCATCAGCACTATGCATGAAAGGAACACGTTGTCACCTTGCGACAGGAATACAAATTGACGTAGCGGACTACGGTGGTGACTTAACAGCCGTGTGCGGCAATGATGCAAACATGGCAGCGTGCCTTCGTCAGGCCCATGTGACACACGTGACTTGTATGGCTCACGTGTTTAATCTGATTCTCCAGCAATTTTTAAAACAACATCATGGCCTACATGGCCTTGTACAGCGGGCACGCTCACTATGTGCTCACTTCCATCGTTCGCACCCAGTAGCTCAACAATTTTTATCGCTCCTGAAGTCTTAAGGTCTGGCGGTTAAACGTCAGAAATGCGATGTTCCGACACGCAGGAATTTTAACCTGCACATGTTGCAGCGTCTGTGGCAGCACCGCAGAGGCCAGCTGAAATACGTTATGACGTATACCCTGGGCTAACTTGATCCAGAGGTGGTGCAGATCACGCTGCTGGAGTGGTGTCAGATCAAGGACATATGCACCGTTCTACACAGTTTACAAATGTCGACGCAGATGTTTAACACTGGCGATGACATTCTCAGCGTGACAATTTTGGTCATCTACATGATGGAACACACTGTAAGTATTATTCGGAGTCAGGTGTTGGTCCAAGAGGAAGGGAGGAAGTACTGGAGGAGTCATATGCGGAAGGGATAACAAGATCTACAAGGTCCAGACGGTCAGCGGCACCTTGGCGGCAGTCATGGTACGGTGGGGGAGAGGGATTATCAAGGGAGCATAGTATCAGCAAAACAGTTGAGGAAGGTGCAGGAGCCCAGGAAGAAATGGAGGATGAACTGGCGATGGGCATGGAAGACTCAGCAGATTAGTGAGAGCTTGCTTACATTTTGGTTGTGCGAGGTTGTGGGGAGAGGGCAGAGGAAGGAGGCACGATTCTCACCTCTCCGCCACCAACACACCAAGGACTTGGTCCTCCTGGATGCTCAAGACACATGAGCGCCTTCTTGCTGCACTACCTACAACATGACCCTCGGATTGTACGAATTCCAAGTCATGCTGTGGGTTGCCACACTGTTAGATCCCCGGTACAACACAAAATTTTGCGAAATAACTCCTACCATAGAAAGGGACGCACGTATGCAGGAGTATCTGCAGAAGGTGGTACGCAATCTTACATCTGCTTTTCCACTAAACACCAGTGGTGCACAGAGTGAATCTCAAAGCTTTTTCATCGATAGGAGGAAATGGTCTTACTTGTCCACATCTGAGGGACCGAGGGCTGGCTGCTGTGCTGAGACGGCGTTGAGTATGGTGTCTCTGCAGAGTTGCATTTTTGGTCATATACAAACTGAGGTGAAAAAGGACAGATGCTGGTGGAAAGGGGAACAGGTGTGTTGGAAAGGGTAAAAAAGTTTGTGTCCGTGGGTTTGGTGGTTAAGCAACATTAACATTTGCTGAAGAAACAACATCTGGTATGGTGGGACTGGCAGATTTGGATAAGGTGGTATATACTATGTTACCGCTATATCAAAAATATTAAGAAGAAAAGAAAGAGAAAGGTAGATATCCCAATCGCCATTCGGTGTCCACCGTGCTCAGAGATGGAAAAGGAGAGGTTGGCAACTGGAAGGTTAGGTGGAGGATACAGAGCAGGTTGACTCTCAAACAAATGGTAGCCTGAACCGAGTTAGACGCAACTCGGATCTGGAGACTTGGAGCCCTGTTAGCGTGACAGGGTCCACACGACCACCCAGCCCCGGAACTTCCTGTTAACAACACAGGGGCCTTTGGTTACGCAGTCCGTGTGCGTAGGGGACACACCTGTGGACAGCAGGCGCATCAGCAGCAGCAGGCCTGTTTATGCCACTGGGCTGCACTAGCAGGACTGGTAGGACAGGAGCTGTTCTTAAACGTTCTGCGTTACCAACTGTGGTGGCGGCCTGCATCGATGACCTATCCCTGCCTACCTCTGGCCTAAAGCCACAATGGGTTCAACACAAGGAGGTGTGCTCTTTTGGAGCATAATAGAAGACTGGGCACCTTCTTCTTGGCTCCAGCCCCTTTTATAACCTGGGTCCGCCCGAAACCAGGGTGGACCACAATGCACCTCCTGGAGACAAAAGCAGAGTGACACGTCATGAGTGGCATAACTAGCGTCCTATTTTGAACCGCCACTTGAATGATGACCTCATGGCTGCCACAACCAAAACACTTCAACAGTCATCGTCTGACCAACAACAATGAGGTGACAAGTCATAGGGGCGGCCCTCTGCAAGCCTGTTGGGAGTGGCCTGGCCAAATTATCAGGACACCTGATGCCCTGTGGTCTTTATGGGCTCTCCACATCAGGGGCAGGGCCAAAGAGTTCATTACCCGACCTAGCCTCTGATGCAGTAAGTGCCTGAGCATGCTCAGTAGCATGAAATACAGTTTCTGAAAAAAAGACTATCCGCTTCAGCATGCTGTCTAGGCACAACACAGGACTTAGACCCGGCACGGAGTGCAAGTACCTGTGCAAAGAGGCTTTTCTCAGTCAGTGTGAAGTCCCACAGGTGTTGTGTTGGTGCATTACCTTCAGGGACTCCACGTGGAGGAAGAGTCTGGTCACATTTAGGTTGCTTCTTTATATGTATTTTCGTGACGCCACTCTCTGTATTGCGGTCAGTGGGGACCGCCACTGCAGTGTAAGGGGACACCTGGGGCTGATGTTGGGTGCAGTTAGTTTTAGTGGCCTCCCGAGAGTGAGTCAAGCACCAGGGCCCTGTGTAAGTGTGTTGAGCCGCAGGTCGCAGAATGACTCAGGCACAGTCCAAACGAGCATGCGCTGTAGCCCAAAATTAAGACTTTGCCTAAGGAATGACACAGTCAGGCAGAGCATACTCAGTTGGCGAAACACTGGAGTTAGGCTGCGGCTGGGGTAAATCGGCACACAGGAAGGAGCAACCGCAGAAACACTTCGTTCAATTGTGAGGGGAGTCATTTTGGAGTTTTATGAGGAGTGCCGTAACGCCAGTGAGCAGCATCCTGTGCCACAGACCAACATTCTTCTGGTGCTGTCTATACTGTTAACCATGATAGGAGCGTAAAGTCTGTATTTATGGCAACTGGACATCACATTACCCGGGTACGGTAGGCTGTGCCCAGACAGTAATGCGTGCATGCAACACTTTGTTTTATTATGAAAACACATATCTGTTCTGGGTAGGACGACTATATAGACAATCATACTTGCTGCCTCTGCACTGTCAAATTGTCACGTACAGTTTAAATCATAGAGGGACAGCGACACATGTTTGCATTGAATGTTGCTTTTCAATATTTACATGACTGTGTTGCAGAACTGTGTGGTTTGCATTCACACTGTTATCATCTGCCTTATCTGTGAGGCTTCAGCTAACAAGGGTATTCAGGGTGGGTGATGTGTTTTGTCTATGTTTAGGTAGATAACTGGGAAGCTCTTGTGATGCGCCACTAGTTAGTTGTCTTTGCACACACACACACACACACACACACACACAAACACACAATTACTGCTGCTACGCAGAGGGCTTAGCAAGCAGTAGGCCACTGATTAGATTGTTCTATTATTTCAATTTAATGCATGGTTCTTATTGTTTGTTTTGGGAAAGTGAAAGAATCATTTATGAACCCAACAGTGCTTTTCATGTTGCGTGGTTTTGCTGCATACTGTCGATCCCACCAAATACAAGACTTAAAATGAAGCATAAGTCGCAAAGGGAATTTCACTGTGCTACAATGCGGCCTAGCGGGGCTGTGCAACCACCGCCTGCCCCATCAAGTGCATCTGCGTGCTCTTCATCTTCTGTGACTGTGGGGACAGCAGTCACACATGCTTTTTCACGATGAACTTCCACCCCTTTACCCGTAAGCGGGAGTGTGATTGCCAGGTCGTCACTTGTTTTGGAAGTGGAAACAGATGGTATTGTTGAGCTGTCAGACATCGAGAGAACCACCATTGGATGAAGGCAACATTATATCCACGCCTGCACCTTTGTGAAAGATTGGCTGGACTACCTTCAGTTAATTATTGCGTTGCACAAATGGAAAGGAGTGTAGAACGCACATGTGTTGTACCTTGCTTGGCAGCAAAGGAACACTAACTTAGTATTCCAGACAATTTTAGGATGGCAGAAAAAGTGTCAGCTCTTTGGGCAAATTAAATAGCGTGGCAAAAGTGGGCAGGTGGGTACAGTGGCCGTGTTCTGTGTGTACCAGGACAGTAAAGCAAGCCTCACTTTCTATCCCTCCTAAAGGTGAAATGCAGCAAAGAATTCCATGAGTTTGCTATAAAAATAGCGTTGCAAAATGTGCAGGAGGGTGTCATGCAGAGGTGTTAGAAATAGCTTGGCATTATTGGGGCACAAATGGAGTACAACAGCCACTTTTTGGATGCCACTAACTGGCAGCATTTTTTGCTATTATTATAGCTTATTAAAAACAGAGCAGGAGTGTGCAATGCAGTGGTGCTGCAAATAGCTTTGCACCAGTGGGACACTAATGGAAGTCCAACAGCTACTTTTAGGATGCCACTAAGTTCACTCAGTGTTTGCTAGTATAATGGCTTAGTAACAATGAGTTTGAGTGTGCAATGCAGAGGTGCTGCAAATAGATTTGCACTAGTGGGACACTAATGGAAGTCCAACAGCCACTTTTAGGATGCCACTAAGTTTACTCAGTGTTTGCTAGTATAATGGCTTAGTAACAATGAGCTTGAGTGTACAAAGAGCAGGAGGGTACAGTGGCAGGGTTGTGGGTCTGGGTAGAGGAAAGGAAGCCTCACTTTCTATCCCTCCTAATGGGGAAATGCAGCGAGGAAATCCCTGACCTTAGCTACACAGACGCTGTCATCTTGTGTAGCTGTTAAAATCTGTTTTCACGGACCTGACAGTCACCTATGGCTCTGAGCCTGCTGTTATTAGCCCTTACAAGGGCTAATAGAAACTTCTATCCCTATTCTGTATAGCGCTGTGTGTAGAGCGTACACAGCAGTATCGGAGACAGGAGCTACGCCAGTGGTGACTGACACCCAGACGCAGAAGGCAGATAATGGCGTCCAGACAGGCAGATGCCCGTATTTATAATGCAGGGACATGTGACATGGACATCCTATCACACATGCCGTTGCTTCTCTGGCTAAAAGTCCACTTAGCTGTGTGTGTGTCTGGGATTGGCTGACATGCTGGCCCGCCCCACTACACGCGCGCGCTTAGGGAAGGAAGACAAGGAAAAAAAAAAATGGCGATCGTCATTATCCCAGCAGCAGTGATCTGAATGCGCTGTTCCCGCACACTATACGCTGAAATTTCATAATAGTGTGAGTCACAGAGTGACTTACACTATTACAGCGGAAAGCCAGCTAGTTATTAGCTTGGCTTTTTGCAGCTAGAACCGTTCTCGAACGTAACTAGAACTATCGAGCTTTAGCAAAAAGCTCGAGTTCTAGTTCGATCTAGAACAGCCCCCAAAATCACTCGAACCGCGAACTGGAGAACCACGAACCACGCTCAACCCTAGTTACCATTCTTCTAGACCTTGAGACAAGCCACATTCAGCTCTGAGAGAGATTCGCAAGCCACATTCAGCTTCTGCCCCTCACTGTAGTGACACCCAGAGCCTCTCATTACACGTATAATGACAGCCAAAGCTTTTCAAAAGAAATCACACTAAGTTCCATACCCAAATTAGATCTGCTCTTCTATTTTGGGGCAACTCACAAAAGTCATCATCTCATCTGGAGACCTGCCCTTCACAGCTGTTTTCTAGACCAGATTCTAATGCACCAATCTGGAAGATGGTCATGAGCTACACATCACAGGCCTGCAAGCCACGTGTGGCTCCCGAGTTACAGCTTGGTGACCACTGCATTGACAAATCCCTTATGAGCTTCAAGGGCCGTCTGTTATTTATTCCAATTAATGCCCTCCAAGCGTGACAAATAAGGTGCCAAATTATACAACATTTACTAGAGCACAACATGGTACATGTGCACCTTTCTCATTTATGAAGGTAAGTGTGATGCCCTGGACCCCAGGGGTCACGGAATAACATCACATACACACACACCCCCCTTCCCTGGTCAGGAACACCCGTCAAACAAAACCCTTGTTGCCTCCCTCCAGGGTCTGATGTCCACACCAGGTGGGGCGGAGCCAGGAGGTTGCCCCACCCACCGAGGAGTTCACAGGCCTGGAGGCGGGAAAAGCAGTCAGCTGAGTTGAGTGGAGTTGAGTGGAGTTGAGGAGTTGAAGTGGAGACTGTGTGTGTCTGGGTCGGAGCCCAGGCACCATCAGCAAGGTCAGCAGATGGTGGTGACCGTCTGCAGGCGTTAGTGGAAGTCTGCAGAACCGTAGGACCAGGGTCGGGCGGAGGCCCGCCGGTACCGAACCGGGGAGCAGATTGAAGCTAAGCACCAAGGCAGGGTACTCAGACCCCGACTAGGCTCGGAAGCCGCCGTAACGGTCAAATTCTCTGATTGCAGTCTGGACCTCAGGGGTTCATTCCCACCCAAGTCCCGTCAGAAGGCAACAGCCCAACCCATCCGGATAAGAGCCACCGCCAACGGCCAGAGATCCAAGGGCCAGCGCCTGCGGGCAAAACGGGCTCTCCCGACACGTACAAGCCGGGAAGCGGACCACCCGTAGGAATCCATAGGGGTCAAACACTTACACACAGGTGCAGGGAAAGACAGCCACCATCAACCCGTCCGGGGAAAGTGAAGACACCACAGCCGACTGCGGGCCCCGTCCATCCAGCCGTTTGGTTTACAAGAGACTCTGTCATTGACTACCTGAGTGAGTACACCAGTGCCATCCGGAACAGCGCTACACCGCTGCCCCGCATCCGCGCTGCCTCCCCGCATCGGCACCTGCACCTATCCCTTACTCACCAAACCAACCGGGGCCCCGAGACCAACAGCCCCTCCCCACGGAGGGGCCAACACCTCAGCTGCTCCCCGCCATCGCTCCCAGGAACCCCCGTCACCAGCAGCGGTGGTGCCCACCATCACCACAACCCCATGGGTGGCGTCACAACCGACATCCCACCACCAAACGTCCCCTTTTCACTCGTGTGCGAGGAGGAGCTGATCGAGCCCCCGGGTCCAGCCCCGTGCTCGAGCCACTGAGGAGCAGAAGCACCAGACCCGAGTGCCAGCGATTCCCAGGCGAGCGGCGATCCCAACCCCTCCGCCCGCGACATAGGTGCACCAAATAAACCCTCCAAACTACCCCCAGAAAAATTAGCATCCCTGGAAAAAAATTTTTTAGTAGTACACCAAATTATATTTCTGAACATTGAAAAACTAGTGAAAAATTTTCAGTGTTTTTTTCAGAACGCACAAAAAAGATTCATAAAAATGAGAGAAAATAATGCAAATTGTGATTTTTCAAATTTGTGTTGCTTCAACTCCATACAAAATGGTGCAATAAAACTGCTTACTGCCTCCCTAGATAAGACATTAGAGGATAGAATTTACAAAAAATGACGTTTGTGGGAGTTTTCTCTTGTTCTTCAACCACACAGGTCTGCAAATATGGCAATCTATTTCAAATAGAGTCTAATTTGTGTTCCAACATTCAAATATTGCTCTTTCCATTCCGAGCCCTCCCATTTGTCCAAACAGAACTTTCTGACTACATGTGGGGTATTGCCGCGTTCATTAGAAACTGGGTAACAAATTGTGAATCCCCATTTTTGGTGTTACTGTGCCGCCCTAGCAGCGTTCGAACCGCTCGGATCCGGGGCTCACTGCGGGTCGAGGGTCTCCTAGCCCAGGGGCTTGCGGCCACTACAAATAAAAAAGGAGGGCTATTTACAGGGGAGAGATAGTTCGTGACACCACCCGTGGTGTGTGGTAATGGGGACTACCACCGCTGCCGATGGAAGTGCCCAGGGGAGATGGAATGGGGACAGCCAGATGACGTTTCCCTCCACGGGTAGGGAAGGCCCAGGGACTCGGGATTTTGGGCTGTAGGGTAGCACAGGGCTTGGTGGTAGCAGTGGAGGACCATGTACTCACTCAGACAGCATCTGTGATGGAAAGCAGACTCTGACAACAAGGTAAACCAAGTCTCTGGGTGCCACTGCCCTCTTGGGGGACCTCATCCGGTTATCCGTCCCCTACAGTACTGCCTGATGGTCCAGAGCCTGCCTCCATGAATAAATTTAGAAGTGTTCGGGCGGCCCGTAGGCATAAAGCTGTCCGGGCCCCGATCCCTACTATTGGTAGTGGAGCTGTGCTCTTAAGAGCTCACGCTTGGGATTTCTGTGGGCTGCATTTCTTGGAAAGACCTATCCCCCTCGTTGAGCTAGTGCCCCTGATCTCTGAGCTTTGTGGGGGCAGTCCATAAAGTCACTATCCTCCGCAGGTTAATTGCTGGGTTGCTTGAAGCTACTCCCCATCCTAGAGTCCAGTACCCCGCCTTGCTTTCAATCCCAGACAGGCTATTGAACTCGAGCTGCTGACTGTCCTCCAAGACTAGGTCTAGGCACCCAGTCCCAATATCCCGCGACCTTGTCTCCGACTACTCCGGCCCAGACCACCGTCTGCAACCCAACCCTTCACTCAACTTCCCTGGGAGCTCAAACCCCCAGTTTTTTCTCCCTTAGAGAGCTACTACTTCTCTTCCTCTCACTTTGCTTCCCCTGGTGCCGACTGACTTGTCACCTACCACTAGTCTGTGTGATCCCTAATTGGGCGGCCCTATTCCAGCTCAGCAGTCCACTGGTGTGTCTGACAGGGTGTGATGTGAAGTGTCATTGTGATTTTGGATGCTGATGGAAGCAGTACTATAGGTTGGGAACCCAGAACCAAGAGGGGTTTAGTCCTGCACTAAGGGTAAAGAGCGTGCAGTACCCTGTGATGCCCTGACTAGTCCAGGGGCGTCACATTACCTCTTACAAAAGTAAGAAATTTAGAGTTAATCAATATTTGTGTGGAAAAAAATGAAAAATGTCAATATCATGACCTAATGTTGACAAATTCTGTGTAGTGCCTGTGGATCAAAATGCTCGCTATGCCCATAAATGCAATCCTTGATGAGTCTAGTTTCCATAATGGGGTCACTTGTGGGGGGTTTCTGCTGTTTGGGCACCTTAGGGGCTTTGAAAATGCAACATGGTGCTCACAATCTATTTCAACCAAATTTGTGTTCCAAAATTCCAATATTGCTCCTTCCCTTCTGAGCCTGGCTGTGTATCCAAACAGAGGCCTCAGAAGAAACTGCGTAACAAATTTTGGGGTCTATTTTGATGTGCTATGTCTTGTAAAAGTGAATTTTTTTTAATTTTTTATTCCACTTTGTATTATATCCTGTGAAGCACCAGGAGGGTTAAAACATTGCTTGACAGCAGTTTTGAGGTATTTGAGGGGTGCAGGTTTTAAAAATTGTATCACATTTGGGGAGTTTCCAATACATAGGCCCCTCAAAGGCCATTTAAGTTTGAATAGGTCCCTAAACAAATGGGTCTGGTTAATCAAAAAAAATAAATAAATAAATTAGAAATTTTAACACTTTCAACAATCTGACAAAATAAAATGACGTTTGAAAAAAGATACAAATGTAAATAGACATATGGGAAATTATATTTATTAATTATTTTGCACAGCATGACTAACTGGTTTAAGAAAATAAAAATTGAAATTCTTAAAAATTACAAAATGGAAAAAAATGCAGCCAAAATTCTGATATTTTCACAAATAAACTCAAAATATATCGACATAAATTTACCACTATCATAAAGAACAAGTGTCGAGAAAAATATATTCCAAATCAATAATTCCATCACCTGTGAAATACTGAGGAAATCCTGAAAACATGCACTGTTAGTGGGCCTTGAGGACTGGAGTTGGGGAACACTGCTTTAGAACATTCAGTCATTGGACCTTTCCTATCCTTTTCCTGAGGCCATTAAAATCTGCCTTTATAAAGTCCAACCTTAAAATTTGAGTCGTCGCAGGTCTTCCTCCTCTTGTCATCGAAAATTCAAGAGCAGCATGATCACTGTCTCCTAAATTCCCAGCCACCTTTAGTTCCTCAACCATTTCCCCCTTGGATGGTTTGAACATGATTTTTCTTCATCACTGGAGTCTTGCGTGGTGAGTGTGCATACAGACCATGGAGTAGGAGTGCATTACTTATTGTTTTCTTTGAAACAATTATACCTGCTGAATCCAGGTTTTTCTGTAGTTCTCCACAAGTGGTCTTTGCCTCTTGTACAATTCTTCTGATAATTCTTTTCACTCCTCTATCTGAAATCTTGTGTGGAGCACCGGGTCATGGCTGGGTTATAGTGAAATGATGTTCCTTCCACTTCAAGATTATGGCCCCAACAGTGCTGACTGTAATCTTCAGTAGTTTAGAAATTCTTCTGTAACCAATGCTGTCAGTATGTTTTGCAACAATAAGGTTGTGAAGGTCTTGAACAGCTCACTGGTTTTACCTATCATGATATGTTTCTTGTGTGGCACCTTGGTAATTAGACAAGTTTTTATAAGCCATCAGAAATGATGGGCGAGCACTAAAATACTCAGGTACTACAGTAGTTACTTTAGTCGATCAGGTCAGATGCTCTGAAAGGGCTCAACTCGAATAATGAGTGTTAAGGAAGTCAATAAATGGGCAGTTCGGCTCTCTACCCACATACAGCCAGCCATATACGGAGCACTTCCAGGGGGAGGGAGGACAGAGTTTTTAGATACATATTTATTTAGAAAATTGGTGACGTGTTCAATACTTAATTCACCCGCTTTAGTATCAGAACCTGAGTAATCTTATAACGCAGTTTATTGGCATTATTCCATTAGGAGACTCCCTTTTCTGAATACAAAATGTATAATGATCTGGAATTAAAAGGGCAGTCAAAAACCAAATAATCTAATCACTTTTCTAATATATGTCAATTAAAAATTCCCTGCAGTTCCCTTTTTGCTCTAACTTCCTTGTTGCTTTTTTTTTTCCTTTATATCTTATAACTTTTTTGTTTGAGAATCCCCAATGCCTGCTTGGACACTGAAACAGGATAGCTTCACGCAACGTGATAATTCATATGTGGAGGGTAGACTCTTTATGAATTTTCCCCAAGAGCTCAGAGATCTAAGGCACCAACACAACGAGGGGGATAGGGCTTTCCAGCTTATGCGGCCCACTGAAATCCCAAGTGTCAGTCATCGAGAGCACAGCTCCTCTATCCAAAGATAGGAAGCGGGACCCCGACAGCTTTAGGCTTCTAAACTTCTAAAAGACAGTGCATTGAGGCAGGCTCCAGACCATTAGCAATACCAACGGGAACAGAGTCCCGGACGTGCTCTCTCAAGCGTCAGTGGTACCCAGAGACTTGGTTTACTCCTGTGTCAGAGTCTGCTTTAGAGTCGCATCAACACCAACACGACCTGAGGGAGTATGCTGCCCTTCCCTGTGTCCAACCTGCATCACGCTCCCCTACACCTTATCATCCCGAGTCCAGGGACCTTCCCTACCCGTAGAGGGAACGTCATCTGGCTGCCCCACTCCATCTCACCCAGGTACTCCCATCGGCAGCTGCTGTACTCCTCTTACTGGGAACCACGGGTGGCGTCACAAACTCCTACCCCCTGTAAATACCCCCCCTTTACATTTCAGTGGCCGCAAGCCCCCAGGTCCGGAGAATGTCGAGCCACAGCAACCCTGGATCAGAGTGGTTCGATAGCTGCAGGTGTGGCACACATTTAATGTGGACACTGAAATAAGGGTTACAAGGGAGTGACATGATGGATCGTAGATGAAGCCGTGATCTTGCCTGAGCTATAACTGGATGACATCAGAACTGCAAATAATTACAACTCTCATTTTAAAGCAGAAGGGCCAACAGGAAAGTACAGAAAATGGAGGAAGAGACTCTGTGAGCCTCATCTTATCTGTGGTTGTAGATAACCCCAGGAAGATGTTAGGCTCGCAAAAGTGCGCATGTGGTGAATAAGGTAAAATATGCTCCTGGACGAAGCTTTTCTTGCGAAACACACATCGAGTCGGTTGGGACCTGGCCCTTACGTGTGACTCGCTGGACTGGTAATTACATTGGAAAAACTAGTGTAAAAAAATTGTAAGTGTGTTTCTTAGAATGTACAAAAAAAATAATAAAAATTCAACACAACAATGATTTTGCTACTGAGGGTAAAACATGTGTTCTTTACTAATTTGAACATGCTGATTCCAAATATGAACTCAGAATTTGCACAGCACGTCCAGATTTTGAGTTATACTTAGAAAAGGCCATACGCCTATTCAGGCATTGTTGAAGGCATTGCACATGCGATTGGAATGAAAGAGACCTATGCTTCTATGCAGATCATTCTGAAATTGATTAAATATTCAGAACATCAATGGAACATTTGTGCTGACCTCACAGTTGTTGCACTAGTCCTTGGTTTGCAGTTAGGTTACACTAAGCATATGTGCTTTCTGTGCCTATGGAACAGTCGAGATGACAACAACCATTATAAAATTAAACGGTGGCCCAATAGAGATGAACATAAGATTGGTAAGCACAATGTTCAACACAAATCACTTGTCGATCCACTTAAAGTTTATCTTCCACCTCTTCACATTAAACTAGGACTAATGAAAAATTTTGTAGTAGCAATGGATCGTCAAGGGAATGGATTTAAGTATCTGAAGGAAAAGTTTAGTGCATTGAAAACTGAGGCCAAACTCAAAGCAGGAATCTTTATTGGTCCTGAAATCCACCAACTAATCCATGATGAAATCTTCAAGAAAGAACTCACCCCACTTGAACTAACTGCATGGGATGCATTTATAGTAGTAGTTCAAAACTTCCTTGGAAACGAAAGAGCAGAAAACTATGCTGAACTAATAGACAATATGCTTCAAGCATACGAAATGCATGGTGCCCGAATGTCATTGAAAATGCATTTCCTACATTCACATCTTGACTTCTTTCCTCCAAATATGGGTAATGTCAGTGACGAACATGGTGAGAGATTCCACCAGGACATTTCTACTATGGAAAAAAGATACCCAGGTCGCTTTAACCCCAACATGATGGGCGATTACTGCTGGTTTTTGCAACGGGCCACTAGGACCACTCACAAGCGCAAAAGCAAGTGCCTGAAGCACTTTTAAAAGTACTCTGCTGAGTTCAAGGCGATTTCTTAAGCTACTATAAGTGATTTTTAAGTTTTTTGGTTTATTTACCTATACTTCTTTTTCAATAAAAATGATAATACATGTTGTGAAACTGTGGGACATAACGATTCTGTATCTTTATTAATTGCTTATTTTAATTTTCACAAAAATTGGAATAACTTAATATCCTGACGTGCTACAAAAAAACTAACTTCAGATTTGGATTCAGCGCATTCGATTTAGTATAGCGCACATGGTTTTTGCCAAGTAGCAGACAAAAAGTGTTTATTTGTTGTGCTGTGAAATGAGTGAAAAAATGCAAATAGTAATTTTTCAAATTTGTGTTCCAACAACTACATAAACAATGGGGCTATCAAACTGCTCACTGCTCCCTAGATAAATACAGGGTATAAATTACAAACATAGACATTTGTGGCAGTTTTCTGTTGTTTTTGAACCACACAGACTCTGCAAATATGGCCATCTATTCCAAATAATTATTACTGATTAATACAGTTGTTAGCCGCATCCATGCGATAACGAATGGGGAAGTGGACGTGCTACTGGTGGTGCACGCATGGAGGTAGGAGAAACTGTGCCTGCTGCGTGACTACAACAAAAAGGATCAGCCACGAGACCTACCTTACTGTCCCACTTTGCGGTGGGGGGGGGGGACAACACTCCTGAAGTCCAAACAGTGCTAACAGGTTGTCGGTTGGATGGCAGATGATATTTTTTTAAATTGTCCTAGAATTTAATCAGAGTCTCTCCTCTCCGTCTCTTGATCTCTTGCTGCATGTATAATCCCTCCTTGGGATTCTAGATAGTTCTTCTACTGAGTGCATAGGCTGTACAAAGGTAGGAGTCTGAATCTTTTTACAATTGACACAAAATGTAGTCAGAGGCCTCCTCTCTGTCTCTTGCTGTGTGTATTACAATCCGTCCTGTGAATTCTAGCTAGGCCTTCTAATTTTTGGCAGCCCTTGCACTTAGTGCATAGTCTTTGTGAGTGTAGCAGTCCCACTACCTTCCTTTATGTGTAATTCAGGGTGTATCAGAGGCCCTCTTTCTTCTCTTTTTGGAAGTTCTTGCATAGTCCGCATAGGCTTTGTGAGTTTCAGAGTCCCTCTATCATAGAGTAAAGCGGATGTATCTGACCATGTCATACACGCCACATGCCCAGGTAAGGAAGTAAAATGTTACAATTACTTTTACCGGTGACTATCTGTGAGTATAGTTTTTGTTTACCTTGTACTCATGTCATTTACTGCAGTCAAAGGTGACCTGGAAATATGGTGAGCGGTGGCCCGGCTATTAAGGCAATGTTCACACATTTTCATGCATTTTTTTTGCAGTGGTTTTAATGAGTTAGATCCAAATTAAAAGTCGATTTTACAGTCTTAACAACAGCGATGAGGTTTCATAAAGTAAATGCACGTGATTGTTTCTTTTTCCTGACTGAAATGTAAAGCTGCTGCTTTTTTGAAAGAATGCTAAGTGTGAATAAAGCGGAGGGTTTATTCTCTTTATTAATTTTCCTTCTATACATGTCATCATACAGAAATGAATGTTTCCTAACATTTTGTCCTTCAAATCTATTTTATCTTCGGTTTTGTATTGTCAGTCCATAAAAGTGGAGTAATACTCTAACAACATTGTTCCCGGCAGCGACCTGCGAGTCAGCGATGTGTCCAGGCGTGTTCCCCATGCTGTTCCCATTCCATTTCAGCGGTGTTTTCATCTATTTCAGTAAATTCAGGACTCTGCCGACCTCCCGAGAGGATCTGCTGGAAGAGTGCTCAAGTTTCCCATTGATTTCCATTATGCTTGTTACTCGAGACGAGCATTCGAGCATTAGAAATTGCCCGGATAGAGTAACGATTTGTAGCGATCACAACTTCACAGTAGGGGCAAGGTCGCTGATGTGTTTCACACACTGCAATGTCGCTGGGGAGGTCGCTATTACGTCACAAAACCGGTGACGTTACAGCGATGTCGTTTGCGATGTTGCAGTGTGTAAAGCCACCTTAAGGGTACTTTCACACTTGCGTTATTTTCCTTCCGTTACAATCCGCCCTTTTGGGAAACAGCGGAATCCGTTAACGGATTCCGCTGTTTCCCATAGACTTGTATGGTTGACGGATTGTACCAAAAGGAGCTGCGTTGCTTCCGCTGGGCGACGCTCCGTTGCTTCCGCCCAGCGGGAGGAACGCAGCATGTAACGTTATTTTGAGCAGCGGAATCCTCTGGATTTCACTGCGCATGCTCTTTTTTTTTTTTTTTTTTTAAATCAAACTTTATTTTGGCTCGCGGTGGCCGAACGTTCAGCTGAGCGCCCGGCCGTCGGCAAGCGACAGCGCTCAGCTGAATGACCGGCCACCAGCATGCCCGGCCGCCGGCAAGTCACAGCGCTCAGCTGAGCGCCCGCCCGCCGGCATGCCCGGGCGCCGGCAAGTGACAGCGATCAGCTGATCACCCGGCGGCCGGCTGCAGGGAGCGATCAGCTGATCACCCGGCGGCCGGCTGCAGGGAGCGATCAGCTGATCACCCGGCGGCCGGGAGCGATCAGCTGATCACCCGGCGGCCGGGAGCGATCAGCTGATCACCCGGCGGCCGGGAGCGATCAGCTGATCACCCGGCGGCCGGCTGCAGGGAGCGATCAGCTGATCACCCGGCGGCCGGCTGCAGGGAGCGATCAGCTGATCACCCGGCGGCCGGCTGCAGGGAGCGATCAGCTGATCACCCGGCGGCCGGCTACTGGGAGCAATCAGCTAATCACCCAGCGGCCGGCTGCAGGGAACGATCAGCTGATCGTTCACTATAGTCTGCCGCTGGTAAAACCGGGAAAAAAAAAAATCAAAACGAATTGCGTTGTTTTGCAGCATCCGTTGCATCCGTTGTGTCACTATATGCAACACATCCGTTGCATCCGTTACACAACGCAATGCAACGGATACCGTTCAACGCAAGTGTGAAAGTAGCCTAAGATGAGTTTTTGTACAAAGAGGTAAAGATCTTTTATCTCTACAAATTCATTAAATGCGTCCCTTATTCAAAACATCAATTTGTGTTTGTGATAATATATGATTGGATAGATTAATTACCTCCAATTGATTAGTCCTTTTTCTATCTCTTATCTCAAAGAAGCTGGATTCTTGTTTTTTTGCGTTTGACTGGTGACTTTACGTTTAGTTGTCTCAAATTATAATGTTTTTGTTTGTTTGTTTAGGTCGCACCACTGGGTCTTCTTCACCCGATGTTTGTGATATTATTGACCCCAATCTTGACTGTGACACTGATCTGGATCTACTTTTTGGGAGGCGATTCCACTGACAGATTAGGTTAAATCTTTGGTCATTGGTATCCCTTTGAAATGTATTTATTTTATTTTTGCATATATTTTTTCCTGATGTAATAAATTCTTCGTCCAATTCAGAATTTACCGTACTTTACATAAATCATTTTTAGATAAATCCTGCATCAAGGTATTTTGTATTTCCTCAATTCTTGTATTCAGTGATATTAAAGTCTCAAAATTATGTTGCATTACGGCCATGTGCACACGTTGCGTTTTTTTCTAGCGTTTTGGCTGCGTTTTAAAGTGCACTGTGTCATTGACAAAATGCATGCGTTGTGCTTCCCCAGCAAAGTCTATGATAAATCAGAAATTTCCATGTGCACGTTGCTTTTTTTAGGCAGCGTTTTGTTTGACAAATATTTGTCAAAATTGTTGTGTAAAAAAAAGCATGTCACTTTTTCATTGCGTTTTGGTTGCATTTTCCACTCATTGAAATGAATGAGGTGTGTCAAAACGCAACCAAAATCCATTTCAATACAGTGGTGCCAGTGACAGGAAAGGCCAGCCTCAAAGCCTGTGGTATTACAATAACAAGATTTATTAAACAAACTTGCCCCTGTTTTTATGGGGAGGAAAAAAAGTAAATTAACCTTAAGTCTAAAGCTGTGTGCGCACGTGTGCTTTTTTTTCATGCTTTTACACTGCGTTCTGCATCGCAGCGTAAAAGCATGCATCCTGCGTCCCCAGTACAATCTATGAAGATTGTGCAAATTCCATCCGCACGTTGCGTTTTAGAACGCAGCGTTTTGCATGCTGAAATATTTGGCCAAAACGCTGTGTTCTAAAAGTCAACATGTCACTTCTTTTGTGCGCTCCGGATGCATTCCCCACTCTGTCTATGGCAGAGCAAGCATCCAGAACGCATGAATTCCACATGCCCAATGCTTTCAAAACGCAGCTTTTTGACTGTGTTTTGAAACGCACATGCAGTGACTTTAACGCTGCGGAATAGAACACAGACGTGCGTGTGACGCCCTGGCCTATCAGGTCGTCACAAGGTATTGTGCAGTCTGCCCTTATGCACGGTATCCACCTCCTTGGTTACGGGTCCCTGACCTTTTGGTGTTGCTAAGAGCTAAGCTAATCAAAACCCTAGGAACACTCTGCACCACACCCACCAGACACGCCAGTGGACAGCCTGAAGGGAATAGGGCTTACCACTAGGGGGCTTGTAAAAGGGAGGGTCAGGAGTGTGAGGAGAGGGCAGTGTATGTAGTGAGACCCTCGGGAGGAGAGGTCAGGAGCTGGTCTCCCCTGATACTAGGTGGCAGACGTTGGTCTGGGCCTCGTAGGAGCTGGAACCCCGGTCACAGGGGATTGTGACAAGGAGCACGGCATTGCCGAGGAGGGCAGCCGGCGGCCTTGTGCCATCTCTGGGCAGGGGCCAGGGCACGACGGGGTACGTGGACCCTAGGTCTGGAAGTAGCTTCAAGCGTCCTGGTAATTTACCCGACGACAACGGAGCCTTCAAGATCCATTCTCCACCTGCTCCAAAATCGAGGTACTAGCGCAACTAGGGGATAGGACTTTCCCAATCTACAATTCAGAAAATCCTAAGCGTGAACCCTGAGAGCAAGATCACTCCGTTAGCCATACGGGTGAGCGGGACCCGACTAGTTTCAAACTACAGGGGCCAACAAGTAAAGACAGTGCCAAGGAAAAGGCCACAGGCTAACAAGCAACACCAACGGGCACAGGACCCCAGCGTACTCCCTCCTTGCTGCAGCGGTGCTCAGAACTTTGATTTACAAGTTGTTGGTGTCAGCGTTATTGGACCGAGTGAGTACGCAGTGCCCCTTACCTCCCCCACGGGATCCCTACACCACCATCACCAAGCCCCAGGGCATTCCCCCTACCCACAGAGGGTTAAACACCTGGCTGCCATTCCATCACTACCAGATGCTCCCAACGGCAGCAGTGGTATCCCACCTTACCACACACCGTGGGTGGCGTCACGGACTTTATATACACCACCATCCCCTGTAAATATCCCCTTTTT
Source organism: Anomaloglossus baeobatrachus (assembly GCF_048569485.1). Classification (NCBI taxonomy): domain Eukaryota; kingdom Metazoa; phylum Chordata; class Amphibia; order Anura; family Aromobatidae; genus Anomaloglossus; species Anomaloglossus baeobatrachus. Next base: position 94,201,896 of record NC_134354.1, on the reverse strand, counting down.
ATTTGTGTGGCCGCACGACCCTCGGGTCCAGAGACCCCTTGAGCCACTGCAGATCTGGATCCGAGCAGCAGCCCAGCTGCTGACCCAGGGGCGGTAGTACATGCGCACATACCCTAACAGTAATCTATGTCTTTATTTTCTCTTTCCCTACCAAGAGAACGCCCATGTATCTCTAGTCCCAGTGAGGGGGGTCTTCCCGTGGGCCCACAATGACACTCCCTCCCCTAAATGTGACTGGACCTAAACAGGGCTTATTCCCACAGTGAAGCCCTGATATGTGTCCTTTCTCCTGGTTTACAATCTTAATTGTACCGCAACCAATTCACCGTCCGGGATCCCGGTGTCACCGATCTCAGCTGTGCAGTGAGGCCAAATAAACATCAGATTCTTATAACAAATATAACATTTAAAACAACCGTATTTCATTCCCAAGCACAGGAGTCTGTTTGTTCGCACTTTTACTCAATCAGCAGTCTCTGCAGCGGATCCAATCCGAATAGCTGGCTGCCTTGAGAGCTTCAAAACGGGCTGTGGCCTTTTGGATGTTCACACCGTGCAATCCAGAGTTGTCAATAATGTAAACACACCAGGTTTTGCTGACACAGATCCTTGAAAGAAAAGTCATTCAGATTAGTCCAATTCCTTGTCTGCCCCTAACTACCTTGTTGGACCAGTCAAATATCCCACAAGGTACCTTATCCTGGGTTGTAACACAGGGTACTTTACCCTCTACAGGCGTTGCATCACTCCTCACAAGATGGCCGCCTTCTTCCATTGCTAACCCGCTGATGGGCCTCTCCACTCTCTACACCGAACAGTGGTAGAGGTTGACTGTTCCGGGTTTCACTGTTCACAGGAGCACAAACTCGCTAGCTCAGATCTTTCCCTTTCTTTTCTTTCCTTCTTTCCAGGAGCTGATAAGACGCACGTCCAGTCCCCGCTCCGTCTCCCTTACATCAGCTTAAGTGACAGAGCGATGACGCATTAAAAGTATTTTACGTATCCTGCACCAAAGTTACATTTTCACTGCACAGCTCTTCTGTTAAATACATCACGGTTTATATAAAATTATTCAAGCTTTGTTTTTTAACAATTACTAAACTCAGACCAATAGCGAGTGTTACTGACACCAAGTGGCCAGAAGTTATCATTACATCTGTGGTCAATACCCACACTGACAACCTGAAGTGTATAGCTCTTTTCCCCCTATTAATAATAATAATTAATAAAAATGTTATTCATTTATATAGTGCTGTTAATTCCACAGCGCTTTACATACATTGGCAACACTGTCCCCATTGGGGCTCACAATCTAAATTCCCTATCAGTATGTTTTTGGAGTGTGGGAGGAAACCCACGCAAACACAGGGAGAACATACAAACTCCTTGCAGATGTCGTCCTTGGTGGGATTTGAACCCAGGACCCAAGCAATGCAAGACTGCAGTGCTAACCACTGAGCCACCATGCCACCCTATTACACACATATACTCACCTACCAGACCCTCAGTACTGCAACCAGTGTACCTCGCCAATCTCCAGGCTTTATCTTCCAGCAGGTGCCATTGGGTGACTACTATAGACAGCATGGTTGATAAAGGTTTCACATTCATGTGTATCATCATGATTTAACCCCCTCCCACCGCAGCCAATTTCCGTTTTTTTCCTATCCCCTTCCTATTCTTCCAAGGACTATAACTTTTTTTTTTTCCATTCACATAGACAGATGAGGGCTTGCTTTTGTGGGACGAGTTGTATTCTTGATTGACACCACTAATTTTACCACCTAGTGTACTGGAAAACAGAGAAAAAAAACATTTTTAGGAATTCTTTTACCTTGTTTGCACAATTACGGTAATGCAAAACTTGTCCTGTTTGGTTTTGTTTTGGGTTTTTTTTAAATTTTATTGATGGAGAAAAAAAACAGAACTCAGAAAAAAATGGTTTTGATTGTGTTGGCAGTTTCTTGAGACTCGTAACGTTTTCATTTTTTTGGTCCATAGAGCTGTGTAAGATTATTTTTTGCGGGGCGAGACGACTCTTTTATTGAATACATGTTTGGATAGATATGACATTTTGATTGCTTGTTACATACTTTGTGTGCTTTTGCAGAGTCCAAAAAAACTGCAATTTCGGTGTTTTTTTTTTTGTTTATGGTGTTTATTGATCGGGTTAATTATTTTTATATTTTGACAGATCGAACTTTTATGGACGCTGTGATATTACATGTGAAGTTTTTTAATTTTTTATCTTTATTTTCTGTAGTGTTGTGCACATGTTAATTATTTGTTCTTTGCAGATTTGGTGCGCAAAATAAACTGCAGCCTGTCAATTCTTTCTGCATTTTTACCTATGTTTTTCCAGCCCAATATGCATGAAAAACGCATGGAAGAAACACATGCAAAAAATAATACACAACACATGTTTTTTTTCTGCCAGGAGATGCAGACTTGGTGTAGAAATTTCTGAAACGAAATCTGCAATATGTCCACATAGCCTTACGAAATCAAAGCAGCAGGTATGCAGAGTCACAAAGGGGATGCAGACTAGGAGCTGATGGAGGTACATAGCAAACAAATTTGACTAGGAGTCTTAATACCAAGACACAGGTATATGTCTAAAGGCCGCTTTACACGCAATGATATCCCTAGCGATCGCACCCGCCCCCGTCGTGCGTGCGCCACGGGCAAATCACTGCCCGTGGCGAACAATATCGCTAGTACGCATCACATGCACATGTGACGCCCTGGACTAGCCAGGTAGTCACAGATAGGCCCCGCATAACACCTGTCCCCTAAAAAGGTAACAGCAGCCAACCACATTAAAACCTAGTCACCTCCCTCAGGGCTTAGTGGTCACATCAGGGGGCGGAGCTAGTCGGTTGGCCACACCCACCGAGGGAGTCCAGAGGGCCTGGGGCAGGAGAAAACTGTAGTCAGTAGGAGTAGAGTGCAGCAGGCCTGTGGTGACAGATCTGCAGCGGAAACTGACAGGTGTGAGGGTCGCGGTGGCCTGGCCTGCAGGAGCCGGGAAGACGGCCAGGTGGAACTGTAAGGGACCGGGACAGGGTAGTGGCCCGCCGGTACCAAACTGGGGAACCGACTGGAAACCGGAACACCAGAGGGGTACTCAGACCCAGAACGAGGCCCAGAAGCCACTGGACCATGTTGAATTTACTGATTGAGGTCTGGACCTTAGGTCCTTTCCCATCCCAAGTCCCGACTGAAGGCAACAGCCCACCGAGGGGGATAGAAAGCCACCGCACAGGCAGAGAGATCCCACGGGCCAGCGCCTGCATCGACACATACACAGCCGAGGAGCGGACTCCCGTTGCTGAGGCACAGGCAGTCTACACAAACATAACAAGGTGCAGGAGAAAGGCCAAGACCACCAACCCGGGTGGGGGACAAGACGCAGCCGGCTGCGGGCACCGACCACCATCAACTTTGTTTACCAGAGACTTGTGTGTGTCAATAATCGTGAGTACAACAGTGCCATCCGGCCGCCACCGCCCTGCACCGCCCAATTACCACTCTCGCCAAACGGGTCCCAGGGCCACCATCCCTGTCCATGGAGGGGTTAACATCTTGCTGCACGACCATCTCCCCCGGGTGCCCCCGTAACTGCTGCGGTGGTATCTACACCTTCACCACGTGCCGTGGGTGGCGTCACGAACTCAAAACACGGCTCCGGCCATACATCTACCTAACCACCCCCATCGAGATCGCCAGCAACCCCTTGCAGAGCGACGTGACCCCTGGGTCCGGAGGCGCTCGAGCCACCTACCAAACGAGCCCGGACCCGACCGGCTCGGCTGCATCCGAGCGCGGGGCGGTACACACATACCTCCTAACGACGTCGCTGTGGCCGGCGAACAAACTCTTTTTTAAGGGGGAGGTTCATGCGCCGTCACAGTGACGTCACACAGCAGGCCACCAATAGAAGCGGAGGGGCGGAGAGCAGCCGCATTAACGTCACTCCCACCTCGTTGCCGAAGGACGCAGGAACGCTGTTGTTTGTCGTTCCCGGGGTGTCACACGTAACGATGTGTGCTGCCTCAGGAACGACGAACAACCTGCGTCCAGAACAAGCAACGATATTTGGGAAAGGAACGACGTGTCAACAATCAACGATTTTTGTCTTTTTTCGGATCATTAGCGGTTGATCGTAGGTGTCACACGCAACGACGTCGCTAACGATGCCGGATGTGCGTCACAAATCCGTGACCCTGACGGCATATCGTCAGATAAGTCGTTGCGTGTAAAGCGGCCTTTAGTGGGCCTTATATAGGCCTGGGCAGATAATGTCATGGAAGCACGCCGGGCCACTTATAAAATCCTACGTGGAGCACAGCAGAGGGCAGCGGCCATAGGGGAAGATAGTAAATACCTGCTGAGCCGAGGCAAATGCATAACAATTATGTTTATGTGACGCCCTGGGCAAGCCAGGGGTCACAGGTCACAACACCACCACACCCCACACTCCAGGTAGGCACATCACAGCTAAACTACAAATCCTTGTTGCCTTCCTCCAGAGGCTGATGATTCACACCAGGGGGTGGGCCAGGCGGTTGGCTCCGCCCACCGAGGAGGTCACAGCACTGGAGGCGGGAGAAACCAGGCAGTTGAGCCCAGGCAGGGCAAGAGTGAGGAGAGTCAGCTCAGGGACGAGCTTGAGTGAACAACAGAGTCTAGTCAGGGAGGAGGAAGTGGAAGGAGTGGAGGAGAAGCCTAGACAGGGCAAAAGTAAACAGCTAAGTGAAAGGAGTGAAAGTAGAAAAGCAAGTGAAGTGACAGTAAAGAAGGAGAGCCTGGAAGGTCCAGCTTGGTGTAGGGCCAGATCAGCAAGGTCAGCGACGGCGGTGACTGTCTGGAGGGGGACCGTTTGGAAGTTCCTGGAAGGACCCCGTTGGCTGTGTGCCCGGCGGTCTGGAGCAGTGTTCCGAAGGACAGTCAGCACCAGGGCAGGGGCCTCTCGGACCCCGGCAAGGCTAGGAGTCGCCAAATTTGCCGAATCCGTCAATGAAGGGGACGTAGATCCCCCAACAACCAAGTCCCGATTGAAGGCAACAGCCCAACCTGAAGCAGAGAGACACCGCCACCGCCACGGCACCAGTTTCTCAGGGCCAGCGCCTGCGGGCAAAGTGTAGAGCTCCTCCGGCCCAGATTGTAGTCGGGGAGCGGGTAACCGGAGGGAATCCACCGCTACCACAAGTCAACCATAGGTGCAAGGAAGAGGGACATCACCGTCACCTACCGGGAGTGCAGGTGCAGCCGTCTGTGGGACCGTCCTACCAGCCGTTTGGTTTACCGTAAAACTGTGTCCACGTCTCAGGCTGAGTGAGTACCACAGTGCCGCAAGGCACAACGCTGCCCCCGCGTCCCTGCGCCCACCAGGCCCCGCACCTCCCAAACCATCACCGGGCCCCGGGATCACCAACCCCTACCCACGGAGGGGCAACACAACACCTGGCTGCTCCGCATCACCATCCCCGGGAGCCCCGTATAGAGCAGCGGTGGTGAAATCACCACAACCGTGGGTTGCGTCACGGACAATAATCATCCCCACACCCAACAAACCCCTTTCACTCACGGGCGAGGAGTGCCGCTCGAGAACCCCCCGGGATCCGGCCTACGGCTCGAGCCACCACTGAGCAGCGGCCGCCGGACCCGAGCAGAAGGGGGTGAGCGTAGTGTGCTGACACCCTCCTCCCCGCCCGCGACATTTACACTGAGGTTTTTTTGAGGAGAAATGTTCTTTTTTTTGGGAGTTTCTGGTGGAATTTTTCTATTCCAAAAGAACTTCCTGAATCATTTTTTTCTTTGCAGTCTTTTGATGGGACAGTGCTTCATTTGTAGAGAGGTCTTCAAGATCCGCTTCAAAGAAGTGAGGTGTACTTTCTTTTTCTTTACCAGGCATTTTTTCAAAATCTCTACATGGAAAAAAAAGCTAAAAACCCCTCATCATATTGAACTTTAAAGATATTGGTGGACAAAAGAAAAACGGGTATATGCCGCGCTTAAAAACCACTGAGTTGGAAGTGATATAATATTTCTTTTTTATTTACAGCATTCCTACGCGTTTCAGAGACAACAGACCGTCTCCTTCTTCAGGGAAAAAAGAAATTGATTTCTTTTTTCCCTGAAGAAGGAGACGGTCTGTTGTCTCTGAAACGCGTAGGAATGCTGTAAATAAAAAAGAAATATTATATCACTTCCAACTCAGTGGTTTTTAAGCGCGGCATATACCCGTTTTTCTTTTGTCCACCAATATCTTTATATCGTGCCTACGGGGCCGCTGCTTGAACCACGCGGACACTCACATGCCTTTGAAGGAGTTGTGACTGGCACAACCCCACCAGGTGAGTGTTACTGTACCTTCTCTAACATCATATGTTATATCGGGTAAGACCCTATTGCGCCCTTTTGTCTCCCCATTATTAGTTCATATTGAACTTTAAGAGGCATTGAAATAAAAGGAGAGGTTTCGTAGACGTGTAGAATGCTATTTACTGCAGACACTGGCTATGTATCCCACTAATTTTTAATCTAATAAAGAAGACTACAAACCTGTGAAGCTGGATTATCCTTCTTTTGCATTTTACACATCTTGGCAGAGATGACTCCATGCTCCAGACTGCAGCTTATCATTGTGGTGAGCTGGATTCCTCTTGCTTACAAATTGAAGTAAACTGCTTTAACTGCTTTGACCCAGCTCTCCGTAGTCAACTCCCCCTGGGTCTTTCTACTTAGATATGATAGTTTATAGTACCTCCCCATTGTCCTTGGAAGAAGCTATGTCACTGGTAGCTCATTTGGACAGATGTCTTAGGCCTCTGCCACACTCACGTGAAATTCACGCACGTGCCGAGAGACACGTATTTCCCCTGCGTGTTGTGTGACGCCCTGGGCAAGCCAGGGGTCACAGGTCACAACATCACATGCACCCCATATTCCCTGCAGGTACACCAAGCTAACCTAAAATCCTTGTTGCCTTCCTCCAGGGGCTGATGTCCACACCAGGGGGTGGGCCAGGCGGTTGGCTCCACCCACGAGGAGTACACAGCCCTGGAGGCGGGAGAACCAGGCAGTTAAGTGAGGGAAGTGAAAGCAGAAGGAAGTGAAGTGGTAGAGGAGCTTAGGAGAGAAGCTGAAGTAAAGTGAAAAGAAACAGTTTGTAAAGCCTGAAGTTGGTCCGGGTGTGTGCCCCGGACAGTGACAGCAAGGTCAGCAGACGGCGGTGATAGTCTGCAGGGGGACTGCTCGGAGGTTGCTGGAAGGACCGCGGACGGGTGGTGACCCGGCGGTACCGGAGCAGTATACGAAGAACAGTCAGCACCAGGGCAGGGGCCTTTCGGATCCCAGCAAGGCTAGGAGTCGCCATAATTTGCCAAATCCGTCAGTGAAGGGGACGTCTGTCTCCTAACAACCAAGTCCCGATTGAAGGCAACAGCCCGACCGTGAAGGGGAGACACCGCCACCGCCAGGGCACCAGTTTCCCAGGGCCAGCGCCTGCGGGCAAAGTAGGGCTCCTTCGGCCCAGCTTGAAGCCGAGGAGTGGGTAACCGGTGGGGACCCATCGCTACCAAAGAGACTTTCATAGGTGCAGGGAAGAGACCGTCACCGCTAACTGCAGGGAACATCAGCACAGTGAACCGTCCGAGGGACCCGTCCAACCAGCCGTTTGTTTACCGAGAACTGTGTCGTGTTTACTGGCTGAGTGAGTACCTCTGTGCCGTGCGGCACAGCGCTGCCCCTGCGCCCCTGCACCCCCACAGGCCCCATACCCGCCTGTCCACCATACCAACCCCATCACTGGGCCCCGGGAGCACCAAAACCCCTACCCACGGAGGGGCACATCAACAACTGGCTGCTCCGTACCATCACTCCCGGGCTCCAAAGACAGAGTAGCGGTGGTTTCCACCAAATCACCACAACCGTGGGTGGCGTCACGGACAATAAACTACCCCAAAACCCAATCCCCTTTCACTCACGGGCGAGGAGCGCTGCTCGAGTCCCCGGGATCCGGCCCATCGCTCGAGCCACCGAGCAGCTGCAGCAGCCGGACCCGAGCAGTGGGAGAGCGTGGCGTCCCCTCCTCCGCCCGCGACAACTTGGCGTCACGAACAGGATCTTACCGCTCTGCCGTTGGGTAGAGGTGCGCCTTGTGACCGCCGGAGGTATCCGGCTGAAAAATTTCAGAAGTCGCCATCTTTGGCGCGAAAAGTTCCCGCTCGAGCGTCTTCTCGAGTAGCAGAGGCGCGAAGGCCAAAACCCCGCCCCGATAGAGGAGGGGCCGGAAAGAAGCTAAGGGGGACGCGATGGCGGCTGGCTGCATGTGAACGCAGCTATAAAAGCAGGGACGCCAGGACTCTGCGGACATCTTGTTCCTGGGAGAAGCCGCCAGCAGCATGTGGATGCCGCCCCGCAACACCGTAGCCCCCGCGCCTGGAACCGCGGCGTGGGTGGAGATCCGGACCGCGCAGCTCTACCAACAGCTGCAGGTTAAGATGCAGCTCCTCATGGAGGAGTGGGAGATCGACATGGCGGACGTTATAGCAACCGTGTGGAGACGCGAGGAGGAAGCGGAGGAAGGGAGGGTGAGTGACCCACGCCCCGATGCCCTTGAAGGGCCGGTCATCGCGGCTGCGGGACCCGGTCCAAGCCCTCTCCCCCCGCTGCCTCCCTCGCCACCCGTCTCGGAAGCCGTGACCCTGCCATTAGGCCCGCTACCACCGCAACCGGTAGCGATACCCAGCATGTCCGCCCAGGCGGGCCAACCTGTAGCCGGAGCCCTAGTCGACCGGAGGTGTTGCCCTGGAAGGCTTCGAAAACCGAACCGGAGGCGTCTTCCGAGAAAGTCCCCGAGCCGGAGCCGATGACCCGCTCCGTGCCGAAGGCCCAACTGCGGAAAGCCCCTGTGCCCATCCCCCACACCTCGGCTGAGGTTGCGCCGGGTTGCCGATGCAAGGCAGCGTCTAAGGCCACGTCACCGCGGGACCTGTCGCCCAGAGTACCAGCAGTGGGCAATGTCAAACAGGTCTTACGGGGCCCGACCCGTGCGCCAGAGCTCGCAGCAGCACCATACTGGGACAGGGAGCCGGTACCGTTGGGCCTGGAGATCGGTGAGAGGGAGAGGAAGAAAGCGGAGCTGGTGGTACGTGCAATCCGGGAGAAAGAGAGTCTCTGTCAGGCAACGTTCCGTGTCCGGGGGCCGCTGTACGAAGGGCAGGTGAGGCGGTTTGATGTCCGTCGGGGCTATGGGTTCATATATGAACCGGGCCTGGAGGCCGAAAGGTTTATAGCCCGGCGGGATGTGAATGCCCACCTGCCTGAGGAGCATCCCGGTCGTAATTTGATGCCGGGCGACATCGTGCAGTACACCCGGCACTGTGGGGAGAGGGGGTGGTTCGCGCTGGACGCTAAGCTAAGGGGCAGCCAGGAGTCCCGTGTGAGCGCCGCGTCCCCTCCCTCAGGTGATGCTGAAGAGTATGAGTAATGGCAGCGGAGCACCGTTGCACCGTCCCCGTTGGGACCACCAGTGTGTTAGTTTGAAAGTTTAAAGTGAGGATAAGTAAATGGAACCGAACAGTCATCTGATTAACCGTGATTGGAAACCGGCCGTTGCCGGCACCGTTGTCCCCGTGGGGACCGTTTGAAAAGAGTTTGCATGAGGAACTGCTCATGGACAAGCCCGTGAACTTGCAGGGCAACCACAAACGTTAAGTGGCTTGTAAATAAGTTGAGTTACCGTTACCGTTTCCGCAATTGCTGCCTCCGGAGAGGCAGGTTGGAGGGAGGGCCCACAGCAGAGCAGGCTGGGGCCCAGCCACCACAGGAACCGGTGGCTACCCTCTGGAGGGGAAGGACAGATCCCGCTCGGGTAACTTGTGCTGGACTGGGGTCAAGGGGTGCTGTCTGGGCTTTAGGGGCAGCATCAGGGCCAGGTTGCTTGGGTGGGAGAGAGCGGAAACCGTAACCGTCCACCGTTTGAAACCATTTAAGAAATGTGCCTCCCGATGTGGGATGATGTCATAACTTGTAAATATGTTACCGTTTTCCTATCTTTTTCAGAAAAACAAAAGGAAAATAAAACCGGTGTTGGACGGGCAGCCCAAGGACGGTCTGCGTTTTGCTAAGGGGGAATGTGACGCCCTGGGCAAGCCAGGGGTCACAGGTCACAACATCACATGCACCCCACATTCCCTGCAGGTACACCAAGCTAACCCAAAATCCTTGTTGCCTTCCTCCAGGGGCTGATGTCCACACCAGGGGGTGGGACAGGCGGTTGGCTCCACCCACCGAGGAGTACACAGCCCTGGAGGCGGGAGAACCAGGCAGTTAAGTGAGGGAAGTGAAAGCAGAAGGAAGTGAAGTGGTAGAGGAGCTTAGGAGAGAAGCTGAAGTAAAGTGAAAAGAAACAGTTTGTAAAGCCTGAAGTTGGTCCGGGTGTGTGCCCCGGACAGTGACAGCAAGGTCAGCAGACGGCGGTGATAGTCTGCAGGGGGACTGCTCGGAGGTTGCTGGAAGGACCGCGGACGGGTGGTGACCCAGCGGTACCGGAGCAGTATACGAAGAACAGTCAGCACCAGGGCAGGGGCCTTTCAGATCCCAGCAAGGCTAGGAGTCGCCATAATTTGCCAAATCCGTCAGTGAAGGGGACGTCTGTCTCCTAACAACGAAGTCCCGATTGAAGGCAACAGCCCGACCGTGAAAGGGAGACACCGCCACCGCCAGGGCACCAGTTTCCCAGGGCCAGCGCCTGCGGGCAAAGTAGGGCTCCTTCGGCCCAGCTTGAAGCCGAGGAGTGGGTAACCGGTGGGGACCCATCGCTACCAAAGAGACTTTCATAGGTGCAGGGAAGAGACCGTCACCGCTAACTGCAGGGAACATCAGCACCGTGAACCGTCCGAGGGACCCGTCCAACCAGCCGTTTGTTTACCGAGAACTGTGACGTGTTTACTGGCTGAGTGAGTACCTCCGTGCCGTGCGGCACAGCGCTGCCCCTGCGCCCCTGCACCCCCACAGGCCCCATACCCGCCTGTCCACCATACCAACCCCATCACTGGGCCCCGGGAGCACCAAAACCTCTACCCACGGAGGGGCACATCAACAACTGGCTGCTCCGTACCATCACTCCCGGGCTCCCCAGACAGAGCAGCGGTGGTGTCCACCTAATCACCACAACCGTGGGTGGCGTCACGGACAATAAACTACCCCAAAACCCAATCCCCTTTCACTCACGGGCGAGGAGCGCCGCTCGAGTCCCCGGGATCTGGCCCATCGCTCGAGCCACCGAGCAGCTGCAGCAGCCGGACCCGAGCAGTGGGAGAGCGCGGCGTCCCCTCCTCCGCCCGCGACAGTTGCGTGCAGGTAAGTACGTGTCTCTGGTACGTGCCGGACACGTGTGTTCTACATGTGCTATCCGCGATAGCACACGTACAACCGGTAATTAACATACTCACCTGGTCCTTCCTGCTGTCCGCGCTGCTGTCCGTGGTGCTGATCTTCGGTCTCCAGCCCTCCCGTCTCCCCGCTGCTGCTGCTGCCAGGCAGTGAAGTGAATATTAAATGAGAATAATGAGCGGCGGTCGCCAGCAAGAGGCAGCAGCGGCAGAGACAGGAGGGCTGGAGAAGGTGAGTTAATGTTTTTTTTTTTTCACTGACACGTGTATTTTCTCCGGCGCGTGTCACACGGGACCGCATCCACACTACACCCGTGTGGTACGGGTGCGGGCCGTGTGACACCCGTGCTGCCGGAGAAAACACTGACATGTCAGCGCTTTGAAAAACACACACACGTACAAACGCACACGGACACACGTTCCGTGTGGTTTTACGTGTGTGTGCCTGCTACAATAGGGTAGCATTGCTTAACGTGCCTCCGTGCCGCCGGTACGTGTAAAAAATGACAAACACGTGCCGGCGGCACGGATGTGTGTCGCAGGCCTTAGGCTGTGTCCGCACTTTGCGTCGTCGTAGTTGCAGTTCTAAACGCATCTTTTGGCAGAAATTGCTTTTGACCACAAAATCTCGGTAAATACGCATGCGTTTTACTGTGTTTTAGCCGCGTTTTTGGCGCTTTTTACCTGCGTTTCCATTGCTTAAAGTCAGATGCATTTTGATTACAAAGACACTACTAAATAAAGTTTTGACATACAAACACTATGAAAAAAGGGAAAAAAAAATTAAAAAATATATAATTATTTAAAACATAACGAAAATAGTTATATTTAATATAATTATAGTGGTTTTATACTATTTATTGCTCTAATTCCAATAAATTAATATTTTTCAATTAATTTAATTGTCGGCCTATGTGTGTGTGTAAAGGGACATATCATTCCATTATTTTGATGTCAGAAACGCATGCGTTTATATAGTCCAAAACACATGTTTTTCTGCAGCCAAAAAGCAGGTAAAACACTGGTATTTTGATGTTTCTTGCTTTTTACATCTTCTCATTGACGTCAATGTTAGCAAAACGCAGCCCACATGGCAAAACAATTGACATGCTGCTTCTTTGAACGCACAGTTTTTGCCCAAAATTATGCAAATTAAACGCAGCATTTTGAACTGCAAAGTGCGCACAACAAATCCACTTTTCCCATAGACTTTACAGGAAAAACAAAACGCATGCATTTTGGCATGAAAACGCTGCAGTTCAAAACGCTGCAGAAAAGCAGGTGAAACGCAAAGTGCGGACACAGCCTAAGGGATAAGAGTACATTTGAGGGGGTTTCAGTGACTTCTCCCTCTTGTCCTGTTGAGTCAGGAGAACCCAAAAAATTGGGAACTGCTTAGGGTCCAAGTAGGAAGTTGAACCTGGAACACCTACTAGTTTCAGATACAGTAATGAATTTCATACAGGTAAAGATAAAAAGATATAAAATAATATCACTAAGGCTAGTTTCACACTTGCGTTGAACGGCATCTGTTGCACTGCGTTGTGTGACGGATGCAACGGATGTGTTGCATATAGTGGCACAACGGATGCAACTGATCGTACAAAACGGAATCTGCTTTTTTTTTTTTTTTTTTTTTTTTACAGTTTTACCGGCGGCAGACTATTGTGAATGATCAGCCGATCGCTCTCAAAAGCCGACTGGCGGGCGATCAGCTGAGCACTCTCAAAAGCCGGCTGCCGGGCGATCAGCTGAACAAAGCTTCTGTGATATAAAAAAAAGATGAGCATGTGCAGTGAAAAAATAAAAGATTTCGCCGCTCAAAAACGTTACATGCTGTGTTCCTTCCGCCCGGCGGTAGCAACACAGCGTCGGCCAGCGGAAGCAACACAGGTCCATCAGTCGCAATCCGTCATCCATACAAGTCTATGGGAAGCAGCGGAATCCGTTAACGGATTCCACTCTTTTCTAAAACGGCGGATTGCGACTGAAGGAAAACAACGCAAGTGTGAAACTAGCCTAATATGCAAGGGCACAGATTCTAAAGGTTTTAAACTATTAAACTATTTCTTTTGTCTTTGGTAACTAAATCTGGTGTTATAACTACCTCTGCATTTATTGATTCAGGTTCCACCTTCGATCCTATTGACAGTGATTTTGCTATCGAGTGTGGGTACACAATTTCTACCCTTGGTTATCCTATTGAAGTATCTGCAATGGATAATTCTCCCCTTATCCAAAGCTATGTTACTTCTAAGATTGAGAATGTGTGCTTGAGAGTGGGAGGGTTACGTACAGAATATATTTAATTCATGGTGATTCCTTGCTTACCAGCTAAAATTGTGTTGGGCATACCTGGGTTGGTGAAACACAATCCCACCATTAATTGGGAGATTCACAAGATTAATTCTTGGGGGAATTTTTTTTCCCCAATTGTTTATCTAAATCTCTGGCATCTATGAGATCTTTTCGTCCAGCTTTTATTCAGGATTTTGAGGATGTTTTTTTCTGAGACTGAATGTAAAATTCTTCCCACGCGAAGATCATATGATTGTGGTATCAAATTCATACCAGGGGCCAAATTGCCTAAATTTTGTCTGTTTTACTTCTCTCTTCCTGAAAGTGATGCCTTGAATAAGAACATTCAAAATAGTCTCCCTAAGGGTCACATAAGGCCTTCCACCTCAGCAATCGCCGTGGGATTTTTCTTTGTTAAGGAAAAAGATGGAGGGTTGCGTCCTTGTTTGGATTTTAGCGAGATTAATAACATTACTGTTCGTAATCCATACCCACTACCTCTTATTCTTGATCTGTTTAATCAATTAGTGGGCGCTAGGTGGTTCTCTAAACTAGATCTGGGAGGAGCATATAACCTCATATGTGTTCGCCAAGGTGATGAGTAGAAGACTGCCTTCAATACACCCGAGGGTCATGCATTCAGTATACCTGAGGGTCACTTTGAAAATTTGTTGATGTCATTCAGTTTGACCAATGTTCTTGCAGTGTATCAGAACTTCATAAATTATATATTTTCTTCCCTAGTGGGTAGATTTGTAGTGAAATACTTGGATGATACCTTGATTTACTCAGGTTCTTGTGAGGAACATTGGGAGCATATTCGGCAGGTGCTTCAAGTTCATCGTGACAACTATTTATTTACAAAACTATAGAAGTATCAATTTGAGGAGTGACAGATTCAGTTTTTGGGTCATTTGATTTTTGCTAAAGGTTTTCAGATGCATCCCGTTAAGGTACAGACCATCTTTGATTGGGTACAACCTACTAATCTTAAAGCTTTACAGAGGTTCTTAGGTTTTGCTAATTATTACCATGAATTAATTAACAACTTCTCTGTCATAGTCAAACCTCTTACTGTCTTACTGTCTTACTGATATGACCAAGACTGACTTTAGCTCTTGGTCATCTGAGGCTGTTAATGCCTTTGTGGCTCTCAAGACAACTTTTTCTAAAACTCCAGGCCTCAATCAACCCAATATTGATTTGACTTTTGTGGTGGAGGTAGATGCCTTTTTTGTATGGTTCTTTCACAGAAGAAGGATTGCTACTTTCATCCTTGTGCTGTTTTTTTCTTGGAAATTCTCACAAGCGAAGTCCAGTATAGGCGATCAGGATCTCTTGGCTGCTAAGAGAGCTTTTAAGGAATGGAGACATTAATTTTAGAGGGCTAGGCATAAAGTAATGGTCTTTACATATCACAAATATTTTCTGTATGTTGACGCCAGTGGGCCCTTTTGTTTCTCTCGGTTCGATTTCTCTGTGATATACTGTATCTCCCTGATACTAAGAATCTTTAAACTGATGCTTTGTCACGTAATTTTGTTCTAGAGTTGAGGAACAAAAATTCAGTTAAAATTCTTAGTGAAAGGGTGGTGGTAGGTGCTCTGGGGATTAATCACAAACAGCACATTGTGGAGGTTCAGATTGGTGCACCAGAGCGCTTGCCCCCAGGTTAACTGTTTCTGCAATCCTTGCTTTGTACCGACCGTCTTTTTTTGAATCAGATCTTTTTTTATTAAACACTGGTACAAGGGTACAAAACAGAGAAATGATCATTGCATAACATAAATGTACATTATCATAGTAGGTTGAACGTCATCGTATTATGCAGAGCTAGACAATTACTCCTCATACACATTTATGATAGTATTTTGATTTTCCATAAACTAACCAATTGAACTACTTAACTTCTTTAAAATAACAAAGAGTCATTAAGGATAAAAGTTGTTTTTCCTACTATGTTTGTCTCGCTCAACACTCATTCTCCGACCATGTCACTCTATAACATTTTCCGCTCAACCACATCTAACCCTCCCTCTCTTTTTGGTACATCAAATTATTTCTGCTGTTCCTCTCAGTGCCCCCCAGAGGTTCTGATACCATATGGAATTTCCAAGCTCTCAGTACCTCAGTGGTGCCCCCCTATTGCAAACATAACAACAAATTATCCAGTATGCTATCTTGTATTAGCGCATTGGAGGGAGGACCAGGAACATCCATCCAGGGCCGCCAGATCTTATAGAATTTGCCCAGTGCCCTCCTCTTCAGATATACTCCTCTCTCCAGTCGAAGTAAATTATTCAATTTATTTTTTAGCTCTACTATAGTCGGAGGCGAGGGATCAAGCCAGTGATACGCTAGTAACTTCCTCGCTTGGTATAGGATGCGACATATACCCAGGGCCACTGGGGAATCCGGATCCACTCCATCCTCCCACAGGTTCACCAAACAAGTACGGGGTGAGGGATGAATCTTGATATAATACACCTGTTCTATGAGTCCCAAGGTTTGCTTCTAAAATTTGCCTATGTGTCGACATTCCCATATTACATGCATCAAATGAGCCCCCTCTTGTCCACATCTAACACACTGCGCATTTGGCCTAAGTCCAATTTTGAACAGGAACCTACAACTGAAACAACTGAGAAAGCCTCTGGCTCTCTGAGACTGCCATTTTGGGAATCTGCTCCAATATATCTGACCACTGATCATCTGTTATGGGACCTAGGTCTTTCTCCCACTTAGTCTTAAGCGCTAACGGAAATCTATTCAAATGGGAGGACAACAGTCTTTTACATAGTTCAGATATGAGGCCTCTAGAGGATTCAGATATAGCTAAGGTATACAGCGTGGAGTTGTGTGTCACCTTCACGGAGCCCAACCTCCCCTGCTTCTTTAGTGCGTGTCACAATGTACTGACCTTCTTAACGAAGTGCATGACTCTGTGTTGACTGTGCATCCTGGTTCCTCTGCCACCTGTTTCCAGGTCCTTTTGGTGGTAGAGTGCTCGAAAGGATGTTGATGAGTATGTCCATAAGTGTATAATTTACGCCAGTTTTAAAGGCTCTCGTCAGGCACTGGCAGGCTTTCTTTTGCCTAATGAGGATCCTGCTCAACCTTGAACTCGAGTATTTGTCTATTGATTTCATCATGGATTTGCCTAATTTTGGTTGTAATATTGTAGTATGGTCTGTGGTAAGAGTTTAGCTACATTTTTTTTTATCTCTCATTAGTGATGGGTAAGCACTAACATTCTTTGGTTCAGACACTCTGAAAGAGCTCAACACGAGTAACAAGTATAATGGTAGTCAATGATTGGGCAGTTTGGCTCTCCCCCCATATACAGCGAGACATAAACAGACCATTTCTTGGGAAAGGGAAGGCATTTTTATTTACACAGTATGTCCAAAAATGTTGTGTTTAACCCCAGTGAGAGCTATTTAGAGACTGCAAGTGGCTCTCACTAGGGTGCATGCTCACATCATTCAGTGACGCAAGCCTTTGCTTTGTGTTAGTTGTTTCAAGAACAAAATATCAAAGCATTGTCACACAGTGACTACTGGGGTTCCGCCAGGAGTACGGGAACCCCCAGCAAG
Source organism: Anomaloglossus baeobatrachus (assembly GCF_048569485.1). Taxonomy (NCBI): domain Eukaryota; kingdom Metazoa; phylum Chordata; class Amphibia; order Anura; family Aromobatidae; genus Anomaloglossus; species Anomaloglossus baeobatrachus. Next base: position 94,184,600 of record NC_134354.1, on the reverse strand, counting down.
CACCACAACAAACAGGGTACACTGGGAACACGATCCCCCTTATGACCACAGAAGAAACACTCCCCAGTCTTGAGGCAAACTGCAAAGGATCCAGACTAAAGGGGGCTTTACACGCTGCGACATCGCTAATGCGGAGTCGTTGGGGTCACGGAATTGGTGACGCACATCCGGCCGCATTAGCGATGTTGCTGCGTGTGACACCGATGAGCGATTTTGCATCGTTGCAAAAACGTGCAAAATCGCTCATCGGTGACATGGGGGTCCCTTTTCGATTACCGTTACTGCAGCAGTAACGATGTAGTTCGTCGCTCCTGTGGCAGCACACATCGCTCCGTGTGACGCCGCAGGAACGAGGAACCTCTCCTTACCTGCCTCCCGGCCGCTATGAGGAAGGAAGGAGGTGGGCGGGATGTTCCGGCCATTCATCTCCGCCCCTCCGCTTCTATTGGGCGGACGCTCAGTGACGTCGCTGTGACGCAGCACGGACCGCTCCCTTAGAAAGGAGGCGGTTCGCCGGTCACAGCGACGTCGCCGGGCAGGTAAGTATGTGTGAAGGGTCTGCGCGATGTTGTGCGGCCCGGGCAGCGATTTGCCTGTGTTGCACAACAGATGGGGGCGGGTACCCACGCTAGCGATATCGGGACCGATATCGCAGCGTGTAAAGTAGCCTTAAGAGGAAGCTCCCCTAACTGCATGACTTCATCCGAGTTCACGGGACGACTTTAGCCTTAGGAAGCACAACAAGGGGCAGAGTCATCATAGGTCTATCTCTGAGGGGTCTATCAATACATATGCCCAGAGCCATGGTGCCGTCTAATGTCTCAGGAGTCTCATATAATGTGAATACATCTTTGAGCCTTTCTGACAGACCCTGGCAAGAATGACTACTAAGGGCCTGGTCATTCCACCTAGTGTCAGTGGCCCTTCTCCCACAAAATTCCTCTGCCAGCCAGTCTCACTAATGGAGCTTGCATAGCTGAGACTCAGCAAAGGAGACTCGGTCAGGGTCATGATAGATGTGGCCTACAGCAGCAAAGAACTTGTTGACTGACCAAAGCATCAGAAATTCAGCTGGAAGAGAAAAGGCCCAGGATTGAGGGTCTCCCTGGAGAAGAGAGATCACAATCCCCACTTATTGTTTCTAATTCCCGGAAGAGTGTGGGTGGAGGTTAAAGTAAAGGGTACTTTACACACTGCGACATCGCTAGCGATCTCGTTGGCGATGTGAAATTCTAGATTGCAAGTGCGATCTTTCGAGATCGCACATAGGTCATTTTACGCATGTGCGATCTCGAAAGATCGCACTTGCGATCTAGAATTTCACATTGCCAACGAGATCGCTAGCGATGTCGAAGTGTGTAAAGTACCCTTAAAGCTTGCAGGCTTCATGGAACACAAAAACCTATCCTGCCTTCCCGAAAAGCTATCCTGAAGTGCCAGCTTGAATTCAGGTATACTATAGCTGTATAGCTGGATGCCAGACCTGCAGCCTGCTGCTGTGTCAGTAAGACCCTGGATCCCAGGTCTGCCACACAAAGGGATAGGCTCTGCACCCATTTTGCAAGTGTCTATACAGGATCCATTTAAGGTTCGGAGGAGGAAAAACGTGGACAGTTTATTATGTAATGCAGTGACTACCTTGTTTCCGCCAGGAGTAAGGGAACTGGGAAAACAATGCAAGGTACAAGGTACACCGGGAAGACAATACACCAGTGGAACCTGGCGCTAGTGAGAGGGGAGTAGGGTCACCTTCTGGTGTCACCTGAAACTGATCACTGCACTCTCTAATGTCCCTATATGAGACCTTGCCCTCGTCGCCTATCACAGGCCCTGACTTACCCTGAACTCACCCTGGCTAGTGAGAAGGAAAGTGAAAACACTAGTCTCACCACTGCAAAAATACAACACTGGGATAGGGAGACAAAGAGAGGGAAATAGACACAGAAAGGAAAACACTCCATGCAACTCCGATACAGCTAACACCACAGTTGCAATTGTCATGAAACTTCAGCTTCATCCAGACACTGGCTCCTTCCAAAGTGGTCAGCATAAAAATGATGAGATTTTACAACCAGCATCAGATACTAAGACACATGACTATTTATAGTGAAGGGGAGCTGCACCTGAGATTAACTCTCCAAAGGATAGCCAGATAGGAAAGAGTCCTTAACCTCTAGAGCACCAAAAGAAAGCAAATACAGTGGAACCTCGATTTACGAGTAACCCGGTTTGCGAGCATATCGCTATACGAGCAAAGCTTGCTGTAAATTTGTAACTCAGTTTCTGAGCAAGCTTTGCCGTACGAGCAAATACTCACCGCACACACTTCCGGTTCCATACTTTAACTGCGCTCTGACCCAGTTATTGCACTCTGCACAAACACACACAAATACACACAAACACGCACGCACACACACATATTATGCGCACTTTACCTTCCGTTCAATTGCCGACCTCATGGTTCTTGCAAGGCAGAATAAAGAATTTTATTGATACAAAAATCACAAGTAAACACATATGAAAAAACACGTAAAAGGTTAAAATAGTGCTATAGGGGGGAGACACCCAGAGACATGTGGGACAGAGAAGCACGCTCATATAAATATCAGAAACATGGGTATATACATCAGACTTAAATAAGTTATAAAGTGTAATCATATAATAAGCCTTACTTCAATTGCTTACCCATTGTTAAAAGAGCGTCGCTAATGCGTCGCTAAAACGTCCCACAAGTCAGAAAAACCCATCCAACGCGCGTTTCGCGTCGCACATCTCAGCTTCCTCAGAGCGGGTTGACTCATAGTCCCAAAAACCGGATCTTATATAGGATACAGAGTGATACTATTGGATAGAACGTAATTGCGACGCATGCGCATCGCACATGAGATGACCACTTCCGGACCCAGACGCAAGTGTGTCACCAATCTCATCGCACATGCGCTGGCCGGGTCAGAGGGAGCTGCTAGATAGAACGCAATTGCGGCGCATGCGCATCGCATGTGAGATGACCACTTCCACACCGTCCGGCAGTGCACAGAGAGGAGGCACCGGAAATCCAGGTAGCGACAATCGGAGGAACTCGGGTAAGCATCGCGACGATGGAGGAACTTCCGCTGTCAGCCGCTACTCAAAGGCAGTGTGCTGGCCAATCAGAGGCAAGAGTCTCCTGCCTTTGACGTCAGCGCTCTGGCAGCGGAAGCTCTGGCAGCGGAAGCTCCGGCATCGGTCGCGATGGCTTCCCGATACACATCCTGTACCAGCGAACTACAAGAACCGGGAGGCCAGTGATGGAACGGAAGATAAGGTGAGCATGATATGTGTGTGTGCGTGCGTGTTTGTGTGTGTTTTTGCATGTGTGGAATGGCACAATAGGAGACTAGTATGGGACATTGAACAAGTTGTGGAACGAATTGTCTGAGCTAGTATTATTTCCCATGGGAAATTTTGCTTTGCTAGATGATTAACTTGGTTTACAAGCACACTCCAAGAACGGATTAAGCTCGTAAACCAAGGTTCCACTGTACACCTAAACATAAGCTGCAGACCTGTGCATAAGGTGCCGTGACCTTCCAGTCTCAGACTCTCCAGAGGTCCCATCAGAGCGGGGTACACCCATGACAAGCACGTGTGACACTTGACCTACTAAAAGAACCCGAGCACACCAATACCCAATCAGGTATCAAGCAGTGGTAAGCACGCTCACCCATCATTATCCCTGATGTGGTTAAGCTACATGGTGCTCCTCCAAAAATTATTTATGATAGATGGGTTCAGTTTATAACTATTTGGAGTAGCTTTTGCTCCATGGTAGGAATTAAGCTTTCGTTCTCTTCAGGTTATCATCCTGAGACAAATGGTCAGACTGTCAAGATGACTATGGATTAGCTGGAACCGGAGCTCCTAAGCTGTCACTCAAGCTAGGGGAGCCCTATGCTATTCCTAACCTCAGGGATACTCTTGATGGTGGAGATGCCTGAGTCTCCTTCCTGGCCCTGCTTTTAACCAGTCCTGATCTGATTCCCCCTCCCCCTAGGGAGGGAAGGGACAGAACTCTGATGAAACCTACAGATAAAGAGAGACAAGGGAAAACCAAAACTCTGTAATACAGCACACACACAGAAAGGATAAGACAATAAGAGATTAAAAAGGAAAAACAAGAGCAGGAAAGAAGCTACAAGACAACAGGGGTAAACTCCACAACTGCACCATGCAATAAGCATAACTTTCACCAGAGAGTCTGGGACACCACACCTCACAGACCAACAAAGACAAACTATAGCTGAGATAGGTAGAAGAACTCAACTAGCATAAATAGAAGGGAAGCAGATGTGATAGGTCTTCCCACAAGATTTGACCAAAGAAGCAAGCAAGATAGCAGAGATTAACTCTTGCTAGCCTGCCTATGAATCAGCACACAGCAGGTTGATGCCCGATTCTGCTTGTATTGATCCCAGACACCAGGGAAATCATTGAGCGGAATGTCAGGATCTATAATCTGAACAGAGCCTGATGTCGCCATAACAGCGAAGTTTGTGCAAAACTTTGTGTGACACAGACAAAGAGAATGAACCAAGGATTAGAACTATATCTAAGCTATTTTCTTTCTTCTAATCAAGAGGACTGGGTAGATTTTTGTCCTCTGGCTGAGTTTGCTCTCAATAATATAAGGGGCCAGGAAAGGGGTACCCTAGTGCATGGGAACACTACCAGGCTTCAATAGAAGCAAAACTTCATTGTAAGGGCTGCAAAGTGGTATATGTAAAGGTAGTACTGTCTGAAATCACTTGACAGCTCTAAAGAGGGCCACAACGAACAAGTTGTCACAAGCTACTCAGTTTTCCAGATTCCAGGGGTTACCCTGGCCTTCACCCTTAAACCTCTCTACAGAGATCTGAACTTAACGGGTACCAGTGGGCCAGGGCCACGTATATAGCTGTTGTTTGTTCGCGTGAGCAGAGTCAGAACTAGGAGGTCAGTGCAGGTAGAAAATCACAAGGCGGAAGAGTAGTAAAAAAACAAGCCACAGTCAAAATAAGAAATGGCTAGAGAGACAAAAGCAGGATACTGAAACCTCCTCAAGGAGTAAGTCAGCTATAACTGGTAGTGCACAGCTGGATTTTAATATATTAAATAGCCTGCAGCCCCACCCAATCCAGAGAGCAGTTAACTCTAAAGTCTGCTTTACACGTTTCAATATGTCGTGCGATCGCACCCGCACCCATCGTTTGTGCGACACGGGCAATTTGTTGCCCGTGTCGCACAATGCTGTAATCCCCCGTCACACGTACTTACCTTCCAAACGACCTCGCTGTGGGCGGCGAACATCCACTTCCTGAAGGGGGAGGGACGTTCGGCATCACAGCGACATCACATAGCAGCCGCCCAATAGAAGCGGAGGGGCGGAGATGAGCGGGACGTAAACATCCCGCCCACCTCCTTCCTTCAGCATTGCCGGCGGGACACAGGTAAGCTGTGTTCATCGTTCCCGGGGTGTCACACGGAGCGATGTGTGCTGCCTCGGGAACATTGAACAACCGGACGTTCGATTTGTAGAAAATGAGCAACGTGTCAACCATGAACGAGAAGGTGAGTATTTCTGCTCATTCATAGCTGTCACACGCTACGATATCACTAACAATGCCGGATGTGCGTTTCTTACGACGTGACCCCGCCGACATGTCGTTAGATATATCGTAGCGTGTAAAGCCCGCTTTAATCTCTCAGTATGGATGGGACTACAAGTTCCAGAGGACAGAAAACTACAACTGCTGCCCAACATCATCCTTGATGAGAGTGCGCTGCCTGTTGACAGAAGCAGAAAGGGCAAGCACTAATACAGATGTCACAGTAAAGGATCGCTCACACAAGTATTTAAGTTGGATGAAGGCTCTCCGATGTTTTATAGGATAACCATCGGACCAGTGATGTACTATAGGGCACTGCCGATGAGCGTATTTGTTCTCATCCTGATTCACCATGAGAAACAATTTGCAGCATGTTGCAATTTGCAGTATATTAGGCGGTGTGCACCCATTCAAGTCTATGGGTGTGTGTGAAACATAGGTGTACCGCCCCGATGCTTGTCGGGCTGCTCGGATCCGGTATCGTCGAGGCTCGAGGGGTCTGGACCTGGCTTGGAGGAAACTTTGATCCGTAAAAGGGGGTATTTACAGGGGATACGTTTGTTATGCCACCTGCGGGTTGCGGTAATGGGCGTACCGCCGCTGCTGGAAGAAGTACCGGGGCATATGGTATTAAACAGCAAGGTGTCAGTCCCTCCGCAGGTAGGGAAGGCCCCGGGCTCAGGGTGTTGGTAGATTTGGGAGGACAGGGTGCAGGGGACCAGGGTACACACTGTGGGTAGTCGTGGTGCTGGATGAGATTTAGAAAGGAGACATACACACTGTAGGTAAACTAAAGTCTCTGTGTACAGCTGCTGCTGCCGGGAGCCCGTCCAAGTACCCGGTCCCATCGTTGTCACTTAGCGATTTGAAGCCTGCCTCCGTGCACAATTTATTGTCCGTTGGTGGTCCCTGTGGCTTGAAGATGTTGGGGGCCCTGCTCACTATGTGTAGTGTAGCCGTGCTCTTGAGGGCTGGCACTTGGGACTTTAGTGGGTGTGTCTGGAAACACCCCTGTCCCCCTCGTTGTGCTGATGCCCTCAACCTCTCAGCATCTAGGTAAGTCCTTGAAGATCCTCTCCCTTCCAAGTGAATTGCCAGGACGTTGAATTGGCTCCTGACCTAGGGTCCTGTACCCCGTCGTGCTCCGTACCAGTCAGTTCTGTTGGACCTTTCTGGTGCCAACAGTCCTCCAAGACTACGTCCGTCACACCCTTGTTCAATGTCCCTGCTACCGGTCCCCGACTCCTCTGGACCCGAATCACTGCTTGCAACCCAACCAGTGTCCCTAGCTCCCCAGAAGTTCACTCTCCCAGCTCCTCTCTCTTTGGAGCCTACTTCTCAACTCCTCATTCTCTGTCTCCCCCTGGCAGTCTGCTCAGTCTCCCAGTGGCTGGCCCATTTTCCAGTTAGTCCAACCCCCCTGGTGTGTCTGGCAGTGTCTGCTGTAAGGTGATTGGGTTTTGGTGCAGATGGGAGTGACACCAGTTTCTTGGGCACCTGGAACCATGGGGGGTGGGCCCTGCACCCTGGGTAAGGATGGAGTTCCCTGTGGCACCCTGATGTATTCAGGAGCGCCACATAGGACTGCAATGATCTCATCCAAATGCAGTCCAATATACAGTTAGGTCCAGAAATATTTGGACAGTGACACAATTTTCGCGAGTTGGGCTCTGCATGCCACCACATTGGATTTGAAATGAAATCTCTACAACAGAATTCAAGTGCAGATTGTAACGTTTAATTTGAAGGTTTGAACAAAAATATCTGATAGAAATTGTAGGAATTGTACACATTTCTTTACAAACACTCCACATTTTAGGAGGTCAAAAGTAATTGGACAAATAAACCAAACCCAAACAAAATATTTTTATTTTCAATATTTTGTTGCGAATCCTTTGGAGGCAATCACTGCCTTAAGTCTGGAACCCATGGACATCACCAAACGCTGGGTTTCCTCCTTCTTAATGCTTTGCCAGGCCTTTACAGCCACAGCCTTCAGGTCTTGCTTGTTTGTGGGTCTTTCCGTCTTAAGTCTGGATTTGAGCAAGTGAAATGCATGCTCAATTGGGTTAAGATCTGGTGATTGACTTGGCCATTGCAGAATGTTCCACTTTTTTGCACTCATGAACTCCTGGGTAGCTTTGGCTGTATGCTTGGGGTCATTGTCCATCTGTACTATGAAGCGCCGTCTGATCAACTTTGCGGCATTTGGCTGAATCTGGGCTGAAAGTATATCCCGGTACACTTCAGAATTCATCCGGCTACTTTTGTCTGCTGTTATGTCATCAATAAACACAAGTGACCCAGTGCCATTAAAAGCCATGCATGCCCATGCCATCACGTTGCCTCCACCATGTTTTACAGAGGATGTAGTGTGCCTTGGATCATGTGCCGTTCCCTTTCTTCTCCAAACTTTTTTCTTCCCATCATTCTGGTACAGGTTGATCTTTGTCTCATCTGTCCATAGAATACTTTTCCAGAACTGAGCTGGCTTCATGAGGTGTTTTTCAGCAAATTTACCTCTGGCCTGTCTATTTTTGGAATTGATGAATGGTTTGCATCTAGATGTGAACCCTTTGTATTTACTTTCATGGAGTCTTCTCTTTACTGTTGACTTAGAGCCACATACACCGACTTCACTGAGAGTGTTCTGGACTTCAGTTAATGTTGTGAACGGGTTCTTCTTCACCAAAGAAAGTATGCGGCGATCATCCACCACTGTTGTCATCTGTGGACGCCCAGGCCTTTTTGAGTTCCCAAGCTCACCAGTCAATTCCTTTTTTCTCAGAATGTACCCGACTGTTGATTTTGCTACTCCAAGCATGTCTGCTATCTCTCTGATGGATTTTTTCTTTTTTTTCAGTTTCAGGATGTTCTGCTTCACCTCAATTGAGAGTTCCTTTGACCGCATGTTGTCTGGTCACAGCAACAGCTTCCAAATGCAAAACCACACACCTGTAATCAACCCCAGAACTTTTAACTACTTCATTGATTACAGGTTAACGAGGGAGACGCCTTCAGAGTTAATTGCAGCCCTTAGAGTCCCTTGTCCAATTACTTTTGGTCCCTTGAAAAAGAGGAGGCTATGCATTACAGAGCTATGATTCCTAAACCCTTTCTCCGATTTGGATGTGAAAACTCTCATATTGCAGCTGGGAGTGTGCACTTTCAGCCCATATTATATATATAATTGTATTTCTGAACATGTTTTTGTAAACAGCTAAAATAACAAAACTTGTGTCACTGTCCAAATATTTCTGGACCTAACTGTATGTAGAGGCAGACAATGGAGAAGATGGAGAAATTACGTCTTCTCCTCCACCATTCTTGTATGTCAGATAATTGGGTTCACAATAAATGATACTCGGCTTACACTCTTATCTGTGTCATTAGCATAATTGGGCCGATTCCCTGGCATAAGACAATATGCTCTCGTGTGATTCAGCCTTAGATATGTTCTACAGTGACCGCGCCAAATAATTTTTTTTTGCGTGGGATGCCCACTTAGGATTTATAATATGGGGCCCCATGATTTCTATGTACACCCCTGTCTACAGCCTTATCTCCAGGTATCAGTAAAGTATTAGCATAATGGGAAAATAGCTAAAGATCCATTAAGGATGCAGATTTAGGCCATACCAATTAACTTCAGGCCCTTGTACGCAAAAACAGCCCTAATAAATTTTTCCTACAGCAACCAGCCAGATTCATCCTTTATTTGCTATAGGGAAAATCTGGAAATAAAGAAATTAGCATTTATTAGAAAATTTTAGGGTCGATTCATTAAGGTGGTTACATCCAAATTCCGTAGTAAAACATCTTATTAAGTTGGAAGCTTTATAGGTTAAATATTTTTTTATTTTGATCGCGCAAGCATTTATAGAGTTGGCAAAAATTAATGGTTAGTTTAATGTTTGGATGGGAAAAGGATGAGATTTGAATTTTCATGTTTTTGTTTTTAGAATTTGAAAAACTATTTAATTTTCACTGTATTTTTTGTCCCCATGGGCAAAACGAATCTGCAATAGTTTGATTGTACTATATAAATTAATATTAGGTTTTTAGTGGGGTGAGAGCTGGGGGGCTTTAATGAGAGTTGGGGGGGGCTGTGGTGTGGATGTTATAATGAGGAATGTGATCGGAATTCATAGGATTAGGAACCAGAGGTGGACATATCAGTGGCGCAACCTGTGCAGCCGCACAAGGACCCAAGAGGTAAACGTTGGCCATTCATCCCTCCAAAGTAGGTATAATTGTGCATTATGATGAGATATTGGACTGCACAGGGCCCAATTAGTGTTCTGGCACAGGGGCCCTCTTCTACTATTCTGGCACAGGGGCCCTCTTCTATTCTTGCACAGGGGCCCTCTTCTATTCTTGCACAGGGGCCCTCTTCTATTCTTGCACAGGGGCCCTCTTCTACTGTTCTGGCACAGGGGCCCTCTTCTACTATTCTGGCACAGGGGCCCTCTTCTATTCTTGCACAGGGGCCCTCTTCTATTCTTGCACAGGGGCCCTCTTCTATTCTTGCACAGGTGCCCTCTTCTATTCTTGCACAGGGGCCCTCTTCTACTGTTCTGGCACAGGGGCCCTCTTCTACTATTCTGGCACAGGGGCCCTCTTCTACTGTTCTTGCACAGGGGCCCTCTTCTACTATTCTTGCACAGGGGCCCTCTTCTACTATTCTGGCACAGGGGCCCTCTTCTATTCTTGCACAGGGGCCCTCTTCTATTCTTGCACAGGGGCCCTCTTCTACTATTCTTGCACAGGGGCCCTCTTCTACTATTCTGGCACAGGGGCCCTCTTCTACTATTCTTGCACAGGGGCGCTCTTCTACTATTCTTGCACAGGGGCCCTCTTCTACTATTCTGGCACAGGGGCCCTCTTCTACTATTCTTGCACAGGGGCCCTCTTCTACTGTTCTTGCACAGGGGCCCTCTTCTACTATTCTTGCACAGGGGCCCTCTTCTACTATTCTTGCACAGGGGCCCTCTTCTACTATTCTGGCACAGGGGCCCTCTTCTACTATTTTTGCACTGGGGCCCTCTTCTACTGTTCTGGCACAGGGGCCCTCTTCAACTATTCTTGCACAGGGGCTCTCTTCTACTATTCTGGCACAGGGACCCTCTTCTACTATTCTTGCACAGGGGCCCTCTTCTATTATTCTGGCACAGGGGCCCTCTTCTACTATTCTGGCACAGGGGCCCTCTTCTACTATTCTGGCACAGGGGCCCTCTTCTACTATTTTTGCACTGGGGCCCTCTTCTACTGTTCTGGCACAGGGGCCCTCTTCTACTATTCTTGCACAGGGGCCCTCTTCTACTATTCTTGCACAGGGGCCCTCTTCTACTATTCTTGCACAGGGGCCCTCTTCTACTATTCTGGCACAGGGGCCCTCTTCTACTATTTTTGCACTGGGGCCCTCTTCTACTGTTCTGGCACAGGGGCCCTCTTCAACTATTCTTGCACAGTGGCCCTCTTCTACTGTTCTGGCACAGGGGCCCTCTTCTACTATTCTTGCACAGGGGCCCTCTTCTACTATTCTTGCACAGGGGCCCTCTTCTATTCTGGCACAGGGGCCCTCTTCTACTATTCTTGCACAGGGGCCCTCTTCTACTATTCTTGCACAGGGGCCCTCTTCTACTATTCTGGCACAGGGGCCCTCTTCTACTATTTTTGCACTGGGGCCCTCTTCTACTGTTCTGGCACAGGGGCCCTCTTCAACTATTCTTGCACAGGGGCCCTCTTCTACTATTCTTGCACAGGGGCCCTCTTCTACTATTCTGACACAGGGGCACTCTTCTACTATTCTGGCACAGGGGCCCTCTTCTACTATTTTTGCACTGGGGCCCTCTTCTACTGTTCTGGCACAGGGGCCCTCTTCTACTATTCTGGCACAGGGGCCCTCTTATACTATTCTTGCACAGGGGCCCTCTTCTACTATTCTTGCACAGGGGCCCTCTTCTACTATTCTGGCACAGGGGCCCTCTTCTACTATTCTGGCACAGGGGCCCTCTTCTACTATTCTGGCACAGGGGCCCTCTTCTACTGTTCTTGCACAGGGGCCCTCTTCTACTATTCTTGCACAGGGGCCCTTTTCTACTATTCTGGCACAGGGGCCCTCTTCTACTATTTTTGCACTGGGGCCCTCTTCTACTGTTCTGGCACAGGGGCCCTCTTCTACTATTCTTGCACAGGGGCCCTCTTCTACTATTCTTGCACAGGGGCCCTCTTCTACTGTTCTGGCACAGGGGCCCTCTTCTACTATTCTTGCAAAGGGGCCCTCTTCTACTATTCTTGCACAGGGGCCCTTTTCTATTCTTGCACAGGGGCCCTCTTCTACTATTCTTGCAAAGGGGCCCTCTTCTACTATTCTTGCACAGGGGCCCTTTTCTATTCTTGCACAGGGGCCCTCTTCTACTATTCTTGCACAGGGGCCCTCTTCTACTAGTCTTGCACAGGGGCCCTCTTCTATTCTTGCAAAGGGGACCTCTTCTACTATTCTTGCACAGGGGCCCTCTTCTACTATTCTTGCACAGGGGCCCTCTTGTAATATTCTTGCACAGGGGCCCTCTTCTAATATTCTTGCACAGGGGCCCTCTTCTACTATTCTTGCACAGGGGCCCTCTTCTACTATTCTTGCACAGGGGCCCTCTTCTACTATTCTTGCACAGGGGCCCTCTTCCGTCTGTGTCCGCCAGTGATAGGAGCCCATAGTTCAGACGCAGTCTATGTGATAATTATCTGAACAGTGGATCAACAATTGAATTCTGATCCAGGGGTGAAGTCATTAGCCTGTGGCCTCCAGCACAGAGCCCGGTGAGCCTCCTCCTTTGTGCTGACGGCTTCTGTTCTGATTATTGGTATGACTTCATGATTGTGGCGCGTCGTGGATGTGGTTCACAAGGTTCTGGACCAATGGCAAAGGACTACCAACATGACCACTGGACCGAGTTCTTGTATATATGGCTTAACTCTAATGAAGACACTTTGGGTACGGAGGTCCCATCTGCTTAGGTGTCAGAAGAATAATAAAGAGTTGTGGTTGTCAGTTACCAGCTGCCCTATTGGTTGCTATGGGCAACTACTGCACTTTTTATTTGCAGCAGTCTCTTACAAAATGTCATATCATTGGGAAAGTCAGCATCTAATTCGATGTGGCCATCCTCGGACCGTCACGTCCGCAGCTGTGTGTGCTCCAGAGCTGCCTGCCATGAACAGGTGCATGGACGACACACTAGGGCACAGCACTATATATATATATTGTATGGGGAATAGCTCATGTATAGACAGCACACGGCTGAGAAATCGCCATTGGTCTCCATACACAGGCCAATTGGTCTCCTGACACAAACCCTATAGACTCATATAGCCATATATGAGACCCTGCTCAGTTCAGCACAGGGGGTCCTCAGGTGATCTGTACATTGCGTCCGAAACACGGATGTGTGAACCTTGCCTTACAGGAAAAACTAACCCCCTCTTGTCTGGCTATACGGCTCAGTTACTTCTGCCATATTTAGCGGACAGGGGAAGGTTTCGGCCGCTATTTATGCTCCATTTCTATGTGCTAAATATTGCCCGCCAGTCTCTGGATACCACTATGGGTACAGAGCCTACTAACGGATTTAACCTTAAACTACAATTCCCAGCATTCCTCAGTGCCCTCAGTCAGTATGGCCGCCCGGGAATCACCAGGCCGGCGTAATTGCCCAGCATGCCCCGCGGTCCCCGGAAGACTGTGCTGTTGACAATATGGCGGGGGCTGGAGCTGCGGCCGGAGGAAGGAGGAGGAAGTGTCATTCATGCTAGGACACCGGGGAGAGGGGCTCCGAGTAACCGCAGAGCTCAGGCAGCGGCGGCCCCGGCGGCCCGGGTGAGGGGAGCCGGGGCGCCACACTATGCGCTGAGGGAGGCGGGCACGTCCAGGAGCCGGCGCCGCCATGTCCTTCTTCCGCAGGAAAGGTAAGAGCTGCGGGTGACAGCCGGTGTCCGGGGGGCTGGTCCTGTGCGCGGCCTCCACCGAGGGGGGCACCGGACACTCTTAAAGGTCCAGGCCACCTGCATGTTTCTCACTTATGGTTAATATGAGCTGCCCCTTTAAATAGGTCACAGCTGAGCTCCAGTTCTCCTGTCACAGAACTGCTGGTTGCACTGTCACCCCGAAACTCTGACATGAGCTTCTGTGATCTCTGGGACTGTGGTGATCATGTGACAGCACGGCGGTGTCCTGATGGGGGGGTGGGCATGTGCCCGGGGCGGACGGGTAATCGGCTATGGTCACTCAGACTGGTCATGCATGTCAGCGACAGAGGGTGTAGGATGGTCTGTCCGGGAGGACCAGTACTGACCCGAGGAAAGCGCTGCTGGATCCCACCATTCACAAGAGCAGGACTGCAATATGGATCTCCTGCCCTCAGGATTGGTCATCCATATCAGATTATTAGGGCTTTGGCGGAGGACGCCCAATCAATCAGTCGGGGCTCTGGCGGAGGACGCCCGATCAGTCGGGGCTCTGGCGGAGGACGCCCGATCAGTCGGGGCTCTGGCGGAGGACGCCCGATCAGTCGGGGCTCTGGCGGAGGACGCCCGATCAGTCGGGGCTCTGGCGGAGGACGCCCGATCAGTCGGGGCTCTGGCGGAGGACGCCCGATCAGTCGGGGCTCTGGCGGAGGACGCCCGATCAGTCGGGGCTCTGGCGGAGGACGCCCGATCAGTCGGGGCTCTGGCGGAGGACGCCCGATCAGTCGGGGCTCTGGCGGAGGACGCCCGATCAGTCGGGGCTCTGGCGGAGGACGCCCGATCAGTCGGGGCTCTGGCGGAGGACGCCCGATCAGTCGGGGCTCTGGCGGAGGACGCCCGATCAGTCGGGGCGGCAGATCCTGTGGATGCTCACCTCCTATCTGCAGGACACGAGCAGCCATAATACCGCCCATACACCTGCAGTCTGCCTTGGTATCACACTCTAGCTAATAGCTGCTGATCGGGGGGTTCAGTCGGACCCTCAGCAGTCAGATATTGATAGATCATTAATGTCGTTCTGGTATGTAGTCATTGTTTTCTTTATTCCATAACGATCCTTGCTCTAAGCTGAGTCTTGTCAATGCCCCAACGTCCCCTTTATCTGCCAAGCTCTTTGCTTTGCCCCCAGTCAGCGGTGCGGTCGGGGGTTGAGTGGTCTTCTGTTGACTGTGCACAGCAGTGTTAGATCTCATCATCTGCTGTCACTTTTCACATCACAGGCACATTATATGTTGTGTATTGGAGAAGTCACGGGCACACGGCGTATTTATGTGCTTACATATCGCAGTTTGTTGTCATTATATGATGTCTGCAGCTGACACTGGGGGCAGCAAGATCCTCACTAAGGCGGGCTTTACACGCTGCGACATCGGTAACTATATACCTTTGGGGTCACGTCGTTAGTGACGCACATCCGGGGCTGTTACCGACATCGCAGCGTGTAAACCCTAGGAGCGATGATCAACGATCGCAAAAACGTCAAAAATCGTTCATCGGTGACATGTCGCTCCTTTTCATAATATCGCTGCTGCTGCAGGTACGATGTTGTTCGTCGCTCCTGCAGCACCACACATCGCTATGTGTGACACCGCAGGAATGACGAACATCTCCATACCTGCATCCACCGACAACGCGGAAGGAAGGAGGTGGGCAGGATGTTACATCCCGCTCATCTCCGCCCCTTTGCTTCTATTGGCCGCCTGTTTAGTGACGTTGCTGTGACGCCGAACGCACCTCCTCCTTGTTCGGCGGTTACAGCGATGTCGCCGACCAGGTATGTGCGTGTGAAATTGCCGTAGCGATAATGTTTGCTACGGCAGCAATCACCACATATCGCATGTGCGACGGGGACGGGTGCTATCGCGCTCAACATCATCATCATCATCATCATCGTAACGTGTAAAGTGCCCCCAAGGGTCTTGCAAGAATCAGATCTTATTGTCGGAGTCGCCATCGTAGGAGGGTTTACTCCGTGTTCTACTGTAGTATAATCTCTGTGAATTTTGGAAAATCTTCTTTAAGCCGCTGATGGCAAAGTGGCTGTGATTTCACGACAATTCAGGCCCCCGTGCATGTAAAGATGCTGTGGAGCTGTGCTTTTTTCCCTTTCTATTTGTGTGTGTGTGTGTGTATATGGGGGGGGGGGTTCTCTGTTGACTTTTATTGGGCCTTTAAAAAGAATACAATGTATAATTACAGTAGCATTTTAAAGCTCAGAATCACAGCATTTCTACTAAAAGCCGTACATTAAAAAATGCTTTTAAAAGCAGCAAAAACTGCAAATAAGAGAAAATTGGTATCAATTATTTTTGACTGATCCCCCTACAAAAAATGCATCAGAATGAAAAGCCGCATTTCAGCACAGTCATTGTGTGATAAGACATGAGAATCAAATCCTCTTCTGGGGTCTCGCTCACACGAGTGTACAACACGGACGATAAGACATCTGCTCGCCCCGGGCCAGTGTATAATATAGTATAGGGCACGGCAGATGAGCATATTTTTTCTTATACCGATTCCGCGTGAGAAAGCTCTGCGTTGCATTCTGCCACTGGCAGCGTATATCGGACGGTGCGCAGTCATACAAGGGTATGGGTGAGAGTGCAACATCAGAGAGCACTGATGTCATCTGAGAGCAGTCCGATATACGCAGAGACAGACAATGGAGAAGATGGAGAAATTAAGTTCTCCATCGACTTCTCAGCTGTGATGATTCTCTCACGTGCGATAATCTGGTCACAGTAAATGACGCTCGATCACACTCACAGCAGAGTTTGAGCACAGTGTCATTAACATAATCTGTCCAATTCTCTCACATGACAGAATATATGCTCGTGAGACCCCCGGGCTTAGACAGGAGCTGACCTGAGTACCTGGCAGCGGGCACTACACATTAGAGTAACATCATCCCCTCCATTCATTGCTGCATGTTGCTGCCAAAATTAATTTAGTAGCTGATAATTCAGGATGTGGGACCTGTTTGATCTAATATTGATCAATAACCCAAGAATCCCTTTAAAGGGAACCAATCACCAGGATTTTAATATATATACTTAAAGCCAGTGCTATACTGGCACTATCAGGCTGATTCTCTACAGACCTGCAGTGGTCAGCTCGGATGTTTAGGATTTGAAATCCAAGAAAGTGAAGTTTATAAAATCATCAGCTTCTTGAGTGACAGCAGATGAGGATCAGATAATATCTGGGGGGGGTATTCCTTCCCCTGTTAGAATTAGCATAAGTATTATACAATCAATTTAATACTTGACTTGCAGGACCTGTGTGAGGTCATAACCATGTGACCAGAAGGGGCGGGGCCTCAGCCAACAAAAATGTTGCTTCCTGGTATCAGCTTTTTGGCTGAGGCCCCGCCCCTTCTGGTCACATGGGTATGACCTCACCACAGATCCTGCTAGGTCGTTTGTATAATACTTAGAATTAGCATAACAGGGGGAGGGGATAATGAATATCCCCCAGATATTATCTGCTCCTCAGCTGCTGTCACTCAAGAAGCTGACGATTTTTATAAACTTTAGGTTTTGAAATCCAAGAAAGTAAACATCCGAGCTGACACCTACAGGTATGTATAGAATCAGCCTGATAGTGCCAGTAAAGCACCGGCTATATGTTATATAGGAAAATCCTGATAATTGGTGCTTTAAAGGGAACCTATCAGCAGAAACTTTGCCCTAAACATAAAAGTTTCCCCTTCTGCAGCTCCTGGGCTGCATTCTAGCGAGGTTCCTATAGTTATTCTGCCCCCTTTTAGATCAAAATAAATAGTTTATAAAGTGGTACCTTTTCAGTTTGAAAATCTTGTTAATTCTACCACGGGGGCGGGCTGTCTGTTGTCCGTTACTGTCCCTCCTGCTGCTTTAGGCCGTCCCCCAACGATCATTTACATACCTCAGGACGCCGCCCAGTGCGTCCGAGTCTTGCGCATGCACCGTGCCACTGTAGCGGGACTGTGCACAGTGGGACTGCTGGTGACGTTGCGCAGGCACGAGACTATGGGCGGCGCTGTGATTTTCATCAGCAAGCTCCCACCCATAATCTCGTGCCCGCGCTTTCCCCTCTGCCTCCACCGTTCTGTGCATGCCCTGGCCAGATGACCCAACGTCACCTCTTTCCCATCTAGCCCTGGAGCAGGAAATAGATGGGAGGAGCAGCACACCATCGATCATCTGGTCATCTGGCCAGGGCATGCACAGAACGGTGGATGCAGAGGGGAAAGCGCGGGCACGAGATTATGGGTGGGAGCTTGCTGATGAAAATCACAGCGCCGCCCATAATCTTGTGCCTGCGCAACGTCACCAGCCGTCCCACTGTGCACAGTCCCGCTACAATGGCACGGTGCATGCGCAAGACCTCGGACGCACTGGGCGGCGTCCTGAGGTATGTAAATGATCGTTGGGGGACGGCCTAAAGCGGCAGGAGGGACAGTAACGGACAACAGACAGCCCGTCCCCGTGTACCATTAACAAGATTTTCAAACTGAAAGGTACCACTTTATAAACTATTTATTTTGATCTAAAAGGGGGCAGAATAACTATAGGAACCTTGCTAGAATGCAGCCCAGGAGCTGCAGAAGGGGAAACTTTTATGTTTAGGGCAAAGTTTCTGCTGACAGGTTCCCTTTAAAAGGATTTTCTTGGTCTAATAAATTGAATAGGAGGTAATGCACAGTGGGGAGCTCTGCTCTTCTGCTCCGTGCAGTGTGTACATCCACCCAGGGCTGATAACAGCCGATCCTGCAGGTCCTGAGAGTCTGACTCCAGCAACCTGAACAAGGTCCCGGTATTATGTAGCAGACATCCCCCTTAGATGGAACCGGTCACATATAAAGCTATCTGATCTCTTGTATCTCATATCAAAAATACTATTTGGAAGGTGCATAGCCGTTGAACTGATAGTGCAGGACTTTTTTGGGGGCGGAGGACTTTATTCCTCCCGGGAGTCACTAGCTTTCAACAATACAGGCTTGCCTGTAATCTCCGCTCTGTACATAGTGAGCGGTGGCTGTAATCACGGCCCGGCACTGACTGACAGTCGGCTGTAGGCCATCCCACTCAGACCAATGTTAACCTATGTGCCAGCACCCATGAGCGATTATTTTCTCAGCCCTAATCGGGCCGAGAAAACAATTGCAGCATGATGCGACTGTAATGCGAGTCCTTCTCTCTCACCCATTCAAGTGTCTGGGACGAGAGAAACATCGCACTGCACTCGCATTACACCGGTGTATCGTGAGTGCAGGGCGAGAATGGCAATAGCCGGCAACGGAGCAGAGAGGGAGATAAATCCCCCCCCTCCCCTCCTCAGCACTGGCCCGCCCCTCCTCAGCGCTGGCCCGCCCCTCCTCAGTGCTGGCCCGCCCCTCCTCAGTGCTGGCCCGCCCCTCCTCAGTGCTGGCCCGCCCTTCCTCAGTGCTGGCCCGCCCCCCGCAGCTGAGGTCCGCTCGCATGATCGGACCTCAGTCGCAGTGACACTCGCATGACACTCGTCTCCTGCTGTGCTGCCAGCGTGAGCCGAGTGTCATGCGAGGATGGCAGTACTCCCCGTGTGGCCCCGGCTGTACACTGATGCATGGCAGAGCCGGCTGTAATTTTGGGTGTACATACGCTGCTGACTGTGTACAGCGAAAAGACCGTACCCGCGGCCAATCCCAGAAGGATTAAAATTAATTCTCCCCTGAAATCCCGCACTCTCACAGCGGCCGCGCACCTCATAACGCTATTTACTTGCAGGTTAACCTCATATGCGACTTGACAGGTTCCCTTTTAATTATCAAATCTGTTACACGTTAAGAAAGCTTATGGTAAAGCTGCCCCGATGCAGACGACAACCACCCAGACATGTAGAGGTGAATGGGCAGAGGGGGGCCCATAGTTGTGTCACTTCTTTTTTTTTTTATCAAAAGTGGACCCCAGTTTCAATTATGGCTCACAGTTAAATGGTCTCCTGCCAAGTGATGGAGGTAAAGCAAGGTGCGTCCTGCCACCATCAGGAGCGCTGGAGGCTGGTGCTATAAGGGTTGTGTGATCTCCTACGTACACTTATTTACATAGGTATGCAGTCATTAGCAGATTACTCTGGGTGGCTCTGATGTAATTTGATAAATTGATTAAATTTCTTGGGCTATTTATACCGACCCATTTCAGGCTTGTAATAAGCAATGATCAAATATATTCTAGTCATTTGGTGCTGATTTACTGCCCTAAGTATATATAGGCCAAGGAGCAGAAATGGGGACACAGCGTTTTCTAATACAGTTGTTCTGTCTCCATATAGTGTCCTCACACTCAGTATCACATCTCCTGTTTATAAGGTCCGATATTCTGCCGACAGCAAAGGTGCGAGCGATCCGATCTCCTGACCAACGGGCAGTTTTCTTGTTCAGCGGATGACGTTTGGCATGTTTATACCGGCAGATTATCGGCTCTTATTTCTTTGGACATGGCAGGTTGAGTGGGGGGATATATCGCTGCCCTCTGGATTGGACACACTTTGGGCAGCCCCCCACCAGCCGTTGGCGTTCCTCTGTGGTCCCCTCCTCTCGGTGCAGGCAGATAACGTTGGATAACACTTGACCCAGATCTGGAGACAGGTCGACTTACAAGCCAGTTTGTACATGGACAGATGATAATCTAGCGCTGTTCTTCTATACTGTGAATGCGTCTCTCAGATTCTCCCTCTGAAGATATTTCGTTGCCCGAGGCGCAGGCAGTGTGCAAGGATCCTCCGATGTCAGGAAGCCGGTGGAAAAATAGACATAAATAGAGGAATCTTTATGAAAAGCAAAGTTCCACATTAAGCTGGTGTCACACTAAACGACAGCGACAACGACGTCGCTGTTACGTCACCATTTTCGGTGACGTAACAGCGACCTTGTAAGTCGCTGTTATGATCGCTGCTTAGCTGTCAAACACAGCAGAAGCAGCGATCATAAGGTCGCTGTGCTACATGTTCAGAGAGCAGGGAGCCGCGCTTAGCGCTGGCTCCTTGCTCTCCTGCAGCACACATCGGGTTAATTAACCCGATGTGTGCTGCAGCTACATGTCACAGTTCAGAGAGCAGGGAGCCGCGCTTAGCGCTGGCTCCTTGCTCTCCTGCAGCACACATCGGGTTAATTAACCCGATGTGTGCTGCAGCTACATGTCACAGTTCAGAGAGCAGGGAGCCGCGCTTAGCGCTGGCTCCTTGCTCTCCTGCAGCACACATCGGGTTAATTAACCCGATGTGTGCTGCAGCTACATGTCACAGTTCAGAGAGCAGGGAGCCGCGCTTAGCGCTGGCTCCTTGCTCTCCTTGCTACAGTATGCATCGGGTTAATTACCCGATGCATACTGCAGCCACATGTCACAGTGCAGGAGCCGGCACTGGCAGCAAGAGCGGAGGCTGGTAACCAGCGTAAACATCGGGTAACCAGGGAAAGGTCTTCCCTTGGTTACCCGATGTTTACGCTGGTTACAGCTTACTGCAGCTGCCAGTGCCGGCTCCTGCTCGCTTCATTTCGTCGCTCTCTCGCTGTCACACACAGCGATGTGTGTGTCACAGCGGGAGAGTGACGACCAAAAAATGAAGCTGGACATTCAGCAACGACCGGCGACCTCACAGCAGGGGCCAGGTCGTTGCTGGATGTCACACACAGCGACAGCGACGGGACGTCGCTGCAACGTCACAGAAAATGGTGAGGTAGCAGCGACGTCGTTGTCGTCGTCGTTATGTGTGACACCAGCTTTAGTGTCCTCTTTGTGTTAGGGATTGGTATCCGCAGTCATGCGTGGCACCTGTTCTGCTGATGCCACCAGAGATTTGATTCCTCAGTCTTCCCACTGTTAATTATGTAGGTGATTGATATATATTGGGGCTTTGCTTGTGTTGCAGATCGCAAAGGATACATGACTGACAGTAGTGTGGCCAAAACCATGCAGTAATTGGCCATCGCTGTGGAAGGAGCTTTGGCCGTATGTGGCCATCTCCCAATATGTTTATCAAATAGATCCGAAGAACAACGTTACCATAAAGGATCCCGGTATGTTTCCTCCACCACTGAGTACTGAGGGCGGGCACTCAACTTTCCTCTTGAGATTTGACTAGAAAAAACTTAAAGGGGTTTTCTAGAGATCGATCTTAAAGAGGACCAACCACCAGGATTTTCCTATATAAACTAAAGCCAGTGCTATACTGGCACTATCATGCTGATTCTATACATACCGTTAGTTGTGAGATTGGATGTAGAGTTTCTGAAATATAGGCGGGAAGGTGCGTGGTCACAACTCAAGTGGAGAACAGCTTATCGGAGGATGCGATTAGCTGCAGTAGAGGACACCATGCCAGCGCCAGGACACCGTGCCAAGACAGCAGGTATGATTCATCTCATCGTCCCGCAGGTATGTTCATATGGATTCCCTGCCTCTTCTGCAGCTACTCGCATCCTCCGATCAGCTGTCCTCCACTTCTGATGTCCCCGCGGTCACAACGAGAGCAGAAGATGTGAGTGCGCATGCGCCACCCTCTCGGCTGTAAGAAAGAATAGCAAGGGGTCACACGATCTTCACAAGGAAGGCGCCCGAGATAAGTGCTACGCGCAATGTCATCTTAGTGAAGAAATTAGTAAATAGTAAAATTAGCATAAATAACAGAGAGGGAGGAACAACCGGCAGGGGGGCGGGAATCACTATGAATACCCACCAGATATTATCTGCTCCTCAGCTGATGCCACTCAAGAAGCTGCTGATTTTATAGACTTTACTTTCTTGGATTTCAAAACCTAAACATCGGAGCTATTACAGGTCTGTATAGAATCAGCCTGATAGAGCCAGCATAACATTGGCTTTATGTTATATAGGAAACTCCTGGCGATTGGTCCCCTTAACCTGAGCCATGTGGACCCAGTTTATTGTGCAGCATTTCTTAGCTAATTTGGACAAGAATTCTCGCTTAAAGGGAACCTGTCACCAGATTTTTTCCTATTAAACCAAAAATATCACCTTCTGCAGCTCCTGGGCTGCATTCTAGTAAGGTTCACCTTGTTGCTGGCCCCCTTTTGACCTCCAAACTATCCCTCTCGCGCGCCAGTGATGTATTTGCGCAGGCTCGAGATTATGGGAGGCGCTGTGCATGATTTCACCAGTGTCATCCTAGTACCCGCCCATAATCTTGCTCCTGCGCAAATACATCACCGGCACGGCACGTGAGAGGGATAGTTTCTGCTCAGGCCCACGAAAGTGGCCTCTGCGTGAGACTTCAGCATCCGCGTGGAGGATGACGGGGCCATAGTCATCCATGCAAATCAAGACTGGGGGACGGCAAACAGCGGCAGGAGGGGGGACAGATGGCGAAATAGAGCCCGCCCATCTGGCCAGCCAAACTAATTTGCATACAAAAAGATAATATTTTATAAAGTTCTTTTGGAGGTCTGAAAAGGGGGCACCTTCCTAGAATGCAGCCCAGGAGCTGCAGAAGGTGAGATTTTTGGTTTAATAGGGAAAAATCTGGTGACAGGTTCCCTTTGAGACCCGTGCTCCTGTTTGGGGGGAGTTATCTACAGTACCAGCGCTTGTCTGTAGCTATATCATGTGTGACAAGCTCTAACATTTTTGTTATCAACCCTCACTGTGCTGTGACTGAGGAAGGTGCCGCACCCCGGCCACATCGGAGTAATTGTGCTCGGATAATGCAGTCTTTTCTTAGCATTGTCGTTCCAGTTTGACTGGGTTAGAGGTTCTTGTCACAAGGTTGTACGCTGGTCTCTGCTGCGCTACGTCTGATCTATATTTAAATGGAATCTGTCACCAGGATTTTTGATGGATAATCTGAGAGCAGCATAATGTAGGGGCAGAGACTTTGATTCCAGTGATGTGTCACTCACTGGGCTGCTTGCTGTAGTTTTATAAGCATCACTAAAGGACTAGTAAACCCGCTGCCATGAAGTCCTCCACATTCATGAGCTCTATATAACCCCGCCCTCAACACTAATTGGCAGCTTTCTGCCTATGCACAGTGTACACAAAAAGCTGCTAATCAGAGGTGTGGGAGGTTTACACAGAGCTCAGTATTCAGACAACTGATAGATCTGCAGCAGAAAAAATGGATTTTATCAAAACTGCAGCATACAGCCCAGTAAGTGACACATCGCTGGAATCTGAATCTCCTCTCTTATATTATGCTGTTGTCAGATTACATAACAAAAACCTGCTGTCAGATTCCCATTATACATCCACCAGTCAGCAGTCATCAGTGCTGCATTATGTAGCCGGCCAATACTGCAGAGACTAGTTTGATGTCATTTGATTTCTGAGTTCTGCGGCCAACATTACAGTGGTCGTCGGCCATATCTGTGTCTGTCCATACTCCGGCCTGCTGCTGTGGTGGCAGCGTGTCCTGTAGCGCTGGTGACATCCTGGAGCAGATTCCTCTCCAGCAGCTGCAGGACTCCCGGTGTTTGCTATCCCGGCCGCTCACCGCCGCACACTGACTTCTCTATTTGCCGTGCTTTCTTGTAGCTGTCAGGGTAAGGACACACATTACATGGCGGCAGCTGGACTTTGAGCTTCCAGAAAACTGTTTTGCAAATTTTTACTCAAGGGCCTTTACTGATATATTTGGTTTGAAAAGACTGTACATAATCCTTACATTATACCATCTGCTCCTTTCTCTACCAGATTGTCCTTTAAATTAGCTTACACCCATGGGAATATCATTTACATATTTTTATCTGTACTAGAGGGAAGCAAGAGGATCATTAAGAGAATCAGACTGTAGACCGAAATTCTGAGATGATCTACTAATACTGATATAGTGCGTCCAAGGCGTGTGCTGCGCCCCAATCCTGCGCTGTGCCCAGGGCGTGCACCGTGCCCCGATCCTGCGCTGTGCCCAGGGCATGCACCGTGCCCCGATCCTGCGCTGTACCCAGGGTGTGCACCGTGCCCCGATCCTGCGCTGTGCCCAGGGTGTGCACCGTGCCCCGATCCTGCGCTGTGCCCAGGGTGTGCACCGTGCCCCGAGCCTGCGCTGTGCCCAGGGTGTGCACCGTGCCCCGAGCCTGCGCTGTGCCCAGGGTGTGCCCCGAGCCTGCGCTGTGCCCAGGGTGTGCCCCGAGCCTGCGCTGTGCCCAGGGTGTGCCCCGAGCCTGCGCTGTGCCCAGGGTGTGCCCCGAGCCTGCGCTGTGCCCAGGGTGTGCCCCGAACCTGCGCTGTGCCCAGGGTGTGCCCCGAGCCTGCGCCCAGATCTTGCACCTTACCCAGGGTGTTCGGCGTACCCAGAGCCTGCGCCCTTCCCAGAGCCCGCACCGTGCCCAGGGACACAATCTGTCATGTCATCTCTGGAGGACTGTTAGTTGAGGAGGATGCTATTTTACAGAATGCAGATCTTTACTGTTCCCTGTTTGCAAGTTTGGTATACGCTTCTGTGCAATCATCTTCTACACTGAACACTAGATCCATGGCGCTGTGGCAGCTCCGCGGAGAGACTTCATCAGCCGCTAATGCATCTTCCTGAGCTGCGGTGTCATCACTTGGTAAGTGCAGCCTCCAGCGGAGGTCAGGAGGATCAGTGACTTCAGCCTCTCACTAGTTACTGTTATGGGGTCACCGGTTGCGCTGTGCAGCTCCATAGTGCCGCTTGTGCTGACGTTGACTTCAGTGGTCTGATCTCATTATGCTTAATGTAGTAGTCTTTTGTACCTCACATCCGGCTTATTATATTCCTCGTCACCAGGGCAGAAGGGGCCAGTTTTTGCTCTTTTATTCCCACTGCTCCGAAGTATGCATGTTTTGTTTTGTTAGTTTTTTTGTTTTTAAACCCACCAAATGGCTCCAGAGATATGGGTCTTTTTTTATTTAGTGCAAATTTGTATGGGCTTTACCAAAGGGGTTGGCTTAGTCCAAAGCAACACCCCTAGGAAAACCCATGAGCCACACCCCTTTGTAAAGACTGAAAAATAGCACTAAGATATAACAGCCCATATCTCTGGAACCGTATATGGGGGTTTAAAAATAATAAAGTAAGAGCTCAAGCGGCCACTGCCGACTGGTGACAGGTTGCCTTTAAGATGAATGTTGTTTTCTTCCCATACACATAATGGTCAGGCTAATGCCTTGTTGTTAAGCTTGGTGCAGCCACGTGTCCGGAGACCTCTCTGGAAAGAAAAGGCTCCTTTACAGAGGAGGGTATGTTACTAAGAGGGTGAAACACAGACCCCTTTGTTCTTGCCTCTTGTTACTAACAGATTAGTTGCGGAGCGGCATCATGTGAGATCGCACAGCTGGAAGACACATTACTGCAGAAAGTGAGGAGAATCGCTGTGACCGGTGACTGCGGGCCTCCATGTCTTCCCCAACAGCAGACTGCGCCTCCTGGAAGCTTTCTGCAGGGTTTCCTGGCGTGCCATCAGGGGCGGTGACGTCCTGTACCACATTTGCTCCTCACCTCTGGGCAGTTATGTTTCCAGGACAATCAGTAGTGTCTTCACTGCGTTTCCAATGACAGGTGGGAGTTGGGCTGTGTGCACACAGGGGGCAGCAAAACCTGATGTCTTTGCTGTAAAAAAGAAAAAAAAAAAAAAAGACAACAACCCCCCCCCCCCCCGCTTTTTTTATTGTTTTAATAATAATAATAATAACTTTATTCATTTATATCGTGCTATTAATTCCACAGCTCTTTACATACATTGGCAACACTGTCCCCATTGGGGCTCACAATCTAGGTTCCCTATCTGTATGTCTTTGGAGTGTGGGAGGAAACCGAAGAACCCGGAGGAAACCCACGTAAACACAGGGAGAACATACAATCTCCTTGCAGATGGTGTCCTTGGTGGGATTTGAACACAGGACCCCAGCGCTGCAAGACTGCAGTGCTAACCACTGAGCCACCGTGCCTGTGTGTCTTTTGTCTACCGTACAGGTTTAAAAATAGTTTCTTTAACCAAAGATGTACGAAAAAACACAATGCTGCATTTTTTCACCCTTATTGCTTTCAATGATGAAAAAAAGCAGCAAAAATGCTGAAAAAATTGATATGCCGCTTCTTAGAGAAACGCAGCAGTCAGGTACAAAAAGCAAGTGTGTGTGTCTATGTGCAGGAGATTTCTGGAAAATCATAGGATTTGCTGGTAATGTAAAAAGCAGCTTTTTATTAGCATGTATTTGCATAAAACCAGTGGGAAAAACACACAAAAAATGCCCTTTGTGAACATAGCCTAACTTATCTTTTCCCTCTAGTGATCATGTTTTCAGGTTTGGTTTTTTTTGCCATGTAACATACCCTGTTTCCCTGAAAATAAGCCCTAGCAGGATTTTTGGCGCTTTTAAGTATACTTAAAATATAAGCCCTATTCCAAAAATAAACCCTCGTTGCGGTTCCAGAAGGAAGTGTCTAAGCAGCTAAAAAAGTCAAAAGAATACAACAGGACTCTTCATCAAAGAAAGCAGACATCCCTAAAGGAAAGCGGACACCACCAAAAGAAAGCAAACACCCCACTCTCCCACCCCCCCAAAAAAAATTACACTCACCAAGACCCTAAGTGCCGACGGGGGATGGGCTCTCAAACACAGATCTGCATCGCTGTGAGGTCCCTCGCTCTCACAAACTGATCACGTACCAGTATCAGGCTATGTGCGCACGTTGCGTAAATTCATGCAGTTACGCTGCGCTTTGCAGCGCAGCGTAACTGCATGCGTCCTGCGTCCCCTGCACAGTCTATGGAGATTGTGCAGGGGCCGTGCGCACGTGGCGTCTCAGAGCGCAGCGCTTCGGCTACTGCCGAAGCGCTGCGCAAAAAGAAGTGACATGTCACTTCTTTCCTGCGCTTTGCCGGCAGCTCCTGCTCTGTCTATGGGAGGAGCTGCAGGCAGAGCGCATGGAATCGGCGCTCACTACGGACATTTCTGCAGCGATCTAAAGCGCACATGTGCTCTTCAGATCGCTGCAGAAATTTCTGCAGTGAAGTACGCAACGTGCGCACATAGCCTTACTCCGTGCGAGTGATACTGCTTCCAGTGACCAAGGGAGCCAACTACTGTAGAACACGGGGACCTGAAAGCGATGCAGATTTGTATGTGAGAGCCCATTCACTTGCCAACTCTAATTGTTTGGGGTCTGGTAAATGCAATTCTTTTATGTGGTGTCTGCTTTCTTTTGAAGGTAAACTTAGCAGAACAAAGAGAATAATACATTTAAGCAGGTAATTTAAAGGGAACCTGTTAACAGATTTGTCAACTATAAGCTGCGGCCCCCACCACTGAGTTCTTATATGGGCGGCACGGTGGCTCAGTGGTTAGCACTGCAGTCTTGCAGCGCTGGGGTCCTGGGTTCTAGTCCCACTAAGGACACCATCTGCAAGGAGTTTGTATGTTCTCCCCGTGTTTGCGTGGGTTTCCTCCGGGTTCTCCGGTTTCCTCCCACACTCCAAAGACATACTGATAGGGCATTTAGATTGTGAGCTCCAATGGGGACAGTGTTGCCAATGTATGTAAAATGCTGTGGAATTAATAGCGCTATATAAATGAATAAAATTATTAATAATGATAATGTATACAGCATTCTAGAATACTAAATACTAAGAGCCCAGGCCGCTGTGTAGAACGTAAAAACACTTTTATTATACTCCAAGGGGCGGGGCGGTCCGGTCTGATGGGTGTCGCTACTCTCCGGTCCGGCACATGCTCTCTGCGGTGATCTCATCCTCCTTTCTTATAAGGCCCATGTGCATGACATCCTACGTCATCCACACTGGCCGGCATTGAGGTCCTGCGCAGGCGCACTGTGATCTGCCCTGCTCCCTATCGCATCTTTTGAAGCAAAACCTAATATAAGACCTGGTCTTATTTTTGGGCAAACGCGGTATTTTATATTCCTTACTTGCCCAGCAGTATTTCAAGGAATCTGCTCTGTGTGCAAGACCTAAAGCCGTTTGTGAGAAATTACCCGGCAGTGGGAATCCGGTGAGGCTCATCTAGATGAAGCCTGTGCTCGCTTTTTCCACTTTTGCCATTAACACCTGCTAGACATTAGTTGGGTGCACAGCACGCCTCTGGTATCCCATGATAGGGCTGTCAGTCATATTCACATCTGAGCGATGGAGTCTGGTAACACTGCGCAAGGGTAAAGGGCCCCATACACATTACACCTAAGTTGTACTAACCTGCCGATCGCTCCTGGGCATGGAGGAGCCGTAGGAGATAACCATAGGCTGAATGATTATTTAGGCTACCTAAGTGTTTATGGGGCCATAAGAATTCACAGGATAATAATGTTGGAGATTTTCCATGCAGACGTACTCAGGTAAAATCCACACCAAAATACAATGTCAGGATATCCCTGTGGTGTCCGGCTGCAGAAGGTCGCGGCATCTGGCTGCACAAACTGCTTCTTGATATTCCATTCCTTATTCCTTGATGTGAATGGAGTTCTATGTATCGTCTGTGTTAGGGTTAACGCTTTCCCCTTTGTACCCTGCGGATATCTTGGCAGCTCAGCTGTAAATCCTTCTCCCCACTCCCTGTGTGTATACATACTTTGCTGTATGTTGCTGTCATTCTCCCAAAGTCACCTTGCAGATATATTGTCCGTTTGTATTGCCCTGTTTGTGTTCCCCGTGTGTTTCTTAGGTCTTAGTGGAGGTGACTAGTGCTCATCCTTTCCAGTCACTACCTACACCCAATTTCAGGGTTAGGCAGGGCTTAGGTGTCCTGATCGGCGTATAAGTGCGGCACTTATCTAGGGATGTCAGGGGAGGTAGGGTCCATTGATGGGATATACCAGGGGTCACAATCTTCCCCCTTCCTCTCTCCCCCCCCCCCCCCCCCTTTGCTATTCATCTGGTACCCATATCTAATGTGACATAAGGCTACTGTTGATCTTGCCATGTATATGCAATATTTCCAATGTACAATCTACATGCTCTTATAGTCCCTCTCATTCCTCTAATGGGGTATTTACACCTGACGACTAAATAATTCCTTTAACAGTTTTTTTTCTCCCTAACAGTGAAAGGAAAAGATCAAGACAAGCCAGAAGTGAAGATTGTAAGAGGTAACGCTAATTATTTCACTATTTAAGGCTGCGTGCCCACGATCAGTGTTTGCAGCATTTTGGGTGCAGCATGCTTCAGCTGCGTCTAAAACGCTGCATTGTACAGTACAAGCACAGAGGGCACTGTACTGTTTTTTTCCACAGCAAACACTGACCTGTGGTTCGGCTTTCCAAACCGCAGCATGTCAATTGTTTGCTGTGGATTCGCATGCGTCTTCCGTAGGGAGAACACAAGCGAGAGACCGCAGTGCACCGAACCCTGATCATGGGTACTGTCTCCTGTGGTCTCCTGCGGAGGAGACGCGTGGCCCCGTAGATCAGGACCCGCAGCTTCCAGGACGCAGTGAGTCCAGATCGTGGGCACTGGGCACATACCCTAAGGGGGTATTAAATAGATAAGTGTGCCCTCTCCTACCCTGGTGGATCGGGGCTTGCACTGTTTCATTGTAATCCTGAGTTTAAACCTAACACCTACAAGGACTTAGTATGTTCTTCCCGTGTTCATAAAGGTTTCCTACAAATACTTCAGTCTTGTCTTACACTTTAAAAGACTTGATGATTGGGACCTTATATTGTGAACCCCAATGGGGACAGTGATGATCATAGTAGATTATTAAGCTAAATGCACCAGTCGTTCATGACTTGCACCATATTTTTGTGTTTCAGAGCACATATACAATTTAGCCCAAAGCTCTGTATTCAAAAAGCCGGCAATGTCAGTATATTATTAAAGGGAACCTGTCAGGTCGAATATGCACCTAGAACCACGAGCAGTTCTGGGTGCATATTGCTAATCCCTGCCGAACCGTCCCTGTATACACTAGCATAGATAAAGAGATCTTTAGAAAAAGTATTTCTAAAGATCATTTATTGTATGCTAATGAACTCTGGTACTAGTCCCAAGGGCGTTGCTTCCCTTGCTAGTTGGCCCCATTAGTATGTTAGTACACTCCTGTGGGCATACTATCATGCTAATGAATGTGCAGCAAATAAGGAATAACGTTTGGAACACCATTCTAAGTCTGAACTGGGTGCAAAAACCTAAAAAAACATCACTATGGGGAGATAAGGTATGCACACCAGTGACTATGTAAGGGGAATACATGAAATAGCAGAAACTGCTGTGTGAATACTGACTTGAAAAATCCAATAGCTATATGCAAGAGTGAAAATGTGAAAAAATGGAATCTGCATTACTGCCATGAACATATGAATCAAGAGAAATTTAGCTACTGAATTGATTGTTTTTTAGGTTTTTGCACCCAGTTCAGACTTAGAATGGTGTTCCAAACGTTATTCCTTATTTGTTAGTAGTTTTTCGTTTGTGAACCCTCCCCAACCACACCTATTGCCAATCCATATCATACGTATATATAGCCTGGGTCTCAGCTTCCCATACACGGTAAGTTTTTTTTAACTGCATGAGAGGACACACACAAGCTAGGGACCCCAACGTAGAGAAATACTTTGGCGTAGTGTTGGGGCTCTATTGCATTGATCAATTCAGTAGCTAAATTTCTCTTGATTCATATGTTCATGGCAGTAATGCAGATTCCATTTTTTCACATTTTCACTCTTGCATATAGCTATTGGATTTTTCAAGTCAGTATTCACACAGCAGTTTCTGCTATTCCATGTATTCCCCTTACATAGTCACTGGTGTGCATACCTTATCTCCCCATAATAAATGTGCAGCGTCACAGGATGATCTCACTCACCTCTTCGGCTGCCATCGCGTCCAACGCTGGATTTCGGCTAAGTGCGCATGACCCCGGAATTTGACCCAAACTGCGCACTGAGCTGAAATCCAGCGTCTGACGCTATGGCAGCCGAAGAGGTGAGTGAGATCATCCTCTGACGATGCATATTCATTAGCATGATATCACACCCACAGGAGTGTACGAACATACTAATGGGGCTGTCTTGCTAAATTCTCCTAAAAAGGGGCTGAAAGCCCGTACTTACGAAGCGCTCACTGATATCCTAATCAGGCACGAATACTAAGATTCTTTATAGCAAGATACTATTTATTTTAATAGCACATCAATAATCAATGATACATAGGCATTAGAACTACTTTATAGTCATAGAATCTTATACAATAACAAAAAATATGCATCAACATTACCGTATGTTGTAGCACTTCCTTCTTCATCGGAGGGACTCGATTAGTGAGAAGGAAAACAACCCGGTCTCTGCATCACAGGAGCGGTGCGTCCACTTGAGCGTCCTGGAAATGTCCCTAATCTCACTAAGCGAGTCCTGTATTTTTATAGGAAACTTTGTACGTTGTGTGCACTGAGTATTACAATTGGTAACCAGCATGTGATTGCTGAGTCATGGTAATGTAACTTGACTACACACTGCTGTGGGCACCAGTAGCTTCCTGCACATTTTGCCAGATGACCACTGGCTGACCACTAAATTCCTGCATATATGGCAATGAGCCGTGAATGTTACATCACCAGCTTCCTGCCATGTTTTTAACTAACCACGATTTCCTGCATATGTGGAACTGTAAAGTTTCCTTCCTCATAATAGTGGTTTGTTCAAGACCTGCTAACACGTATGCTTGGTCATGGTGAAATAGGTTCAATCAGAGGACACCTCTTTTGATACTGAGTTTTGGATGGATCAAATAATACCTGTGATCACTATCATTTGATTAGGATCCCTATCTAATCACACTCATTGTTCAGTCATATCACATTGGTATCACAGGGGCCAACTAGCAAGGGAAGCAACGCCCTTGGGACAAGTCCCCTTGCTCATTAACATACGATAAATGATCTTTAGAAATACTTTTTCTAAAGATCTCTTTATCTATGCTAGTTTGTACAGGGACGGTTAGGCAGGGATTAGCAATATGCACCTTCTGGGTGCAACTTTTGGACCAATTGAAGGCAGCTCTGAAGGCCTAAAGGCGCGGCAAGCTGTCCAAAGGAATCTTGTTCCTGCAAGACAACGCTTCCGCTCACACTACACAAGCGGCCACAGCAAAACTGGCAGCGCTGGGCTTCCAGATGGTTGACCACACATCTTATTCACCAGATCTAGCTCAGTCCTTCTATCATCTGTTTCCAAACCTGAAGAAACACCTCAAGGGTACCAAATTTCACACCATTTCTGGTCCCATGGCTGCTACAGGTGCCTGGTTTGAGGCACGACCGAAATCCTTTTTGCTAGGCTTACAGAACTTGGAATATTGATGTAAGAAGTGTGTTGACATCAGTGGAGAGTATGTGGAATAAATGTAAAGTTTCATCATCCTATCTCGTTTCTTTCTGAGTAAAGCCAAAGACTTATCAGCAGCCCCTTGTATTTATTTAGTTTTTAATGTCATAGATGTATAACTTTTTATAACACTTATTTACAGTTATATTTTTTTCTTCTCTCTCTTAGAAATTAAATCTACACCAGTACATTCCCCATCAAGAAGTCCAAAAAATCATGCCTTGCTGGAGGCTGCTGGACCAAGCCATGTGGCTATCAATGCCATATCGGCCAATATGGACTCGTACTCAAGTAGTCGGACTGCTGCACTTAAAAAGCAGCCAATTCACATGGAAGCCACACATTTTGGAGACCTTGGTAAGAGATGGATTTCGTCCGACCCCCATCTATGCACATGTATGTACTCTCAATGGACGGGGGGGGGGGAATTAGGCTGCTGTCACAACAAACGATCGGACATATTGAAATCCAACATGTTTGACCCCTTTCTTGACCATAAAATTTGCTATTGGGGGAAAGTCAAGACCTTCCTATACACATTGGATAGTCAGTCTGTCTCCCCAAATTTGGTGTAAATGACACACTTATGTAATGTATATGGCCATCTTAAAAAGGCTTTTACATTCTTTAAACAGGTTTGAGTTGCGTTTTTATGTTCTCCCCTATCCATAGATTAGGGAACAACTTACTGAT
Organism: Anomaloglossus baeobatrachus; assembly: GCF_048569485.1. Taxonomy (NCBI): domain Eukaryota; kingdom Metazoa; phylum Chordata; class Amphibia; order Anura; family Aromobatidae; genus Anomaloglossus; species Anomaloglossus baeobatrachus. The sequence goes on along the minus strand of NC_134354.1, from coordinate 94,150,989 downwards.
TGCTTTGTGATTTACCCCTGTGTATACAGCATTTGCCTATATCCAGCAGTCCCACAGAAAATGTTCCCCTCGGCTGTGTTTTTAGGATTGCTGGTGCTGTCGGCAGCCTGATCCTTATGCCGGCGTCACATGGTACGATATATCTGGCGATATGTCGTCGGGGGTCACGTCGTTAGTGATGCACATCTGGCATCGTCAGAGATATCGTACCGTGTGACACCTCCGAACGACTGTGAACGAGCAAAAATACTCACCTTACCGTTGCTCATTGACGCGCCGTTCATTTTCAAAATGTTGGTCCTCCTTCTGTGCTCCGGTTGTTCATCGTTCCCGTGGCAGCACACATCACTCCGTGTGACACCCCGGGAACGATGAACAACTTACCTGCGTCCCGCCGGCAATGCGGAAGGAAGGAGGTGGGCGGGATGTTACGTCCCGCTCATCTCCTCCGCTCCGCTTCTATTGGCCGGCTGCCGTGTGACGTCGCTTTGACGCCGAACGTCCCTCCCCCTTCAGAAAGTGGATGTTCGCTGCCCACAGCGAGGTCACTCGGGAGGTAAGTGCGTGTGACGGGGTTAACGACTTTGTGCGCCACGGGCAACAAATTGCCCGTGACACACAAACGACGGGGGCGGGTACGATCACTCGTGTGATCGCACGATAGATCGTCCAGTGTGACGGCAGCATCTGCCAGTAAGTTATCTCCTACCCAATAATTAGGGCATAACTTATAGACTTGGTAAAACCATTAAAAATTTGGCCGTAATGGGTTTCACGCAGAATGGAATAAATATGGTGCCTCTGATATAATTCAGACTGCAGCCATCCTAGGCGCGTGTCAGGACATCTGCATGCTGAGGAGACAGAGCTCGATATCTATCTCCGCTGTCAGTGGTGCTGACATGAGACGGGATAAATCTGTTCACTGAGCACATCTGGAGAGGAGAGGGTTTCTCCAGCTTCAGTGCTCAGACAACGTGAAGACTTATTTTGTATCATATCAGCTCCTCTCCTCAGGTGCGAGAGGTGTATGTGTTTATGATGGCAGCTCCTCGGACAGTCGAGATACCTCTCAAGCTCTCTCTCTCCATCTTGAAGACGTCCTGGCACGTGACTATAAATGCTGCCGTTTGAATTATATCACAGATGTCATTTTTCTCATACTTTTGAAGAAATCCTTTAAAGAGAATCTGTCACCAGGTTTTTGCTCCCCCATCTGAGAGCAGCATAATGTAGGGACAGAGACCCTGATTCCAGTGATGTCACTTACTGAGCTGTTTGCTGTCATTTTGATAGATCAGAGAGAACGTTGATTTCTTTGTCGCTCCATTGGGAGACCCAGACAATTGGGGTGTATAGCTTCTGCCTCCGGAGGCCACACAAAGTATTACACTGAAAAAGTGTAACCCCTCCCCTCTGCCTATACACCCTCCCGTGGATCACGGGCTCCTCAGTTTTATGCTTTGTGTGGAAGGAGGCACACATCCACTCATGCATTCCCATTTTAGTCAGCAGCAGCTGCTGATTTTATCGGTTGGAAGAAAAGAGGGCCCCCACAGGGCCCCCGGCATGCTCCCTTCTCACCCCACTACGTCGGCGGTGCTGTTAAGGTTGAGGTACCCATTGCGGGTACAGAGGCTGGAGCCACATGCCGTTTTCCTTCACCATCCCTTAGAGGCTCTGGGAGAAGTGGGATCCTGACCGGTCGTCCATTTACTGGGACCGGGCTCCCTCCGCAGCCCCTGTGGGAATCTGCCGGACAGGAGTCTATGTATCCTCAGGGACAGGGCCCTGCATCTATAAGGTACTCTGTGTCCCCATGGGGACTGTGCATGGAGCGCTTGTTTCACGGACGCTGCAGCAGCTGCTGGTTTGTGAAGACCGGGACTTCCGCGCCGACCGAGCCTGTTTGTCGGCCGCGGTATTAAATTTAGTCCCCGGCTTCATTGCGGCCTAGTACCATAACTCCCGCCCCCGGGCCTGCCAGTCAGGGGTAAGGGCGGGACGGCCGACCTGACGTCGGCAGTGAGGGCTGGAGCATACTTTATGTTTCCTCCCCCCCCTCACTGATCACTGTGGGGCCCCAGATTCCCGCACTTTTCTAGTCGCCGCCCACGGCTCCCTCCTCCCCTGAGAGCTCCGGCAGCCATTTTTACACACATTCTGCCGGTGGAGGATTTTCAGGAACGAGCTCTGCAGCTCTGGGAGACCTAAGGCAGGGAATCTGGTGGACACACACTCCGCTTTGGGCGGTCGGTAAGCCACACCGGTCACCCGGTGCTGGTCCCCCTAGGGTGCCGGAATATATATATATGTATATATTTCTTTCTGTTCGGCCGGGTTGTTTACCTTTGGCTATATACCCTCAGTGATCTCTCTCCTAGGAGACAACAGCATGTCGTCCACAAGGAGCAAGGGCGCTAAGGCAAAGGGTTTTTTTGCAACCTGTACCTCTTGTGGGGCTATGTTACCTGCGGGTTCCACCTACCCTCACTGTGAGCAATGCTCAACCCCTGTTGCACTTGCTCAGCCGGAGCCTCGGTCACTAGTGGGCCCCTCGGCTCAGGCAGACCCTCCTGCTTCCACTGTCCAGGCGGCAGGGACAGAGTTTGCAGTTTTTGCTGAGAAACTCTCTGAGTCACTTTCACAATCCATGGCTCAGTCTATGGACAAATGGTCTGCCAAGCTACTAGAAGCCTTGCAGTCCAGACCGGTCCTTACACAGGCCCCGGGCACTGTTGGATCATCGCCTCCAGGCCCCTCTCGGTCTGCGCCGCAGCGCGCTCCCGGGGTGGCCCCTAGGTCTCACGTGGAGGACTCCTGCACGGACCACAGTCCCAGACCGGCTAAGCGGGCTCGCTGGGAATCTTCTCCGACTTCCTCACGCTGCTCGGGGTCTCAGCTTGAGGACTCTCTGGAGGACGAGGCGGACGTCGCAGCTCAGGGCTCTGACCCTGACGTTGCCCTCAATCTTGATACACCTGAGGGGGACGCCTTAGTAAATGATCTTATATCGTCCATCAACCAGGTGCTAGATCTTTCTCCCCCACCTCCACCTATAGAGGAGTCGGCTTCGCAGCAGGAGAAACACCAGTTTAGGTTTCCCAAACGTACACGCAGTGCGTTTTTCAATCACTCTAACTTCAGAGATGCTGTCCAGAAGCACAGAGCATTTCCGGACAAGCGCTTTACTAAGCGCCTTAATGACACACGTTACCCCTTCCCCTCTGACGTAGTTAAGGGTTGGGCTCAATGTCCCAAGGTGGATCCTCCAGTCTCTAGACTGGCGGCTAGATCTGTGGTATCGGTTGCAGATGGCTCATCGCTCAAGGATGCTACTGACAGGCAGATAGAGCTCCTGGTGAAATCCATCTATGAAGCCACAGGCGCGTCCTTTGCCCCGGCCTTTGCAGCCGTGTGGGCACTCCAAGCTATCTCAGCTTGTCTGTCTGAGATTAATGCGGTCACACGTACCTCTGCTCCGCAAGTTGCGTCCTTGACTTCTCAGGCGTCGGCTTTTTCGTCCTACGCCATGAACGCCGTCCTGGACTCTGCTAGCCGTACAGCGGTGGCATCCGCTAATTCTGTGGCAGTCCGCAGGGCCATGTGGCTACGCGAATGGAAGGCAGACTCTGCTTCCAAGAAGTTCTTAACCGGTTTGCCGTTTTCTGGCGACCGATTGTTTGGCGAACGATTGGATGAGATTATTAAGGAATCCAAGGGAAAGGACTCGTCCTTACCCCAGTCCAAACCGAAGAGACCTCAGCAACGGAAAATACAACCGAGGTTTCGGTCCTTTCGGCCCTCAGCCAAGTCCCAATCCTCTTCGTCCAACAGGCCAGAGAAAGGCCAGAGGAACTCCTATGCGTGGCGGTCTAAGTCACGCCCCCAAAAAAAACGCCGGAGGCACTGCCTCCAAGGCGGCCTCCTCATGACTTTCGGCCTCCCCGAACCGCATCCTCGGTCGGTGGCAGGCTCTCCCGCTTTTGCGACGCCTGGTGGCCACATGTCAAAGACCGATGGGTGAGAGACATTCTGTCTCACGGTTACAGGATAGAGTTCAGCTCTCGTCCTCCGACTCGCTTCTTCAGAACATCTCCGCCCCCCTCTCGGGCCGGCGCACTTTTTCAGGCTGTGGGCGTTCTGAAGACAGAAGGAGTGGTGATTCCCGTTCCCCCTCAGGAACATGGTCACGGCTTCTACTCCAACTTGTTCGTGGTGCCAAAGAAGGACGGATCATTCCGTCCCGTTCTGGACCTCAAACTGCTCAACAGGCATGTGAGCACCAGAAGGTTTCGGATGGAATCTCTCCGCTCGGTCATCGCTTCGATGTCACAAGGAGACTTCCTAGCATCAATCGACATCAAGGATGCTTATCTCCATGTGCCGATCGCACCCGAACATCAACGCTTCCTGCGTTTCGCCATCGGGGACGAACACCTTCAGTTCGTGGCACTGCCTTTCGGCCTGGCGACAGCCCCACGGGTCTTCACCAAAGTCATGGCATCCGTTGTGGCGGTCCTACACTCTCAGGGCCACTCGGTGATCCCTTACTTAGACGATCTCCTAGTCAGGGCACCCTCCCGGGTGGAGTGTCAACACAGCCTGACCGTCGCTCTGGCGACTCCAGCAGTTCGGGTGGCTCCTCAACTTCCCAAAGTCCAAGTTGACACCGACCCAATCACTGACTTACCTCGGGATGGAGTTTCATACACAGTCAGCGTTAGTCAAGCTACCGCTGGACAAACAGCTTTCGCTGCAGACAGGGGTGCAAACTCTTCTTCGGGGTCAGTCACACCCCTTGAGGCGCCTCATGCACTTCCTGGGGAAGATGGTGGCAGCAATGGAGGCAGTGCCCTTCGCGCAGTTCCATCTGCGCCCACTCCAATGGGACATTCTCCGCAAATGGGACAGGAGGTCGACGTCCCTCCACAGGAACGTCTCTCTTTCCCTTGCAGCCAAAACCTCTCTTCAGTGGTGGCTTCTTCCCACTTCTCTATCGCAGGGAAAATCCTTCCTGCCCCCATCCTGGGCTGTGGTCACGACGAACGCGAGCCTGTCAGGGTGGGGAGCGGTTTTTCTCCACCACAGGGCTCAGGGAACCTGGACTCCGATAGTCTTCCCTTCAGATCAATGTTCTGGAGATAAGGGCAGTGTATCTAGCCCTATTGGCGTTCCATCGGTGGCTGGAGGGCAGGCAGATCCGCATACAGTCGGACAACGCCACGGCGGTCGCGTACATCAACCACCAGGGCGGCACGCGCAGCCGTCAAGCCTTCCAGGAAGTCCGGCGGATTCTGCTGTGGGTGGAAGCCACAGCCTCCACCATCTCCGCAGTTCACATCCCGGGCGTAGAAAACTGGGAAGCAGATTTTCTCAGTCGTCAGGGCATGGATGCGGGGGAATGGTCCCTTCACCCAGACGTGTTTCAAGAGATCTGTCGCCGCTGGGGAACGCCGGACGTCGATCTCATGGCGTCACGGCACAACCACAAGGTCCCGGCCTTCATGGCACGGTCTCAAGATCACAGAGCTCTGGCGGCGGACGCGTTAGTTCAGGATTGGTCGCAGTTTCGACTCCCTTATGTGTTTCCTCCTCTGGCGATGTTGCCCAGAGTGTTACGCAAGATCAGATCCGACTGTCGTCGCACCATTCTCGTCGCTCCAGATTGGCCGAGGCGGTCGTGGTACCCGGATCTGTGGCATCTCACGGTGGGTCAGCCGTGGGCGCTTCCAGACCGCACAGACCTGCTGTCACAAGGGCCGTTTTTCCATCTGAATTCTGCGGCCCTCAACCTGACTGTGTGGCCATTGAGTCCTGGCTCCTAGCGTCGTCGGGGGTATCTCAGGATGTCATTGCCACTATGAGACAGGCCAGGAAACCAACGTCCGCCAAGATCTATTACAGGTCGTGGCGGATCTTTTTGTCCTGGTGCTCTGATAAGGGTTTTACTCCCTGGCCTTTTGCCTTACCCATTTTTCTTTCATTCCTTCAATCCGGAATGGACAAGGGTTTGTCACTCGGCTCTCTCAAGGGACAAGTATCTGCGCTCTCAGTATTTTTTCAAAAGCGCCTGGCAAGGCTTCCGCAGGTCCGCACGTTCCTGCAGGGAGTTTGCCACATAGTTCCACCCTACAAGCGTCCGCTGGAACCCTGGGACCTTAACAGGGTGCTAATGGCTCTTCAAAAACCACCTTTCGAGCCGCTGAGGGATGTCTCTTTATCACGTCTTTCGCAGAAGGTGGCATTTCTTGTGGCAATTACCTCACTCCGAAGAGTGTCTGAGCTAGCAGCGCTGTCATGCAAATCCCCCTTCCTGGTTTTTCACCAGGATAAGGTGGTTCTGCGTCCTGTCCCGGAATTTCTCCCTAAGGTGGTATCCCCTTTTCATCTCAATCAGGATATCTCCTTACCTTCATTTTGCCCTCATCCAGTTCACCAATGTGAAAAGGATTTGCATTCATTAGATCTAGTGAGAGCACTCCGGCTCTACGTGTCTCGCACGGCGCCCCTGCGCCGTTCAGATGCGCTTTTTGTCCTTGTCGCTGGCCAGCGTAAGGGTTCGCAGGCTTCCAAGTCAACTCTGGCTCGGTGGATCAAGGAACCGATTCTTGAAGCCTACCGTTCTTCGGGGCTTCCTCTTCCTTTGGGGCTGAAAGCCCATTCTACCAGAGCCATGGGTGCGTCCTGGGCATTGCGACACCGGGCTACGGCTCAGCAGGTGTGTCAAGAATGTAAATTCAAAACACTGCACTCTCTTCAGCATGAGGTAATAGTAAAAGAAAGTCAACAGATTCGTTTTTATCGTGCAAACCAAGTGTCTTTATTTATGAACAAAGTTAGTGGGAGGGACTAAGGGACGTTTCGGCCCAAGCTGGGCCTTCTTCATACCAAGTCACACTCCAATCATAGATGAACTAATATCACAGAGGGAATTTTTTTCTCTCTCCTTTTTAGGGGGTTTTTTGGTATAGAAATGGTGAGGCACTCCACCCAGGATAGAAGGATTGTGGTAGTAGCAAAACGCAAGCCCTTGCTCGTGCTAGCAAATGAATAACTATTGGAATTTGTCCTTTTAAGTTGGGAGAGTTCAATAACTCGTGGTCCCTTAGGTTTACAGTAAGTGGATAAGGTTAGGATAGGAATGTAGCTCTAAGCCACAGTCTGGGAAGACGGCTGCAAAGAGGACTCCATTACCCACTGCTACATTCCTATCCTAAAGCCTGCAGATGCAAGTAAGCCCCCTATGCTTCTAGACAAAAGTGCATTATACGTGACCTTATCCACTTACTGTAAACCTAAGGGACCACGAGTTATTGAACTCTCCCAACTTAAAAGGACAAATTCCAATAGTTATTCATTTGCTAGCACGAGCAAGGGCTTGCGTTTTGCTACTACCACAATCCTTCTATCCTGGGTGGAGTGCCTCACCATTTCTATACCAAAAAACCCCCTAAAAAGGAGAGAGAAAAAAATTCCCTCTGTGATATTAGTTCATCTATGATTGGAGTGTGACTTGGTATGAAGAAGGCCCAGCTTGGGCCGAAACGTCCCTTAGTCCCTCCCACTAACTTTGTTCATAAATAAAGACACTTGGTTTGCACGATAAAAACGAATCTGTTGACTTTCTTTTACTATTACCTCATGCTGAAGAGAGTGCAGTGTTTCGAATTTACATTCTATAGTCCGGACCTTGGTCCTCTCACTAGCACCTCTATACCACCCTTAATAGAGCAGTGTTCACACCATATATACCTTTACTACAGCAGGTGTGTCAGGCAGCTACCTGTTCTAGTCTGCACACCTTCACAAAACACTATCAAGTGCATGCCTATGCTTCGGCAGATGCCAGTCTAGGTAGGCGAGTCCTTCAGGCGGCGATTGCCCACATGTAGGAAGGGGCCGTTTTCGGCTCTCTTTTATTGAGGTATTCTTTTACCCACCCAGGCACTGCTCTTGGACGTCCCAATTGTCTGGGTCTCCCAATGGAGCGACAAAGAAGAAGGGAATTTTGTTTACTTACCGTAAATTCCTTTTCTTCTAGCTCCTATTGGGAGACCCAGCACCCGCCCCTGTTCCCTTCGGGCTGGTTGTTCTTTTGTGTACACATGTTGTTCATGTTGAATTGTTCTTTTGGTTCATGGTCTTCAGTTCTCCGAACATCCTTCGGATTGAATTTACCCTAGACCAATTTATAAGTTTCCTCCTTCCTGCTCTTGCACCAAAACTGAGGAGCCCGTGATCCACGGGAGGGTGTATAGGCAGAGGGGAGGGGTTACACTTTTTCAGTGTAATACTTTGTGTGGCCTCCGGAGGCAGAAGCTATACACCCAATTGTCTGGGTCTCCCAATAGGAGCTAGAAGAAAAGGAATTTACGGTAAGTAAACAAAATTCCCTTCTTTATCAGTTCTACAGAGCTAATGAATATGCTGGACTACCTGGCAGTGTGCCAAGTAGTCCTCTAATGAAAATTTTCTGATTTGAATAAAAACGACACTAAGCAGCCCAGTAAGTGACACCGCTGGAAGCACAATCTGTTTCTACAGTATGCTGCTCTCAGATTAGGTGACAAAAACATGGTGACAGATTCCCCTTAAAGGGGCTTTGTCAGCACAGAATGACTATTCCAAACAAATACAGATGCTTTGTGCACACATGTAAGTGCATCTTTCCCTGCTTGTTTTCCCTCAATCTCCACCTACACCCCCCCCCCCTTCCCCGTTGATTGACAGCTCTGCCTTCATGGAGTCACAGAAGGGTGGAGATAGATGGAAAACAAGCAGGTGGGAAGGTTCACTTAAATGTTTGGCCACACCAGACAAGCACAGGGGCTCTGCATCATGAACAGTCATTCTTAGGCTTTGTGCGCACATTGCGTAAATTCATGCATTTATGCTGCGTATTGCACTGCAGTGTAAATGCATGCGTCCTGCGTCCCCAGCACAATCTATGTAGATTGTGCATGAGACGTGCGCACGTTGCTTGTTTGAACGCAGCAATTTGGATGCCAAAATTTTGACACCAATCCATGCGTTCAAAAAAGCAACATGTCAATTATTCCGTTCGCTTTGGATGCTGCTCCCGCTATGTCTATGGTGGGCGCATGAAATCGCCATTTATTCTGCTGCAACACTGCATCTATTACGCGATTTGAAGCGCACATGTGCTGTCAAATCCCTGCAGAAATTTCAGTATTTACTTGCGCACAAAGCCTAAAGAAGTGGTTTTGGTTACTTCCATGTGCACGTGATCGCTGCTGCCAGTCACTGGCCACAGAGGTTAGGTCTGCACGTACTACTCAAGACCTCTGAAGCCAGTGAGGGCCTGCAGCAGAGTACAGACATCTCATCACAACAGAGTAAGCAGTGATGGTCGGGGCCCCTCAGCCGGTGATTACATCCGTGATCATAGTTTACTTCCTACTTGTTTGTGTTATTCCATTTCCTTCTCATGGCCAATTTTCTTGAAATAACAGAAAACCCCCATCGTGGCTATATTCAGGGGTCATGTCATGCGCTCAGGTGTAATTACCGGTTTGTCCCCTGCAGTTTTGCTTCAGTTACTATTAATTCAGGTACAATATGCACCCGGAACCACGATCAATTCTGGGTACATATTTCTAATCCCTGCCTAAATATCCCTGTATCTAGTACCATACATAAGGAGCTCTTTAGAAATAGTATTTCTAAAGATCCTTTATGATATGTAAATGAGTGCAGGGACTAGTCACAAGGGAGTTAGTTCCTGTGCTCATTCTGCCCTCTTAACATATTAGTACTCCCACCTGGGGGTGCCAACATGCTTTGCGATGACCATTTCCCAGCGGCACGCGTGTACCTGTATTCATTGCACCATCTCAGAACGCCGGGCATAGGGTCAGTGCCTATGATCAAAAGTCCCCGGCACTTCCGGTCATGCGCACTACACCAGTTTGAAGCCGGGACGCGTACACCCGGCTTCATAGTGCGCATGACCGGAAGTCCGGGGATCATGCACACTGAGCCGAAATCCGGCGTCTGGCGCACTGGCAGCAGAGGTGAGTGCGACCATCCTCTGATTCTGTGCATTCATTACCATGGTAGCCCCCACAGGTGCATGCTTGCATGCTAATGGGGCCAACTAGCCAAGGAAATGAATGCCCTTGTGACTAGTCATTGGCCTCATTAGCATATCATAAAGGATCTTTAGAAATACTTTTTCTGAAGATCCTTTTATCTATGCTACTGTATACAGGGACGGTTAGGTAGCGATTAGCAATATGCACCCAGAACTGCTCGTGGTACTGGTGCATATTACACCTGACAGGTTCCCTTTATGTTTATCAACTCGTCCATCTCTGAACAAGAGTACATGGCAATTGAATATAGCTGGTGGCATTATACATTTAGAAACAGTGGTGTATATAGTTTTTCATTTGTTTTCATCTGTTTTCTCCTTCAGGCCGATCGTGTCTGAACTATGAGTCCCAAGATGCAAAGTCGAGTCTTTCAAAAACCCTCGAACAAGTTCTACAAGACAACGTGGCTCTCCCTTATTTTATTCAGTTTATGGAGCTCCGCCGGATGGAACATTTAGTCAAGTTCTGGCTGGAGGCCAAAAGTTTTAACTCCACTACCTGGTCCCGAATTAGAGCGTACAGCCTAAATACAGTCAAGCACAGCACTTTGGCGGAGCCCGTGTCCCCATCTCCAAGGCGGCCAGATCAGTCCGCAACGTCTCCGGCTTCTGGTAATCAGCAGGCGCCTACAGTTCCACAGCATACGTCCAGATTGAAAGTGTTAGCTTCTGAAGCAAATCAGCGCAGCGCTTCACATCAATCACAGACTCATCAGAAGGCGGGCAGCACACCGACAATACAGCTAGAACTGTCTAAGGATGAGACCTTACTCCCCTACGAGCAGTCTTCCAAGCTTCATGTATCCAACAGGGACAGCCCGATACATGAAGGGCTAGCCAACATGTCCCAGAAATTAATGAAGAGTAAGTCAATCGCCTCCAGACACGCAAATACTTGTCTTCTTTTAAATGTGTCCACATCAAGCTGAAAGTATATAATTAGGTGGTGTCTCTGCTGTGCAGGAGTGATGATCATACTGGTATATACTGGTATATACCATACTCCGGAAACAGTGATGTCATACTATGGCTATCTACACACACAAAATATTTGCTGCTGATGTTTCCGATTCAGAAACATGTCTTGTAGCAGGAAGAATGCTGCATTTTTCCCATTTCTAAGAATGGTTGACAATTCTTTCAGCGTTCTTGCAGTGTTTGACTGACATGATGCAGTTTTCAAATTGATTCATATCTGCAAGGAAAAAGTAGGCACCGTGTGCGATTTCAGAAATCCAATTTACATTACCAGTACAGTAAAATGCAATATTTTTGGCGGCAAAAATGAGTGGAAAAAAGTGTGAATAATGCAATGTGTGAACATACCCTAATGACGAATGTTTATTTTTTTTTATTTGCACCAATGGTCAGTAAATTCTTTGCATGATATTCAGTTTTTTAGAGGATCTAAGGAAGTATATGTAGAAATAGTTATCCAAACTCCAGTGGACAAATACTAAAAATTAGTAGATATTCTTTTAAAAAATATTTCTTTTTGCAAAGCAATTTTCTTTAAATAATTCCATTAAAAAATAGTTCCACACGTGGGGAAAAAAAAATGTCGGATGGGGGTAGTGGTCTCCCGGACTACGCGTTTCGGCGTACGTGCGTTTCCTGCATGGTCCCTAGTAGGAACCATGTAGAAGGCGCACATACACCGAAACGCGTGTTTCGGGAGACCACTACCCCTATCCAGGACAATGTGGAAGGCGCACATACGCCGAAACGCGTGTTCCAGGAGACCACTACCCCTATCCGGGACAATGTAGAAGGCGCACATACGCCGAAATGCGTGTTCCAGGAGACCACTACCCCTATCCGGGACAATGTAGAAGGCGCACATACGCCGAAATGCGTGTTCCGGGAAACCACTACCCCTATCCGGGACAATGCAGAAGGCGCACATACGCCGAAACGCGTGTTCCGGGTGACCACTACCCCTATCCGACATTTATTTTGCCCCACGTGTGGAATTATTTTTAATGGAATTATTTAAACAAAATTGCTTTGCAAAAAGAATTTTTTTTTTTTTAAAACGATATCTACTGAGATTTTGTATTGGATAACTATAATTCTACACTGACGTTCGAGGCTAGCTCCTGCCCTATTTTCCCTGCGGACTCTGTTCCTAAACCGTACAAAAGATTGCACACATCGGGGAGTACCGGTAAGCTGGCTTTGGAATTTTTTGTATTTTATAAGGAAGTATCCATTAATGTATAAAGAAGTGGATCGTGCGTAGACTGTTCCTACAAAATCTCAGTTCTTTCTACTGCTGCACTGAAGAAAATAAAGCGTAGATGTCATTGTCGGCTAAAGGAGACTGATACACTCTGTTAGGACAGATGTTATGTAGCAGAGATGAACGTTAATGTTTATGGTCTAGATTAAAGGGGTGGTCCACCCATTTTTTTTTTTCCCCCAATGATTTTCACTTATTATTGTCTGCATCTTCTTCAATAGCCTCTATTTCCATTTCTGGCACTGAGCGGCGCTATCCTGCACGCTCAGTGCCTGTCACATGACCGCCTGGAGCTGTGGCCGCCGGCATCCTCTGACGTCCCGGCATTTCCGGGCTCTCAAACAAGACGGGTACGTCAGAGGATGCCAGCGCCATTCACACTGATTGACTGGGCTGTGGGCGGTGACTACCGCACGTCACAGCACAGCATCGAGGGGAGGAGCCGGAGAACTTTACTGTGGAGCGGTGAAGGCAGAGCGCGCGCTTACCAGCATTCAGCTGTGGCAGGTACGGGCTCCAGTGTGGAGTACAGGGGGGGTTTCCTCCACTGAAATCCCCCCTGTCACGCAAGTATCTGATCACACTGTCCACCCGCCCGCTCTGCTCAGCTGTCAGGAGAACGGGCGGTGTCGGCAGTGTGATCATTTACTCCCACCAGCAGCACAGCTGCATGGGACCAATCTGCTCCACTCTGTCACCTGCACTACAAGTCCCAGAGTGGAGACAGTGACATGCTCTGCTCTGACACATAGTTTGCTGCATGTCACTAATTGTCTCCACTATGGGACTTGTAGTGCAGGTGACCGGATGATACATGTCACTGTCTCCACTCTGTGATTTCTGCTGCATACTACCAACTGTATACACTCTCACCTGCACAACAAGTCCCACAGTGGAGACAGTGACATGCAGCACACTATGTGTCAGAGCAGAGCATGTCACTGTCTCCACTATGGGACTTGTAGTGCAGGTGAGAGTGTATACAGTTGGTACTATGCAGCAGAAATCACAGAGAGGGGCAGTTAGTGACACGTATCATCCGGTCACCTGCACTACAAGTCCCATAGTGGAGACAATTAGTGACATGCAGCACAGAAAGACCAAAGGATAAAAGCTCTATTACCATGATTAGGCAGTGCACACAGGAAGGAGGGGAGGGAACTGTTGTGGTGGAGATCTGAGGGGAGGGAACAGTCAGAATGGGTTGGGAGATAGATTGCTAGTTACTGCAAAGGATTATGGAAGTTGTAGTAACTGAACACAGGAAGTTAAGAGAGAGATTAACTCCATCAGAGCTGGAGCCAGAAATGAAGATGTTATGCTAGACCATGATAAAAGATAATATTGGTAAAATAACGTGATAGATGTGTTTAGAGGCACATAATAGCAAGATTTATCAAAAAAAAAAAAAAACAGTTTTGGTAACTGGACAACTTCTTTAAGGGTCACCAACTCGTCGCTCCTGATGTGGCTCGCCGTCGGTCCCCGGAAATGTAGCTGTACAGGCTCGTGGGCCGTCTGTTTCTCAGGGCTGGCGTTTATTGGTGGGCAGACTGGGCAGCTGATTCAGGGCCCCAACGCTCTGAGGGGCCCCCAGCCTTTCAACCATAAACTTCAGTGATGGTACAAGTTCTGTACTATCACTAAAGCTTCCGCAGTTGCAGAATGATCTTTGATGACATCAGTCATGTGACTCACCTAAGGTCCTAACGCTGCACTGCGGGAGTCCCCAGACCTGCACAGTTGTGGTGTCAAGGACTTGGAGACCCCGCCTCTATTCAAATATATGCACATCTTTCAGGCACGCATACATTTGAACAGTGCGGTAACAGGACTGAGGCACAGGAGCTCTTCAGCACTGCACCGTGATGTACCGTCATCACCAGGGCTGCAGAGAAGAGGAGGACGCGCTGGCACAGATGAGCGAAGAGGACATGTAGGCAGGGGTGTAACTACCGTTGTCGAAGAAATCTCCTCTATGACCGGGCCCGGGGCTGCCCCAGCCCCTGATTCAGATGGATGTGTGTCTGAGGGCACGCATCCAGCTGAAATACATCGCAGCACAGAGACCTCTCAGGTCCCTGTACTGTGATGTGCCGGCCGCCGATTAAGGCCATGAATATTCATCACTCCACGCGCACACAATCGTGGGCATGGGGAGCAGGGAATATGCTTACAGCTGCTGGTGCTGTAATTGGCTGCACATCACACTGACGTCATGCGCTGCGCAGCTTACACGCTGGTCAGTTGCCATGCCAGTGTCACAGGAGGACGCCGGGGGAGCGCAGGGTAGGGGAGTACAATCTTTTTTTTTTTTTTTTTTTTTTTGTTTTTACTGTGTTCTGGGGTGGGACTACATAACAGGAGATTGGGGAGGCTATACACCAGGATGGAGGAGCTATATTTATATATGATATATATAGCTCATCCATATAGCTCCATAACATATATACCAAGATGGGGCCATATTTACCAGGCTATATCCATGATCGGGGATATGATATGTGGTCTGGTTATAGTGTCGCGGTATTTCTCCCTTGTATGTGGTAATATTCAGTTACTATGTGGTCTAATTATGGCGTGGCGGTATTCCTCTCGTATGTGGTTGTATTTAATCACTGTGTTGGTAAAATGTTATCTGGTCATAGTATTTCTCCCTTGTATGCGCCTGTATTCGGCCACTATGTGGTGGTAATATGTGGTCTGGTCACGATATGGCGGTATTTCTCCCTTGTATGGGGTATTATTGGTCTTGGTATAGTGGATTGTGTTGTGTATGGAGGTCACTTTTCTCTCTGATATCAATATGGGGAAGATTATTTATTTCTAATTGTTGTTTCTTGTCTTTGACTACATCTTCATCTCTACAGTATGGCTCTCGACCAAAGTCAAATGTGGCTGTAAAGGTAAAAAAGGTTGGGGACTTCTGGTCTAGATCTACTTCATTAAATGATCTTCAGCTACTACACATTGTATTTTCTAAAGGGAAGGTGTCCTCAGAAAATTGCCTATAGTTGAAAATGTGGTTTAATGGTGTTTTTTTTTTTGTTTTTTTTTTTAAATCTATTTGCAAGTCTCTCTCACCACTAGTTTTTCTACTAAAGATTCTCACTTCCTGATTTTTTCAGAGCTTTTTTCTTTGGTCTCATTATCACCGCAGACAGGATTACAATGAAAGGCAATACAACGGTCAGCCATTCAGAATAGGTGATGTCAGAGCTCATCTGCCCTAGCTTCTGGAAGGTTTCTAAAAAATTTAGGGGTGCAAAAGTTAAAAGAGAACCTGTCAGGTCCTGTATGCACCCAAAACCACGAGCAGTTCTGGGTGCATATTGCTAATCCCTGCTTTACTGTCACTGTATACACTAGCATAGATAAAGAGATCTATAGAAAAAGTATTTCTAAAGATTCTTCATTGAGCACAGAGACTAGTTGCAAGGACGTTACTTCCCTTGGCTAGTTGGCCCCCTTAGCACGCCCACAGGGGCGCTTTACATGCTAACATGCAAATTAATGCACATCTATTTTTTATTTTTTTTTTTTTTGTTTTTTTAGAACTGCATTTACCGCAGCCTCCTTTTTAAGAAAAAATGTTTTTCAAAATGTTCTCACCAGTGACACCTAAATATTTTCATGTATGGTGCGTCTTAACAGGCTGCAAAAATAAAATTGCACTGAAACCCCATAAATGTATCAAAAGAGCCTTAGGCTGGTTACATACATTTGACTTTCATGGACCTAGTATAGACTAGGCTGCAGCTCTCTGAGCGCTCACCCTGCGGCTCTCCGGACATGTGCTCAGTAACCCCATAAGCAAGAAACCTGCAGCCGCTCAACACCTTGCGGTCTGTAAACCATGAAAGTCTGATATGTGAACACGCCTAACAATGTGGGAAGATCTATTCCATTCTATTCCCACAGAGCGGCGTTAGAGTCAACAGGGACTCTACATAAGAGATACACCTTGACGTTGGCTGTTGGGCTTGCACAGAACTGGCCTTGTTTTTAAACTATAAGTATCTCAATTTTTATATGTCTTTTCTTCGCAGTAATGCATGTTCATATTCCTATATTCGTGGTTAACAACTCAGCATTGCAGAGTGCAACTATCTTGTTTGGTGTTAATATATTTCATGTTCAGTCTGCACCTGTTCACACTTGCGTGTCAGGAAGTGCCATCAGTCTTTTTACTTTAATGAGTAGAGTACTGACTACTAGACATGGCTGCCTGTATTCTGCTGATGCATTAAAAATGTTCACAGGGTGGGATTAAGCCCCTTTTTCCTTGATAACAAGTATTACACTTACTAAACATGGTTGCGTGCCTTCTGAATATCCTCCTGTTCTGATCGACGGTCCAGATACTTATGAAGTTGCTTCTTTATGAAGCCTTTGACTTGTGTAGCTATAAACTGACTTTGCATTTGCTTTTATTGCTGGTCCCCATGACAATATCTTAATCTGTAAGAACGACTGTAAATTGACATAACATTTTCAGTTTGGAAGTTAATAAGGCTGCGTGGCCACGTTCAGGGTTCAGTGTTTTGGATGCTCCCATGTCTTTGCTGCGTCCAAAATGCTGTACTTGAAAAATATTTTCATAGCATGGAAAGATAAAGGGATCATGATCCCAAATATTGGATAACCCAATATATTGC
This sequence comes from Anomaloglossus baeobatrachus, assembly GCF_048569485.1. NCBI lineage: Eukaryota > Metazoa > Chordata > Amphibia > Anura > Aromobatidae > Anomaloglossus > Anomaloglossus baeobatrachus. The sequence goes on along the minus strand of NC_134354.1, from coordinate 94,133,972 downwards.
ATTGAACAAGAAGGCAATCTTTGCCAAAGTTTGTAATAAAAGTATAAATTCTTTATTAATCACATTGTATAAAAGACAGTCATAGGTCAAGAATAATTAAAGTAATATAAAATTTATTAGATCAGTTAAGAGGACCATATGGTGAGGACAAAAAATTAGGAGAGGTTTTCTTACCATTTCCAAGGGTATAAACAATATGGCAATTCTGCTACCAGAGAGAAGTCCCTTTGTAACAAGCATATTGCGAAACGTGCGTCAGGGATGCGTAGGGTCGGTTCTTGGACGCAGGTCTAATAATGGGTAAATATTCTCTATATTATGCTGATAGGAGGATTGTTTATGTGCAGTTGCTGAGTGACCACTGTGGGGGTTTTTGCTTGTGACTAATGTAGTTGACTCATTGTCAGCACTAATTACCCCCCACTGTGCTCACTGAGCTACCTGCCAAGAGCAATCGATTGAGCCATTGTGCCAAATTATTTAACATCTCTCTGGTAGCAGAATTACCATATTGTTTATACCCTTGGAACTGGTAGGAAAACCTCCCCCAAATTTTTGTCCTCACAATTTGATCCTCTTAACTGATCTAATAAATGTTGTACTACTTTATTATTCTTGATGTATGACGGTCTTTTATAAAATTGTGATAAAGAATTTATACTTTCATTACAAACTTTGGCAAAGAATGCCTTCTTGTCTAAAATGCTGCATTGTACAGTACAAGCACAGTGAATGGGATTTATAGAAATCTCCTGCCCACTGGGCTTGTTTTTCCTGCAGCGTAAACTGACCTGTGGCGCAGCTTTCCGTGCCGCAGCATGTCAATTTATGCTGCGGAGCTGCATGTGTTCTCCATAGGGAAAACAGACTGCAGCCTGAACCCTGATTGTGGGCACAGGCAGCTGTGGTCTCCTGCGGAGGAGAGTCATGGCCCCACAGGAGAGGACATGCTGCGCTCAGGACACAGCATGTCAGGATCGTGGGCACGTAGCCCAAGGCTAAGAACGCACTTTGCGTTCACCTACTTGCAGTTCAAAACGCACGTTTTGGGCTTAATTGATTTGACCAAAGTTGCCTTTGCGTATTTACCGCGTTTTAGATACGTTTTCAGCGCTTTTTGCATGCTTTTTCACCTGTGTTTTGACAGATGCGTTTTGAAAATCATGACACTGCTAAATAAAGTTTACACAGTCAAACACCATGAAAAAAGAGAAAAAAAAAAAGGATCAAATCTTTATTAATGGGAAAAATAATGAAAATAGATATATTCCATAAAATTATAGCGGTAATATACATTTTATCGCTAAAATAGCATTTAAAGCATATTTTTCTTACATTTAATTGTCGGACTATGTGTGTGTGTAAAGGGACATATCAAATCATTATTTTGAAGTCTAAAACGCATGTTTTCTGCAATGAAAAAGCAGGTAAAACGCAGGAATTTGAAGGAATCTTGGTTTTTGCCATTTCTCATTGACTTCAATGTTAGCAAAACGCACCCAAAATGGCAAAAACAATTGTATGCTGCTTCTTTGAACGCATGGTTTTTGCCACAAAATATGCAAATTAAACGCAGCGTTTAGAAACGCAAAGTGCGGCCTGAAAATCAATATTTACCATTGCCTTTGCTGGAAAATCAAAACGCATGGCTTTTGGCATGAAAACGCTGCAGCTCAAAACGGACCTAAAACGCACCTGAAACACAAAGTGCGGTCTTAGCCTTAGGCCCCTTTCACATTGCGTTTTACCTTCCGCTCACAGGTCCAGTACCGCCCCTGCCTCCTGTGACCCCCCCCCCATTCCTCTGCAGGCCCCCCTCCACCTACGTTCGGATGTCCGTTTGCAGAAACGTATATGTGCACAAAATGGCTCAAAACAGAGCACACGCTAACGCAGTGCGCTCCATAACAGTGAATGGCCCTGCCGGGCGCATGCGTCTGGAACACGCTTTGCAGAGTGGGGGAGGGGCAGTTTGGACGGATGCTCCGACGGGACCTGTGAGCGGAAGGTAAAACGCAATGTGAAAGGGGCCTTAGACTGTGAGGACAAACTTTGTGTAAAAGTTTAAGAAGCAGCAGCCTCTTCGTTCATCCTTTTCTTTGTTGCTTCTTATAAAGTCATGTCTGTTTTCATTCAGTGACTCACAAGTTTTAAATTGTCCTTGATTTTCTTCATCTCCTCTGTGGAGCAGGAATTAACCCCCACATCTTGCATGTAGTGATTTCAAACACAAGTCCAGCAATATCTTTACATGGCCAGTCCGTTCCTCCATTATTGAGAAATCGTCGTTTGAATTACAGTAATTTGCAAATGGTTGTGGTAGATCTGAAGCCTTCGTCACTCCAGCTCTGTTTTCTGTCCAGTGCCGCCTCCATCTGACTGACTGATGGTCTCTTGGTCTCTGTGCTGTGTGATTTCAGATAAAGGAGTCATCAGTCAAACAGTAGGTGGCGGCGCTGTGTGGAGAATAGAGCTGGAGTGACAGAGGCTTGAGGTCAACCAATAGCTCCTCAGCCTTATCAAATTAGTTCAAGCCCTGATTTGTCAGTAATAGAGGGATAGACTGGTCATGTGAAGATATTTTTGGACTTGTTTGAAAGAACTATCATGAGCCTATGAATATTTTGGGTTGTGAAATCCTGATGACAGATTCCCTTTATAACTGGAAGACAACTTTTTTTTTTTTTTGTGTATAGGAAATGGGTTGACCACTAATCTGCCATTGAAATCAATGGGAGAAGCCGTAATTTCAATCTATAGTGGACCCTTGGATTACGAGCACAATTAGTTCCGGGACTGTGCTTTTAAACCAAGTTACTCTTATATCAAGGCGAATTTTCCCATAGGAAATAATTAAAACACAGACAACTTGTTCACAACCCAAAAAAATGTACTGTATTTATACAAACTTATTACAGTAATACACAATAATGTACTGTATTCATATAAAATTACCGTACACCAATACAAAATACTGTGCAGTAAAAAGTGAAAAATATTAAACTGTACGTTAGCTTCCAATAGAATTGTTGGTGTGCGAGAGGTGCAGTATAAGCAATGTGCTGCACTGGTTATCAATAAGAAAGTACAATACTGTATCCACAAATGCAAATTGATAGATATGCTGTATAGTATATACTGTACTGTGCAATGGTATTCAGTATACAGTACATATGGACAGAAAATTACCTCCAGAGCGGGTCAGAGTGTGATGAAAGGACAGAACCGGAAGTGTGCACTGTGGGAATTTGCTCTTATTGCAAATCATTGCTCTTAAACCAAGTTACACATTTTTAGAAATCTTTCATTGTCTTGCAAAGTGCTTTCAAAGCAAGTTACTCTTAATCCAAGGTTCCACTGTATTTCCCCTGCGTATGGTATTACTTGTCCACCAATATAATGAATGGCCCATCACGTAGTATAGATATTGGCTGTATCAGATGAAGCAAGAGATGTTGTTGTTTTTTTTTTTTTTTTTTATTTTAGTGTTTTTTTTTTTTTTTGCGTAACACCTCCATGATCTTGCTCCTAGTCTTCGGTTCGGCCTTCCATGATATCCATATACCGGATTATAAGACACACTTTTCCTCCCAAAACTTTGGGAGGAAAATGAGGGGTGCGTCTTTAAATCCGAATGTAGCTTACCAGGGGGTTGTGCAGAGGGGTCAAATGAGGCAGGAAGATGCTCCAAGCAGTGCACTGTGCTGTCGGCACTGCTGGTCTGTGCGACGCTGTTGTGGATCGGGCCGCGCCGGTCTGTTCTGTTTGCAGCTGCTCCGTTCTGCTCTGTACTCGGCTGCTCTGTGCACGGCTGCTCCATCCTGCTCGGCTCCTCTGTGCACGGCTGCTCCGTCCTGCTCGGCTGCTCTGTGCTCGGCTGCTCTGTGCACGGCTGCTCTGTGCACGGCTGCTCCATCCTGCGCGGCTGCTCTGTGCACGGCTGTTCCATCCTGCGCGGCTGCTCTGTGCACGGCTGCTCCATCCTGCGCGGCTGCTCTGTGCACGGCTGCTCCATCCTGCGCGGCTGCTCTGTGCACGGCTGCTCCATCCTGCGCGGCTGCTCCATCCTGCGCGGCTGCTCTGTGCACGGCTGCTCCATCCTGCGCGGCTGCTCTGTGCACGGCTGCTCCATCCTGCGCGGCTGCTCTGTGCACGGCTGCTCCATCCTGCGCGGCTGCTCTGTGCACGGCTGCTCCATCCTGCGCGGCTGCTCTGTGCACGGCTGCTCCATCCTGCGCGGCTGCTCTGTGCACGGCTGCTCCGTCCTGCGCGGCTGCTCTGTGCACGGCTGCTCCGTCCTGCTCGGCTCCTCTGTGCACGGCTGCTCCGTCCTGCTCGGCTGCTCTGTGCACGGCTGCTCCGTCCTGCTCGGCTGCTCTGTGCACGGCTGCTCCGTCCTGCGCGGCTGCTCTGTGCACGGCTGCTCCGTCCTGCGCGGCTGCTCTGTGCACGGCTGCTCCGTCCTGCGCGGCTGCTCTGTGCACGGCTGCTCCGTCCTGCGCGGCTGCTCTGTGCACGGCTGCTTCGTCCTGCGCGGCTGCTCTGTGCACGGCTGCTCCGTCCTGCGCGGCTGCTCTGTGCACGGCTGCTCCGTCCTGCGCGGCTGCTCTGTGCACGGCTGCTCCGTCCTGCGCGGCTGCTCTGTGCACGGCTGCTCCGTCCTGCGCGGCTGCTCTGTGCACGGCTGCTCCGTCCTGCGCGGCTGCTCTGTGCACGGCTGCTCCGTCCTGCGCGGCTGCTCTGTGCACGGCTGCTCCGTCCTGCGCGGCTGCTCTGTGCACGGCTGCTCCGTCCTGCGCGGCTGCTCTGTGCACGGCTGCTCCGTCCTGCGCGGCTGCTCTGTGCACGGCTGCTCCGTCCTGCGCGGCTGCTCTGTGCACGGCTGCTCCGTCCTGCGCGGCTGCTCTGTGCACGGCTGCTCCGTCCTGCGCGGCTGCTCTGTGCACGGCTGCTCCGTCCTGCGCGGCTGCTCTGTGCACGGCTGCTCCGTCCTGCGCGGCTGCTCTGTGCACGGCTGCTCCGTCCTGCGCGGCTGCTCTGTGCACGGCTGCTCCGTCCTGCGCGGCTGCTCTGTGCACGGCTGCTCCGTCCTGCGCGGCTGCTCTGTGCACGGCTGCTCCGTCCTGCGCGGCTGCTCTGTGCACGGCTGCTCCGTCCCGCGCGGCTGCTCTGTGCACGGCTGCTCCGTCCCGCTCGGCTGCTCTGTGCGCGGCTGCTCTGTGCACGGCTGCTCCGTCCCGCTCGGCTGCTCTGTGCACGGCTGCTCCGTCCCGCTCGGCTGCTCTGTGCACGGCTGCTCCGTCCCGCTCGGCTGCTCTGTGCACGGCTGCTTCGTCCTGCTCGGCTGCCCTGTGCACGGCTGCTCCGTCCCGCTCGGCTGCCCTGTGCACGGCTGCTCCGTCCCGCTCGGCTGCCCTGTGCACGGCTGCTCCGTCCCGCTCGGCTGCCCTGTGCATGGCTGCTCCGTCCTGCTCGGCTGCCCTGTGCATGGCTGCTCCGTCCTGCGCGGCTGCTCTGTGCATGGCTGCCCTGAGCATGGCTGCTCTGCGCTCGGCTGCTCCATCACCAGCCCCGCGCAGAGCAGCACCTGCAGTGAGTATCTGGGCCCCCCTCTATACTACTTGCATTACTCCAGTACCGCCCCTGCCTCCTGTGACCCCCGCACTCCTCTGCAGGCCCCCTCCCTGGTAAGACACCACCAGATTATAAACTGACCCCATTTTTTTTTTTTTTTTTACCTTTTTTTTTCCCTCCAAATTTGGGGTGCGTCTTATAATCCCGTGCGTCTTATAAAACGAAAAATACGGTACTCGTATGAGGCATATGGATTACATACATTAGTTTTCATGATGAAATATTACCTATAAAGTGTAGACGGATGTAAAGGCTCCATCAGTCCCTGGAGAGTCGGAGCCTCGGATGTACAGACGTCTCCAGGACATTGGCTGCACAGACGCTATATCTTCTCATGTTTAGTCTTTTCACGCAGCTCAAAATAAGAAATGCTGCTGCCCGCCGGGGTCACCGCATGTATCCCACCGCCCTGCACATCTGGCGTGGTACTTTGGTTAATGCCGCTCTTCTGTTGCAGGTATAGAACGGGACGCTGTAAACACTTTCACCAAATACATTTCTCCGGATGCTGCTAAACCTATACCCATCAGTGAGGAGATCAGGAGTGACATTGTAGGTGAGTGCGGCTGGAGATAAAGATGAATAGGAATTAAGAAGGTAAACATATATTTTTGCTTTGATCACTGGTTTCAATTTTGCACTCGTATTTCTCTTCATGGCGCCTGTGTCACAGCTCGTATAGCGATCGCCCAATGTTATAGGATTGGTCTGGATTAAAAAAAATAATTAAGAAAAAAAACATTCTAAACAGGAGAATATGGTATAATAAAATAAAAGCATATAATCCCCTATTGCTATATCAGTCCCACTGGTTGTCCTGTAGCAATGAGGCAGATCCACGTGGCTGCTGCAGCCATGTAACGGGGGCAGGGGGCGCCTCGGGGGTTGTAGTCGCAGTCTCTCGCCCAGGGGGCGGCAGGCTGACCCCCGGCCCGGCCGTCACTTGTAAGACAGGGGTGTTGTTTGTGGGGCAGAGTGTAGGTGGCAGGGACCCTTTCATGTGAGCAATTTGCTTCTCGGTGACACCTTTTTCTCTCGGCTCACAGGCCTCTTCACCACTCCCAGTAAAGAGCCACAGACAGGCAGTTGATGAACCAAGAAACATTTTATTGAACACAACTTCCGCTCTTCTTTACACCTTTCAGCATCAAGTCACTTTGGCTTACAGGTTAAACTTCTTGCTGACGGTTTCCTCTTTCCCCGGTAACTTTCCCTAGCCTGCAGGGGACATACGTTAACCCCCTAGTCGCTGTACTCTGAACCCTGTTTCACTGTAGGGCAGATCTAGCACAAACTACCGGCTCCGGATAAGTTCTCACCTTTCCACTTCTTTGCCGGGGAACTGCTTCACTTGTTTTCTACGGGCGTTCCCATTTACCTTCACTTCTTTGTCAGGGCACTACCCTTCGCCTGCAGGGGCCACTTGTTATCCCCCTGATAGCTGCACTGCACTGTAGTACACACTACCGGCTTTGGGACTAGTCTTGACTCTTCCACTTCTTCTGCCACTGCACCACTTCCACACTCTGCCCCGTCACCTCAGACTTCTTTCTCCAGTCACATCTCACTGCACACTGGACTCTGCATTCAGAGACCTTCCTTCCCCACCTAGGCTGCCCTGCCCCTTCATTCCCTGCCACTGTTACCAGGGGAACCACTGCTCTACACTGGCACCTAGTGGGGAAACAGTTTATGACAGGTAATATTTTACCATTAACATTTACAATTTGCCACCATACTACTGTGGCGTCTTCAAGGGGAGAAAAACAGCTCCTTCACTACCAGGGGTCCAACTACCTCTTACATTCCTCCCCTCTTTAACCTCAGCCTCCTGGCGAGGTTCGTACCTGCAAAACAACACATGTAGGAAAACACACAGACTGGCACACAAGTTTGGTGCCCGGAGTCCCTCCAGGGAAGCTCCCGGTCTTAGTCGCACATCTGCCCGGAGGCCCTCCTCAGGCGCTCCCGGTCTTAGCTGACCTTCTGCCCGGAGGCTATTTCCAAGCGCTCCCGGTCTTTGGGTGGGCAGAAAACAACAGGACAACAAGATTCCTTCTTAACAGTCACGGAAGGAGTCCACGCACAGTTCTGCATTAAGCTCCTCCCGGGTTCAGTACTTTTAACGTTACTGTAACTGGAAACATTCACTGGCTTTCAACAGTACCGGTTTTCAACGGCAAACAAATCACTCTCTTCCGGACGATTACCTCTGGTTCTGGGATATCTTGCCAGTACGGGGCCTTAACTCCTGAGGGGGGCAGAGGGCCTACCTTAACAGACGCGGGCGCCTCCGGAATCTGTACGGATGCTCCTGGTGGCCCGCTCCCCAGAGTCACCTGGGACTTGTAGGTGGCCCGGACGTCCGTCGTCGTTTCCCCGGTAACGGCATCCCATGAGGTAAAAAACGTGACCGCTGGTTTCTCCGAGACTCCAGTCACGGCCGGTATCATGCTTGCTGGCAACGTGATGGTGGGTAACTCTCCCACCGAGCTCTCCATCGGACGTCCACTTCCGCGTCCTACGGGCACCAGCGCGCCCGCTACGGCTTGCTTGTCTGCCCTGGCCTCCATTTTGTGTAGCACAGGTAACTGGAACTGTTGCTTCTGCTGCTGGGATTGCAATGGCGCCGGGGAAGGTGGAGGCGGTTCTTCTTTTCCCGCTTTAGCACACACTCCGCCCCCGGCTTCACCCACCAGGTCTGCATATCGTTGGCGACACCTTTTCTTTCTTGCGGCACCGCCCACGTCTCTAGACCTCTGCAGCTTCTTGGGGCAAGTACCTCCCCTCTTTGGGCGGCGCACTCCGGGCTTCTTCCTCCCAGGCCAGCTCAGCGCTTTTCGTTTGGCGCCAACTTTTCGCGCCTCCACTGAGTCCATGAGGACGGCTGCCATCTTGCCGCCATCTTGTGGCCCGTTCAGCACGTCAGGCACCACTTGATCTTCCTCACAGTCTCTGGTCGGGGTTTCTTGCATGCAGGCTTGATCCTGCCGACTACGCCAAAATGTAACGGGGGCAGGGGGCGCCTCGGGGGTTGTAGTCGCAGTCTCTCGCCCAGGGGGCGGCAGGCTGACCCCCGGCCGGGCCGTCACTTGTAAGACAGGGGTGTTGTTTGTGGGGCAGAGTGTAGGTGGCAGGGACCCTTTCATGTGGGCAATTTGCTTCTCGGTGACACCTTTTTCTCTCGGCTCACAGGCCTCTTCACCACTCCCAGTAAAGAGCCACAGACAGGCAGTTGATGAACCAAGAAACATTTTATTGAACACAACTTCCGCTCTTCTTTACACCTTTCAGCATCAAGTCACTTTGGCTTACAGGTTAAACTTCTTGCTGACTGTTTCCTCTTTCCCCGGTAACTTTCCCTAGCCTGCAGGGGACATACGTTAACCCCCTAGTCGCTGTACTCTGAACCCTGTTTCACTGTAGGGCAGATCTAGCACAAACTACCGGCTCCGGATAAGTTCTCACCTTTCCACTTCTTTGCCGGGGAACTGCTTCACTTGTTTTCTACGGGCGTTCCCATTTTCCTTCACTTCTTTGTCAGGGCACTACCCTTCGCCTGCAGGGGCCACTTGTTATCCCCCTGATAGCTGCACTGCACTGTAGTACACACTACCGGCTTTGGGACTAGTCTTGACTCTTCCACTTCTTCTGCCACTGCACCACTTCCACACTCTGCCCCGTCACCTCAGACTTCTTTCTCCAGTCACATCTCACTGCACACTGGACTCTGCATTCAGAGACCTTCCTTCCCCACCTAGGCTGCCCTGCCCCTTCATTCCCTGCCACTGTTACCAGGGGAACCACTGCTCTACACTGGCACCTAGTGGGGAAACAGTTTATGACAGGTAATATTTTACCATTAACATTTACAATTTGCCACCATACTACTGTGGCGTCTTCAGGGGGAGAAAAACAGCTCCTTCACTACCAGGGGTCCAACTACCTCTTACAGCCACATCACTGCTAGTGAACACAGCATAGGGCCACGGGGGCTAGTGATCGCCGGCAGCAGTTGTGTGGATGTACTTCAGTCAATACAGGCTGGTGGAATAATGTTATTTTAATTTTTAACTTCCTAGTGACTCATTTATTTATTTTTTTTCATCAGACCACCCCTCTAATTCATTAACTACTTCAGGACCGCCCATAGACTTTATTTGTCCGGGTGGTCCCACTTCTAAAATATCAATGCCCAGTATTACAGCTATACGTCAGAGAAAGCCAGAGTCCACAAAGAGAAGGCACAAACTGTTTACTACCATCAGTTCCTTCTCGATGACTGTATGGACACCAAACACAGCGGTCATGTGGTCACAATGTATAGCGAGGGAGCAAGAACTGCCGGATCATAGGAGACCCGGACAGCTCTGCTCTGCAGCGGGAGGCCGCATTTCCCTTGTAACTGGGGCTAATTTATCAGCCCGGGTTACAAGGGAAACAAGATAAAAATATTTCAATATTGATTGGTCCCCGTGGTCTTTCCTTTCTCTCGTCTTTCCCAGTTCCCTATCACTTTCCCTTTATACAAAAATTGATAATTTGTTGTCTCACAGTTGCTTCATTTGATGCCACAGGAGTCTCTATATCAATGCGGTCTTGGATTCTCCTCTTTTCATGATATGGCACTTGAACCATGATCCTGTGTCGTATCAATTTTCCAAACTTATGGCGCTTGTTTGGCTTTGTTAAAAATCGATAAAAATCTTACTTTTCAAAAAAAAACACATTTTTTTTAACTATTTAAATGACACCCCCCCCCCCCCACTCTGAGGTCTTTTATGACCTTATGGGGGTATATTGTGTAAAATAAATGAAAAAGTATACTAAAAAAAAGTGCCAATGTCGATCCAATTCACTATTTAAATATTAAAAAAGTGTTTGATATATAGCAATATTTGCTAGAGTAGGGAAAATGTTAAATGCTTTTTAGTAGTCCTGTATGGTCCTTAAAAAAAAAAACTTAGACTAAAACAGTGACCTAAAAATAAAACAACATGTATCGCGAAAAAGAATAAAAAATGTCTTAAATATCCAAACAAGATACATTTTTACAGCTCTTTAATCCACATTTATAAAAGGATCCAAAAACGTGCCTGGTCAGGAGTGTGGGGTGAACAGCCCGGGCTTCAGCTGGGCAAGGAAACTGTACGTTTAGCTGTAATGATGTCACAACCACAACATACAGGGCTATACAGACGTCTGCTCTGAATCTGTCGCTTATTCTGAAGGAATCTTTCATAAAACTGTCATTAGTCTGCGTCACTGCTAAAAAGCTTTGTAGCGGTGCTCATCAATAAATCACAAGACAGCGGGGTGACCATCATCTTTGTGTTTTCAGACCCTCAAGTGGCAGAGACTTCTCTAATTTGGAATGAAGGGGGTCAGAAATCTAGAACTTCTTTTGATTGCAGCCATATACCTTAGGCCGGCTTCAGACTGGCATATCATCACACTCTGTATACGGACCGCATCTCTCCAGTCCCGAATGTAAAGGAGTACTCCGATCTCCATGATCCTACCCCAATATGTAGTAGGTGTAATAATAATAATTCTAGCAAATACCTCCAATTAGAAATGTAGTATAGTTCTCCTGATTAGGTAGGTCTCTTCCTTCATGTGCAGGGTATTACAGCTTAGGCTGATTTCACACTACGTTTTTTTCTTCGTCGCTCCATTGGGAGACCCAGACAATTGGGTGTATAGCTTCTGCCTCCGGAGGCCACACAAAGTATTACACTTTAAAAAGTGTAACCCCTCCCCTCTGCCTATACACCCTCCCGTGCATCACGGGCTCCTCAGTTTTATGCTTTGTGTTGAAGGAGGAGCCCCTGGGGGAATCTGACGGACAGGAGACTGAGTATCATCAGGGACAGGCCCTGCATCTTTAAGGTACTCTGTGTCCCCTTGGGGACGGTGCATGGAGCGCCTGTGTTACAGACGCTGCAGCGGCTGCTGTTTTTTTGTGACGACCGGGACTACCGCGCCGACCGCGCCTGTTTGCCGGCCGCGTTATTAAATTTAGTCCCCGGCTTCTGCGGCCTAGTACCATAACTCCCGCCCCCGGGCCTGCCAGTCAGGGGTAAGGGCGGGACGGTCGACTGGACGTCGGCAGTGAGGGCTGGAGCATACTTAGGTGTTCTCCTCCCCCCTCACTGAGCACTGTGGGGCACCAGATTCCCGCACTTTATTAGTCACGCCCACGGCTCCCTCCTCCCCTGAGAACTCTGGCAGCCATATTTACAATCACTTCTGCCAGTGGAGGATTTCAGAACGAGCTCTACAGCTCTGGGAGGCCCAGGCAGGGAATCTGGTGGACACACAACCGCTTTGGGCGGTCGGTAAGCCACACCGGTTACCCGGTGCTGGCCCCCCTTGGGTGCCGAAGTGTGTGTGTATATATATATATATATATAATATATATATATATATATATATATATATATATATATATATATATATATATATAATATATATATATATATATATATATATATATTTGTATACATTTTCTCTGTTCGGCCGCATTGTTTCGCTTTTGGCTATATACCCTCAGTGATCACTCTCAGAGGAGACTACAGCATGTCGTCCGCAAAGAGCAAGGGTGCGAAGGCACAGGCTTATTTTGCAACCTGTACCTCTTGTGCGGCTATGTTACCTGCAGGTTCCACCTACCCTCACTGTGTGCAATGCTCGACCCCTGTGGCACTCACTCAGCCGGAGCCTCGGGCACTGGTGGGACCCTCGGCTCAGGTAGAACCGCCGGCTTCCACTGTCCAGGTGGCAGGGACAGAGTTTGCAGTTTTGGCTGAGAAACTCTGAGTCGCTTTCACAATCCATGGCTCAGTCTATGGACAAATGGTCTGCTAAGATACTAGAAGCCTTGCAGTCCAGATCGGTCACACAGGCCCCGGGCACTGTGAGTTCATCGCCCCCAGGCCCCTCTCGGTCGGTGCAGCAGAGTGCTCCTGGGGTGACACCTAGGTCCCACGGGGAGGACTCCGACATGGACCGCAGTCCCAGACCGGCTAAGCGGGCCCGCTGGGAACCTTCCCCGGCTTCATCACGCTGTTCGGGGTCGCAGCATGAGGACTCTCTGGAGGATGAGGCGGAGGTCGCAGCTCAGGGCTCTGATCCTGACGTTGCTCTCAATCTTGATACACCTGAAGGGGACGCCATAGTAAATGACCTTATAGCGTCCATCAACCAGGTGCTAGATCTTTCTCCCCCAACTCCACCTATAGAGGAGTCGGCTTCACAGCAGGAGAAACACCAGTTTAGGTTTCCCAAACGTACACGGAGTGCGTTTTTCGATCACTCCAATTTCAGAGATGCTGTCCAGAAGCACAGAGCATTTCCGGACAAGCGCTTTACTAAGCGCCTTAATGACACACGTTACCCCTTCCCCCCTGACGTAGTTAAGGGTTGGGCTCAGTGTCCCAAGGTGGATCCTCCAGTCTCTAGACTGGCGGCTAGATCCGTAGTATCAGTGGCAGATGGTTCATCGCTCAAGGATGCCACTGACAGGCAAATAGAGCTCCTGATGAAATCCATCTATGAAGCCATAGGCGCGTCTTTTGCTCCGGCCTTTGCAGCCGTGTGGGCACTCCAAGCTATCTCAGCTTGTCTGTCTGAGATTAATGCAGTCACACGTACCTCTGCTCCGCAAGTTGTGTCTTTGACTTCTCAGGCATCGGCCTTTTCGTCCTACGCCATGAACGCCGTCCTGGACTCAGCGAGCCGTACAGCGGTAGCGTCCGCCAATTCGGTGGCAGTCCGCAGGGCCATGTGGCTACGCGAATGGAAGGCAGACTCTGCTTCCAAGAAGTTCTTAACCGGTTTGCCATTTTCTGGCAACCGTTTGTTTGGCGAGCAATTGGATGAAATTATTAAACAATCCAAGGGTAAGGACTCGTCCTTACCCCAGTCCAAACCAAACAAACCTCAGCAACGAAAAATTCAATCGAGGTTTCGGTCCTTTCGGCCCTCAGCCAGGTCCCAATCCTCCACGTCCAACAGGTCAGAGAAGGGCCAGAGGAACTCTTCTGCATGGCGGTCTAAGTCACGTCCTCCAAAGACCGCCGGAGGAACCGCCTCCAAGGCGGCCTCCTCATGACTTTCGGCCTCCCCAAACCGCATCCTCGGTCGGTGGCAGGCTCTCCCGGTTTTGCGACGCCTGGTGGCCACATGTCCAAGACCGATGGGTGAGAGACATTCTGTCGCACGGTTACAGGATAGAGCTCAGCTCTCGTCCTCCGACTCGTTTCTTCAGAACATCTCCGCCCCCCGAGCGAGCCGATGCACTTTTTCAGGCGGTGAACACTCTGAAGGCAGAAGGAGTTGTGATTCCCGTTCCCATTCAAGAACGTGGTCGCGGTTTTTACTCCAACTTGTTCGTGGTGCCAAAAAAGGACGGATCATTCCGTCCCGTTCTGGACCTCAAACTGCTCAACAGACACGTGAGAACCAGACGGTTCCGGATGGAATCTCTCCGTTCTGTCATCGCCTCGATGTCCCAAGGAGACTTCCTAGCCTCAATCGACATCAGGGATGCTTATCTCCATGTGCCGATTGCACCAGAGCATCAACGCTTCCTGCGTTTCGCCATCGGGGACGAACACCTTCAGTTTGTGGCACTGCCTTTCGGCCTGGCGACAGCCCCACGGGTCTTCACCAAGATCATAGCATCCGTGGTGGCGGTCCTACACTCTCAGGGCCACTCGGTGATCCCTTACTTAGACGATCTCCTAGTCAAGGCACCCTCCCGGGTGGCATGTCAACACAGCCTGACCATTGCTCTGGAGACTCTCCAGAGGTTCGGGTGGATCATCAATTTCCCAAAGTCAAAATTGACACCGACCCAATCACTGACTTACCTCGGGATGGAGTTTCATACTCTCTCAGTGATAGTGAAGCTTCCGCTGGACAAACAGCGTTCGCTGCAGACAGGGGTGCACTCTCTCCTTCGGACCCAGTCACACCCCTTGAGGCGCCTCATGCACTTCCTAGGGAAGATGGTGGCAGCAATGGAGGCAGTTCCCTTTGCGCAGTTTCATCTGCGTCCACTTCAATGGGACATTCTCCGCAAATGGGACAGGAGGTCGACGTCCCTAGACAGGAACGTCTCTCTTTCACTGGCAGCCAAAACCTCTCTTCAGTGGTGGCTTCTTCCCACTTCCTTGTCGCAGGGAAAATCCTTCCTACCCCCATCCTGGGCTGTGGTCACGACGGACGCGAGTCTGTCAGGGTGGGGAGCGGTCTTCCTCCACCACAGGGCTCAGGGAACCTGGACTCCGACAGAGTCCTCCCTTCAGATCAATGTTCTGGAGATAAGGGCAATGTATCTAGCCCTAAAGGCGTTCCATCGGTGGTTGGAGGGCAGACAGATCCGCATACAGTCGGACAACGCCACGGCGGTCGCGTACATCAACCACCAGGGCGGCACACGCAGTCGTCAGGCCTTCCAAGAAGTTCGGCGGATTCTGCTGTGGGCGGAAGCCACAGCCTCCACCATCTCCGCAGTTCACATCCCGGGCGTAGAAAACTGGGAAGCAGACTTTCTCAGACGCCAGGGCATGGTCGCAGGGGAATGGTCTCTTCACCCGGACGTGTTTCAAGAGATCTGTTGCCGCTGGGGAACGCCGGACGTCGACCTCATGGCGTCTCGGCACAACAACAAAGTCCCAGCATTCATGGCACGGTCTCAAGATCACAGAGCTCTGGCGGCGGACGCATTAGTTCAGGATTGGTCGCAGTTTCGACTGCCTTATGTATTTCCTCCTCTGGCACTGCTGCCCAGAGTGTTGCGCAAGATCAGGTCCGACTGCCGCCACGCCATCCTCGTCGCTCCAGACTGGCCGAGGAGGTCGTGGTACCCGGATCTGTGGCACCTCACGGTGGGTCAACCGTGGGCACTCCCAGACCGACCAGACTTGCTGTCTCAAGGGCCATTTTTCCATCTGAATTCTGCGGCCCTCAACCTGACTGTGTGGCCATTGAGTCCTGGCTCCTAGCGTCCTCAGGGTTATCTCTATCACGCCTTTCGCAGAAGGTGGCCTTCCTAGTGGCAGTCACATCACTTTGGAGAGTGTCTGAGCTAGCAGCGCTGTCATGCAAAGCCCCCTTCCTGGTGTTTCACCAGGATAAGGTGGTTCTGCGTCCGGTCCCGGAATTTCTCCCTAAGGTGGTATCCCCTTTTCA
This sequence comes from Anomaloglossus baeobatrachus, assembly GCF_048569485.1. NCBI lineage: Eukaryota > Metazoa > Chordata > Amphibia > Anura > Aromobatidae > Anomaloglossus > Anomaloglossus baeobatrachus. Next base: position 94,118,138 of record NC_134354.1, on the reverse strand, counting down.
TCTCAATCAGGATATCTCCTTACCTTCCTTTTGCCCTCATCCAGTTCACCAATGTGAAAAGGATTTGGACTTGTTAGATCTCGTGGGAGCACTCCGGCTCTACATTTCTCGCACGGCGCCCCCGCGCCGTTCGGATGCGCTCTTTGTCCTTGTCGCTGGCCAGCGTAAGGGGTCGCAGGCTTCCAAGTCAACCTTGGCTCGGTGGATCAAGGAACCGATTCTTGAAGCCTACCGTTCTTCTGGGCTTCCGATTCCTTCAGGGCTGAAGGCCCATTCTACCAGAGCCGTGGGTGCATCCTGGGCATTGCGGCACCAGGCTACGGCTCAGCAGGTGTGTCAGGCGGCTACCTGGTCGAGTCTGCACACTTTCACGAAACACTATCAGGTGCATGCCTATGCTTCGGCAGATGCCAGCCTAGGTAGGCGAGTCCTTCAGGCGGCGGTCGCCCACCTGTAAGAGGGGGCCGTTTTTCGGCTCTTTTTATCGAGGTATTCTTTTACCCACCCAGGGACTGCTTTTGGACGTCCCAATTGTCTGGGTCTCCCAATGGAGCGACAAAGAAGAAGGGAATTTTGTTTACTTACCGTAAATTCCTTTTCTTCTAGCTCCTATTGGGGGACCCAGCACCCGCCCCTGTTCCCTTCGGGCTGTTGTTCTTTTGTGTACACATGTTGTTCATGTTGAATTGTTCTTTTGGTTCATGGACTTCAGTTCTCCGAACATCCTTCGGATTGAATTTACCTTAGACCAATTTATAAGTTTCCTCCTTCCTGCTTTTGCACCAAAACTGAGGAGCCCGTGATGCACGGGAGGGTGTATAGGCAGAGGGGAGGGGTTACACTTTTTAAAGTGTAATACTTTGTGTGGCCTCCGGAGGCAGAAGCTATACACCCAATTGTCTGGGTCTCCCAATAGGAGCTAGAAGAACAGGAATTTACGGTAAGTAAACAAAATTCCCTTCTTTACATGCGTCCTGAACGTTTTTTGCTGCAAAAGCAGATCCGGTGCAAATGTTTTAATTTCAATGCATTTGCAATGGACGCGCGTCAACATGCGTTGCCATGCGTTTGCTTGCCGTATAGTTAGGATTCAGTGTGTTGCAGTATTTTAACATTTTTCAAAAGCGCTACTTGTAGCGTTTTTGAGCTGCGTCCAAATACTGCATGTCACTGGATCCTGACTATACCACACGCGAACGCTGGCATGCTGCTAGACAGGATCCTGCTGGGCACAAACCAGCGTGATCACAGTCTCTCTCTCTCTCTGTCCATCAGTCTGTTGGTCTCATACTCTCGGTCTCTCTGTCTCCCCCTCTCACCCCCTCTCTCATACTCACCGATTACCAGCGTGGCACTGCACAGCTGTCACACTCCTTTGGTGGCTTCTCGTCTTTTAAAAATGCAGGCCGCTCATTATTCCATCTCTTATTCCCTGCTTCCCCCAACCACCGGCGCCTATGATTGGTTGCAGTCAGACACGCCTCCACGCTGCGTGACAGGTGTCTCACTGCAACCAATCACAGCCGCCGGTGGGCGGGTCTATATCGTGCAGTACAATAAATAATTAAAAAAAACGGCTTGCGGTCCCCCCCAATTTTGATACCAGCCAAATTAAAGCCACACAAGTGAAGGCTTGTATTCTCAGCATGGGGAGCCCCACGTTAAGGGGAGCTCACCAGCCTAAAAATATCAGCCAGCAGCCACCCGGAATTGCCGCATCCATTAGACGCGACAGTCTCTGGACTCTACCCAGCTCATCCCGAATTGCCTTGGTGCGGTGGCAATCGGGGTAATAAGGAGTTAATGGCAGCCCATAGCTGCCACTAAGTCCTAGGTTAATCATGGCAGGCGTCTGAGACACCCCCAATGATTAACCTGTAAGTGAAAGTAAATAAACACATACACCCGAAAAAATCCTTTATTTGAAATAAAACACAAAAAAACACCCTCTTTCACCACTTTATTAAAATCCCCAAATACCCCTCCAGGTCGGCGTAATCCACACGAGGTCCCATGACACATCCAGCTCTGCTACATGAAGCTGACAGTAGCGGCAGTAGAAAACCTCAGCTCGCTGTGAGCTCCATGCAGCAACTGAAGTGAGTCAAGCTGTCAGCGGTGACGTCACTCAGGTAGTGCCTGCGTGTGTGCGGTGATGATGTGGGCGGTAGTGCTGGTGTGTGCGGTGATGATGGGTGCGGTAGTGCCTGTGTTTGTGGTGATGATGGGGGCGGTAGTGCCTGCGTGTGTGTGGTGATGATGGGTGCGGTAGTGCTGGTGTGCGGTGATGATGGGTGTGGTAGTGCCTGCGTGTGTGCGGTGATGATAAGTGCGGTAGTGCTGGTGTGTGTGTGTGTGTGCGATGATGATGGGTGCGGTAGTGGCCTGTGTTTGTGCGGTGATGATGGGTGCGGTAGTGCCTGCGTGTGTGTCGTGGTGATGGGGGGCGGTAGTGCCTGAGTGTGTGCGGTGATGATGGGGCGGTAGTGCCTGCGTGTGGGCGGTAGTGCTGGTGTGTGCGGTGATGATAGGTGCGGTAGTGCCGGTGTGTGTGCAGTGATGATGGGTGCGGTAGTGCCGGTGTGTGTGCAGTGATGATGGGTGCGGTAGTGCCGGTGTGTGTGCAGTGATGATGGGTGCGTTAGTGCCTGTGTGTGTGCAGTGATGATGGGTGCGGTAGTGCATGCGTGTGTGTGGTGGTGATGGGAGCGGTAGTACCTGTGTGTGTGCGGTGATGATGGGGGCGGTAGTGCCTGCGTGTGTGCGGTGATGATGGGAGCGGTAGTGCCTGCGTGTGTGCGGTGATGATGGGGGCGGTAGTGCTGGTGTTTTCGGTGATGATGGGTGCGGTAGTGCCTGTGTTTGTGTGGTGATGATGGGTGCGGTAGTGCTGGTGTGCGGTGATGATGGGTGTGGTAGTGCCTGCGTGTGTGCGGTGATGATAAGTGCGGTAGTGCTGGTGTGTGTGTGTGTGTGCGATGATGATGGGTGCGGTAGTGCCTGTGTTTGTGCGGTGATGATGGGTGCGGTAGTGCCTGCGTGTGTGTCGTGGTGATGGGGGCGGTAGTGCCTGAGTGTGTGCGGTGATGATGGGGGGCGGTAGTGCCTGCGTGTGGGCGGTAGTGCTGGTGTGTGCGGTGATGATAGGTGCGGTAGTGCCGGTGTGTGTGCAGTGATGATGGGTGCGGTAGTGCCGGTGTGTGTGCAGTGATGATGGGTGCGGTAGTGCCGGTGTGTGTGCAGTGATGATGGGTGCGTTAGTGCCTGTGTGTGTGCAGTGATGATGGGTGCGGTAGTGCATGCGTGTGTGTGGGTGGTGATGGGAGCGGTAGTACCTGTGTGTGTGCGGTGATGATGGGGGCGGTAGTGCCTGCGTGTGTGCGGTGATGATGGGAGCGGTAGTGCCTGCGTGTGTGCGGTGATGATGGGGGCGGTAGTGCTGGTGTTTTCGGTGATGATGGGTGCGGTAGTGCCTGTGTTTGTGTGGTGATGATGGGGGCGGTAGTGCCTGCGTGTGTGCGGTGATGATGGGGGTGGTAGTGCTGGTGTTTTCGGTGATGATGGGGGCGGTAGTGCCTGCGTGTGTGCGGTGATGATGGGGGCGGTAGTGCCTGCGTGTGTGCGGTGATGATGGGTGCGGTAGTGCCTGCGTGTGTGCGGTGATGATGGGTGCGGTAGTGCCTGCGTGTGTGCGGTGATGGGGGGCAGTAGTGCCTGCGTGTGTGCGGTGATGGGTGCGGTAGTGCCTGTGTGTGTGCGGTGATGATGGGTGCGGCAGTGCCGTAGACTCTATCTCTCTGTCGTGTCTGTCTCTCTCCTGATCACATGACTCCAATGCCCGCACACAATTTCAAGTGACAGGATCCTGTAAAATAACACATATGTTTCTTTTTGGAAAAATAGGATCCGCTTTTGCAATAAAAAAAAAATGTTCAGTACGCATGTTAAAAAAAACGTAGTGTGAAAGCAGCCTTAGATCTGTTTGCCACCACCCATATAGTGACAGTTACTTGCTAGGGATCGTAACCATGGTTCCCTAACTGCAATGTCCTGCACATGAGGTAAGAGACATGATTATATCAGGAGAACTATACTACTTTTCTAATTGGAGGTGTTTGCTATTATCATTATTATTACACCTACTATATATTGAGATTGGATCTTGGTGATGGAAATACCCTTTAAAGCCAAATATGTGTCCGATGCTCTAAGTTCAGGTCAGGAGACCTGTGGTCAGTCCGGGATTTGTATTCGGACCATGAATTACGCCCATCTGAACTTGGCCTTATTTAGAGCATATGACAAAAGTTTGTCTACAGTGATCTTAAACTGGACGGTCCCGTCAGGGTGGGCTTCGTGATATCTGTATAGATCGCCTCTACTAGTGGTCACTATTAACCTGGTTTGAGCTTGGTGGATTCTTGGGGAAGGTCCTCGCGCCTCCGTGCTCCTCCCAGGAGTGACAGCTGCCTGTTGTGTATCTATATCAGCCGGTAATCATTGTGAGGAGAGGCGGGAAAGGCGATGAGCGCTATCCTCGTGATGTCACTGTGCTCAAGATCGATAGGTTTATGGCACATAGCAGACATTTCTCGCATCGTATCTGATGACCGGACGGCTCCAATATGTTTAGTTCATTACATGACTGACTGTATGTTATTATTTGCAGCAAAGATCTGTGGCGAGGACGGGCAAGTGGACCCCAACTGCTTTGTTACTGCACAGTCCATAGTATTTAATGCCATGGAGCAAGAGTAAGTTATTAAAGGTTATTTTTTTTTAATTTATACTATTAAGGGTGTGTGCCCAAGATTAGGACTCACTGCGTCCTGGACGTAGCGGGTCCTGACCTGCGGGGCCACAAGTCTCCTCCGCAGGAGACCGCAGCTGCTCGTGCCCACGATCAGGGTTCAGTGCGCTGCGGTCTCTCGGTTGTGTTCTCCCTACGGAGGACGCATGCGATTCCACAGCAAACAATTGACATGCTGCGGTCTGGAAAGACACTCCGCAGGTCAGTGTTTGCTGCGGAAAAAACAAGCACAATGGGCACGGGAAAACGTACCGGACTCAGATGTCATCAGAATGCAGTCCAATGGCCTCCACACACTCACTGACTTGCATGGCTGCTGAGGAAAAAATCAGACGTGAGCGACCTCAAGATTGGTATGAATGCAATCCTATGTTTTGTTGGATCGCATTCAGACTGAAGATACGGCCGCCTGCCCTTTTGGGTACTAAATGACTGAGGAAGTGTATGGATTGTGACACCTTTTTTTTTTTCTCGATTTACAGGCACTTTTCAGAATTTTTGCGAAGTCAGCATTTCTGTAAATACCAGATTGAGGTGCTGACCAGTGGAACCGTATACCTGTCTGATATTTTATTCTGTGAGTCGGCGCTCTTTTATTTCTCAGAGGTGAGTTGTGGGGGATTATGACTTCTCGTGTTGTCACCTATTAGGTGTGTACTATTTCTGCGCTGTCACCGCCGCTCCTCTGTTCTTTTTTTATTACGCGGTTCTCTTTTTCTCTTCTCACAAACATATCTAAAAGAGGAAGATGCAATAATGGTCCGTACAGCAAAAGACAAACGGCCATTGCTGTAAAGACATCATGACAGTATTAATGATTTATGGATCTCATTAAAGGGATAGTAGCATTTTTAACAAAGAAAATGCTATTGTATAAAGAAAACTACAATTTTCAAAAATCTTTTTTATATAATAAAGTGGTTGTCCAAAACTTTATATTGGGCTATGTCACCGATATCAGATGGGTGGGGTGCACCCCAGCACTCCCACAGATCCGCTATTCTTTCTGCTAATGGTGGCGCCATCAGATGTATAGTGGCCACGGCCGGTACTGCAGATCCACACGGCTCGCAGCCACTACACAGATGGCGGTGCAGCGAACTTCTGCTCCACAACTGATCACATCCGGTCACCATTGACGCCAAGAACAGCTGATCGCTGGACATTCGGAGTTTCGCACCCCCATAATTTAATATTAATGACTTGTTTTAAGGATAGGTCACTAATATAAACTACTGGACAACCCTATAAAATCTCTGCTTGCTGTCATTTGAGAGGAATCATTACCGGCTATCAGTGGATAATTATCTGTCCATGTCATGTGATTGAGCACAGGTATCTACACACTCTGAAAGCTTTTTATATGCCAGGAGGTAAACGGTGAGGGTTCCTATTGACTGTCAGCAGGGATCTTGACGTTTGTATAACATTTCATTA